>NC_134241.1:48346823-49596823 GCF_965152275.1 Natator depressus | reverse complement strand
TTCCTGAAGCTGATAAAGTAGGTCTGTTTCAGATGAAGGGGAGAGCACGTTCCAAAGTAGAGACACCTTCTTGGAAAACATCCTGCCACTTACTTCTCTCTGTTATGAGTGGGGCTTCCACTGATTGGCTGTAGAGCTGTGGCTGTATAACATGGGGAGAGAAATGGTCTTTCAGATAAAGGGATCTCAGGTCATTTAGGGCTTTATACATTAAAACAAACACCTTACATTCTATCCAGTAAAGAATTGGTCACCTGTGTCACTCCAAAAGTGCTGGTTGTGTGCTCTCGGATCATGTACCCTGTAACTAATGAGCTGCAGCATTCTGCACCAGCTTCAGTTTCTAGACCAATTTTAAGATGTAGCCCCATGTAGAGTACATTGCAGTGATCTGATCTGGAGGTGACAATCATGCATGATAGTTGCAAGATCTGTCCACCTCTGAAAGAAACAGGTGCAACATCTTGGCTATATGTAGATTTTTAAAAGGTGTGTTGCGGGGAGGTGACCAGGCCATAGCTTCTACCTAATGTTTCAATAGCAACTGGGAATCTAACCAGACTACTAGATTGTGCATTTTCCCCATCAGTGGCAGGTGATGCTGCTGAAGCCTAGTGAGTAACTTAATCTTTTCTGGTTTTGTTCAGCCCCCCATGTATTCTTGCCTTGACCCAAATTCCACATTCCTTTGCAGCTTCAAAGGCTGTTTTAGGAATAAGTTTGTATCTGTCTTAGTAGTGTGATTGCAGAACAAGTGAGCTGCAATGTAATATGCATTTTATGGGGGGAAATGGTCAGATTCCTGCTGAGCTGGAGGCGGCAGCATATCTCTCAGATAGAACCATTGATCTCTAATATGTAAGATGCAAGCCTCCCTGATCCTTGAGCAAGATGCACTGGCAGCAGGCCCTGAGAAGACCAGCTGGAATGGTAGCAGGAAATAGGAATCCATTACTGGGGAAAGAGCAAAGATTCCTATGTATGAATTAAGCAAAATTATATGCCTGTGGTTACCTACTACAAAAATTAATTTATACACCAAAACTATGTATTTGAAAGATGTCCATAGCATGCATATCTCTTTCGTTTTGTTGTAACTTGGCTCTCTGTTTCAGGAAATGAGTGGCTTGTATTCCCCAGTCAGTGAGGATAGTACAGTGCCTCAATTTGAAGCCCCCTCGCCTTCGAACAGGTATGAAGCTCGCAGCTGCTCAAAATTTGTGCTGCAGATCCCTCATATGGCTCTAGTCCTCAGCTGTGCCATGCACAGAACTCCACTAGTTCTTGGATCATATAAAAATAACATTCACATGGCCCATCTGTTTTCTCAGTGGTATTTATTTTCATGCCAATAAATTAGTGAAGAGAATGCTGTGTTGTGAATTCACAGCTGGATTAAAGATCTTCCTTTTCCAGAATGCTTTGAAAAACTTTCAGCTTTCCAGTACTGTACAGGTAAGTCTGCAGACAGTCTGAGTTGCTGGGTGTAAAACGTGAGTGTTAAACGTACATCTGTGCTTTTAAAATCATGTATTTAATTTGTGGTGGTTGGCACATACAATGTCCAAAACAATTTCACATTAAATAAGTGAATGACCTTTGATTTCCTGTTCAATATGAAAGGTTAAATTTGCATATTCTCGTGGTCAGATTTTTAAATTTAACAGACTCATTGGTTCTACCCACCTGCCTGCTCTCTGTGGTTAGATTGAAATGTCATTTCTCTAGTGTATTGTTGATGGGATTTTTTCAGTCTGGGATATTATGTGCCCTGGATTACAGATAAAATTGTGACTAACCTTTTGTGTGTCCAAGTTGCACATGTCAGCAATTTGGTTTAAAGTGCATTTCACTGTGCATACATTCCTATATTCATTCAACTGGAATAAGGTATGATGCCCCCAAGCTCTCATCTTTCATATTAAATGAAGGATATTTTTTTCTTTCTGGAAACACTTGTTTTAGTAGCTCTTTAAACCAGAGGTTACCAGCATGGGTATTGATTGATTGGTATTTATACTTTACTACATGTCTGCTAGCTGGAGAACTAAACCTAATAGCCCACAGGTATATGTGAAGGATGTTAGGAGGTACTACACTGGAGAGTTTCAGGGACAATGGATGAGTGAGGAGCCCTTCCAACAGCTGCTGGTTTTTGTACAAGGTTGTTACCCCTGGATCCTGTTTGGGACTCTGATCTTTTGTAATCATGTAATAGGTGTCTTAAAGTTTGGGGGAGAAAAGGGGGAAAAGAGGTGTCTGATACTCCATTCCTCTGCAAGTTCTTCTCTTCTGGGGCTTTTTAAACCAGTTCATAACTCCAGTATCTCTCTTCTCTGCTGCGTCTCATTGCTTCTGCAAGCAGCAGCTACATGAAATTGCCATGATTCTTGATAGTTTGTGCCGCTCACAGGATTCTTAATATTAGCAGTGAAACTGATGAGTCTTTAATTTCATGCTTCTGATGCTTGGGAAAGCTGGGAGTTTCAGGATCAGTAAGTTGATACTGCACTACTTCACGCTTTTCACGTTTGGACCATTATCATTTTTTTTTTTTTTTTTTTTTTTTTTTTAGTATAAGGGCTAGAAACTCTTCCTTAAAATGGAAGGTTAAGTTCTGCAGAAGTAGATAGTCTAGTTCTGTCACATGAAGCAAGTTAACAAGTGAATTTTTCAAGCACTGTTTTATACCATTTGGGACCTGGAATAATAATTTTTTTCTAGCCAAAGAAGTGTTTGAAAACAGTTTTAAAAATCTGGTCTGAAACCTGTGTAGGACAGTCTAGCAAGGGTTTTCTGGCATTCTTTCAGGTCTGTGTAGAGTACATGTGCTTGGGCCACTATAGATCTTGGTCCCAAAGCTACTCAAATTATTCACACTATGTTGATTAAAACTGCTTTAATTTAGTCTTTTGATATAGCAAAATACGTATCTTGTAGGCCCATTGGGCTTCTTGGTTTTAGAAATGTGACTGTTACACTGCTGTGACCCAACATTCCTTTTGTAACAAGATCCACTTACTGCTGCTCTGTTCTCCAGAATGCATGACTTGAGTGAAGCATTATTTAGTCTGGCATTAACTAAACCTCGTAGAAGAGACTAGTAGGGACTTACACAAAATGCACATGGGGTAGTCTCTCACCAAGCTTTTGAGAGAGGTCCCTTCCTGTACTCCTCAGTGACCCTGCCAAAATCGGGGCTCGTTCTGTAGTTTCTCTGCTAAAATGAGAAGTGGCATGTGAAGGTTCTTAAGAGACTTCACTTGCTGGATGACTTCGAGAGCCTGTATCTCTTGACACACAGTGGTCCTGTGTCTGGTTTCATATGACCAAAGACTTGAATTCTTTGGGTTTATTTTCTAGAAACCTCCTACTCTCTGAAATTAATTTGGCTTTCAGCACTGAACATATGTTGTGGTGAATAGTTCAAAAACTGCAACCTAGATCTGTCCTTGGAAAGAATACTACAGAATAATTGATGGGGGCTTTAAAATTTGCTGAATCCTCCAGTTCTATTAACTGAAATACTTCATCCTAAAAACACACTTTTTTAGAGATGCAGTGAACCAGTAAGAATGAAATGTATTTATATTTCATGTATTATAGTTATAACATATAATTTTCCATGTTCAAATACTTTATTAAATTATATGGATATTTTCAACTTGCTGTTAATTAAAATGGTGTTTAAACCAGTACATACTTTGTCAGCATACTTTCTGTCCTGTTGTAACTTATCTGATCAGCATTTGTTACTAATGCATTTTATAAAATAGCATGAAGTTACCTTAAATATGTGCTGATAGAAAACAGACTTTTCCTTTTGTCTGTCATACTGTTCAATTTATCTTGTTGTGTTTTTCCTTCAGATTTACAGTATTCCGCCTTGAAATTTAGAGCCTTCAGACTTATGCCCTATCTGATTTATCCTTTAATCCACTTTTACTTATGATTCAGTAGTCCACTCCACCAGTACTGTTTTCATTATTTTTTTTCCTGCTTGAACATCTCTAGACCCTGTTTGAAGACCAGTTCAACTTTTTTCTCCGTTTTCCACATTTGCCTCTTAGTCGTCATAGCCAAAAAAGTGATGGTTGCTTATGTACTTTCTATTTCCATCTCATTTATATCCACACTCTCGAACTTTAAAATAATCCTATATTTTTTGTAGGTGAATACTGCTGGAGGAAACCTCACTGTTGTAACTTTGAATTTATATTCAGCATGTGTAATGAATGCTTCAAAGAAATCAAAACTTTTTTGTGCACTTCTGCAAGATGTGATGAAACATTATGTGGGGTAATGGTACAGTACTTTTTTTTAACAGGATTAAGGTTTTTCTAGTTTTGTGTATTAGGGAAATACAAACAATTATGAGTAAGATTAAAAACTAAAACTACTCAAAAAGTTTCTCTTCACCTTCCCCCCCAATAAAACAAACAAAAAAAAACCCTGGCCACCCTGTCTCTCTTTTGGGTGGTAAATGACATGAGGGGAATACATCTCTAGTTTCTGAGGCAGTAATTGAAAATTTAACCATTCTGTCATGAGTTCCTTGGGAAGAGACCCAATAAAAATTAATTACATGGTAGCCCAAGGTTCACTTTGTTCAAGCAGTATTTTTTGTCCATTGACTCCAGTTTTGTCTCAATTTGCTCCTTCTTGCTCCAGTTGCCACCACCCACAGTTGATGTTTGTCCCCTTTTTTGTTCCCAGATTTTATAATGCCTATTATAATTTATTAATAAATGTAGCTGAATTTCTTAATCACAAAAATATTTAAAAGCCTTTAACAGGACTTTAAATTTAAGATACTTGAATAATTGGAAAAAAAGAAAGATTACAAGAATCTGCAAGTCAACTTCAGCTAAGGCAGGGGTGGCGAACCTGTGTCTCCGGATCCACATGCAGCTCTTCAGAAATTAATATGTGGCTCCTTGTATAGGCACAGACTCCGGGGCTGGAGCTACAGGCGCCAACTTTCCCGCCCCCTCCCCTGAGCCGGCAGTGCCCTCCCCCCAGAGCCTCCTGCATGCCATGAAACAGCTGATCAGGAGGTGTGGGGAGGGAGCGGGAGGTGCTGTGGGGGTTGGGGGAAGAACTGCTAATGTATTATTGTGGATCTTTGGCAATGTACATTGGTAAATTCTGGCTCCTTCTCAGACTCAGGTTGGCCACCCCTGAACTAAGGGTATTACACAAAACTACCTTAGAATTTGTCTGTGGATAATGGAATTATATCTACACTTCTGGAACCTAGATTACATTGCGTTACCAGCATATCTATAGCAAAAATAAGACTGGACACTTTAAGTCTGCTGTGCTGCTGTTAATTCCAGTTGTATCTGCCTGTTGTAACAGCTTGTTTTTCAGCTGTGCATCTCTCTCCTGCTGTCACCGGCAGGAACTGGTGTATGCATTTTGTTTGTCTGCCCCCTCACCCTCCCATGATTAAAGTTTATTGTCCCTGAATGTGCTTGAAGCAGCATTATTACTTTTTTTCCTCCACAAAGATCTAGTAGAAAATAATTCTTTTCCTAGAAAGTGTTTTGTTTTTTGCTTGTAGCTTTTCTGTTTTGGCTGTGCAAGTGTTAAGACATCAGCAGTTGGAGTTCACTTAAAAGTTAACTACAAATGTGTTTAAAGTTTTAATGTTCTCTACAAGTCAGATTTGCCTCCAGTAGATTTTTAAAAACTAATATTGGAGTGAAGTATTAAAGCCCAGTTACAAGTATTTTGGCTTTCTAGATTTATAGCTTGTGGAAATGCTCTTAATGCTATGTCGGTAGTCCTGTAGTGCACGGGAATGTCAGTGTCGCTGATCAGCGCTGGCAACCATAACCTAAACATAAGAGTTTTGAAAAAATTGATTTTACACAGAAAGACCAATAAAAATATTTCCAGTAACCTTATAAAAACTACCTGTTCCTCCACCCCACCCCCCATTAAAACATAATCTTCAGTGAGAACAATACTTCTATCTAACATACATTGTAGGTGAGGAAATTAAAGTGAAACTGAATAATCTGTTTCAAGACAAATGAAATAAAGTAAACAAGACAAGAATACTGGTGAAAGCAAGGCTTTCAAAATTTTTTACAGTAGATATTTGTAACACAGATTGTTGACTAAATAATTTTAACCTGATAGTGTTCTTGTGTGGTAGTCTAAAAATGCTTCAGGGGCAAATAAAGGCTGATTACTAAGTGGTACTGGGGAAGGGATTTGTGTATCATACAGAAATAAAATGTTACAGGCAAGATTTTCAAGCACTGGTGCCTAAAGTTAGGGTTCTAAATACTTTAGTTGGCTAAATAATGGGCCTGATTAGCAAAAGTGCTGAGCAGTCTGTAGCTAGCTGCTGGGTCCTCAGGCCATGTAACTGTACCTCACAAACACAAAGTTTAGGTGCCTCACTTTAGGCAAGCTGTTTTTCAAATCTTGGCTTCAGTCAATGTATGCGGATGGTCAACATGATAGGAACTAACCATAAATAACTATTCTTATAGAGAAGTGGTTTGTTCATTTCCTAGCCTCTGGAAAAAAAAAATCCAGAAGAGGTGAGCTCAGTGTCTTATTTCAAAATTAAAAGTATGCAAAACTGGAAAATAGCGTGCCGTAGGAATGTTTCTGATCGGTAATTCTGGATCTGAACATCAACTTAGAGATCTGTTCTTCACAACTCAAGTACCAGGGTTGGGTGGGTTTGTTTGTTTGTTGAGAGGCAGGTCAGACACTTCCAGAGATCATCTCTATAATATTAAGGTGACTGGGTCAGTAATTTTCCAAACAAGGTTTTTGACTGTTCCCTTCACATCACTATCTTGGACCCCATGAAATACCAGTAACTCCCTTTAGGAAGGAAGGGGTACCTACACAATTATTTTGTAATAGCAGTATGTAGAAGGTATGCTTACACTACATGCTTTACATACAGAACACATCTGTCCTCAAATTTTGTTTGTAACACTATCACACTTGACTGTACTTGGATAGAAGTGTGTTTAAGAGTAATTTAGAATTTCTTGTAGACATAAGACATATCCACATTCTTCTCTAAGCCAATCTCTCATTCTGTATATTTAAAAAGGCTTATGTTTCATGCCTACAAAATGAATTTAAAACACAATTTTGCTGCTATATGTAATAGGAAAAATACGTAGGTTGAAAATGATAAAGGATGAGTGCATAGTGACTGATTTTAAGCAGACTCCGTTTCTCTTGGTTTTACAGTAATATTATCGATTCCACAGAGTACAGCCAGCCTCCAGGATTCAGTGGCAGTTCTCAGGTAAGATAATACATATGTCTGGAGGGAGGGACAAAGGGCAAAGATTGTTTTCAATCTCCAGGACATTGGCCAAACTGGCTCTTATAAATCTGAATCCTTAAATAGTCACCTAGTTATCTGTGGCAGAGACTAAGCTATAGGAATAATTGCATATTCTCATGCATCAGGTCATATTCAGGTACATGCTCTCTGCAGGGAGAAATGGTACCATACATTTTAGGTACCTGACTTCATTTCCAAAGTTGATTTTTCTTGTGACTGTATTAGATTGGGGAACCTGTTTGAAGCCTCATTTCTCCTTGCTTGAAACCGTACAGTATGTAAAAGTTCTCTGTGTAACTTTTAGTGCGCAGTAGCAGGGTCCACATGGCGATATAATGTACAGGTAAAAATGCTTTTGAAACTTAAGTTTTAGAGCTAGCTACGGATACAAAAATTAGAGTAAATACATTGAAATAATCCTGAGACGGCATTTCTGTAGCATATTTTGTGGTAATATCAGTTGGTAGTTAGTAAATGGATAGAGGAGGTTCTTTTTTTTTCCCGAGACATTTTATAGCTGCGTTATTGGTAGCTAGATACCATGGTGACTGGCTCTGTATAAATACCTTTTATCTATCTGGTTTTAAAGGGAGTATAAAATACAGATGGAGAGTTTATGTTCAAAACTCTAATCTAGCATGTTCTTTATTTGTTGCTGTCCATGGATGCTACTTGTTTTAATACTTTAATTTTGCTTTTGAAATAGAAAGAAACAGCATAATTCTACCACCCCCTCCTTCTACCCCCAACCCAAGCTAGGTTTTCCCATCACTCTGGATAACAGCCTGTTAGTTTGAAAATCATATATACTGAAGTCTGCTCTCTCTAGGGTGGATTGTTAATTAAATTTTAATATATTTTTGGGCTGGGAATCTAGAAATAATTAATGTTAAGAAACATTTAATTAAATTTTCATTTGCACAAGAAATCTCCAGTGAAAATAGTCCATATGAATATAAACTGAGCTGCATTTTTTGTTAATCGTCATGGTAAAATCAGTTCTTCTTCGAATGATTGCTTATGTGAATTTCACAATAGGTGTGCATGCTCGCCACGGGCACCGGTGCCAGAAGCTTTTTCCCTAGCAGTACCCGTTGGGGGGCAGGGGGGAGCACCCCAGCGACCCCTGGAGTGGTGCCTGCCTGGCGCGGTATAAGGGGAACTGCGTCCTCCCCCCGCCCTCAGTTCCTTCTTGCTGCCAGTGAAGGTGCGTCGGAACTACTCTGCTCCAGCTTTGCTGTAGCTTGTCCCCAGATCTGTTTGTTCGTTCAGTGTTAGTACCTGTAGTTAGTTCAGTTAGAGCGAGCGCCCGGGCCAGGGCATTAGGGTCCGGGCTATTCTGATGGAGTCGGCGCTGACCCTGACTCCGGCGCGCCACTTCGAACCGGTACCCTGCACCATGGTGTCAGTGCGCGGTGACCCTCTGGTGCCATTGACCAGTCAGCACCACTCCCCGTCCATGGGGAACACCAAGAAGGCTAGAATGATGCCTTCTTTGCAGCGGCACCGAAGTAAACCCGGGACAGAGGCTAGACCCATGTCGGGCAGTCCTCGATCCCTACTGGCCTCTAGGCCTCCGACTCAAGTCGAGCGGAGTAGCCCGGCCCACGCGGATTAGGCCTCCCTGGATGTCCGGAGGCCCTCCACACCGGAGGCCCTCCAGGCAGCCCGGGACGTTATGTCCATGCTGGCTCCATGCTCCAGAGACAAGCCTCTGCTGGGATCTCTGCAGTCGCCTCCGGCTCGGTACCGGTCTCTGACGAGGGAATGTTTCTGATGCTGTTCGCCGCCCAGTGACAGTTCAGGGCAAAGTCCACGTGGATCACCCTCAACTCCCACCAGACTGTCTGGTTGGGTTCCATCCGACCGAGACTCTCGGCACCGCTTCACCTCAAGGAGCAAACACCGATGGGACCGAGGCAGGCGTCACCAAAGTTTCTTGTCTCGGAGGGATTATTGCAGTCGGTCACGGCACGGGCGTCGACGCCGTTCCCTCTTGGAATCCGGCTTGGAGACCCCGCCAAGGCATCACCTCTGCAGCCCCGGGCATCGATTGCTGGCGTCTCGCCGTCGTGGGTCCACCTGTCTGAGTTAATAGCAGAGCAGCTGTTACCGACGGTACCGGTCCTCCATGTCAGGATCTCGGTCCCGTGGTTGGCATTGCTCCTGGCACCGCTGCTCCTCCTGGTCTGGGGACAACGGCAGGTTGTACGTCAGCCCGGCCTCCATTCGCAGTTGTCCATCGATGAGCCAGGCTGAACAACCAGCTCCGACGATGCCGCAGCACGTGCAGTGGGACCTGGCCCCGTGGCCGGCCCACTGGTACCAGTGGACACTGTGGCCCCCGGCGCAGACCCTGGTGGGGGCTCGCTTGATGGCAGGAGCCTCAGAAGCACCATCGGCCTCCCTCTCCAGACCTCCAAGGAAGGAGTCAATGGGACGTACATCCTTGGCACCATGCCCGGAGACCGAGCAGGTGGTGGACCCTCCGGTGCCGGCGGACACCCAGAGTACCGCACCAGCTTCCTCACCCTCCACAGATGAGGTGATTACGGCCCTCCCCCATCTGTCTCACAGGAAGACGTTAGGGCCCACCAAGAACTCCTAAAAAGGGTGGCATCAAGCCTCCACCTCCAGGCAGAGGAGATGGAGGAGGCCTCAGACTCCCTGTTCAGTGTGCTGTCCTCTTCAGCACCGGGCAGGGTAACCTTGCCTCTCCATGAAGGGGTGGCAAAAATTTCAAATGCCCTGTGGCAAACGCCGGCCTTGTTGGCCCCCATCTCCAAGAGGGCAGAACGCAAGTACTTTGTACCTGCCAAGGGACACAAGTACTTATACGCCCACCCGGCGCCCAACTCCCTGGTGGTCGAGTCGGTCAACCACAGGGAACGGAAGGGCCAGCCAGCCCCTACCCCAAAAAATAAAGATTCATGGAGGCTGGACTCTTTTGGAAGAAAAATGTATTCGTCCTCGAGCTTTCAGTTATGAGTGGCAAACCACCAGGCTCTCCTGGACCGGTATGAGTTCAACCTGTGTGGCTCCATGCCCAAGTTTGAGGACTCCCTCCAGGAGCGTGATAGGAAGGAGGTCAAAGCGCTGGTGGAGGAGGGTACAGCGGCTGCCAGGGCAACCCTGCAGGCAGCTTCGGATGTAGTGGAGATGGCTGCGTGATCCATGGACACTGCGGTGTGCATGACAAGAGCATCGTGACTCCTACTCTCTGGGCTGCCCAGCGAGGTGCAGACCTCCATGCAGGATCTCCCATTTAACAGCAAAGCTCTGTTTGCAGAACAAATGGATACAAGGCTGCATGGCATGAAAGACTCCCGCACAACCCTCCAGACTCTGGGTCTCTACGTTCCGGTTCTGGCTCTGGCTAAATCTAAATTCAAGCCGCAGCAGACTCCCGCTCAGGCCACTCACCCGAAATACGAGGCCGCATATAAGAAGTCACGGGACTACAAGAGGCACCCTCGGAGGCAGTCTCGGCCTGCTGCACAACCTGGGCCCTCCAAGGGCAAGCAGGCGGGGAAAAGGTGCTTTTGACAGGACGCTCGGGGGTGCCCTGCCAGTTCTCTTCAGGGATCCACCCTCAATAAAGCTTCCCTTCTCCAATCAGTTGTGTGCTTCCTCCTGGAGTGATCACGGCTGACCTTGGACCGATGGGTCCTCAACACCATCTCCCTGGGCTACACCCTCCAATTTACTTCCTCCCCGCCCAACTATCCTCTGCCCCTGTCCCTCCCTGGGGGACCCCTTGCATTAAGCTCTGCTCAAGTAGGAGGTGGGGCAGCTCCTGAGTCTAGGTTCACAGACGATCCAGGAAGTTTTTGGAAAGGGTAGGGGACAATTTCCTGATGCAAGTGCTGGAGAAACCAACTAGGGGCAGAGCTCTTCTTGACCTGCTGCTCACAAACCGGGAAGAATTAGTAGGGGAAGCAAAAGTGGATGGGAACCTGGGAGGCAGTGACCATGAGATGGTCGAGTTCAGGATTCTGACACAGGGAAGAAAGGAGAGCAGCAGAATACAGACCCTGGACTTCAGAAAAGCAGACTTTGACTCCTTCCGGGAACTGATGGGCAGGATCCCGTGGGAGAATAACATGAGGGGGAAAGGAGTCCAGGAGAGCTGGCTGTATTTTAAAGAATCCTTATTGAGGTTACAGGGACAAACCATCCCGATGTGGAGAAAGAATAGTAAATATGGCAGGCGACCAGCGTGGCTTAACAGTGAAATCCTTGCTGATCTTGAACACAAAAAAGAAGCTTACAAGAAGTGGAAGATTGGACAAATGACCAGGGAAGAGTGTAAAAATATTGCTCGGGCATGCAGGAGTGAAATCAGGAAGGCCAAATCACACCTGGAGTTGCAGCTAGCAAGAGGTGTTGAGAGCAACAAGAAGAAAGTCAAGGAAAGTGTGGGCCCCTTACTGAATGAGGGAGGAAACCTAGTGAGAGAGGATGTGGAAAAAGCTAATGTACTCAATGCTTTTTTTGCCTCTGTCGTCACGAACAAGGTCAGCTCCCAGACTACTGCACTGGGCAGCACAGCATGGGGAGGAGGCGACCAGCCCTCTGTGGAGAAAGAAGTGGTTCAGGACTATTTAGAAAAGCTGGACGAGCACAAGTCCATGGGGCCGTATGCGCTGCATCCGAGAGTGCTAAAAGAGTTGGCGGATGTGATTGCAGAGCCATTGGCCATTATCTTTGAAAACTCATGGCGATCTGGGGAAGTGCCGGACGACTGGAAAAAGACTAATGTAGTGCCCATCTTTAAAAAAAGGAAGGAGGATGATCCTGGGAACTACAGACCAGTCAGCCTCACCTCAGTCCCTGGAAAAAATCATGGATCAGGTCCTCCAGGAATCAATTCTGAAGCACTTAGAGGAAAGTGATCAGGAACAGTCAGCATGGATTCACCAAGGGCAAGTCATGCCTGACTAATCTAATTGCCTTCTATGATGAGATAAGTGGCTCTGTGGATGAGGGGAAAGCAGTGGACGTGTTGTTCCTTGACTTTAGCAAAACTTTTGACATGGTCTCCCACAGTATTCTTGCCAGCAAGTTAAAGAAGTATTAGCTGGATGAATGGACTATAAGGTGGATAGAAAGCTGGCTAGATTGTTGGGCTCAACGGGTAGTGATCAATGGCTCCATGTCTAGTTGGCAGCTGGTATCAAGTGGAGTGCCCCAAGGGTCCGTCCTGGGGCTGGTTTTGTTCAATATCTTCATAAATGATCCGGAGGATGGTGTGGATTGCACCCTCAGCAAGTTTGCAGATGACATTAAACTAGGAGGAGTGGTAGATACGGTGGCAGGTAGGGATAGGATACAGAGGGACCTAGACAAATTGGAGGATTGGGCCAAAAGAAATCTGACGTGGTTTAACAAGGACAAGTGCAGAGTCCTGCACTTAGGACGGAAGAATCCCATGCACCACTACAGACTAGGGACCGAATGGCTAGGCAGCAGTTCTGCAGAAAAGGACCTAGGGGTGACAGTGGACGAGAAGCTGGATATGAGTCAACAGTGTGCCCTTGTTGCCAAGAAGGCCAATGGCATTTTGGGATTTATATGTAGGGGCATTGCCAGCAGATCGAGGGACGTGATCGTTCCCCTCTATTTGACATTGGTGAGGCCTCATCTGGAGTACTGTGTCCAGTTTTGGGCCCCACACTACAAGAAGGATGTGGAAAAATTGGAGAGAGTCCAGCAAAGGGCAACAAAAATGATTAGGGGTCTGGAACACATGACTTACGAGGAGAGGCTGAGGGAACTGGGATTGTTTAGTCTGCGGAAGAGAAGAATGAGGGGGGATTTGATAGCTGCTTTCAACTACCTGAGAGGTGGTTCCAAAGAGGATGGTTCTAGACTATTCTCAGTTGTAGAAGATGACAGGACAAGGAGTAATGGTCTCAAGTTGCAGTGGGGGAGATTTAGGTTGGATATTAGGAAAAACTTTTTCACTAGGAGGGTGGTGAAACACTGGAATGCGTTACCTAGGGAGGTGGTGGAATCTCCTTCCTTAGCTATTTTTAAGCTCAGGCTTGACAAATCCCTGGCTGGGATGGTTTAGTTGGGGATTGGTCCTGCTTTGAGCAGGGGTTGGACTAGATGACCTCCTGAGGTCCCTTCCAACCCTGATATTCTATGATTCTAGAGGATCCTAAATGGTTCCTTAGTTTTCATAACTTAGTAAGCAGCCTAATAAAGTGCAAAACACCTGCATGGGCTTTATTATAGAGAAAAAGTCTTCCTGTAAGGCAGTGGTTATCAACCTTTCCAAACTCCTGTATCCCTTTCAGGAGTCTTTGTCCTGAGTACCCCAAGTTTCACCTCACTTAAAATCTACTTGCTTACAAAATCAGACATAAGTATCACAGCACACTATTACTGAAAAATTGCTTACTTTCTCATTTTTACCGTATTATAAAATAAAACAATTGGAATATAAATATTGTACTTGCATTTCAGTGTATATAGGGCAGTATAAACAAGTCATTATTTGCAAATTAAAAATTCATACACTGACTTTGCTAGTGCCTTTTATGTAGCCTGTTGTAAAACTAGGCAAATATCTAGATGAGTTTATGTACCCCATGAAAGACATCTGTGTGCCCCCAGGGGTACATGTACCTCTGGTTGAGAACCACTGCCCTAAGGCTCCCACAAACCCTAGCAGGGCTTTAGCCAGTCCAACATCAAACTATGTTTAGCTGGCGTTCTTCAATCGGGTCCCAAAGTAAAGAGAAATACAGGCTCTAAGCCTTGGTCCCAAAACACAGGTTGCTTCTCCCCCTCACGGCTCCCGTACAGCACAGTTCCCTGTAGCAGTAAGAGTTGCGTTCAACATCTCCTCGTTGTGTTTGGCCCTTTGGTCTCAGAGCATTCCCCCTAAACCTTTTCTTCCTTGGTAGGAAGAAGCAAGATTTTGCTTTTTTCCCCTCTTGTGCCAGCTGCTTGCTTGTCTCTCCCTCTCTTGCCTCTCCCAGTGTTGCTTAGCAACTGATTGAGTAGCCAAGGAGCAGACTTCCTTGCCTATGTAAGCGGGGGAATAGTCCCGCTATTGTGGGGAACTTTCCTGGCTTCTGCACTACCCCGGTGAAGTGGGCTAGCGAAAGGATCTGAGTCCTCGCTCCCACTTCCTTTACCCAGTGGCCTCCCTGCCCTTGAGGACTCCCCTTCCACTCTCCTGTCTGGCAGAGTCCTCGTAACCCCAACAAGGCTGGGCCTGGGATTCCTGGGGGGCTCGACCCCCCAACCCTGCTGTGGTCACCTAGGACAGGGGCTAGGGTGTCCCCACTCCGGGGTACTCTCTCTGCACTGGGCACTTCTCTGACCCACTGACCATTACATACAATTTAAAGCAAATGCAAGTTATTTAATCAACAATTAATTTTAAAAAGAATAAGGAAAAATGGGAACAGTTAAAGGAAACACATCAACCCGCTCTATGGCAGGGAACATCACAAACAGTGTCTCTGGAATGTCAGGGCAGTTCACAGTCTGTTCCTTGTAAGTCCCAGGCCGCCTTCTCAGGCCCTGGCTGTGCTGCAGGGGTGCTGTGGGTTGGACGCTTGCTCTGGTGGTGGCCACAAGCTCTCAGGCTCTAAGTGGTAGGACCCTTCTTCCCAGTGTCGCCCCCGCCCTGTCGGGGGGGTTATGATCGAAGCCTGGCCTGCAGAGCCTCTTGGCTGAGGCGTCTCCCTGTGCTGGGCCTGCTGCCCAGGGTCCCCCTCGGTCTCCCCAGCTGCTCACCGCACCCAGTGCCGGACTGCTCCAGCCCCAGCTCCACCACTCTGTCTCTGCGCTGCTGCTGCTCTGCCTCCAGCTCCCTGGGCTGCTTCTTTGGCCCCTCTGGCTCTGGTTGCTGCAGCTCTGCTCCCAGGACAGGTCTGCTCTGCAGGCTGCTTCTGTGACCCTGCTCCCAGCACTGACCTGCTTCGTGGGCTGCTTTTCTGGCCCCTCTGGCTCTGGTTGCTGCAGCTCTCCTCCCAGGGCAAGTCTGCTCTCTCTGGGCTGTGCCTCTGGCTTTGGGGCTGCAGCTCTGCTCCCAGGACAGGGTCTGCTCTCTCTGGGCTGCTTCTCTGGTTCCTCTGGATCTGGCACAGCTCTGCTCCCCAGCTTAGCTTGGGCCCCTGTTTTCTCCTTAGCTTGGCCCCACTCTGTCTGACCCAGGCAAATCCAGCTCACACGGAGGACGGGACCTCCCTGGCCTCCTGACTCCCTGATTAACCTGCCCGCCCTGTCATTCAGGTTGACCTGGAGCATTGGCCTCTCCCCATTGTTCCTGGGGGCTGTCAGTCTCAGGGTCCTGATTCCCCATCGACCCTTCCCCCTTTCTAGTACTGGGAGCTAGCAACTAAAACACCCCCACTGAATGTTAGTGAGGGGGCAACAGTCCCCTTACACCTAGATAGGGCTGGTGCAACAACTAGGCGAACTAGGCGGTCGCCTAGGGCACCAAGTTGTGAGGGGCAGCAGTGGAGAGGAGGTAAGCTGGGGCAGGGGGGCGGTGCACAGGGGAACCGCTCCCCGCCCCAGCTCAGTTCTGCTCTGCCTCCTCCCCTGAGCACCGCTCTGCTCTGCTTCTCTCCTTCCCAGACTTGCGTGCCTGAGAGGTGGGAGAAGCGGCGGCATGCTCGGGGAGGAGGCAGAGCAGAGGTGAGCTGGGGCGGGGAGCTGCCATGGGGGGGGCTGCCTGTGCTGAGGGGAGGGGGCAGCGGGGAGCTGCTGCTCCGGGTGGGGCGGGGGGGCTGGCTGCCCGGGCCAAGGGGAGGGGACAGTGGGGAGCTGCCGGTGGGGGTGGGGCCGGCAAGGTGGAAGTTTTTTCATCTGGGGCTTGAAACCTCCTTGCACCGGTCCTGTGCCTAGAAGCTTGATTGGTGCTTCATTAAAGTAGGCACAGTTGAGCATTTAGCTGATCAAGACACGTTAATGCAGACTGATTCCCAGTACAACTCAGTTTGCCAGTCTGAGATCTGTTGGAGTGGAATTTGGCTTTTAAGATCTAGTAATGGCTTTGCTAATCATATTAACTACTTAGCATGTGATTGATTTCATCTTAGTACAGACTGGAACCACCTAGAAGATTCAGGTTTAGGTTGTATTACTCATCCTATTCCAGGCAGTTGTCAAGTTGAAATGAAGTGATTGCTCATTGCTGTTTGCAGTCATCTTGAACCTGAGTCATTTGCAGTATGGTAGGCACAATTTGCTGAGGCTAAAGCAGTTGCATCCTGGTTCATGTAATTAACATAAAGATGGTATTAGCATGTCCCGTTCAATATTTGTAAAGTTGTCGTGTGTAGTTCATTGTCAAAACTGCAGTGAAGCAGAGATGCTTAATGTCAGGTGCATTTGGCATAAAGCTGAATTGCTGTCGGTATACAATGAGTACCTACAAGATATGTGCAATCAGCATGAAATGGAAGTTGTGAACTTAAGGTTCATCCAGTCAATATATAGTCAGGGAATGTACATGATGGGTAGTTCTTGACGTTTTCATTGCCTTGTTTTGTTCCAGGTTACTTGTTCATACAGTGTACTCTTCATAAGGTGTATTCCTTTAATTTCAATTTAATTACATCCTTGTTGGCTTCTTGCTGGTTGTAATGTGAGAGTGACTTATTGTTTCTGAACTGAGAGTAAATTGCTAATTACGCAAGCAAGAAGCATGTTGAATGTGTTAACTTCTTAGGCTGAAATCCTGGCACCTTTGTGGCAGTGCTCCCATTGACTTCAGTGGAGCCAGGATTTCGTACTTGGCTTGTGCATTATCATGTGATAAACCTTTTTGTGCACCACCAGTGCTGCTGCTAATGACCCAGTAGGGCTTGTTGTAGTGCCTAAGAGCCACAGTCATGGACCAGGACCCCCTTGTGCTAGTCCTTGTACAAACAGAACAAAAAGACTATCCCTGCCCATGTACGTTTGAGTTTCTATATTGGTTCTTTTTTATGTGCCCTGATATAATGGGGTGAAGTTTTTATATGTAAACTTATCTTTTATAAGATCAAGTAAAGAGAATGTAACTCATATAGCAGATTTCAGAGTAGCAGCCATGTTAGTCTGTATTCGCAAAAAGAAAAGGAGTACTTGTGGCACCTTAGAGACTAACACATTTATTTGAGCATAAGCTTTCGTGAGCATGCGATGAAGTGAGCTGTAGCTCACGAAAGCTTATGCTCTAATAAATTTGTTTAGTCTCTAAGGTGCCACAAGTACTCCTTTTCTTTTTGCGGATACAGACTAACACGGATGCTACTCTGAAACCGGTACTTACTACATAATTCTTGTTCTTCTAAGATAGTTTAAAAAACCCTCTTGCGCAGCCATCTCTTCTGCTCATCTGATTGGTGATTCTTGCACATTTTCTTCTGTTTGAAAAGGAGCTGATAGTTAAGAGAAGTTGATATTGTGTTCTCTAGATCCATGAGTAACATGACCTGTGACTCTCCCCCTTCCCTACATGAGCAAGGATTTTGTTGTTTTTGTTTTCTTGTTGGCTTCTGAGTCTCATGCCTGAAGCTGAAGCCCATGAGTTATCCAATTATAATTACTACCTTCAGAAAACAAGAATTACAGGTATGTGACTGACTTTCTTGTCAGTAAAATAACCAGATGTGACGAGAGACAGATAAATGTAGAAAAAAGGCCTTTGGTCTTTTTCCAGTTTCATAACCTCTTAAAAATAAAAGGGCATGTCTCTATACAATTTGGTAAAATGTACCAAAACAGGTAAAGCCAGGCCTCGGCCTCTTTTGTAAATAAGTATTTCTTGTTCTCCACTCAGACTAAAAAACAGCCATGGTATAACAGCACGTTGGCATCAAGGCGGAAGAGGCTTACAGCTCATTTTGAGGACTTGGAGCAGTGCTATTTTTCCACCAGGATGACTCGTGTATCAGGTATGTTTCTTTTGCATTAATGAATTTGGAGTTGAATTTCTGAGGTGCTTCCAGTTGCCTGTCTTAAGTACTTGGATCACAGAAATTGACTCTTTTGAGAGAGCACATCTCACTTCTCCTCTCCAAGTTCTGTATGCACGTACACCTGAGCTGACTGGCAGAACCTCATCTCTTGTCCAGTCTTGGGTTGGCTTTTTAAATCAAAGAAATATGTTCTTGGCATTTCAAAAGAGGCCCAAGGGGGTATTTTACAAAGGCAGTGCATGAAAGACACGTACAACAATCCTCCTAATAAACAATAGGACTTTAGTCTGTACCTAGTACATCCTTTTAAAAATGTACTGACGCATAAAAAGGGTTTGAGATACCATTGTGAGGAGCTTTTTCACTCAAACAGGCATGTGTTGAATACAACTCAAAGGCTATTGAGGGCGGTAGGAAGATAACTTGGCATGTTCTCCTGTACTTAAAACACAAGTGGCACTAGATATGAGCTTTGAAGAATGTTTCAACACCATATTCCTGGAGTATATTCTCTGGATTTAACAAAAAGAAAAGGAGTACTTGTGGCACCTGAGAGGCTAACAAATTTATTTGAGCATAAGCTTTCGTGAGCTACAGCTCATTTCGTCGGGTACATTCAGTGGAAAATACAGTGGGGAGATTTATATACATAGAGAACATGAAACAAGGGGTGTTACAATACACACTGTAACAAGAGAGTGATCACTTAAGGGGAGCTATTACCAGCCGGGGGGGGGCGGGTGGACTTCTTGTAGTGATAATCAAGGTGGGCCATTTCCAGCAGTTGACAAGAACGTCTGAGGAACGGTGTCGGGCGGCGGGAAATAAACATGGGGAAATAGTTTTACTTTGTGTAACGAGCCATCCACTCCCAGTCTCTATTCAAGCCTAAGTTAATTGTATCCAGTTTGCAAATTAATTCCAGTTCAGCAGTCTCTCCTTGGAGTCTGTTTTTGAAGTTTTTTTGTTGAAGAATTGCAACTTTTAGGTCTGTAATCGAGTGACCAGAGAGATTGAAGTGTTCTCCGACTGGTTTTTGAATGTTATAATTCTTGACGTCTGATTTGTGTCCATTTATTCTTTTACGTAGAGACTGTCCAGTTTGACCAATGTACATGGCAGAGGGGCATTGCTGGCACATGAGGGCATATATCACATTGGTAGATGTGCAGGTGAACGAGCCTCTGATAGTGTGGCTGATGCGATTAGGCCCTGTGATGGTGTCCCCTGAATAGATATGTGGACATATCAACATATCATATCAATAGATATGTGGACATATCAGTTGGCAACGAGCTTTGTTGCAAGGATAGGTTCCTGGGTTAGTGGTTCTGTTGTGTGGTTGCTGGTGAGTATTTGCTTCAGGTTGGGGGGCTGTCTGTAAGCAAGGACTGGCCTGTCTCCCAAGATCTGTGAGAGTGATGGGTTGTCCTTCAGGATAGGTTGTAGATCCTTGATGATGCATTGGAGAGGTTTTAGTTGGGGGCTGAAGGTGACGGCTAGTGGCGTTCTGTTATTTTCTTTGTTGGGCCTGTCCTGTAGTAGGTGACTTCTGGGTACTCTTCTGGCTCTGTCAATTTAGCCGTATGGAGTGGAAATCTATCAGCTTCATGAAAAAACTCGTACAGATAGAGACATCCTCTTCCTTTCCAAATGTAAACAGATGGACATCATACCAAAAGGACTGAAGGTAAAAAGTCCATTACAATCTACATACCACACAGACTATGCCGACAGCTTGTGCCACATGCTGTCAAAGAAACTGCGGAACCACCTGATCAACATCCTCTACAGCAAACAGGGAAAGATTAAGAATGAGCTCTCAAAACTGGATACTCCCATAAAAAACCAACCTTCCACACAAACTTCCTCGTGGCTGGACTTTACAAAAACTAGACAAGCCATTTACAACACACACTTTGCTTCCCTACAAAAGAAAATGGAGACTAAACTATCTAAACTACTACATACCACAAGGGGCCACAACAGTGGTTCCCTTAACCCACCCAGCAATATTGTTAATCTATCCAACTATCCAGCTATACTCTTAGCCCAGCAGAAGAATCTGTCGTGTCTCGGGGCCTCTCCTTCTGCCCCTCCACCCCCACGAACGTGATACAGTTCTGTGGTGACCTAGAATCCTATTTTCGACGTCTCCGACTCAAGGAATATTTCCAACACACCTCTGAACAACATACTAACCCACAGAGACCTTCCTACCAAGACTACAAAAAGAAGGATTCTGGGTGGAATCCTCCTGAAGGTCGAAACAACAGACCGGACTTCTACACAGAGTGCTTCCGCTGACGTGCATGGGCTGAAATTGCGGAAAAGCAGCATCACTTGCCCCATAACCTCAGCCGTGCAGAACACAATGCCATCCACAGCCTCAGAAACAGCTCTGACATCATAATCAAAAAGGCTGACACAGGAGGTGCTGTCGTCATCATGAATAGGTCGGAATAGGAACAAGAGGCTGCTAGGCAGCTCTCCAACACCACTTTCTACAAGCCATTACCCTCTGATCCCACTGAGGGTTACCAAAAGAAACTACAGCATTTGCTCAAGAAACTCCCTGAAAAAGCGCAAAAAAAATCCGCACAGACACACCCCTGGAACTCCGACCTGGGGTATTTTGTCTGCTACCTAAGATCCATAAACCTGGAAATCCTGGAAGCCCCATCATCTCAGGCAATGGCACCCTGACAGCAGGATTGTCTGGCTATGTAGACTCCCTCCTCAGGCCCTACGCTACCAGCACTCCCAGCTATCTTCGAGACACCACTGACTTCCTGAGGAAACTACAATCCATCAGTGATCTTCCTGAAAACACCATCCTGGCCACTATGGATGTAGAAGCCCTCTACACCAAC
Source organism: Natator depressus (assembly GCF_965152275.1). Classification (NCBI taxonomy): domain Eukaryota; kingdom Metazoa; phylum Chordata; order Testudines; family Cheloniidae; genus Natator; species Natator depressus. Next base: position 49,575,683 of record NC_134241.1, on the reverse strand, counting down.
ATTCCACACGAAGATGGACTACAAGCTGTCAGGAACAGTATCCCCGATAATGTCACGGCAAACCTGGTGGCTGAACTTTGTGACTTTGTCCTCACCCATAACTATTTCACATTTGGGGACAATGTATACCTTCAAATCAGCGGCACTGCTATGGGTACCCGCATGGCCCCACAGTATGCCAACATTTTTATGTCTGACTTAGAACAACGCTTCCTCAGCTCTCGTCCCCTAATGCCCCTACTCTACTTGCGTTACATTGATGACATCTTCATCATCTGGACCCATGGAAAAGAAGCCCTTGAGGAATTCCACCATGATTTCAGCAATTTCCATCCCACCATCAACCTCAGCCTGGACCAGTCCACACAAGAGATCCACTTCCTGGACACTACAGCGCTAATAAGCGATGGTCACATAAACACCACCCTATACCGGAAACCTACAGACCGCTATTCCTACCTACATGCCTCCAGCTTTCATCCAGACTACACCACATGATCCATTGTCTACAGCCAAGCTCTACGATACAACCGCATTTACTCCAACCCCTCAGACAGAGACAAACACCTACAAGATCTCTATCAAGCATTCTTACAACTACAATACCCACCTGCTGAAGTGAAGAAACAAATTGTCAGAGCCAGAAGAGTACCCAGAAGTCACCTACTACAGGACAGGCCCAACAAAGAAAATAACAGAACGCCACTAGCCGTCACCTTCAGCCCCCAACTAAAACCTCTCCAACGCATCATCAAGGATGTACAACCTATCCTGAAGGACGACCCATCACTCTCACAGATCTTGGGAGACAGGCCAGTCCTTGCCTACAGACAGCCCCCCAACCTGAAGCAAATACTCACCAGCAACCACACAACAGAACCACTAACCCAGGAACCTATCCTTGCAACAAAGCTCGTTGCCAACTGTGTCCACATATCTATTCAGGGGACACCATCATAGGGCCTAATCGCATCAGCCACACTATCAGAGGCTCGTTCACCTGCACATCTACCAATGTGATATATGCCCTCATGTGCCAACAATGCCCCTCTGCCATGTACATGGGTCAGACTGGACAGTCTCTACGTAAAAGAATAAATGGACACAAATCAGACGTCAAGAATTATAATATTCAAAAACCAGTCGGAGAACACTTCAATCTCTCTGGTCACTCGATTACAGACCTAAAAGTTGCAATTCTTCAACAAAAAAAAACCTTCAAAAACGGACTCCAAGGAGAGACTGCTGAATTGGAATTAATTTGCAAACTGGATACAATTAACTTAGTTTTACTTTGTGTAACGAGCCATCCACTCCCAGTCTCTATTCAAGCCTATTTCCCCATGTTTATTTCCCGCCGCCCGACACCGTTCCTCAGATGTTCTTGTCAACTGCTGGAAATGGCCCACCTTGATTATCACTACAAGAAGTCCACCCCCCCCCCCCCCCCGGCTGGTAATAGCTCCCCTTAAGTGATCACTCTCTTGTTACAGTGTGTATTGTAACACCCCTTGTTTCATGTTCTCTATGTATATAAATCTCCCCACTGTATTTTCCACTGAATGTACCTGACGAAATGAGCTGTAGCTCACGAAAGCTTATGCTCAAATAAATGTTAGCCTCTCAGGTGCCACAAGTACTCCTTTTCTTTTTGCAAATACAGACTAACACGGCTGCTACTCTGAAATCTGGATTTAACAACACTTTCTGAATGGAAAGAGGCCATTGATTTTACTCTCTGTAAAAAGTCTGTTTTATTACATAGGATACTTTATGGGCAGCCCAGATCATGGGGCAAAAGGCTGTGAAGTGTTGATGTTCACATTTGCAGCAGTATTGTGTGTGCATGTGTGTTGAGAGTCTGAAACTTGTTCATAGTGTGGACAACATTTTAAATACAAATTGTCCTGTGGCAATGGAAACCCTTTTATTCACATTTGCTTGGGCAACATCTCCTGTCATTCGCAACTGCAGTCTTTTTGGTAAGAAGAACAGTTGCTGCCATAGCAAAGTAATTATTACCTAAGTCTCTAGTGCATTGAAATTAAAATTTAGCAGCTGGAAAAAGAGGAGGAGCTTTTGTAGCCTTTGAGCAGCCGGCTTTCCACAGACCTTCAGCAAATGTTCTGCAGGCTGTAGTAATCCACACAAATTGCAAGAAACTCTGGCATGTGGATTACTCTTGAGAGAATTCTGCACAATGCAGAATTAACACTGCAGAGCTGCTGGCTGCCACTAGGAGCCACTGGATCCCACAGAGCCCAGTTCCCCAGCTCAGAAATAGAAGCTGCTGCGAGGAGGAGGAGATGGAGGGTCCTGGCAGCTGCAGTTCCTGGCATGCCCTGAAAGAAGGAGGTGGCATGCAGGAAATGCCATTCAATCTTGGACCCAGCATCAGACTGTTTCTCCCTCTGGATCCCTGGGCTCTAAAGGGGTAGGGGGTGTGAGTGTCTGGTATTAGAGGGGGAGGGTCGCCCAGCGGCTGGACTCTGGGGGGGTATGGGAGTGAGTGTCTGGGCCGGGGAGGGGGAGTGGGAGTGGCTGGCCTCTGGGGGGGTGGTCAGAGAAACAGGAACTCTGTTGTCATAGAGGTTTCTTTAATTCTCTACTTCTGGGGGAATTTTTTGTCGTTTGTGTTGTTACAGATATGGTTGCTGACAGGTATTTTGAAATAAATTTACCAAAAGAATTGAAACTGGTGTGATGTGATAGTGTTATTTTAACAAATAAAATATGCAGAATTTTGCAGAATATTTTTTTGGGGGTGCAGAGTTCCCCCAGGAGTAATAGATACCTCCCAGAGACAATGTATAAATGTATGATAAAATACAATATTTCTTCACCTGTTGTGCAATGAAAATAGTACCATCAGTCCTCACATGAGAAATATTCTCTTCAGAAATTGAAACTGCAAATGTTTTATTTGATTAACAGAACTGCTACAGGTGTTCTAAAATATAACATTAGCCACACTTTGTGTGGAGGATTACAAGATAAAAGGGGCACAGTTCCCCCCCAACAGGGAAAAATCTGTGGCATTTTTTTAGCCTTTTCCCCTCTTTTAGATTTCACTCATGCGCTTCAGTGCATTTTGAGTACAAGATCTGTGTGTATCATGAATTGTTTGTTTGATTTTGGTTTTGGAAGTTGGCTCTTTGAATATATGGAATTTTAGAGGTATTTGGGGTAAGACATATCCCTTTTAACTTTCATAGCAGGAGATCACAAATAAGCTTACTTTATACATTAGTTTGGAGTATGTTTAAATTATTTTCTGCTTCAGTAGAAGATACATTATGCTAGCTTCAGGGTGGATTTGATTTAAATCAAATTAGTGATTTAAATCACTAGTCAGGAAGACTCAATTTAATCATGGATTTCTACATAAAAGTGCATTCTTGTTGGTGGTTATAACCTTAATACATATTCTTCACAACTCTGAGGGAGATGTAGGTTTCATTTTTTAGAAGGTATACACTATACATTTTCAAAATAAATCACTTTAAAAACTTTTCAGATTAGTTTTACAGCTATATCAGAAAATGAATGATAGTTTGGTTATTTCATACACAAAAGGTAATTGAAGCAGGTATTTATGAAGTCTTTGGGAGGTGAACTATCTCCAATTTAACAGGTTAATCGTTAGTATTTGGAGGATTTTCTTTCCATGCTGTATTAGGAGAAGAACATCACCAGACACGTTTAAATTGTTTTATTTAACTAAAACAACGTTATGTATTCCGGATTTTTTTCTTCAACAGCAAACATAATGGTTTAACAAAACAAGCATATGAATTTTTGAATTTAGTTAAGCGTTCAAGTTCTTTAAATTCAGGGTTTTTTTTGTTAAAATTGTTTAACTAAAATAGAGAAATGAATTTTTAAAAAACAAAACAAAAATTAAATAGACTATGTCAGCCAGGTCAACATGAGAAACTTAAAATATTGGCTTCTGCAGCTAACGCAGTCGTCTTCACCTTCATTTTCCTGTTTTGTTCATAATCTGGAAAAGAAAAACAAGCTTTCCTGCTTTCTCAGTCCCAAATGATTTCTCAATTTAGAATGAATTAGTCCAAAGGAAGAAAATATTCTTTCTACACTGGCAGAAGAAGCTACTGTTGTTAAGTGAGATTATCACTTCAACAGTCTCTGAATCCAAGTGCTTAAGTGACTTCCACCAGGTCACTGGTGTGACTTTCTTTAAAACATCAGCAAACATATATTTCTTGAATGGTTCACCCTTAGCTCTGAAGTTTATTATAGTTGGCATTTATGGAGGGATGATTGCTGGATGTCCATGTCATAGCCAATTCCTCTTCTTCAGCAGTTAAGGTTTGACCCTGGTAGTGAGTATTGAGAATATTTGCAAGAAAATGATCTGGAGATAGTGCTTCTCCCATTCGTTTTTCTAATGCTTGTAATTTATCTCTGTCATGGCATATTTCTCTTTTTAAGATCTCACTCAGTACTGTCGAAATTTCAACAGCGTCAACAATAAAACAGCTATTTCCCTGCATTTTGTTCAAGGCTGCAGAAATAGGTTTCAGGGTACTCGGCATGTGTTCAACATTTCTCTTAAGCCCAGTGTTGGGAACTTTGACTGTGACAGTGCCATCTATTTTTTTTCACAATTTTGTTCTCAAATCGTCATCAGGTTAGGCCTGTTCTTGATATAGTGCTCAAAACAGTCAACTACTGAGTTCCATCGCACGTCTTGTGGGAGAGTTAGCTTGGTTTCTCCCACTTTTTTTCAGAGCAGCTGCTGCAAAATGGAAGTATTTTGCAATTTCAACATTAGCCTTTATTTCTGGAACACTGAAGTCTTTGGCTAGGAGGTACATCAAATGAGCACTGCAACTGTATGTTGTTAGCTTGGGACTCTTCTAAATAATTTCTTCTAACCTTGGATACATTTGCAGCACTGTCTGTGACCAAGCTGCGTACTAGACATTTGAATTTTTTTTCACAGTTTGTTAGCTTTTACTGCTACTTCTTGTAAGTATTCTGCTGTATGCATTTCCTGATGTAACAATTGTTTCTGTAAGGAAGACATTCCCTTCTTCTGTTGTCACACAAGCACATATAACGATCATTGTGGACATTGCTCCCACCCATCAAGATTCAGGTTAACAATTTTACCCTCTAGACCTTTTGCACACTGCTCAATTTCTCTTTCATACACTTTATCCAGCAATTTGCCTGCGACATCTGCTCTGTTGGGTGGACTGTATCCTGGTCTTAATGACTGAACCATGCTAATGAAGTGTGGGTTCTCAATCATACGGAAAAGAGAGTTTGTTGCATAAACAAACGGGGCAATTTTTCATCAGTCATCTCTTTTCATAATCTGCTGGTTCTTATCACATACCTATGGTTGTTTCTGGATGATGGAGGTTTTTTTTTTGTTTTTTGCTACAGGTGATGTACTGTGGCTATGTGACATACATGATGTGACTGAAACACTATCATTGGCAGATAACTCTGAAACTATAGAAAATGATGGTGATCTTGAAGGTGGATAGTCTTCAGACTGCTTTATGTTGAGGATAGATTCTCCTAAACAAAATAAGTTAATGCAGTTGTTCAATTATTATTGCCATACTGCTAATTTAATATTATTCGTTGCATTCACTGACACTCAATACCACTTTAAAGGTTAAAAAAAAAAAAAAAAAAAAGAGTACTTGTGGCACCTTAGAGACTAACAAATGTATTTGAGCATAAGCTTTCGTGAGCTACAGCAAAGTGAGCTGTAGCTCACGAAAGCTTATGCTCAAATAAATTTGTTAGTCTCTAAGGTGCCACAAATACTCCTTTTCTTTTTGCGGATACAGACTAACACGGCTGCTACTCTGAAACAGGTCACTTTAAAGGTGAAATTGTAAAAGGAAGATCTGCCTATTTCAGCTAATTATTTTTTATCACAACTGCATCTGAAATGATTTTACCATAGAGTAACAGCTGTACTTTTTGCTCAAACATGAGAATTCAAGAATAGTCCAGAAGGAAGACAGACAGACACTGTCCTTAAGAAAGAAGTATGGAATAAAAAAGTTCACCAACCTGAAGATCCTGCATGTTCAGACATGTTCCTTTCATCATCTTGAACGCAGCTTCCTCCTGAGGAGGAACACTTCTCATGATGTTTCATTTGGGCAACCAGCCTTGCATTTCTTTGTTGCGCTCTTTGCATTTTGCACGCATGCCTGTCTTACCCACAGATAGAGGAACTTCATTAAAATATTCCCAAACTGGGTCTTTTTTATGACCTGCTGCCATTATACGTTTTCCCTTCTAGTGAGAGAAAGGTATGGTAGATCTCAAATCAATGAAGGCTACACTCAGAAAGACCTTGAGACTTCTGGAATATGCTGCTCAAACAGTTTCACTTTTGTTTCTACTGCCTGTCCCTCCCTTCTCACATTTATCTCCAGATTTCTCCTTGTCCAGATCTGTTCCGCCCCCAACAATCTTCTATTCACTGAACTATTTTAAACTTTGCACTTTTAGAGAGAGGGAAGGGATTGACTCTGTGTACACAAAATTGTAGAGTGACAATAAGGTTGAGGTCTGTTTGTTACGTCTGTATTTATTTTATTGAAAAACATTTTTACTATTAACAAGCATGTTATCCCTGAAGACACAAATCCATGGTTTGAGAACTGCAAAACTAAGCATCTCTGATGGTATCTTCTAGACCAGTGGTTCTTAACCAGAGATGCACACACCCCATGGGGGTGCAAGATGCCCTTTCTGGGGAGTGCGAGACATGCCAGATTTATTTTTTTAGAAGATAAATCATCAAAAACACAATTTAAGCACAACTTGCCGTAAGTACAGCTACTTTGTTTAATCCAACCTATGTATTTATTAACTGTATACATTTAATGATTACTTTAATATACAAACATATCTACGTTTAAAGAACTGACCTACTTCAACGATTTTTGATAAGTGCAAGAACATATTTTGAGAACCAAAGGGGTGCAGGCTGCTGTAAAGGTTAAGAACCACTGTTCTAGACTGAGCACTGAGTCCCAATGGGTAGATGGAAAGATTAACCAAAATCTATACAGAAGCCCCTGGAACCCTATAAGATTGGGTCCCTAATTCATGAACTATTAGAACTCGTTTACAAAACTTTTCTTAAACATTACATGAATATATTCTCATACTGTAGAATTAGAATTTATAATCCCTATTCCATAAGATACATTCTAGCTCAAAGATATCTGAATTAAAACTATCTTTAGATAGATTTTTTTTTCCCCCTTAAAAAGCATTTTATCAAAAAAAAAAATCCAATTTTAGATAAAATCTTTTTTATTTTTTAAATAAATCATTGATTTTTATCCACCCTATCTAGCTTCTATTGCTGCTCCAGTTTAAGAAAAAACAGAACTAGTGCCCTGCAGGAGTCTGCCTGGGAATTTCAGCTATCTGATAAGTCTGATGTGAATTTCGGCTGGTGACAAAGGGAAGCGTGAGGTGCATGACTCCCTATGGAAATTAAAATAGTTGGCGACATGGAGTGCTTGGGTCAGAGCCATGACTGGTATCTGAGCCAGCTGTGGAACTGGCATGAGGAGATAATGTTCTTTGTGGGGAGACTTGGAATAGTAGAAGTGTCTATGTGGCAGTGCTTTTTCCCATATGATAAGGAACAGCAGAGTAAGAGAACTTGCTGGTTCTCTGATCCCAGGGGTTCCTTTTTATAAAAAAAAAAAAAAAAAAGTTTAAATTCTGCTGCTGATTAGTATAAAGAGGTGGTGTAAAAACTGTAATTTAAGAGGAATAGAGAAGATTTGGGCAAGAGCTTTGACTGTCCTGTAGGCAGAAGTCGGGGGAAAAATAACTAACTATGAAGTGCCTTTCAGTTTGACAGGGGAAACATCGTGAAAAGTAGCATCCCAATTTGCAGGCATGGGTGTAGAATACATTAGAGAAGAAGGAGGTACATGATCTCTAGATTAGAGGGAAATGGAAGAATAGCTCCTTCTTTGCTTTCACCATTGACTGACACTTACATCAAGACATCTTTTTGAAGACACCCACTGGTGTTCACCTGCTTTCTTCTTCCCAAACCTCCTCCCCTCCAGTAGATTTCCCCCACAAAAAAAGTCTGGTGCTGGCCCTTGTTTTATTTAAAGTGGGACTTCAATCATAGTGAAAAGAGCAACTGTGAAGGACATGAGAGACACATAGCCAATCCCTTCAAACCTCTGACTATGAGAGCCCTGGAAATCTACGGCTATCCACAGACCATTTTTGCAGATCACGGATCAGATGCAGATATGAATTTTGTATCTAGAGCCCTATGGCTATCCATGGATATCAGTGGATCACTTTTACCAATTGGATACAGATACAAATTTTGTATCCACTCTGGGCTCTACTAACCTGTTCCTTCTCCCCTTTTTAATACAGACATTAAAATGTCATTCTTATTTACTGACTATATTTTAAAATGCAGCGGGGATGTAGATCTCTGATTGAAATGGTCTGTCTTGATATTTGAGGGACAGGAATTTGGGAGAGTGCAGAAAGTGTTTTTTTTTTTTTTTTCCCCTCCTTCCGGTACTTTTCCATGGGGAATCAGTATTATGCTATCCTTGCTCTCTTCACTCCCACAAAACATTCAGAAAGTTCTGCTAAGGTGAGCTACCCTTTCCCTTTACACCACTGAGCTGTAACTTTTTAATGGTTCATGAAATTTTTATTCTCATCTCTAAGTGTAGTGTTGGTATGTACTACTAATACCTGCTGCATGCCACCCCAAATGTTACTATATTTGAGTGGTGGGTGAAGTGTATGGTATGTACCAGCATACTGGATAGTTTGTAAACAGCTTTGGGCTGACACATGTTATAGGTATAAGGGTGGTGATGGTTGTTAGACTCAGTAGTTGAAATTGTTGGTACATCACTTTGATGCACAATGCAAAAGTGAGCTTCCTCCTCTTGGGCCTGTTTGAGAAGGCAAAGTATAATTCTTACCAAGTCTGAGTATTACAAACCTGAAGGCTATAATCCCAGCCTGATGGTTTCTGGTACTTGATCATTTTATGAAGGCTAGCTCATCTGTGTGGCACCGCAATAAGTGTTTTCTTCTATGGGAAATCTTAACAACAAAATGATTAAACACCTCTATTCATAGTGATTAAAGTTGTGACTCAGGAGAAATTTGGATGTTAGTCTTTTTTATTGCTTACTGTATTTTATTAACTTCTTTAGCTGCCACTTTCAATTTTTCAACAAATATTTCTCATGTAACTGTATTTCAAGTTGATTTGATTTTTCGCTTGACTACAGAAGGACATCATTTTGCATTGAGTTTGTAAGATAGGCATCTCTATTTTGTGGGTTTCCCCACCCCCCCCATTAGCCCTCTTGCTTTTGGAGTGAGAGTGAAATTTTTCCATAATCATTTCTTTGTAATAGACTATCTCTTTAGAGCATATTGCATTGGGAGATGGAGAAAGGTAAATGTGTTTACCTCTATAGCATATTGTAACCGTACATATTCTTGATGGTATATAGGTTTGCTTACACTTGCATCAGTTTTTGTTTTAAATAATGGTAGTCCTCATCGCCAAGCACGTCTGCCTTTATGTTAAGTTGGTGGACTTTTACACAAGGGAAGGCATATTCATGGTTCTTGATAGAAGAAATATAATACAGTAAAAGCTGTGTTATCCAGCCATGTGCCAACTGGAAGGCTCTATAGACCGGCATTTCTAATCTTCTTAGGAAGTCCGGTTTATAGTCCGATTGGCGTGGGGCTGGCAGGCTCCCTACCTGGCTCCATGTGGTTGCCCAGAAGTCGCAACATGTCCCTGTTGCTCTTAGGCGGAAGAACGGCCATGAGGAGCTCTGAGTGCAGGAGTGGGTGCGGAGCTCAGGCTCTGGGAGGGAGTTTGGGTGTGGGAGGGGGCTCAGGGCAGGGGGATGGGGCGTGGGAGGGGTTTAGGCATCCCGGATATGGGGGGTGCGCACTTCACGCAGCTCCCCACAAGTGGCGACCTCTCCCTGCTGCTCCTAGGCAGAAGCGTGGCAGGTGGCTCTATGTGCTGCCTCCGCCCGAAGTGCTGCTTTGCAGCTCCCATTGGCTGGGAACCACGCTTCTGCCTAGGAGCAGCAGGGACAGGTTGCTGCTTGCGGGGAGCCACCTGAGGTGAGTGCCCCCTGGATCTGGCACCCCAAAACCCCTCTGCACTCCCTGCCCCGAGACCCTCCCTCATCCAAACTCTCTCCCTTAGTTAACCGGAATTTTTCACTTACCGGCACCCCCCCCATTTCCCCAATATGCCGGATAAAAAAGCTTTTATTGTAGTCTCTCGTAACGTGGTATTATAAAGACTTATTTTCCACTAAAGTGAATTAGTATTCAGAGGTGTATGCTGAAGTGAAAAGTCAGTTAATATGTTTGACAAGTTTTCATCCCCAGATGCTTTGCCTAGGAAATGTCATGTGACTACTTAGGCCTTCGGATTTTTTGTTTACTGTTAAACTTTAATTACCTCCCTCTCATTCTTTCTGTTCCATCAACAATTCTGCTACCTTTGCCTAGATGACAGCAGAACCACAAGCCAGCTGGATGAATTTCAGGAGTGCCTATCCAAGTTCACTCGCTACAATTCTGTCCGACCTTTGGCAACGCTGTCTTACGCTAGCGATCTCTATAATGGCTCCAGCATAGTATCCAGGTAAGAAATATGGTGCACGTGAAATACACGATGCAACGAGGAGATTGCCAAATAAGACTGAGAGCACTGAGCTCTTTTCAGTTGCAATGCCATAATCTTGTACTTGTGTATGATTGTGGTTTCTCCCCCCACGCCCCAAATGTTGGCTAAACTCACTGGTTGGTTGTCATTGACCTATAAATATTGGACTGCTGCCTTTTTGTAAATTTTACTTTAACTATCATCTGTCAAGACACTGGGTTTAAAATCCTTATGGGACCAGTGGAAATCTTAAATCCCTATGTTGAAAATGAAAGAAGCAGAGGGCTGTAGGAGAGGGCCTGTTTAACCTCTTTCCATTAATGCATTTTTGTAAAACTTTAAAAAGCTGTTTCTAAAGTGACTGCTAATCTCTTTTGTATATTGAAGCCACTATCTAGTCAGTCAGGAATTTTGATAAAGAATCTGAGTGTTGCTCTTGTGTTAGCAGTCACTGGAGGGTGTAGCAATATTAGTCACAGTAAAGGGTTAATGGTGTGTTGCAGCTTTACTAAGCCTAAACTTTGCCTTGCATGGGGGAGGTTCTGCTTAAAATCAACATTCAAAATGATACCATACTATTGAAAGAGTAATTATGGGACTGTGAGCAGAGGATAGCTAAAAATGTTTTCAATTGTTGAAAAGTTAATTGGGAAATCGGTCTATCCTCATACTTATATGGATTCCATTGCCAGAGTCTTGGTGCCTCACAGTCTTTAATGTATTTACAGTAGAACCTCAGAGTTACGAACACCTTGGGAATGGAGGTTGTTCGTAATTCTGAAAAGTTCGTGGCTCTGAACAAAATGTTCTTTCAAAAGTTAACTACTGAACATTGAGCTAATATAGTTTGAAACTTCATTATGCAGAAGAAAAATGCTGCTTTTATCCACCTTGATTTAAATGAAACAAGCACAGAAACAGTTTCCTTACCTTGTCAAATCTTTTTTTAAACTTTCCCATTATTTTTGAGTAGTTTAACACAGCACTGTACTATACAATATTTGCTTTTTTCGTCTCTGCTGCCTGATTGCGTATTTCTGTTTCCAAATGAGGTGTGTGGTTTACCGATCAGCTCGTAACTCTGGTATTCATAATTCTGAGGCTCTACTGTATACTTACAGCACCCTTGTGAGACAGGGAAGTGCTAATTTTACAGATGGAGAACTGAGTAACTTATTTAGTTGCCTTACCGGACATCATCCAGGAAGTCTCTAGTTATGCTGTGGAATGGATCTCCTAAGTCCCAGGCTAGTGCCCTAACCATTGGACTGTGCAAAGATAATCATGGAAATGTAGGGCTGGAAAGGACTTGGAGAGGTCACTTAGTTCAGCCCCCTGCACTGGGGCTACAGCAAATATATTTAGACTATCCCTGACCAACAGTATGTCTAATCTTTTCTTAAAAACCTCTAATGGCATGGGTTCTGCAGCCTACCTTGATAACCTGTTTCAGTAGTTAGCTATTCTTTGTTAGTTTTTTGTGTTTTTTCTAGGACTGTCAAGTGATTTAAAAAAATTAATCGCGATTAATTGCATGATTAATCGCACTGTTAATAATAGAATACCATTTATTTAAATATTTTTGGATGTTTTCTACATTTTCAAAATATTGATTTCAATTACAACACAATACAAAGTGTACAGTGCTCACTTTATATTTATTTTTGATTACAAATATTTGCACTGTAAAAAACAAAATAAATAGTATATACCCTTAAAAATTATATACCCTTTTATATATATATATATATATATATATATATATATATATATATATATATATATATATATATATATATATATATATATATAATAAAAAAAAGGGGAAAGCTGGCAAGGATAACTTGAATGCAGAATTGTTCAAGGTAAATCCTAAATTAGCAGCATCTATCCTGGCCCCTCCATTTAAATCAGTCTGGGAAAGGGAAAAAGTGCCAGATGAGTGGACCAATGGGGTTATAGTGAAGTTACCAAAGAAAGGAACTCTCAGAGATTGTAATAACTGACATGGTATCATAATTTTATTTGTCCCAAGCAAAGTACTGTGTAAGATCATAGTCCAATGTATATCAGAGGCAGTTGATAGTGTTCTCAGAAAAGAGCAAGCTGGTTTTCGGAAAGGGTGTGGATGCACAGACCAGATCTTCACTCTATGAAACATTATAGAACAGTGCTTAGAATGGCAATGGCAACTCTACATAAATTTCATAGACTTTGAGAAGGCTTTTGATAGCATTCACAGGACCAGCCTATGGCACATTCTGCGGGCATATAGAATTCCTTTCTGTATAATTGTCATCAGAAGCTTCTATTTCAACTTTACATGCAGTATTGATCACAGTGAGCTCAGTTTTGAAGTCAAAACAGGATTACATCTGGGATGTCATGTCTGCAATCCTCTTCAACATTGCCATCAACTGGGTAATGTGGCGTACAACAGAAGACATGTCAAGGGGCATTAAATGGACACTCTTCTCATCCGTTGAAGACTTGGATTTCGCAGATGATGTCGCTCTCCTAGCACATACCCAACACCATATACAAGAAAAAACAACTTGACTCAATGAATTCAGCCAGCAAATTAGACTGAAAATCAGCTGATATGACCTTTAATATTGCCTCACCATCACTAGTATGGATAGAGGATTATGTTCTCACCAATGTAGAAACATTCACATACTTGGGCAGCCCCATCAGCCAGGACAAAATCAATCCAGAACAAAATCAGTAAAGCCAGGAACACCTTCAGGAGTTTAAATACAGTCTGGAAAGCATCGAAATACAATACCAAAACCAAACTAAAGATTTATCAGAGCTGTGTACTTTCTCATTCCCCAGCATTCTGCACTATCAAGTAGTGTTTAAAGTATGACATGTCCAAACTGTCTTCATTCCATACAACCTGCCTCAGAAAAATCCTCCGTATCTTTTGGCCCAGACCAATCTCAAACCAAGATCTATTGACACAATGCAGCCAAGAGGATCTGAGCACCATCGTTGCCAGGATGCGTTAGAGATGGATCGGTCATGTGCTTTAGATGGAAATTGATTCCATCACCAGAGTAGCAATAAGATGGACACCTGAAGGAAAGCGAAAACGTGGCCACCTGAAAACAACATGGCAAAGAGCTGTGGAAGGCGAGCTGAAAAACCTGGGGCACAGCTGGGGAACCATTGAAAGACTTGTCAGAAACAGACAGGAGTGGAGGAGCTTCATTACTGCCCAAAACGCCAGAGGCGTAATAAGAACATGATGATGATGATGATGAATACAAGTACTGTAGTGCAGTCTCTTTATCATGAAAGTTGAACTAACAAATGTAGAATTTTATGTACAAAAAAATAACTGCATTCCAAAATAAAACAATGTAAAACTTTAGAGTCTACAAGTCCACTCGGTCCTACTTCAGCCAGTTGCTCAGACAAACAAGTTTTGGTTACATTTGCAGGAGATAATGCTGCTTGCTTCTTGTTTACACCATCCACTGAAAGTGAGAACAGGCTTTCACATGGCACTGTTGTAACTGGCATCGCAAGATATTTACATGCTAGATGCGCTAAAGATTCATATGTCCTTTCATGCTTCAACCACCAATTCAAAAATACTAGTTCTTTTGTTTTGTCATTTCTACAGTGCAAATATTTGTAATAAAAACTAATATAAAGTGAGTACTGTACACTCTGTATTCTGTGTTGTAATAGAAATCAATATATTTGAAAATGTAGAAAAACATCCAAAATATTTAATAAATTTCAATTGGTATTCTATTTAACAATGTGATTAATCGCGATTAACTTTTTTTAATCAGTTAATTTTTTTGAGGTAATTGCGTGAGTTAACTGCAATTAATCGACAGCCCTATTTTTTCCATATCCACCCTAAATCTCCCTTGCTGCAGATCAAGCCCATTACTACTTGTCCTACCGTCAGTGGACATGGAGAACAATTGATCAAAATCTTCATAACGGCTTTGAACATATTTGAAGATTTATCGGGTCCCCCTTCAGTCTTTTCTCAAGACTAAACATGCCCAGTTTTTTAATCTTTCCTCATAGGTTTTCCAAACCTTTTATCACTTTTGTTGCTTCCCTCTGGAGACTCTCCAGTTTGTCCTCATCTTAAAGTGCAATGCCCCAAACTGGACATAATACTCCAGCTGTGAGGCCCTCATCAGTGCTATGTAGAACAGAACAGTTACCTCCCATGTTTTACATATGGCACTTCTACCCAAGAGTATTCTCCTTTTTTGGAGCTGCATCATATTGTAGTCTCTTGTTCAATTTGCAATCCTCTATAACCCCCAGATCCTTTTCAGTGATACTACCACTTAGTTATTCCTCATTTTGTGTTTGAGCATTTGATTTTTTTCCTTCCTAAGTATAGTACTTTGCATTTGTCTTTATTGAATTTCATCTTGTTGACTTCAGACAAATTCTCCAATTTATCAAGACATTTAGAATTCGAATCTTGTCCTCCTCTAAAGTTCTTGCACCCCCTTCTACTTTGTCCTCCACAAATTTGATAAGCACGCTCTTCACTCCTTTATTCAAGTAATGAATGAAAGTATTGAATTAATACTGAACCAAGGACAGACCCCTGCGAGATCCCACTAGGTATGTCCCCCAGTTTGATAGAGGACATTTGAAAACTACACGGCAAACCTCTAATAAGTACATTAGATCAATCTGAATATTTGTTGAAAGCCCCCAGAAACTTTAGATTTTGTGCAAACAAATCATGGTACATTTTTACTATTTTACTATGCATTATATAACTAGAATGTATAATGGCTAAATTAGCCATGGAGGTCAAAATACAATCACCACCAGTGTGACATACATATAACCTGTACTGATTAAGTTCATGGTGGCTGAAGTGAGATGCAGGTGGAAATCATCCTGTGGTATAGACAAGCTTCTTTAGCCACTGAGTTTATATTGGATTGGATCTTGCTCTTGTGCTCTTCCTGGGCATTTTGCAAGAATGGTATTTGGTTAGAAAATATTGGAATGGCAATAAATATGTTTTCTTTGAAGGAATGCTTTTCACAGTGTTAAAGCTAAGATTTTTTTGGGTCCCATTTCTACCTATTTCAGACTAGTGCTTAGCTGTTGCTGTTAGATCTTGCTGATTTTAGCCAAGAAAATAATTTGATCTGACAATTTCATATTTTTCTACTAGTAGCTCTGAGTTAGCAAAGCAAGTCAGCATGTTTAATTTTAAGTATGTGAGTAGTCCCTTCAAAGCTGAGTTGGGCTGTCAAAGCGCTTAGCTTTTAGCATGTATTTCATTGATTTACTCAAATATAGGATCCATGTCAGTAAGTATGACCACACTGAGAAAGTATGTTGCCCCATTGAAGCCCTGTTGGCTTTCATGTACCCAAGCTGTTCCTTTTTAAAGTTGAAGCTGCAACCAAGAACAGTATATAGTTCTTTAAAAGCTCTAGTCAGTCACTCCTATTTTCTGCCTTTTACCATCCATTTCTCTGTTCCCAACTGATAGAATCTGGAACTTTGGAAAAAGTCCGTCCAAAGTGGTAATGGGACTCATGTTTTGGAGAGGTGGCAACTCAAGGTGGTAGAAAGGGACAGTTCAGCAGTGACTGAATGGGTGGGTGAAAGTAACTGATTGTCGGGGGGCTTTTTTCTTAAACGTCAGTGATAAAGGTGATGAGGGAGGGGTTGGGGAGAAATGTGTAGTTAATTGTTCCGTTAAGTAGATCCTAAGCATGCTGCCAATACATGCTACAGAAAAGCAAATCTTGTCCATTTTTTTGCAAATCCTTGCTATCAAGATACTTGTTTTAAGAATACAAGTCTTAAAGCAAGAAAGAATCAAGGACTTTTAATATTAAAAAGTAAAAATTATTTTCACAGTGGTAAATAAGAAATTGATATAAAATAAGCTGTCTCAAGTTGGGGGAGAAATTTTTTTTTTTTTGCAGTGCCCTTAATTTTCTTTGGAGTATGCCCGTTGGACTTAAAAAACTGCCCTCTGTGGAAATTCCTGTTTATTTAAAAAGAAAGTTCTTCAAGAGCTATTTGTTTTTCAGCTTCCAAAGAAGGACTGCCAAATAGTGTTTCCAGTACTTTCAAAAATGGAAATACATTTACAAGTACATAAAATTGCATTTTGTGGCAGGACAGAAAGGGGTGGTAGTTAAGGAACTGGCAGTAAAGGAAAGAAAAGAGCACGGAGAGCACATTGCTGAAGAAATGAAATAGATAATGAACCTAGGGCAATAGAACCTTCTGATTCAGAACAAAATGTCAAAATACAAAAAGCAATGATCAGTACTCCATTTAATGTTTTTTAACGAAGAATGATATATTTTAAGTACATAGTTAACACAACAGAAATTGTAGTATAATTATTCAGGAGTAATGTAAAAAAATTTTAAATGATTACTTTCTATCAAAATAAATCCATGGTCTTCCACCTGCCTGCAGACCCCTGGTGGTCTGCAGACTGTCTAAGATTTCCAAAGGGGTCCGCACCTCCATTTGAAATTTTTTAGGGGGTCTGTAAATGAAAAAAGGGTTGAAAACCACTGAAATAAATCATAAGCTGAAGCTTGGATGTATTATTGCAGGTTTTGTAATGAGAGGAAAGTGGTTTGAACCCAAAAGGCAAATTTCTTAAACAGGTATCCCTTTTTTTGTACTCCCTTTCCCACTCCATCCCAATATCCTGTGTTGAGGTTTTACCCCTCTGCATTGTGGTGGTCTTGTTTAGCCAGTTCTGTGGTCCTCAATCCACAAGGTGGCAGCCTTTATTTACTTTACAAGCAGTGAACACCAGTGTTAATGACTTGCACAAGCCTGTATCCTACATTCCTTGATGGAAATTTTTCTGACTGCCATGTGGTCTTTGTTAAATAAGATCACTAGTAAGATGAGAGAGAATTGGGTTACTTCTCTTTAAAGCAGTGAGTCCCTCACAAGTGAGAATTGTAGTCTCCCTTTATTGTTTCAAACAAATAGAGAAATGTAGTTAGAGAAGAGTGTACAATAGAAATGTGTTCAGGGCTTTATAGTGGCTCGTCACCCAATGTTGGTTTTGAAAGATTTTCAACACGGGAGTACGTGTGCGCATACTGTTTATATTAGTCTTTCTGGGTGGGAGTGTGTGTGTAGCTGTGATCAGGCAGCCCTTTAGTACTCAGGCATCTGTATTCTTTCCAAATACACTAAAATTTTTTTTTTTTTTTTTAAGATTTGTCTGTGGAGTTAAATTTGTAATGTATTATGGCACCCATCTATGGCAGGTCAACTCATTGGGGCTTAACTTTTCCCTTCACCTACTGTGGAAGTAAATAGTAGAAAACTTTCTTTTAAAGGAGAGAATATAAGCTCCTGTGTTTAGCATTACTCTGATATATATTTATTTTATTTATAAAATATATAAATAAAATTGCTTTAGCACTGTCAAGCAGAGCCCTTGAAAGAATAATATGGCAGAGCCTTTCATAATGTAAAGAGATTGTTCACAGAAAAATCCAAGAAGCAGACTACAGTCCAGACCTCAGTTACCTGAAGGCTCGCTAGCCAAAAGCTGAATATGATCCTCATGATTGACTAGCACTTGTCGTTCAGAGCCACAAGCCTTTGGGGAAATGTGTCAGGAGTTCTGTAATCTGCACAGACTTCAATCTGCTGGGTTGCCTCCCTGATTGTTTGAAAAGTTCTGGGTAGTCTTTTGAGACCACTGGGTAATCAAGGTTATAATTCCCAATGTCAATGATTGGCTAATAAACTGTAAAAGATTCCTAATAAGTTGTGCCTGACCCCTGAAATCTGATTTGTCTGGTCCAATCAGTCTAGAGACAGCTTTTTAAAAGCCTTTTGGGTCTCGCTTTTTGCCACAATAACAGCAGTGTGGACGTTGCTCTGGTTTTATTTTTTATGGTCATGTCAAAGTAATGGAGGGGTTTGAGAGATATTAGCATTCATATAATAGTTATTCTACTATTTCACGATCACATTTCTGGCCTTGTAAAATCTGGCCCAGTTTTGACCTCTTGAGTATAATGTATTGAAACTCTTTTAAAGAGGACTAAAAGAACAAATCCATTAAGAGTAATGTTTCCATCTATTCACTGAGTCATTTCCATTCCTCATCTCTTATTATGGGCTAAAATTGCTTTACCATGTAAATTCTGGGTACCTAAGTGCCATCTCAGTAAGGCACTCTGCAGGACTGTGTCCTGCATCACTGTAGCCTTTATTTAGCACAGTGGGATGGTTCATAGAATCATAGAATATCAGAGTTGGAAGGGACCTCAGGAGGTCATCTAGTCCAACCCCCTGCTCAAACCCGGACCAATCCCCAATTAAATCATCCCAGCCAGGGCTTTGTCAAGCCTGACCTTAAAAACTTCAAAGGAAGGAGATTCTACCACCTCCCTAGGTAACGCATTCCAGTGTTTCACCACCCTCCTAGTGAAAAAGTTTTTCCTAATATCCAACCTAAACCTCCCCCACTGCAACTTGAGACCATTACTCCTTGTCCTGTCATCTTCTACCACTGAGAATAGTCTAGAACCATCCTCTGTGGAACCACCTCTCAGGTAGTTGAAAGCAGCTATCAAATCCCCCCTCATTCTTCTCTTCCGCAGACTAAACAATCCCAGTTCCCTCAGCCTCTCCTCATAAGTCATGTGTTCCAGACCCCTAATCATTTTTGTTGCCCTTTGCTGGACTCTCTCCAATTTTTCCATATCCTTCTTGTAGTGTGGGGCCCAAAACTGGACACAGTACTCCAGATGAGGCCTCACCAATGTCAAATAGAGGGGAACGATCACGTCCCTCGATCTGCTGGCAATGCCCCTACATATAAATCCCAAAATGCCATTGGCCTTCTTGGCAACAAGGGCACACTGTTGACTCATATCCAGCTTCTCGTCCACTGTCACCCCTAGGTCCTTTTCTGCAGAACTGCTGCCTAGCCATTCGGTCCTTAGTCTGTAGTGGTGCATGGGATTCTTCCGTCCTAAGTGCAGGACTCTGCACTTGTCCTTGTTAAACCACGTCAGATTTCTTTTGGCCCAATCCTCCAATTTGTCTAGGTCCCTCTGTATCCTATCCCTCCCCTCCAGCGTATCTACCACTCCTCCTAGTTTAGTATCATCTGCAAATTTGCTGAGAGTGCAATCCACACCATCCTCCGGATCATTTATGAAGATATTGAACAAAACCGGCCCCAGGACGGACCCTTGGGGCACTCCACTTGATACCAGCTGCCAGCTAGACATGGAGCCATTGATCACTACCCGTTGAGCCCGACAATCTAGCCAACTTTCTACCCACCTTATAGTGCATTCATCGAGCCCATACTTCTTTAACTTGCTGACAAGAATACTGTGGGAGACCGTGTCAAAAGCTTTGCTAAAGTCAAGAAACAATACATCCAGTGCTTTCCCTTCATCCACAGAACCAGTAATCTCATCATAGAAGGCGATTAGATTAGTCAGGCATGACCTTCCCTTGGTGAATCCATGCTGACTGTTCCTGATCACTTTCCTCTCGTGTAAGTGCTTCAGGATTGATTCCTTGAGGACCTGCTCCATGATTTTTCCGGGGACTGAGGTGAGGCTGACTGGCCTGTAGTTCCCAGGATCCTCCTTCTTCTTCCCTTTTTCAAAGATGGGCACTACATTAGTCTTTTTCCAGTCGTCCGGGACTTCCCCCGATCGCCATGAGTTTTCAAAGATAATGGCCAGTGGCTCTGCAAGCACAGCCGCCAGCTCCTTTAGCACTCTCGGATGCAATGCATCCGGCCCCATGGACTTGTGCACATCCAGCTTTTCTAAATAGTCCCTAACCACTTCTTTCTCCACAGAGGGCTGGCCACCTACTCCCCATGCTGTGTTGCCCAGCACAGCAGTCTGGGAGCTGACCTTGTTCGTGAAGACAGAGGCAAAAAAAGCATTGAGTACATTAGCTTTTTCCACATCCTCTCCCACTAGGTTGCCTCCCTCATTCAGTAACGGGCCCACACTTTCCTTGGCTTTCTTCTTGTTGCCAACATACCTGAAGAAACCCTTCTTGTTACTCTTAACATCTCTTGCTAGCTGCAGCTCCAGGTGCGATTTGGCCCTCCTGATTTCATTCCTACATGCCCGAGCAGCATTTTTATACTCTTCCCTGGTCATTTGTCCAACCTTCCACTTCTTGTAAGCTTCTTCTTTATGTTTAAGATTCGCAAGGATTTCACTGTTAAGCCAAGCTGGTCGCCTGCCATATTTACTATTCTTTCTACACATCGGGATGGTTTGTCCCTGTAACCTCAATAGGGATTCTTTGAAATACAACCAGCTCTCCTGGGCTCCTTTCCCCCTCATGTTATTCCCCCAGGGGATCCTACCTATCAGTTCCCTGAGGGAGTCGAAGTCTGCTTTCCTGAAGTCCAGGGTCCGTATTCTGCTGCTTACCTTTCTTCCCTATGTCTGGATCCTGAACTCGACCAACTCATGGTCACTGCCTCCCAGATTCCCATCCACTTTTGCGTCCCCTACTAATTCTTCCCAGTTTGTGAGCAGCAGGTCAAGAAAAGCTCTCCCCCTAGTTGGCTCCTCCAGCACTTGCACCAGGAAATTGTCCCCTACATTTTCCAAAAACTTCCTGGATTGTCTGTGCACCGCTGTAGTGCTCTCCCAGCAGATATCAGGATGATTAAAGTCCCCCATGAGAACCAGGGCGTGCGATCTAGTAGCTTCTGCGAGTTGCCGGAAGAAAGCCTCATCCAGCTCATCCCCCTGGTCTGGTGGTCTATAGCAGACTCCCACCACTACATCACTCTTGTTGCTCACACTTCTGAACTTAATCCAGAGACACTCAGGTTTTTCTGCAGTTTCATACCGGAGCTCTGAGCAGTCATACTGCTCCCTTACATACAGTGCTACTCCCCCATCTTTTCTGCCCTGCCTGTCCTTCCTGAACAGTTTATAACCATCCATAACCATCCATGACAGTACTCCAGTCATGTGAGTTATCCCCCCAAGTCTCTGTTATTCCAATCACGTCATAATTCCTTGCCTTCACCAGGACCTCCAGTTCTCCCTGCTTGTTTCCAAGGCTTTGTGCATTTGTATATAGGCACTTGAGATAACCTGCTGATCGCCCCTCATTCTCAGTATGAGGTAGGAGCCCTCCCCTCACAGACGTTCCTGCCTGTGCTTCCTCCCCGTATCCTGCTTGCCCACTTACCTCAGGACTTTGGTCTCCTTCCCCCGGTGAACCTAGTTTAAAGCCCTCCTCACTAGGTTAGCCAGCCTGCTCGCAAAGATGTTCTTCCCTCTTTGTTAGGTGGAGCCCGTCTCTGCCCAGCACTCCTCCTTCATGGAACACCATCCCATGGTCAAAGAATCCAAAGCCTTCTCTCCGACACCACCTGCGTAGCCATTCGTTGACTTCCACGATTTGACGGTCCCTACCCCGGCCTTTTCATTCCACGGGGAGGATGGACGAGAACACCACTTGCGCCTCAAACTCCTTTATCCTTCTTCCCAGAGCCACGTAGTCCGCAGTGATCCGCTCAGGGTCATACTTGGCAGTATCATTGGTGCCCACGTGGAGAAGCAGGAAGGGGTAGCGATCCGAGGGCTTGATGAGTCTCTGCAGTCTCTCCGTCACATCGCGAATATTAGCCCCTGGTTGGTCTGTGCTGAGCTGGTACACCAAAGGTTTGTGTGACCTAGCAACACTTCTGCCTTTAGGGTAGTAAAAATAAGGGAAAGGAACATATGAATGAGTTTGCCCTTCATGGGATTGGTGTGTCTGGGTGCAGTGGATGACTGTTCCCTGGAAGATGAGAAATGAGGGGTGCACCCTTTTTTGGTATGGTAAAGCAGTTACTTTTAAATGCATTTTTATTAAAGTAGCAATTTTACAGTTTAGACCAGTTTCTCCTGTTTGTGTGGGTCATTCACACAGCAAGAGGAAAAGAAAAGCACTTAAAATTGGTAAAGGTGACTAAAACGGCAAAAATGGTAACAGATTTGGCAATAAGTATAGTACCTGAACTTACGTTTACAGTGTTCCTTTTATAATATTACTGTACCTTTTTCCCCATAGGCTAATTTGCTCATACCTATATACCTGATTGGTTTCAGAGTAACAGCCGTGTTAGTCTGTATTCGCAAAAAGAAAGAGTACTTGTGGCACCTTAGAGACTAACCAATTTATTTGAGCATAAGCTTTGCTGTAGCTCACGAAAGCTTATGCTCAAATAAATTGGTTAGTCTCTAAGGTGCCACAAGTACGCCTTTTCTTTTTGCGTAGACCTGATTGGTTATCTAAAATAGAAGTGGGTTTTGGTTTAATCAAAACTAACTGTATTTACTGAGTTTTTCTGTTTCTTGTATTCCCTCTTGAGGGCACAGCTGATAAGTCTCCTAAAATATCATTTTTGGCTAGATCCTGTGGGCAGAGGCTAAGGATGGTTTGTACCCAGGAAAGGGCAGTACGCTTGTCATTCCAGAACTCTGAATTTAGGGCAGTCTTGACTCCATAGGTTATACGTTAAAGTACCAGGATTAGTTCTGCAGTACCAACAAACAATGATTGTGAGACCTGCAAAGAACATTTTGGCTGGTATCTCAAATCTTGATTGGAAAAAAACTGAATCTTATAATAATTTTGTTGACACTCGATATAGTGTCCCATGATGAGTCAGAAAATTGTCCTTATATCTACACTTGAGAGTGCTTTAATTGTTAGGGACAAAATTTGCATAATATGAAATTGAGAAGTTAGTAAATGAAAGCTACAGAGCCACCAGTGGGACCTTATTTTTTCCTAGTAATTCTAGAATATCTGGTAATTCTGGGATCCATTTCCTATTAAACTCTTAATACTTCAAAGCTGTCTCCATTTTCAGATAATTAAATGAGTTTTCTAATTTCCAGAGTTAAATCAGGATATTAAGGAAGTGGGGTGGCTCTCTACATTAGAGGCTTCATGGTGTGTACAGGGCAGTTCTTCCTAAGTTCTGAGGGAGGAACCCTAGGAGAAGGTTTGAGCTAATCATTCTATTATCTTTTATTGTTTTCTTCATTAATAAAGCCGAACTCCAGGATGGGTCCAGTTTGGAGTTTGTGTAGAGCAAGTTGGGGAAAGTTTGATGTTCACACACTCTAACCTAGGGAGAAGCAGCTAAAACAGGGGTGGGCAAACTATGGCATGGGGGCTGCATCCGTCCCTTCAGACATTTTAATCCGGCCCTCAAGCTCCTGCTGGGAAGTGGGGTCCGGGGCTTGCCCTGCTCCAGCACTCCAGCCGGGAGCTTGCCCTGCTCCACGTGTGCTGTGGCTCCGCGCAGCTCCCGGAAGCAGCGGCATGTCCCCGCTCCGGTTCCTACGTGGACAATGGGAGCTGTGGGGCGGTGCCTGCGGACAGGGCAGCACGCCGAGCCCGCTGGCTGCACCTCTGCGTGGAGGGGGGGGGGGGGGAGACATGCCGCTGCTTCTGGGAGCCGTTTGAGGTCAGTGCCACCTGGAGTTTGGAGTCTGCACCTCTGACTCCCTCCCGCACCCTGAACTCCTAATTTCTGGTCCCACCCCAGAGCCCGCACCCTCCGCCAGAGCCTGCACCCCCTCCCATACCCCAACCCCCAGTTTTGTGAGCATTCATGGCCCACCATACAAATTTCTATACCCAGATGTGTTCCTCAGACCAAAAAATTTGCCGACCCGTGAGATAAAAGTTCATTCAAGAAATGGCAGAGTTGGGTCAAATATTTAACCCATCTGTTTATGTGAAATTGATGGATGTAGCAAAGGGTATCAGTTAATGGCTTCATCATTTTTCTAAAACACCTTGAGGTGTGTGTAGCATGTAAAATGCTGTGTCAAACATTCAAAATAAATGCTGCCAAAATAAAAATCTCAGATGGCAATCAGACTGAAGTGCCTCAAATGGCATTTTAATCTCATTCAGTCAGTGCTAACCAGCAGGACCAGAAGCCGCAACTATTTCCAGTTAAATCCCCTGGCTTTTCTAGATTGCACAACTGTAGTGTTTGTGCTTCTCTGAGTTTTGGTACTTAAGAAAGTTAGATTGATAGTACTAGTTACAACTCTGGCATTGTAGAGGCTTCCCAAACAGAGCTCATTTAACATACCTCAGTCTTTGGCTCCCTCTGTTATTCCAGTCCTAGGTTTCTTCTGAGCAGAGCCTTCCAGCTGTAATGAAAACCTTGTTGGCACAACAAAAATGTGGTAGTTTAACAAGCTTGGTATGAAACTTTTCAAATGATTTCAATTTATAATTTTTAATCCAGCATCTGTTACTACAGTAGCTCTCTGATTTCCAGTCTCTGCTGGGCTTCTGGAACCATTCTTTTTCTTTGGGGGAGCATTCTGTCCCCTCAAACTGTCTCCCCAAACTGTTCACTGAGTTGTGGGAGATGGAGCTGTGGGACTCCTACTCCAGAACATGTTTCCCAAACTTGATTCATAAGAAAAAAATTAATCACTGTTGGAGATTGAATTGCCACCTGCATACAATGTACTTTCAGGCCAAACCTGTAGTGCCTCCATAGCTGTTGGTAACCCTGTGTCTCCTGTAGAGCTGCTGTTGAGAGAAAGGGATTTTGTTTTTAAATGTTGGTAGGGTATCCAAAATATTACAGAAGACCAGATGATTATATGGTATTAACTTCAAACATTTTTGTAAAAAATCTTCTATGTTTAACTCTTTACTTTTATTTAAATTTTATCAACTTATTTAAGGTGGAAAACCTCATTAACTTTGGATGTGTGTACTTTTGTATACCTGTTGCATACAAAGCCTGGGTCTGTCGTCATCTGATCTTCAACATGCAAAATAGTATCTTTTAGCAGTAAGCTGGCTTTTTATCAATACATTTTGTGTTCAGTTGCTTGCAAAATTTAGTAGTTCCCCTAAGGTTTTCTCATCATTAGTGCTAATTAAGCAAGGTTCTACAGAAGGCATATATAAGTAAAGCTCATGCAGTAGACAAGACGTTCTCAAACCATAGTCTAGAGACCTCAAAAAATCCATTCTGACTTTCTGTAATGTCTGGAATTTTTCCTGAGTGGGTTGTCCATTTTGTGGAAGTTGGGTCCAATTTTTTTCCTCTCAAGCTAGAAAAATGTTCCTGCTTCAGGAAAATTAGCTGAGGCAGCCATCATAGCTAGTTAGGAAGTGAGTTATGCTGTACTAAGTTACAAAGGAATAATTTCCCTTTATTCTGATGATGATATAAACCACAAAAGTATAATTATTGGATTTGACCTCCAGGACTCTGGGATGGAACTAAATCCATTAAATCTACGTTTGATCCCGTTTGATGATTTTTTTTAATGTGCATTATGGACCGGAAGCATTGTTAGAGCAACCTTTAGTGGAAATGATGGTATTGCATTGTGCATCAAAGTAAAAGGATTTTCTCTTATACAAGCAGGGCTAGAATTAAGCCAGATCACACTGGATTGACAACCTGGTACTTTTTTAAAGTTGTCATCTTCCTCTCCTAAACTGGAGAAACATAGGTCTCTTGCTATTCTGGTTGTGAAGATAATCTTGAAAATGTCATCAGAATGTACCAGTGCAGTGATGTCTGCCTGAGTCTGCAGAGAGCCTGAAACAATAGCTTTGAGTTATGAATTGCCTTTTATCTCTATGGACTGTTATCTTAAATGACTATTGGTGATCGTTTTCATGTCTGTTGACTATTTCATAGCCTGTAAGGGAGGAGAGGCATAATCATAATATGAAGATCTGAACAGGCTACCGAATAGTGCCTTATTTTGGTGCCCCATGTGGGGGGTTATTTGGGGGAGTTTTTTCCCTCCAATCTGATTGTGGAGTCAGTGTTAGAGTGGAATTGGGAGCATGGGGATGGTGGCATCAGAGCCGCACTGAAACAGGAACCAATCCTGCGGAGCCCAGTGGGGCATCCAAACCCAAGTAACTCAGCAGAGTCCAGGGCCAATTTAAGGGGCACCTTCATATGAAGATATCCCATGGCCACAACCCCAGCAGAGGCTGTACTGTTGGTGGTATCCTGCTCATCACCAGACTAGTGGAAGAAGTGGCAGGTTGGCACTTCCCTCCCAACCCCCCAGAAGGGTACTGCTTTACTCTAGTAGTGAGTGTGGGGCCAGGTGTCTTGCTCTTTGACTCTAATGGCTGCTGCTTCTCCCTCTGCTAGATACTGCCTCCTATATCATTTTCTTGTCTCAGAGCTGTCCACAAGTTCAGCCATGGTAAACCAAAAGCTAACAAACTAGTAAAGAGAAGCCTACTGAAAGATTTTGCTTTCTCTCTTGTGTCTTCTGACAGAATCAGTTTACTTTATGCACTCTGAATAGAGCTTACTGTTGCCTACCCAAGATATATCCACCTCAACAGGGTCCTCTCTTAGGACTAAGTAGTCAGGATCAGTACCAGATCCGAGAATCCTGCTACATCAACCTGGGAGGTTCTGCAGCTCATACAATTGATCTCTTGCACAGACACAGTGCAGTGGGTCTTCATAGCATGAGACTTCTCCAGGTATTGCTCCTATCTACTTGGGATTACCAGGAAAAGTGAATTATTCCCTCCTCCCTTGAAATCTCCAAAATGGTGTTTTAAAGATCCTGGCCCTTGCCACAGAGAAACCACTAACAGATCTTTCTCCGTTGAGGGTGACTACATATACTTTGCTTTGTATGGGATCCTATAGTGGGAGCACTTACTTCACAGGCCAAACAGTCTTCATCAGAGAAGAAAGTTGGTTATAGTTGGGGTGCATGAGCAGTATAATATGAAGTCTAGTCGCTCACCTGACATTCAGATCTGCTTTTCTGCAGAGTAATAGTCATGTATTTTTGAAGCATATGCACCAGGAGGGGCCTCTGACTTGCCATGTACATTGGCCAAACTGGACAGTCTCTACGTAAAAGAATAAATGGACACAAATCAGACGTCAAGAATTATAACATTCTAAAACCAGTCGGAGAACACTTCAATCTCTTTGGTCACTCGATTACAGACCTAAAAGTGGCAATTCTCCAACAAAAAAACTTCAAAAACAGACTCCAACGAGAGACTGCTGAATTGGAATTAATTTGCAAACTGGATACAATTAATTTAGGCTTGACTAAAGACTGGGAGTGGATGGGTCATTACACAAATTAAAACTATTTCCCCATGTTTATTCCGCCCCCACATTCCTCAGATGTTCTTGTCAACTGCTGGAAATGGCTCACCTTGATTATCACTACAAAAGGTGTCCCTCCCCCCCGCTCTCCTGCTGGTAATAGCTCACCTTATCTGATCACTCTCGTTGCAGTGTGTATGGTAACATTATTGTTTCATGTTCTCTGTGTATATAAATCTCCCCACTGTATTTTCCACTGAATGCATCCGATGAAGTGAGCTGTAGCTCAGAAAAGCTTATGCTCAAATAAATGTGTTAGTCTCTAAGGTGCCATAAGTACTCCTTTTCTTTTTGCGGATACAGAGTAACACGGCTGCTACTCTAAAACCTACACAATATAGAATTTCTTTGTATGGTCCTTCTCATGGAAGCATTGGCAAGAAAGTGCCTGTGAAAGACTCCTCAGTTTTCTACTGGAGGTCTATTAAACAGACCCAAGCATCTGTTCTCTTCATGTACAGGGGCGCCCATGAGACTCCAGTTTGGAGGTAGAGATTACTAGGAATTAGCAAATGAGAAAGGGAGGAAGGTTTAGGAAAGAAGTTAAAGTATTTTACAAAATCCAGTGACCAAAGGTGTCATCAGTGGAAGAAGACACATCAGTTTTCTGGTAACAGGTGGGTGAGTATACAGACAACAAGGTTGCTGCTTTACAGATTGAGAGGATAGATAGGAGGAGCTAATCTCACATGACAAAGGAGGTTGTTATTGATCTTGTGGAATATGCCCTGTTTCATGAAGGAAATTTTTCTTAGTCAACTTAGATTTCCATAATCATTGTTTTGTTCTATCTAGAGAGTGTCATTTTAGAGTAGTGGTGGGCAACTTGCAGCCCGTGGGCTGCGTGTGACCCATTGGGGTAAACTGATTGCGGGCTGCCAGACATTTTGCAGACATTGACTGTCCGCAGGCATGGCCCCTGACAGCTCCCAGTGGCTGTGGTTCATCATTCCTGGCCAATGGGAGCTGCAGAAAGCTGTGGGCCACAGGTTGCCTACCACTGTTTTAGAGGCTCTGTGACTCCTATGACCCGAACAGAGAGCAAATTGGGCAGTTTATGCTAATTTCTAGTAAAATCTATCTCCAAATTAATGGATTCTTAGAGATGAATGCATGACAGTCTATTAAGTGAAGGTCTCCTCCCTATTTTCTGTGTTTGTTTGCCTGTTAGAGTTTAGAAGACTAGACATTTGTTTCTGTCTGATTAGTACTCTTCTCGATGTTGAATCTTTGAAAGCTTCTCCTGGAATTGTGGTGCAATTCATCCAATTATACGTGGGGAAATATGTCCACATTTTTCCAGCACAGCTCTATCCAAGACCATTGTATGTATCTAATCAGTATTAATCTCCACTTTGGGGGCCAATGGCTTCCATCATTGAGAAGATACATTCATAGGCAAGAAAAAAAAGGTCTTGTTTACTTAGTCTTGAATGATTCTTTTTAATGAGTCATTTGAACTATGGTTCCCAGAATGCTTGTAAAACTGACATTTTGGAATAAAGGAATGTAATAGAGCCATCTCTTGCCAAATCTGGGGCTTGTGGTGAGCTGCTTGTAGAGAGATGGGTTATAGCCTATTTATTAAAAAGTGTGGTTTACTATACAATTGACACAATCCATACATTATAGTTCCCTAACTTTCAGCTAAGTGGTTACTTACACCAGAGCTACAAGTGAGCGGCCTATACAAATGAATGGTTTAGATATATCTAGTAGCAAACTCTGAATTATAGTCTAAATTGTCTGACTAGCACTTCTTCGGTTCGAGCTAAAGTTTAATTTTGTGTGGATTATGGGTATCATACTAGCAGTTAAGTTTGAGAAGTGGTTTCTATAAAAAAGAAAGATACCTTGTTTTCTGCCAGTCATAATTTTAGCAAAAACAATCCTTTTAGAGTGAAATTTTATGTGCTTTGTCTCAGTAACTTTTATTTTTTGTATGACAAATCTAGATGGGCTTTGGAATGCAAAAATTGATCCTTTTAATTGTGGCTTTGCATGCATGAATATGGCTTTTGTTTTAAAATTTGCAACTCTGTCAGTATACACTTTGAGTCATAATAGAATCATAAAACTGGAAGGGACCCAATTTGCAGATGGGGCCATATGGCAGAATTGTGGGGAGGATCTTGTAGTCTGTCGTATATAGTGGATGGAAGGTTTTGTGGTGGTTGGTGTGCTACTTCATTTGAACTCATTTGGGATCCAAATCTGCATTTCTTTGACACCTGAACATTTCACTGAGTTCAGAAGGAACATTGGGAGAGCAGAATTAGTCTGTTGGTTATGATTCCAAATTGTTATTGGCAGCACATCTTACTCCTACTCACCTGATTTGTGTTTAGTAAACTATGCTATGAAAATCAGAAAGTTATTCCAGAAGACGAAGAAAAAAATGAGCTAGAATTTCTTAACAATATAGTGACCTAGTATTACTGTAGGTACGGTCACCAAAATTTTTCTCCATGGTTGTCTGAAACTTGTGTGGCTCTGAAGGCACACAAGGACCTACTACTAAGAAATACTAGTTAGCCCACTGTATATCTATTACAGAGTGAATAGAAATCATCCTCTGTTTATGTTGGTTGTTACTCTGTAATTTTAAATTTAAAAGTGGAATAAATGAAGGAAAACGCAAAGTGGACACCATTTTACTGAAACTACTGAAAGGCAAGCTGTATAAAAATAAGAGAAGTCCCTCTTATTTTCCTTCTCTCGTTCTCTCCCTATAGTTCAACAAGGCTTTTCCTTGAGAATAAGTGCAATCAATTTTTTGCATTATATTAAAAACTAAATTGGGAGTGACTTCTAGGATTCCCTCAAGGCATACATAAATGGCATTTAGTCTGGACGTAAGGGGTACCAGTGCTCTTGGCCAGAAAAGAAGGAAAGTGGTTGGAAGGGGGAGGAATGAAAGGAAGAAGGGAAATGAGTCAAAGGTATTTTTCAATTTTAAAGATGCCCTAGGTGGGCAGGATAGGGGAAAGACTGGACTTGTGCTGCTTTTGAATGCCTTGTTGATACATGTTGAAAGTTTTAAACATTTTCTAAAAAAAGGAAAACACTGTTTTTTTGTTTTTTTAAATCTTTAGCAATTCAGGTGGGTTTTGTTTTTTTTCAGAAGTAAACAGCTGTAGAATGTCATTTGTACAGCACCTAGCACAAGTGGGGGCCTGACTTTGTTGGCCTCTAGGCACTACAAATGTTAAGTAACAATAATATAACAGAGTAGAGATTTGCCTGTTTACACTGAGTGAATTTGTGCTGTGGTGCAGAGAGCCTCTATAAGACACTCCCACACTACTCAGGCCCCACATAAGGGTTGCCAAAGGGTGAAGTGGGCAGAACAGCAGTGTATCTTACATGCACTGCAGAAGAGGTACCTTTTTCCCTGCAGTATTGCAGACTCTTACTTGTCACAGGGATGGGGGGGCTGTCTTATGTGGGATTTGATTTGATTTCTTTCTGCCTTTGGAACTATTTTGGCTTTTATGTTGCTGGGGGGTTCTGAGCATTCCATCTTTGGGATAACTTCTGTTTGTAATTCACAAGCTAGCTTTCCTTGGTTTATGGAATCACAAGTCTCCATCTCGTATTGTTTTTGATTAATGTACTCATAATGCCAACAAAGCACAGACAGAGAGGAAAAAAAAAAAATGCTTCCTTAGAAGAACATGACAATTCTTGTACGGTACCACAAAGGCCTAGCTGAAGGAGATGCTCCCTTCCACTTGGTTCTCCACCATGTTTTCCCTTATCAATTACAGAGCTAGAAGCTATCAACTTGGTGGGCTTAGGAAGCAGTTAATGCATCTGATGCAGCTCTTCAGTCACTTCTCACCGTTACCATTTTTGAAGGCTCGTTTGATTCTTTTGACTTTAAATTTGACTTTTAACTAATAATCTCCTAGATTGAAATTTAGCTGGAAGCAAAGAAACTTCCACATAAGAAGAACGTATTGATTTAGGAATTGAAGAATAGTGCTAGGTTGCTAACCAATGTCTTAATTAGAGATAATCCCTTGGAAGATAAGGAATTTAGAAAACTTCAGAAAGCATCTAGTATCCACATATTGAGTCTGCCATTGGCATGTAGCAACTAACTTTTTTTATTGCTGTCATTAAATTCTTTGCTAGACTTTGATCCTTTCCTCCAAACATCAAAAATCCCCAGAATTTACCCAAAGAGGTTCTGTATTTAAATCTTCAGAAAAATCTTTTGTTCACCTATTTATTTATTTTTTAAAAAGAGGTCTTAAAGTTAGGCTCCTTACTCCCTAACTAACTTTAGGAACTAATTTTTGACAATTTTGGCTGTAGTGTTTATATGATTCTGTGACGGAGAGCAAGAGTGGCAGTTAATCTGAAAAAATAATGAAAACATTAGGTATAATGGGCAGGGGGAGAAGAGAAGGAAGGTTTCCAGGCATATCTAAAGCTACCCATACTACTTCTGCACTTCATTCCTCTGCTCCTGTTCTCTTCGCTGCCAAGCTTAGATTGATGCATTTAAAAGCATTCTGGGTTTTTTTTACTTGGGTGTTTTGGGGCCGGGAGGGATCTTTTTGATTTCCCAAATTAAGAATAGGGAAAATATCAGAACTGTTAATTCTGATATCACTGCAAAAGATTCTTCTCTTCTACCCTCTCTCATGTCACCTAGGCACTGGGCTTTACTCATGCGTTTTGTGGCTATAGTTGCTCATAAATGAGCTTTTTTTCCTTTTCTGCATTTCAGCTAGTGGCCATGCATCGGTTTCATCCTGAACATGTCCATTCAACGTGGAAATTAGCTATCTTGTCTGTTCAGTGGCCTGTGAGAAATGAGTTTGATCTGTCCAATTCCCAACGAACAGATGTTCCAAGTGACAGCACCTCCACAATTTGCGCTAATTGGCAGTTTCAGTAGAGAGGCCAGTGAATGAATGGGTATGAAGCCCAAACTACCTGCTCATCTCTAGAGGTGGCCCTTTTAAGCTAGGGTTGAAGTGTATTAGTGGCGGGTGTGGAAGAAGATTGCGGTCTCCCTGCCCTTTCTGTATCTGGTCTGGTGATATATAGAGGATTTCAGTCTCCGGGGCTGTCAGTCCAGCTCCTTGCATCAGCATTAAAGTAACTTAAAATAGACATTCACCAAAGCCAGATTTTTCCTGTCATTATAAGATGACCCAACAGGCTGTAGGGCAGTGCTGATTGATGGACTTGTGGCTCTCAGTGCACCTGAGGTAAGCATTAATCAGCTGTATCTCATGGTCTGTTGTCTTACTGCTTAATCACTTGCCTGATGTCCTTTTTGACACAGTACAGTTTGTTTCCGACTGCTTGATTACACCTTTCCATTGTTCAAATAGATTTATTTCAACTCTCAAAATACATTTTGTATGTGCAACTGAAACATGACCCTCTGAAAGGTTAATCCTATGGTGGCTTAAAAATGCTATGTAAGAACTGTTATAGCTCCTGTGATTTTTCCTATAGATAAACTATGCATGAGTGAGAATTTATATTAAAACAAAACATACTTCCAATACTTTTGTGGAAAGGTAGACTGTCAAGCTAGTTAGATACAAATTACTTTCTGTATTCTATCACACAGCCCAAGCAAACTTTTTTAAACCACAAATTAAACTTACTTAGATGTGTTCTGGTGTTTATGCTATCGACTGTTCTGAACAAAAAGCACTGAAATAATTGTCACTGTGCCAGTGTGCTGTCTGTCATAGTCAGGACTGGTGGGGGAAATGGAGCTTTGCAAATGCTCTCGAAGGTTATTTTGCTTGATGGTAAATAATCAATTTGATTAGAATGCCGAGCTTGTACTTCATTTTATTTTTCATTGTGCCAGCAAACTCAGTTTTTCACAGTAGGACTGTAGTAGCTGTAAATAGCTACTGTTGTATATACTACGGATGGAGAATTCAAGTCAAGATGCAGCTATATGCTTTAATGAAGGGGGAGAGGTGTAAATTTTTCCCCTCCCTCCCTCCCAACAGATGAACATCTGTACGGATGGTAGTTTGCTTCTGCATTGGTTTTCTCCCTGCAATGTCTCTTTGAAGGGCAGAGGTCTGAGAATCAGTTTTACTGGTTGGTGCTCATGCTCTTTATTTTAAAGGAAAGGTTTTTTAATGGTACATTAATTTTTAGACCTTGAACGACTGATTTTATTGGCTAAGGTATAACCTTTAAGAAGGAAAAAATGTGTAGCATAGGAATAATACTAGTCCGAGTTTGTACCGCTAACAGTAACGAAATCTCCTCAGGTAAAACAGAATTTTCAGTTTTAATAACCTGGCCCTTCACCAGACGTAGTAATATTTCTCCTTCAGCAGCAGAAGGCTGAGGGTATAAATTGAATCCAAGTAGATGAATAGCTGCCATCAGTTTAGTTATGTTGTGTTAGAATCCACAGGGCAGCAAACGGTAGCTGAGACAGCAGTTCAATTAAGATTGTGGTACAAATAAATCCATTGCAACATTATATAGGTGTCTGGTTGTAAACCTCTTTCTTGGGGGAGAGAGAGTTGACGTGTCAGTGCGATGCTGAACTGCTTTGACATAGTGTTCTGCAAAAAACAGCTTGGCTAGGATACTTCTGCAAAAACAACCAGTCCTGAGAAATCATCTTGCCCTTTCCCGTTTTCACCCAAAATAGTGCCAGACCATATTCACTAATCGTGCTTCTTGACCATTAACCTGCTTCTGGAAGTGCTGCCGTGATTTCCCAGCCCATGTAGCTGGAGGAAGAGGGTTCTTCTGGGGTCAGGTGCCCCCAAGGAGGTCCACCCTGGCAGAATGCCTATAATGGCCACACCCCTCCTTTCTGCTGCTTCCAGCTTTGGCCATGCAGCCTGTGCTGCTCCTGTGAGCAGACTGTTCCCTAGGAGTGTTCCCCCCACAACCCCCAACAAATCCTCCCGGTTCAGGGAGGGTGTTCTGTTGGGGTCTGGGACACCCAAGGTTGGAAATTCCATCTGAAGTCTGGGAAAAGGCTAGGGGAGGGGCCCTGGCTGGGTTTTGCCACTCTGTCCTGATATCTGTGGCTGGTCAGGCTCCGTTTTTCATGGAACTGTTTGTTGTGAGGGTCTTTCAATAGCAATAGGAAAGAAAAACACTTTTTTAAAAATAGGAAACTAATGTAAATCCACACAAATTGGTAGAGTCGAGAGCAAGCGTAAACCTGAAACTACAACTGACTAGATGTAAAGTTTGATAACATGTTCCCTTTTAAGTTTATGGCTCTACAGTTTCAAAGATTGAGTGTAAACAGGTACTCTGATGTCATCCTGAATCTGCATGCAAAGTGCGCAAGGGCCTCGCTGCTGCTGCTGCTGCTTAGGGTTCCACCAAGTAGCAGTAGTTTAAAACAAGACTAGTCAGATTCCCCTGTGGGCAGCAAGAAACTATGAAGGATTGTGTCCATTCCTTGCCACTGCTTGGGAGATCTAGGTGCCTAATTTTAGACATTCAAGTTAGAAAATGTTCCATGATTTGTAGAGTCAAATCACATATCGGTGGGTAATTGTTTCTTATTTAAAAAAAAAAAAATCCCAACAACTTGGCAGTATCTTAATTATAGGGATTTACATATTCTCTCACTACTGGCACAGAGGAAATTTTCCTTGCTGAATGGGTGCAATTCCATCAACTTCTGCAGTATGTAAGCTTTCATTGGTGGGAGGGAATCCAGTCATTAGCCACTAAGATAATCTTCTGAACATGCAAAGAATGTAAAAGGATGCAATGCTGTTTAAGTACGTGGAAAGATGGCTTCAGTGCCTCTGGTTGCTCAGAGCTTTTCCCAACTGTATTAAAGTGAAAACTGACCAATATGTTGTCATTTTACTTTGCTACACGGAGCATAGTATGAAAATGACAGTTACAATAGCATCACTTACTGTTGCTTGGAAAGCTTATGAGCAAACCACACAGTCGTGCACTGAATTTTGTTCACTGGGGAGGAGAGCTCAAAATGAGGCAGCTGGGGTAGTAGTGGAAGAATACTATGACATAAGCCGAGAGCCTGTGGGGAGTGATACCACTGTCAATCATAGCAGCAGGGAGTCTCTAGGTCTGCAGGGGGAGTTTTCCTTCTTTCAGACAAGCGTAAGGAGTTCCACATTTCTATCCTACCAGTCTGTAAGAGACAACCCTCAAAGCAATCCCTGCATCTTCCCCTTCTCTCCCCACAGTAGTTTGGAGAGGTGGGTGCTCAGCTTTTCACCAGGGAGTTG
Organism: Natator depressus; assembly: GCF_965152275.1. Classification (NCBI taxonomy): domain Eukaryota; kingdom Metazoa; phylum Chordata; order Testudines; family Cheloniidae; genus Natator; species Natator depressus. The sequence continues at coordinate 49,539,547 of NC_134241.1, read as the reverse complement.
CCTCTGGGTAGTAGTTGTAGTTTCTCTGATTAAGTATCTGGTACACTTTTCAAGACCTTCCAATATATTAGCTTGATAATGATGCTCACTGTTCATAACCCAGTCTCCCTTTCTTCCCTTCAGATGTCTTTTATGTGTGATCAGAGGGCTTTTTGGTTTAAGGGTTAACCTCATTATAAAGTGACTGCTTTTTCTTCCATCTCCACTGACATCTGTTACAAACATGCCGAGCATTTCAAGACTGAAAATGCCTTGGTTCATGAGAACAGCACTAGATAGAAAGCATCTTGTGTATGTGGCTTTTATAGTTTTGATGATCTGTTTTTCATTTTCCTGTTGCTCAGGGAGTTTGGAGGTCTTTACCATGAGTACTAATTTGCTTTACATTAACCCTGGGAAATCCAAACTACCATACTAAAGGGGACAATGGGTGCAACAGAGTCGAACTGTAAAAGAAATCGATCAGTAATGTCCTGTGGCATATTTTTCATATACCATTTGGTCAAATTTTTCTTACTACCTTCCCAGTGTGAACTCTCAGCTTTGACATATGGATGCATCGTAATGTAGAGTTGAACTGAAAAACATTTTAAATGTCTGAACAAAGGTGCCATCTCCAGGAGGGATATTGTGCAGCCACAAAAGTCCATTTTCAGGAAATCAGTTGGGTGTGGGGCTTGCATATCATGATCTCTTGATGCAGCTGTGCCTAGGAATAGGAACTCCATGCTGTTTGAGCCCATTAGAAGCAACTGACTTCTCCTGGCATAGGTAGAATGTTAAATATTTTTCTAACTGCACTCTTTAGGAGAATTGTAATAGCCAAGTACCAAATCCTGATATCATTCAGGCAGTAAAATGTCCTGTTCATAAGTGCATGTGTTTTACATAGTCCTTGATTTCTGCTTTTGCTCCTCAGTATCGAATTCGACCGGGACTGTGACTATTTTGCTATTGCTGGGGTGACAAAGAAGATTAAAGTCTACGAGTACGGCACAGTCATTCAGGACGCAGTGGACATTCATTACCCTGAGAATGAAATGACCTGTAATTCCAAAATCAGGTATGCATTGCCTTTGCCTAGAGTCCCAGCATGCTCTGTGTTAATTAGTGTCCCTTACACACAGTAAATAGAGCATTGCTTTCTTTATCTTTGGCACTGTGCTAGTGAAGGGGAAATGGAAAAGTTATATTAGGGCTTTATTTGTATTCAGACTGGTGGTGGGCAGTTCAGGCACTCTCTCAGTTCACATAAAATTACACGGACTGTAATGTCAGATCCTCACACCCAGACATTGCATTAAAAATACCCAAAGATTTATTGCCATAGCTAGTGGAGAAGGGGCATGTGGTGCAATTGAATGATTAGCTCTTTCTTGAGAGAGTTGTATTCAGCAAAAAAGCTACTCTGTAAAAAGAGTTTATAAACAGCCTGGTCAAGATTCCAGATGAAGGAATTGATCTGGGCTGGGAAGAATATATGTTACTAAAAAAGAAAGGAGAGGAAAGGTAGTATGGTTTAGGGAGGAGGCTTCAGAATAAAGGTATTGCACAGTGGGTATCACCGTGGTTCAGGGCTTGGGAAGGATGGGAGTATAATTAATTTGCACCATATTTGTTCCAGAGTCTGTAACCATTGTTTGTTCAGATCCCATTTCATTTGAGGAAGTGGGTTGTCAGAGGCTGTTTGGCTCTTCAGATTCTCTATGAAAAGAGGCTTAGTGAAGGAAATATTAATGGCAATTATCTCTTCATAATGGCAGAAATACTGTGTGGATTACTCAGTGCTCTGACCTGCTGCTTCTACAGGTGCTGAAACCATTGTTACTGCAGAGGCTCATTATGGTTGGTGTGAATGATGATCTCTCACCAGCCATCCACTGAAAGATTCCTTCTCAATTGAAAAAGAGACCTCCCCCCTCCATTGGTATGGAGTGGCAGTAGCCATTCTAAGGAATGAATGTTAGTGGAAAAATTGCACTGATGTATAATGAATTTGTCACAGGGGGGTGTTCATCCCATGCTATGATTTTTCAAGGAATGGGCTAACAAAGAGTTCATTAGAGAGAGACAGAAACAGTAGAGGAGTGAGGAGCCTCTCTGAGATGAAGAGGAAGTTTGTGTTCTCTCACTTCCAAACTTACCCTGTTCTACAGGGGAAGTGCCTGGAGCTTAGACCAGAAAGAAATAAGGAACTGGGAAATTGTCCTCCTTATACAGAAGGACTAACCTTCTTAAAGGAGACCTATTTAACTAGGTACAGTTCCCTTTTTGTCTTGACTTAAGCAGCACGTGGTTTATCATTCTGCTTTTTCTTTTTCAGCAGATTGAGGAAAACCCTGATTCTTTATTATTTTACTATTTGTAGTGTAATAGTATTTCCAAACATTCATTTTTATTAAAAATGACCTGCTGAGCCACAGGTGGGGAGGAGTAGTTGTGGATGACAATACACTGGAAGGGACATAAATTTAAAGAGCTTTAAAATGCTTAGTCTCCCCTGTACCCCCATGGCTAGGAGCCTTGCTTACTCAATTCCCCTCCATTGTCCCTTATGCCCCCATCCCACTGAGATATACCTAGTCCTCGGTGTGATATTTCTCCACCCCCCCACATGCTTTTCATATGGACTTGTTAACATCTACATGAGGGAGGTCCCATTTTGGTGGTCATCGTAAGATTTGTCAGAGCAGAACATCCCTCCTGGACTCCTGATGCCTCAACTCAGTTTAGTCATTTTGTGCTTGCTTACTAACATGCACAAAAAAACCCAGGGAAATTCCCAAACAAGCTGTTGGAATTTTCGTTGAAAATATTTCCATAGAATCCAGTTAACACCTTAAAATTATATTTTAATACAAAAATTCTAACCCTTTCAAAAACATACATTAAAGTCTGGGGGGGGAAAACACTAGAAGGATCAAACCAATTCATCACAATAGTATAAATCTTCATCTATCGGTCGCCTTACTGAACTTCTTCTGACTCCCCAGCCTATATTTTTACCTTCTAAAATTAACAAAAACACATGTGACACTAAAACGATCAAATTTAATTATAAAATCCCGTTTTCTATCCATTGGAACAGTTTGCAATAGAACACGAACACATACTACGGTGTTGCAACAGGAAGCTATGGATGTTACACAATACAAATGTACACAATACAACCTCACACTGCATAATCAGTACACTTCATAACATCAAACAGACCGTCAATCCAATTCTATTTAGAGAAGTATTCTTCTACTGCAACATATTGTATTACTACGAGAAAACATACAAACTTCTGAAGAATGGGACTATATTTCTTTCAAAACCCGGTGTTTGCTAGGCATTGTACAAATGTACAAGAAGGCACTCTCTGATCCAAAGAACTTGCAGTCTAAAAAAACCAGTTTAGGGCGAAGGGGGAACAGCATGCTGGTGAAATGTACAAGAGGTGGTGTTTGGGCCTGTCATGGCTATACTATGTCTTTTTCTATCTTTAACGACTGAGATATTCTCTACAGAGCTCAATAAAACCAGTCTTTTGAGAGAAATCAGCATGGATTGGTCTAGAACCTCTAGCATTGAGGTTTATATTTTAAACCCAACTGTTTTAAATGTTCATTGATCTGCCATTTTCTCCCCCTAACAAAATCAATTGTTTCCGCCTTCCTGGGTGGGCAATGTAAATTGGTAGATGATTGAAGGATTATAGAACTGTGGGGAACTGGTTGGTTCCATAAACTGTTTCTTACCAGGCTTTAAAACATTATGATTTTCTAAAGGTATGGAATTTTCATAAGGACAATAACTTTTTTTGTTGGGAATGTTAGCATAATGTCACTGAAACTAAGTTTCAACAGGTTTGTTTGGGAATCTAGCAGTGGATTAGGTGCTCTTATTGCACTTCAAGCAGAAAGAGAGCTTTAAAGTGTATTTGATGTTTTTCTATTCCTCTGAGACTACTTCCAAACTGAACTCACTACTTCTAAATTTGATAATCTAACCCTGACAATCTTCTCAGTAGAAGGTAATTGTTTACTCTTGCTTCTCTGCCAGCCTCCAGAGAGGAGAGAGCCACATTAACGCATTTAGGGATGTCTACCATGTCAACTTTGTGCATGAGATGAGACACTTTTCACAGCTTCAAGATTTTTTCTTTTCCCATATTTGCTGTATTTATATATGTGCGTGTACACCCAGAGATGTGGCCAAATTAAAATTTAAAGTAAAGTTCCCTGGCACTCTGTAAGCGTGGGTGGGAGGAGAAGGTCCCTTTATTTCATTTCCTTGCTCTGTTTCCCCCCTTCCTCCTAAACAAATGCATTTGTCATTTGGCAGCTTCTTAACCCATCAACTCCCTCCAGCACTGGGGTGCTATTAGTTTTGATAGATGATGATTGGTGATCATTGACCAAGTGCACTCTTGGTGTGCCCATTATCTATGCCAACACTCACTCTTACACTGTGGCACAGATAATAAATTGCGATTCTAAATTGCTTGGCTTGGAGGAACATTGGTGTAGAGAAGAACACACTTGTATTGTTTAGTAACTTATTATCCAAAAAAATCCATATTTAATAAAAACGTAAATAAGTTGAACCTGCTTTACAATAAGCTCAGATTTAATGCATCTTCATAGTTTAAGTAGAGAGAACGATTGTCCAAACCCATGTTCTCATTTGCCAGTTGGGTCTTTTTTTAGATGTCAAACCATACATCAACTGTAAAGGTGTGTGGTTGGGATCTCACCAAAAAGAGCAGGAAATCTGTCTTTTACATTAAAAAAAAGAATTCCGCTGAAGTTCTTAAAGCCAGGGTGAGGGCACCTGGTGGCATTATCCTTGTTGCTACTATTTTCTTTCTAGGAACTATATTTTGTAGTGGGAAAGCTATGTTACAGAATGTTCTCATCCCCAAATTGTTTTTAGACATTTATATATAAATGTATAAGTGAGCCATACTCTAATACAGGGGTTCTCCCAACAAAATTTTTGGTGGCCTCAGAGTGCGGCCACCAACTCTTGCCGGTGGCTACCCTGACAATTTTTCATAAAACTCTTAATTTAACTTCAGGAAAAACAAATATGCATGTATATGTGCCCAAATCATTGTAGTTTATTTATGTAGGGTTTTTTGCAAACTCAATATTAAAATAATGTACAGTTGTCTCTCTTCTTTCTTGGACTCAAACAGAATAGGAACAAAAATAAGGTCCTTTGCATGTTCTTGTCTTTTGTTGCTGCTGCTGCTTTTGCTTTTTTTGGTTGCTTTTTTAAAGACTTGCTAGCTAGTAAGTCTGCTGTGAAAAGTGACATTTGTATGTTAATATTATGTATCACAGAAATAGACTTGCTAGCTGGGAGGCAGTGAAAAGTGATATTAAGAAACATACAAATATCACTTTTTCACAGCAAGCCGAGGGACAAATTAAGCCCTGGAAGGGGGGGTGGGTAGGGAGGCAGTAGGGGCCAGGGGCGATGGATGGGGGGGGGTTGAAGGAGGCGGCAGTGGGAGTCGGGCAATGTGGGGGGGATGGAGGCGTGGCCGGTGCCTTGGGTCCGGGTGAGGGCTTGCCATCGTGCGGTTGGGGCCAGAGCCCGAAGTCCCATGGCCAGAGCCCAGTGATGGGGTAGGCTGCGGGGGCCAGGGGCAGGGCCATCCCCGGGGGTGGGCAAGGCCCAGGGCAAATCAGCCTGTATGGGGCCTCCCCTTAACATGTTTTATACAGGTGAAATCTGGTTACAGTGAACTTCAAGGGTAGCTGCTGGCCACAGGTTAAATATTGATAGCGCCCAGCTGTATAATTATAATATGTGATATTGTAGTTCTTTTTTATAATTATAATGAAGTTCATATAATTAAAAAAAAACAAAACTCACCGTTCACGATCAGTGTCGCGCCACTTACCTTCTGAAATCCACCTTCCTGGAGTTCCTTGCAGGAAACTCACTTCCCAGTGCATATGGTCTTGCTACCCTCTGTGGATTTTTTTAAAAATGTAATTAAACAGTCGCAACACGGAGAGCCCATGTCTTGGGAAGTGGGTGGCTCTTGTAGGGCTTATATGTGCCATGGTGTTGGGGGACACCAGGACCCTCCAGCGTGGAGGAGGGGCTCTAAGATCTGTTTTTTCTGGGGGCTGGAAGGGGGTGGGGAGGCGGAAAAGCAGATGGATGGAGGACCCCAGCCTGGCAGGTGGTGGAGAGAGCAGAGTTGTGGGATCCCAGGTCCTGGTACTGCAGGGAGGGGAACCTGAAGGCTGGAGAGCTGAAAGGCAAAGAGGACCCCTTAGGTAGGGAGGTGATAAGGGCTGGCCTTGGCCTGGAAGGGGCACTGGAGGACCCCAGTAGAAGGGGGAGGTGTGGGGTACTGGGGGGACACCAGGGCTGGGCGATGGTGAGGGAAAATGGAGACTACTGGCTGGTACTCATGTGTGCTAGGGACAAGGGGACCCCCTGTGCTGGTGGAGGGTCCCGCCGCAAAAGGGAAGAGTCCATCTGAGGCAGAAGGGTAGGGTCAGGGTCAACCTGCCCTGGCACAAGTGGTTGGGGGGGTGGGTGCTAGGACCCTGTGGCGGCAGGTGACTCTCTGAGAGCCAGCAGATCGGGCTGGGACAGGTCGTTCGCTGCTGCTGCAGAGCCTAAGCCCGAGTCCAGGGGGCTGCGGGCAAGAAAAGGAAATAAATGCCAGGGCTGGTGCTGCCAACGCCAGATCCCCTGCTAGTCCCCCAGGCTGCCCTGCCCCGCAAACACCCCCCCCCCCCCGCCCCAGTCTCCCTGAAGCGCAGGGCCTGGGACGGTTATCCGGGCCCATCCTATGGATGGGACAGCTCTGGCCAAGGGCAGGGGGTGGTGAGGCTAGGGCCAGAGGAGGCAGTGGGGGCCAAAGGTGATTGGGGGAGTGGTGAGCCTGAAGCTGCGTGACCAGAACCTGCCACCCGCCCCACAAGATCTGAAGGTCGGGAACTCTCACTGGCTGCCTACTCCCCCCAACTCCTTCTCTCCCCCGCCCAATCACTGTCTAGGAGGCGGTGGCTGCAAGAAAAGCCTCTGGTGGCAGCATTTAAGAAATGGTGCTCTAATATCACCAAGTGGAATATAGTGGTGACTTCGCAGGTAGTTTGAAGACAATTGACAGTTAACTTCATGCTTCACAAAGTTTTCCAGTTGTGTGAACAACCTACTAATACACATGCTATGGAGGCATATTGGTGTGGTAGAATGAAGTTACAAAATGGTCAGTGAGATGCAATTTGCAGTTCCAGTGAAAATTCTTATAGTGAAATTGATCTATGAAGATGAGTTTATTAAAGTTTCCCTCACATTCCATTCCTTTTCTTCACATAACAATAAACTGCACTTCTGAAGGGTTTTGGGTTTTTTTGCCTTCTGAATTTAACATTATAGGAAACTTATGCTAAATTGACCTATTAACCTTGTCCAAAGCTTGGCGCCACCCCTCCCCCCCCCCCCCCAAAAAAAAGCTGTTACTGTTTTGTAAACAGTGGCTGTGATGGGCATTTATGGAAACAGGCATGTGACTGCATTTGTGAGGACTCATGTCTGGCCAAGAGCAAGTCTGGTGTTTTAGAACAGCTGTGAAAAGGGAAGCCCTTGCCCAGTGCTGAGTGTCAGCTGGGTGCTTGTTGAAAGATTCTGCTTCACTCAGAGTAATTCATTGTAAACCTTTTTGGAGCTGGGCCCTTAAACCAGCTGTGTGTGTGTGTGTGTCTCTCTCTCTCTCTCTCTCTCTTTCTTTCTCTCACCCACCCACCTCTTTCTCCCACCTGCTTCCTAAATGCATTCTTGCCTATATGGGCTTTCTGATCTTTGTTAAGAATAGGGAGGAAATAAGCATTTGCATTTTTTGTTAAATTTGCACAGCTCCCCCCAGAAGTATTAAATGCTTCCAAAAAAAACAGATGATGACATAAATCCTTATAAAAATCCCATTTACAGATTCATAGCCTCAGTACAAGGAACAAATCCTGGCATTGTGTAGTAACTATAAACAGCATCCTGTGATCTAATTACGATTTGCAATGTCCCTAGCTATGACAGGCGATAACCTCTCCTTCTCCTTGCTGCAGAGGGAGAAGGGAAAGAGGGAGAGAAAGGGATGAACAGGTAGCAGCTAATGCTTGCTCTGCTTCTGTGATTTATTCAGGAGGCAGAATTGTTGCTTTGCCATAGATTGAGAGAAATGTGAAGATTTAGAGTTCAACAAAAAGAGAAATTAGTCTCATGGCTGCCTGATCTACAGTAGGCAGCATACAAAATGTGGGTAGGAAAACATTTATGAAACACATCTTTAATATTCTGCATGTTCACACACAGTGTATGTTTGCAGCAGCAGTACTCTGTGATAAATGGTACCCCAACTCCAAAATCAGCTGCATCTCTTTAGTCAACTGCAGTAAAAGCAAAAACCACAAGGATAGGTTATTTTTTGTTCTAAAAATTATTCCTAAGATGTGTTTTTATTTTCATACATAAATCACATGTATGGCTGTTCCATCCTAATCACAAGTGATGTGCTCATTACTGTCAGGTTTTGAAAGCATCAAAATAAAGTTAAGCTACAATTCTCAACCTAGATTCCCTACTCACTGGGTCCATGTGGACTCTTTTTGCATTGCTGTTGGAGCCCTTTAGAAAATAATCACCTTGGAACCTCACACACTCCGATCAGACACAGAATACTTGGACCAAATGTGATGTAAGGATTTGTAGCATTGAATTCCCTTCGCTTTCACTTATTGGAATAATCATCTCAGAGCTGTCTCCCCTTCTATCGTGTCATATTGTTTGCTGAGTTTTTCTCCAAAACCATTTGTCTGCTACCTTAGCTAGGGTTTGGTTAAACAGCTAAAATGTATTTTAAAAAATTATTTTAATAGTAGTTTACTTCTGTGCCACTGCAGCGTTCGGTCATGCTGTCATTTGCATTGTCTTTCAGAAGCCAGTCTTACAGCTGAAATGTTTGAGCATGTAAGGCTTCTACCTGGAACTCAATTAATGTACTTACCACACAGAACTATTCTCTCTCTCTCTTTCACTTTTCACACTGTGTGAGTAGTCCCCATTCAGGTAAATGGGGCTACTGTGTGTAAAGTGAAGCACCCGGTGCACAAGTCTTTTTAAGATCGGAATCTCAGGCTGTCTACATGGCCCACAGTTTGGACTATGGGGGTGTGAATTACAGTGTGAGCTAATGTGCTGGGCTGTAACTCTCCCATGTGGATGCTGTGGGCATGAACAAAAAGGTATATAGTTTGTATTAATGTAGTTCTGTTTAAAGAAGACTAAACTGCTGGCTCTGTAGACAAGCCCTACGGTGCAGATCTGATGCTCAGTTCATGAGAGCAAGCTAGCAGTTGACAACTAGTTCTCCTCAGATGTACCTCGTGTGAGATTGTTTCTGCTAGTTAATCTCCCAGGAAGGGAGATTTATACTGATAGCCTTTTTTCCTGTGAGTACTATCAAAAAATACAGCAGCGCAAATAGTAAGGGCATCTGAACATGATGATGTGACTATTTCTAGATTTAAAAAGGAAGCTTTAAGAATGAAGAAAGCTCTCAACGCACCTGGAGGAAGAGCTGTTCTATTAGTCTGATATATCTCTTGAGTATATCGTTTCATAAAAACAGTTTTCAGAGTAGCAGCCGTCTTAGTCTGTATTCGCAAAAAGCAAAGGAGTACTTGTGGCACCTTAGAGACTAACCAATTTATTTGAGCATAAGCTTTCGTGAGCTACAGCTCACTTCATTGGATGCATCTGATGAAGTGAGCTGTAGCTCACGAAAGCTTATGCTCAAATAAATTGGTTAGTCTCTAAGGTGCCACAAGTACTCCTTTGCTTTTTGTTTCATAAAAGTTAGTCTAATGATAAGTTACACAAAACCTCATGCATTGTACTGTTTAATAGAACATTCCAGGTTGTTAAAGATCTAAAAGAAGCTTGGTGATGGTGAGGGGAGAATCAAGTCAGGAAGATGAAGAAAATTATTTGGTTTTGTCGTTTATGACCCTTTAATTTTTTTAAGGATTGTGTTTAAAGATGTATGACATATGAGACTTAAAACAGACCAGCTTCTAGTCAGTTTTTTCATTGCTACTAAAAACAATGTGGGCAGGAGTGAAACTGACAAGAACCACGTCAGTCTCACTCTGCAACTAGGAGGGAGGAAAGCAGATTTTTATTCACCTACCAGCTGGAGGTGGCAAAAGGTAGAGCCCTTGAGCAGGGTCCTAGGATGGCATCCTAGAGGAAGCCCAACACTTTTGTCTTGTCTTTCTCCAGGAGTTAGATTGGAAGAAAAGAATTACTGGTGGTACTTTCCCAAGTTCCACCCACTTGTTATACGGATATAACATGCAGCTCACAATAGATCAGAGCTTTCATTATATGATTGTCTTTCTCCTTTCTTACATGATTTGATTAGTAGTGAAATAATTAATGCTGACATTTTAAATTGTGCTTCAGGGCACAAGTCACTCATCTGTTGGCGGTTAGGAAGGAATTTTCCCTGTGGGTAGATTATTCTATAAATTCATACTATAAAGTTTCTTGAATGTTTTTCTAAAGCTGTTGGTACTTACCACTATCAGAAACAGGATATTGGACTAGATAGTTCTAATTTGCTCTAGTATGGCAATTTCTTCGTTTATATGGTTGTCCTTAGGCTTCAGAGTTAACGGGTTTTTAAATGAACAGGATAGTTCTCTTCATTGTTTCAAACTGTTTGCTGATTCAGGCAGATGTCACTGCATCATTCACATTTTGAAGGTCCTTTGCAACTATAAGGACCAGAGGCATACATGTTTTCTAATTAAAAGCTTACTACTGTTCTGAAGATACAGTTAAGCTTCATTCTTTCTTAGCAGCTAGTGTTGAAGAGTGGCTTGAATTCTTGCCTGGGCATTGCCTCTAAAATTAGTACTCTACATCTTAGTTCAGTTTTCTGGCTGCTAAGGCTTAAAAATCTAAATATGAAGGGGGTGGTACAAATGAGTGAAGAGGTGGAGGTGAGGGTGTGAACAGGGATGCAGATGTGGGTGGGTGGAAGGAGTGAGATTGATGGGATAGATTAGAAATGAGGTGTTCTGCATGGGGGAGGGAAAGAAGTGGAAGAGATAATATAAGGGTTGAGGTATGATAGAGAGAAAGAAATGGACACTGAGAACAACGCAGAAAATGACAGGTTAGCAAACACATTTTTAAAAGTGTTAAACCCTGTGTGTGTGTAAGGCTATAGGTAGCATTTTAAAAAAAACATGTTAATTAAAACATGCTAGCGAACGCACTTCAAAACATCACCTGTTTTCCTGCAGTAGACATGCCCTAACTGGGTTATGGTGACTCAGTCTCTAAGACCCTATCTGGGCTGCCAGTTTTAGAGAAATTTCCCTGCGTTGCATTCACACCGTTCCAGCAACAATGGGAATACTAGCATAGACTGACTGATTTATCAAGACTGTAATAATCTAAGCTAGTTATTCTCTCATAGCTATTTGGTGACCTATGTGAAATGGATCAGTGTCCGTTCAGTTACTCCTACATGCGTCACAGTTGACAACTGGCACTTTTTCACACCAGATGGGCCAAAAATTGGGTGAATGTGTGTTCTAAATTCTCTTACCCTTATTGAAATATTTTTGGACACCAGGCTTGAAGCATATTCCCAGACCAGTAAGAGGAAGCTGGCTCTATTATTGTCCATGTTGTACCTGTTAGAGGGTTTCACTCTTCCATATTAATCCGTTGCTATATCCTTCAGGACTGCTCAATTCAATATAAAATACAAACACAACCTATGTATTTTCTCTGATCCCTGTTTAGAGATCTCCCTCAAACCTTCCTTTCTCAAGTGACAGAGGAGGGCACTCTTTAAATTGAGAATGCAATGAATAGTCTATTTCTTCTGTGTCAAAGAGGTCATAGTCTCCTTGCTTTTTTTTAATCCTTTGGTATCAATGTAGTTGTATATCTTACAGCTGTAGATTGCATTAGTGGACTTCTGCTTTTGGCATCATGGTTTAAATTGTGGCTTTTAAGGAGCTAAAAGGTTAAAATGTTTTTCCTTTTTTAAAATTCTGGGTCTCTGTGCAAGTGCAAACACATATATCCTAGAAAAAGAGCATTAAACAGCATAAAACATTATATAAGTTGCAAATAATATCTTGAGATGGTAAACTGCATAACAAAGACATTAAAAACACTTGTGTAGTTTGTATGCTGAAAATTTTTCCAAGTTTCTGATGCTTTTTGTTTTTTCCTTTTCTGATTATTTTAATAAGGCAACTGATTCAAGATTGTGTACTTTGGGACAGCCCAAAGCAAAGATCCTAATTGACTTGAGCTATTGCAATAATTATTTTTAAGGTGTATAGAATATAGTTTAAAGTAAGATTGTTTGGGATTTTCTCTTTTTAAAGCTGTATCAGCTGGAGTAGCTACCACAAGAACCTGTTAGCCAGCAGTGACTATGAAGGCACAGTCATCCTGTGGGATGGGTTCACAGGACAGAGATCAAAGGTCTACCAGGTAAAGTGCAGTCACCAAGCAGTACCATTTTCGTCTTTGCAAGGGCCATGGCTTCAGGTTTGTGTGCATATTAATGTTCTAATTAAGGTGTTTCTAGTAGTGCATTGATGGGTGCATGAGGCAAAGTGGCTGCATCTACAGTAGGTGAATTCCCTTGGCTAAGAGGGAATTACCATGTTTTTGACTTTTCTATAACTCCATTGAGTCGTGATTCTCCAGCAGTGACCATTGTAGCTTCTTGTCACAATAGTGAGGCACACGGCAGCCTTTAAGCCGTGATGATTGTGTGGCTAGCCAAAACCCTGCTGTTGGGGCACGGATCTGGGAAAAGGAAGAGGAGTTACTGGAGACTTTTTTTTTCTATGTGAATTTAAAAAAAAAACCTCTGCATGGCTGCTTCATTTTCTTCTTAGAAGTTTTGTTGCTGTACATTCAACCATGATCATATTTGCAGAAGGCCTAAAAAATAGTGAGACTAGCGCGCACACTGCAGAGAGAGAAAAGCAAAATGCCAAGTCATTTGAAAAGATTGAAGTAGTGGAGCTGCAGGGAGCCATGGCAGGTTTGATGCTAGTAAATATAAAGCCCTGCACATGGGACAGTAAGCTAGCAGCTCAAACACAGAATAGGTGAATGTAATCAAGCACTTATACATTAGAATTTATTTTCATCTTGTCTCCTTAATCCTGTCTTAACATTACTTTTCCATTTAATCAGTTGTAATGAGGGCCACTAGGAAGGTGTGTGATTGGAACTGAGAAGTTGGGACAGGAGGTGGTGGACCACTTCTTAAGAGTAGATGCGAACTGCTGCCATAGAACGTGCATCTCTCTTTGACAGTTAAATAGGAATGTAAGATTTTTCCTTAAGTTAAACAGCAGCTCCCATTATTGTATATTAATCTGTATCATAAGATTCTGTGTTGACATCCTTTTATCATGTGTATGCCAACTAGAAAGAGATCTCACTGGACACAATGAATCTTAATATAATGAATTTGAGGACAGTTTATTTATATAGTATAAATTTTCATTATGAATATGAAATGATGAAACTGGAGTTATATTCCAACTGTTACTTGTACTAAAAGAAACAAACTCCACTTCATTATTTAAACTCCCTATCGATTCTTTTGTCCCGTCTTCCAGATTTTCATAAGTTGAGGTATGTGCACAGACATATGCTGTATACATATTTGAAAGGCTGCTTGGAACATTGTGCTGGATGTTCTTTTTCATGCCCTCTTCACATCTCTTCTCAAGCTTTGTGAAGGTTTGAAATGACTTGACTAACCTTCAAGTTTCATTTAACAGAATGTTATGGAGCTAGTATATTAAACCTTCCTCATCACTTATAAGGAAACAGCATTCAGACTTGAAATGACACGTGTATATGCGTGATAAACTACAGTTCCTGTGACCACTTAAACTTTTAATACCTGAGTGAACGATACTCCTCTTTTTGGACTTTCTAAACAAATTCAATAATCTCCTTGTTGAAAGATGCATTTTAATGGTATTTAGAAAATTCATGCATTTTTTTTGCTCAGAGAATGAAGGGCCACAAGGGAGTAGTAACAAACCAAAATATACTGTCATGAGAAGTCTCCTCTGAGATAAGCAAATAAGCAGTACCTTAAAAAAAAACAAAAACAAAAAAACACCACCCCTGGATGTAGCTTGCTAGTGTTGCCATCTTTTGGGGCTTCTCTTAAACCACACAAGCATTAGTTTGTATGAGAGAAAAATGTATTTAAGATCATTGCTATACACAGTGAATGTCCATATCCAGAAATTCCATCTTAATTCATCCAAACTGCATTTGTTTTGCTTTACTGTGTATTTTAGCGCTGGGAATTATAATGTACTACATTCCAAATATTTTCCTCTTTCTCAAAACAGGAGCATGAGAAAAGATGCTGGAGTGTTGACTTTAACTTGATGGACCCTAAACTACTGGCTTCAGGCTCTGACGATGCAAAGGGTATTTTGATTTTTAATTCTAGTGCTAAAGGCTGAACTCATTGTGTATTCCTTATGGTTGTCAATATAGGATGTGTCAAGTAACTGATTCCTTGGCTTACTTAGTGTAACTGACTTGCCCAGGGTATTATAGAACCATTTAGGATCAGATGAAAGTGGGGGAGAGAGCTTTGTCTAGAGCTGGCTGAAAAAAAGGGAATCCTTTTCCTCGAAAAATTTCATGGTTTTTTTTTTTTTTTTTTTTTTAAAACCTGTTTCAGGGGAACTGAAATGGAATTTTTTAGCTTTCTCGTTGCCCGCACTTGTCAATTGCTGAATTGCCATAGAGGTAGAGAGCCTGGACACTCAGCCTGCACCTGCAGCTCCTGGAACTGGAGAGGCAGAAAGCCATGGCTCTGACTGTCGCCTGGAGCTGGTGTGGGAAACAGTGCCCTGGCACTCTGCCTTGGCAGCCCTCTGTGAAAACTTTTGTCAATTTCACTTGCCAAAAGTGAAAATAACAGCCTTCCAGGTGGACAGCCAGGCAGCTGCCATTCTGATTTTTTTTTAACCAATAGAAAATCAAACTCTTTCAGGAAAATTGAAATATTCTCTTGGGAAATCTTGATTTTTGTGAAGTGGGCATGTTTCATTCGGAAAATCATTCAGATGAAAATTATGGACCAGCTTTAGTCTAGTCTAGGATTTACAGGGAAGGTTGTGTATCATGTTAGCTAGTACAGTCCAAGTAACATAATCTTAAACTCTAGTGTAGACAAGGCAAGTTTTACTACAGTGTATGCCAGACTGATAGTTGAAGATTTGGGGAGCTTTGGTTTAAAAAAAAAAAAAAAAGTTTGTGTACAAGAAAGGGAGTGGCTACAGATAAATGTGTGGAGACTGAGAATGTCCTCTCTTGCTTTTATCTAGTAAAATGGCTTTCTAGTAAATGATAAAGTATCAAGGATCATGCACAGCAAGAAACATCTTGTCCTATAGCAGAGATTCTGAAACTTTTGTACTGGTCACAAAGCCTCTGAGCCCCCTCCACCACCCCAAATTAAAAACACTTGTTTATATATTTAACACCGTTATAAATGCTGGAGACAAAGCGGGGTTTGTGGTGGAGGCTGACAGCTTGCCACCCCCCATGTAATTACCTCGTGACCACCTGTGGGGTCCTGACCCCCAGTTTGAGAACCCCTGTCCTACAGGATGTGTGACATGGTTTTTGAGAAACTTAACAGCAATGTGAACAAAATTGGGTGGTGGTCAGGAAGGCATGGGAACTGCAGGAGTAGATGCTGGAAGTGAGCTGCTTCTTGCTTTGCCTCCACCCAAGGCTCCTGCTGGGCCCTTATGACCCAGGATTTTGGAGCTCTCACCAGGCACACCATTGTGTCCCACAAGTTGAGCACTGCACATTGAAAGTAATACAGTTTCTATAAAGGGGGAATGGATAGAATTGAAATACATAATCTTTCTCCTTCCCTAAAGAACAGGACTTTATCTGCAGTCAGTCTACAATATCACATTAGTTATTAGGCAACCATTGCTTTTGAGTTCCTTCTGCAGCCACTGGCGGTCAACTCCAAAATGGGCGCAGACAGCTTTGGACAGAGCTGTTCATGATTTACTTTGAATGACAAATTAATTTTTCATAAAACATTAAACCTCGCAAGCCTCTGCCCCCTAAATTGCTTTTAAATTCTGTTTCAAAAGGAAGTCATATTAGCATTTCTTAAATGTGTTTGACGTTCTCGAGGTAATTGGTCATTTCACTTACAAAATGCAGCCTTTATGATAATTTCATATTATGGAGATTTTTTTAAATGGCTTTTAATAGATTTTTTTTCTTCTTCTTCTTTATGGTGGAAATAAGGACTGTTTCCTTTAAAATTAAATGTAGTAAGAAAAAGTCCCTCTGTATAACTGATCAACCTTTTCATCATTTTGCTCCCCATTCATGCTATGCATTTTAAAAAGAGCTTATCTTCCAAATAGACATGCATTTATTAGCATGGTAAAGAGCTGTCCGCCTGAGCTGACTTTACAAAACAGGGCCTCACGTCACAGCCTAACAATTCTTTTCTGCAGAAACTGTTTTTAAAAGTGCAGTGTTTACACACATAAATTATGTATTAATAAAGACCTGCATTTTCTATACACATCCTGCATTTCTATTCAAATAGTAGTTCTTTCTTTTTAAAGGTATATAGGTTTTTTTCTGATCAAGCCTGGGCTAGACTGTTTCATTGCCCTCCTCATGCAGTCTTTTCACTCTTTACATATATAACAAGGACATCAGAGGTGAATGCCAGAATTGGAGACATATTTAAAAGTATTTTAAATAAGTATAGCTCTTTTAAATGCTATAGTGGAGAACTCAGTTTGCCAGACATCTGTTAGCCAAATGTCAAAACCTGCTACCCAAAGCTCATAGAGACAATCTGGTCAGGGTTAACACCTGGTGGGAAGCCCAGCACTACCATTTCCTTCTTCCTCGCAACTACCCCTAATGCTTGGATGTGTGGGCACTGAGCTTTCTATCTGTAGTTATTGGCTTTGTCTGGAATGGTGGGAACTGTAATGCATTTTCCCTTTCCTGGCATGGTGGGAGCGGTTGGGGGTGAGATCTTTTCCTCCCCCAGCTCCTTTCCTAATTGCTGAGTGGGGCAGCTTTACTAAACCTCCTTCCCTTATCCCTGCTGCAGGATGTTCCTGTCTCTCTCTCCCCATTCCCCTTTCAAAATGGTGACAAGGTGTTGGATGCCTAGGTACTTGGTGCACTGCAATACCCTTTGCCAGACAGACAGACAGACACACACACACACACACACACACACACACACACACACACACACACACACACACACACACACACACACACACACACACACACACACACACACACACACACACACACACACACACAGAAGAGTAATCCTGTGATCACTCATCTGCACCCTTCTCTGACAAAGATCATACACAGCAAAGGGAGCACTGAGCAACGGAACCCTACTGGAACAAAGATTGCATCTGATATAATTACAGACAGCATGCCAGGGCTCTGCATACCATTCCATCCTCTTCATTAACCAAAGATCATCCAGAATGTGTTTGAGAGAATTATCTGTATGTTGCCTTCCATAGGAGAGAGTGGGAGCATAGAAGCACTCTCACTCCAATTGTTCGTTGTATTTAAAAAAGCAAGTTATATATTTAGTTATGAGTATTGTAAAGCAGTCTGCTGCTACAGAGGTAGCTGAAATTTATACATACGCACCCAAAGAGTTATGGGGACTGTTGGAATGTTGGCCCATGTTACCAGAGCCCTGAGAAGCTGCATAGCCTTCTGTTTTCTGGGGGTATTTCTATAAAATAGAAGGCTATAATTCTAATTTAACCAGAAAAAAACATGACTTTCATTAACTCTGGGTCTGGACTGTCTTAGGCAGTTGACCTTGAAACTAAAAATGAAAAAATGTAAGAATACCTACTTTATCTTTCTGAAGTTTTTAGAAAGGGACTTGGTGTAGGTGTCAGCAATACTATTACTACATATTGGGACCCTCTGAACCACAGTAAGCAGGGAGTTTGAAATCTCCTGGGGCTTGAAAGGACATCTTGGAAGGCAGCCGTGACCTTGTCTGCTAGAAACTCTTCAAAGAGAGGTCTCTTGACCAGTACATGGTGGAGACCACCAGATGTTCCTTCTCCTCCCCTAGTGGCCACATTTTATAGTTCTGTCTCTGAGAAGAGGAACAGAAATAGACCATCATGTTGTCTTTGTCTTGCCGTCAGCTCTATACCCTGCCTACTCTTGGGGCATTCCTGGGCATGTGCAAACACCTATTGCCAAACTTCATTACATAAGCATTATTTTAAACATTGATGGTATGAATAAGTGGCCAATTTATTAAAGGAAACAGAAGTTTGGGGGAAAAAATGTCCCGTGGTGACTGGTATTGACCTTAAATTCTTACTATTGTAAATACTTTTATTGCCCCATCTCAGTTGATGGGAATTTAAACCCAGTTCGTCAGAGCAGTTTTCTTCCTCAAATTGAAAAATAATTTTCAGACATAAGTCACATTCCCTTCTCTATTTTTGACTCTTCCTACCAGTAATATAACTTTCAGCCATTGGAATGATCATTGATTGAAACTGCCTGTGACTGACTGCTAAACATGCATTTAATAAAAATCCTTCTTAAGCAAGTTTTGGTAACATAGTCATAGCCACAGAAATAAATTGTAGGGACCTGCAAGAAGCTATTATACTCTTTCAGTACACAGCCTTTGAAAATGTACCAAAAATAGCAAAAAAAAAAAAAAAAAAATTGATATAAATAAACTATATAATGGGCAGCATACATACCTCTCAACTGTCAAACCTTCCAACTTGTGATGGGCAAGCGAAACATGGCAAATGACCAGACTCTGGCTGTAGTTGTGGCATGCTGGGCCAAAACTGATACCGTTATAATACTTTTTAACTATAAAAACCTGTTTTAAGGATATTTCCTCACTGTGTGAATTTAATTAAATCAGCACTTTAAAAAGAAAATGGGGGGAAAAACAAATTTCATCATGTGCCATTGTAAAGAGACTTCCCATGGGTTATTTGCAGAGATTGAATCCTGGACCTTCAAATCCCCAGTCAGACCTCTATGACTTGAGTTCAAAGAGTAATTAGTGGACTACCTACTAGAGGGGTTTTTGAGACCCACTTTGCCAGTGGGTTCTGTTCTAGGAGCGAATGAAATCTAGTGGTTAGAACATGTTTACTAATCAGATGGCCAAGTCTACATATATGGCCATTTTTCTGAGAGGCTGTGTGGTTGGCTTGAGTACATTAAGACGTGGATATGCTATCTTAGAGGCCTGGGCTCTATTCCCAGCTCTGCCTGAAGTGGCCTTGTTCAACTTATCTATTAACTTACTTGTAAAATAGAATGATACTTGAGTGCTGTCTAGGTTAGGGCATGAGGCCTCGTGCAGTGCACAGAAATTAAGGCTTGTCTATTCAAACAATTTCTACATGGCAAGCTGGGGTGTGAATATTCTCCACGCTAGCTTGCTGCGGTCTAATTGCTCATGTGCATCCTGCTAATGTGTTTTAACAGTTTGTTAGAGCGCTTTGAAGTCAAAGTGCTCTAATGAACTTACCCTGCTGGCACATGTTCCATGTGGACAGCTACACTGTGGCAGGCTAGTGTGGAGTAGATTCACACCTCAGCTTGCTGTTGTCTAATTGTTCACGTAGACAAGACCATAAATAGCATTCACAGGTAAGAAGATCAGAACTTGTCTCTAGCTGTTTGTTCTTCCGCCCTAAACTACAGGTTATTTGGCTGGGCAGAGTGTCTGTCTGTGTGTGGAATATTTCTACGCTTGGCGATCAGACGTCCCAATTAAACCGAAATGCTGATTGTCCCACAAAATTCCAGTACATTTGAGAGCTCAGTGGGAGGTTACTTTTAATTTTCATTGTCTCATGCGTATGGAGAAGAACTCAAGACATCTGTGTGAACTGGTTTCTCATAATGTGAATTAGTGAAGGTAAAATATTCTCTCTGCCATCTAGATATAGAAATAATGAATAGGCAGCAGTTCTGCACATACTTAAACATGTTGAGTAGTTGCAGGGAACTGAGTGGGTCAGTTCAGGTTTGCAGAACTGGGTCCATGAAAAGGAAGGGTGACCTGCTAGTTAGGACATTTGTCTTGGGAATTGAAAGATCAGTGTTCTGTTCCCAACTCTATCAAGGACATTGTATTTGACCTTGAACAAGTCACTTGGGGCTTAATTTTCAAAAGTGGTGCTCCCACTAATTTTAATTGGAATTTTAGGTGCACATTGCTTCTGAAAATCAGGTTAATCTCTCATGCCTCAGTTTCCCAGTTTATAAAAGGAGGATAATTGCCTACTTCACAGGGGTTTTGTGGCTATATTCATTGTTTGTGGGGTGCTCAGATGCGACTAAGAATGCCATGGAAAAGTAAATAAATGAAATAATAGTGTATGGAGAGAGTGACTGTGAGAAGAGAGAACTGTTCTCATCTCATAACTTAATACATTGACCTAAAGCAATGTCTGTATATGGGATGATGAGGGAAGCATGATCCTGTAGTGTAGGCCGAGCTTAGAAATCGATAGACAAATGGACTAATTTTAGAGAATGGGCTGGGTGATACTGTTATAACAATATTATGTTACCTGGTGTATTTTATATATAAATAAAATGACTGTTTGATATTATGAATGTTTTGTGAAGAATATTAGCTAGTATTCATAATGTAGATGAATGTTCCTTTCAGCTACGCAGTGAAAAGTTTCCTCTCTTACTGAGTGTTTCTCCAAAGCTCTGCCCCACAGTAGGTTAATTTATAAACTAATGAGCATTTGAACCAAAGCGCCAATCAATGAAACAGAAACTTGATAAAATTAAATCAATTTTAAACCTAGAGCTGCTTCCCAGACATCATCTCGATTGTTTTGTGAGGTGTGGATGCTTGGCCACATGGCGAGATGCAGCTCTCGGCAGCAACAAAATTAGGCAACGCATGCTTTAAGAACAGTTGATCTCATAGGGTAGTTTGCCTCATCAACACAGTTCTAAGTGTTATCAGGGCATCTGTATGTTTTATAATTACCACCTCAGTCTCCACAAAACTGCTAAAATTCACAGTAAGGGAAGCAAAATTCATACAACCAGAGTTTATGAACCTGTTGCATACACATTTATTTCCGGCTAAAATGTGACTTGTGGTTTTATGTTTTTTAAAGTTAGGGGGCAGGAGTTGGTAAGCCGATAACACTGTTGTAATCAGAGCCCTGTATATTCCACAACTATGTGGTCATGGAAGTTGCTGTGGAATCTAAACCTGGTCTACCAATTGTAGCAAATTTCATGTTGGTTTTTATGAGCATCCTTATTGATTAAACAGCAGATGAGCTCGTCAAGCTCATTCTTCTCTTTGTGATCTGAAGAGGATTTGAATGAAATTGTGCAAAGGTGAAAGGCTAGTGTGCTGAAAACTGAGCCCCTGAATTATTTGTTACAAAATTAAGATCAAGCATCTGCTCATTCTTCTTCAAGTGCTTGTTCACATCCATTTCACATTAGGTGTGCGCGTGCTGGGTGCACGAGCGTCGGAAACTTTTTTCCTTAGCGGCTCCCGGCGGGCCCCCCCGAGTAGTGCCACTGTGCCCCTCATGTATACCCCCGCCGGCCCGACCCCCTCCAGTTTCTTCTTACCGTCTGTGGCGGTGTTGGAACCAACCTCTCTCTCTTGTAGAAGAGCAGTCCCTTAGCCTTTAGAGTAGCTGTTATCAGTTCGTTTACATATAGATTGTGAACACTTAAGTGATTAGGTGCTTGGAGGTCTCCAGCGCAGGCCCACAGCTTCAAGGCTTGTGCCACGTGCCGCAAACCTATGCCAGCTAGTGACCCCCACAACTCGTGTCCACGTTGCCTTGGGGACAGACATCAAACTGAAAGGTGTAGGATTTGCAAGGTGTTCAAGCCAAGGACAAGGAAAGAAAGACTTTCGCCTAAAGCAACTGTTGATGGAGGCCACATTGCAGCCGCCAGGCCCGGAGCACCCAATGCCAGCTCAGGCTTCCTTGGTGAGTAGTGCCCTGGAGCCGTTGGGAGGCCCAGCACCGGCGAAGCACCGTAAACTGTCAGCCCTGGAGTGCCAGGCTAGACCCCGGCACCAATCATCCTCCCCGGTGCGGCCCCCGGCGCAGCCTAAAGGAAGGCGTGGTCATTCCCCGCACAGGAGGCTGGCGCCTCCCAAGGCACCAAGCACCAACAAGAGCAGGAAGGCCACGGTACCGGCGCTGACACAGGCGGTCCCGGTGGCACGAGCCCCACCAAGCCCAGACCTAAGTGAGCTCAGTGCGGACAATGGGCTCGAAGGCATAACGGATCAGCCCTCTATGCCTGGTACCTTTTGAGGTCGCAAAGGACCTTTATCGAGCTGTCGGCAGCGAGCCCTCTCCCGTATGGGGAGAACCCTCTGGCATTCATGCCTCGGGCGCCGTCAAGGGGTAAGCCGGCAATGGTGTGCCGCTCGAAGACACCGTCCTGGCACCACTCCCGGAGTTGGTCCCAGTCGATCTCCGACTCTGCAGACTCGCACTTGCCAGTGGCCCAGAAGGAGGTTGCGGCACCGGCAGCAGGTCGACGCGAAGAAGCACCAGGAAGGGCACACCGCTCTCCGGCACCGCCCAGAGACCGGCACTGGGAGGAGTTGAGACGGCCCTTGCCAGAAGTCTCCCGGTCCCGCTCAGCCAGGAGCCGCTCATTCTCCTGCTGGCACAGATTGTTGGCACCGCCATGGCCTTTGCGATTGGCGTCACCGTAGTCCGGCGCCGGCTCCGGCCGCTATAGCTACCCGCACCAGGGCCCGGACAGCAGGGACCCTCAGGGGAGCTG
Organism: Natator depressus; assembly: GCF_965152275.1. NCBI lineage: Eukaryota > Metazoa > Chordata > Testudines > Cheloniidae > Natator > Natator depressus. The sequence continues at coordinate 49,516,597 of NC_134241.1, read as the reverse complement.
GCAACTTCAATGGGGCCGCCAGGCCATTGGCCCTTCTGGACCCCCTGGGCCTATCAGGAGCGCCAAGGAGCCCTGTCCAGGGCAAGTTACTCGGTGCAGCGGTCCTGGTCCCCACACTGATGCCAGACTGTGCCGGAGGCAACAGTATCCAGGCCTCCAGCATCCCCCCAGCTTAGACTGGAGAGTCCGGTACCGAGCCCAGTGCCGTCCCATGGACTCCTGCCCCGGCCTGAGCCGGGGGCCCCTGCCACAGGAGATGGGGTGCAGGAAGACTAACCAGAGGAGGTCAAGCAGCAGCTAACCTCCTTGTCTTCCCCCGATGAGGCGGTGGTGGGTACAGAGGTATCCGGCCCTCCGCCAATAGACCATAGAGCCCACCAGGAACTGCTGCGCAGAGTTGCCTAAAATTTGGGGTTGCAGGCCTAGGAGACGGTTGAGCAGGAGGACCCCATGGTGGACATTTTGAGCCCCGAAGGGCCATCCAGAATAGCGCTCCCGCTCATTAAGACCATTCAGTCTAACTATATAAGACTATATGGCAGACCCCGGCTTCCAGCGCTCCAATGGCTAAAGGAGTAGAGCATAAATACTTTGCCCCATCTAAGGGCTATGTGTTCCAAATTCTGACACCCGAGTCCATGCTCCCTAGTGGTTTCGGCGGTGAATGAAAGGGAGCGCCATGGACAGCAGGCCCCAGCCCGTAAGGCCAAGGAGGCGAAACGCCTGGACCTTTTTGGTAGAAAGGTGTACTCATCTGGGGGCCTTCAGTTGAGGATTGCTAACCAGCAGGCCATCCTCAACAGGCACAATTTCAACTCCTGGGCGGTGGTGGGGAAGTTTAAGGACAACCTCCTGCAAGGTTCGCAACAGGAGTTCACGGCCCTGGTGGACGAAGGCAAGGCAGTAGCCAAGACTTCTCTCCAGGCCTCCTTGGATACAGCAGACACAGCAGCTAAAACAGTTGCGTCAAGGGTGGTCATGAGGTGCTCGGCGTGGCTCCAGGAGTCAGGCCTGCCCCCCGAGGTCCAGAATACGCTCCAGGACCTCCCCTTTGAAGGGTCCGGGTTCTTTTCTTAGCAGACAGACGCGAGGCTGCATAGCCTCAAAGACTCACAGGCTATGCTCAAGTCGCTGGGTATGCATGCCCCGGCGACCCAGAGGAAGCCCTTTAAGCCGCAGCCTCCCCCTCAACGCCAGTACCTGCCTCGCCATAGGCATGACCCTTACTGTAGGCGAGGCAGGGATAACAGGCGACGGCTTACCAACAATAACAATAATGCACCGGGCACTAAACCAAGGCCAGCACAAACCCCAGCCGGGCACTAAACCAAGGCCAGCACAAACCCCAGCCGGGCACAGGCGCTCGAGGACAATGTACCAGACCAGTCACCGGATCCATCCCTTTGTTTCCTGAACCGCCTGTCCCGTTTCTCCCATGCGTGGTCCACCATTACGTCGGACCGTTGGGTCTTACGCACGGTGCGGAACGGGTACTCGCTGCAGTTCACCTCCCCGTCCCTCTTCAGGGACCCCTCTCACAAGCATCTCCTAGAGGAGGAAGTCTGCTCGCTGCTACGGACAGGGGCGGTAGAGGCGGTGCCTCACGGCCTAAGGGGAAAAGGGTTCTATTCCCGGTACTTCCTCATCCCCAAGGCCAAAGGGGGCCTTCACCCACTCCTAGACCTGCACGGGCTCAACAAATTCCTGGTCAAGGCCCAGTTCCGCATGGTCTCTCTGGGCACCATCATCCCTCCCCTGGATCCGGGGGACTGGTATGCCACCCTCGACATGAAGGACGCGTACTTTCATATCGCCATTTTCCCAGCACATCGGTGGTTCCTACGCTTCACCGTGGGCAGAGAACATTATCAGTTTGCGGTTCTCCTGTTCGGTCTAGCCGTGGCCCCAATGGTGTTCACGAAGTGCATAGCGGTGGTGGTGACCTTCTTATGGAGGCAGAGAATCCAAGTGTACCCGTACCTCGACGACTGGCTCCTGGCAGGCCGATCCGAGGAGGAGGTGCGGGGCCATGCGGAGGTGGCCCTGAGATTGTTCCGTGAGCTGGGGCTCCTGGTCAACATCCCCAAGTCCACGCTCGTACCCACGCAGAGAGTGGAATTCATAGGGGCGGTCCAGGACGCGGTGCAGGACAGGGCAAGCCTTCCGGTATCCCAATTCTGGGCTATCCAACAAGCAGTTGGCCTCCTTGCGCCAGTTTCCAACAACAGCCAGGTGCTGCCTGTGGCTGCTGGGCCATATGGTAGCATGCACGCACGTGGTCAGGGATGCCAGACTGAGACTCAGGACTCTGCAGGCATGGCTCGCTCGGGTGTACCACCCAGGTAGGGACCCCCTGGACTTGGTAGTGACAATCCCAAGGGATGTGCTGGACTCCCTGCTGTGGTGGCAGTCCCAGCCTGTGGTTTGCAAAGGCATCCCCTTTGCCGCCCCACTTCCGGACCTGACGCTGGTGACGGATGCGTCAGACCACGGATGTGGGGCTCACCTGGGGGACCTCATGACGCAGGGGTTGTGGTCCGAGGCAGAGCGATTGCTCCATATCAATGTGAAGGAGCTCAGGGCGGTTCGTCTCGCCTGCCAGACCTTTCATGCCACTCTGAGTGGTCACAGCGTGACAGTTCTGACGGACAACACTACTGCCATGTTCTATATAAACAAGCAGGACGGGGCTCGTTCCTCGCCACTCTGTTGCGAGGCTCTCTTCCTCTGGTTCCTTTGCATAGGATGCCTCGAGGTGAATCACATGGGCTATCTCCTGGGGGTGCGGAACGAGCTGGCAGACTCCCTCAGCAGGTCGTACCGCATGCACGAGTGGACGCTCAGGGCGGATGTCGTGCTTTTGCTCTTCCGCAGGTGGGGGTTTCCCTGGGTAGATCTGTTTGCCACCAGGTCCAACGCCCAGTGCCTGCGGTTCTGCTCGTTCCAGGGCTGCAGCCCGGGCTCACTCGCAGACACATTTGTGATCCCGTGGAGAGGGGGCTTGATGTATGCCTTCCCCCCTCTCCCCTTGGTGCACAAGGTCCTGCTCAAGGTGCGCAGGGACAGGGCGGCGGTGATCCTCCTCGCCCCAGCCTGGGCCCGCCAACACTGGTACACATAGCTCCTAGAGCTGTCGGTGGACACCCCAGTAGTCCTGCCCCTACACCGGGACCTCATTATACAGGACGGCGGGCGGCTTCTCCACCCCGACCTGCAGTCACTGCACCTGACGGCGTGGAGGCTCTGTGCCTAAATGCCCTGGAGAGCCAGTGCTCCCTTCCTGTGCAGCAGATTCTGCTTGGCAGTAGAAAGCCCTCTACCAGGGCGGCCTATATGGCCAAGTGGAAAAGGTTCTCATGTTGGTATGAACCCCGACAGGTGCGGCCGGGCCAGGCCCTGGTGCAGGCCATTCTGGAGTACTTCTTGCACCTCAAGCAGCAAGGGCTAGCCCCATCCTCACTCAGAGTGCACCTGGCAGCCATCTCCGCCTTCCATCCGGGGTTCTCGGGGGTCTTGGTGTTTTCTCACCCAATGGTGGGACGGTTCCTTAAAGGGTTGGAGAGGGTGTTCCCGTACTCCCGCCCCCCAGTCCCTCCATGGAACCTTAACCTGGTCCTTTCTAAACTCATTGGACCCCCTTTCGAGCCCCTCGCTACCTGTTCTCTCCTACACTTTTCCTGGAAGGTGGTGTTTCTGGTTGCCATTACCTCGGCCAGAAGGGTGTCCGAACTGAGGGCCCTCACCTCTGAGCCACCATACACAGTATTTCACAAGGACAAGGTGTAGCTCCAGTCACACCCCAAGTTCCTCCCTAAGGTGGTGTCCCAATTCCATCTGGGTCAGGACATTTGTCTGCCGGTGTTCTTCCCAAAACCCCATACGGACCGGAGTCACTGCAGCTTGCACACCTTGGATGTGTGTCGAGCGCTGGCATTCTATTTGGAGCACACCAAGCCCTTTCGCAAATCCGCGCAGCTGTTTGTGGCTGTGGCCGAGAGGTTAAAAGGCCTCCCAATGTCGGTGCAGTGGATTTCGTCTTGGATTACAAGTTGCATCCAGGCGTGCTATGAGCTCGCAGGTGTTCCGGCCCCGGCGGTCACGGCCCACTCGACCAGGGTACAGGCGACTTCCACGGCTTTCCTGGCACAGGTCCCGATCCAGGAGATCTGCAGAGCAGCCACCTGGTCCTCGGTGCACACCTTCACGACCCACTATGCGGTCAACCAGCAGGCCAGAGAGGAGGCGGCAGTTGGCAGAGCGGTCCTCCAAGCAGTTGTTCCGTGACTCCTACCTTCCTCCAGAGGTAAGGTTGTAATTCACCTAATGTGGGACGGATGTGAACAAGCACTCGAAGAAGAAAAAACGGTTACTTACTTTCTTGTAACTGTTCTTCGAGATGTGGTGGTCACATCCATTCCACCACCCACCCTCTTACCCCTCTGTCGGAGTTGCTGGCAAGAAGGAACTGGAGGGGTTCGGGCCGGCGGGGGTATATATGCGGGGTGCAGTGGCGCCACTCGGGGGGCCTGCTGAGAGCTGCTAAGGGAAAAAGTTTCCGATGCTCGTGCACGCGGTGCGCACAGACCTAATGTGGAATGGACGTGAACAACACATCTCAAAGAACAACAGTTACGAGAAAGTAACCGTTTTTATATTGATGTGGTGCCAAAAAGAGAATTACCCATATTGAACACAGTTGCTAACTTGTAGAACTTAGTTGGAAGGCTGCCTAATGAGCATTCAAAACAAGTGGCTGCATGGGACATACATTTGTGAGTGGCACTACTATGAGCTATGTGTTCATTTGACTCCCACAAATACCCATAGACCCTATAGCTTTCAATCCAAGGAACGTTGTCGGCTGGCATTGTTTGTTTTTTTAACCACAGAAATCAGAATTACTTGCTTCCTCTGCCATCAGATCAATAATGCTAATGTCCTCTGCTGTCACTGCGACATACACTGCGCTTCTGTTGGCATCTCTTCTTTAAAGCGAGAAGCTAACGCTTTTATTTGGCACTAGATCATCTATTGTCACTTGGAACAAGAGAAGGTCCAGGTCATCCTTGCAAAGCTGTTCATTATTTTTAATGTAGCTGGTTGTTTATAATGTATATTAGGCTTTTGGTAAATAAGAGAATGGATTATTACTGTCTGAAAACTGATAGGTATATGTAATCTATCTCTTTTCATAATTATTGTATGCAAATGTCATATGTATCAACATGTGCGTTTGATTGGGTATATGTGATACTTAGTAATGGCTCCAGGTATCTGTCAGATATTCCCACTGTGCTGTTTTTAAAGGATGCATCAATATGCTCCAAGCATTGCAGTTTCTCTCATCTTTGAAACAGTCCTCCAAAGATGGCCAGAATTAGGGCATGCCAGGAGCAGCACTCCCTCCCCTCCCTTCGTGTGAACTATTTAAAAAAAAAAGGGGGGGGGGGAGACTCCACTACCCTTCCTGTGGATAAGCTGTCCCCAAGCTTAGTGGTTCTATAGGCATCTGTCCAGAGGCTATGCCTCTCCTGCTCCCCCGAAGCTCCTGGGGAAAAGCTAATAGACTGGGGCTGTAGCAATATTTTTGTATATCTTTCTTGGAGCCAAAGCAGAGTGGTGTTTTTCCCCACCTTCCTCCTGGCCAGCCCTCTCTTGTATCACCACATGGCTTCCCCTTCGCCTCCACAGAGGCACCAGAGTACCCCTTCCATACAGAGGAGGGAGATCTGTCTATAGAGGACCTGTCACGTGAAAGTCTATGTGAGCCCTGTCTGTTTTCATACACCGTCTGGGGAGAACAGCCTCTCTGTGTGACCACTATTCAATACGTAGTTGCCTTATCACCCACTAGAGCAAAAGGGGAAAATCGGGAGGTATATTCTGACTCTTAGAATAAGTCTGCTTCCTGGGCTGCTCCTGGGAGAGTGCAAAAACACAACACCTTGGGCTCCTGGCAAAGCTGTGAGTTAAATGGGTACCTTAAATGTGAAAAACTGAAGGGCCTCAAAGACTCTCCATCACTTCTTATTTGTGAAAGAGGCCTGTCAAAGCAGGCTTAAAATACAATCACATGTACGTGAGTGTTTGTGCATACCATTTCCCCTTGTAGAGTAGTCCAGTACAGATTAATCTTTATTTATATTTACCTCTACACAATAGTCATTCACGTGGATTGAATTAAAATGTAACAATAAAAAGTAGTGACAGGTTATACCCCGGTGCAGCTTTTTTTCTCCTGGTACCAAGCTTTGAAGAATGGAAAACAAATTGTTCTTACTAGTTGTGCTTACAGGTACATTTAAATGAAATCTATGCAGAGTGGTTACAACTGAGCGCACTGAACAGGAGTTCTTCAGAGCACAGCTGGATGACAGAGTAGGTAAAATATCAGCCTCATTGCTCTTGGTAGTACAAGTCTGCAGTCCAATAGCCTTGGGCGTACTGTGATTCCAAGATGCAGCTAGACACCTGCATGAGGTTCCAAACTCCACAGGAATGCAGGCTTGAATCCTGTAATATTGTGTGTAGAAGTGGTAAACTACTGTTGTGCTTGAGACTGCGCTGAAAATTGATCATCAACCAAAAGCCGTCTTTTTGTGTCTACTAATTTTGTTCACCCTCTCAAAGATATTAATAATCATGAAAATCCCTACAGGCAAGTGTGTGGCGAGTTTCTGTTGGAGCCTGTTTGAGTACTGACCATGTTTTTAAATCTTTCAAAAAGCATTTTCAGCCTCACTTACTTATTTCTGCCTCTCTTGTTTTTTCTCCTCAGTGAAGCTGTGGTCTACCAACCTGGATAATTCAGTTGCAAGTATTGAGGCCAAGGCTAATGTGTGTTGTGTCAAATTCAGCCCCTCTTCTAGATACCATCTGGCTTTTGGCTGTGCAGGTAGGTGACAAGTGTGTTTTATAGAGGAACAGAAGGGGTAGGGAAGAGCAAAATCCCTCAAGTTTCTGATGATTCCTATTTGCAACCAAACAAGATACCCTTCTGAGGCCAGATTCTTCAAAAGACTTCTGGGTCAGATTTTCAATTGCTCAGACCCCACAGCTGGGGTTGGATTTCTACCGCCATTGTGACACTGAGGTGGCAAGCTTTTTGAAAATCTACTCAATAATTGATACTTAAATTGAAACTGAGATCTCTGGAAAAGTCTGACTTATGAAGAAACTAAGGCTTTTTGTACAGGGCCAATTAGACCACCGCACACTGGGCGGTGAATTTGCCTTGCAGTAGCCTGATGCCACCTAATTTTATATAACGAGGAGTCCTTGTGGCACTGTAGAGGCTAATTTGGGCATAAGCTTTCTTGGACTAAAACCCACTTCATCAGATGCATGGAGTGAAAAATACGGTAAGCAGTATAAATATTACAGCACATGAAAAGATGGGAGTTGCCTTACCAAGTGGGGGGTCAATGCTAACCAGGCCAATTCAGTTAAGGTGGAAGTGGCCTATTTTCAACAGTTGACAAGAAGGTGTGGAAATGGGCAATGTCCACCTTAATTGAATTGGCCTCCTTAGCACTGACCCCACTCCCCCCAACTTGGTAAGACAACTACCATCTTTTCATGTACTGTAATATTTATACTGCTTGTTGTATTTTTCACTCTGTGCATCTGATGAAGTGGGTTTTAGCCCACGAAAGCTTATGCCCAAATAAATTTGTTAGTCTCTAAGGTGCCACAAGGATTCATAGTTGTTTTTGCTAATACAGACTAACACGGCTACCACTCTGAAACCGAATAATCTGTGTGCACTTTGCTCATATGTTAACAGCTTGTTAATATGCTATCTAAGGGGACTAGATCATAGTGCTACAACAAACTCTTAGCATGCATCAGCAGGCAGCACATGGACAGTTAGGTGGCTGCAGGCTAATGTGAGGTAGATTCCTACCTCAGCTTGCTGTTATGTAATGGCTTGTCGACACAAACGCTAAGCTACTATGAGAAACTAATATCCTCCAGCCTTAGAGATACTTTATTACACCTAATTATTTTGTTGGTCTTTCTTGCCTGATGTATAGTTGCAGTTATGTATCACTGTATGTGAGGCTCTGTAAATAATACAGAACTGGGGGCGCAGTTGTGATTACATCTCAGATACCCTGTGAGGCATAGGTTTAATGTATGCATCCAACATCTGGAGTTTTACTCTCTTCCTACCACTACCTTTCTCCTGTTTCTGGTCCTTTGGGGCAGAAGAGGGATCTTGGCTAACTGTGATTTTATAGTGGCAACACTGTGGGGAAGAAATGACATTGATTTAAAATAGTTTAAGTTGATGACCTCACTAGAACTTCAAAATGGATGTAGTTTTGAGTGTGTAAACCTAATTTATTATTGTACATGGAAACAGCTGGAAAATGAAAAAATAACTCTACATTTCCTCCTTCCTTGTGGTTTTAATGCATTTGTAACAAGAATTTCTGATGTTTTGTACACTCTGAACTTTTGGAGATATTTAAATACCATGTTTTTACCAACAGTTTGTCATCTCATTAAAAATTCACAGTTCCAGGCAGGCCTTGCTTAGATTGTGACTCTTAAGAAGGGAAAAAAAAAATGAATTTTTGATGCACTGCAAAATGGATTGAAGTTGGAGTGTGTAAAATATTGATTTGCTTGATAAAGGTAATCTCACAGGTTTAGTAAACTACATGCAAAAATAGAGTTTAATTACAATATTCATCAGCAATATTAGAATGTAGAGGACCCTCTGAAAGATTTTAGGGAAATGAGTGCAAGAATCACCACTGACGAATGGAACAGCTGCAAATAGAATATAGGCGTAAAAGACATCAAGCACCAGCATTTTTTTCCTGTTAAATCAGATAACCATAATTGCCATTTATCTAAAATGTACTGGGGCCTAAACTTACAAAGCACAGATGAAAACTAGATCAAAGTCTAGGAAAAATGTTAAAACTGCAAGACATGGCATTAAAGCAGTTTAAAATGTTCCATAAGCCATATTGGACTTTCATCCTATGAGCAAGATTGGATTAAGAGGCAATAACGTGTTGGAATTATTTGGAGATTTTTAGATGACCGCATTTTGAGAGTAGCAGAAAGGTTTGACTAAAATGCTGTGGAGCAAAATGGCATTAATAATGGGGAGAAGTAGCTGGGAGTGGGGAAGGAATAAGTTGAAATCGATGTGTCTAAATTCTGCTTGGTACTTGGGGGGAGCTGAGTCTATAAATCCAAGTTAAAATGGATATCTGGCCACTTAATGATTTGCTATAAGAATCCTGTGGCAGCACTGAAATGGTGGGAATGACTTGCCCATAAAGGCACTTCTAATGGCTCTTGTAGTCACCAACTTGTATGAAAATAATTTGTGGAATAGATTACAGAATGGAATAATTTAATAAGTTCTGGAACCCATTTTTAAACTTTACAGTGAAACAAAATATGGATGGTAAGTGCAAATATAGGCTGTGCATACAGTTCATTGTATTGTTGGGTAGGTAAAGGGATTGTTGGGTAGGCAAAGTTATTTTATTTCTCATATTTCCCTTGCAAATACCAATTTCAAATAATCATGGAATCATAGATTTTGCCATCCCTCTCAGCACCATGTGGGAACCTAAGACTGACTGTAAAATGAAATGCTACCAAATGAAATTAATAGGTAGCAGGTTTAAAAAAAACACAAGAAAGTAACTTTTTCATGCAACACACTGTCAACCTCTGGAACTCCTTGCCAGAGGGTGTTGTGAAGGCCAATACTATAACAGGGTTCAAAAGGGAGCTAGATAGATTCATGGAGGGTAGGTACATCAATGGCTATTAGCCAGGATGGGCAGGAATGGTGTCCCTAGCCTCTGTTTGCCAGAAGCTGGGATTGGGTGACAGGGGATGGATCACTTGATGATAACCTGTCTGTTCAGTCCCTTTGGGGCACTTGCCATTGGCCACTGTTAGAGGACAGGATACTGGGCTTGATGGACCTTAGGTCTGACCCAGTATCGCCGTTCTTATGATCTAAAACAAACTCACTGACTGAGAACTAAAGTAATGGGCTGCCATTATGTAAAATATAGCATCTCTGTCCTCAACTCCATATACATTCATTTTTTCCTGTTAAGTAAATTGATGTTTCAGTTACTTTTCAATGGTATAATTAATTTGTAACAACATAGGCCATACTTTATGGCATTACACATGCAGTAGAATTTTGTACAGTATTCTTTTAAAATTATATGAGCAGAAATCCTACTCCAGCACTCACATTCCATTACTTTTCCTCTGCTACTTTTTGGTTTGCAATATCTTACACAGGGAGAGGGGGAAATGTTACACCCCTTACAGGACTGAGAGTTCATGTAACAGCCAATTATGCAGGTATTAAACATGGAACACAGCGTGTTTCTATATACCAACTTCATGAGCTCAGATCATGAAATTAGAGCAGCAGTTCTCAAACTTCATGAGTCAGAATGCCATATCTAAAACTCCAAAGTGCTTTGCAATACCGCTTTTATGATTTTAATCAGTGTAGTTATGAAGGATCCTTCTACTGATGATATACTAGTGCGGTTTTCTAACCCACCTGTTATCAGCAGTATGCATACCACAGTTTGAGAACAACAGAATTAGAACACGTTCAGGAGAGGAGCAAAGGTTTGTGTGGTGACAGAGCTTCATGCTTGATACTTGAGACATAAATGGATGAAGCAAATTATAAAACCAATGTGGTGTGGAGCACATTTTCAAATTTTTTCTTGCATGCTGAGTAGGTTATAGGCTGACGACTCTATGGGGGGGAGTTAAGGTGGTTTAGGTCCCTTGTTTGCAAAGTACAGTCTTCACTATATTTCTTGGAATTTGTGTTTAGCATCAATTTTTTTGAAAGCTACCTAGTCCTTGCTTGAGGTGCACATTACCTGCAATCCAATGTATCATTAATGAAGTCTGGTGTGGGGGCATGCATAAAGGAAATTTGCACCCTTGTGCTTCATGTATATGCTGTCTGTATTGCTCACCAAATAAAAGGAATGTACTGAAGTACTGAGGTGATTTGATTCTGGTCAGAGGCCAGGCAGAAAACTTTTTGGCACAGTCACTGTGAATTAGGGCTCTTTGCTCTAATAGATTTGGCTACTGTTTACTTACTGATAAAACTCTGCTGACTCTGCTCATCTGCCCATTGTAGTTCATATCATACAATTCCTTTTGATGCAGAACAATCCTTTGTATTGAGCTCTTGTCCTGGCTGTCCCTTAATTGGTGGCAAGAGAAGAACATGGAAGCAGATGACTTAATGGTCATTTCTAAAAGGAGGACATGTGGTCTGGTAGGCAGAACTATGCACTGAGAGTCAGAACAGAGTATGGCTCTGTCACTTGGGAACTAGACTCTTTGGGCGAGTCACTGATGCCCTCTGTGCCTCATTTTGTCTAATGGAAGTAATAGCCACAGGAAAGGGGTGTTGTGAGACCTACCAGGCTGTAAGATTTTGAGATACCTTTGATGAAAAGTGTTATATAATTATATTCCATAAATATAGAATATTTACTTACAAGCACTTCTGCTTCCATATCAAATATTGAACTAAGTTCACATTAGGTGCCCTGGAGAAGTACATGTGGCCCACAACTGGCACTTTAGCCACTCCTCTAGGAGCAAACCCACAATGACTTTCTGTGGCTAATGCTGATGTGGTGATTTTTTTCTTTTTTTTTGGACTGTTGACTCTCTGAAAGCACCACCTAAAGCTCATTTTGACCAGATTAAATTTAGAACAAACTATGTCTGAGACAGACACTCTGCTTGATGTAGGACTTGGGTTTCAGTTTTATGAAATACCTTTCTTAAAAGCACAGCCTCACCATGGCAGAGGGAGGAGGTAAGAAACTGTTTAACTGCAACCTGACAGGATCTGCCACAGGGGAAAGGGCATTTAAAGAGAAAGATCCCAGCTGTCTGATTTTAATAAAATATTCTATTTGCATGCTTACTGAGTTGAAACATTCTGCAGTGTAAACTGTAACCACTGCCGAATACAAAATACAGGTAATTTTGTGGTCTCTTCCTCTTTTTTTTAAACAAGATAGTATTTTTTTATCCTGAAATTAGTGATATAAATAATGACCAAAGTTGTTGTTCTTCCCCAGCAGTAACACACGGATGCCTTCTGCCCATATATTTCCCAGTAGCACAGCTTAGAAAAACAAGTTGACTGAAAATGTATGCAGTTTGCACCTAGATTGTTTAGCTTGTGTCCAGATTTGGTGCGGCTAGGCTGTCTGTTAACTTCAGCAAGCTAAATATAGCTGATATGGTGAGAATAAAATAGTGCTGTAATGCTGTTAACAGCTACCATTGACTCTTTATTTCCCATAGGTAGTATAGAGATCAAGCCATCAAAAATTCCCTGATTCCTAGCTCTTGACACTAGAATGGTCTCCTGTTGGCACTATTATTATGTATTTGTATTACCCTTGTACCTAAGAGCCTTAGCCATGAACCACAATCCCATTGTGCTAGGTGCTTTACAAATACAGAACAAAGATAGCTCTTTGGAGGAATAGGTTTACAATCTAAGATTAGGTAACACATGGATACGGGGGAATGAGATTACAAGGAAACAATCAGACAGTTATTGGTCAGCATGATCTGTACTGGTCTCAGCCCACCAGCAGCCTAGCAGTAAGCATCACAGACTGTAGCCATCAGCACTAACAGGTCTCTCACCTTTTTGTCCTTTCTCCTCCTCCATTCTTCTCAACTCACAATGATACCGGACTTGAACACTTCCTAGGGAAAACCTTTTCTTTAAAGTCCCCTCTACCCTAGACCAACAGAGATGATTTTACACAACATGTAGAAAATAGTTTTTTTAGCAGTGCGGTCCAATGAAGACTCCCTGAAAAATCAGTAAATCACTCTGCATTTTCTCAGCCCCTTTCTCTGTACCCCTTCTCACTTATTCTGAATAAACAGCAGGGTCTTTTTAAAAAAAAAAAAAAAAACACTACCACTCTTGCATCTTAAACTGCTGTGTTCTGCTCCTTCTTTCATTCAATTACTTAGTGAAATGGCACAGGGGAAGGAATGTTTGTATTTAACTCTTTTTAGTGCCTCTAGTCAAATTTCCAAAGCAACATTTTCACAGCATTTTTTCCCCTATCACCAGGCATGAAGAATTGGTTTATGCTATAGTTATCCAAATGGGATGATACTAAAAATGAATTGTGTTATCCTGCATGTTTATCAAATGCATGTTTTTTTCCCCTCTGCATCAGGTTCAAGATTGCTTTCCGAGGAAATTGAGTCTAAATCCATAGTAGAGCTATTTAAATCCAGGATGTTCTTAATGCAAGATGCACAAATATAACTCTTCAGAGTCCATATGAAAGAGTTGGTAGCATACCAGCACCTGCATGTTCATGGGGTTATATGTGAGCTCAAACTAAGAACGTCTTTCTATGTTTTCTGGGGGAAGAGGGCTGTCTGTTTATTATCCACTCTCTACATATCTACTCTATGGTCACCATAGTATCTGAGCGCCTCAGAACATTGAGTTCAGACTTGCAGCACCCCTGTGAGTTAGGAAAGTATTATCCCATTTTAGAGATGGGCAACTGAGGCACAAAAAGATGAAGTGACTTTCCCTAGGTTGTAGCAGAGCCAAGATTTGAACCCAGATCTCCCACTTTGCATTAACCACAAGATCATTATCTCCTCCTTTGGGTTTTCAAGGGGTGCCAGGTAGCCAGTCCTCTCTTTTAGGGTCTTTAGAGGGCCCCATAATCCAGAGACCAGTTTCCTAGGGAACTGAAAAGTAGGAGGAAACGAATCACTGGGATTCTCGAGCAATTGCATATTAGGGATTGCGGCATCTGCCTCATGCCTAGAGAGAGCCACTTTTAAAATTGAGCTTTCCAAAATACAGTAAAATTGTTGTAAACTGTGTGGTTACCCTGAAAACGTACATGCTTGAAATGCCTTCAGAACACCTTGATTTTTCTAAACTCGAGTAACTTTGCTTTATCAGACTTTTATTTGCTTGTTCATGTTTAGTTTGTCAGGTTGCTGTTATGCTGAACAGAATAGAGGAGCTAGGACTAGAAGAGTACTTTAGTGACTAATGTTCAGGATAGGAGGGCCTGTCGCAGTATGGAAGGCCTCTGCAGGGAACAGAGCACATTCAACAGTCCTCAGTATCACAGAAATTCAGGATACTCGCAGACTTTGAATAATATAGCCTTAAATGTATAAATCAAATGAACGCTTATCCAGTGGTGTTGACGTATGACTGAAGATGCAGGATGCCAGCCAGTGATAATGGCTGATGTTAGAACATGCAAGACACATGTTGCTATGCCAGTAGCTTTGTTTTCATTTACAAGTATTCTCCGATCTCTTCCTGAAGACCTCCATCCGGTAAACAAAAAGTCCTGATGCACTTCCAGTTCAGGACCCCATCCGGCTTCTTCAGCAGCCTTGAATGAAGCTGATAATGAACTGTGTGTCCAGGACAGACCACTTCTTCGACCATCCATATCCAGTGGAATATTGATCACTACAATAAGTGGAGCACCGACTTTCTCCAATGTCATGTTGTAAAACCAGTCTTTCAAGCTGCTTTAGATTTGTGTGCTTCGACTGCTTTGTGTCACTTCCAGCTATTAATGGAGGAGCAATGTGATATTAATGACCCAGAAGATAGATTGGGATGTTTCTAAGAGAACGTGAAGGCTTTTCAGTTAAAGCAAACTCTTACCTTAATAGGCTCTCACTGGTAAGTACTTAGCTATATTGAAAACCTAAATTGATTCTCAAAGCGTCTCTTGTGAGCAGACACATGGTATGTTCGGAGTGGGAGTAGGTTGATACTTTGGAGTTGGGGTGCAAGTCACCTTTTTCTGTAAATTTATGGGGAGATTTTCCAAAGGCACAAAAGACAGTTAAGCACTGAGCTCACTTTTTGTGTCTGAAAGTACCTCCCTCAGTGCTCTTGGAAAGTCCCCAAACTAGTGACATTGTAGACTAAAGTCTTCAGCTGTAGAATAGATATTGTATGGGGGATGTACAGAGTTTCTCCATCACTGTACATCAGCCTTGACCTGTAGGGGTTGTTCTTTTGGGGTGTTCAGTTTCTTCACCCAGTCTTTAGCCTCTGAAACCACCAACAAGCATACCAGTTTTGATGGTGGGTTAGGTAAGTGGACTCTTGTCCTCTTGGAAACTGAAATGAACTCATTCCAGTGAGGTGATCAAACAGCCAACAGATGAAACCCAAGTACCACATTTGTTCTTATTTTCATTGAAGGAATCCTCATTGTTTCCTCACCCTTTCCTTGCAGAGTCCAGATCCTGTTGGTGTGAGGGGAATCTGTGTTCTGAAAGTGTGTGGTGTTTCACCTAAATCTGCCTTGAATATTTAAACATATTGATTACTCTTAAAAAAAAGTAAACTGGGTCAATTTTTCTTAGCACAGTGTTCTGAAAGTTTCAATTTTTAGTAGTCTTCACCTCATGTAAATTGTAGAATGTACTTTATTAAATTTCTACTTACTTTCAACTGCCATTTTGCACCTACTGCTGCCTTAACACGCACTTGCTGCAAATCTTTTTATGGCACCAATAGTGTCAGAATCCATGGTGCTAGAATTTAACCATTTCAGTTGTGGTCTAACAAACACAAGCTGCAGCCATACTGTACTATCTTTTATTTACAGCAAAGCTGGTTCATTTGAAACCAGCACTTGAAATGAGGACCACGAAGGAGAAGCCCAAATGGTGAAGAAAGTAGCATTGGTTATGCGGAAGATGAATCTTACCTTGGTCAGCAACAATTTGGGAAACTGATTTGGTAAAAAGGAAAGGAGGACTTGTGGCACCTTAGAGACTAACAAATTTATTTGAGCATAAGCTTTTGTGAGCTACAGCTCACTTCATCAGATGCATTCAGTGGATCCGATGAAGTGAGCTGTAGCTGTAGTTCACGAAAGCTTATGCTCAAATAAATTTGTTAGTCTCTGAGGTGCCACTAGTACTCCTTTTCTTTTTGTGAATACAGACTAACACGGCTGCTAGTCTGAAACCTGATTTGGTAAAGGTAGTCACATCTTGTGATCATCTGAAGAACTCTTCAGAAGAGTAGAGTAGTTAAATTTGTGTAATTATGTTCCTCCTAGTTTTAAAAAAAAACAAAACCACTAATTTCAGCTGAATAAAGTGTTTTTCTCCTAACTGTTGTGTTTACAGTGTTGTATCTGTGTTGTTCTCAGGGTATAAGACAAGGTAGGTGAGGTAATACCTTTTATTGGACCCTTTTTTTGAAGGGACAAGTTTCTGAGCCTCACAGAGTTCATCATCAGGTTTGGAGAAGTTAATTAGATTACCCAAACTAAAATGCACAATGGGACAGATCCTTAAACATAAAGGGGTCGCACACAACTATTGTGTAACTGTTGGGAGAAACGTTAAACAGTTGCTAGATTTCATCCCAGAAGTTGCTGCTCTTCAGTAGTGGGTGAAGTGATAAAATCAGTTTGAAGAGCTTCGTTTGATTATCCAGAGAAAAGGATAAATCTGTCATTAGCAGAAATTGATGTGTTAATTGTTTTGCTTAAATACTCTTTTCGTGAACATTTTCTTACAGCTTAGTTGAAGTCATTTAGCCATCGTCACAAAATTATTAAATTTGAAATGAACCTCGTAATTCAAGAATAGAAAAGGCAAGTCTAGATTCATCTTTTTCAAATTGCTGTATCCCTTAGAGAGAAGAATGCTTTTCCACTTTAGGAGTTCCCAAGGCAGCAGTTTCATTTGGGAGTGTTCCAGCAATTTACTCAAAGGAATTGCTTGATGGAATGGCACCTTCTATAATGCTTCAACACATCATATTTTTAGTATCATAATACTATGCTGTATAGGCTGCTGCTTAGGCCCAAATTAACTCCTCCAGTTCCTTATTCCAGTGCAATACCATTTAGACCTTTTCAATGTGTACCATTTGCTGCATTTCACTGAAGCTTAGCTCAGAGCTAGTAAAGCCTGTGGCCCCTGAGTGTGCAATATGCTGATGCTAGAGTTAGTTTACTACAGATTATATCTATATTTTATAGAGATTTTTATTACTATCTGAGCACTTAAGCATAATAAGAAATCTAAGGGAAGATGATTCTACTAGAATTCCGCACTAAAAACTGGGTTGAGAACATTTCCTGAAAGTTGCATGTTTAGGCAGCCAAATATCGGGAAATGTCAAAACTAAGGTTCCATGTGCAGCTGTAAATCTGCCCCCTCATATATGCTTTGATACAATCTAATTACATTGCAGACTGTGGTAAATTGTTTTACCTTACATAAATGTGCATTATCTTGGTAATATTTTTTTCTTATACGTGAGCTTGTACGTTGGGCCCATGTCTGCACAGTGGATGCCCTTGTGCCTCCCTCTCCAAGGGCATAAAAGGTAGAGTGGGCAAAACCATCCCTCAGTTCCTTTTTACCTTCCATGGATGAGAAATGGAGCCCTTGCAGTTTCCTCTTTGTGTGCTGTGTGGTTTTGATACCATTGTGTGTGTAGGCAGTAAAGCAATCATCGTTTCTCCTTTTTTTCCCCTCCAGTTGGCTAGATATTAAACCTCTTATTTGTTAGTTACTTCCCTGGTACTGGGATTTATTGCTACCCCAAAACAAGTCCCTTAGGATTCAAAAGTTGGCCCTTCTATTATGCAGCTGTTCCACTTAATGACGGTGCCTCTTTTGCCTTTGAGAGAGGCATATCACTGTTAGATACTCAATCTGTTGCTCTGTCTCTGAGAGGACACAGGTAGAGCGAGGCTTTTCTTAAACTCTTTCTCCAGGAGAGCTCAATGAAAGCCTCCTTGTTACCTGTGGAAAGGGCCTATTAAGCCTGAATAGGCTTCCTCAGATAATGCTCCCGTGAGTTGCTGCTGACTTTTAAGTGACTGAAACCTTCATTAACTGAGAACATCAGAGAAGCGAAGTCCTCCTCTGACCAGCCCGAGAAGGGTAGGAAAACATTGTTTCCACAGTGAATGCAGACCTAGGTCATGCTCCCTGGCATCTAGTAAAATGAAGCATAGATTTTTCTCATCTCCCTTCCCCTCCCTTCTTCAGGGACCCCTCTCATGAGCTATTGCTGTGTAGCAGCCCATATAAGATGACATGGGATCCAAGAATCGAACTGTGACAACTAACACATCTT
This sequence comes from Natator depressus, assembly GCF_965152275.1. Classification (NCBI taxonomy): domain Eukaryota; kingdom Metazoa; phylum Chordata; order Testudines; family Cheloniidae; genus Natator; species Natator depressus. The sequence goes on along the minus strand of NC_134241.1, from coordinate 49,498,395 downwards.
GAAAAAGATCAGTGCTGCAGATGAGCGATTCCATTCACCTAATTCTATGTCTCTTCACCATGCTAAGTCTTAGGATCAACAAAGAAAAGTCATCACTTTACCCAAACCAGAGAATAGAGTTCATGGGGGGCTGTATAGATTCCACATCAGCCAGAGTATATCTACCACAGGGGAGATTCAAGACTGTGGTAGACCTAATCAACCAGCTACAGGCTCAACCACCCTGTCCAGGAAAATTATCACTATGCTATTTAGAATTCAGAGAGGGCAATATGTCTAAGTATAAGCAAGGGATCTCCAAGTTGCTGAGTTTTAGTTAGCCCTAAAGAACATACTGTGACAAAGTTCCTGCTCTACCTTGGTGGGTGTTGCGTTTATTGGTGGATTTGCTCGCCTTGGAGCTTCACGGCAGCCCTCAGCTTGGCCGTTTTTCTGAACCCACAGTCCAGGTCGACGACTCCTGTGTCTGACCAGGAGTTGGGCGGATTTGGGGGGAACCTGGGCCCACCCTCTACTCCGGGTTCCAGCCCAGGGCCCTGTGGAATGCAGCTGTCTAGAGTGCCTCCTGGAACAGCTGTGCAACAGCTACAACTCCCTGGGCTACTTCCCCATGGCCTCCTCCCAACACCTTCTTTATCCTCACCATAGGACCTTCCTCCTGGTGTCTGATAATGCTTGTACACCTCAATCCGCGTTCACTCTCAGCTCCTAGTGCCTCTTGCTCCCAACTCCTCTCACACACGCACCACAAACTGAAGTGAGCTCCTTTTTAAAACCCAGGTGCCCTGATTAGCCTGCCTTAATTGATTCTAGCAGCTTCTTGATTGGCTGCAGGCATTCTAATCAGCCTGTCTTAATTGTCTCCAGAAGGTTCCTGATTGTTCTGGAACCTTTCTTGTTACCTTAACCAGGGAAAAGGGACCTACTTAGCCTGGGGCTAATATATCTGCCTTCTGTTACTCTCCTATTGCCATCTGGCCCGACCCTATCACAATATAAAGTGTGCATATGTAGCAGCTACTATCACCTTTTGGAACCTAAATCTGCAACTCATTTGTGTGTGTATATTTATCTGCTTTAACCTTGTAAATAGCTAATTTCTTTTTCCTAGTTTTAGTTAGTTTATTACAGGATTGGCTACAAGCATTGTCTTTGGTAAGAGATCTAACCTACAATTAACCTGGGATAAGTGACTGGCCCTTTGGGACTAGGAGTAACCTGAATATTGTGATTTTTGGTATAAGGGACTATCCGTCACAAAGGCAGGCTTGCATGAGTGGCAAGATAGACCAAAGGGGACCATCTAGGAGTCCACGTTAAGGCTGTTACAGTTCTTGAAAGAATTCACACTTGATACTTGGTCAGTGAAATCTAGTTATAGAACATGAAACCAATTTGGGGTTTGTGCCCTGGTTTGTAACTGTCTGCCCTTAGGTTTGCACCCACGTTTGTGAGCCACTCCAGACAACCTGACTCTATCTGACAAGAAACCAATGTGAGAATCCTCTGCAGATCCGGTCAAAGATTCACAAGAATTCCACACAAAAACCTTACATTTCTTTCCCCTTCCCATCTGAGCCCTTGACCCAGCAGATTAAGATCTCTAATGCTGTATGTCTCTTTTCCCTCTTAATATGAGACAAATTATTTAGTGGAGATTTTATGGGCTGCTGTGTCAAAAGCTTTAGACAGTCAATAAAAAATGTCCCCAGTGGGTAAAGATCATTATCCATAGCCTGATGAATGTCATCTGTAACCTCAAGCCATAGGGAACCTATTGAATGCAAAGGTTAAAAACCAGTCTGGCAGTTCCCATCAAGGCTGCTGTTCCCTTCATCTACTCAGGAGAGGGAGATATAGCTATATAATGAAATGCTAATGTTGAGCCACACTTAAAAAAATGCATTGAATTTGATTCTAGTGAAAGAAACAAAAACCATTGAATGAAGCAAGGCATGTGTTGCAGGTAAGTGCTGTGCAGTTATCCCCACAGAGTTCTGTCAAAGAACAAAACTGCTAGCCTGTAACACCCTGCTATCCTGGTCGTGAGCTTCTCAGGAGCCATGTGCCAGTTGTTAGCTCTGATGGCACTGCCAAGGATTCAGTGGCCAGACTTATTTAATGTAACTCAACCATATTGAAAACTCTGGCAATTCTGTGGTTTCCTTAGTTGTCACTTTTTCAGATCTAGGCAACAGGGAAAATAAATCCAAAGAAACCTTGAGTTATGCAGCTCTTATATGGACTTTGGGCTGTCAGATACCAGCATAGCACCTGGGAGAGTCAGCCTGAAGTGAAAACTTGCTTTGGTTGCGTTATCCCACTTTAATGCCCCTTATTGGGTAACCATTGTTAAGCAGCTGGAGCAACCACTCTGAAACAATACTTAAGAGCTCATTGGACTATGGGTTTGATGTTTGTGAAACTGGCCAGTATATAGACAAGGGACATAAGAAATGCACAGTGAACCCAATCTACCCAAGTCATTTCAGGTGCACTCGAGAAATACAGAACAAGAACTTTGTTCCAGTTCACTGCTGTATCACTAGGGTTTCACTTCTAGAAAAGATTGGTAGGAGTCCCATTAGGTGAAAGAAAATTGTTACTCATAGGCAGACTGTCTTCTTAATACAAAGTGAGGAAACTCAGTGTAAAAATAGAAGTGAAATACAGCAGATAAATCAAAAAGTTTTCTGTTTTTAGTTGCAGAAAATAAGTTCTTGTATTTGTGACTGTTTCTGCTAGTAAAGAAGAAGGCAGCTTGGACATTAATGTGGTTTCGTAAACATTAAGTGATGCATGTAATGAAGATGGCTATGCTAGAGTAAAATTCCTTGTACTGTTGTCCTAAGGGGAAGGCAGGGCTAGGAGAAATGAAAGGTGCATATCTGAGCTCTCCCAATGCCATTGGTGGCTCCTAATAATTATATATGTACAGGCAGGCATTGGTGTGATGTAGTTTTATCTCTGTTCTCTCCCAGTCATGTGACTGTTATGTTGCAAGGGGGAAAATAGCATGGTGTGTTTGTTTTAAAAAGTTGAATCTGTTCCTCCTCCTCAGTATAAGTGTTCTGTTTAATACTGTCACTGTTAAAAAGCCCTTTGCTTCCTAACTACATTGAACCCAGCTATAATTACCTTTGCCACAACACTCAAAACACCTGGCTCTCAAGGAAAGTGTTGGTATTAGTGATGGTAAATTGGTTTAACTTTGTCATCTTTCTCAGTGGATTCTCATTACTTTTCTTCGCAGTTCCTCAGTCTACTGAATTGCAACCTCATACCAATTCAGATGATCTCCTTAAAATTGTAGGTATTACGTATGTACCAATGTTGTAGGTACCTGGAGTGCACCAGCAGGGTTCACACGGGGCAGTTAGAGCGCAACAGGAAGTTTGTGGTTTGAGCAATTAATCCAGTGTCCCAAACCCACTGACAGTCCCTGAGACTTGCCTCCTATTAGACCCTGCTCATGCAGTCTGCAGGCGAGGAGAAGCCAAAGGGGCAGGAGGAGGAGGTGGTAGCAGCAGGGGAGAGAGGGAATGCGACAGACTAAGGAGAAGAAGAGGAGAAGGATCATCCTAGGAAGGCAGTCCAGGTCCTAGGACTCACCAAGTTCATTAAGGGTTCTAGGTGACCTAGGAAGGCATCTTTTCTGGGACGAGTCCTCCCCTTCTCTTTGTATGGGCATCGGAGATCAGGGTCCCAGTTTCTACCAGGGGAAAGAAGAGGTCCAAGCAGCTACCCTAACTGCTCCCTAATTTTTTTCATAAATGTTCCTACAAGTCTCAGAGCAATGTTGGTATCTCTTCTTTTAAGCTTCTGTTTCTAGTAGCAATTGCCTTTGTGTGTCAGGCTTCTGAGATACCAGCCCGTGCTTACATGTCCCCGATTTAGGTTTCCATCAAGATAAAGGTGTCTTATGTACTGTGCCATCTTCAATGTATTTGTTTTTTTTATCAGAATCAGGAGATGGCTTTTCTTCCCTTACTCTTGTCAGTAACATAAGGGAGGAAGCTTCAAAAACCTGTCGGAGGGTCATGAAATTATATCTATGCCCCTAATTTTTGTTGCTATTTTTATTCCAGCCAGGGATGTTACCTCTAAGCATTTAAATTTCCCTTTTTTATCAAGCAATATGGCATTCATGCTAGGCCTTTCTGCTAACATGAGCCTTTGGCCAATTTGTGCTGATATTCAAATTAGTCCATCATTTTGTGCCTGTTCAGCAAAAATCCATTAAATTAGAGCATGCTTTCCCATGGGCGGATTACCACCATTTTCCATCTAGAAGCATCTGCAGTGCGGTGTTTAGTCAGAACCTCAGCTTTCTCAACTCTTCAGATTTGACAGTGGCATGACTGCGTACCCATTGTTTTTACCACCGAGTAAAATTTGTTTAGAATATGTTGTATCACTTCAAGATTCTGCTTCTCAGTTGTGTGTGTGCTGGGCACTCTTGTCAAGATTTATTCTGGGGGAGCAAAAAGCCTACCAACTCCAGGCACTTCTGAAGGGACTCTGAGTTGATGGGTTGCCATATACGCATTTTGGGCACCTTCCTCCAATCCACATATTCTAATTACCTGGCCCGATAGACTGGGAAGGTGGGGTGGGGTGTGGGAGCATATGGTATAATAAAAGCCCCATTTATGTATAATCAGAAAAGCAGAGAGATTCAAAATATTATCTGCTAGGAAAGACATTGTGATGCTATACTGTGGGTTGCCAATGAAACTCATACCAGAGGGGTCAACCAACCCATGGGCTGGTTCTTGCCCACTTGGGGTAATTATCAAGGCCCTGACTTAATTATGACCTTAATCTTAAAGGGTGCTAATCCTTAGATTTAAATTTGACACTCACATTATTTGGAATTACCTTTAGGTGCCAGGTTGCTATCGTCTGTGTAAATTGGGTAATGTGCAAATGAACAAATAAAGAGCAGATAGGTAGTACTCCATTGTTTGAAGCAGAATGCAGCAGTACTTTCTCTAACTAAAATTTACCACTTAAGAGCTATATTCTGTCTCTGACCAAACTTCAGTTGTTTCAGTGGGAGAAACTGCTGTGGATCCAGAGCCGTGTATGGCCCTACCTTTGCAGATCCAGACCGTAATTAAAAATGTAATGTGGTTCTTGCATAGAAGGAAATTGGCAACCATATGCAAATGTGGTGCAAATCACAGTCCAAAGAGTGCTTTGAGAACAGAAAGGTTCTAACAGACCAATTACTTCATACTTCAAGCACAGTAAGGCAGCTGCCTAGAGCATGAACTAAAACAATATACTGTTGACCCACCATACATGAAAATTGCAGCTAACTTTGCTCCACTCCAAACCTCTGCTCCTTGCATACTAACTGATATCCTACCCTATGGCTCTCTCCACAAACCTATATATTTTCTTGAATTTACATTTCACTTGTCTGACTTCACGTACGCCAAACAGCACATAGCCTATATTCCTAACTGCTGACTTAATGTATACTTAACAGTAAATAACTTTGAAAAACAATTTAAATAAACAATTGCTTATTGCTTATAGAATCATAGAATCATAGAATATCAGGGTTGGAAGGGACCCCAGAAGGTCATCTAGTCCAACCCCCTGCTCGAAGCAGGACCAATTCCCAGTTAAATCATCCCAGCCAGGGCTTTGTCAAGCCTGACCTTAAAAACCTCTAAGGAAGGAGATTCTACCACCTCCCTAGGTAACGCATTCCAGTGTTTCACCACCCTCTTAGTGAAAAAGTTTTTCCTAATATCCAATCTAAACCTCCCCCATTGCAACTTGAGACCATTACTCCTCGTTCTGTCATCTGCTACCATTGAGAACAGTCTAGAGCCATCCTCTTTGGAACCCCCTTTCAGGTAGTTGAAAGCAGCTATCAAATCCCCCCTCATTCTTCTCTTCTGCAGACTAAACAATCCCAGCTCCCTCAGCCTCTCTTCATAAGTCATGTGCTCTAGACCCCTAATCATTTTTGTTGCCCTTCGCTGGACTCTCTCCAATTTATCCACATCCTTCTTGTAGTGTGGGGCCCAAAACTGGACACAGTACTCCAGATGAGGCCTCACCAGTGTCGAATAGAGGGGAACGATCACATCCCTCGATCTGCTCGCTATGCCCCTACTTATACATCCCAAAATGCCATTGGCCTTCTTGGCAACAAGGGCACACTGTTGACTCATATCCAGCTTCTCGTCCACTGTCACCCCTAGGTCCTTTTCCGCAGAACTGCTGCCTAGCCATTCGGTCCCTAGTCTGTAGCGGTGCATTGGATTCTTCCATCCTAAGTGCAGGACCCTGCACTTATCCTTATTGAACCTCATCAGATTTCTTTTGGCCCAATCCTCCAATTTGTCTAGGTCCTTCTGTATCCTATCCCTCCCCTCCAGCGTATCTACCACTCCTCCCAGTTTAGTATCATCTGCAAATTTGCTGAGAGTGCAATCCACACCATCCTCCAGATCATTTATGAAGATATTGAACAAAACCGGCCCCAGGACCGACCCCTGGGGCACTCCACTTGACACCGGCTGCCAACTAGACATGGAGCCATTGATCACTACCCGTTGAGCCCGACAATCTAGCCAGCTTTCTACCCACCTTATAGTGCATTCATCTAGCCCATACTTCCTTAACTTGCTGACAAGAATACTGTGGGAGACCGTGTCAAAAGCTTTGCTAAAGTCAAGAAACAATACATCCACTGCTTTCCCTTCATCCACAGAACCAGTAATCTCATCATAAAAGGCGATTAGATTAGTCAGGCATGACCTTCCCTTGGTGAATCCATGCTGACTGTTCCTGATCACTTTCCTCTCATGTAAGTGCTTCAGGATTGATTCTTTGAGGACCTGCTCCATGATTTTTCCAGGGACTGAGGTGAGGCTGACTGGCCTGTAGTTCCCAGGATCCTCCTTCTTCCCTTTTTTAAAGATTGGCACTACATTAGCCTTTTTCCAGTCATCCGGGACTTCCCCCGTTCGCCACGAGTTTTCAAAGATAATGGCCAAGGGCTCTGCAATCACAGCCGCCAATTCCTTCAGCACTCTCGGATGTAACTCGTCCGGCCCCATGGACTTGTGCACGTCCAGCTTTTCTAAATAGTCCCTAACCACCTCTATCTCCACAGAGGGCTGGCCATCTCTTCCCCATTCTGTGATGCCCAGCGCAGCAGTCTGGGAGCTGACCTTGTTAGTGAAAACAGAGGCAAAAAAAGCATTGAGTACATTAGCTTTTTCCACATCCTCTGTCACTAGGTTGCCTCCCTCATTCAGTAAGGGGCCCACACTTTCCTTGGCTTTCTTCTTGTTGCCAACATACCTGAAGAAACCCTTCTTGTTACTCTTGACATCTCTTGCTAGCTGCAGCTCCAGGTGCGATTTGGCCCTCCTTATATCTTTCCTACATGCCCGAGCAATATTTTTATACTCTTCCCTGGTCATATGTCCAACCTTCCACTTCTTGTAAGCTTCTTTTTTATGTTTAAGATCCGCTAGGATTTCACCATTAAGCCAAGCTGGTCGCTTGCCATGTTTACTATTCTTTCGACTCATCGGGATGGTTTATCCCTGTAACCTCAACAGGGATTCCTTGAAATACAGCCAGCTCTCCTGGACTCCCTTCCCCTTCATGATAGTCCCCCAGGGGATCCTACCCATCCGTTCCCTGAGGGAGTCGAAGTCTGCTTTCCTGAAGTCCAGGGTCCGTATCCTGCTGCTTACCTTTCTTCCCTGCGTCAGGATCCTGAACTCAACCAACTCATGGTCACTGCCTCCCAGATTCCCATCCACTTTTGCTTCCCCCACTAATTCTACCCGGTTTGTGAGCAGCAGGTCAAGAAAAGCGCCCCCCCTAGTTGGCTCCCCTAGCACTTGCGCCAGGAAATTGTCCCCTACGCTTTCCAAAAACTTCCTGGATTGTCTATGCACCGCTGTATTGCTCTCCCAGCAGATATCAGGAAAATTAAAGTCACCCATGAGAATCAGGGCATGCGATCTAGTAGCTTCCGTGAGTTGCCGGAAGAAAGCCTCATCCACCTCATCCCCCTGGTCCGGTGGTCTATAGCAGACTCCCACCACTACATCACTCTTGTTGCACACACTTCTAAACTTAATCCAGAGACACTCAGGTTTTTCCACAGTTTCGTACCGGAGCTCTGAGCAGTCATACTGCTCCCTTACATACAGTGCTACTCCCCCACCTTTTCTGCCCTGCCTGTCCTTCCTGAACAGTTTATAACCATCCATGACTGTACTCCAGTCATGTGAGTTATCCCACCAAGTCTCTGTTATTCCAATCACGTCATAGTTCCTTGACATCACCAGGACCTCCAGTTCTCCCTGCTTGTTTCCAAGGCTTTGTGCATTTGTATATAAGCACTTGAGAGAACCTGTTGATCGCCCCTCATTCCCAGTATGAGGCAGGAGCCCTCCCCTCACAGACATTCCTGCCTGTGCTTCCTCCCGGTACCCCACTTTCCCACTTACCTCAGGGCTTTGGTCTCCTTCCCCCGGTGAACCTAGTTTAAAGCCCTCCTCACTAGGTTAGCCAGCCTGCTGGCAAAGATGCTCTTCCCTCTCTTCGTAAGATGGAGCCCGTCTCTGCCCAGCACTCCTCCTTCATGGAACACCATCCCATGGTCAAAGAATCCAAAGCCTTCTCTCCGACACCACCTGCGTAGCCATTCGTTGACTTCCACGATTCGACGGTCCCTACCCAGGCCTTTTCCTTCCACGGGGAGGATGGACGAGAACACCACTTGCGCCTCCAACTCCTTTATCCTTCTTCCCAGAGCCACGTAGTCCGCAGTGATCCGCTCAAGGTCATTCTTGGCAGTATCATTGGTGCCCACGTGGAGAAGCAGGAAGGGGTAGCGATCCGAGGGCTTGATGAGTCTGGGCAGTCTCTCCGTCACATCGCGAATCTTAGCCCCTGGCAAGCAGCAGACTTCTCGGTTTTCCCGGTCAGGGCGGCAGATAGATGACTCAGTCCCCCGGAGGAGAGAGTCCCCGACCACCACCACCCGCCTTCTCCTCTTGGGAGTGGTGGTCGTGGAACCCCCAACCTCAGGACATCGCATCTCATGCCTTCCAACCAGCGGAGTCTTCTTCTGCTTTCTCCCCCCAGACATATCATCTGGTCCACTCTCCGCAATGGTACCTGTGGAGAGAACATGAAAGCGGTTGGTTACCTGTGTCTGTGTTACTGGAACCCGGACATTCCGCTTACCTCTTCTGGAGGTCACATGTTGCCAAGCTTCTTCACTGGCCTCTTGGCTCCTCTGTGCAACCTGCTCTATATCCTTAGAGCTTTGTGCCCCTAGAAGCCTATCCTGAGTTTTGTCCAGAAAATCCTCAGTTTCTCGTATGCAACGCAGGGTTGTTATCTGTTGTGCCAGACCTTCAATCTTCTCTTCCAATATGGAGACCAGCTTGCACTTTGTACAGACAAAGCCGCTTCTGTCCTGTGGAAGAAAGACAAACATGGCACATCCAGTGCAGGTCACAACAGCTGAACCCCCCCCTTCCATATCACCTACCTACTATGAGTGTCCTCAGAGACACTCAATTCTTGAAGTGGATTTATAATGTGCATAAAAATTTGAAAATAATGTAATTTGAATTCTTCCAACATTTCCAGAAATGGCAGACTGAGAGGAAAGGCTTGCAATTGTCCAATGTTTAGCTAACACTATATTAGAAGTGCTAATGATGGAAGTGATAAAGTAGTTGATGTGGAAAGTGAGCATTACCTAGAGTTTCTGGATGGCTGGAGAGATCAATTGTTCTGGTTTTCTGTGTGTGTGTCACTACTCTAGCTGTTCCAGAATCCAGGGAAATGTACAAAACTGCCCTACATTACCCATTCTTCTCTAACCCGTATTACAAAAGAAACTGCTTCTAAGGTCACCACTGATTGATAAATATCGTGCACTTTGTGGTCAGACGTTTTGTGGTGGAGAGAGACGCTTCTTGGTCGGGTGTCACTTATACCTCAAAGCCCAAAACATAGTCTACTCCCTTTTGAGGTAGACTGTCTTTGAGCACTTTGAAGAAACATTATTTAATACAATGAACTGGAGTCTGGGACTTTTCCAATAACTGTAGTTGATTTTGGCTGCTCTTTTTGCCTTCTGAGGCAATTAAAGGAAAACTGTTGTGTATAGTGTGACCTGGCTCAAAAAACCTGAAGCATTTTTAGAAGTGAACAACAGGGGAGCTGCTTCCAGTAACATTCAAGTTAACAGGAATTATTAGTGTCTTACTATATCAACCATATAATTTTAACCCAGAATAGGGCAAAGCATTTGTATATCTCAGGCAAATCAGACTGCATAAGAAATAAGCTTGGCATTTGAATGGCATTCAGCATAAGGCTTTGATGGTAGAAAAGTGGATTCAAAGTTGAAATTGATGTAAGTAAGTCTGCTGGTCTGGGGCAAAACCTTTGTGTTTATGCACATCGCAGTATTGTGGCAAAATTCCGCAGAGAAACTGTGTAATTACAATGTTTGTGGCTAAGGAAAAAACTAAAGGCAAATAGCAGAGTGCTGCAGGTCAGAACTGAAGTGTATTTTATAGAGCTGTATGGAAAACTGAGCTATTACGGTGTGGTTTTAAGGGACACAGGCAGAGTTTTTGAAGGGATGTGTGCAGGGAGAGGGAATATTCAGTGTTTTTGGGTGCTGTATTTGGCTTTCATGATTAGAAGTGTTGTAGAAAGTTCAGTAATGTCTAACCCAAGATAGAGGGGAATGCCAGAAATTTTGCCAGTTGTGGACAATCTCAGTTCATTATAGTTCACTGGGAGAGGCTTCTGCTAGAATATCAGAAATGCATATTTTTCTCATTTTGCTTGGTTTTAAAGATCTGTTTTCTTAGCAGATGGCATTTTTTTTTCTTGTTTTGTGAAGGTCCATATGGCCTAAAAGAGAGTCTCTCTTTAATTGTAAAATGTGACCACCTGTTCTGATTTTAATGAATGCAATGAGCTTTAGTCCTGATATATCTACTTAAAAATAGCTACTTCAGTTTCATAAAAAAACCAACCTTGGTTGGGCACAGATATGGTCACTGCTGAAATAAGCAATTAATAATTAAGTGGCTAATTTTAGAACCCTGTGGCCTTTCTGTTCCCTTGGACTTTCACTGATCCAAGCAGACAGTGATTGATTATCCTGCCAGCACAGATAGGCGCATTGTGCTGGGGCCAGATGCCAGCACACTTGGATTGTTTGTTGCAGTGTTTAGAAGGTAAGTGCAACTTCACATATTATCTGTGCAAATGGATGCAACCTCCCATCTACATTAATCCAGCTGCTTATTCCATTTCCCTCCTAACCCACACCTCTCCTATCATCACCTGAAGTATGAAATCTGGAGCACTCAGAAGGAATCTTTTGTTTAGATGATGACTGTCCAGCTGGAGAGGAGGCTGATTCCAAATAAAAATAGCTTTTAAATGGCTTATACAGTAACAAGTTCCTAATGAAAGACTTGTTGGAACCGTCCAACTTGTTAAAGTAACTGCAGCCAATTCAGTGTTTCAGGGTTGCCAAATCATGCATGTTTGCCAGAATACAGAACACTTACCATATTTACCATATTTAGGCTGGGATTTTTCAAAGGAGCGAAAGGGAGTTAGGCCCCACATCCCATTAATGGGACTTGAGCACTTAATTCTGCTCGGCACCTTTGAAAGTTTTTCTCCCTTACTGAGTGAGCTTGGTGCATCATTTCATTCAGAAGCAGATTACAGTATTAAAATTGAAGAAATTACCTGGGGTTTTGACGGATAGCGGGCTAATATGTGGTTGTAGTAGAAACAATAGTTCTTGAGAGAGAGCTGCCAAAGGCAGTCTTTCAAATGGTTTTGAATGCCAGTGGTGGTGGGTGCAATGGTTGAATTTCAGCACAGCAGGGATCACGCTGGAATCTTGTCAAGCAGCTACGTGGTGGAAATCACACAAAGTGACTGCTTTTGAGCATTTGCGATATACATGGATGAGAGGATGTGCTTTGAAAAAGAGATAAGGAAACCTCTCCTTTTACCAAAATACTCTTTCCATGTTGATGTACAGAGAGAAAACTAATCATAAAGGATGTTGGGTATAAAATGACGCGTCTACCTGTTTCTTATTTTACTGAAGCTGTGCTTGACAGAACCATCTCTCTAGCCCCAGACAAACAATTTATGTGCTTAGGCAGGTGAAAAGCTGCCTTTGCTTGTTCAGTAGCAGTTTTGTAACTGTAACCTAATAGGTTTAAATCCAGTTTTCTCTCTAACCACTTAGATTTCCAGACAAACTGGGTATCATTTATAAGACTCTGAATATTGCGTTGAAATTCCAAGTGAACACAAAACTTATTGAATGTCTGTAACTATTGGCATTAAATTTAAATTTACTCTTTGTAATAAACCCCAGTTTTGAGGTTTGGGGTGTTTTTTTTCGGGGGGGGGGGAGGTTTGGTTTGTTGGGAGGATAATGAGAGGAGGATCAACCTAAGTTTTCAGTTGAGCTCTAGATCTATCGCATATCTATGTGGGAATGGGATTTTTGTTTCAGTTTCAACCTATGTATAACCTGTTCTCTCCCCATCCTTCTTTCCCCCGTTTTTAATAATACCGGTCATTGGTTAAATAAAGCTCAGCATAAATAATAGAAAAGTGGGGAAGGAAGGAGTTGATTGATCTTGTTGGACTGAAGAGAATGTTTGGTGTGTTCTTGGGTTTGGGTGAGTTGGGTTTTTCCCTACTGTTTTCTGGGAATTGACGTTTAGCTGCACAGAAATTTTAAAATGTAGTGTTACTTGCGTAGTGATTCTTTTTATGTGGTTATGGGCATGCAGTACATCTGAAATAGTTCTTAAAAGAAGCTAAAATCTAATCTGCTTTCCCTCCTTAGCCAAAATGCCAATTCTCTCTTGATTTGAAATGAATTTGGAGGGAAGGTGGGAGAGAAAGGAAGCAGAGGTGTAATATGCTAGAGTCCATTTTGGATAAACATGAAAAATCTAGCCCATATTTTCCACGTTCCAAGTTCAGCAGCAGACTGAGTCTTCAGCCTATCTAAATCCAGTGCAGACTGTTTGCTAAGAAGCTTCACCTAGGTCAGAGTCAGGAAAACCTTAGACTGGATTTCTGTGCTTCGTCCTCTACTTTAGTACCTTGTGGCATTGTGTCACGTCTCTTATTTTGAACTGATTGATTAGACATAAGAGAGTGATTATCACAAATATCATTGCCTCCTAACAAGTTCTCCCTCTTTACTCTCTCTTCCCTGTTTGTCTCTAGATCACTGTGTTCACTACTATGATCTTCGCAACACTAAGCAGCCTATCATGGTGTTCAAAGGGCATCGCAAGGCAGTCTCCTATGCAAAGTTTGTGAGTGGAGAAGAAATTGTCTCTGCGTAAGTATTTCCTGTCATGTGGGCTAAAACAATTACAGTCATAGACTCAGAAAGCTGCTAAGAATCATTCTTGACTCTTGTACATACAAGACTGTGTGGGTGAGTGTATACCACATACTTGCAAATTGTCATGTTAAATAGCAGATTGCTGTGCTTTGTAGAACAAAAATAGAAAACAATTTCCGGTCTTGCTTGGCTTTGCTGTCTCATATAGCAAGGAGTTTAAGAAAAATATCAATACAACTGGATTATGGCTTATGATCATTATCCCCCCCATTCTGTAATATAGCTGTTTTGGAAGGAGTAGATGTTTGCCACAGTGTGGTGATATACTGCTCTCCTCCAAAGCCCTGAGTGCAAATTTAACTTGGGTCAGAAATAAAGGAGAGGAGGGGCTAAGTTTAGTGGTCTAATGGACAATTGTCCATATTGGAAACCATACCACAGTTTCACGGATCTTGATTAAACTAGCATTTTCTGCTCTAGAGGCCTAGGGCCAGAACAGAATGGGATGTTTTAAGTCAGTACTGAGACAGATGTATACTGGTTCAGTACTACAGCATGGAGGATACTGTAGGTCAAAGTAGCTTATAGGCAGAGCTGTGTGATGGAAACTTCCACAGGGCTTTCCAGTGATGTCTGATTTTAATCAGTTCCATATTCATCTCATTTTTATTAGCATTACTACTCTCTAAAAGGTGCACATTTGTTTGTAGAATTTAAAGCAAATTAATCCCATGCTTTTGTTGAACTGAATGCTGTGTAGAAATGAAGTATTTTGAAAAAGAGGAAGGCAGGCAATGTCGTAGATGCATGATGAGATGGCACATCACACGTGGGACATATAAGGACGAAATGGCACTGTCCTGCTTGAGAGCTGGCCATCTGAGAATGCTTATTCCACAACCCCAGGAGGGATACTGATAGAGCTGTCAGCCTCTGATAAGGCAACAGCAGGGTTGCGGGGACTGTGCGTGCAGAACTGGGACATCTTTTTCTGCTGCATGCTGAAATTAATTTATAAAAAGTAGATTGCTTTCATTTTTAGCTTCTCAAAATTTGGGAGAAGAGATGGTAGTAAGGTTTCTGAGTACCAAAGATTAACTGCTTTAATCAAAATATGCATACAAATAATAATTCTCTTTATTTCCAACTAAAGTCATTTAATAGATGGTATTGATTTGTTCAGCCTTGTTAAGTTAGGCTTTGACCTCCGGCAGTGTTCAGAACTGCCTAATGTTTAGCAGGGTCCATTGATCATGTTGCTGCTTTACAGAGAGTCTGATTTTGACAGAGCAGTGTATTCAGGATAATTTTTTGAAGAGGATGTGAAGTGGAGGAGTGTAAGGTTACAAAGAGAGAGAAGATCAGAGTTTTCTTTCTCTCCCTGCTGTGTAGTGGTAGGTAGATTGTTCTTGCATTATGGTGCTCATATCTTGAGCAATGAAAACATGATTAGAGGTTGAGATGAATTTGTTAGCATTAAATGCATTCCATCAACAATAGATTTTAACTATTTTTATTTTAATGAACAAGGATTTAGACTGTATGACACTAAAACACAGAAGTTAAGTACCTATATATTAGGATCTTCCTGATGAATTGGCTGATAGCACAAGTGAGTAGAAGCAGTCATAGCATTCTGACAGCTTAGGAGCTGGGAAACAATTGTGTTAGTGACTCATAGATGTGGGGTTAGCTAGTCTGTGACTGGTAGCAACCCATAGAAGGTACAAGAACTTGTGTTTTAAAATCAGTAGTAGTAGCTGCCCTAATAGTACAAGGAGCCCCTATATCTCTGGGAGGGCAGGCAAAATAAAATTGTAACCCCTCTCTATTTCTAGAAGATACTGCAGCACTGTACAAATGTGAAAGCACAGCAAAGGGAAAGGGAAATGTCTGACAAGCTCTCTTGGCTAAGGCTTATAAGATCAAAGGAGAATACACCACCTTCTTTGAATGATGGTCCTGATGTGTATATCCTGTTGCGCTTCCAGGCTTCAAAATACCTCCCTCTTCTCCCCCCATATATCTGCCTGACTCAGCAAGGAGTGTACCTCCTGCCACAAGGTCTGACTTGAGAGTGAGGGAATCTACTCCAACAGATCCTCTGAGAGACTTGTCAGGAAGGCAGGGAGCATCCTCATAACCATGAAGCAAATCCTCCAAGTCTACTCCAAAGAAGTCAGATACAACCCTGCCTAAGTTGAGCAAGTCTTTCTGCTCAGCCCATGAGGGGACTTAGCATGTCCAAAGTCTGGGGGTCATGACAAGAAAACCCACAAATTCAGGGTTCTGTTGCTACCAGACCATGTGCTGGAAGCAATGGTGCCTCTGGTACCAATTAAACCTAAACACTGGGAACTGATGGCACAGACAAAAAGGCACCATCAGGCGCCTCAGCCACTGACTGTAATAGTTCTACCTTGCCTGATACTGGAGCAAATTGTAACTGGTCTGGCTCAGTTGGTTCAGGCAGGCAAGACCCCGCACGCTCCAGAGAGAGCAAAGAATTATGCTCCACTTGATGACATCTTTGCTCTCCTGGATCCCCAGTCTCCATTGCCAACAGGTCCTTCCCTCACGAGGGAGGACCTGACTCCACTGGAAGGTGCATCTTGTGGGAGGAGTCTGTCTCCCATTCCATCATCCAGTCATGGTTTCCCTCCAGCGGAACTGTCTGTACCACTGATAGATCCAGAGTCGGTCCTTTCTTGGGAGACTCTGAACCACCCGATGAACCAGTCTCCTCCTCTGAGGCGTGTCTGTCCAGAAAGGGGAGCCTGTCATGGGGTCCACTCCCTGTGAGCAGCACCCCCTGCTGGCTGTCCTGGGGGTTAGCTCTGCCCGCTTGCACACTCCTTGTGATGTTCTCTTCTCCCGTCTGTCTTGCTCTGCTGCCTTGCTCGCTCCCAGGACTGAAGCTTCCTCTCTGTGGCTTGGCCCTCTGGCCAGGTCAGTAAAGTCCTCCCCTTCCGGGGAATTCAGTTTTTCCAGAATTGCTGTCTGGCTGGTGTCTCCAACACCCTTGCTACTCCACAGTGGCTGATAAAGGAACCCAGGCCCACCCTTTGCACTGGGTTCCAGCCCAGGGACCCTAAACAAGCAGCCACAGTTTGTACAGTTCCACTTCTTGCTGCTGTTTCCCTGGGCTTCTTCCTTTTCTGGGTTTGACAGCTTCCAACTTGCTCCACTCAGGGAGTGACTGCAGCTTTTCCCAGCAGCCCCCTGTCTGCAGACAGCTACCTGGTTTTATACAGGCCCCTCCTCTTCCTGCACAGGTAAGCCTGTTCCCAATCATGGCGTCCTTATAGCCTAAGGCTCCCCTGCTTGCAGCCTAATTAGCTGATTTGGCCCACCTGGCCTAATTCAGCTCTTTCAGGGCTAGTGTGGGGAGTCCACTCCATCAGAGACCCGGAGCAGTCTGGAACCAGCCTCCACCTCAGCAACTGCCTCGGAATGTCATGGGGACCTCTGCAACCACCTTTGAGCTGGCTTACTGGCCATACTGGGGACTATAGCACCCGTATCATCCCACAGAGTCGACACAGTGCTCGACAGTTTGTCCACATCTCCCCTCCAAAAGGATTGTCAGCTTCCTCCTGACCCTGAGGAAGATTGAGCCAGAGCCAGTGGTGCCGATGGTACCAACGAGACCATTCTCATCTCTGGTGAAGCAGTCACTCCAATGTCTCTATCCCTGTCGATGACCGTAAGCAGTTCCAGGGACTGTTACGTAGGGTTTCAGAAGAGCTACAGATCTCCCTTGAGGAAGCTCAGGATCCTCTACATAAACTCCTAGACATCCTCCAATCCTCGAGATCCAGCCAAATAGCACTTCCTGTTAATGAAGGTATTTTGGAACCAGATAGAACAATCTGGCATTCCCCAGCCCCTTGTGCCCTTACCCCTAAAGGGCAGCAAAATGTTAATTTGCCCTAGCCAGAGGAGTGGAATTTTTCTTTCAAATTGTATTCCTAACTCTTTTGTTGTCCAGGCTGCCACAGAGGGAATCTAGACAGGATCACTGTAAATCTACTTCATTTGAGAGAGAGGGTAAACTACTTGATTTATTGGGAAGGAAAGCCCTTCAGTTCAGAATATCCAGTCAACAAGCACTGATGGCCAGTTATGATCACCTGAACTATTCCTAGTTCGTGGCACTCATTGTCTAACTTCTGCAACAGTATAGAGCTCCATTCCAGGCTCTCATTGAGGAAGGCAAGTTGGTTGTCTTCAATCACAGTAGATGCAGCAGATGCATCTTCAAGAGCAATGGCTGTTGCCATTGTGATGTGACATGAACTGTGGTTTCATACTTCAGAGTAGCCCAGGGAGGTCCAGAACACCATGGAGGGACCTGCCCTTTGATGAAACTCATCTTTTTAACCAAAAGATACATGAGTCCTTGCACGTTACAAAGGACTATAGGGCTGCCTTCTGCTCTCTGGGAATATATGCACCTGCCCCAAAGAGAATTCCACAGGCAGCCATACAAGCCAAGACTGGTGGATCAATAATTTTACCTCCAGTGGCCTTATGAGCCACCCCATAAGAAGCAAAAGGGTTCAGAAGTCTCATTTTCCCACACATTCTGTGGCAATATCCTCCTCACGAACCTAGCCCCCATCTAAGTAATATTTTTGATGGGATTTTGGAGTGCTGCAAACCAGTGATGTCACCACCTGCTGATTCCCACATACCCTTTGGAGCTCATCTAGCACTTTTCCCACAACTGGAGTACAATAACAATGGGCACATGTGAGAACTAATAGTCATCCATTCTGGCTATGCAATCAAATTTGCATCCCTGACCCCTCCAAAGTCCCTATCCTCACACCTTTTCAGGGGCTGCTCTCATGAGGAGATTCACAAACAAGAGACAGAAGCCCTCTTACTGCAAGGAGCAATAGAGTGAGTACTTAGTACCAAGTACTAAGTTTTTACTCAACATACTTCCTAGTACCCAAAAAGAAGGGCAGCTGGAGACCCATCCTCAGTCTCTGCATTCTTAACTTCTTTATTTGCAAACTGAAATTTTTCAGTCATTGGCCTTTATAATCCCATCCATGGAAAAAGACATGTTATTTATAACTCTCAATATGAAGGACTGGTACTTTCACATGGACATTGACCCCACACTCAGATGTTTTCTCAGATTCATGGTGGGCCCCAACCATTTTCGATAGAGTGCACCTCTTTGGCCTCACAACCATCCTCAGGGTCTTTACCAAGGTTATCTTACTAGTAGCAGCCAATATCAAGCATTGTGGCTTCCCCTACCTTGACGGCCAGCTTCTCATTGCCAAGGTGCCTATGAGTTGCCTGAGTCAATGCTTCAATTCTTGTCCCCCCTAGGGGTCATTGTAAATTCAGAAAAGTCTGTCCTCACTCCAATGCAGACTTCAGACTTGATCAGAGGGTCCTTCAATTCAGTCATGGCAATCTGCCAGTGGATTTATTCCAAGTGATGAATGACCTCATAGATGAGATCATGAGCAATTCTTGAACACTAATCAGAATTTCTCTACTGGGATGTATGGCTTCATGTACTTATGCCATTCACCAGATTCTACCTTCATTGTCTGCAAGCGTGTCTTCAAACCATGTACCCACCAAACAGTCCATGAGCACCATAGTAACTTGTTTCCACCAAAATAAAATCATCTCTATTGTGGTGGAAGAAGCCCCAGCGGGTATGCATGGGCATTCCCTTCCTTTCCTCCTCACCAGATAGGATGATCATTAAATGCCTCCCTTTTAGACTGGGGAGCTCACGTGGACAGCTGCATGCTGTAGGGTGCTTGGACAGCCCGAGAAGCCAGGATGCACATTAACATTTTGGAATTATGGACTAAGAGGCTTGCAAAGCCTTTCTCCTATTCATTCAGGGTCACCCTATCCTCATAATGTCAGACAGTATAACAACTGTCCTTTTACATCAAAAAGCACAGAGTGAGAGCCATTCCTCTGTGTGCAGAAGTGGTCACTCTGTGCAACTGGTGCATCAACAATCAAATCACCCTGTCGGTAGCTTACCTTCCTGGGAATCAAATTGTGGTGGCTGACTCCCACTCATGGTTGATAGCAAAGTGTCTGCTGAGGGAGTTACATGACTCAGTAGTGAACAGTGATTTTGCTCTATGGGAACATGTTCACCTCTCAACGAAGAGAAAGTGCAACATATATTCTTCCAGAGGAGCCCTAGCACATCATTCTCAGGCTGATGCTCTCCGTTTGTGGTCAGACCAACCATCTGAACTTTGTATTCCCTACCTTGCCATTCCTTGTCTTAAAGAAAATTAGTCAGTACAAGGTATGCGTCATCCTCGTCGTCCACAACTGACCCCACAATTTTGGTCCCTGAGTATCCTATGCATGTTGTCTTGGTGGTCAATCAATATTCAGTCTTTTCCAGTCTGCTGACGCAGGTGAAAGATGGAATCAAGCATCCCATCCCTCCAGCACTCTGTCCCAAGGCCTGGATTTTGAATGGGCATCAAGAATGTTTATGCTGTCAAGCAGTGCAAACCATCCTTACTAATACAAGAAAAGAGTCCACTAGAAAATGCTACTTAGCCAAGTTGACGCATTTCTCTTTGTGGGCACAAAAAAAAGTATATCCCCAAAAGCTGTGAGTATCCCCGCTTATTCTGGACTGTCATCTTTCCCTCAAAACAGCTAGTCTTTCTATTAACTCTTCCAGTCGCTTGATTGTGTGATAAAGAGACCTTGAGAGGTCATCTTGTCCAGTCCCCTGCACTCGTGGCAGGACTAAGTATTATCTAGACTATTCCTGACAGGTGTTTATCTAACCTGCTCTTAAAAATCTCCAATGATGGAGATTCCACAACCTCCCTGGGCAATTTATTCCAGTGCTTAACCAGCCTGACAGTTAGGAAGTTTTTCTTAATGTCCAACCTAAAGCTCCTTTGCTGCAATTTTAGCCCACTGCTTCTTGTCCTATCCTCAGAGGTTAAGAAGAACAATTCTTCGCCCTCCTCCTTGTAAAAACCTTTTATGTACTTGAAAACTGTTATCACATCCCCTCTGTCTTCTCTTTTCCAGACTAAATAAACCCAGTTTTTTTCAATCTTCCCTCATGGGTCATGTTTTCTAGACCTTTAATCATTTCTGTTGTTCTTCTCTGGACTTTCTCCAATTTGTCCACATCTTTCTTGATATGTGGTGCCCACAATACTCCAGTTGAGGCCTAATTAGCGCGGAGTAGAGCGGAAGAATTACTTCTCGTGACTTGCTTACAACACTCCTGCTAATACATCCCAGAAGGATGTTCCCTTTTTTTTTGCAACAGCGTTACACTGTTGACTCACATTTAGCTTGGGTCCACTAAGACTCCCAGATCCCTTTCCACAGTACTCCTTTCTAGGCAGTAGTTTCCCATTTTGTATGTGTGCAACTGATTGTTCCTTCCTAAATGGAGTACTTTGCATTTGTTATTGTTGTTGAATTTCATCCTATTTACTTCAGACCATTTCTCCAGTTTGTCCAGATCATTTTGAATTCTAATCCTATCCTCCAAAGCACTTGCAACCTCTCCCAGCTTGATATCGTCCATGAACTTTATAAGTATACTCTCTATACCATTATCTAAATCATTGATGAAGATGGTGAACAGAATCAGACCCAGAACACATCCCTGCGGGACCCCACTCATTATGCCCTTCCAGCATGACTGTGAACCACTGATAACTATTCTCTGGGAATGGTTTTCCAACCAGTTTTGCACCTACCTTATAGTAGCTCCATCTTTGCATTTCCCTAGTTTGAGAAGGTCATGCGAGACCGTATCAAAAGCTTTACGAACGTCAAGATTTATGGTCCTCCTGGCAGGAGTCAGTACATACCACCCACCTTCACATGGTTGCTCAGTTTTCGCTCACCCACTGACTACTAGAGTCTGAAAGGGTCTAATCAGAACCTTTCCACCAGTAAGGAAACCTTCTCCTCAATGGGACTTAACCCTTGTTCTTTCGGTGCTCACTGTGCCTCCCTTTGAACCACTAGCTGCATGTTCCGTATCTCTTCTATCGATGAATGTTGCATTCCTGGTAGCCATCACTGCAGCTGTGTGGGGGTGCTCAGAGCACTGTTGGCAGATCCACCTTACACTATATTCCCTAGAGACACAATTTCATTGTGTTTACATCCTAAGTTCACCCCCAAAGTAGTTTGAGTTTCTACTAAACCAGTCAATTCACTTTCCTGTTTTTTCCTGAACCAGAAGCATATGACGAAGAGAGGAGACTTCATTCCCTTGAAATGTGACAATCTTTAGCCTTTTACCTGCAAAGGGCATAGCCAATCAGAAAATCACCAAGACTTTTTATCGCCTTAGCCGAAAGAGTCTGAGGTCAAGCTATATCCTCTGAAGATCTCTAAATAGATCTCAGGCTGTATCTTACTCGATCAGCTGTCACATCTTCCTCCCCCTCAGGGGATGACGCTCCTTGTACAGGAGCACAAGCAATGTCAATGGCATCGCTTCAAGAAGTACCTTTACTTTACATTTGCAAAGCAACTTCGTAGAGTTCCATCTGCACAATTTTCTCCTCCATTGATGTGCCTTTTGGGAAAGTGGTCTTTCAAACGGCTCTGTGACCTGCATCCTCCTACTTGAGTAGTGCTTGTCAGTCACTCACAGTGGAATACACATAGAGGCCAGTTCTTGAAGGAGAAGAGAAAGTTACCTTACTGTAACTGAATGTTCTTCTAGCTGTGTGGTCCCTATCTGTATTCCACTACCTGCTCTTTTCCCCTCTGCTTCAGCTCATTCTTGGATTCACCATATAGAAGAAATTGGAGAGGCACTTTGTCTGCTCTGTTCTTTTATCTCCTGGGTTGGAGGCATGAGAGGAGAGTGAAGGTGTGTACATGGACCAATGGACAATGCTTTCAAAAATTCTTGAACTCCGGGCACATGGAGCACATGCCTATTCCCACAGTGGAATACAGGTAAGGGACACACACACCTCGAAGAACCTCCAGTTAGCATAAAGTAAGTAATTTTCTTTCTTCCTGAGTCCCAGTAACAAAAGATATAAATCAGAATGTTCACTCTGATTTCATGCTGTTGTTACAAATGTCTAACAAATCAAACTGCACCTCTCTCCTCATCTGTTATAATTCTATGTTTGAGGTCTGAGATAAGGTTTGCATGAGTTACATGCATGTTGCAGTATGTAGGGGCTTGGGGTATATTTTGGAGATAAAAATGATTGTTCCTGTGGGGGCAGGAATTGTGCCATTGGCGATATTCTATGGGTGTCGCAGAATATGGGAGATTTCCCCCTTGTTGTTTCCTGAATTGTAAGGGTTTGGGTGACTTGGGATGTGCCCTGAAGCAATGTTAGCTGCTTTTAAACAGTTTTTGTCTATGGGAATATGTTGATTAGCATATGCATACTAGATTGGCATGTTACTCACTTGTGAGTAAGCTATGAGAGTTTTTAGTGTTTATAAAACCTCTGTACTACACCATCATGGATTCTTCATATACTACTTATTGCAATAAAAAAATCTGAGTTAAGTATTTTGGTTTTTTTCTTATCCTGCTGCTTGGTGTTATTATCCCAAGTCCCAGTATTTCAGAACTCTGAGGGGGAGAGAGGAATTATGATACATTTTAGAAACTATCTAGATGTTTTATTCACAATGGAACAAATGTAATGTCTTAGGACCTACTGGGTCGAGAAGGGCAGTGGCCTTGTGCAACACTTTGAAATCTCCCTTTTCCAAAGGTATAAACCTTCCATTTCTAGTTCTGATGGGTTGTGAGATGCTGAAGGCTTGCATTGTTAAAAGTAGTCTCAGTGGTGATAACTTAATGGTCCGTGTGCAATTGAATCAGTCTAAGATATGTAGTAAATGAAACTATCACCGCCAAGTTGTAGGAAATTTGTACAAATTTGTACAAGAAACTTTGGGGCAGGAACTGCACTTATACCTAGAACAATGGGGCCTGATCCTAGTCATGGGTTCTGGATGCAACCATACTATAAATATTTAATATTACTATAAAAGCCTGAGGCATAATGAAGACAGGACAATACTGGGAGATCCAAAGAACTGTTAATTTGTTTTTCCCACTTCCTTGGAGAGTGATGGGATAGAGGAGCTTGATGTGCGGTAGTGTTTGTGGAGGACACAAGTGAGTCAATAAGAATTTGAATGAGGAGAGGCGTGGAAGCCTTTTGCAGTGGGATTGGAAGGTCATTTTGTGTGTAGAGGGCAAAGAAAAAGAAGGCATGAAGGCTGGAATCGGTGGAAAAAGGGCTGTTGAGGCTGGTTTTATTTGTGGGTTAAAGGGAACCCGGTAAACGAGATCAGAGATGTTAACCCTGCCCAGAACCTGTGCAGGGGCTTGGTGGCAGACTGAGAAATAGGGGATACAGTGGAGGGATTTAAAAATAAGTGACATCTCATAAACAAGAGGTTAATTTTAGCTACTGAGGTTTGGATGGACTAGAGGTGAGCGCCATACTCTCAGGGCACCTAGAGGAGGTCACAATATTCAAGGCGGGAGGTAAGTGCATGGACAAGTATTTTCACAAGCAGGGCAGAAAGGAAGGAACAGTGTGTGGCTATATTGTAGAGGAAGAAACATCTAATAATGTCCTGGATGTGTGGGGATAAGAAATTTAAGATGGGTTATGAGAATGAGTGACGTGGAGGACAGTGGTATTGACAGCAGCAGTGGGGAAAGGAATAACCTTGTTGGGATATTTTTTTGTGCAGCCTAGTAACCCATTTTACAGGCTTTAATCTAATGTGATACTTTCACTCGTTCAGTTTGAGCAAGACATGAAATCAGGTAAAACCTCCTTGAGTTCATCAAGTATGCTATATGAGAGTTGTAAGTATCACACTAAGGAATCACAATTCAAATTGGAGTCTCCTGCCTTATGACAGCATTCTGACGATTCTGTACTGATGATTGCAGGTCAACAGACAGTCAGCTGAAGCTATGGAATGTAGGGAAACCACACTGCCTGCGCTCTTTCAAGGGTCACATCAACGAGAAGAATTTTGTAGGCCTGGCGTCCAACGGAGACTACATTGCCTGTGGTGAGTAGAGCATCCACCCAAGAAATGTTTGCATGGCTCCTCAGAGCTTGCACTGCTTCTAATGAAAAGTATGCATAAAAATGAACTCAGTACTTGAGACATCTTAGAAAATACAGGATTATTCTTAGCCTCTGCCCTCAGCTTTGCCCTAGAGAACAGTATAAAAAGTAGTAGCCGTACGGCAGTGTGCACTTACTCCAGTTCTGCCCTAACTTACATGAGTTGCTTTAACCACCAGACTTCCACTGAAATGTCCACAGGAAAGTCCACAGTCCCTACGTAGTTTCCATGAAAATGACATATGTCTTTTAAAAATAATAATAATTAAACTTAAAAAAATCCCTCTAAGTCCTTTTAGGGAAGGTCAGGATTCTATATCAGTTGGATGTTGCACAGTGGTGGACTCGCCACTCTGGGATAGTTAAACCAATTATTGCTGGATTAGGAGTTGAAACAATTCCAACAGTGGTGAAAAGATCCCCCTAAATGTTGCTGCTGTGCTGCCGTCTCCCATCTGAGTTCCACTGACATCTGTGCAATATGCACATGGGGCCTTTAATTATGTTCCATGCCTTTTCAAGTCTCTGCCAAAGTTATGGAACAAGGTTAAAGTCTCACCAGAACAGTGTTGTAATTGCGTATTGATTCCCTTGTAATTATAACCTAGTAACCTGGACATCCACCCTGTAGTGATCCTGTACTCTAATTGCAGTAGCCAACAGTGATAGGCGGTAGAGGGAGCAATTAAATTTGCAGGAACTAGGCTGAAATAATTCTCTACTCTCACAGTAAAAGATCTAAAAAGATTTGCTTATCAGGGGTCCATTTCTAGAACTTATTTTATTGATTTGCTTGTATTTACAGGAAGTGAAAATAACTCCCTCTACCTGTACTACAAGGGCCTCTCAAAGACACTTCTGACTTTCAAATTTGACACAGTAAAAAGCGTCCTGGACAAGGACCGGAAAGAGGATGACACAAATGAGTTTGTCAGTGCTGTGTGCTGGAGGGCACTGCCAGATGGGGTGAGTTTTCTGCTTATTTTCACCAAGATTGCTGCTGGGTGAATGTCTTATGTTCATGTAAGATGGTGTCATTGAAGGTTTGGCTCCACTTTTGTTTTTTCCCAGTTATATTCCAAGGTATTTTGCAGGTCAGCCGTAGAAAGTGCACATTTGCAGAGTAATTGAAAGGATTATATATATATATTTTAAAGGTACTGCAGTGTAATGGTTGTTAAAATTGGGAAATTCAAAAGGTTGTGGTAATCACAAAGAGTTTGTACATTTAAAATCTCAACCATAGTGATGCATTAATATAGTTTTTTGGCATTTAATTTCCTTGTTTCATTTTTATATGAATTTTGTATATGATCACATTCAAGTAAATTCACTATGCATATTTAAATGTGATCTTCTATATGAGATTTCACACTCTAATACATGCACTATGTGTAGATAATTAAATGCCTGAGATAAGCACCAGCTACATTATCTCCATTACTATTTCAATGAACTTTGTTCCAAATATACAGAGTGCATGCTCCTCTTGTAGTGCACACACTGCACTTACAGTCATAAACTTTAGATTAAAAAAACACTGAATTGAAAAATATGCTGGTTTTGAGCTGGAATGTTTAAAAAGAACTTTATAAAGTTACTTGTAAAAAAAAAAAAAAAAAAAAAACTCTGTAAACTTACTCATGTGCATAAGTGTTTGCAGATAAGGTCCTTAATTGGCGGGTGGGGAATTCATTCTTGGGTTTTTCAAATAGCTAAATAGAATTTTATTTAACTTGTGAAGAGAGCATTTGGACTGAGAGCAAACCTGAGAAATGGAGCCTGAAAGGTAATATTTTTAGCAAGTTAACAACTGCTTATCTGTATTTACAGTATACTGGAAGTGTCCTCACAGTCATAAATAGCATGAGATTATTTCAAATAAATTGTCCTGAACCAAGCCCTCCCCCCCCCCCCCCCAAAAAAAAAAAACTAAAACTTTCTAGTGTTGGGGAGAATCTGGATCTGGATCTAAACTTTGTATCTCTAATTTTAAAGTCAAAGGAAAAAATGGGCTGTTTTAATTTTAAGAATACCAAATAGGGCTAATATTCTTTTGGATCATAAGCTAGGTTTTGAGGTGACTTTGTTATGTAAATAAATGGATACAAAGTCTCAAGTGGACAATAGAAACTGTGTGACTTTCAACCCAGATCTCCATTGGTGAAAGCCTTGAAGTAACCCACTACATCCATAAGCTTCCCTTTCACCTTTCTTTTCTTTGCTGCAATATTTCCAGCGAGCCTGACCTCTGACTGCAGTGTACACCTTTGCTTCAGACAGCAGGGATCAATTGTGCCCTTTTGATTACTTCTCCTTACCTCTTCCTGTGATTCGCATTGCTCTCGATCTCTCCCACTTCTATCATGTTTTTAGTCTGAGTGGCACTCTAACGTAAGCAGCTGAAAAGCTGTTGAACAGAGTTGTAGAGTGCTACTAGAGTATTCAACACAACTCGAATGCAAAATTTTATGTAACAAATGTATAATAAAATAACAATGAAATCCGCTCAATAAAGGGTGCACTCAGCAATTATTACAATAGTGAGAGCTCACTGAGCTCTCTGGCATTGTCTGTCACCGTTCTTGAGAAGCCTGATTTTTGTCTGTCATTAGTTCCCACATGTCTCCCTGGGTTTTGTTTTAAATTACCATATTTTTTTTCCCGTGGCAACCAAAGTACCACCTTCTGGTTTGGAGAAAGAGCCATGAAAAGCTGCATGTGGCTAGAGAGCCACAGGCTGAGTATTTCTGCTTCAGCATTTTACCTCTGAATGTAGTACCTCCCATGCTTCTCTACATACTGCACTTGCACTGTTTCATGAGTCAGTTAGCAATGTGATTTGCTTTTTGCCAGGAGGCCCTCGCGTCTCTCTTTTTATAGTACATCCAGCTATCACTGAGCTAAGTGTTATTCCTTCTGAATGTACCCACACATGCTTATTTTCAAACACAAGTCACTTGCCATGGTGCAGATGATTTTGCTCAAACCTCACTAGCGCACTTGGCATGTTGGATTATTGTACTGCAGAGAGAGAGATTTGGAAAGCTAGTCTACATCCACAATGCCCCTTTCAAGGAAAATGTTTCCTTTTTCTTCACTCCCTTACGTTTTCTTGCGGTGTCATGCTCTTTTCTAAGAAGACTTCGGACCTGCATGAACACCCCTGGAAGATAACATGTGTTTTAATGAATCATGGAATGTGCTTGGAAGAGGTGATGGTATTGTGGCAGTCTTCCTGGTATGGGAGTCAAGAAGTTCTATTCCTGGCTTTGCCACAGACTTTCTGTGATCTTGCGGAAGTCTCTTAGTCGCTCTGCCTCCGTATCCCTATCTATAAAACTTACTCTACCTACCTCACATGAGTGTTCAGGCTTAGCTTGCTTATATT
This sequence comes from Natator depressus, assembly GCF_965152275.1. Lineage (NCBI taxonomy): Eukaryota > Metazoa > Chordata > Testudines > Cheloniidae > Natator > Natator depressus. The sequence continues at coordinate 49,470,434 of NC_134241.1, read as the reverse complement.
TGTAAACTGCTTCTTCAAATGGAGGGAAGCATAGAAATAGTGTATTAGCTGTGCCTCAGGATTCCCCAACATAACCCAGAGTTGATTCAGTTTCCCTGTAGTGTTGCTGTGGACCATTCTCTAATTCAGTAGCCTTACCAACCGAGAAGGGAGGAACAAGTTTAAGTTTTGATGCTTTCCTCAAAGTATAAGTATCTGTAGCCACTTAAAGTGCAAAATCTGAGATCCAAGAAAAATAAAAACCCTTCAGATAGTTAAAACGCCCAAGGAAGCTGCTGCTGCTTTACCTTATCCTGTTAGACAGGGTTGGCAGCTCTAGTTCTGTGGTTCCAGGCATTCCTATCAAGTGCGTCTTCCAAGGTGACGCCAACCTTCATGTCCTCCTTCAACATCTCAAATCACTCGTGGTCTCTGTCCTGTAACTACTAGCTCTTGTACCCTTTTGCCAACATATCTCGCACCTCATTGTCTCAGCTGGCCCAGCCATCTCAATTGATAGCCCCTCAGCTTTTCTATGATGGGGGCTACCTGCATCATTACTGATACTATTTCATGGTGTACCTCAGCCCTTGTCTTACCCAGCATCCACCTGAGCAATCTCATTTCTGCAGTGTGCATTTGTTCTCTTCCTCATTGGCCAGCATTCTAACCCATACATCACAGCTGGCCTAATTTGCTTAGCACATTTTTGTCTCAGAGAATTCCCATCAACTCCCTCCATTTGCACCAAGTGCTTTTCATGTGATTCCTAACATCTGCATCTGCTTTCCCATCAAATTCCCACTGAAACTAACAGAAATAAATTAATTTACACTTCCTTCTGACATAAGGGATTTGAGAGAAGATGGCAGGTGTGTGCAGGGAAGGAATCCTTTGAATCCTCGTTGGAGCCCTGAGCTTTCTGTTCCCTCTTTCCATCCTCTTGAGATCCTCTGTCATAACTATCATCTTTCCATCTGAAGAGGGCTGGACATGGTGTTTCTTCTGCATCTGTCAATACTAATCCATAATTGGCCAGATTGATTGAGACCGTTTCTCTCCCAAAAAGCTGAGCTCAGTGCTCCCTGCCATAGCACTGCATCTGAGACACTAGAGTGGCCAGAATTTTGTACATTTTGGATCAGGCTAATTTTTTAAGCGATAATAGTTTGTATTAAACATACAGTAGTTAGTATACTAATACTTTGGTCTTCTATCATGCCTTTTGGAGATGTTAAACACTTTAGATAAATCAGTGAACTAATTCTCTGAGCACTTGTTTTGGTAAGTATACTCACCTTTTAGAGATGGGTAAATTGAGGCACAGAGATTCTAATATACACATTTTCTAAAGTGGCTTTCAGTTGAAGTTGGTGGGAGCTGCTAATGCTCAGCAACTCTGAAAATTGGTAGGCCACCTAAAATTAGAAGCCAGTCAAGAAATTTTTACCCACAATGAGTCACACAGTAAGTTAATGGCAGAGTCAGGGATATGCTCCAGAACTTCTGACCCTGTCACCTGCCCTAAACGCATACCTCTAACTTCTAAGCTGAGAGGTTTATAATGTACATGCCTGGCTCTGTCTCTCCTTAACAGAAGAAAAAAAATACTCCCTAACACACAGACAAGATAGCCCGCTTGATGTAAAACTTCGATTCTAGTATTGGGGTTGTTAATAAATTCTGCTGTTCTGTTAGCATAAACATCATAAGAAAACTAGTGGAAACACACACGGCTTTCTTACTAAGGTAAAGGAAATGAAGTATTACTTCTAGAACAATGCTAGGCAAGCAGAAATGTCTGTCTTCTTTAAAATGCATGTATGTGGGGGAGAGTCAGTTTAAGGTGTTTGTCTGCGATAGACAATTGGAATGTAGGTAGTACCCTGAGGAGAACCTCTTGTACTTGGTTTCTCCTTATTCTCCTGCATAATATTTTCACGCCTCCTGAGAGGTAGACACCCTTCACTCTGACCTGGCTTGTTACGTTCAGAGTTAAAAGTGCACCCCGTACATCTGCCACTCTATTACCTCTTAAATAACCCTCCTCCCTTCCATTGCAGTTGGTGTTTCTCAGAAGGGAGCTTTTGGGAGAGCAGGTTTAGCATTGGCTGCTCCCTGGACAGCAGAAAGGGTATTATTGCTGAACACAGAAGCAATTTGATTATGTAGATTAAGCAGGGCTCAATCTATCATAATCGCTGTAAAGAAGCCATTTAATTTTATGCCTGTTTGCATGAGTGTTCATTACCGCAGATAAGCAGGTTAGCTTGGGAATGACTTTCCAAGTAGAAATATCAGGGGTTTGATAAGCAGCAAGGAGATGCAGATAAGAGAAGAATATGCTAAGTAAATTAGCCTAAGCAAAGATTTGTATCTTTTTAAAGACAAAAAAGAAAATATATTGACAATAGCATTTTTGTTTTAAATTAGGTCTTCCAGATCTCTGAACTGAAGGAACATTGGGACTATATACTGTACTTTGTTTAAGGGGCATCTGACATTTGAGTGGAATGCTTTTAATTGTGTATTCACTAGATGACAGAGAAGTGCAGCTTTGCAAAACATCTTGAAGAGCTGAGATACAGGCTGGGCGAATAGAAACCTGGTCTGTGTGTTCCTGTCCAAGGGTGGTTGTTCAAATCAGTGTGAGTTTAGCAGTCTGGGAAGCTAACATCTAACCACCAATGAGAGGCACAGGAACTGACTTTTCAGGAGGTCTCCAGGCTCATTTAGATGCTGTTATGACACAAGTGTCTCCATATCCATCCACCCCTGCACCACTGCTCTATTATCTCTTGGGGGCTTCTGGTAAGATTGTAGTTGTCCCCTACAGAAGGTAAAACAGGTCACAAGTTTGTGTGCCAGGTCCTTTTACCCAAGTTGTTCCAGGCCACTTACAATGAAACGTTAGACAAATGACTTCCCACTAACTACTCTGACTAAGACAGCAAACTCCCGTGGACTCCTTACTCTGAATTTCAGTTTACCCTGTTCTAGTTTTTATAAACAACTCTTCAGAAAGGGTTGTGTTGCACACCTTTTTGGATTGCTACTTCAGGAAACGAGCTTTCCTTTCTTTAGCCAAAATTACAACAGTTGACAATCCTATGTAGCATCTCAGACTTCAGTTCCCTAAATGTGTCGTCAGTAATTAATTTTATTAATTACATGTTCTTTAAAAACATGTAATTATTCTACAGTAAATCTTCATTTACAAGTACCCTTATTTTCTGTTAACTCATGGAAAGTAGTTATCTATTTTGTTTCCCACAGAATGAATAAATACGGTACACATGAGCTAGCTAGTACACATGGGACTTCGATAATTTACGATCAGCAACTTGAATCCCTTTTGCTGGATTTAATCTAACCATCTCAGATAATTTCAGAAAGTGATTCATTGCAGTTCTTAGCTGTTAATTAATTTGGAAGAGTTATTGATATTAACATGAAACTTCCCATGCTATTTCCAAATAACCAAACCTTACTCTAATCTAAAATAACCTGCCCTGATTTTCATTGTAGTTCTGTTAATCTGAAATCTTAGTTTCAGTTAAGATTTCCAAAAATGCAAAGGATTTTCTTTTTCACTCCACTTAGCTGTGGTCTGTTGCAAGAACTGGGGTTTAAACTAATCTCAAGACAGCTAGCAGCTTTGATTTACAAATTAAACCTGTATTTTTCACACAGAATTCTCAAATGGAGTTGTTAAGCTTCAACTGCCATCTAATCTAGAAAGTAATCTGAGATTTCTGTGTGAGAGGTACTCACAATACAATGCCAGAACTGTACTGTCCTTTCTGATCCCTCTGGCGTCTCAATCAGAACCTGTCTCCAGGTGATCACTGACAGCTGTAGTACTTGCTGTCCCGTTCCAAGCATCTCTGTGAGGGCCTCTACCATTCCCCACTTTATCCAAGTTTCTCCTCTCCTATTCACAACTGTTGAGTCATTATCATAGGTTACACTTCTCACAAGTCTGCCTCCGCTTTATCCTGACATTGCTTCTTCACTGGTCAAACCTAATCAAGCACTCTGATCTTTTGTTGCACTGCGTTCTAGATCTTCACTCCCAGGGTGCCTTGCATCTCCTTCATACAGCCACAAAGAGGGCTGGTGTTTGGCTCCCTCTTCACTCTTCTGGTTGAAATACATAATTAACAGTTTTTCAATGTTGTGGCAATCTGAGAATCCTTTCCCAGAAAAATGAGGTACGTTTGAATGTGCTCAGAGTCCCTCTGCCTTTGCCTAGAATTTCGTCAAATGCTTCGCTCCTCCTTGTGGAGTTTGCCTGCTTTGGAGTTTAGACCTCCTGAGAAGCTGACCTGCCAACATGATGGCTCCCAGCTCTTCTCTGCTGCACTCTTTTCTCTCTGGCTGCACCAGATTCTTTCTAGTTGTGTTTAAAAGCCCAACAACTTTTCATCCTTTCACTCAAGCAGTTTCCTCTACTTGTTGCTTAGCACCTTGCAGCAAGATATTGTTACTGGATTTTATTTCATTCCTTTCTATTTTCCTCAAGCCTCTTAAAGGAGCTATGCAAGTCTTGTCAATCTCATTTTCTTAAACAGAGAATGTTAAATCTTTATTACTTAAATCTAACCCAGAGCATCATAAAATACACTTGAGACTTGCTTGGCTTGTAAAGTTCCTAGGTTGGAAATGCAATAGTATCTGTAACATTTCCTTCCACATGCCTGTTGCTGAAAGGGTCTAATTTTGTGCATAAAGTAATTCCATGAGGCATGTTCTTGTCTTGAGGGAAACTCAGTGAGGTGTGTGTATTTGTATATAATGCATGTTAAATTTGTACAGTGCAAATATCTTTTTAGAGATATTCTATCTTGGATTCTGCTTGTTACATGAAAAGAGAATTAAGCAAAGAAAATACCCAGCTGAACGTAGCAACTCTTTACTCATCATTACCGCCCTAGGAGTCCAACTGTTGAGAGCTACATGAGAAAATTATACTCTATTATTAGTGGCTCACTAGCTATCTTGACATTTCAGTGTTTGACACCTCAGTCCTTATGCAAATTACAGGATTTAGAAGAATTTTATTTTTCATCCCTTTTATGAAAAGAAATCTCCAGTATTTTTTCATTTATTCTCTCCCCGGGCCCAGGAACCTGTTGAGGTTTCTCCTGTAAAGGTGGTACTTGCTGACATGAGTGGGTCTCAGAACTGCCACAAATTCCCCGTCCATTGCTATTCGGTGTATGCAGGGGTAAGTCACATCAGGAGACCGTCCATTCCAGTCTTTCCTCTTCCTCTGGGGCTAACCATTTTACTACTAAAATTGACATCTCTTCCCCATCTTCAGTGCAATTGGAGAAACTGTATTGCAGCATTTCTGTTGCTGTTCCAAGTTTCCGGCTGGTTTGAGGACCGCTAGTTGATGCAATAATGCATCATTTTTAATCCTTCCTTTCCTAGATTCAGATTAACTGTTCTTATACTCCTATGTCAATTGATTGACCAGACTGATGCTATTGTTCAGCACTAAAGGCCTTTTCTTCCCCACTGCCTCCATTACAGTGCTTTGAAATCACTCTAACTTGGATTTGAGAATAGTCTTATCAAAGGAATGGGTCCTGGTTTTTCCTCTTGTGTTCCAAGTCTAGTTTCACAAACTTAATCTAAAGTCTTTTTTCCCCTCTTCAAAAAAGAAGGGGGCAGGGGGTAGTTTTAAGCTTGACCATTATAAATTGCCTAGGGGTCTTTTGTGAGTTTAAAGGAGATGTCAAAGTTGAAGTGGTTTTTTTGAACTGAGGCAGCATTTACACCAGCAAACTACTTTGCTGTAATTCATCACCAGTGCATGTCCGGTAATGCTAACCATTAGGTAGGCCAGAGGCATTTTTATCAGTCCTCTGTTTTTCAGTCATTAATGAATGGCATAGTGGTAGAAGTGTGAGAACTGTTGACGTTACCTTTTCAGCCATTGAGCCCACTGGTAGAGTTGCAGTGAGTGTGGATTATATTTCACTGCTAATGTAACCAGGGTCTTAGTATTCCTGTTACTTCCTGATCTTGAGACATGTGAACTTGCACAGCAAGAATCTTATTGTTACAGTATTCATTGTGAATGGGGACACACAGAAATCCCTCTTCACAGTTCTTATTAAATTTGAGAGTAGAAGTATCTCTTCTGCTGGATCTCTGGTATTTTAATAAGTAGCAATTAATTATTAAACAAAGAATGTGGTTAAAGCACGGTCTCTTTTGTGGTTTAACTATTATAAAATAAAAGTTAGAATTAAACTACAAAAGCCAGGAAATTCAGAGATGAGACAAACTCTGTCCTTAATTCCCCATTGTACCATTGTATTACAAGATATAATATACCACTTTAGTTTGTGTAGTCTTTCACATAAAATGTGTTCCAAACTATTTTTATTAATATCAGATACTTATTTTACAGTAGCATCCAGGGCCAGAGTCAAGCTCAGAGCCATCTTGTGTTAGGCACTGTACACAGCTGGAAGCGTGCACAGTCTCAACCCCAAAGAGTTTACAAATGTTAGTTTAAAGACAGTTGTCAATTCCACCGCCTTCCCAGGAGAATTTCCACGGGGCCCCCTGATCCCAGAGGGTTGATATATACACCCTTATAGATCTTAATTATTTAATTAGTACCTTAATTATAAAGGCATCATGAGGTTTGGGTTTCAAGTAAACATCCAGAAGTTCTGATACCTGTTGGAACCTTTGGAGGCTCTTTTCCCTCCGTGCCCTAGGTTTCCCCCCAACCGTTTGCCTTTATGTGGGTGGAGAGATTTGTTACTCTCCCCCCCAGCAACCTTCAGGCAACATCCTCCCATACTCTGTATGCAAGGAGCCCACAGGTTTTCCTCATGGAAATGGAGTATGTTTGATGTCTCCTCATTCCTTATGTCACCTCTACCTGTGATGTGGTCCCCCTTTCTGCATCACCATCTCTGTTCCTCTCAGCCCTGATATGGAGAGTCTAGAGTGGAATGGAGATCTGCCCCCTCCAAAACAATGCATCTCTGCAGGTGCCAGCCAGGATGTGTGGGCACTCTGCCTGCTCTCCTTGCATCTGCTCCCTGGGTCTCATGCTCCGGAAAAGGGCAAACTCATGGTCAAGTCAAGGTAAAGGCTAGGTGAGCAGGCTCTAGCCTTCTGCCGCCTTCTTGTATCACTCACTTTTTTTTTTTTTTTTTTTTTTTTTTTAAAGTAACTAAGCCCATGGCTCTGGTTGGGACTGAGTGCCCCTTGGCTAATGCTTAAAATTTCTGGGCAGTCCTGGCCAATCTCTGGAGATTTGGAAAATATAGTTACGCCATGTTTTATTAAAGGCAGACAAAGAAATTGTCATAAACCAGGGAGAAAATGTCATCTTCCTGAGATTTGCAAAAAGATGGAAAGTCAAGATAAAAAGTGGTGGTTCAAGAAGATTATAGGAGCTACAGAGGACAAGACTGTTGTCTCCACACAAGTTTTCAGGGTTGGTACAGGAGGCTGATGGTGGATAAGCAAGAGTGGGATGAAATGACACAGTCCCTGGGCCAGACTGAAATAAGTCCAAGAAGGGTTTTAAAAATGAGGTCAGTTTTGGACTGTGATCTGAACTGACTGGGGAATGAATACCCTGGAAGTGTAATGGCCCTGAAACTTTATTTATTTATTTATTGCAAGAATTTGAATTAACTAGTAAATGTGTGTTTTCCCTTCAGGTACCAGGCAAAAATGTTAGTTCTTAATTAAATTTCTGGCAACCTCTAAAACCTTTAGCAGGAAGTGAGTAGTTCATCCCACCCCTGACCTTATCTGGGGCAGGCCTTTTTAATTTTGAGCTACAGTTTTGATGCCAATTAACACAAACTATTGGAACACTGGTTTCTTGCAATCACAGCTTAGACTCCATAAATCAGCAACACTTTTATTTAAAATAAAATCTTTGGAATGAATTAGTCAATACGTACCCAATATGTCTGTAATTCTTTACGTCGAAGTTGCAGTTTATTTTTTTTCCTCCTAAAGCAATTGGTGTTGGTGTAATGCCAACGCTGAGGGTTTCTTAAAAGCCCATTCTTGAGGAGTAACAATGCATACCATGCTTTAGCCTGGTTCTCCTTCTGTTAGTGCAAGACAGCTACTATTGTAAACTTTAAAACAAAAATATCTTAGAACAATTTATACCTAAGTCTTGGAAATTAGCTGGTGAGAATTTTTCATGACAACATTTCAGAATAAATGGAAATAGAGGAATATTCTTTGTAGAGGAATTGCTAGCCGTTTAACTTGGTGGCTCTTTGAATCTGATGAGGGGTTTCAACACTGGAAGTAGTCCTGGCAGAGATGCGTTAGTGGGCACAGTCCACTAATACATCTCTGCCAAGACTAAGATACAGATTGAGGCTCACAAGATATTTCATATGGTTCTACAGTTTTATTGCATGAATTTTGCCCCTATATATGCATAAGTATGTGTGAAATCCATATGTTTAAACAGGAGGTGTTATAGGCTCTTCTAAACAGAGGAGACTCTTCTAAAGTGTGTGGTTTGAGTGGGATTTTTCAAAAGCACTCATCGTTGAAATAACTCTGTTCCTGTTGAAGTCAATAATAACGTTCCCTTTGACTTCACTGGGAGCAGAATTAGGCCCACACTGAAGATTTTTGAAAAACCCACTCTGAGTATACTACAGCCTCTTGTTTGAACATTATTTTATAGACCTATTCCCTTCCTTCCTTCCTTTTAACAGGTAACATTGCCAATGCTACAGCAGTGGTAGCTGCATTATATGAAATTAACTTCTGCAGTTTTATAAAGCTAGTGCTTGTTCAGATTGTATATATTTACCTTTTGCAAGTGACACAAGATCACAGATGTTTGACATTCTATAGTGTTCAAATGAGGTGGAAAAATAAAACTAATTTTTTTTCCTTCCAGCGTTCAATTTTAAGATTTGATCAGACAGTTTCACCTCTGAGTGAAATGGAAGCATTGATGCAGAACTAGTCACGCGCCTAGCTTTATGACAACAAAAGCTTTTGTTTATGTAGGCTTCTATACTGTATCCATCATTTTAGTATCGGAGCCCCTGTACTATAGATTTCACACCCTGTCTGCTACTATGGTCTGGATCAAAATGGATTAGAACCCAATAGCTTCAGGTCAGTCTAATGTCAATCAAGTTGCCCAGCCTTAAGCAATAATAGAACTTTGACGCTAAGCTGCATATCAAAAGAGTGCACTCAGGCAGATCTGATGAACAGTTCGCTTTTCTTAGACTTCTGTCCTTTATTTTACATCTTTTGAAGAGGAGTTGCTCGTTCCTCTTTGGGGTTTACCTTGACCTGCTGCTGATTATTGTTGTTCCTACTGCCCTCCGTGTGCTAAGAGTAAAAGATGGACCTTGCTTTGGAGGGCACAGTGGGTCTTAATTGAAGTACCTGTACAGAACAAGCCATTTAGTCAAACAAAATAAATCTGGAGGTAGAATTTCATTAATAGCTGCTTTGAGAAATGGTTTACAAATACCCAGCATAGCCTGGAGTCATTTTAAAAATAAATCTGAACCAAACCAAATTATATTTCATAAAACAATGGATCCCTATTAAACACAGCTAAACGTTACCCACCACATCAGGGTTGTTGCAGCTAAACAGGATTGTGCAGCACTCTTTCAAGGTGTTTTGATTCTACAATTTGAAATAGGATTTTTTTTTATACAGCAAATAATGCTCAAGCTACTTTAGTCTTTTGTATTTTATTGCATACCATAATCACTTTATCCCAAACTCTTGTTCTGGATTGCCGAACCTGGAATGAAGCAAACGATTTACTGCATTGCCAGGGGTTTAGTGTGCTAAGGTTTTTTAAATTCACTTCAGTGTGTCTGAAGTGAATATTAAGTTAAAGGGACAAGTATAGTCGACACAGTCTGGGGAGCTGGCGGAGAAGACAATGGCATTTTTTCCCACTTACTCATAATAATGAGATATACTGCAAGGAAGATAAGAGAACGATATTGGGAGGAAGGATTGGTTCAGATCCATAGAAATTCCTTTGGCCAGCAATCTGCGAAGAGCATGTAAATACAATTCAGAGGAAGGAAGTGATTGCATCCCTCCCGAATGTCACCATAGACAGAAGCTTAGCATTGTTCTCCAAACTGCTAAATGTGAGTCTGGCATAGATTTTCCACAGCTCCTAGGTTGGTGAGCTTGATTGTCTGCGGCCAGGCTGCCTGATGCTGCTGAAAAAGACTTGCTGTGCAGCAGTCTGCTCTGGCTGAATTAGAGATCTCCTCATGTCCACTGAACAGTGGAAACTGATACAGTTTATGAAGAGTGTACTCGTGGAAAGTGTTACATCTCTTCTGAATAAAAAAAAATCTTTCATTTAGAATTGAAAGTGAATAATGCTTCCATTTCCATACAGTGTTTCAGAACTTGTATGTTGATTTGAGCATACCAAGAGACAGGTCAATTTGCACAAGCCGTGGTAAAAACAGGAAAGAGATGAGCTGAAAGTAAAATCAGCATATTCATATTAAAAGGGGCTTGGATTCATTTTGCAGTGTCCTTGTTGTTTTCACTAGTGCAAAGTTTGATTATTGTACAGGAAATTATTGCCTCACATCTGAGTATACATTACAAAACAAGAACTCTGAATTCTGTTGGAAGACCTGTGAAAATTTGAGGTAACACACAGGTCAGCACTTGCTAGCAACGTGTTACGAAACTAACAAATGTTTTACAAGCAACTATGCACAGGTTGAAGTTGATACTTTGTCTCTTAGGCCTTGTCTACACTACCAGGGTAAGTCGACCTAAGTTACGTAACTCCAGTTACGTGAATAACGTAGCTGGAGTCGATTTAGCTTAGGTCGACTTACTGCGGGGTCGACAGGAGACACTCTCTCATCAACTTACCTCACGCTTCTTGTTCCGGTGGAGTACCGGAGTCGATGGGAGAGCAGTCTACAGTCAATTTAGCATAAATCGACCCCCGGTGCATTGATTGCCACAGCGTCAATCCCCGGTAAGTGTAGACAGCCCTTAGACTTTTCCCTTATGCCTGTCAGTTAATCCATAGCATGCAGTTAACCAATGTACAGCTGTCCACGTTATGTTGGCTTTGCTGATGCTTGCTTATTTATAAGTGATTGTAAAACTAAAATATGCCTGTAAATTTTTTTGTCATGCTTTTACCTTTTAGGGTGAATGCACAATTGTGGTTAGAGATGCATAGTTCATTGGCAAGCTGTAAAATTTCCTCTCAGATATTGTTCCAGCCATAGACTTCAGTACTAACCTGCATCACTTTTGCCATTCTGATCCTGAGCCCAAAGCAGCTCAGTCTGACCAACAGAAGGCTTTACTATTCCAGTAGCAGGCCTCTCCCAAGAGATAGTGGCCATGTCTCTACTACAAACATAAGTTGACATCCAGCTGCCACAGTAATTAAGTTGGCTGTGTCCATGTCCTTGTGTCATGCTCCTTGTGTCAGTGGAACGTGTCCTCACTAGTAGTGCTTGCATCAATGCAGAGAGCAGTGAGGTTTTGGGAAGGGCTTGCAGTGCTTCATGGGACTAAAACATTCTCGCAGAAATGACTGGGAACATGGCTTCAACATCCCATGATGCAGTTTTCTCCCTCCCCTGATTTCATCTGCAATCCTTATTTCATGCCTTTTTTAAAAAAAGCAGGCATAGCTGTGCATATGGCATCTGCAGAAACGCATGGACCCTGCTCAGCTGTGTACAATTGTGGCAAGTGTCGCAAACAGCACATGCCTTACCCTGCAGTATTTCCAGAGCTGTGAGAGGAACCGCCGCATCCTTCAAGTAGCCCTGCTGGAATGAAACAATTCCCAGTTGCTTCTGGCAGTCGTGCAGCAGCTTAACACAATGGAGCACTGGTTCTGGTCCTGAGAAACAAGCACTCACTAGTGGGATCACATCGTTATGCAGTTATGGAATGATGATCAGTGATTGCAGAAATTTTGTAGGTGCAAGGCCACTTTTCAGGAACTGTGTGTGGAGCTCTCCCCAGCCCTGCTGCTCAGCAACACTAACATGAGACCTGCTTTGACAGCAGAGAAACAAGTGGCAAATTCTGTGTGGAAGCTTGCAATGCCAGACTGCTATCAGTCAGTGGGCAATCAATTTGGAATTGGTAAATCCACTGTGGGGGGTTACTGTGATCCAGGTATGCAGAGCTATTAATATTCTTCTGCTAAGAAGGACAGTGACTCTGGGCAATGTGCAGCACATAGTGGATGGTTTTGCCACAATGGGGTTCCCTAATTATGGTGGGTCAATGGATGGCATGCATTTCCTTATCTTGGCACCAGACCATCTTTCCAAAAAGTACCTAAACAGAAAGGGATACTTTTATATTGTTTTGCAAGCACTGGTGGATCACCAGAGGTTTTATACCAACATCAACGTGGGATGGTCCCAGAAGGAGCATGATGTGTGCATCTTTAAGACAGGTCTGTTCAGAAAGCTGCAAGCAGGGACTTTCTTTCCAGACCGCAAAATTACCACTGGTGATGTTCAAATGCCAGTAGTTATCCTGGGAGAGCCAGCCTACCTCTTACTCCTATGGCTCATGAAGCCGGACACCTGGATACCAGCAAGGAGCAGTTCAACAATAGGTTCAGCAAGTGCAGAATGGTGGTTGAATGTGCCTTTGGCCATTTGAAGAGTCGCTGGCGCAGTCTGCTCACTCGATTAGATCTCAGTGGAAAAAAAATATCCCTATGGTTTATAGCTGACTGCTGTGTGCCTCATAATATCTGTGAAGCAAAGAGAGAAGTTTCCACAAGGGTGGAATGTGGAGGTGGATAGACAGTCTGTCTGCTAATTTTGAGCAGCCAGATACGAGGGCTATAAGAAGAGCTCAACGTGGAGCAGTGCGTCTCAGGGAGGCTTTGGAAACCCATTTTAGTAGTGACCCACAGTAGTGTGCGCTGTCTGTCTGTATTGGGCCTACCATAATCTGAACCTTAATGTGACTGCTACGTTTTGTTTTCCATGCACATCACACCCAGTGCCTCAGATTCCCTGTCCCTTTCCTCCCCTTCTGCTTTGAATTAATAAAGATTTCATTTTCAAGATCTGGACTTTCATTGCACGCAGATATAGACACCAAAAGATCTGTCACAAGAATTAAATCTTGGAAAGACGGTGGAATAAAATTGGGAGGGGAAAACACATTCATCTGGTCTTTAAAAGAACAGCGGCCTTGCCTGTCATACCTCAGCATATGTGCAGCTGTTATTCTTGACACCCTCCCAGGGGATTGAGTGGAAGGGATATTGCATTGGCACCCCTCACCTAGTGGAACACAGGAGGGGGAGTGTGGTGATGTTGGAATGCCATTCTGCAGAGGGAGTTTGAGCCTCGAGATGTTTCTCCTGATTGTCACTCAGACACCTCAACATGTCTGTTCCTTCAGAATCCCCAGCATCTACTACTGTGTGCCATCTTCATTCTCCGGGGGTCCTGTCCTGCTCATAATGTCCGCATCCAGTTTTTCAGAGAGAGCAATCCTGCACGTGCTCTGCTCGGTGTCTGCTGTCATGGAGGCATTTATTATCTCATTAAACATGTCATCGTGCATTTGTTCTCCTTCGTCTTATCTGGGAGAATCTCTCTGCTGGTGTGGAAGAATAACTGAAGGCCACACTTTCAGCTGTAAGCCATGCAAAGCAGAAAGGAACCATTGTCAGTGCAGACCCAGGGCCTAGTGCACAGTTGCTATATAAAAATTGCTCCCCTGAATCCATGCAAGTGTAAAGCAGAACATTTTCATTTCTACACGGTATTAATTGAACCGGTTTGCTGCCCCAGCCATGATGGGTTTGGTCTGGGGGCAGGGGCATCAGACCGTCTGCAGCCGTGGAACCGTAGATGGCCAGGGGGCCATGCCACCTTCTCTTTGTAACATGGATGTTGTCTGGAGGTCGGGGACCAGTGTTCCACCTCCCAAACTGCAAGCCTTGGCAGAGGCGGCACAGCGGGGGAGGTGTGTGTGCTTGCAGTGGCATGTGGTCACCACAACATTTTCCTTATTTCCCCGTTGCTCTCTAGCGCCCAAGGCTCGTAGTTTTTGAGGTCAGCGCTGACCCCTGCCACCCAAACTGTCCATGTTTTGTAAAGCTTGGGTGACTGGGCAGAAAATGACAAGAGGTTGTGGGGGGGCCAGGCACAGGCACTACTGTTTGCACTTTGAGCAATTTAAATGTAAACTACCACCATCTCCCATAGGTGACCCTAGCTGATATCATGCTCCTGAGGGTAACAGAGGCCGCAAGGGAACAGCTGCTGCAAGCATCCAGGTACATACCAGGACTTTATGTTGCCATGCTGTGTACTGCGATGATGCCAGGCGAATTAATACTGGAGTGGGGTGGGAAAGTGTCCTACTGCAGTGGAAGAAATAAGGCAGCCCTTCCCAGAAACCTTCTGCAATGGATTGCAGAGTACTTCCATGAAAGTTTCCTGGAGATCTCTAGGAAGGAATCCTAGGACATCCCTGTGTACATAATCTTTTTCAGAGGGCACCCTCTGCCTATCTGGTGTAGCCACTGGGAAGCAAATAGCCACTCTACCTCAATTGTTTTTTTAAATAAAAAGTGGAATATAAGAACATGTGACCCCAAAATATTAATTGGAATTGCATACTCACCAGAGGTTCCTTCCCTGGCATCACTCTCGGCCATGCTGATCTGTTGCAACTGGCTGGACTGTTCCGGGGTTATAAACAGCTCCTGGCTCTCTAGGACAGTGGATCCAGTGCTCTCCTGTCTCCCATTCCTCTTCCTTGTCCATGAAGGACAGTGTTGTCTGCGGTGGCCCATGTCTCCGACTCCTCAGAGGTACTGCGCTGCTCTTGGGGGTCATGGTAGGGTCGCAGCTGAGAATAGCATGCAGCTCCTTGTAAAAATGGCATGTATGCGGTACTGAACCAGAGCGACTGTTCATCTCCCTTGCCTTCTGCTATGCCTGCTGCAGTTCCTTGATTTTCACATGGCACCGCTGTGTCCCTAGTGTAGCCCTTCTGCCCCATGCTGCGAGTGATCTGCTTGTATATGTCTATGGTTCTACGGCTGGATCAGAGCTGTGCCTGCACAGCCTCTTCTTCCCACAGACCCAGAAGATCCACCACCTCCTATGTACTCCAGGCAGGAGCATGTTTGGAGTGTGGCGCTGGCATGATCAGCTGGGCAGGTGAGCTTTCCACGCCGAACAAACAGGAAATTAAAATTCAAAAGTTCCTGGTTGTTTAACAGGGGAGGGGCTGTTTCCTGTGTACCTGGCTGCTGGGCAGTGGAGTTGAGAATGGTGGCCAGAGCGGTCACAGCGGAGCATTGTGGGACATCTCCTGGAGGCCAGATAAGTCGACATAAGCCACACAGCATCTACGCTGCCACTGCATCAACCTAACTACGTCGAATTGAGCACTACGCCTCTCGTGGATGTGGAGTAATTAAGTAGTGATAGCAGGTGAGTTGCATCAGTGGACGGAACCTGGTAGCATAGACACAGACGACATTAGGTTGACCTAAGCTGCCTTACGTCGACCTACCTGTGTAATGTAGACCAGGCCACTGTAGTTCAATATACTGAATATGGGCCTGAGCGCCAGGAACTTCTGGTTTCTAATCCCACTTGTGCCACTGACTCCCTGGGTGACATTTGACAACACACTTACCTTCTTTGTGCTTCAATTGCTTCATTCGTAAAGCGAGAATTATATTTACCTTCCTCAGGTGGGTGCTGTGAGGACTAATTTTTATACAGAGCTTTGAAACTATAGAGTGCCATAAGTGATTGTTTTTCTGAGCAGACTGTCATGTTGCATGGTGGTTTTGTGAGATGGACAAGTGTACACTGAGAGAGGTTGAGATTGTTACATGAATTTCATGTAACGAATCTAAATTTGAACCCAGTTTTCTTGAGACAAAAGTTAGTGAAGTAGTCTGACACATGTTGTGCCTTGTTTTCTCTCCCTTTGCCCAGCCCCATTCAGAAAACCACATACTGTATGTGCCATATGCATATTTTCTTAAAAGCCACTTCTTACAGCAACAGTTCTCCATTTGAAGTCATGATCTACAATTGTAGATGATTGTATCTAGATATTACCATTCATTATCTTTTCTATTACTGATAAAAACACACGCCAGTTCACTGTAAATTGAAATCCGTAGTATTCAGTCCTGGTAAAACAAATAGTTCCTTTCCTCAGAAGTTCATTCTGTTCTGTCCAGTCCTTTCTTATTGTCTGTGTTAATCTGTTTTGAAATGTTTTAAGGAATCAGCAGACTGATAAAATGGCAATGTAGCATTGCCATTCACTCTGGCTTCAGTCACCATGACTTCTATTGAGGAGTAAATCAACAGCAGTGCAGGAGGAATATTTAAAGGGCACTAGTCCAGAGAGGATGAAATAGATTAGACAAGTAATCAAATATAGGAGAAATACTATTTCTTTCACCCCTTCTATCTTCTTCAAGTTGGCTTTTCTAATATTTATGCAGCTGGAGGATATCCAGGCAGATACCATGCCTCTCAACAGAGTTTTGTTCGTTTGTGTCATTGAAGCACAAATACTGATTATTTTAATCGTTATTTGCTTGAATCCTTTTAAACTTGCCTTTTGCCATTAGAATCTTTGGTATCTTAATACACTTCTGTTATTGCTGGAATTTTCTTTCCTTTTTGATCATATATTATTGGTAATCTCCACATGCATTCAAAATGACATTGGGTGTTAAAAAAAACCACATTAAAAAACCACTGTCACTTCAATTTGTTATCTGAAGATTTTTTACAGCCATTGTGCAAAATTGATTCCAACTGTATCAAAATTATTCATTATAAGGAGAGGTGATTTCACTTGTCCTATGAATTGGGCTTACAGATAAAATCCCCTCCAACTGTGAGAACCTGATTTCCTATTCACTGCTCTGAATAGAGAGTAATCTGTGGCGAGACTTAATGCTCAACAAAAATGATTGAGTTGTCTTCAAATATGATGATAAACTTTACCCAACAGCATCTCACCTCACTGAAATGTTTATGGTCTTACAATGTGAAGAAATTATCAGTCTATACAGATTCTATGCACTCGCTTCTCTGATATGCACAGTGCTAAGTGGCACCATGAGTAGGCAGGGGTGGGTTGTTTTTTTTTCTGCTTTGCTGTCTGTTAAAAACTAGCAGGCTTCTGTTTGACAGACCAAAGTTACCATTGTAAGCAATGGAATGGAATAGGTTAAGTCAGTGCAGTATGCTACTAGGCAGACGGAAATTATTTTGGCATCCAATAAACAGGATTAATTTTATCTGTGAAGAACTCGGATATCATAAAAATCTATTGTTACCAGGTCACTGCTATTTGTGAGGTTTGCTGGAATCAATATAATGCATTTGCTGTTCAGCTTTTGGGATCTGGATTCTAATCCTGACTAAAAGATTAACAAATGAGAATGAACGTAGTCTCCAGATTATCCCCAAACCACCAGGCCGTTATTTATAATGATCACTCTTGGCTCAGGAGAGCTCCAGGATAGTCATAACAGCATGTGCTGCAGGACAGAACTGAAGAACAGACTTTGATGCTTATACATTTTCCTTTTGTTATACCTGGTCTTAGCTAGCATGATCTTTCCTTCAACTTCAAGTGAAGTGAAATTCACTTACAACTCTATTTTTTAAAAAACATAATCCATTTATTTAACCCCTTGTTCCCAAGTGAGGTTTGTGGAAGTCCTGGCGTAAAAGATAGGTCAACACTACAATAAAACACCCCTGGCAGGCCTGTCTCAGCTGATTCTGGCTTGGGATGTGGGGCTATAACACTGTAGTGCAGATATTTGGGCTTAGTCTGGATCATGGGCTCTGGCATCCTCTCGCAGGTCCCTGAGTCCAGGCTCCAGCCCAAGCCCAAACCCAAACATCTGCATTGCAGTTTTATAGCCCCACACACCAAGCTTGAGTCAGCTGATGCAAGCCAACCATGGGTGTTGTATTGCAGACATACCCAGAGAGCCTGGGTAGCTCTCACTCACCAGTCAATGCCATGGGGAATCCAAACCCCTGTCCCCTTTTCTACCATCCAGTGACAGATCATATATTTTAAATCATTTAATATGCATATCCTTGTTCAAAGACAGCTTGATGTTCAGTGGCATTACTGTAAGGACATTGGCTTTTCAGTGCACCAATAGCTTGCTGCTCTACATGGTTTAGAGCTCAGTAAAGGGCAGGAGATCTTTAGGCCTAATGTCAGACTAGTAGAAGTATACTTTTTAAAATTTCCAATGAGCTGTTCCCCCAAGTTAATTGCAAAGGAGACTTGAGCGCCTTGTTTAATGCCATTATGTATGTGTGTGGTGTGCACATCTTTGCAACCTTTCACACACTGGCTAATAATGGTTTTGACCTTCTGGGTTAAATTTGCCTACTTAATTATATTTTTTCTGTAATCTGAATCCTTTTTTCTTTAGCTTATTTGCATGCATTAAAGTGTGTTAAATTTAGGATTTGATGTAGTCAGGGCCTGGGATAAAAAAATCAAGTAACAGGCCTTTTAATAATGAAATGCAGTAGAACTGGAAGCTGCAGGGTCTGACCATGTGGACAAATGAAATGTCTTTTGTCTGCATTTGCAGTCTTCCTAGAGTAAAGTGGAGGTCTCTGTCTGGTTTAGGACAGCTAGCTAAACCTGATCGTTCCCCTCCATACACTGTTTCACCCTCATCCAGACCTGTTCCCCACTCCTATAGCTGTCTCCACAGGGCTTTCTACACTTAGCAGGGGATCGACACACGGCGATTGATGCATCGGCGGTCGATTTAGCGGATCTAGTGAAGACCCACTAAATCAACCGCAGATCTCTCTCCCGTCGACTCCTGTACTCCACCGGATTGAGAAGAGTGAGGGGAGTCGATGGGAAAGAGTCTTCTGTCGACATCGTGTAGTGTGGACCCCGCAGTAAGTAGATCTCAAGTCGACGTAGCTTAGTTACACTATTCACGTAACTTAAATTGCATAGGTTAAATCGACTTTTTCCTGTAGTGTAGACAAGGCCACAGGCAGTAGTACAATGCAGCTGTAATGGATTGGGCGTGAGAGAGGGCCACTAGGCAAGGTTCCCTCTGTAATTTTCAGAGCCGAGTATAATTGCCGGTAGTTACCCAGCTCCTTATATTTTAACTAAGGCTATAATCATAGCTGTCAGGCTTTGTGTGAAATTTCCCTCTCCCCCCCCCCTTTTTTTTTGTGCTCATTAGGATAAGTAAGCTGGCCGTAGCGGTCAGTAAATTTCTCTTAGGGAAGGGACCTTCTGTAGGCCCTGATATCCAGATATTCCTGCTCTCAATATTTTTGAACTATTGTAGCACCCTTAGGCCTCAGTCAGTATTGAGACCCCAGGGTGCTAAGTGCAATGAAAACTCTACTGAAACACAAAGAGCATGTAGTTTTAAAAGAAAATTGACGACATCAAAAAGTGAGCGGTGAGGAGAGAGACAATAAAATTGTTACATAAATTTTCCTTTTTTTAATGGTTACAAGTTCCAACTAGCCACATCTGCCCTTTTGAGTCATTATGAATTGGCTGATTTCTTTTAGACATAGTGACACAAGTGGGACTTGATAGATTTGGAAGAGAAGGTAATGACCTAATGAATGAGTTCAGGGAGGGCATATGATTGATAATTCCAAGTGAATAATTTGCTTTTTTTAAAAAGGAAATATATTGGTAATATCTCACAGGCTGCCTTTGCAGCTATGCCAGTGCATCTGTGTTCGGAATTTTCTCTGACCTCCGGAAAGGTTTAGGTTCATTGGACGAGGCTTTACCAAAGCACCTGACTCCTGACACCCGTACTGTTCTAGTCCTGATTTTCTTATGCAGACAAGTGATCTTGTTTTATTACCTTGTCTGGTTTATTTTTAAATGAACAGTCAATACCCAATACCATAAATATGAACTCCAGGGAGCTTTGGGGCATGGGCTCCACTGCCCTTTATGTATTTAATGGACATTATAAAAATGCTCACGTGAAAATGCCAGCATGACCAATGTGGTATTACAGCAGTATCAACAGGACTTCATTGATAAGGTTCCACTGAAATTTTTGCTTAAAACAGGACTCAAAACCCTCTGTGTAATGCTTTTGCATTTAATTTAGTGTCCAGATCTGGTGTAGTGACTCTTCAGAGAAAAGTTGAATTTTCTGTGAAATTATTTTAGTGAAAAAATTACTAACTTTTGCAAAGAAAAGATTTTAAAATGCTTGTTTTACTCGCTTTCTTTTGCGTTCACTGTTTTACAACCATACTTTCCACAAGCTCCAGAATTCTCTTTCACAATCTGATACCATCTTGGCCATAAGCCACTCCTGGGATTTTAAAATGTAAAGATAACAATTTTTTCCTTACTTGGGATAATCAGACTCACTGATGGAACTGTTCAGATCCATCAGGCGTTTCAGTATTCCAGTGCTGCCAGACTGTCTCCCTGAATCTTGGCATGCAATCGACACAACAAAGTATGTGATTTCCTGTGCTCTACATGTACTTCTGCTGAGCAAGGTTGCTGGATATGTAGGTGGAAGCATGTGGTTAGGCTCAGGGGAGAGGTGTGGCTTTGGGGGGGCATGGGGGCAAGTAGGGATATAAGTAGTGTGGTGACTAGAGATGTGGGGGGTAAGCAGAGCAGGGCTTGAATGGACATGAGGGGTTGAGCAGAACTTTGAGGAGTTAGGAGCATTTGAGCCAGGATGTGGGAGAGGGTCTGGGGCAGGGAGAGGCTTTGTCCATAAGCATGCAGGGAGCTAAGGTTGTGAGGAGACCCCAGGGTGCCTGTGCCACGACATTGGTGCTTGAAGGGCTCCCTCAGCACTGAGGCTGTAGTGCTATGCAAGAAAAAAACAAACCACACATTACAGCTAGTCATTACAGTATTTAATGCATGACTGGAAGGCACTCATGCTGCGCTGACGTGGCAGGTATAAGAACCTGTGTAGGATAGAAACATGGAGCCTCTGATGTACGAATGCTTTGGCACAGACATTCTGCCTGGCATGTGAGGGAGCCAAGTCAGAGCCCATGCAGAACCATTTAAAGCTTCATACCTTGTAAATGTGTGCAAGCCACACTAACTCTGCTCTTCGTCAGATCACGTGGCCGGTGTTCGTGGAGATACATGTGGGCTGTGAGTGGTAGAAAAGTAGTAATTAGTGTTAGAAAAGGAGCATCGATGGTTTATTGAATGATTTATGTTTTGTTCGTTCCTTTTTTATGCAGTCTAGTAACCATAACTGAATCTAACTTATTTTTAGGTGGGAATTTTTATATAAGTTGGCACCGTTACTGGTAGGATATATGGTCCTGTCATCTTTTTGCAACTAACTTACAATTATTTGATAAAATTGCAGACAGACTAGTATATTCAAAGTATTAGCTTGAGTTAGAAGTGAAGGGTGAATGAAAGGAAATGATTTTTCAGTATGACAGAAATAGGGAATTCCCCTGTGGTGTTGAGACTCATGCATCTCTGTCTCATCCTTTTCTATCACAGTCAGTAAATCTGTCAAAATAAAATGAGGCAGAATATAAACTACCTGGCTTTAAACTCGGTCCATGGTGAAATTTTTTAAAGTTCTCATTTTTGTATCTGTAAAACATTGCAGAAGAATGAGACTGGAAGTGACTAGTAACTACTGAGCTGTGTATCTAGCATATGTTACTAACTTGAGTTGCCCCTCTGCATGCAGAAAGGTTAGGTTCATTGGACCAATCTAGCAGATAAAGTTATATAAGGCACTGACTCCTTGTCCCCTTAGGCATTAATTCAGATGCAGGCAGTAGGCCTCATTTAAATCTTTCAGATCATGCAAAGGTAGGATTACCATCTTTAATAGTTTATTCTGCAAGACAAACTGAGGGTGTCGTGCATGGCATGTGTATTGCACTGTGTCTGTGTCAGATACTTTAATGTGCCACAAGTCAAGTTTGTGAGATACTGTCAAACTTGGGATATCTTCTGAAAAATGGGAAAGATGGCAACTTTTAACAGTTTGCCTGACTTCTAATGTGGCTAATGAGCAATTGTTCTTGTTTGCATTTGTGCAAAAGTGTGTGAAGTTGAACTTCTGATTGTAGCTCTTAACATGCTAAGAGGAGAAGATCTCCATTTTCTTTCTCTTCCCACCCCCCCCCCACCCCTGCAAAAAAAAGTGAAAGATTAATAGTGAGATGTTAAGGAGAAATTGAATATTTGTCATCTATACTGTACATAGCCGTTTGGATTAATACAATGCTTTACATTTTATGGACAGACACTCCTTTATCCCTATCTCAAATCAGCTCTAACTAAACTTCAGTTCATCACAATGTGTCTCAATACCCAAGATATATTTTTTTAATTGGACCCAGTTTGTACAGGTGAAAGAAATGAGCTTTTGAGCTACACAGAGCTCTTCTTCAAACCTGAAGAGCTCTGTGTAACTCAAAATTTTGTCTCTTCCATGAACAGAAGTTGGTGCAATAAAAGATATTACCTCACCTGCCTTCTCTCTCTAATATCCTGGGACCAACAGGACTACAACAACACTGCAAACATTTATGTTTTGGTGATTAGTAGTAATATTGAACAATGTGACTTTACTCTAAAGAGTAACTCTTTTAAAATTGCATCTTGGGGTTCCATGCTTATCCTCTATTGATTCCCAGCGCAAATGTCTTTGGTTTACAAGTGAAAAGATACTTTTTTCTACCTGTCAGTTTGCAAACTCAGCCAGAGTTCTGAGTCAAGCAGCGTGTTTCCTTGTTACACCTCTGCACCCCATTCTCGTCTGTGGGTTTTCTGTGATGTAACTGGGGGAATTTGGAAACAATTCTGTTGATGATATATAGGATAACCTCACTCAGTCTTTAGCTGGGTTGTCTCTGCAGGGCAAACAGGACTAGAGTCATAAGGTTTCCTTATTTCCTTTCTAAATGTATGACTTTCAAATATGCACAGGAAACCAATGGACCTGTTAAGTAAAAATGTGATTCTTTTTTTTTTTTTTTTTAGAAAAAGAACTAGACAAATGCTTGGAGGATAGGTACAGCAGTGGCTAATGATCAGGATGGGCAGGGATGGTGTCCCTAGCCTCTCTTTGCCAGAAGCTAGAAATGAGTGACAGGGAATGGATCACTTGATGATTACCTGTTCTGTTCATCCCTTCTGGGGCACCTGGCATTGGCCACTATCGGAAGACAGGATACTGGGCTAGATGGACCTTTGGTCTGACCCACTGTGGCCATTCTTATGCATAAGAGTGGGGGGGTTCTCTGTGCAAGGGGCCGGCAATCACCACTTGTAAGGAAGACTTGCAGGAGATAGCAAGCAGGATGGACTCAGGCTGACAAACCTTAGACCCACAGAAGGGTAGATCAGATGTCATGGGGAGGATGTGTTTGAGCTCTCCAGTGCTTTATAAGAGTAAAGTGGTTAAGAAATTCCTTTCCTAAGACTGCATTCCTTGTTTTCCTGCTATGTTGTCTCTGAAGGATCTAGACTAAAAGCCCAGAGTGCCCACAGTCTGGGTGGAAGTCTGAGGGCATGTGTGTAAGTGGCGGAGGCTCAGGAAGTCTAAAACACGGATTTCAGGATTTAGGTTGGTTGGAGAGCGTGGTATCCCACATCCCAAGGAAGGGCATTGGATAAGTGGTCTGGGCCTGGGTGTGTGTCCTAGAGTCCAGAGCTAGAAACCATGACTAGACTCAACCCTGATCCAGCTGGCTTGAAAGCATTGTATGACTCAACCATATAGTGGAGTACAGGGCTAGTTTGTAACTGGCTTTATGGTATTAATGTGGCTCTTAATCTGCTTGGCGAAAAGTAAACTTCAAAACGGGTTTTCCTTCAGTTTGTAAGTCAGTGTTGTACTCCAGAAGCAGAATTTAGATAGGGGAAACTAACCCTTTATATTCATCCCTGCATATTTATTCCATCTCCTCAGTAAATACTCCCTGGGTTCTACTGATGTCTTTATCACCAATTTACTGCAGCTTAGGCCAAGTCAGGCGAATGCAATGCCTCAGTTTCTCCAGTTGTAAAATCTGGTTAGTACTTAATTACCTAATGGGGACTTTGTGAGGCTTAATTAGCATTTGTACCAGGTTTTGGATCCTCTGGTGAAATGTGCAATATAAATTCAAAGTATTACTTTTTACTGATTGCATTGTTCATTAAATCTGCACATAGAAGTGTTTTATTGGCATTGTAGAATTGAGATTTAATAATTTTAAAATATTAATGTCAAGGTTGTTAGGTCAGTGTTTAAACCTGTATCATTCACCTAATTAGAGGATGAAACTCAGCACTGGCAGAGTAGGAGAAGCAGGCGATTACGAAGCAAGCCTTTAGCTGGTCGGTGTCTGTATGCAGGAGACTCCGCTTTTAATATTTGGACCAACCTTTTGTGCCTGGTCCAAGGGAGCCTCAAGCGATGTTGAGACAGTGAATTGGGCTCCACAAAGCAGGTGGGAAAGAGCTTTGTGTAATTCAAGAACGAACCGTACTAGACCCACTTAGAAACAATTTATCACTCTTCAGTGGGAGCATGCTCCGGTTGTCTTCAGTCAGAGTTTGTAGGTAATACACAATATCCATTTTTGTGTGGTCAAGAAAGAACAGGAAAGAGAAGGGGGCTTACACAGGTATCTGGGCCCATGTACACTATTCAAGGTTAGCATGGTTCAGGGGCATGATTTGGTCCGCTGTATGATCCAAGACCATGTTTTAACCAGCTTGGGCTGCAACTGTGGTGTTAGCAGTTCTGCTGTAATAGCTGTGAGTGTAGTGCACATGGACCCTTTGGTTTACAGTGGGTCTTTAGTCTCCTGCTTTCTCTTTCCAGTTTGTGATTTCATTCAGGGCCTCAAGCTTACTCCTTATGGAGAATGTCTGAAATGTAGGCCTGTCCCAGGAGATATGGCTGTGTAGGAACAGGGGGGCTTTGGAGACCTTGTTGTGGATAGGAGATGGGCAGTGAAGCTCAGCATTCCCTCATATGGGGGAGCGGATTTTTCTAAATGCTGATACTGACATACATTGGTTTTAATGTCTCTGCCTGCCTGTTGGGAACTGTGCACAAGCCATTGGGCCTCTGTATTTTGTGATGTTTATAGCATAATTTGTCACTGACAAATTATTCCAGACTGAATTCCAAATAAGTTCTAGGTAAGTGCTTATTTGTATACATTTTTGTGTCAGAATGACTGAAATACAGAGAGAATTGCACCTGCTGCATAAAAATTTGAGGATTCCCAAATCCCACCCCCATTTTTACAGCCCCCTCCCCCTCTTATTTGCGAGCTTGAGTTTCTGTCTAGGGTTCAGAGGACCTCACAAAATGGGATAAATCAATAGCAACCTGTGGGCAGCTCCCTACACACTGCAGTCAGACACGCCTTTTTGTTCCGACCAGGTCCTGAATTGCCCTCTTAATCTTGCTTTTCTGAAAAACACATGCTGAAAGAAAGGTCATGCTAAGAAAAAATGATTTCACACTTGGCTGGCAAATGGCTTTCTTCTTATGTGAGTGTCTCTCATTGGAGCGAGCGTTTGACTACTTTCCACTGTGCCCCCATATGCTGTGAGTGAAGGCATAGATTTGTGTATGTATGATAGTAAATGAGCTTCCAGTTATACGGTAGACTATTGTGCTGAATTCAGCCTAAATAAAAGCAGAAAAAATGCATTAACTGTGAAATCCAAAAAAGCTCACGAAAGCTTATGCTCAAATAAATTTGTTAGTCTCTAAGGTGCCACAAGTTCTCCTTTTCTTTTTGCGGATACAGACTAACACGGCTGCTACTCCGAAACCAAAAAAGAGAGAGACTGATAAAGGGTCCCTTCAGTATAGAGGCTTTAATAAAGCAGGGATAGATGTTCCTTATGTCAAGGGATCCACATGTGGCTCAGATGGAAAATGCAGGGCAAAAAAATGCCAGAAAACATTTTTGGTTTTGAGGGATTTATTTTATCTAAAGGAACATCTGAATAAGAGGTTAAAGGCATTGGTCTGCATTAAAATGGTGTGGAGGGGTTTAACAGGCTGGGAAGTGAATTTCTGCTTAGTCCACATCTAGTTTTCTATAGAACCTGCAGGTTGTGCTTGTGTTAAGATGATGAAAACACTAATTTTGAAAGCTTTCTCCTGATATAGGATCCTGTAGAGAGTCTGTGAACTTCTGTGTGATAAGAAAACACACACATGTTTGTACCAGACATGACACAAATTGGGCAACTCCCTCTATTTATTTTTACTCTCACACACACGCTCTCTCTCTCTCTCACACACACACACACACACACACACACACACACACACACACACACACACACACACACACACACACACAGATTGTCTCTCACTGTGTGAATAATTTCATTGTTAAAAATATGCAGGTATCAGGTATCAAGTATAAACTCTTTTAAAAAAAAAATAAAAATAAAAATCCCATGTCTTATATTAACAGCTGAATCTGGAAAGAGACACCTGAGTGCATTCTTGTGTTTTCTAGGCTTTTGCACATTTCTTTCCAAATAATCCTAATTTTGATCTTTCTTTGTGTTGAAGAGACTTGATCTTCACATGTGAAAAGGAAAATAATTGTCAGAATGATGTATAGAATTCATGTTAGCAGTGTTGGTCCCAGGAATTTCAGGAGACAGCCTGGGTGAGGTAGTATATTTTCTGCAAGTGTTTGCACATGTCCATTCCACTGTGGGTATGTATGCATTCCATGCGCAGTTGTCAGGGAACTTTTTTCTCTCAACAATACTTACTGCGGTGGCCTGTGTGCCCTCTGTCATTACATGAGGCATCAAGTAGGTATACGAGCGTGGTGCTGCCCCTAATGTCCCTCAGTTCCTTCTTACCACCGGTGACTTTTGTAGGAGCAATTTCAGACTTCTTATGCCTAATTCTTCCCTCGCTCCTTTTTGTATGTTCTCTGTTACTGTTGGAAATGAGTTAGTTAGTTGAGTTAAATTTTAGAGCTGGGTTTTAGTTTTTAGATCTTTTTGATTAAAATTAATCTTTTGGTATCAGAACTCTCTCTGGGGTTTAAGTCCTGCTGGTCTTGCAACAAGCCTGTGCTGGTCAATGACCTGCATCCGTCTTGCCTGAAATGTTTGGGAGAATCCCATAGCAGTGACAAATGTCAGGTTTGTAAAGGTTTTGAGCCCCACTCAAAGATAGAGCAGCCAGGCTCAAGTGTCTGCTTAAGGGGGTAGCACTTTGCCCTGTATCAGAGCTGGTGCATGTGGAGAGTGCTGCAAATACCTTGGCTTCAGTACAGAGCACTGCACCAGAGGTGTGTGAGGCTCCTTGATCCCTTTTGCCAGCACTGAAGAAAAGGCACAGGCCCTCCTCAGTTCTTTGATACCAAAACCTGCTAGAAGATGTTCAGGGGAGAAGCTCCCCCTAGACCACTCAGTGGCTAAGAAAAAGGGATCGCTGCCTCCAGAACCTGTGCCAGGTCTGTGAGAGCCATCCCCTGAAAGATCCTTGTGTCCTGTTTGTCAGACACCTTTTAACAATTCCCCAAAACGCTACACAGTGTGTTTCCATGGACGCTACAGACTCTGTATCATCACAAAGAAACTGCCTCCAAAAGATGAACAAAAGTGCTACGCATAATACATTAGTCCCGCCCATAGGCAAAAAGTTATTTCTGTAGTTCACATGGGAGCAGTCTGGGTAGGGATCTGATTTGCAGGTCTAGGGTTCAAACCCGCTGATGACCCATATTGGAGCCTCATATAGTTTCATGTGACAGAATTCCTCTTTCCAGATTCCTTTTTTTAAAAAACTGGTTTATTCATACAATGAG
Organism: Natator depressus; assembly: GCF_965152275.1. NCBI lineage: Eukaryota > Metazoa > Chordata > Testudines > Cheloniidae > Natator > Natator depressus. Next base: position 49,442,559 of record NC_134241.1, on the reverse strand, counting down.
AAAATATCCTTTTAAAGCAGGTTTTATACTGAGAAACCATCATAGTCTATTAATTATGGCACGGTGTGTAGCAAAGCATAGGTGTTCCATCATTTGACCATTTTTCACACATTTCAGTGGTTTGAGTCACACGTAGGAAGGATTGAAGGTTGAGAGATAGGATGGCTAATAGCAAATGCTTTAGTGAAATGAGGGCAATCTTTCCTGAAAACTGCCTGTGGTTTCAATCACATTGGGCAGGGGGGATGGCAAATGGCAGCCAACTTTACTAGGAACATGAATATATGTTCCAAATTAGCTGGCAATGAGTGTTAACTATTTGCAAAGTGTGATGATAAACTAGCCCTTTCTTAGTAAAGTGGGTCTGGGAGGGGGGAAAGGGTCAGGCTCCAGAGAATGTTTTCATAATGGTCCCATTTGAAATTAATCTAAATAATAAGTTTAGTTGAAAATTCCCAAAATATTCAAACTTTACCCTCAGAGTGTGCTGTAAATTTGGAGAAAATGTCATCCTAAAAAAGAGGATGAATTCTTTTAAGTGTGAAGAGTAACTGGATATAACAGTAGCGAGCACACCAGATAAAAAGGTGATCCCTGCTCCAAATGGCTACAATCGAATTAATCTTTTCAGTAAACTGTAGCTTCAGCACATCAGACTATTTCTGACGTTCATTGCGGTGTGTAGCACCATCACAATCGGTAGCATTAAGGGCATGACCGAAATGAAAATCAAATACCTTGATATTTCCTTTGCCAAACTTTTCTTCCTCTTGTTTCTACAATCAGGGCCATGGGTGTAACATAATGTAGCAATTTTACCTTCAGTGGAAAATGTAGCTAGATCAGGTTCCAGTCTGTTAGTCTGACAAAACCAAACTTTAAAAGGTTAACGGCCCTTATGAAATGCCCTTGCATTATTTATGCATTTTCTCTTGGACTTGCTAGTTTACAAGGCTGGAGAGCTTTGTTTGTTTAGACGCTCAATACAGTTCTTTCAGTTCAAGTACTTTTTTTGTTCTCAGTAAGACTACATTTCATGTGGTGTCTTTTGTAGTGGGTTTTTTTTTTAGCTACCACATTCAAAGATAATCTGTGTAATTGGTACATAAAAAATACCTTAATTTAGTATCTCATTTCAAACAGAGTAATTGAGAATGTGCTTAGAAATCAGCATCCTGGCTTTCCTATTCCTCAGACAACTTACAACTATTTCTTCAGGCATATTTTTACCAGGCTGTGATATTTTGCATTTGAGTTTTGTAGACAAGGAAGAGGGGTCCTCACAGACAGGGTTATATCAAGAAAAAGAAATTATCTGCATGGTGTATGTGTTAATCCTTTTTATTTTGAACCTCTTCAGGATAGGATCACGTTTCTAGATCACGGAGAAAACGTGAAGCACACGTTCATAGTCCCAGGAGATCACCTTTGGCAGGATGAATAGTAATGTTCTGGGGCATTTAAGATAGCTACAGCTTGAGTTTTTTATTGATCTCTAATGGCCAAAAAAAAAATTAAATTGCAGAGCTCTCCATTTCCAAGCCTGGTACTTTACAGGGTTTTGTATCCCCAACTCCTAGGAAGATTACATGTTTCTCGGAAGGAAATATGACAGGAAGGTGCTTTGGTGCATTAGCTTAGGTTTTAATCTATGGCCTCTAAAATTCTGGTTTGGGGGACAAAGCAAGTGGAAAAACAGGAAAGGGGCAGGCTTTCCTCTCCCTTTTCGCTTTCTCCCAGCGCGCCCCCACCCCCCACCCTCCCCCAAATAATGGGTGTTTTATGCCTGTGGATCCAGCCTGAAGCGTTGAGGTCCCTGTCCCAGCCGCTCCAATACTAGGGACCAGTATTTGGCAGAGCTGTACTGGGGAAGCTTAGACAGCCACTGCCTGTGCCATGCTTGATTCTCATCAGTGCCCATCTAGTTTTCATTTTTAGGAATGCTACAACTCACCCAAACTGCCTGAGGTTGTGGGGAGGAAAGGGGGAGAGAGACTCAGTACTTGATGATTCTCTCACAACTGTCTTTCATTAATGACAAGATTGGGCACAGGTGAGTGCCTTGGCTATCGAGAGCCTCATTAATATGTAGCTGGGTCTGAGTGGTTGAGTGGAGCTTTCAGTCACTGTCTGAAACAGTGTTTGTCTTTGAGTACATGTCAGTGTGGATCCCACTGTAGATATGCAGGCGCCCAAGATCAGCCTTTTGAATAGCAGCATCTGTTTGGGCTGCATGTACACACTTGTGCTGCGTCATATTCTCAAACGAATACATAAGGGACAGGACAGCTGTGACTCTCCCTCAGTTTCCCTTTACCACCTACAGCAGTGAGACAAAACCTGGTGTGCGTTTGACCTTCTAATTCTTAGCTTTGAGAATTTCTTAAAACTGCTCAAAACTTCCAGCACATTTCTAATTCTCTGAGCAATGACCACTGTGAATGCTATCATCCCATATAAACTGAACATTTATGGTCAAGCTCCCCTGAAAGCCCCCATACAGATCCCCCCACCCCACCCCCCATACAGGTCTTATCAACATGGCAGATCCAAAATCTGCAATCTTCAAGCCCTGACTGTCCTGCAATGGACTTCCATTGAAAGGTGGACAAAGCAATGGCCTCTGCTGCGTAAGAGAGTCCCATTATCCTTTCGTTCTCCGCAAGAATGTAGAAGTCACAAGACGTGATTGCTCCCAAAGATGAAACTTCAATCTATGAAAGTCTCTTCAGGTCCTAAGGAGATGAACTCCAGCGTTCTGGTAGCAGACAAGCCAGCTTCCTCCAGCTCCATGTCTAGCAGACAAGTGATATCAAAGACCAATGCAGAGAAGATTGTGCTAAGTAAAGACACCTGAGGATATAGGTGATCTATCTTTGTGAGTCTCTGGAGTCTCTGTCTCTGTTTGGAGTAGCCCCTCTGAGTGCTAGACTTCAGTACCATGGGTCAGCGGTTCTCAAATGGGGGTCCACAGTGCCCTGGGGGGCAACAAGCCCTTTCAGGGGGACTCATAGGCCCCCATGGCTGCAGCCCCAGTGCCCCCTGTGGGGCTAAAGCCGGGAGCTGCAGGGCCAGAGCCCTGGTTTTCCCCATGGGGCAGAAGCCCTGAGCCCATGGACAGACATAGGGGGCACTGCCCAACCAAACTGCAGTGCTGTACCCAGAGCAGGGCAGTCCTGGGGGCAGCTCCACACACACACTCCTCCTCCTCCTCCTTTCCCTGAGGCCCTAACCCCTGGCCAGGTCGGAGCTGGGAAGCTAGAGCCAGGCAATGCAGAGAGCTGCTTTGGCTGGTGCCATGCAGGGGGCAGCCACAGCATTCTCCTGTCATCTGCTGGTACCCAGGGTTGCAGCTACTTCTCAGCTCCCAGCCCCCTTTGACTGCTCCCTCAGCCAGTAAGGGGTGCCTGGGCGAAGGGACCTGGTTCTGGGAGGGCAGAGCCTTCGGGGAGCAGCAACTGTAGGGGGACCCAGCACACAGCCCCTAGCTAACCCTTCTCTGCACCCTGAACTGCTCCCCTGTCCACACACAGCCCCTAGATTACCCCCCACATCTGCACACAGCCCCTAATTAACCCCCTCCCTGCATCCTGAGCTAACCCCTGTCTGCACACAGCCCCTAGCTACCCTCTGCCTGCATTGAGTGACTTTCAAACTTTGAGTTGAGGCCCCCGCTTTCAGTTATAATTTTTGGTTGCACACACACACGCGCGCACAGGCTGGGTGGCCTGCTGTGGTGAGTCGGGATGGAGTGGTCGCTCCCTCCCCCGTCCCCACTGTGCAGAGCTGGCCCTCTGCCCACCAGGCCCTCTCTTCTTCCTCTTCCCCCACGCCCCGCAAAAGAGAAGTCAAACTATGCCTATACCCAAGGGCGCTCCCTTCCCTTTCTCCCCTCTCCCCCCCTCCCGCCCGTCCACCCCGGACCCTGCAGTCTTTATAGCATGGTGGGGGGCGGGGGGCGCTCAGAAATGCAAAGGTTGACAATCCCTACTGTAGGTGTCAGTGTAGTGTTCAGTGCCAGTGCTATCTGTGACACCAGTGGGATTGGCTTCAGTGAGTTGAACCGTATATTGTTCTCCTGAAACTCACTCAGCCTCCATTCAGTACAGGATTGGGTCATTCAGTGTGCCACCTTTCCCTTAAATCCATCTTTCTGGCTGCAGTAACCTCTGCATTGAAGGTTGGAGAGTTCCAAGTCCTTATGGCCAGACCTCCTTATTCATCCTTTCAGCGATAAAATGTTTGAGATCACACCCTAGCTTTATCTCTAAGGTGATATTGGAGTTTCACCTAAATCAATCAGTTACCCTATCAGTCTTCCTCCTGAAGTAACACTTGACTCCAGGAAAGAAGAGGGTACATACCTAGGACATTTCCAGAGCCTTTCTGTTACCTTGACAGAACCAAACCGTTCAGTCTGTCTCCTCCTTTCTTTGTGGCTATTTGGGACTCATCAAAAGGCAGGCCATCTCATCACAGGGAACCTCTAGTGGACCAGTGCCTTTTCCCTCCAAATGCCAGGATGCGCTTCACTAGGGCACATGCAGTTTCTTTGGCCTGTTTCAGAGAAACAGCAGTAGGGAGTAGCCCACTGACTTTTGTCAAACATTATGCCTTTGCGTGGCAGCCAGGGCCAATGCCAAGTTCAGAAAAGCTGGTAGTTCAGTTTTTGACTACTGCTGCTGACATTCCTCATTCCTACTGTCCAGACAGGATACTGCTTGCCAGCCACCTGGACTAGAAGAAAAGTTACTTACCCTACAGTAACTGGTTCTCTGAGATGTTGTAGTCATGGATCCCATGACCTGCCTTCCGTCCTTGATGATCAGAGTCCACAGTAAATGCCTTTGATTTGGGAGGGAACTCAGGGATGGGGTGGGTGTCACTATCTCCCTGGCCTTTATGTCCTTATGCAGGAGCTTGTGGTCGCACTGGGCGCACGTGAGGCCTCAATGGACACTTCTATTCTGTTGCGTGTGTGAGGTGCATGCACCTCTAGAGTGAGATCCAACACCTCAAAGAATTACAGTTACTGTAGGGTAAGCAACAGTTCTTTATACAGTTCAGTCTGGGAGAGTGGAGGTTCCTGTCCTCACAGTAAGTTGTCATGCCTTTTGATGGCATCTAAGATATGCTGATAAAGGCCATGATATGTTCTGGGCATTTTTCAAAGAACCTTAAAATTGAGTTTATGGCTCCTGTTAAGCATTAAAATCAACCCTAGAGATGGCGCAAACTGGGCAACTGTTTATGTATACACAGGCAAAAAGATAGATTAAACACATGTGCATCTGTCGCCAGTTGTAAATCTACAGATCACATGCCATGTGAATAATTTTTATTTCACAGCCTGCTTAGGTTTTTAATGCATTGAGCATAATGGCTGTTTTATAGGCAATACAAAGGGGAAGAGAATTGCTCCTCCAGGGGATAAAAAAGTTACTTAGATTGTGTCCCCATAGAAGCAACCACAGTGCTAGAGTGCTTTGACAAGCAAGTGGCCATTTGTTCAGTGACAGACGTGGTGCTAATTTCCCCTGTGTCTGCTCCTGTTTGTGTGCTGGGGATGAAAGCAGCAGATCAGTGATTATCTCAGACCCAGAGAGGAGTTCTGCTGGAAAAACAGCAGGTTCTCAGGAAAGAGTGTATTACCCTCTAGCGTTTTGTTTAGCTGGTAAAGCAGCCTATTGAGCCAGAGCTCATTTACAGTGATGCCCTGACAGACTGCAGCAGCGATGCAGAATTACCAGTCATTCACAATGCAAACAAGAATCATTCACAACCAACAGTCTTGCACTTATCAGCTCCAGCTCTTTGTACTAGACATTTGATATGTTTATGCTCCTCCCTTGTCTCCAAAAATTAGTCAGATATCTCAGGTTTCAGAGTAGCAGCCGTGTTACTCTGTATTCGCAAAAAGAAAAGGAGTACTTGTGGCATCTTAGAGACTAACCAATTTATTTAAGCATAAGCTTTTGTGAGCTACAGCTACAGCTCACGAAAACTTATGCTCAAATAAATTGGTTAGTCTCTAAGATGCCACAAGTACTCCTTTTCAGATATCTCAGTGTAATCTAGTTGTCAGGCATTTTAGTCCCAACATTCTTTGTTTCTGTACATGTTTATCAAAGATTTTCCTTAATGACATAAGTGTCCTTGTGTTTTGGCATAATGTTCTAATGCTTTAAATTGAGAAGTTGTGGCATTCTCAGACAGTGCCAATATCAAGACTGTCCTCTTACCCAGTGTAAGAATTGAAATGGGGACTTTATTGGTTCTTTTTAGGGCATATTTTCTACACAAGTGCTTTGGCTTAGTGAGATGCTACCTAGAGTTCTTGCTAATCCTGTAATGGACACTATCCAGGGATGATCAAATCCATTTGTAACGCAGTAGTCCAGTGGTTTACCAAAAGGCAACTATTGTTAGATAACTAGCTTTTTATGTTGAATAATAGATCAGTTTTTCTCTCCCTTTGTTTCAAAGCTGATGGTCCTGCAGACGTCAGAACTTCATGATAAGGCAGTTTGTAGCCTAGTCTTGCTATGGCTGAGCTAACAATGTGTTCACCTCTGATGCTACAAAGTGCCAGCATCTACCAGTTTTACACTCAGCTGGTTTAGGCAAGCTGTTTTCCTCCAGCTCTCACACAGAATGCAAGTGTATAATGCTCCTTTGAAGTGAGGATATTCTGTTCACTGAGATTATTAAAAATGTATTTGTGAAGTGATAGGATAATTAAACCAAATTCATTTGAGGATGGATACCTTTTCTGAGACCAATCTTTCCATTTATCTTGCTGCTTCTAATAGCTGTTGCTTTTAGACCAAGCAGTTTGGCAGTAAACACTACAATTGCTGGTATTGCATGGCTAGAAAAGAAGGAATGTAGGAAACCATTCTGAGAAGTGTGATTCTGCCTCTTTGAGTTCTTTTTCAGGGTTCTTCCTCCCTCCAGGAGTTATTTCTTTTAACTTATTGATAATCTCTCTCCTTTTTGTCTTTCTTTTTGGATCTTTCCCGTACCTTGTCTCCCACCAAAGCATCTGAAGTGGGTGGACTTGTGTGTAGGAGACAACAGGCACGCTCCCATCCAGAGCCTGCAATTTGGGAACTTAATATTCCTGGGGATCTACTAGACTGGTGAAGCAGGCCATATAAATAAACAACCGAGGTGTGCCTAGTTTGACTCTCTATACCAATGGTTCTCAGCCCGTGGACCACTTACAGCCCAATCAGCACACAGCTGCGACCCATGTGACATCGTCAGGGCCATATAGGTAGTATGTATGTGGATGCGGTTCACGTAACACATAATGAGCTGCATATGCAGCCCACAGTGGTAAATAGGTTGAGAACCACTTCTTTATACATGCCTGAGAGAGGTACCTACATCAAATATCTCTAGCATAGAATCATAGAATATTAGGGTTGGAAGAGACCTCAGGAAGTCATCTAGTCCAATCCACTGCTCAAAGCAGGACCAATACCAACTAAATCATCCCAGCCAAGGCTTTGTCAAGCCGGGCCTTAAAAAAATCTAAGGATGGAGACTCCACCACCTCCCTAGGTAACCCATTCTAGTGCTTCACCACCCTCCAAGTGAAATAGTTTCCTAATATTCAACCTAAACCTCCCCCACTGCAACTTGAGACCATTGCTCCTTGTTCTGTCGTCTGCCACCACTGAGAACAGCCGAGCTGCATCCTCTTTGGAACCCCCCTTTCAGGTAGTTGAAGGCTGCAATCAAATCCCCCCTCACTCTTCTCTTCTGCAGACTAAATAACCCCAGTTCCCTCAGCCTCTCCTCATAAGTCATGTGCCCCAGCCCCCTAATCATTTTTGTTGCCTTCCGCTGGACTCTCCAATTTGTCCACATCCCTTCTGTAGTGGGGGGGGGGGGACCAAAACTGGACGCAGTACTCCAGGTGTGGCCTCACCAGTCCTGAATAGAGGGGAATAATCACTTCCTCGATCTGCTGGCAATGCTCCTACTAATACAGCCCAATATGCCGTTGGCCTTCTTGACAATGAGGGCACACTGCTGACTCATCCAGCTTCTCATCCACTGTAATCCCCAGGTCCTTTTCTGCAGAACTGCTGCTTAACAGTCAGTCCCCAGCCTTTAGCGGTGCATGGGATTCTTCCTTCCTAAGTGCAAGATTCTGCACTTGTCCTTGTTGAACCTCCTCAGATTTCTTTTGGACCAATGCTCCTCCAGTTTTGTCTAGGTCACTCTGGACCCTATCCCTACCCTCCAGCTTATCTACCTTTCCCCCCAGCTTAGTGTCATCTGAGAACTTGCTGAGGGTGCAATTAATCCCATCATTCAGATAACTGATAAAGATGTTGGACAAAACCAACCCCAGGACCTACCCCTGGGGCAGTCCGCTTGATGCCGGCTGCCAACTAGACATGGAGCCATTGATCACTACTCGTTGAGCCCGACAATCTAGCCACCTTTCTATCCACCTTATAGTCCGTTCATCCAATCCATACTTCTTTAATTTGCTGGCAAGAATACTGTTGGAGACCATATCAAAAGCTTTGCTAAAGTTAAGGTATATCATGTTCACTGCTTTCCCCATATTCACAGAGCCAGTTATCTCATCATAGAAGGCAATCAGGTGGGTCAGGCATGACTTGCCCTTGGTGAATCCATGTTGACTGTTCGTGATCACCTTCCTCTCCTCCAAGTGCTTCAAAATGGATTCCTTGAGGACCTGCTCCATGATTTTGCCGGGGACTGAAGTGAGGCTGACCAGTCTGTAGTTCCCCGAGTGTTCTCTCTTCCCTTTTTTAAAGATGGGCACTATATTTGCCTTTTTCCAGTTGTCCAGAACCTCCCCTGATCACCACAAATTTTCAGAGATAATGGCCAATGGCTCTGCAATCGCATCAGCCAACTCCCTCAGCACCCTTGGATGCATTAGATCTGGACCCACGGACTTGTGCACATCCGGCTTTTCTAAATAGTCCTTAACCTGTTCTTTCACCACTGAGGGCTGCTTACCTCCTCCCCATACTGTTTCCTAGTGCAGCAGTCTGGGAGCTGACCTTGTCTGTGAAGACTAAGGCAAAAAAAAGCATTGAGTACTTCAGCTTTTTCCACATATTCTGTCGCTATGTTGCCTCCCCCATTCAGTAAGGGTACCACACTTTCCCTGACCATCTTCTTGTTGCTAACATACTTGTAGAAACCCTTCTTCTTACCCTTCACATCCTTGCTAGCTGCAACTCCAATTGTGCCTTGGCCTTCCTGATTACACCCCTGCATGCTCTAGCAATATTTTTATACTCCTCCCTAGGCATCTGTCCAAATTTCCACTTCTTGTAAGCTTTCTTTTTGAGTTTAAACTCATCGAAGATTTCACTGTTAAGCCAAGCTAGTCACCTGCCATATTTGCTATTCTTCCTGCACTTTGGGATGGTTTGTTCCTACGGCTTCTTTTAAAATACAGCCAGCTCTCCTGGACTCCTTGCCCCCTCATATTAACTTCCCAGGGGATCCTGCCCATCAGTTCCCTAAGGGAGTCAAAGTCTGCTTCTGAAGTCCAGCATCCTTCAGGCCAGAGCCAAAGTCCTCTGATTCTCTTCTTTTTGAACTGCTGTATTTTCTGACCCTTCTGATTTGTGTGTGAGAAGCTGTTGTATTCCTCTTTTTATTTTCTAGTTCAGATTTCTTGGCTGTTTAATTGGGCATGTTGTCTTAGTTGGAGGGTTTTGGAGTCATGTTAATTATTCAGTTCAGTTTGGTTTCTTTTAGGCACCAGAGACCTTTGTATACATATTACCAAGAGATAAGTGATGATTATACTACTTGTCTTCTTCAGAGGCGTATTGTGATGATTAATTTGTGTTGGTAATTTACTTTCAATATTTAAATGTCTGTGCAAGCACTAAGGATTGTTGCTTCCTAATTCTTCAAGTTTATGTAATCTTTCAAAATAAGATTTCTGGCCACAAAAGCCCAACAGAAATGGCAGAAGTTAAATTCCTTTGAAATCAGACAAGTGTTTAATGTTTAAAATCAGTCCCCTGTTCTATGCCCCCTCTGAACCCGCATTGCAAACTCTGATGGCTCCTCTTCTTTTTCAGGAATCCAATGTGCTCATCGCTGCTAACAGCCAGGGTACAATTAAGGTAAGTTATTTCCTGCATCTCCATTTTTAAACGCTTGAATCCATTCTGAGGGAGCAAGGTCATAACTCTGCAGCCAGGAGAAGCAGTTAAAAGAGGTCATCCCAACTGTGGGTGTTTGTAGCTTCAGCGATGCATTTGCCTTTGGCACAAGCTGGAGAGGAGAATAAAATGAACTGAAAGCAGAGAAGCCAAGTTAGGAGGCAGGTGTGAAAAGATGGTGGCAACTGTCCAGCAGCCACTGTGCCGTTGCCAGTGCTCAAGGGCTCTCTGCATTATACAAGAGACACCGACATGGAGTGGGAAAGCTTGAAACGTTTTGCAGTATGTTACCCTTGAGATTAGCCATGTAATGGTGTTCTGTTTTCACATAGGGGTTGTGTTCCTGTACTAACACATAGGCTCCATGTTTCATTTGCCACAAAAGCCATTAGAGTTTTGTCATCAATCCAAAAGTGACTGTGGCTTTACTATTGAAGTGCAAGACTTTAATTTAATGCTGTGCCGCTCACACGCACGCACGTGCATATGCATTCGTGTTTGCATGCTAATCTCTGTGGCTGTGAGCCACCAATTGAGGAGGCTTTATCTTAACTCCTTGGTGTTAGCCCAGCGGTTCTCAAGCTGTGAGTCGCGTTGCCATTTTAATAGGGTTGCCAGGGCCAGCATTAGACTTGCTGGGACCAAGAGCTGAAGCCTAAGTTCCACCCCTACGCGGGGCTCAGGTTGCGACCCCCTCGTCCCCCACCCGAGGCGGCGGGCTCCACCCCATTCCTGGGGTCATGTAATAACTTTGTCAGAAGTGGGTCATGGTGCAATGAAGTTTGAGAACCCCTGTGTTAGCCAAATGCAGTCCTCTGGCTACTACCACTGAGTTAGGGTGCCATAATGAATCATGCTGAAATCCAAACTCTCAGCAATAAGAACTGATATTCCAAACGAGCACATGCTCCACTCACCTTTTTTCATTTCTAGCACAGAAATCTGTGCCTACAGACAACAGCTTGCAAAACTCGACTGGCTGCCTCTTGCATGAAGAGGCTAGTGTTCAACAATCCTTGAACTTGCTCAGAGATCTCCTTCCCTTTCCCATAGGGACTGTGTGTGGCATGACAGCTAATTAGAACTGCAAACTTACCTTTTAAACTTAAATTTAAAGTCAGATTTCTTAAAATGTCAAAATTTGAGCTCAGTCTCCAGCAAGATAGTAAACAGGACGCTAGGTTGATAGCTGTGATTTGGTCTCCAGTCCTCACGACCTCTCTCTTCACAGGCAGTCTATAAATGAATCTGTCCCTGGTACTTTATCACCAAATGGTGATGCTGACGCTCTTTGCTTGTCGACCTGGTTGTTCCATGAACCTCAGAATTTGCACGCTTTCCACTTTCTGATTGTCAGAACTACACATCATAGCTCATGCCACACAGACTGGCCCCAGAGCGTGATCGGCGACATTAGCCTCCATTGGGACATAATCCCCTTAGCCCTAGAGGCTTGGTGCCTAAATGGCTTTGTAGTCAAGCTCTAGCCTTTTCTTGTAATTGTTGATTAGTGTTTCACAATCCATTTTCAAACTACCCAAAGGTTTCCACCCCTCGAGAGACCTGGGTTCTTTTCCCTTCGATGCAACCAAGTCACTATGACCTTCAGTGACCACTCTAGTTCTCTGGCAAAACCTGACTGGACTTAATAGTCCTGATATTTTTATGTTAAAAACAAAAAACAGGGGAATAGAATAGGAAAAATTTCACCTCTCAGTTCATTCTTATTAATCAGAAAGAAGCCCCCACCCCAAAAGGCCCCAGTGATGTGTGGTTGTTTTTTTTCTTTGCAGGGCATTTTTAACTGTTAAAGTATTCTGCATTAGCTCCCTGGTAACCCCTGCTGCAGTAGTATGTTGCATCTGCTGTCTTTTGCTCCTGGGTGATTCATTTAGTATGGTTGCAATTTGTTGTTCATTACTTCAATCAGTTCCCTGTTAGTGAAATTGGTGACACACAGAGGTGTATGACATCCTTAAGTGAATCCAGCAGCAAGGAAAAATTGGTTGTAAAGAGGAGATTTTGCATATATACCTAGCTTGTTAATTAATGAAGATATGAAGAGAAATGTGTAAACAGTGACAGAATTCTGGTGTTGCCTTTTTTAATTGGTGGTCAGTGGGATGGGACCAGGTTTAGGAAGAATTGATAGGGACTCCATCAGTTGCTAAGCCGATGAGTACCCACACAGCTTTGCACAGTGTGCAAACTGTATGCTGTTGTGGGAAGTTCTGCCTTCCAGGGCCCCAGATCATGGTGCTGGCAGAGCTTGGAAGAGTTAGTTCATGCATGTCTGAACAGAAGGGTCTGCTGTCTCCATCAGTGCACCAGGAAGTCACTAGATTGAAAGTGCTCATTTGGAGCAAAGAAGATGAGAGGTGATTGGACAGTCTTGCATCATGTCGTGATATATCAGAACATAATGTATGCCATTTTAAAAAACAAAAGGCATGCACGTGTTGCTTGCCAGGACCCAAGGCCCTTCAGTGACACTACTGTATGCTGGTGAACAAAAGGAAGGGAGGCAGAGTGATGTAGGAGATAATGAACACAGTAAATCTCTGTTCTAATTGCTTGTTTGCTCTCATTTTTTCACCAGGTACTGGAGCTGGTATGAAGTGTTTTCTCTCAAGGCGTGAGGTACTTGGTCCTGCTGACATGCTACAGCTTTCATTTGGGATCCTCAGTGGGGCAAGAAACCAGAACCACCTTGATATTCCTCTCCACAGTCGTCATGTTTGGTTGTTTTTTTTTTGTTTTTTTTTTCCATTTACGGACCCTATAGGACCTTTTGAAACACTGGGAACACCAGTGAACTGTCTGCCATCAAGGTTAACTCCACAGACTTTGCTGCTGCTTGTATGGTTGTCTAATTTTTATGATAGGGAAACAAATTCTTTTAAATAAAAACAAATAACAAAAAGGAATAATAAAGATTATTGAGCCACAAGGTGAAGCTGGAAGATTCTCTCTTGTTGCATATGGGAACAGATTTACTTGGGAAGGGAGCTAACAGGACCACAAAAGGGCTGTACTATGGAATCTCACACTTCTGGGTTACCTTACCTGGGGTTTTCTTTCATCCCCACGGGGGAAAAAAAATCTGAGCCTTACCGGGACATCGAAGCAGTTTGCTTTTAGAGCATAAGATGTATGTGGTTTAGTTGTGTGTTGGTTTTTTAGATGCATTCAGTGTTCATGAAAATTGCCAGGTTGACAGTTCTGGAGACTGAAGTCCTCCAGATATCAACAGGAAAGTGGCAGCTTCCCCCTGCCCCTTCCAATATGCCTCAACCTTGACCTGGAGGGACTGCTTGTAAGGATGGGGTCGTTCTGTCTCCGTGCCCACAAAATCCTTGGCGCCTCTGCAGCCTGCCAACAAAACAAGGGTACCAACTGTGACGTGGACATCTCTTGACTGCAAACTGGACTGACTCCACCAAACTATTTCTCATAGGCCACCAGACTGCCATCAGCTAACAACTTCCTGCACTGCTGAGTGGGGCTGGATTTGAATCATTCAAATAGAGGTGAAAGGCTCCAGATCCTGTTACCAGAGCTCTGCTGTCATATCCAATCTGCCACGTGGCTTGTTGTTTGTCCCCAGTTCATATCATGTGGGGAAACCAAGCATTTTGAATGTTGTAATGAGGGGGGAATTTAATTGATTGTAGTGTGTTTCAAAGCCGCGACACAGGAGCTTTATTTTTAATAACCAGGCTTCCACTTAATTGTACATATGGAGAGGGGGAATAAACCATCATGCTGAGTGTTAAGTTGTTACTTTGTGAGGGGTCAAGAAGATAGAGCACATTTTCATGCATGACAATAATACAGAGCTGCTAGTACCACTACCCCGGTGTAAGTTTGAAGTTGAATTAGAAGGTATACCGTTTTATCTGTTTCCACTCTTATCTGCCTGAAGACTTGCTGTGTGCATAGTGATGCCGAATGGAAACGTTTTATTTACAAACATCTCACTTGAATTCACTTTGGTCCCACATTCAACTTCTCCTTTCAGTCTGGGAGTACCACCTGGGTGCTGGGCTTCACTTGGTAAAAGGGAGAGTCTTGCATTCTTTCACATCCCATTTGGGAACTAGTGTTGCCCGTCTGTGAAAGGCATCCTAGCTCATCTAAAGATTAATGGCTTGGTTGGAGCTTCCTAGAAGGATGAGGTGTGAGATCCTTGTGACCCCTGACCTAGGGACAGAGGAAAGAGAGAGAATAAAGGTGGGCAAAGCAAAGGAGTGGGAGTTGAACATTGTGGAGTCTAATGCTGACTGCCATAGATGTCCCGAGTGACATTTGGTGAGTCACTTAAACTTCTCCGCATGCTGATGTTATCCATTGGTGAGGGTGAGACGTGCTACCCGTAACTGATAGGAATCATGAAGTTTATTGGTGCTAATTTACTTATAAAGTGCTTTGAAAATCCCAACTGGGAAGATGATGTAGATGAACAAAATTACTATAGTCATCCTTAGGATTGCATCTGGCAGGGAGGAGATGAGGGTCCTCAACTCAAAATGTAATTTGGATGTGGTTTCTCAAGTGCTTTGTTTTCTTCCCTGGCTTCAGGTGTGCGTGTGGGTGGATGAGCAGGGAGGGATGGGGAATGTTCAGCAGGGGAAGTACCAATCAGAAGCAAGAGGAAGCATGACAGCAACTGCCCCACTCTAAGGTGCCATCTTCAGGTCTCAGCCATATGAGCCATGGGAATCGGCATGGCAGAAGGAAGTTCAAATGGCATCCCTGGCTGTGGTCGTTTCCTCTGTCACAGGTTTGGCGTGCATGAAATGCCCAGCAAAGCAGCAGCTCTTGATTTTCATTTTGCTGCTTATAAATATATTATTTTGCAGATGAGTGACTGCTTCCAGATGTTTCTCCCAGACTCAGCTCTGTCAGGGACACGTTTTTTCATTGATTTCTCCAATTCAATATCTTATCCCAGGTGGCTTTGCATAATTGTCAGCTGCCCTGCCTTATATTTAGCAAGAGGGTTTCCTTGATGTCTGATTTGGTGGTTGGTGTGGCAGCCTTTGCTCTTATAGGCTTCTTAAAGAGGTTGCCATCAGCAGGGCATAACAATGTTTTGAAAAAGTAAAACCCCTTCCCTGCGTTTGGACATCAGGGGACAAAGGATCAGCATAGACCAAAACTTGATTGTATTTCACCCAGCTCTATGCCCAAACAGCCATTCTCGATAGGTGACATTACACTTCCCTTTCCCCTCCCACACACAAATTGAAAATCTGTTGTTGGGTTTTTTAATTGAAAATTGGTCTGGTGAGGCTGAGATCTTAAAATGAGAAGCAAAATACATACCATGTATGCTCTAAGGCTACTTTGCAAATTAAATGGAAAACAGTTTAACTTTAAGTTCCTTGTTTTTAAGTTTCCATTCTATTTCAATCAAGATAAATGCAAATTCAGTGTCTGGCTCTAATTAGAAGCATAGCAACTCCATGAATGGAGTGATGCTGTTGCTTTTGGAAGATGTTCTCTGCTTTAATCCCCTTAATTTTCTTTCCTCCAGGTAAACCTATGTATATGTCATATAATTATTTACCATAAGCGGTGTTAGCACCATTTGGCTAAAGTTCTTTTGTATCTGTGGTATTGCAATGTTTCTAAAGCCCCTTCCTTCTCTGAGGTCTGTAGCCTAGCTTGGTGTTATGAGGCCAGGTAGTAGAGGTAAATGTTTATATCATGGTAGCGCCCAAGTGTCCCAGTTGGGACCCTTGTGCATGGTGCTGTACAGATACAGAAAAGAGATTATCCCTGTCAGGATTGAATCCCTAAATGTTTAGGCACACCTGAGATGCTGGGACAGCCTCCGCACAACATGCCTGTTAGCCGCAGTGTGTGCATTATCTAGTGCAGGCACACCCTCTGATAACTTTGTCTAGCAGTGTGTAAGTGCTAGTATAGACAGGGCTCGGGCACATAACCAGTGTGTCATGAAATCCTGTTAGGAAGTTATGGCATGGAGACAGAAATGCCTGAAGGCTGTCTGTTCTAGCAAACAGATACGCTATGTATACGTGTATCACTAGTGTGTATAGAGGATGTACTTTGTGTGTATATGTACACACAAATATCTTCCAGCATATTGATAACAGTGGTGTATACGTTTACCCACAGACATTCCAAACTAGGCTGTGGACTGCCGCATCATAAAGTGTTGAAAAGTTCAAATGCAAAAAGCTACCAAACTCCAATGAAATGCTGTGAATGCAATCTAGAGAATTACTGTTACACCTGGAAATCTGTTTGCTTTGTAGTCCCCTTTTTTGAAAAAGCAATAGTTTTGGGCAGCCCGCTGAATTACTTTGACTAAACGAACGTGCATCCCCGTAGATGGTGTGTTAGTAAATTCTCTCTCATAACAAGCAAAAACTTCAAAATCCTGTGCAGCAAGCCAGCCTCTTTTTTATGAAATATTTGAACATTCCTTTACTAGTCAGAAGAAGGATGCTTCTGAACTGAAAGAAGTTCGTTGCTAGAGGGAATGTGAGGTGATGGTCAAGGGGAAATGTCAATTAGTGATGATATGTCAAGGCTCTTAAACCATGAGCATGGACCAGATGTTAATGCTGGCGTTTTGCCACAAAGTGCAAGATTCATGTTTGTTTAGAATAATTTTATTGAACTATGGAAGATCCATAAAGACTGCAGCGGATTATTGGAAAGCAAATTCTCTTACTCTTCATCACATTTCTGTGCATACAAGTGCTCTTCTCTTCCTCCTCCCCTGCAGCCTCATTTCCTTCCACAGCACTAGCAAATGCCCACCAGGACCTCCAATGGCCAGAGGGCAATGTATTCAATGCACTCTGATGTGTGGCTTGAGAAATGATTTTGTTGTTTTGACAGTTTCTATTGAGCACTGTGAGTACCTACACATGCACATAGAGGTATTAATGCTGATGTCCTGGCTGATTGCCAACTTGGGCAATTACATTCTGCCTACCTAAATTCCCCCTGCAGTTTCAAGTGTAGAACTTTTTGCTTAACGGCTGGTTTGGTGTTGCTGGAACGGAGTGGCAGGTGTGTTCTACTCCAACACTGACTGTGTTTCAGTGGGGAGTAAACGATTCCTGTAATAGTCTAGAAGCGCTTTGTTATCCTTCAGGGTGAAACATTATTACAGAAATATGAGGGATGACTGTTTGGGTCTCTCTGAATGTGTTGTACAGTACATTGAATCCTTTATTTCCTTTATTTTTTACATTTTTATTTTCCAGTTTGGTTTTACCTTAGACCTATCAGGAATATGGTCTTCTCTCCCTTTGCTTTGCTGAAGACCTGTTCTGAGGTATAAGGGCACTTATGATGAGTCCTTAACACCTTAATTGAAGGGGCGAAGGTGTTGAATCGACAACAAAGGCTTTGTTCAACATGTTAATTAAGCATTGGAGTGAAATACGTTAGGCCAAAACCAAGAGTTTTAAACAGATTAAACATCCCTTCCCTGCTTTATTGTTCAGCTTTCACTTGGTTAGCTCTTGTGATGTTTCTGGATCACTAGTTCACGACCATCATTCTCCCAGCCTCCCCAGGACGTGAATTTCCAATGTAACAGTTGTTCAGGGGAAAAACTTGGGGAGACTTTAAAAGGTGTCGAGGGAAGGGGTATAGGCTGAAGGCCAATTACATTCAAGCTTTTCCAAAATCATCATCAGACCATGGAATATTTTATTTCATGAATTCCACTCATCAGACCATTGCCACTCATGTAGCGTCTGATGTCCATGTGCACACTCAGCATAGCGACTGATCTGCTTTACCTGGCAGCCCTTCCTCCTGCATGTAGTTTCTGTTTTAACACCCTCTATTGGGCAAGAACTACTTTAGTAGCTAGTTGTTTAGAAACTCAGCCATGCCAGGGGCAGCCACCACCTCCTCTCTTCCCATAGTCTGATCAGTGGAAGTATGACGGGAAATAGTTTATCAAGATCATAGACAATCAGTTTCCTCCCTGGAGCACTGAAGGACACAAGATGTTTTGTGACTGTTAGTCCCCAAGATTGTGCTTCTCTTCTGGTAGCCACAAGCCCAGAATCTTCTAATCACTGTTATGACAATTTTCGGAGACAAGTAGAATGTCAGGGTTTATATATATATATATTTTTTTTCTTCCCAGGTTTGTGAGGATGGAGAATTTAGACTCTCCGATTCAAACCATAGGTTCTGATGAGCATGGTTTTCTTTAATCCCCCTTTTAAAAGGCTCACAATTGTTCCTGCCCTGCAGCCTCTTTTAGGGAGGTGATTAACCATTTGTGGTGCTCCAGTAGTTTGATTTCTCAAAGTCAGGCTTGAATTTGATTCCAGCACTTAAAACTGGGTAACTTCAGTGGAATATGGGACATGCTGTTAGCATCTCTAACCCACTGCTCTTTCTTGGATCCTCTCTGGGATCCTTTGTGTTCTTCTGCACCCTCCAACCTCACATTTCAACTTTTTAAAGAGAGGCTGAATTAATCCGCTAGTATGTGATGGCAGGAAAAGGGCTGTCACGTCAGTCCTCAAAAGGAAAATAATTTAGAGATTTTATAAAAATATAAAGGCCATCCTTAGAATGCGGGAAAAATAGCATGTGACTGCTAATATTAACGCAACAGTGCGAGCTAGCAAGTGCCTGCTTGCTTGTACAAACCTCCACTGCATTACATCTCCATGCATTGCTTGTCTTCTCCACTGCTCTCCGTCCTAGCCCGGGAGAAGGCCAGACTACTTGAGCGTTGGAAGGAAAGCAATCCAAGTGTTGATGGAGACAGAATGAAGGCAGTTTTGTGCAAATGTTAAGGATTCCCATTTTGCTTTTGGGACTCTTTCCTACAACCCTAACAGATACTTTCCTGTCTGAATGATTTAATGGTCCATGTTCCTTCTGAGGGATGCTTTAAATAATCTATCTGTTCCATGGTAATGCTGGATTTAGAAATTACATTAAACCGCATTTGCTATGGCTGGCCTAGGGAGGTGAACATTATGCTTCCCCTCTGCCAGGCCGTTTCCTGGAGCAGATTCACTCCAAAGGAGGGTTGGTCGCCTGCCTTCCGTGGGCGATTCTCCCAGAAGGGAGGTAGTTTAACTCCCGCTGTCCCTGTGCATTGGGTTGTACTTGAAGAAACCAGCATGACTGGGACTCGATCTAACACTGCATTTTACCATGCATTAGTAACATGCTTTAAACATAGTAGTTCCCTACCTGTATTGTAATAGTGGTGGTGTTCTCCATGTGGCTGGGAACAAATCATACTATGACTGTGACAGTGAATACTGCTGTAGCCCAGATCAGAGCCAGAGATAGGTGGGGGGCCTAGTCATCTGGTAACGAGTAGCATTGCCTGGAGTGTCCCAGCAGGACAAGTAGCAGCTCCTGCTTTTTCCTTTCACAGCTCTTTTGGCAACTAGTCTGCCTGTTTCCACCACTGAATTAGCACTCCTCTGTTGCCTCTGGTCATAGAGGACATACTCAATAGCTCAGAATGAATGAGACTGATGGATTCCAAAGCAATGCAAGCAGAGAGGCTGTGCCCTTAGTATGCAGTGGATGCAGTAAAGGCTCAACTGTTGGATGTGTCTTTTCTTCACCATGTTTAACTTCTCTGATATAACTCCCAGTGTCCCTTCCGAAGGCCTTGTTCATGCTGGAAGCAGAACCATACTAGCGACAACTGTATAGAACCCTGGTTATTGCCACGGGGTCTCTAGTGCCAGCTCTCTGCCCAGTGTAGGAATGACTCGTGCTGCTGGGTGGGGTTGGGAAGCAGAGTTAAATCTGATTCTGATGAAAGGTCTATCGGCTCTCCCTACATTAACAGTTCAATGCATTGGGCCTTGGGGAGTATAATGGAGCCAGTTGTGGGCGTCTAATTGCAGTGTAGACGTACCCTTAGTGACTCCTTAGCCTGGTGAGATTTCAAATCCATGCAATTCAGCCATGAGACTCCAAACCCTGGTTATGGCGTTGCAGTGCTGTGGCTGCCTAGGTCTCTGACACGGAGCTTTGTAGATCCTTTGCCATGTGTTGTGCACTTTGAGCTGCCCCACCCAGATCTGAAGGGGTTCATAGAAATGACAGAAGGGATAAACTGACTCAATCACATGCTATATCCACAGAGTGCCAAGGAAGGGTTGTTTTTTTCCCTAGTTCTCTCAGGCGTTAGGACTCTCACCGCTCCTCTGTGGAAGACTCTTCTGCAATCCAACAGAGCTCCCTGTCAGCTGGAGGAGATGGATGCGTCACTGTCTGCCTCACAAAAGTAGCCTTCCTGGTTTCAAATAAGGCATTTCTCCTCCAAACAAGGTGACAATAAGAACAAAGAGGAATCTCCTCTGAGAACTTGAGCACCTGGGACAAAGCAGAGAAGGAAGAGAATCTTCCCACAATGCACAGCAGCAGTCATCATAGGAGCTGCCCTTCGGCTAAATAAAGGATTACGGTTAGTCTAAGCAGGAGCTAACCAGCATAACAAACATTTACTAGATTTACCTAAGTCCAGGTGAGCCAGGTAATTGGGCTTCAAGCAGGAGAGCGGCTTAAACCAACATGACCGAGCAGGCACTGGCCTGCGCCTAGAGCTGTATGTTAGAAATTTCCTGTGAAATTTCCACGCTTTTTCCATTGTGCCACTGTTAAAGGGGGAAATGGGGAAGGGGCTGGGAAGGTTTTGAGTCTTGAAAACAGAACCATTCTGACCAATGAAAATAGTCCCTAGAAAACTTTCCTTTAGTAGAACAGCCACTTTTCTGTGTTTAAAAATGGTCTGCCCATCCCTGGCTTGTGGGCAACAGCAGCATGTCAGAGGGCGCTAGGCTGTGAGAGACCCAGGCTGAGCTGACTTTAGCATCCTCAGGGATGAGTTGCCATGTCGTCTCGGTGTTGGGGCTCACACGCTGTTCAAAGAACTCTGCTTGCTTTGGAGCCCTCTGCTGGGTTTCCCACCAGCCCCATGCAGTCTAGTCCAGCAGTCCCCAAACTGTGGGGCGCATGACCCTAAGGAGACTTAGAGGAACCTTCGGGAGGGGTGCAGTGGACCCAGGCCAACCCCCATGGGGGCAGGAGGGAGCACCGACCCCAGCTCCACACCCAGGCCCAGCTGCTGGCCCCCGCTACAGTTCCAGCCTCGCCCCCTGGCAGCGCCTCTGGCCCCAGACCCACCTCCAGCTGCAGCACCAACCTCAGCCCCCTTACCCCTGTCCCTGCCCCAGGAGCCGTGGGCCTGTCTCCAGCCCCAGCTCCAGTGGGGGAAGGGGGATGCAAACGGGTAAAGAGGGGCACAACCCTGAAAAGTTTGGGGATCAGCACCAGTCCTCATGGGAGGCTGCTCCAGGTTTAGTGGCAATGTGGACAGAGGCGAATTGGAGAAGGAGATGGGCCGAAGGGGTTGCAGGTGCACACCCCTCTTCCCTAAGAGTTCGGTCTCTGTGCTTCGTTTGTCCATTGTGCCCCCCAGGCTCCTCTGGCTGTAGTAACCCCTCCTGAATCTGGGCATTCCTGCCTTAAAGATTCAGTGGTTACACTTTTCAGTCTGGATCTGCCAGCCCCACTGTGGCCAGCCTTCCCGTTCTGTCCCCCACCCTGCTGTACCACTGCTGCCTTTGCTGACTGCAGGATACTAATCCTCTCCTACAGCCTTGACAGATGGGCAGGTCTGGAAAGGAGTGGGCTAGGAACCATCTCGCGCTTGCCCAGTGGTGCAAGTAGAAATCATTTCTTGCTGGTACGCTGCACTCATGGGAGGGACACAAAGGGGAGGGCACATGACTGCCCAGCCCGGGGCCCCGTATTCTCCCCGTCCCCTCCCCATGATCCATCCTACATCGGTGGGGAGGGCTCTGTCCTCCCGCTGCACCAGAGACTTCTGCTGTACAGACACCAGGCAGGAGGACTCAGGAGACTCAACTACATGGAAGGGCTGGGGAAGGTACAGCTGCGCCGGAGGAACTGCTGATGTGGGGCTGCCGGCTGGCCCCACATTCCGCTCCTTTTGCGGTTCCCGGGAGAGCCCTGAACCGTGGGGCTGGGGGTAGGTTCCTCCTGGGTCTTTCTGGTTCGCTGTACCAGCTATAAATATCCTACTGATATGGTGTACCTGACCGTACTGCCCTACTTGCACCACTGCCCTCACCTCTCCTGAATGGGGAGTGGTAATGAGTTTGCAGCTTGGGCCAGCTTTCTAGGGCTCTCATGGGACAAAGCAGTGCCATGCCAGGGCCCTGATCAGCCTGGAAGTGCCGCAGTCCCGCCTGCTTCTCCAGCTGGAATCAGTGCAAAGTCCTGTGTCGGTCTGTCTCCCGCACACACTCGCACCCCAAATCCTGGAGAACAGCCTCTTTTGATCCTTAAGAGGTTCCCACTTCTGCTTCCCTGTAAGGCCGAGCCTGGAGCTCTGCTTCTTCAAGGCCTCTGGTTCCTGCTGTGCTTGAGCTTCCAGGGCCTCTTGGTACCACCTGGGGAGGCCCCTTTTCTTGTGCTGGTGCCAAAGTGGCTTGTTGCAGGGACGTCCTCCGGTGGTTCAGAAAGGGCAGTGGAGACATGCCCTTAGTGACCTTGGGGAAAGAGGCTCCATTCCAAAGTGCTTTGCATAGGAAAAGACCCAGGGATGCTAACTGTCCCATTCCCTGGAGTCTCACAGCACAGTGGTGTGCTTTAAGGCTTTAATGCAGTGCTGGGATTCTTCCAGCCAGCATCACAACTCAAACCCTTCCTCCCCGCGCTGGTCCTTGAGCACGGCAGGTTGGGTTGGGAGAAGAGAGCTGGTCTTGTAAATAACCTTTTGCCCTGCAGTGGTTAATAAGAGCTACCCGCTCCTACAGTCCCCATCGGGGAAGATGCTTGCCCTTTACAGCTGTGGCTCCTTTGCAGGGCTGTGGGAGAGCCTGGCTGGTTAACTGCTCCTGGCACTCTGCCACTGCAAAAGCAGCAGCCCTAACCCCCTTCTGAGATTCCTGTTTTGGATGTGTTCTCTCAGCAGAGGTGTGCTCCCCCAGGGGCTTCCCATTGTCCCAGCGCAACAGCCCCCGAGTAGCAAGACCAGCGGATATCTGCTGGGTCTGACTGAAACCTGCTTTCTCTGGTTCTGCTAGTTCCCTCCGGACCTTAAACAGGCTCAGCATGGCTGAGGAGGGGCCTAGTTGCCCAGCAGCGTTGGCCTAGCCCTGTTTTAACCCTTCAGCCTGGGACGCTGGGATTTCCACCACCGCTGAATGTGCTGCAGCCAAATCTGTTAGCAGATCCTCGCGTTGCTCCTGCTTTCTCCACCTGCCCGGAGGAGCTGTTTTCCCTGTCCCTTCCCTAACCTTACCCTCTAATCTACCTCTCAGCCCATGGAACCCTGTTCCAGCATGACCTGGGCTGTGTCTTACTCGGTGTGTCCAAGCCCATGCTTGAGCATCTGTGCTGAGTTATAAACCTGGGCTTACAATCGCTGCACCCAGGTCTCTCAGCCATGCGAATGCATCAGTACTGCTCTGCGCAGACCTTCTGATGCAGGTCTGCAGCTCAAGCTTCTTCCACACTTCAAAATGACCAGGCTTGGACCCCCCAGGTGCACCTCCCTCCCCCCCCCCCGCCCCGCCCCAGTCGAGGTCCTGAGTGCTTGCTAACCTGAGTCCGACTGATTTGTGTGTGGGCAGAAGGGGGCCTTGGACTCAAACCTGACTCTGAGCCTGGGCGAAGCATGCTGTGTAGCAGTCGCCCAGTGTCTCACTCCAAGCTGGTGCCCCTATTGCAAGCTGTTCTCAATGTATGTATTAAAGCAAGTAGTGCATCCCTGAGGGTCTTTCACCTGCTGCCCTTTCCCTGTTCTCTCACAGGCAGATACGTTCACCCACAAATATCTGGACTAACTAATTCTGGTGATCTGACAAGTCTGAGCCCTGCTGTGACCAGAGTGAGGCACAGACAAGACGGCCCCTGTGCAAGCTGCTTCCAGACAGTGCTGACACTGGGTCTCTCATGCCCTCCAGTTCCAGTCATTGGGTCCTTGCCATGCACATCCCTCATCTTCTGATGCACCTCCCGCACCCTGTGCACGTCTAACACCAGCCTGGCCCCAGTGGTTCAAACCCTTTCTGTCTGGTTTGCACCCCCTGCTGCTGTTTGCCACTGCACTTGTGGGTCAATACGCAGCTCAGCATTGAACTACAGCCCTGGCTGCTATCTCCAAGCCAGGCTCAGACCCACGGCTTCAACTGCACCTCAGTACGAACCCACAGCCCCCTGGCTTGTTCCCGTCCTGGGCCTATAATGCGCTGCTCATGCCTGCCCTGCGGTCCCTGCTAGCCTCATGTGGGCTTTTCCTGAATCATGTGTGCCGTGATCCAACCACAGAGGTCAGGTGCATCCTGCCAAACTCCCCCGATTTGGGACCTTTGATGTGATTCTGGGATGCGTGGCTGCTGGGTTAGGCCACGGAGCCATGGCTTCTGATTTTAATCCCTTAATCCTGTGGTTTGCCGCTCCCTCTGTGCCCTTTGTCACACGTCTCAGGAGCGCCTTGGAAAGCCAGCGAAGAGAAGAGGCAGCTCCTGGAGAGGGGAACAAGTGCGGTGTGTACAGAGGGGCCCCTGGAGACTGCAGCGCTGGGAAACAATGTATTAGAAATCGATGAGGCAGGTGGGTGCAGCTGACAAGCTGGAGCAAAGGTGTGTATTTCTTTTTGAAGGAAAATGACAGCTCCCAGGAACCCCTAGCTGAAGAGAGACTGCCAGTGAGTGCAGGTGTGGGAGTCTGTATTTGTCCACAGGGGCCTTCTTTAAATAACTGCTTTATCTTGATTACGGCATCTAATTCGACGTGTCAAAATCCCCAACAAACAACGTGGGTCTTTAAGGAGGAAAATAATAACCTTGCGGCAGGTGGCTGTGGGCGCACTCATGAGGAAGCTGTAGTTGATTGGGCTCTCGCACTCTGGCTGTTAGCACAGCAGATGCTGAACAAGAGCAGCATAGAGAATGTAACTCCAGGCTGCCGATGGCAACTCCTGTGCTCCATCCTCAACTCGCTCACCTATGAAAAGCCTTGGGGCCACTGTTCCCTCTAAGCTGTACGTGTGCACACAGATCCTAAACTCCGCGCACACGGCGAAACACTGCATGCACAAAAATTTGCACAGAAGAAATTTTTTGCACACACAGCCTGTCAAAATTGGAGGGAACATTGCTTGGGGCTCTAGAGGAAGGGAGGAGAGGGCTCTCTGCAGTTCACAGAATAGTGGACTGGGACTCAGGATGCCACTGGCCTGCTGGGTGACCTTTGGGCAAGTCACTGCCCCTCCCTGTGCCTCAGTTTCCCACCTGTAAAATGGGGATAAAGATACTGACATTTTGTAAAGTGCTTTGAGATCTACTGAGGAAAAGTACCACATAAGAGCTGGTTATTTATTTTTTTATAAAAAGAAAAGGAGTACTTGTGGCACCTTAGAGACTAACCAATTTATTTGAGCATGAGCTTTCGTGAGCTACAGGTGAGCTGTAGCTCACGAAAGCTCATGCTCAAATAAATTGGTTAGTCTCTAAGGTGCCACAAGTACTCCTTTTCTTTTTGCGAATACAGACTAACACGGCTGTTACTCTGAAACCTGTTATTTTTTTATGATTATCGTTCTTATGGGAACAAGCCCAGATAGAAATCAGAGAGCAAAGAGTAACAGCCTCTCCTCTCCCGCACTCCCCGCACCCGCTTCCCAAACTCTCCACCCGCACTGGTCATATTATTTTTGGGATGGCTGCAAGGCCAGGCACAGGCAAGAGAGTGATGAGGTAGCATTGTTGTTTTACTTCTATTCCAGTAGTGCCTAGAGCACCAAGATTCGGGTCGCATTGTGCTGGAAGCTGCACGTGGAGTGAGAGCTGGTCCCTGCCCAAAGAGCTTACAATATAAATGGCTAGGCAGAAAGCTAGTAGGGAAAGGAAGTATGCCATCCTCATTGTACAGGTGGGAAATCGAGACCCTGAGGGACAAAGGGACTTGCCTAAGGGAATTGAACCCTGATCTGTGGAGGCTTAGCTCAGTGTTTTTGTCTGAAGGGACATCATTTCTTCCTAAGGCGAAGCTGGAGCTGGGCCAAAATAAAAACATCCCATCTGAACCCTGACAGCCTCCCAGAATGGGGAGGAGCAAGGTTGGTGCAGCTCAGCTTTGAATTCCTAGGTCTGAACCAACTGCTGTGCTTTGGTTCCAGGTCAGATCCCATGCCAGAAGGCTCCTGTTTTTTTGGTTTGGATAGAGTTGGTATCTCCCATGAAGAGCCGTTCTTGCCATATTTTAGCCCAAGAGACAGAAATTCCCCAAGAACAGCTGTTTTCATGAGATTAAGAAAATAAAAATGGCCACACTGGGTCAGACCAATGGTCCATCTAGTCCAGTATCCTGTCTTCTCACAGTGGCCAATACCAGATGCTTCAGAGGTAACAAACAGAACAGAGCATTTATTGAGTGATCCCTCCCCTGTTATACACTCCCAGCTTCTGGCAGTTGTAGGTTTAGGGACACCCAGAGCATGGGGTTGCAGCCATGACCATGCTGGCTAATAGCCATTGATGGATCTATCTTCCAGGAACTTCTCTAATTCTTTTTTGAACTCTGTTATATTTTTGGCTTTCACAACATCCTCTGGCAATGAGTTCCCCGGGTTAACTGGGCATTGTGTGAAAAAATACTTCCTTTTGTTTGTTTAAAACCTGCTGCCTTTTCATTTCATTGGGTGATCCCTGGTTCTTGTGTTATGTGAAGGGATAAATAACACTTCCCAAATCACTTTCTCTGCACCAGTCATGATTTTATAGACCTCTGTCATGTCCCCCCCTTAATCGTCTTTTCCAAGCTGAACAGTCCCAGTCTTTTTAATATCTCCTCATATGGAAGCTGTTCCAAACCCCTAATCATTTTTGTTGCCCTTCTCTGTTCCTTTTCTGGTTCCAATTTTTTTTTTTGAGATGGGGCAACCAGATCTGCACGCAGTATTCAAGGTGTGGGCATGCCAAGAACTTATGTACAGGCATTCTGATATTTTCTATCTTATCTATCACTTTCCTAATGGGTCCTAACACTGTTTGCCCTTTTTTTTTTTTTGACTGCAGCTGCAAATTGATGTTTTTAGGGAACAATCCAGATGATTCCATGATCTTTCTCGAGTGGTAACAGCTGATTTAGACCCCATCATTGTGTATGTATAGTTGGGATTGTTTTCCAGTGTGCATTACCTTGCATTTATAGACACTGAATTTCATCTGCCATTTTGTTGCCCTGTCACCCAGTTTTGTGAGATCCCTTTGTAACTCTCCAAAGTCAGCTTTGGACTTAACTATGCTGAGTAATTTAGTATCATTTGCAAACCTTGCCACCTCACTGTTTTTACTCCCTTTTCCAGATCATGTATAAATATGTTGAACACTACTGGTCCCAGTACAGATACTTGGGAGATCCCACTACTTACCTCTTTCCATTGTGAAAACTGACCATTTATTCCTAGCCTTTGTTTTCTATCTTTTAACCAGTTACTGATCCATGAGTGGATCTTCCCACTTATCCCATGACAGCTAACTTTGCTTAAGAGCCTTTGGTGTAGGACAATGTCAAAGGTTTCTGAAAGTCCAAGATCACTATATCCACCGGATCACCTTTGTCCACACGCTTGTTGAGCCCATGAAAGAATTCTAATAGCTGGGTGGGACATGATTTCCCATCACAAAACCTATGTTGATTCTTCCCCTGCATATTGTGTTGATCTGTGTCTGGTTCTGTTCTTTACTATGGTTTCAACCAATTTGTCTGGTACTGAAGTTAGGCTGACCAGCCTGTAATTGCTGGGATCGCCTCTAGAGCCTTTTATAAAAATTGGTGTTACAATAACTACCCTCCAGTCATCTGGTACAGAGGCTGATTTAAATGATAGGTTACATCCCACAGTTAGTAGTTCTGAAATTTCATATTTGAGCTTCAGAACTCTTGGGTGAATACCATTGGGCCCTGATGACTTATTATTGTTTAATTTATCAATTTGTTCCAAAACCACCTCTACTGACACCTCAGTATGGGGCAGTTCCTCAGATTTGTCATCTAAAAAGAATGTTTCAGGGGTGGGAATGTCCCTCACATCCTCTGCAGTGAAGACGGATGCAAAAAATTCATTTAGCTTCTCTGTTACAAAAAGAATAAATGGACACAAAGCAGATGTCAAGAATTATAACATTCATAAACCAGTCAGAGAACACTTCAATCTCTCTGGTCACACGATTACAGACATGAAAGTTGCGATATTACAACAGAAAAACTTCAAAACCAGACTTCAGCGAGAGACTGCTGAATTGGAATTCATTTGCAAATTGGATACAATTAACTTAGGTTTGAATAGAGACTGGGAGTGGTTAAGTCATTATGCAAGGTAATCCTTATCCTGTTTCCATGTTTGTGACACTTGGTGCCAAGTCTTGTGATAGTTGGTGTTTTACTTACAGCCCTAGAGCACGGAGCTGTGTGATTACATGAGATGCTCCACTTGCTGGAAAAATTGAACCTTAGAGGCGCAGAATAAAAATCCCAACATTTAATGGTTATCTCAAGATTTTTAAGCCTACCTTGGGAATTTTTTTTTATTTTATTTTTTTGGTGGGTGTGGGGAGCATGGCTCATGGTTTCCGAATGCTTGGGGGTTAGCAATAGCACACTTCCCTGCGCTGTCTGCCCCTAGATGACCTCGGCATGTCTTTTCCAATTCCTTCCATCTCACAGGCCTGTAGAGATGATCCCTTTTCAGCCCAGGGAGGTGGACTTAGCAGAGCAGGCTCAAAGAATATTAGCCAAGCAGCTTACATCTGCTGCCCAGTCTGTTGCTATGGGTCTGACGCAGGTGGCTTCATTTCAGATAGATGTGGGCAGGCAGTAGGGCGAATTCAATAAGCGTTAGAGGTGATGAGATGAAGAGAGCAGATTCTGGGTAGTGTTATGCAGGCTCCCCCAGGAGGTTCTGCCAAAGACCCTCCATTTTGACCTGAAACACCTCTGGTCTGTCCCAATTTTGAGCTGCCTCACACAGGGTTTAGCCAAAGCTGGAATTTTTAGTCTCCTGGCACAAAAGTGTCCCCATCTTTTCGCCTGGCTTCAGTATCCTGATCTCCTCACTTTTCATTGGGTTGTGAGTCTGGGGAGAGCTTCGGGGTGGGGTTGGTAGGTAAAGGAGACCAAGAGGGGCTTGGAGGTTTGATGGGATACAGCTGTGGAAGGCAGTGGGCATGTCCTAGAGTAACACTACTCCAGGCTGAACCAAAAAACTCAGACTCTAATGCCAGGAGCTGCTGTGGCTTGGTTGGAGGGAGGGCCTGGTGCGTCAAACTGAAGGCAGCAGTGGAATCAGAAACCTCGTTATGTGCTCCAGCAGCTAGAGGGGGACAAAGACACTTGGCCAGTGTGTGGTGTTCATTTTTCTAGTGCTCCCAGGATACAACCTCTGCTCTTACAAGCATTGGGCCTCTGCCAGCGCCCTTCAGGCTTTCTCTAGACCACCCCTGGTTTTACTGGCTCGGGGCTTTTGTCAGTGCATCTCAGTCCCACTCTGCAGCCCCCCCCCGGCTCCATCAGTTCATCTCCCTATTCCAAGCTCTTTCGCTGTACATCCATCTTTTCTCTGGAATGCCCTGCCCTTCCTCTCCTGGCCTACTCCAAACACCGAGGCTGCCGAATTATGTTGTGTGGTGCCTATTGGCTTGTCTACATGGTGTGATAACCCTGCACTGGGCAACACAGGACTAATGAGATATTGGGGGCTCAAGTGGCCCCACCTGTGAGATGTCAGACCTGGATGGGGGGTGGAGTTTAGCAAGGGAAAACCCAGCCCTGTTGGAACTTGGTGGCAGACCTCTTGTCCTCAGCTCCTGAAGAGAGGGTAGGCTGGAGAGAGGGCAGGCTGAAGGCAGGGGCTCTTTGGACAACTGCTGCCTGGCAGCCCCTCCCTGTAGGCCGGGAGGGCCCAGTGGTGACTTGCCACATGGAACTATGTCTCCAAGCTAACCTGTGAGCCTCCCGGGGGACACAGCTCAGCAGAAGACCTTAGCCCAGCTGTGGGACAATCCCATTGCCTCTGTTTGACATCCCTGAAGGAAGGGGTGGATTGGTTGGGGCTCAGCTGGAGGGCTGAGCCTCTAGCTTGGTGGAACACCTGGACGCAGCAGACTAGAGGCCCAGGTGAGCGCAGGGGCCCGGCCCAAGGGACACTGTGGGGAAGAAACCCAGTACCAACAGCAAGTTAATGCACAGCAAGCCGGGGGGAGGGGGAGAAATCTGTGGCACAGTGGAAGTACTGCAGGGTGGCTTAACGTGCTTGGTGTGGAAGCGTAGTGAGCCATGCCACGCTCCAGGCTTTTGCTGCACTGTAGCAACGTCCACACTTGACGTTCCCGCACAGCAAGCTGGAGTACTGGAGATTCCCCCCTACGACTGGCCGGGCAGTAACTCGCCATGCAGACAAGGCCTTAAGGTGTGTTAGGCTAATGCACACAAAGGCACTGTTAGCATGCAGTGTGTCCAACATGGGGAGTAGCTAGTGTGCCTTGTAGAGTCACACCCTGGCCTGCTGCACACTAACGCCCCCGTGTAGACAACCATTATGCTACAGGCAGCTCTCACTTAGCAGCTACACAGGGTCCACCTCCCACAAGGCCTTTCAGACCTTAGCTGGGAGAGATCCTGAAATCCCATTCCAACTTCCTAGCTCCCTAGAAATCTGGCTGCTAGCATGCAAGGTTGACTGTGCCAGGTGTCTGCTATGTGCTAGCCCTCCCACAGAGTTAGCCAGCCCAGAAAGAAAGCAGGGGAGTGGGGAAGACCTGTTCTCAGTCCTGACCCCTTTGCACTGGCCGTGCTGGGTCTCCGATGGGAGGGGCTGTGGCAGGTGGCACAAACGGTGCTGGGAAATGTGCAGCAGCCCCCAGAGTATGCACAACCGAGCAGCTGGTGGTGCCGCTGGTGGTGATGGTTTTGATGCTGCAGACATCGTTCGACAGGAACGGAGCTGGGACTGTTCTGCTTCCCTTCCATCGTGCCCCCAACTGCCATTAAATGGCCTGGCAACACTTGGCCTTGCTGAGTTTGCATTGGCCGGTGCTGTATGCCCCGTTACCAGTGCAGAATTATTCCCCACACTGCGCACGCTGCAGCTTAGCCCCCTCCATTTTACAGCTCTCAAACAATGAGGCTTCCACCACTTCCTCTGGGCAACTGCCCTATAACCAGAGAGCTCTCTGCTGGGAAAGGAGGCCTGACCCTCCTCCTACATTTTCTTTTGCCTAATATCATCCTATTACTTCCAATTATGCCAGCTGGGCTCTCCCTCAACCCCTCTCCACCCTGGATGTTGAGCCCCTTCGAACCCCTGGTCAGTGACCCTGCTCCTCCCCATCAGTCACCCTTTATTCCCTAGCTCTTTCCAGCAGTGGGGAATCTGGCTCTGGTGCACATGCTGCTGTGAAATGCTGTCCTAGCAAATGGTTGGGAAGAGCTCAGTCACAGAGCATGTTCAGCCACAAGTACATGCCCTAAGTCGGTGCCTATGGTTGTCACCATCTGATGGCTGCTTGGCGGGAGGGGTGATCTGTGAGAGGGCAGCCGAGTTACAGAGAGGGTTAGCCCCCTGCCTATGACCATGCAAAGAGAGGGGCAGAGCTAGGAAGAGAAGTCAGCCTTCCTGCCCACCAGGGCCGGCTCCAGCCACCGACAAAACAAGTAGGTGCATGGGGCAGCACATTTCTAGGGGCGGCATTCCAGCGCCAGCCCTGCCGCCCCTAGAAATGTGCCCCCGCCGCCCCAGCTCGCCTCTGCCTGCTCCCCTGAGCGCGCTGCCGCCACTCCACTTCTCCCCCCCCCCCCGCGGCTTGCTGCACTCGAAACAGCTGTTTGGCGTGGCAAGCCTGGGAGGGAGGGAGGAGAAGCCGAGCTGCGGTGGTGGAGTGGAGGTGAGCTGGGGCGGGGAGCAGTTCCTCTACCCCCACCCCCTCTCACCTCAGCTCCGCCTGCTCCCCTGAACACGCTGCCTCTCCCTCACCTGAGAGGGAGGGGGGAAAAGCGGAGTGGCAGCATGTTCAGGGGAGCAGGTGGAGCGGAGGGGAGCTAGGGTGGGGGGAGCCTCAAGAAGCAACGGGCGGGGGGAAATGCGGCACGCCCGGGGGAGGAGGCGGGGCTGGGGATTTGGGGAAGGAGTTGGGAAGGGGCGGAGTTGGGGCGGAGCCAGGGGTGGGGGGGCACGAAAAAAAAGTGGGGGCAGCCAAAAATTTTTTTGCTTGGGGCGGCAAAAATCCTAAAGCTGGCCCTGCTCAATAGTGTGATGTCGCTAGAGTTCTGCCCACTTACGCGAGCTGAGGATCTGGCCCCTGGTGTATTTTGCTTTGTGCATTAATGAGTTACATGCTGGCAATGCAGAGAAGACTGCGGTGGCTGTTCTGGTCTTCAACTGCCTCACCCTCCCTCTGACATTAGAAATAGTTCTGAGATGAGGGCGAAATGTTTATGGGGACCAGAGTTATTCCCTCTCTGTCTGCAAAAGGGCAGTGGGAGGGCCCTGGCTTTACATGCTTTATTTCCTGGGACAGGCAAGCACCCGAATGTATTCTTCACATCACTGGTTTAGTTCCCCCCTTGGGACATGCCATCCTGCGTCAGTGTGCATTGCGCAGGGAGACTGCCTCTCTTATCTTCATGACCTTTATCTCTAGAGCAGAGCAACTAGCTCCACATTTCACTGGAGATGGCACTGACTCAATCAATGCGATAGATCAGGGGTCGGCAACCTTTCAGAAGTGGTGTGCCAAGTCTTCATTTATTCACTCTAATTTAAGGTTTCGCATGCCAGTAATACATGTTAATGTTTTTAGAAGGTCTCTTTCTAGAAGTCTATAATATATAACTAAACTATTGTTGTATGTAAAGTAAATAAGGTTTTTAAAATGTTTAAGAAGCTTCATTTAAAATTAAATTAAAAGGCAGAGCCCCCCGGACCGGTGGCCAGGACCTGGGCAGTGTGAGTGCCACTGAAAATCAGTTTGCGTGCTGCCTTTGGCAGGCGTGCCATAGGTTGCCTACCCCTGCAATAGATGTTAGGGATTCACCACCAGTCCTCGCTTCTCCCATCATGGTGAAGTCAAAGCCGCAGCTTGGAACTAGGGACAGCTGGGCTCTGCCTCCTCCCTCCCCAGGCAGTGAGGCTAGGGAGCACTGTGTGACTCTGCAGTGACCCCTGCTGGCCAATGCAGGAGGGACATTGGCTGGCTCCACATCCTGTTTTGCTTAATCTAAGGCCTGGAGGGAAATCTTGAAGGGAAGGCTGAGGACTAGAGATACTGTACACATGGGAGTGGAAAGAGTACATGTCTCTGGCCAGATCCGAGCAGGGCTCTGTGTGGAGAGAGAGCTCCACTCCACCAGGGGAAGTGCAGGCTGGAACTGTCTGTTCTCAGCCTGCCTCTCCCCAAAACTCAGGGTCCTCATGGTTCATCGTGCTGTCAAGGGGCGAAGGGGTGTAATGAGCATTCTGTATCAGTGTATATGTGTCAATAGTTAATTAAGGTGCCAGGAGATGGCTCTCAACAGGGGCCCTGGGTCACATGGACCCCCTGGCCTAGCAGTGACCCTTTATCAACTCCCCTTGCAGACTGTACTTACTGCCAGGCACAGTCTGCAGTGGGGGCGGACTCAGGCACAATGTCCTGCTGTGTTTGCACTCTGTGTGTGGGGCTTGGGCACGCAGGACCTGGGTCTGTCCCTTGGGAAGGTCTCCAATAGAAAAGGGGCTAGTTTGCTTTTCAGTTGTCCCATTGCCAGGTGGCTCTGGGGGCAGCGGGATTGTGGACAATGTGTTACAAGCCCTCAGGAATGCATGGGACCATGTCCAGCTTTGACATCTGTGGGTGCGTCTCCTGGTAAAGTCTGTGGGGGTTGTCTGCTGCTGCAAGGGCTGGAATTATCCTATTGGCTGAGACTGATTACTTGCATTGTAAACTCCTAGGGGGGGTAGGAGAGCTGTCTTTGGGGGGTGGAGCGTGTACAGTGCCTACCGCAGATCTGACTTGGCCCTGGGGTGCAAGTGTCAAATAATAATCTCTCAAACTCTCTGTGGCCATGCCTGGTATGGGCATACGCATGAGTGGGACGGACAGACACACACACACACACACACACACACACACACACACACACACACACACACACACACACACACCCGTGTGCATTATATATCCATACTATAAACACACAGCTAAACTTATTTTAACACATCCACATGCTCCTACCCCTACGGCGGCTATTGATGTCCCCCTATTGACTGAGAGATGGGGAGGGGGCTTTTCAGTGCTGTTATGCTGACTGGGGAATATACAGCAGCTGCAACTGATTGGTGAGAATTAAACAACCTATAACTAGCAGGCCTCAAAGCCCTCAGGGGAAGGAAGGGGAAACAAAACAATCTAAACTCCTCGACATCAAAAGAGCCACAGAGTCAATCTTCTGCAGGATATGGGATAAGTGTGAGCCTGGATGTGGCTCGTTCATAGCACAGCAGGTGCCAGATACTGGGGGTGGAGTGGGGGCAAGAGGATGCTGCCTCTAGCTATGGGTCACATGCTAGCAATGGTGCTTCCAGCATGGTGAATTTCATGCCTGAGACAGCTCCCCTGTACTAGCTACAGCATGGCCTGCACAGAACATGAACTGCGGTGTGCGACTCATATAGATAATGGTCCATAGCAGTTCTATGTATTTTGTAATTCAAGAGCTGGTCTCCATGCGTACCTGTCATGTGCTGTGAGACTGACTATCCCCTGCATACAGGTAGAAGACCTAGTTAATGGCTAGTGTGTTTTGCTTAGTTATTGTTCCCCCTTTTTAAAAAAAACAATGTTTTTCTTGGTTAGCTGACAGCCCCCAGATTCCAGCCCTTACCACTGAATCAAAGTCTCTTGGTTATAAGAACTGCCCTTCTTGTGATGAGAGGCATACAAGGTGCCTCGGGCTGGGGCATGTTCCTGATACATGTGGTTCTCTAAGAGAATGCAGAAGGTATGAGAGGCCAGCTTACCTGGAAGTCTTTTTTGCAGAGAAGTCTCTGCAACCCTCTCCAGATTCAGACATATCGGGACAGATGGACCAGAGCAAACTTTTTTACACAGTGCTCCAGTGAACTTGGTCTCAGCCTGTCGCTCCAGGGTTTATGCCTCTAAGATGACGTCCTCCAGACTGGGAAAACCGCTGCGGTTAGAGGGAGGCAGGAGCACCACTCCACTACAGAACATAAGACTAGATCACCCCGTCTGGGTCTTGTGAGGAAAAGACAGAGTACCTCATCCGGCCTCCTTAAAGGGTAGTTCAAGGCCCAGAATGGGTCCCACTGATGCCCTCAGATTGATGTGCCTCAGACTGAGCTCCATGCCTTGCCTGGTACCGGTCTCTCAGAACTTCCGTCTGTCTTCCCTTGGCACGATCATTCCTGGCACCCAGCAGCTGTGTGTTCTCCACTGAGCCCAAATCGCCCCTGCTCTCCCATGTGGTGAAATTACCCTCCGTGGTACAAACCTCTGGTGCTGTCGTGGTACTGCCCGCTTCACCAGTGCTGGTCAGGGCAGAGATTGCCGCCCTTCCTCCAACTCCCGGGGTAAGGTAGCCGTGCTCTGGAAGAGGGATACTCTTCTCCAGTCTCTGAGCACAGTGGGGAAGCATCACCTCCCCACTCTCCAAGGTCCTGATCTCATGATCCTTATGGCTCTGAGAGGGAATCTACAGCCCCTTGTTATTTTCATAGACCTATGGATTCTAGAGGCATTGCCCATGGTTCCCACTCGAACAGCCCACTGCCTCTTACCCTTATCAGCAGCCTTGGACTTATTGGTCCCTGTCATAAATATAAAGGGAAGGGTAACCACCTTTCTGTATACAGAACTATAAAATCCCTCCTAGCCAGAGGCAAAACCCTTTCACCTGTAAAGGGTTAAGAAGCTAAAGATAACCTTGCTGGCACCTGACCAAAATGACCAATGAGGAGACAAGATACTTTCAAAGCTGGAAGTGGGGGGGGGGAAACAAAGGGTCTGTCTGTCTGTGTGATGCTTTTGCCGGGAACAGAACAGAAATGGAGCATTAGAACTTGTTAGTAAGTAATCTAGCTAGAAATGCGTTAGATTTCCTTTTGTTTAAATGGCTGGTAAATAAGCTGTGCTGAACGGAATCTATATTCCTGTTTCTGTGTCTTTTTGTAACTTAAGGTTTTTCCTAGAGGGATTCTCTATGTTTTGAATCTGATTATCCTGTAAGGTATTTACCATCCTGATTTTACAGAGGTGATTCTTTTACTTTTTCTTCTATTAAAATTCTTCTTTTAAGAACCTGATTGCTTTTTTATTGTTCTTAAGATCCAAGGGTTTGAGTCTGTGTTCACCTATGCAAATTGGTGAGGATTTTTAACAAGCCTTCCCCAGGAAAGGGGGTATAGGGCTTGGAGGGATATTTTGGGGGAAGATGTCTCCAAGTGGGCTCTTTCCCTGTTCTTTGTTTAACACGCTTGGTGGTGGCAGCATAGAGTTCAAGGACAAGGCAACGTTTGTACCTAAGCTGGTAAGAATAAGCTTAGGGGGTCTTTCATGCAGGTCCCCACATCTGTACCCTAGAGTTCAGAGTGGGGAAGGAACCTTGACAGGCCCTTTGGGGCATACAGCCAGCCAGGAACTGGCTGCTTCTGCCCATCTCAGGTCAAGTCTCCCTTCCCCTATGAGACACTGTAGAATGCTGCAAGGAGCTCAAGTGGCAATTCCTTCTCTGGGGGGATTGCATGAGCAGGGCTCTGAGGAGGAGGATCTACATACCAAAGAATCTTTAAGCCCTCTGGTTGGGGACCAAGGATACTTAGCGCACAAGCACAGACCCAATAGCCACTGCTGGCCAAAAGAATCCAACCCTGAGCACATGGCGGGCTTGCATGTTGGAAGAGACATACGTATGGATAATGTATCTTGAAGAGCCCCAGTTACTTTAGGGTTAGTGACCATTTCATCTTCAGGCACCTCCCGTAGCTTTAAATTCTGTGGCTTGGTCAACAGCCACTTTTAATTCCATTTAAATACAATACAAATAATTTAGTTGTTTAATAGTGGAGAACTCGGACTGTGCAAGGATTGTCCCAAGGAGCTCACAACAAACTGTGTTGTATATAAGCATCTTCTGTACAAGCCATATGCCGGGATGTTTGTCTGAGCCAATAACTAACATTACATGCTCATTAGAAATACACATAAAGGAAGGATGGCCTAGTGGTTAGCACTGTAGCCCGGGACCCAGGAAAGCCAGGTCCCTCTTCCTGTGTGACTTTGGGAGAGTCACTTAATCTCTGTTCCCCACCCGTACAGTGGGCATAACAGCAGTGCTCGACCTCACAGGGGCGTTGCAAGGGCAAATATGTTAATGAGTGTAAGGCATGCAGATGCTACAAAGATGGGGAAAGTGGATAAAGATTATCAAAACACATACTGATGCTCCAGGCTAGCTCACTCTTCATGCCCCGTTCCCAGGGCTGTGTGAAGAAGCTCTGCATGCAGATAGCATGTACAATATGCCCATGGATGTTGTGAATGGAATACCAAGCAGTCCATAGCCAATGGCAGAGCTCCCAATTATATCCATTGGGAGTGGGAGTGGGTTGCTAATACACAGACACACTTTACATCAGATATTAGTTATTTGCTGAATGCCATTTTCCTGCTCAGTGTTGTATAATAGGGACAGGAGACACAATTCCCTACTATCTAGTCAGGACACATGCCACTGTCCAGACACATAATATACCGGGGGTGAAATCCTGGCCCCACTGAAGTCAGTGATAAAATTCCAAATGACACCAAGGAATCAGGATTTCACTCCCAGAGATCGGTGTCCAATTTCAATGTAGTGCAGGGCTCTTTCTCCTTCTGTCCCAGGCCTACCAGCTCCCTCCCGGGCCTTCTCTTGATGTTCCATCTCCCCCAGTAGCATGAAACAGCAACCTGGACCTGAAGGGCACGTGTTTCATGTCCCTATAGTTCACAAGCCAAGTATTCCCCTCTGTTTTGCTGGTTACTTAGTGCAGCTGGCCTCAGTCTGTGTGTGTTAATGAAGTTGATTTGCACTGTTTCTCTCTGTGACAAGGGCCATCAAGGATGCTTTGCTCTCCATACGTCAATCCGTTGTGCTGCCAGCGTTCCCAGACTCATAGGGGTTCCATCGAAAGGATGAGGTATAGAGAAGCATACATCTACTGCCCATGGTTAAATCCACCAGCCCCAAAGGGCAGCCACACCATTATTTAGCAGTAATGATTGCTAACATTTCATTCTGCCTACATCTGTCATCAGCATCCTCCATCCAGATATGTTCCCATACTGGCTAAATATATGCACAGAGCATTTCTGATCTGGGGGGCAAACCCTGTGGGATTCTGCATTGACATGTCATGGCCTTGGGCGACTCTCTGGCCTATGCAATTGGCTGATGTGATCCCCCTGGTTCAATGCTTTCATTTCGTAGCCTAGATGTGGCCACTGAGTAGGAGTGATGCTATTTTGGGATGGCCCCTTCCAGATGTGGTGTTGTCTGCCTGTATCTACTTAGCATTGAGGGAGAGAAAGGGGCAGAGTACATCTTCCAAAAGGGACCAACCCAGGGCATAGTGCTGGAACAGAGCACAGGATGTGCCAGAAGGGGAAGAATAATGGAGAAAGCAGCTGTAGAAGAATATAAAAGACCAAAGGAGGAGTAAGAAGGTGGAGCAGTAAATCCCCCTCCCTGTTTTGAGATTGGCACCAGGTGGCAGTGGGGATCTTGGAGAGCTTTGTTGGAAAAGGGTTGCTGACTCAGAAGTTAGAAATGGAAAGGGTTCATAGCGGGGTTGTTTAGTTTACCCCCGCAGTGGTCAATGCACAATTGTTTTACTGAAGATTCTCCAGCCCATGGCTGATTAAAGGACTCAGGTATTGACGTTTCCACCTCTTCCTTTCTAGAGACAAAGATGGGTCCTTTCTCTTGCTGTCCCAAGCGCTTTGGCAATCCACAGTGAAGGCCATTTGGTATAAGAAATAATGTGATTCCTGCAGTTTGCCAGCCGGCCGGGACATCAGGGCTCGGAAATTATTCAGGAATAACAAATACGCAGAGATCATTTGCATAAACAAGCAGTGAGAACAATGCATGTTATTTACACGATTGCTCGCTGCCAAGAGGAGCAAACTGCAGCGGAGATAAATCTGCAATGCAAATCAGGCTTATTTGGAGCAAGTGTGGCTTGTTTATGAGCTTGCCCAGCGAGACCAGGGGAACATCTATCACATTCCTCTTTTTTTCTCCCTTCCTCTCTCCTCTACTGTTTTCCTTAAGAGATTAATGGTAACACTTTGTCTTCTAATGTGACGGTAGCTCATGAATTCTCTGTCTCACTCTCATCCTTAAATTATCCACATAATAAAATATGTAGTCAGTGATTTCAGGTCATAATTTGATCTGCTTAGGAAAGAAAGAGCGTGATGGAGGAGAGCTGCCCGCACACTTCACTCTCCTCCATTTGTCTTGATCATCTTTTCCTAATCATCTGAGTGCATGGAGTGACGGAAGTTGCAAGGAGGGCTGATCTGTTTTTCCATGTACGCACATCAGGGAAGCCCCTGATTCATCTAGTTTCAGACCAAAGGGGTGATGTCACCAAAGTTTGGATCCCACCAGAAGGACCCCCAGGACATAAGCACTGTCTCTGTCCCCACTTTGCCAGGCCAAGAAAGCCAGCATACCCTAAGAGATCTCATCGGGTTAATGCGTTAATTGCCGTACGTCATTACTTAGCATCATGGAGGGATTTTAAGCCTATGCTTAATTGATCCATGTGTTAATGGAGCTAATCGTAGTGTGAGCAAACACCCCTGCCAGGCATAAAACCCTTGTCCAGGACATCATTCAGGATGGCTATGCCAGTGGGCATTGATCTGATGAAGTCATGTTCCAACTTGCAGTTCAGTGGTTGGGTGCTGGGGAACAGTGGGGGGGGGGGGAATCCTTTGGATTGCTCTTAGCTTTCTCTCTCCACCCCATGCTGCTCAATTCAGCTCTCCTGACATGTAGTGGCTGTCTTTCTCCTGCGGCTGCAGCAGGGTATCACTTTTGCTTCAAACATAACACACTGGAACTCAAACTTCTGCTTGAAAGCCACAGACCTTTGCCCAGTGATGTGGAGGAATGCCTCACTAGGCAGGCTGCAAGAGAGAATTGGTATGAGTAAGTAGCAATTGCTATATTAGAAGAGATTCCAAGCTAATAGCATGCCTCCATCACTGACCAATGATAGTTCCTCCACAGGAATGTCTGAACACAATCTAATGGTGTAATATTACACCCAGGGGAGAGCTTTCTTTCTGACTGCAGCTGCTGATCAGTTTCTGCCTTGGAGCATGAGGGTGGATATTCCTGGTGGTATTTATCCGTCCCATGCCAGGAGAAGGCAGTGGTTGGTCCTCTGTACATAAACACTACATCCAAGCAGTAGCACACCAGTGTGTGGTGGTAACTGCAGGGGATCTTGCCTGTCTGCAAACGAACTTTTTCCTGCAGAATTAAAAAAACAAAGATGTTTTCTACAGCTTGTTCAGCCTCCCCCTTGTTGTGTTCCCCTTCTCCCATTTGAATACATGACATGTGTGTGTTTATGTACAGCATTTCAGTGCCCCAGAAGAGACTGTGATGTCACACACTTTGGAATGGGAGGTGACAGTGACTCAGGGAGGAGAAGTGTGAACCTCTCCATACACTCAGCCTTACGTCCATGGAGTCGCCCTCCCACATATCCTCCCTCTCATATGTATGATGGCCCTGCTGCAAGAGAGCTGTGTCGAGAAGGCAATAATGAGTTAATACATGAGGTGCCAGCGGATGCCACACAAGAGGACTTCGTGCGGTTCCTGGGTTTTGTAGAAGCAACACTCCTTGTCTGTGCACTGCT
Source organism: Natator depressus (assembly GCF_965152275.1). Taxonomy (NCBI): domain Eukaryota; kingdom Metazoa; phylum Chordata; order Testudines; family Cheloniidae; genus Natator; species Natator depressus. The sequence goes on along the minus strand of NC_134241.1, from coordinate 49,401,375 downwards.
TGCAGCTTGCTTCTGCAGCTCTTTCCACGAAGCTCTTGACAGGCTCCATCCACAGTGAAAGCAGCCTGGGGAACTTCTTTAAATACAAGATTACAAGCGGTTTGCTTGGTCAGCATGGACCATGGGCCCAGTTTCATTCTTGTGAGATATAAACAACTCCCGTTGATGGTCCTGGACAATGGCCGTTAGTCATCTCCTGGAGCAGCAGAACCACCGCACACATCCCTGCCTTTTCTAGCACTCTTTTCAGGGGTGTGAAACTCAGATATAACTGAGCTCAGGGGATACACCACCATCAGCACCGCATCCCAGCAGAACACCTGCTCCTGATCCATCACCACCACCCCCACCAAAACTAACAAATCTGGAACTGTGGCCACAAGGGTGGGGATTATTAATTATTCTATTACAGTAGCAGCGAGAGGCCCTGTGGTGGCAGGGGCTGTACAGGCACAGTATAGCCCAGGCCCTGAAAGGCTTGTGATCTAAACAGACAAGACAGGTCAAGGGTGGGAGGAGCAAGAGAGGCATCTGTCTAAACTCAGACACCTGCGGCTGCCCTGTGCCAGCTCAGGCTAAGGGGCTGTTTCGTTGCAGTGTAGATGTTCTGGACCAGGCTTCAGCCTGAACTCTGGGGCCCTCCCACCTCACAGGGTCCTAGATCCTGGGCTCCAGCCATTCTGGCCCAGACCAAGGGTAGAATAAGGCTGCAATTACAAATGTAAGACTCACCCTGACTACACGGATTCCTACTGAGCAGCAGGTGCAGGCTGGGCAGTGGGCAACCTGCGAGAACAACCAAGGTGTCTTCCCTCCGAAGCCAGGGGCACCCTGCAGGTTTGAAATCGGAGCATGGGCCCAGGCACGCTGTGTGTTTGCCATCAGCCTCCAAAAGCAGACTGGCTCAGATCAGCCCACTCCCCCTGCGCAGAGCATCTGTTTCTGTGTTCAGGGCCTGGATGGCATCTTGGCCAGAGTGTTTCCTTGTCAGTTCGAAAGAACCAGAGTGCGTGGGATGGCAGCTGCTGTAGGAATGGGGAAGGAGAGACAGGAAAATCCTGGCTGTCCCTCCCCAGATGAACTGGTGTGGGGAGAGGGGTGTTGGGTGTCTCTCCTCCCCTCACGGGGCACTCTCATGTGGGAAGCAGACACAACACCACGCTACCACTCCTTAAAGCACCAGAGCGTGGGGCTTGTCAGCACACCTCACGGCCCTCTGTGGTCCCATGGGGGGATGGCCAGTCCTGAAAGAGAGCCAATATGTTGACTCTGGCCATTGGACCATACAACCCTGAGGGAGAGAGCGACCATATTGACTTTGACCATTGGGCCACACCGCCCCAAAAGAGAGGGTAGTCGTATTGGATCTGGCCATTGGGAGACACAGCCCTGAGGGAGAAGGCAACCATATTGACTTTAACCACTTAAGCCACACCGCCCTGAGACTAAGGGTGCTTGGAAAAACTTAGTCACTGGGCTATAGCAACCCTTACACTGCCGCAAAGGGGACAAGGCGCACTTGCCCTGTGACACCAATTTTTTCTATCTTCCCCCATAGGTCATGTTTTCCCACTGGCCTCCTGAATTGGAGACAGAAGGTGAAACAGGCCCATGTTACAACTGGGAGGCTGAGCGGGACTTTGAAAAAAGACTTTTTTTTCAAACAGGAATTGCCAGCCTGATCTGGTGTCCTCTCTCTGGCAGTGGCCGGCTCCGGATGCTTCAGAGGCAGAACCATGCAGCAGTAGGGATAGGATAAGCTGCCCTCCATGGAAGTACCCTCCTGACCCTCATCTGTTAAAGGTGGGTTCCTGCTCTGAACCAGGAGGGTTTCTACCCCTTCCAAAGCTTTTGGTTACATTGGGTTAATCCTTATAATTATTGTCCCTCTCCTGACAGCAGTGTGTCCTTAGCTGAGCCGTAGATGTCAGGGCCTTACAGGTCAGTTTCCCAGTGGAAGAGGGATCAGTGATGTGGCATTCTACCTGTGATTTGCTTCATTTACACACATACCAGTCCTGGAATAGAGATGCAGGCAATACCTTCTCCCAAGAATTTCAGCCCAACCCCTGTGTCTCGGGGAGCAACTCTGCCCCAAGAATTGATTCTAATCAGAGCCCACCAACTCTCCTGGGGCTCATAGAGCTGCTTCCCCTCAGCACCGTGCATAATCAAAACATAACAATGACATAAGCATTTCCTCCATGCCTAAAATCTTGCTTACATGCTCAGAAAAAGAATTTGGAAAATAAAGTGTAACAGCACCACCTGGTGACACCTGCCATGCCATTGATGCATCTTTGAGTATTCTTATCATCTGTACAAATGGTCAATCCTTCCCTTCCCCCCCGCATTCCTGCTAAATCTTGACTGCAATGATATCTTGTGGCATTGAGTTTCACAGGCTAATTATGGAATATTCCCTTTCTTTGCTGAACATTGCTAAATTCTCAACATGTGGGTGTCTAAATGAATAGCCTCATTTTCAGAAATGATGAGCCTAGATTTGGGTGCCTAACTTTAGGCTCCTTTTAAAAGTTTGGGTCTTTATAGTGTTTTAATTGTCTATGAAATATTGAAAAATATTGTCTCCCTGAACACATTTAGACCTATTGCAAGTGCACATGCAGGCTTCTTGTCGCAGGGCTGGCCCTGCGAGGGACTCCTCTTGTGGAGTTGCACGTGAGCCCAGGGCTGTCCACAGCCATTTAATGCAAATTATAAATGATAACACAGTAGCAGCTAAGATGACCCAACAGAGGTCAGGGCCTGCATTGTGCTAGGCACTGTGTATACACATAGTAAGAGCCTGTTCCTGCTCCAAAGAGCTAACAGGTGGGAGGGGAAACAGGTGGCAGGGGAAGAGACTTGCCCAGGATTCCACAGAGTTCAGTGGCTGAGCTAGAAGTAGAATCCATGTCTCCTGGCTCCCAGTCCGGTACCCTAGCCACTAAACTAGGCTCATGATTGCAGGGGCACTAGCACTAGCTTGTGTTTAAAAGGAAGAGGTACAGAATATCTTGTTTCCGAGGATGAGGGATGGAAGCCAGTAGAGACACAAGAATATGGACTCTACAAAGAGAGACAAGAAAAATCAGGGCAAATTTTGGGCTTCTTGATTGTGGTAGTATCTATCTGGTAAATTCCATTAACAGAGGATAAATCTATTCTCAATCCCTTCCTAATGGCATTGTCTACATGGGAGGTGTGCCTGGGAATGCTTGTTGTCATAAACCAACCCTGAGGTGTGTGGGAGAGAGGTGACCATGCTCTGAAAGAGGCAGAGCAGCTCTAGCCTAACTGCTCCTTTTCTTAACTCCACCCCGTTATCCTCAGTTTTAACCCCTTGTCCGGCCCACTCCTGGGTGTTTACACCCTTTGGAATATTTCCAGGCTGTTGTCATCTTTTCCCCCACTACCTGGATCTCCCCCGAGCCACCCTTTGGCTCACTGGCTTCAGGGGGCCTATATGCCTGCTTGAAGTTAGTCATCTTCTTAAGAACCTGGCTGACCTGGAGCCTTCATCTGTCCTCAGGAATCCATCTCTAATCATTCTGGTGGCTCAACTTGACACCTCCTCCAATTTGCCTGCATCTAATGCCTCTCGCCAGCATCCCTTTAATTGGTGATGCTGTGACCTGGGCCCATTGAAGCCTTCCATCCCCTCCCATGTTTACCCCTGCTTCCCCCTCCTTCCCAGCACTGTGTGACCTTCACAAAGTTCAATTGATCCCTTGGTGATCATTTTGAGGGCTCTCTTCCTCCCCCTCCCTCTTCAGCCAGTCAAACTCTGGTTTATTGACAGGGCCGAGGCAGCCCCTGGGCTTTTCCAGTAAGCCAACCACAGTGTGCAGCAAAATAATTAGTTGCTGAGGTGTCAGGAGCAGATGTTGAGCTGACATCTCTCGTTTGTGGGTGTAAGCTTCAGCCGATCTCTACCTCCCGCTAAATTATCAGCGGCTTGCTTGATGCTGTGATTTTCTCCCATGAAACTTGGCGTTTCTCCCGTGGAGGAATAGCAAAAAGCTTCTCACTGCCCTTTCTCCGGTGCCCTTTGCCTTCGTACAGTCTTTTTTTCCCTACCCTCCTTTATTTTATGGAATAGGAGTGGGTTTTTTTAAATCAGAAATCCCAAGTGCTGGAAGAAAAACTCCCTCCGTTTTCCCCAAGCCTGGACCCAGGTAACTAGCCTCAGCAATGAGGAATTAACCGTTTGGTGATGGATAGCCCCTGGCACACTAGCTCAGGTGGCCAGCTCTGTCTGGAGAGGAGGAACAGTCAGTTCTGAGGCAAGGTTAGTAAGCAGGGAATGGAGGGTCTGTTTTTCCTCTTGCAGTGGTTCGATTACCAGGCAGTTTTGCTGCTTAAAGACCTCATGAGACTCGTCAACAAACACTGTGATTGGAAGCCATTTGAGCCATTGTGCCATGGCCGAGCCTTTCAAAGCAACCGAGGGGATTTAGACACACGGCTGCCATAAGCATCAATGGGAGTGTGTGTCAAAATCCCGAAGGCTGCGTTGGGAATCTCAGCTCTAGCGAGGCAGTATTTCCTCCCTCCTACAAAGCACCGCATTGCTGGAGGGGCCTAAGCTTTAGGTTTGAAACTTACTCCCTGGAACATGGGATTCAGATCCCAGCAGTGTAAGCTCAGCCGGTCACACCTGGGGTACAGAGGGGAGGGATTCTGCCCCCCTCCTCTGCCAGTGAAGAGGGGCTTCACTGCCCCACAGGGGGCAGGGCCGAACTATAGCACATAGAGTGCGCCGTGTAAATTAGAGCCTCACAAAGGTGGCTTAAAGCACAGCATAGAGACTCAGCAACAGTATTTTTTTTCAAGTTGATCCCTTTAGAAACCAAGATTCTGTGTTGACATCCAATAGCACTTTCCTATAGAGATTTGTCTTGTTGGCCTTGGCCAAAACTTCCCCTCCACAACCCACAGGTGGCTGCATTTCAACAGTGCAGTGTGTGATTTATAGAGTTGCAGAATGCACTGTGATCCTTTGGATAGGTGGGCACTAAATCATTATCATAAGCCAGTGTCAAGGTTCCTCCCCCACTCTGAACTCTAGGGTACAGATGTGGGGACCTGCATGAAAGACCCCCTAAGTTTATTCTTACCAGCTTAGGTTAAAAACTTCAAGGTACAAACTTTGCCTTGTCCTTGAACCCTATGCTGCCACCACCAAGCATTTTAAACGAAGAACAGGAAAAGAGCCCACTTGGAGAAGTCTTCCCGCAAAATATCTCCCCAAGCTCTACACCCCCTTTCCTGGGGAAGACTTGATAAGAATCCTCACCAATTCATACAGGTGAACACAGATCCAGACCCTTGGATCTTAAGAACAATGAAAAAGCAATCAGGTTCTTAAAAGAAGAATTTTAATTAAAGAAAAAGTAAAAGAATCACCTCTGTAAAATCAGGATGGTAAATACCTTACAGGGTAATCAGATTCAAAACATAGAGAATCCCTCTAGGAAAAACCTTAAGTTACAAAAAGACACAGAAACAGGAATATAGATTCCGTTCAGCACAGCTTATTTACCAGCCATTTAAACAAAAGGAAATCTAACGCATATTCTAGCTAGATTACTTACTTACTAATTTTACAAGAGTTGTAAGGCTGCATTCCTGATCTGTTCCCGGCAAAAGCATCACACAGACAGACCAAACCCTTTATTCCCTCCCCCCTCCAGATTTGAAAGAATCTTGTCCCCTTTTTGGCCATTTTGGGTCAGTTGCCAGCAGGGCTACCTTAGCTTCTTAACCCTTTACAGGTGAAAGGGTTTTGCCTCTGGCCAGGAAGGATTTTATAGCACTGTATACAGACGGGTGGTAACCCTTCCCTTTATATTTATGACAGCTAGGAACAGGCCTCTGCTCCTCTGTCTTCACTTGTCTCCTTGTAACTTGGTAAGGATCTCTGGAGCCAATAATGGTAATGTCCTAGCACAAGAGTTCTGACTTCAGAAGGAGGAAATAAGCAACGGGAGAGGAATTACCTCTGCAGCAAAGAACTTGTCATGCAGCTCCGGCTAGTAATTTAAACAAGGAGCAAAGCAAAGCAAATCTGTCTCTAAGCAAAATGCTTTCCACTTTTTTCCATGAGGCATTCAGCAGTTTTGTTAGATTTCATTCCCCCCGCCCCACCCCGATGGTTATTGCCACATCTGAAGTCATATCCTCTGCTTGTGACATCACAGCTGTTTGCCATGGACGTGATTATGATGGCATGATACCAAAATTATTTGACGTCAGGAGAGGGACTTAGCTGCAGAGCCAGTGGATGCTTTATAAAGACAAAGGTCTTGCTTTCATGCAAATGTCTTTAATAGCAGCTATAAGAAAAAAGTCCAGGGAAAGAGAGACAGAGAATCTGCATGAGAGAAGCCAAATTGTCTCCAAAGAGAATGTGTTCTGAGTTTTCCTTGGGGTTTTAGCAGCTGTTTCGACAGTTCAGCAATGGAGCAACAGCACTTACAATCATGCCATATGCCAGTGGGACTTCTGAGAGCACAAACTGTATAATCAGAGGTAGGAGTTTGGTTCCTCAAGGACATGTGCTCCAGTGGCGGAGGAGTCAGGAGACATTATTATTTTATTTATTTATTTTATTAATTATTTACTGCTGCTTTTGCTGTAGAATTTGGGGGCTAGAAGAGTGGAGAGCTGGCAGCTGGGACAATAGGCCTCCTTTTCGGGGGATGCAGGAGAATATTGATATCTATGCATATGAGAGACTGGGTGCTTGTCACTTCGTAGATTGTAAGCTCTTTGGGCTGAGGGCTGTGATTTCCTTTATGTCTGTTCAGCACCCGCACGTTCCGGGTGTGACTGCAATCAAATACAGATGGTGTTTTCTTGTCCAGAGGGCTCTGTGGAGAGGGGTTCTCCAGCCAGGAGAACAATTTTCCCTCGCAGTTCAGCTCCCAAGGCTGGAGCAAAGTTTGCGCCCACCAGACAGGCACAGGCAGTTGCTGGCGCTGTGCAGGGGTGCTGATAAAGCAGAAGCACCCAAATGCACAGCTGCATTATAAACACATGCTTATGCCAAGCCCTGTTTCCTAATGGTCCCCAAGATCTTTCCTGGCCCTTGGATTAGTTGTTTGCTCTACGGATTTACCTCACTGTAGTGCAGAGCACTGGAGGTTGTTCTTACCCCGGTCTCCATAGGGAAAGTATTTGAGATTTAAACTCCACTGTCCACATTTGGGATGGGGTATCTGCCCTCCTCCATGGGGCACCGTCACCGTGATGGAACTGTCCCTGGGTACAGTATGCTGTAGGAAGCCTCAGGGTGCCAGGACCGCTAGCTAACTAAGCCAGGCGTGGGCAAATTACAGCTCGCGGGCTGGATCTGGCTCGTGAGCCATTTTAAGCCAGCCCGCGAGCCCCACCATGCGACTCCACCCCAATCTGGCGCTCCAGTCAGGGTGCTGGGTTGGGGCCACACCAGCGGTTCAGCCGCACTCTGGCTGGGGCGCAGGGCCGTGGGCCACACCACGCAGCTCCCAGAAGCTGTGGCATGGCCACGCTCCAGCTCCTACATGCTCCAGTGGGAGCTGCAGGGGCAGTGCCTGTGGATGGGGCAGCATGCAGAGATGCCTGGCCGCGCCTCCTCATAGGAGCCACAGAAGGGACATGCCACTGCTTCCGGGAGCTGCTTGAGGTAAGTGCTGCTCAGAGTTTGCACCCACTGAGCCTCTCCCCATGCCCCAACCCCCTTCCCCAGCCCTGATCCCCCTCCTGCTCTCCAAACCCCTCGATCCCAGCCCCACCTCAGAGCCTGCACCCCCAGCCAGAACCTGCACCCCTTTCTGCACCCCTGCCCCAGCCCTGATCCCCTCCCTCCCTCCCTCTGAACCCCTCAGTCCCAGCTCAGAGCACCCTCCTACACCCCAAACTCCTCATCCCCAGCCCCACCCCAGAGCCCGCACCCCATCCCGCACCCCAACCCCAATTTTGTGAGCATTCATGGCCCACCATACAATTTCTATTCCCCGATATGGCCCTCGGGCCAAAAAGTTTGCCCACCCCTGAACTAAGCAGAGCTGAGATAATGCAGTGACGGCTCCGTGCTGTGACTAATTCTTCACTGGCAACTGGGGGGCATTGCCTGGATGTGTTTATTTCTCAAAGGATCTTGGTGTGAGCTCTGCCAGGCCAGATCCTCAGGCCAATCCATGTGAGCCCAAGAGCCCAGTTCAGATTCCTCTTCTCTCAGTTACTGTCCCCCTCCTGTGAGTTTCTATGGCTCTTGCCTCTCCAGTTTGGTGTCCTCACCCCAGCAAATCCATCAACTTGCTGAGTATAATAGCGCTCCCAGAAGCAGCACCGTGAACTTTTTCCCCCCAACTCCTCCTCCTTACCAAACTGCCCACCCAGTTGAGTCAACGCTTGGAGGTTGTGGGTGCAGTTCCACTCTCACTGAGTGGCAACATGAAACCCATCTAAGCCCCAGGCCTGACCAGGGAAATGGAGTCCTCCAAGTCGCAGCAGGCTGGGCCAGGCTCTGGTCTAACACCACGCTCTGGGCTAGACTGTGAGCCACCCCGGAGTGGCCACGCAGGGAGGATGAGGGCCAAGAAGTACATGGCCAGTCCCTGAGTTCTGAGGAACACTGGGGCTCCTTGTTCCTGCTCCATGCTGAATAAGGGGTGGGGGGCAGGCAAGGCTATGGCTCCATCACCCCGTCACCACCAAAGGCTGCCGAAGAGGGCCAGCATGCTGGGGAGCAATCCCCTTTGTGCCTATGGGGGCATGCTAGGATAAAAAGGAACCCTAGGGAAACTGTCTACTTGAGGGGCTCCCATAGAGCAGGGCTGTTTCACACCGCTCTCTACACAGGGCTGTGACTTGCAAGCTACAGTCTAGCCCCTTGTGTGCAGAAAACACCCTCCCATCAGATGTCTCTCTCTTTTCTCAGCCCCCATAGCCTGTCTTCATTGCTACCTGCGCACACATGCAGCGTGCTGAAGGGCTGAACAAGAGAAACCAGACAAATCTCCCTGCCACAGACAGGTGAACATTCCATCTGTCTTCCTGGTCCTGGGATTGCGCTGCTAGGGGCTGGGGATGAGTATATATTTTTCTACTACAGCCTCTTCCACTACGGGCGGTGGAGGGGGAAAGAGGAAATGTCACATCAGCCAGAAAGCAAACCTCTGTGTGTGCTCAGCCGTCAGGCTGAGAAACGACCATGATTTTGTCGATTGCAATCTGACATGTTTCCCGTCTCCTCTCCTAGCCAATGTTTCAGGAGCGCAAGGAGAATTTTAAGAGCACTGGCATGGGGCGGTGTTGGCATTGGTGCCTGTGAACAGGGTGAGCCGAGATCTGTATTCCTGGATCTAGCAGATGGCTCTGAGGATGTCCATTTTCTGGAGGCATCAATGAAAGCCTTGGCTCTCATAGGAGAGAGAAGGTTCTGGGGATTATTTACATTCACAGTTTGATTGCCAGACCACAAGGGACAGCTGCCTTGTCAGGTGGAATAACAGCCGCAATGCTGGAGTCAGTGGGACCAAATCCTGGACCCAGCACAAAGCCTGAGTCAATGGGACTTGTGCTGGGTTTCTTTGTGACAGTCAAGATGGGAATGGAGTTCCCCAGCTCCAAGCCATGCTGCACCTCTGAAGCCATTAATGCTGCCTCAGGGCTGCCCTCCAGTCCCCTTGCACAGGGAGTTTGGCCATTTGAGCTGCATAGCTGTCCATCTACTGACCGTGTCACCCCCTAGGATTCTCGTGGGTGGGCTCTCCAATTCTAGGCACCGGACTATGCTCAGTGTGACTGCAGCAGTTCAACTCCTCTGGGGGTCCATTTCTGGCCACAGAATGCAGCTGCCGGCGGTTTCCTTGCACACTGTTATCTCGTTGGTTAAAGAGCCTCATTTTGTGTGGCATCCTAGCCAAGAACAGGATGCCTTCCAAGCCTGACAAAAACCCATTACATACTTAGAAACCAGTAGGATCAGACTATGCAAAACCCCCAGATCTGATGGATGGTGATTGGCTGGTAACTGTAACCATGAGCAGAATGGTCAGGAAAAGGTTTGACCTCCAAGCCCTCCACCCACACGTCTGCGAAGTGCACTAGATAAGATTTTCCTTAAGTGCGCACACAAGGAAAATGAGCTAAGGGCTCTAGTATTTATGTTTTAATTATTCACAGGCTTGTTTAATGCCGCAGTGATCCATTTATGGGTTTGAAGTTCTTCATCTTCATCATCACCAGGATTGTGGAAATACTACAAAGAATCCACATCAACTCTGGGTCCTTAAGCATTTAGGAAAGCAACCACAAATTACTGGCGTAACACGGTCAGCTGCCTCCTGAGTGCTGCCTCGTGGCCAGGATCAGTTCTGCAGGCCCCTGCCTCCACCTCCCTTCTTCAGGACCCCTTAAGAACTCCACCCATCTTTCTCATGGCTAACAATGCCCCTGCCTGGTTTAACAGTCAGTTCAAAACTATCCTCAAGGTCCCCAAAGAACGTCCATCGCCACCACGCAAAAGTTCACACTCAGCTCTGGCATCTTCTACCCCACCCAGAGCTCGTCTTCTGTCACGGTCTGCTCTTCATGTAGCCACCACTCCCAGTCCTTCCAAGCTGGAGTCCAGCCTTCTGGCTCTGGCTTCCAGACCCCAACCTTTCTCCCAACCTGGGTCTCGTGCAAGAGCCTCCTACTTCTCTGTAGCTCCTGTCTGCCACCACTTCCTCTCCCTGTTCTCTATAAGGAGCCAGAGCTCTGCTGTCAGGCCCCATCAAGGCTGCTAATGAAGCCCAGGTGGGCTGGAGCAATTTTGGGCCCAAGCCCCCCTGTGTCAACCACCCCCTTGGCTTTACTCTGGTTTATCCTCAGACCGCTAACCGCTTTTAGTTGGATTCCTGTGGAATCTGAATTGGCACTCCCAGATCATTAGAATACCTTGGATGTCAGCCAAGAATGAGTTGTTGCCTTGAAATTAAACTAAGTTTAAAAAAAAAATCCATTCTTTACATTCCTCTCCCCTCCCTATGCCTGCACTCCCTTGCAAACAAAACAACCATGCAGATGGGCTCAGATCCAGGAGCCGGTCTGTGCAGGTACTGCTAATAAAAATATATCTTTGCCTGTTAGAAAGTTATGGTCTCTATCCAGTGGAGCCCAGCACAAGAAATCTGTGAATAAAGGCACAACCACACACCTCTCAGGGTTCAGACGATGGCACAAAGGGATCAAGCATCACTCTTTGTCAGAGAAAGGATGTTCTCATGGTTAAGACACTGCACTGGGACTCAGGAGACCTGGAGGTCAAGTCTTTGTGCTATCAAACTCCCTGTGGGACCTTGGACAAGTCACTTAGTCTCTCTTGGCCTCAATTCCCCCTCTGGGGAGTTGGAGATAATAATACTGCCTTTGTCTAACTAGATGGTAAACTTTGTGGCAGGGCCTCTATCACTGTTTCTACAGTGCCTAGCACAGTGCGGACTTTTTTCTTCATTGGACTATCTGGATGCTTAACGAATAGAAATACCCATTTTTGCGATGATTATAGCACCATAACGCCGTTTGGGGAGGGGCTGTCTGGCTACATAGCCAAACATCTTCTAGCCACTTATGCAGCAGCCCACAATTCCTCAGCGGCCTGATCGTCTGCTGGTGTACATTGATAAAGTTCCTTTTAAGTCAGTGCTAGCTTATACCAGCTGGGGACTTGGTCTTTCCTCAGTGCTGCTGTATGTAAAATGAGTGAACAACTCTCTATTATTCGGTTACCCCCGAGGCTTGAGAAAGTGAATATTAAAAAGCGAGACCACAAAACTAGATTAAAGTATATTAAATATCCAGCTGCGAACATCTTAGATTTGTTTGTAATAAAATTCATGTTGTTTTAGATTTCATGCTTTTAATATGCTCTTCTAAAGCCCCCTCCCTCCCCGCGGTGATTTTTGTTGGCTGTTTACATAGCTATTTGTCTGTGTTTTCTGCACTGTCTCACAGTTGCTTTGGTGCAATTGATTTCAATGCAGGTGGCTAGCGTAACAGAGAGCTTGGGATACAACGTAGGAGTAATGCAATCAGCTGTTCATAAGGGAGCTGTAGAGGCACGAGTGGACAGGGAAGTGGTGGAGGTTGCGAGAATGCAAGAGCAGGAATGGCAGGAGCTCTTCCAGGAAGTACGTCTTGACAAATCCCGAACCCTGTGGGAGGGAAAATTCAGATCTGAGTCTATCAGACCTCCCCCCCACACACACACACACACACCTTTCTGGTGAAATCTCACGAGAAGAGAATTTCTAGCAACATAAGAAAGAACCTGTCTCAGATTCCACTTCCAGCCCTTGCCCAAATCAAGGAGTTCAGAGGCAGGCAGAAAAGGAAACCCAACTAAGTGCAAACTTTTCAAAATCTCAGTAGAGGTTGGATTCCCACAGTAACTGAAGGGTCAGATCAGTTCTGTTTCCACCTGAACTATTTAGCACTGCCTGGGGTTGTGCAGCTCACCCTCCACAGCATGGCCATAGGACTTTGGGAAAAACCTAGGCAGCAAATAGATGGATTGAGATGAAAATCTGATGGAAACTTGGGACCTAAAGTGCCACTTGGTCCTTGGGGAACAGTGGTTTAGAGTAGGTTGGCCACAAGTAAGAGAATTTCTCAGGAGCCAACCCAAATGGATCCTATGGGAGAATCACTGGGACTCAGCACCAGTGAAGGTTCCAAGCCCCCAACACCTCTTCAATTGGTCTCTGGACTCTGAAGCATGTCGGATCCTACTGGCATCGCCTGACAGTTCCAATGAATATCCCAATGTGGATGAACTATCGAGCCAGCCTAGATCCTTTTTCCACTCTGGACCCCAGGATCCTGGGAAGCAGGCTGCGTGCATGGGAGTCTGGTTGGATCCCCACTGTGCAGCCTCTTGGAACCATTGGAGATGCTCTCTTCAGCTCTGTCCAAAGAACTTAGCTGGTGGAGCCAGCTACCATCATTTCTTATAGGCATGGGGGTCATCCTACCAAGGGGACAGTGTCCCTTCTAGTCTCAGATTTTGCAACAGACCTCAACACACTGGTCTGGCCAGATGCTGCCTTTTAGGGGGATGGTCTCCCAGATGCACGCTCTACCAAGGCGTTTTGCTGGAGCAGGTCCTGGCGCCAAGTCTTACGATCCTTTCAGAGGAGGCCTCGCAGGCTTCTCTGCCTTTAGCCAAGTGCCATTCCTCAGGGCCTAGAGGGCACTTTCCATGGGGAACATCATGGAGCAAGAGGAACACCCATTCAACCCTCTTTGTAATGATATGTCTGCCCTTATGGGCAAGGCCTGTGGTGGCCTAAAATTACAAAAATCTCAAAGCAGGGGAAAATAATAAAATAGTAAATTGATATTTATTAACTTAAATCTACACACTGATCTTAAACTGCCTATAACTTGTTTGGCCTGCCTGACGGAGACCAGGGTGTGGTTTGTTGGACAACTGCTCTGGCTGGTGAAGGGAGCACTGAAGGACAATTGGAGAAGGTCCGCTGTTTATACCCTTGGCCTATGGAATATAGACTGGAGGGACACGCATGTGCCAAGTACTGCTCTCATCTTACATGAACAGGTGGGAAAGGCACAGAACTTCCTCAGTGAGGGGCTGTGGAGGGGACGCACAAGGGAAGAGAAAACTTGGGGGTGGCCTTGGGGCCTGATTGTCCACTCTGTTATGATAGTCTTAGCCAGGGAGCCGTAGCTTAGGGATCGGAGGTGCTGGCCCATCTGTGTGGGGAAGTCATCGCTGTCAGTCTCTCATATACATGATAATGCCATGAGAAACTGCCACCTGAAATCACCGAAAGACTTGCCAGGGGGCCAAAATGAACACCCAATGACCTGACAACTTCCCAGCGGCAAATCCCGCTTTGCGACACTTGTCTCAGTGCTTGTGCTCCAATCATGAACAGTACAGAAGAAGCAAAGGAACAGTTCTACTCTATCGGGGATGACATAATCGTATTTATAGCCAGTGAAGACAAGTGCATACTTCTGAGAGACTTTAATGCCAGAGTTGGAGAAGATAGCGAGGTTTGGAGTGGTGTGATAAAGAACAATGCAATTTGGAAAATGAACAGTAGTGATCTCCCCCTGGTCAGCAAGCGTGCTGCTTGTGAGTTCATTATTACCAATACAACTTTCAGGCAAGCTGACAAATATAAAACCCTTGGATCCATCTGAGGTCAAAGCTCTGGCACCTGACTGAGTACATCATTATACAGCCAAGAGACATAAGGGACATCAAAATGGCCAGAGCCATGCAAGGGACTAACTGTTGGATTTACCACAGGATGATCAGAGCCATTTTCAATGTCCATGCTAAGCAAAACAATGCTGAATGGATTAAACCAAAACTGAACATAACAAAGCTGAGACATCCATTTCATCCAGAAAAACTGAGGGAAAACATGGAGGAAAAAATGGATAGCATTGCCTCCTCACCCAATAACACATTGGAAAAGTGGGATATCTTCACAATCAGCCATTCTTCAAGCCTCCAAAGCAGCTCTAGGCAAAAATCAAAGACTGCATCAGGATTGGTTTGATGAAAATGATGATGAAATCAAAAAGATCCCCAAGGAAAAGAATGATGTGTTTTTGTCTTGGCAAAATTATAAAGAATCAACATCAAAGAAAGACAAATTCAAGTACCTGGAAGCCAAGGCTCAAAAACAGCTTTGTGTTCTACAGGATAACTGGTGGGAAAATAAAGCAGAAAAAATACAGTGTTACACTGATATTCACAGCACAAATTTGTTGAATGAGTCCCTGAAAGCCATTTATGGCTCACCAAATTCTGGGCTAGCTCCACTTAAAAGTTCAGATGGACCTACTTTAACCAAGGATAAGATGACTGCAATATTTTACGGAGCTATTCAACCATCTCTCTACTGTCAACTCACAGGTCCTGCAGGAACTAATCCAGTACCCCATAAATGAAGAAATTGCCCAACCATCTATCACTCAGGAAGTGGAAAAAGCTATTAAACAAATGAAGCCAGGCAAAGAGAGCATACCAGCTGAAGTTTGTAAATTGCAGGCACCCAAACTGTCAACTATCTACAAGAAATTATCCAGGATATCTGGGAAGCTGAGAAAATTCCTCAGAGCTTCAAAGATGCAATCATAGTTACACTATACAAAAATAAAGGCAACAAATCTGACCGTGGTAACTAGCAGGGTAGCTCCCTGCTATCTGTCGGTGGTAAAATCCTCGCCTGTATTTTGTTCAAACAGCTTGTCTGAAACGGTGTCAGATAATTTTCTAATAGAGACCCAGTGTAGATTTAGATCAGGCTGGAGCACCACAGACGTGATTTTTTGATGTGAGATGGATTCAGGGAAAATTCACAAAACAAAACATGGAATTGTGGGCTGTCGTCTTTGGCTCCCGCACCCTCCCCAAAAAAGTTCAACACTGTGAGTAGAAATGGCCTCTGGAAAATTCTAGAAAACTTTGCCTGTCCCAACAGATTTGTTAACATCATCTGTCAATTCCATGACAACATGACTGGTCAAGTACTCTCAGCTAGTAGCCTCCCTAAACCATTTCCCATCCTGAATGCAGTGAAACAAGGCTGTGTGTTCACACTGGTGTTTCTTGGTCTCTTTTTTTGCATGCATTCTGAATTACACAACCCTCAAAAGAGCATGTGCATAAGGTATAGAATTGATGGAAAACTCTGCAGTCTCTGAAGGCTTACATCAACAACATCTGTTAGTGATCTTGCTCCTCACAGATTGTCTATACAGCCACAGGAGAACACATGGGATGCTGTGATGTCACTGTCAGATACAGAGGACAGCCTTTCATAATAATTCATGAACAAGCATTTAGATTGTAAGTTTTTTAGTGCAGGAACTTATGATGTGTGTGTACAGTACCTAGCACAATGGGCCCCAATCTCAGCTGGGACTGTAGGTACTACTGTGATATACCCGTCACTCCAGGAAAATAGGTAACAACTTCCCTAAATAACAAATATTGGGCCAAATTATGCTCTGTTTTACCAGTGTGAATCCAGGGTGACTCCAATGATGTCAACTAGGTCACTCCAGATTTACACAGATGTAACCGAGAAGAAAATTTGGCCCAACTTTTCTAACAATGTTTGCAATGCTTTAACGTGCATCACAACATTTGACATGGAATCCCATTCAAGGACTGTCTTTGTGCTCAAAACAGAGAAGGGGTTTGCTAACAATGGCTAAAGGGCCTATTCAGGATTAAAAGGCTACTGGCCAGCTCTATTTCATGTATTAATGTGAACAGCCTAGATAATAGACCTAGGCAAGCCAGGAAATTCAAAGGCTGAGCCAAGCCAAACCTCCTGGCTTGACTCTAGCAGCCGAAACCACAAGCTGTTTATAGTCAACTGCACTGACTCATCTGCAAAAGGAAATACACAGTGACAGATTGGGTTTAGGAGAATGCCAGGGTTCAGTGCCACAATATTAAATGAAAACAGCTGACACTGCTGCATGTGTGGACATGAATGTAAGCTAAAATTAGATGTTTTTCTGCAGGAAATCTCAGTCATGTGTGGGATTTCTCATCTCTGCGTGGCCAGGGTTCCTCTTCATGATGGTATAAATGGAGTTCCTCCCACCCTCACCCCTCCTTTCGTGGGTAGGAATAGTAGCATTGTGTTCAGAACATGGTTCTGATGGTGGCTTCAGTAGAGAGACATGCAGTAAGTTAAATCAGTCAAAAGGGAGATTCTGGGTGTATCAGTTGGGCTGCCATAGATGGAAAGATGTGCTGTGCATTCCAGAGAGGATAGGCATTATAGATGCTGTCTGTTGAAGAGTACCGAGTGCTGGATTTTGCCAGAGCCATGAAGTCCTGCTAACACCGATTCCAAAATACACTTTGTAACATTTGTGATGGAGGGGTTTGGAAAGGTGATTCTGCCTTTCCCCATCACACTATCAGCTCCATTGCCCTCTCCATCTTGAAATTTGTGTGTGTGAAGGACACTGTGGGGCATTCAGGTCGTTGCATTAGAGAATAACACAATAACAAGCCATTTAATGTTCCATAATATAAGGATCTGGAATGGCTTCCATACACAGAGAGACTAAAAAGCTTTGTGCTGGTCAGCTTATAAAAGAGATGACTAAGGGGTGGGGAGTATGATAGAGGTCTATAAAATCATGAATGGCATGGAAAATGTGAACAGAGAAGTGTTATCTACCCTTTCATACAATACAAAATCTAGGAGTCACCCGATAAAAGTATTAGGCAAGAGGTTTAATACAAACAGGAGGAAGTACTTTTTCATGCAATGCCGAATTAACCTGTGGAACTCTTTGCCAGGGGATGTTGTGAGAGACAAAGTATAACAGGGTTAAAAAAAGAACTAGATAAGTTCATACAGGATAGATCCATCAATGGGTATTAGCCAAGATGGTCAGGGACGCAGCCCCATGCTTGGTGTGACCCTAAACCTCTGACTGCCAGAAGCTCCGAGGGGATCACAAGAGTGGATTTCTACAAAATTGCCCTGTTCTGTTAGGCTCTGGTACTGGTCACTGTTGAAGACAGGGTACTGGGCTAGATGACCCAATGGTCTGACCCAGTATGGCCATTCTTATGTACAAGCATGGGAGAGCCTTGTGTTCAGAGCTATTTGAAAAACACCAATTACTGTTCATGGGACATTTTTTTAAAATCCCTCCCCCAAGTTGTAGGGTGTGTGTGGGGGGGGGGATGCAAAAAGCCATTTTCCATCAAAAAAAAATTTCAGATAAAAAAATATTAACCAGCTCCACTTGTATTTAGGAAAGGCAACAGCCCTCAGTCAGATCACTTGGTCCCGATTCCTTTGGAGTATGTCCCCAAAGCCAGGGTGACAAGGAAGGAGGGCAGTTGGGTAAGGTTGCCCTGATAAGACACCAACATGGGCTTACCGTTCAGCTGGGGTAACAGCTCACCGTGGCAGCAGCAGGCAGAGTTCAGGAGCAGTTCAGCTGCCCAGTGAAAACAACATGGCACACTGCCTGGGGTTCACTTCCTTTCAGTGCCATGTTAGACAGACACCAGACCTACTGCTGGTCAGGAGGCTCAGCTAAGAGTAAATAGTGCTAACATGCCAGGAGTTATTTAAATAAAGATTGCATGAAAACACACACACACCCCCCACTTCCCTTCTTTCTCCCCAGATCCCTACAGCTATGGGGATTCTGTGACAGCCATGCAAGGGAATGGTGCAAGGCGGGGGGATTTTGATACACTAAATAGAATCCTATGGCCTGTTGGCAAGGTGGCCGGGGGGGGGGGGGGGAGGGGTGTAGGGAGTAGGCACAGGATGACCTAGAGCTCTGGTAAAGAGCATGGGCCTTTCTAGGCTGACATTTTAGGCTAATCCCACTCCTTCCACTCCTCATCACACACACAACCACTGGGGCCCCTTCTGCCCCTTTTCAGAAGAGGTTAAACCTGTAGTGCTGGTGAGCAGTAGATGCCATGCACGCCAGCCATTCATAACCCCCTGCATAGGTGGCAGAATCAGGGACAAGGATAGGCTCTGACTGTCCAACTTGGATGCTTCCCTTGAGGTCAGAAGGAAGGACCCAAACCAAAAGCTTGGATTGAAACACCCGTGATGTTTGTGAGGTTTCACGCCAACCTAGACCTGAATTGTACAGCTTGTGCCCCTCTCTGCTGTGAGTGAGGCTTGTTTTTGGGGCACCCCCTTGAAATGAACAGTCAGTTGCTACCGATGATGGCAGTGAAGGACACGTGTCTCCTGTCCTGTCCCTCCTCTCCATCCTGCTGGTGGCTTTGGCTGGACCCTTGTCAAGTTCAGCATCTGCAGCTTGGCAAGGGCATGGGGTGGGACTATTAGCCAAGATCTCCGCACTGGCCTTGCTACCAAGGCATGAGGCCTATCTCAGTGCTGGCGCTTTGATGACAATGCAATATTAACAGTAGCCTTGCTATCACAGCCATAAGGTAGACGCTTCTAGAGCTTATTGTGTCCCCACAGGCTGCTCAGAGGTGGTGGCGGTGAAGGATTAAGTTTGGTTGCTGGTGTCTCATCGTGTGAGAACGTGCCATCTCTTGGCAATAAACAGAAGGAAATGTAGCAAGCACTCATGGCTTAGAAGACAGATGCTGCCAGTTACAAAATGGCCAGATTAGCACTGCAGTTGTTTGGCTGTGCCATATTAAAGGGCCAGCCAGAGCAAGGGAATTCTGGGAAAATGTTCCTATAAGAATGCACTAGAGATCAGGAAGCCATCAAAGAGCAGGACCTCTGAAGATGAGGGGGTTAGTTCCATGATGTCACATATAGGGAATAAAAGTGTATCTGACTTCAGTTCAGAACTACTCGGACTTCACAGACAAGGTCAGATCCCAGACTGCTGCACTGGGCAGCAGAGCACGGGGAGGAGGTGAGCAGCCCTCAGTGGTGAAAGAACGGGTTAAGGACTATTTAGAAAAGCTGGATGTGCACAAGTCCATGGGTCCAGATCTAATGCATCCAAGGGTGCTGAGGGAATTGGCTGATGTGATTGCAGAGCCATTGGCCATTATCTCTGAAAATTCGTGGTGATCAGGGGAGGTTCTGGACAATTGGAAAAAGGCAAATATAGTGCCCATCTTTAAAAAAGGGAAGAAGGAGAACCTGGGGAACTACAGACCAGTCAGCCTCACCTCAGTCCCTGGAAAAATCATGGAGCAGGTCCTCAAGGAATCCATTTTGAAGCATTTGGAGGAGAGGAAGGTGGTCAGGAACATTCAATATGGATTCACCAGGGGCAAGTCATGCCTGACCCACCTGATTGCCTTCTATGATGAGATAACTGGCTCTGTGAATATGGGGAAAGCAGTGAACATGATATACCTTAACTTTAGCAAAGCTTTTGATATGGTCACCCACAATATTCTTGCCAGCAAGTTAAAGATGAATGGACTATAAGGTGGATAGAAAGCTGGCTAGATCATCGGCCTCAACAGGTAGTGATCAATGGCTTGATGTCTAGTTGGCAGCTGGTATCAAGCAGAGTGCCCCAGGGGTTGGTCCTGGGGCCGGTTTTGTTCAACATCTTCATTAATGATCTGAATGATGGGATGGATTGCACCCTCAGCAAGTTCGCGGATGACACTAAACTGTGGGGAGAGGTAGATACACTGGAGGGTAGGGATAGGGTCCAGAGTAACTTAAACAAACTGGAGGATTGGGCCAAAAGAAATCTGATGAGGTTCAACAAGGACAAGTGCAGAGTCCTGCACTTAGGATGGAAGACTCCCATGCATTGCTACAGGCTGGGGACCGACTAGCTAAGCAGAAAGGGACCTGGGGATTACAGTGGATAAGAAGCTGGATATTAGTCAGTAGTGTGCCCTCGTTGCCAAGAAGGATAATGGCATATTGGGCTGCATTAGTAGGAACATTGCCAGCAGATCGAGGGAAGTGATTATTCCCCTCTATTTGGCACTGGTGAGGCCACATCCTGAGTATTGTGTACCATTTTGGGCCCCCCACTACAAAAAGGATGTGGACAAATTGGAGAGAGTCCAGCAGAGAGCAACAAAAATGATTAGGGGGCTGGGGCACATGACTTACAAGGAGATGCTGAGGGAACTGGGGTTATTTAGTCTGCAGAAGAGAAGAGTGAGGGAGGATTGGATAGCAGCCTTCAACTACCTGAAAGGGGGTTCCAAAGAGGATGGAGCTCGGCTGTTCTCAGTGGTGGCAGATGACAGAACAAGGAGTAATGGTCTCAAGTTGCAGTGGGGAAGGTCTAGGTTGGAGATTAGGAAACACTGTTTCACTAGGAGGGTGGTGAAGCACTGGGAAGGGTTTCCTAGGGAGGTGGTGGAATCTCCTTCCTTAGAGGTTTTTAAGGCCTGGCTTGACAAAGCCTAGGCTGGGATGATTTAGTTGGGGTTGGGCCTGGTTTGAGCAGGGGGTTGGACTAGATGACCTCCTGAGGTCTCTTCCAACCCTAATCTTCTATGATTCTATGATACTGGCACATCTGCTCTCTGTCTATTGGCAGCATTGTGCTCTCCTTTCGGGCAGTAGCTGCAGGAATGTGCCCCTGGATTCTGCATGCATAGGAAAACGAGGGGGAAAGACTCCCACTGCCTTCAGTGGGTTTTGGATCCAGCCCAAACACCAGCACAGAGAGAGTATATGCTCATATGAGTGAGATTTGAAAGCTCAGTAATTGATGAGATTGTTATTAAACCAGCTCCTCTCTCCTGAGCTCTGTCAGGCATCATTCGGCTTTTGTGTACAGCACAGCTCCGTGTCCCATTGCCACTCGGAGTCCTGGGAGACTGCTTGCCTCAGCTTCTAAGACCTGTTTATTTTGGAGATGAGGCTGCTGTCAATGGGGCCGCTGTCTGTAATGGAGGAGAAAGCGTGAAGCCTGTCTTGGTGCTGGTGTTTTGATGATGATGCAATATTAACAGCAGCATTGCTTCTCTGAGACATCTTGAAACTGGGAAGGTAGGGACAAGAGCGAGCCAGACTGGTGCACAGCAGCACTGCATGCTGAGAGGAGAGAAAAAAGAGGATCTGCCACTACATAGGTAGTTTTCAGAGTAGCAGCCGTGTTAGTCTGTATCCGCAAAAAGAAAAGGAGTACTTGTGGCCCCTTAGAGACTAACAAATTTATTTGAGCATAAGCTGTCGTGAGCTACTTTTGTGATGCATTCGATGAAGTGAGCTGTAGCTCACGAAAGCTTATGCTCAAATAAATTTGTTAGTCTCTAAGGTGCCACAAGTCCTCCTTTTCTCTTTACACAGACAGTATAACTCCATACGTACCTGACTTCAGAGGGGCCGCAGCCTGAGTGGCCAAAGAGAGCAGGATACAGGCGCAATGGATTACAAGGGAAGTGGTGATTTGGCAGGCTGACTCGCCCATTGGCAAAGCTCTGGAAATGCGATCTCAGCACCCACTCAGCACAAGCCTGGATTTGCCGCCTCCAGGACCATCGTGCAATCCTCCAAGGGTCCCTCCCCATCTCTCACACACAGCTGACTGCCCCAATCCTGGCGCTTCCCCATAGCTCACCTGGATGGGTGTTTCTCAGTCCTTACAGGTTGGTGACCCCATATTCAAAACCAAAAATTTTCATGACATCCCCCCCATGTTTACTGTAAAATCATAGTAAAAAAAAGTATCCCCCGCCTACCCATAATAGCGAATTTCTATTCTGGAAATTTTATTCTCACTGCTTTAGAACAGTCATACAATTTTCAGTTCCTTACAACCCCCATTTTGATTGCCTTTCCTGACCTCCCAAGGGGTCGTGCCCCACCATTTGAGAAACACTGCACTAGTTCTCACTGCCTCTGAATTTTCTGTTGTTTTAATAAAAATGTTTATCTTAAAAATGCATGCTCAGTCCTTAGTCACTCAGGTACATGGCTGACACTGTAGGGAAGTCAGAGCAAGAGACAGTGCTATGTGGCCAAGGGAGGGGTGGGTGGACTATGCTGATCTCTCAGGAACGGAGTCAAAGGTGGGATGGTTGAGTTCCCAGAGAAGGGACTCTTTTGAACAGACTCAGCATTTCCTCCGGGAACCCTTGATGACGAATGAGGAGACTCTTGCATTTCCTAAAGAAAGTTGCCAAATACTGGCCAGGCTCCACCTTCTCAGCCTGGGAGAGCTAATAGGGTCACCAACCTGCAAGGACTGAGAAACACTGGTCTACGGGCTAGGGTACTAGACTGGGTGCCAGGGGGCTTGAATTCTAGTCCTGACTTACCAGGTGGCCTTTGGCAAGTCTCTTCCCCTCTCTGTGCTTGTTTCCCCTCCCATCCCTTCAAATGCCTCCTAATGCTCACCTCTGTGCAGGGCTCCCTTATGAGACCACAGCCCCAGCTGATGTAAATTGAGGTAGTTCAGACATGTGTTATGGTCTGATTTATGACTGAGATTGCAGGGGAAGATGACCCTTTCCCCACTGTGTGTGGAGATCTTTGCAGTCAGCATGGCAGGATTTCTCTCCAGGGAGAGAGTCCGCCGTTATGGCGGGGTGGTTTCACAGCAGAACAGCTGATCATTTGTCACCTGCCCAGATGGCCTTGTGGCAGCTGCTGCTGTTGTTGATTGCACGGATCCAGGGGAAAAAACTTCAAGGCAAAAGCCCCCAAATGTTATGTGCTATTTGCAAACTTGTGAAAACGTGACGCTTCACCAGGGCTGACAATGATTACCTTTTTATACTGCTGCACTGGCAGGGTGATGAGAGGGCACTTTAAACCTCACAGCCTCCAACAGGAAGGGAAGGAAAAGGAGGTCAAAAAGGGAAGGGGTACCTAAGTTTGTGAGGCACCTCCCTATCCCCAGGCCTTTAGCATGAGGAAGCCTTGTCTGTGCCTGCCAAGCAACATAATCACCCCCCTTCTCATCCTGTGCAGGCTCCAGTAGCCCTCATGCAGGCTAGCGGTAGGCACAGTCCAACCCCTGAGTCCTCCGAGCATCCCTCTGCGCTGTCCAGCCCCTGTTCCAATGGATGCGCACAGTATTGCTGCTGGTCCCAAAGGAACAGAACACTACCGGTTCCTAGTTACACCTTAGAGCTCAGCTCTGCGCAGCACGCCTCATTTAGACATGGTTATAGAGAAAGCGAGGCTAAGTTTAGTGAGCAAGGAACAGAGATTCCAATAACAGCAACAGAAATATTGGAAACAAAAGGTTACATAGAAAGTAAAATCATCCCCCACATCCTAGCACCTCAACATAACTGAGAGGATACCCTCTTGTCCAGAGGCGGATTAGGAGTTTATGGGGCCGTGGGCAGTGGTGAGCTGGAGCCGGTTTGCACGAACTGGTTGTTAAATTTTGAAGCAGTTTTAGAACCGGTTGTTAACCCGCTTCCCTGCAGGGGGCGCTGAAGCTTTGATGGGCTCTAGCCAGGAAGTGATGTAATTCCTCCTCCAGCCGCCGGGGGCGCTGTACTGCGGGAGCCATGTGGGCTGTTGCCTGGCCCTGCCACACCCCCTGCCCTGCCTGCACCAGCCCCTGCCGCACCCCCATTCTGCCCGCAGCCAGTCCCTGTCTCCAGCCAGTCCTGCACCCCCCTGCCCTGCCTGCAGCCAGCCCCTACTTCCAGTCAGCCCCTTGCCTCCAGCCAACCCCGCACCCTCCTGTCTCCAGCCAGCTCCGCACCCCCTGCCCTGCCCTGCCTGCAGCCAGCCCCACACCCCCGCCTCCAGCTAGCCCTGCCCCACATCCCTGTCTTCAGCTGGCCCCACGTCCACTGGTGCCCTGCAGTTCCCAGGGCAGTAACCCTGCACACCTGCTTCAATGAGGGGGGCAGGGAGCAGCTGGGACCCACACATGTGCACACCCTAGGGTGACCAGACAGCAAGTGTGAAAAATCAGGACGGGGGAGGGGGGTAATAGGAGCCGATATAAGAAAAAGACCCCAAAATCGGGACTGTCCCTATAAAATCGGGACATCTGGTCACCCTAGCACACCCCCAGGGAGTGGTAGGGACCCACACATGTGAAACGGAGCTCATTTCTAGTTCAGGCCCATCTTTTTAAAAAAGAACTTTAGGCAGGGTTAACATACATCCGTATTTTCCCGGACAGGTCAGGCTTTTTGGTTCTTAAATCGCCGTCCAGGAGGAATTTTTAAAATACAGACGTATGGTACAAAAAATAAATACTGGGGCACGTCCCTTAAATCAGAACTTTTTATAGGGAACCGGTTGTTAAGATTTTGGCAGCTCATCACTGGCCCTGGGGCAGAGCAAATGGGGGGCCCCTCCTCACCCCTTCTGCCTGCAGTCTCCCCTACTCCCCTGCACTCCTGCTGGGGAGCATGGGGGCTTGCCCTGCCCAGGGCTTCTGCCAGGGAGTGGGGTTGGGGCACAGGGGATTACCCTGCTCCCTGGCATGCAGGAGTGCCTGGCAGAGCGAGGCAAGCCCCCACACCCCAACTCCACTCCCTGGCATGCAGGAGCACCGGGCAGGCAGAGTGGGACAGGGTGTGGGGGAGCCCATTTTTCTGGGGGCCTCCCAATTGGCCAGGGCCCCTGGGCACGGGCCCTGTTGGCCCAATGCCTAATCTGCCACTGCTCTTGTCTTATCAAGGTCCTGCTCCCCCAAAGGCTCTTCTCACAGGGTTTTTGCACCAGAATGGCCAAGCCCATTGGCATCTTGTCTCCCAGAAGCAGAATGCCAAGACCCTCTCCACACCCCTAGATATATTAGACCAGTCCATTATTCTCCACCTGTAAAGTATGGTGGAAAAGAGACAACTAAGGGGGGATCTGATGGAGGTCTATAAAATCATGACGGGTGTGGAGAAAGTAAATGAGGAAGTGTTATTTAGTCCTCCTCATAACACAAGAACTAGAGGTCACCAAGTGAAATTAATAGGCAGCAGGTTTAAAACAAACAAAAGAAAGTATTTCTTCACATAGTGCACAGTCAGTCTGTGGAACTCCTTGCCAGAGGATGTTTTGAAGGCCAAGACTATAAGAGGGTTCAAAAAAGAACTAGATAAGTTCATGGAGGATAGGTCCATCAACGGCTATTAGCCAGGGTGGACAGGAATGGTGTCCCTAGCCTCTGTTTGCCAGAAGCTGGGAATGGGTGGCAGGGGATGGATCACTTGATGATTACCTGTTTTGTTCATTCCCTCTGAAGCATCTGGCACTGGCCACTGTCAGAAGAAAGGATACTGGGATAGATGGACCATCGGTCTGACCCAGTATGGCCGTTCTTATGTCTGTTTGTAGGGTGCCCCCTGCTGTTCACCTCTTCCTGTTAATTTTCCCCTGAAGTCCCTGCAATCTCTTCATTAGCATTTGACTCAGTCAGCAACCCAACTTCCATTGTATGACACAATACACAATGGTCAGCCAGAGAGGTAAGTGCTGCCCACCTCCTGTCTGGTGGAACCTGTGTGAAGGCAGCTTACCTCTGGGTGACCTGCCTTTAACTGAAAGGCTTTGAGAACATAATTTCCAATATACAGACATATCATATCTCCTTACATACAATCTACACATACATTTTGCAAAGAAGATGCTGACCATTGTGACACAGGCTTTTGGTAGAGACCACACATGACACTTCGTGGTAAACTAGTCTGTAAATACCACGCCCTGTAACTCTGATGCATCTTGTGCCCTCTGCTAATTGGCAGCAAGAGGTTTTTGGGACACAGTTCCCAGCCTTATCTTTACTGAATCACACTCAACTTTGCTTATTAACAGCATTGTCAGTATGCAGCAAATTACATAAGCACATGCCTGACTTGAAGCATGTGAGTAATTCCACTGACTTCAAATAGACCACTCATATTTAGAGAGACAGGTGCATAAGTACATTGCTGAACCAGGTCCTAAATAAAGCTGAATTCCCCCAAAACATGGTTATCAATAATTTGCTGGAGCTCTGTATGTGCCCTAGTTACCCAACTCGTGCACACAGTAAAGAGTCATAGACCACAGGAGGTGCCTTTGCCCAGAGTATGGGGCAGGGATGGCTGTGAATCTATATCTAGGAAGAGGGAGATATCCATTATTTCATAAGGAAGCCCTAGATGTCTCCAGTATTTCATCCTAGAGAGGTTGATGTGCTGAATAGAGAGATACTCCCAGACACAGAGGCAGATGCCATTTCAAGTCTGTGTTGTGTCTATAGCCTGCAGCCATGCGCTGCTCCTAACTGAGAACACGTTAGTGGTTTGCATTCCAAATCTGATTGTCTGAGACAGACGGGAGCCCTTGGAGGACTGTAAAAAACAAAAACAACAAAAAGAGACATTTCAGGACTTTAGACGTGGTGCCCTTGTGCCAATGTTTTCTTTCAGCACCACAGAGCAACTGTCTCTTTAAGGGTTTTGTATCATATGTATAGATAACATCCCCAAAAGTACCTAAACAGTATGCAGGTTGCAAAATCAAGCACTCCAATGCTAGGAAATACGCAAATTAAGGTTGCTGGTGTGACCTTAGGTCTGCCCCCCACATGTGTAGGCAGCATGATACAGTCTTTTAATTATGTGATCAGAATTTTCCATGGTACACTCCGTGCACAGCGCTCACTGAATGAGCACCTAGCCCATATTTTGTTTTCTCCTCATTGTTCAATGGGTGGCCCCAGGCCTTATGTACTGCATGCTATTCCAATCCTGCTGTGGTGAAAATTGTTTTCTCATGGGCTTTTCTACAGTGCTCATCACTACAGTGTCCGCCTGCTTCACAGGCTTTAATGAATTTATCTTCATGCCATCCCTGGGAGAAGTGGGGGTATTATCCCCATTTTACAGATGGGGAACTGAGAAACAGGAAGATTAAGGTCAAATGTGTCCACTAATTTGGGTGCCCAGTCTGAGATGTTAGGCCCCAATTTTTCAGCATACTCAGCAGTATAGATAGCACGTTAGCTACTCAGGCCCAGCTCCCATTGACTTTGGGTGCACCTGTGAGCACTCAACACTTCTGCAAAGCACACGCCAGGGTCTCAAGTCGGGTACACGGATACTGAAGATCACACAATTAGTGACCATGTGTGAAAAGCTGGATTTAAGTGGCTTGCCCAGCATCACACAGGAACTCTGTGGCAGGGGCAACAGAATCCAGTTCTGCAGGGCAGCATTCTCTTACTGCAGTCCCCTGCCTCCTTCACTACACACCTTCCAACTTCTGTAGCAAATGAGATAGAGCTCAACGGACAACAGCCTCCTTCGCTGCACCCTCCTGATCCATCCCCAGAGCAGGTCCACCCTGTTTCATTTGCAAGGAGTGAAACTGAATGCAGGTGAAGTTGAACAAGTGGAGCTGTATTAAGCCCTATACACTTCTTTGTCCACGTGGCTGAGCTGCTTCCAGATGAACTCCCATGTTGGCTGTTTCCCCTACTGTCCTGTCAATAACCATTCTGCCAGGGAACGTGGGCCCTCTGAGTCCATTTCCACTGATGGTGGTACATAGCCTGGCACTATGCCCCTCTGGCTTTTTGACTGATTTTTTTCTGGCTTTTTGTCTCAGTTGCCCCCTGCCTGCCACCCTTTGGCTCTCTTTCCCAGTCTCCTTGCCCAGACAGTGCACCTGCCAGTAGGAGCAACTGCAGGGAAAGGCCTGCTCAGCACCTTCAGCCTGGGATTGGAGCATGCTCAGGTGCTCTATGGAGATGGTGCATGCTCAATCAGTCAGCACCTAGGAGCTGTGAGGGGCTGGAGCATGCTCAGTGCAGGCAGAATCTTCAGAGAATTTAATTGCAAGATGCTAACAAGTCTCTCCTGAGCAAGTGCAAACTGAGACTTTTTTCAGAAGCTCATAATTTGGCCACATTTGGGTGTTTTCTCAGCTGCTCCCAATTGACTTCACCTGCCATTCTCACAGCTGGAGCTTTCCCTACAGGTCCCTGCTCTACACCTGTCCTGGTGCCGCTAACCAACCACCTGCTGCCTTCTTTGTCAATTGCTCCCCAGCTGTCTGGACCACCCAGGTCTGGCTCCTCTTGCTGGACTGTAAGTAGAGATGGGCCCCAGCCACAAAATGTGGATCTGGATCCGGATCCAAACTTACCAAAACCAGAGGTGCCCAGATCCAGAGTTTTGATTCTGTCCCTTGTGAATATAGTCAGTGGCAGCTGACGCTCAGAATAATTGGTGGGGCTGCAGGTGGCAAACTGCATGGATGCCTAGGGCTGGATGCTGCAAGGGGCCTATGCAGACAGTCCATGCTCTACTTCTGTAGGGAAGATCTCTGCTCCACTGAAGCCTGTTTCCCATATTCTGTCTCTGCTCCCTGCAGTCAATGTGCTCCAGCTCTGTCTGAGTCCCCTAGTGGCAGCAGGGTACTACGTGGTTATGACATCATTATTGGGTTTATCCCCATAAGCCCCTTCAGACCAGCCATCCCCTGGACAAAAGGGATAAAGCCCAAAGTGTGAGTGGCACCTGGCTGCAGGAAGAGAAGCAGCGGATGGGAAATGAAAAGGGGAAAAGGAACAATAGGAAGAAATCAAAAGGAGGATGACACAATAGGATTCAAAGGTGATCAAGACAGTGGTTCATTAAAAAGATCAGGTGTGAGCGCACAGCAGCAATGGAACAAAAAGAAATGGGAAATCGGGCTCCTTCCTAGAATTCAGGGGTCTTCAGAACCGGGATTCTGATCTGACACGTTTGGTGCCATCTGTATAGTTTGGATCCAAACATCTCCAAAGTTTGGGGTTGTGTGAGGACAGAGTGTCACTTTGGACCCATCTTTAGTTGTGGGTTTCTCCAAGTGTGAGGTAACCGTGCTGCAGATTTATAGCCCAACATTATGCCCCTGGTGAGCATCTGCTAGAATCACAGTGCTGGGGAAAGTCTCCTTCCCGCGATGGCTGTTACATTTAGCTTTCCCCCCATCTTGTGCCACCACAAGCTGCCAAGTCCCCTGCCAGCAGATAAACACTCTGTGGCTCTCTCTCAATTTCCCTCTGCATCAAACCCCCTCAATTTTAGGATAAGATGTAAAACCAAGGCTCTGCATCCTCATGCTCAGTAAAGATCATGTGGCATATTTTGCAAGAGCCCTCTTGCTCTTGTTAGAATCAGTCCCATGGAGGAGTCTCCTGGACAATTGTCTGCCTAAATCAACCCTGCGATGTCAGTTGAATTCCCCTTCACTCCCTCTCCTAAATGGCTATGTAGTACTGCTGTGTGCTGCAAAGCAGCTGCCATACTCCATCTTAGAAGGGATAGTATTCCAGTGGTGGGTGAAGCGACCCTTTGTCTTTGCAAATTGGTTTGTAAATGGTGCGGGAAAAGTGCCAGGCATTAACTTCACTGCTAAGGCTGACTGTGCCCCTGCTTTAATGTTCCCAAAAGTTCTGCTTCTCAGACTAATGGCAGAAAACCTTCCATTGATAGGAAACAAACTCCATTGCAACACAAACTCGGGGTCATTATTCTGGTGGTGTCTGGAGCTAAAAACTCCCTCCAGGTTCTGATAGCTTTCGCTCAAGTCCTAGGGGGGCAGATCACTCTAAACCAGGCTGGTAAAGGGCTTTTTCAAAGGTGTCTCAACATGGCCCCCCGCGCCCCAGGCAAGTGCCTGTATCCTGACCTAGAGTGCAGCATCTCTGGGGATGGGATGGGAGTTCTGTCTCAATGGCTACTCAGCCCTGGTTGCCTCTGCTGGCACTGCCAACAAGGGGTAGTTGGGTTTTTATAATGTGGGATTTCTTGAGGGGAGGAAAATCCTATCCAGGTTTCTCTGCAGCTTTCAAGCTCAGGAGCCAGCCATTTCAAGCAAGGGGGACTCCACCCAGGGCGAAAACCTTGTCCCTCAAAGTACCTGTTGCTGCTCCACTCTGTCCTTCACTCCACTGGCCTCTCAGTGGTGACAGGGAAGGGTCCCCCACAGGGTGTGCTGGGCCCTGCCTCTGGGGCATGAGCAGACCATTAGCTTTCAATAGAGGGGGATCTCTATTTTCACTCTTTGGGCAATGCTACGGTAACTTCCCCTGCACCTTCTTTACCCAGACTTCTGCCGCCCCCTGCTCTGCCTCTCCATGGGCCAGCGCTGCCCTTCTGCTCCAGTCTGTCTCTCTCTGTCTCACTCTCCTGGACGCATTTGTGCTGCGGCAGTTGATTACACATGCATCAGCTGCAGAGGATCAGCAGCTGGGAAGATAAACATAGGAGCTGGGGCAGGCCGGGTGTAGCTGAGTGACATCACACCCTCCTCTGTGCGGCTTCCGCAGCCAGATCAAGCTGCTGGCCAGCTCTGTCTGGAATGATATGGGACCACAGGAGTGGACCCAGCAAAATGATTCAGCTCTCCCTCCTTTCTCCCATCCCTTCAGCCCTCCCAGTATTCCCCCTCCTCAGAGGGATGCCAGTTTTTCCCCCTGTCCTGAGATATTCAGCCCATCCTGGTAGGCAGGTGGGCTGGCAGCCTTCAACTTGCCACTGTGTTGCTTCCCTTTGAATCTCTGCCCTGATTCTGACCATGGGCCCCAGTACCACACCTCCTGCCTTGATCAAGGCTTGGGGACCTATGTGGGCCCATCCTGACACTGCCTAAGGTACATGGGTGTCAGAGGATTCCCCGCCCACCTTCAGAGCCATACAGTAGCCTCAGCTGTTCCTGCCCAAAGTAGCAGCCTCCCATGCTGCCTGCCTTCATGACTTCACCTCAGCAGCTGGTAGATTTCTCTGGGCAGGAATTAGGTCTGTGTCATCACTGCTGCAAAGGGCAAGGACTCCCTGGGGAATATGTTCTGTTCCAGTGGCTAAATTTAACTTCCTTTTTAAAGGAAAACCAAACAAAATGCATACCCAAATCTCTGCTCAGATGCCCTTGCGTCACTGAACGGGGAGGCAAGAGGTGGTGGGGGGGAGTTCTTCTTCATCCTTCCATTGCTGTCTGCATGTTTCCACTGGCAGTCACTTGCTGTGGACTTGTCAAGCTCCTGCTTGCACTGGAGTTACCCAGGTTTAGGTGATCCTGCCTGAGCACCAGGGGTTGGACACGATGACTTCTCAAGGTCCCGTCCAGCCCTGCATTTCTCTGTAGTGGGGACTTTGCAGAGTATATTGTTCATCTGGATGAGCCATGCTGAGGATGCCTGGAATAAGGATGGTCTTGTGAGGCGGGAGACCTGCCTCTACCACAGGTTCCCTGGGCAAGTCCTGTAGGGCTAGGTTCACAAAGGCATAACTTTTAGGTGCCTAGAGAATCACAGGGATTCTCGATGCCTGAGTACAGCACCTAAGCTCCCCGTACGCTGTCTGGGGAGAGACAGGTGCTGCTGAAGGGGATTCACAAAAGCCAGCAAGGGGCATGTGCTATGTCCCACCCCACTCAGAGATAGGCACCTAAGTCTGGGCTGCAGGGAGACGTCTCCCTCTGCTTGGGATTCTCGGCGGCAAACCTCTCTTGGTGTTAGGTGCCCGCGTGGGTTTAGAACAAAGGTGGCGGGGCGGGAGACCACCTCCCTCATATACCCTCTCCTTCAACAGGAGAGACAGTGGGAGCCCTACATCCAATCTGCCCACGCTGACTGAATTGGGCCCCGCAGGCGAGTTAGGCAGAGGAGCACTGCTCTTCCCCAGCTTTGTGAAGTGCTCAGGGCCTTAGTTAGCCAAATGCCCAGCGTGGGACTGCAGTTTGCAGGTGCATGCTCAGAAACAGAAACATAGGGGGCTAGGGGACTTTGACTGTGAAAATTAAAGGCACCGAGTGATTTTTAGGCACCTTCAGGGTTTGGGGGCAGCTGAGTGGGGGTTTGTGAATCCCAGTGGGGCAGAATTCTGGGATTTAGGTGCCTAAAGAAGCAGTTAGGTACCTACGTCCTTTTGTGAATCAAGCCCTTAGCCTCTCTGTGCCTCAGTTTTCTATTTATAAAATGAGGATAATGATGCTGCCTCTCTCTCTTGTCTATTTAGACTGTCAGCTCTTCAGGGTAGGGGCTACCTCTTAATATGAGTACGTACAGCACCCAGTATAATGGGGCTCCAATCTCATTTGGGGCCTCTAAGTGCCACTATGGTATAAATAATGATAGCTTACATGTGACTAGCACCATGTCCCAAAGTGCTTTACTGACTTTACACAACGTGTTTAGGAATTGCTCCAAGCGTACCCCCAACCTCACTGAAATGCAGCTGTCTCTGGGGTAGAGTGCAGCAGCCATCTACCAGCACACAGCAACAATATAATATTTAGGTCAGACAGCAAATAGCCAGTTGATTATGCAATAAGAATGTTAGGGAGGCAAAACAACGCGATGAGGGTTTATAAATCCCACGCTTGTTAACTGTTGGTTAACAGGAGCCTGAGCACAATTAGGCCAGTAGGTGGCACCTGGAGGGGTTTTAGGCATGGGGAGAAGCTGGATCTTCACACAGGAAGAAGCTCAGGGCACTGCACAAAAGCTAATGAGGAGATCCAGAGGAGAGGTATCTGGGAGTTTCCTTCTGTGGGCTACAGGCTGAGGGGGAGATCTGAAGTTTGGAGCTAGAAGCAGAGGGTCCAGAGCCAGAAGGAAGCCAGGAGGTGGGTGGTCCTGAGCCAGATAGAAGTAACTGTGATATTTGGCCTGGGCAGAGGGGTGGCTGTAGAGAGAGAGGAATTCTGCACTCGCTCTCCTGGTAGCAGGGAGTGGAGAAACCTGTAGGGAACAGGAGAGCTCTAGCAGGGTGAGAAGACAGCCTGGGGAAAGGCTTGCTAGGAAGAAAACCAGGGAGACAGTAGCAAGGAGTGTGTTGGAGTGAAGCTTGAGTACCTGTTCTGGGGTCCCTGGATTGGAATCCAGTGTGTGAGCCTGGGTTTCCCTACCAGCCACTGGTAACATGGCAGGAAGCCCCTGGGAAGGGCTATGCACTACTGGAAACCCTGAGGAAAGGGTATATGGGGCCCCTCAGGCCAGAGTGAAGGGTGGCAGACCCAGTGAAGTGATTGGGTAGTTGTTTTTACAGGACTCTGTTGTTCTGGTAGGGGTGGGACTAAATATGACCTGGACCATTACGGGACCAGAGCAGCTGTTGGGAGAAGGTACGGGAGGAGGAGAGCCTGCTACATCATGCCTAGACGTGATGTGGGTCCCAGCAGTGAACCTACTGTTCTTCAGTAACTAGTACCCTGTTGGAATTCGAGCAGGCCACTGGGATTGACAACACAGCTATTGCGGGAAGGGTTGCAGTGAAATGACAAGGCTATAATACTCTGGCTTCCTGTTGGGGAATGAGACTTTTGCCAATAGCTCTGTTCCAGAAACATGCAAGAAAAGTAACAACAACATCCACACAGGAGTGTGAACTACCTGGAGAGCAATTGGAGTAGTCAGCAGCACAGCTGGGGAGTAGGAAATGGTCCAACGAAGATTCTGTCTGTATCAGGAAGAACCCAGCAAATTTGTAAGTACTAACTGTAACAATGTCCTAAGATGGGTGTTCAAAGCTGCCTGGAGGATTTTGGGATTCTTTCTCAATTAATGGGAACTAGGCATCCAGCTCCTTTGGGCAGCTGGGAAAAACTCAGAAGAGTCTGTAGTGACTTTATATTTGCCAGTATATGTTACAAACAGATCATGCTAGATGCACACAGTTAGTGAGATTCTCAGCTGGTGTTCCTTTGACTCAATGGTGCTACACTGATTCATGCCTGCTGTGGTTCGGGCTTCATGTCTTTAGAGGGCTCTGTTTTGTGGACAACATGGTTACTATCAATTACATTAGGAAGTGTACCGCTCACATCACTAAAGTCACCTATCCCTGATAAATAACTTGCATATCAGAAAGTAGGTCTAGTGGTCAGAGCAGGAGGCTGGGGTCGGGACTGTGTGACTTGACTCCTAATTCTGACACTGAATTGCTTTGTGGGCGTGAGCAGACTATATTTGAACTTCTTGCATTAGTTTACCATGGACATATGGGTATAACAGCCCCAACATCATGCTGGCCTTCTGGTGAGGGTTTCCAACGTGCTTTGAGAATTTCAGCTGGTCTCTGTTATATAAGTGATGTTCTCCTCCTGCAGATAACTGACACTGATAACTTTTGCACCCAGCCTTTGTGGCCAGTGCAAATATTAACAGATGCCTAACTACCTAATTGTGCTTCTTATTTATGGGCTGTCATGCTAGACAGGAAGTGAAGAGCATCTACTGTCTCTGTGAGTAAGGCCTAGAGACGATCAAAACCAGAGGGTGATCTAGTAGAGAGGAGTCTGAGAGCAAAACTGTCCCAAGCTTGCGGGTCTTCAAAGTCAACATTGTTAGCAATTTTCCTGCTGATCTCTGTAGTAGAAACCTCCAGCTAATGTGCTTATCCATCATAGCTGGATCCAGTGGCAGACAATGGAGGGGGTGGATGGTGCGGGATGCTGCTTGTTGTGGGTTTCGGGGAGAGGGAACAAAGAGTCCACGCCCCAACCAAACACACATCAGGTCACTTCCACGCTTGTCTACAGTGGGCAGGGAAAGAGGAGCTGTATTCTCTCCCCAATACCAAAAGATGAATTTATGTCACTGGAGTGGTGAAAGCTTGTACTGGCTGAGGATGTGCCCAAACAACCTTCCCAGAGTGCTATATGTGCCGGTCATCAGCTGCTCAGCTGTCAAACCTCTAGCTTACCCTCTGGGCAATGTCTTTCTGCATCATCAGTAATAAAACCTGTGCTGCCCTGAAAATCAGGGTTTAATGTAATATGAAAATAAATAGCACAAGGGAGGCCACTCATATTGCATTGATTCATTTCCCAATTGTCTGGAGTAGAAACCGCTGAGTATGGATTTACTTGAGACTGCCATGCAAATTCCAGTTAGCTCTAGGAATGAGAGTCCTTTGCAACTGGGTTTTGGACCAGTTTGCTTCAGAGTACATTGCATTCTTGTTTGCAGTTCTGCAGAGCTGCTTTAGCCTGGTGAAAAGCCCTACCTATGCTGCTAATAATGTAGCTTTTTATCCTTATAATTCACAAATAGTCCTATTATTGTAGTGGGTGTGTGGCTGTCTGCCTGAATCTAGAGTAACACTACAAAATAAACAAGGCAGATTTAATGCTGGTCATGAATTGTGCCTTAGATAAACAGTACAATGAGCTCATCGAGCTGGGACTTGTATACAGCTGACTCTAGGGCAGCCAAGGAAAGCGGGCCCTTTCCAGACTATTTCACGAGGATTCAGGAAATCTTGGATTGAGTCAGATGTGAGTGGATCTATGGCCTGTGCCATGCAGAGGGTCAGACTAGATGATCATAATGGTCCTTCACTTCCAACCCTGTATTCATTTAGATTTGTAGACTGAGGGAACAATCCCATAACTTAAAGATTCTTGCATATTGGATGTTCTTCAAGTCATCTCAAAGAATCCGTTACCCAGACAAGTAACTTTTTTACTAAAGATGTTTTTCGGGCTAGTTTAATGGAGACAAGAAAAAATATAAACGAAGCTGGTGTGGGAGCAAAACTGTGTTCATTTGGCATTTTGGGGTAGTTCTTATTTCAGCACAAAGACAGCTGGTGTGCTGAGACCACTACCTACCATGCTGACCTAGATAGTCTCATTGTTTCCTTGTGCCTCCCATCTGCCTCATCCATGTATTGTCTCCTGATACTCGGACTCTAAAATCTTTTGGAAAGGAACCAACTTTTTGTCTGGCCAGTGCCTAGACACTGGCCAGACACCTCTGTGCTAGGCACCTGTCTGGCCACAGAGGTGGGCAAACTATGGCCCGAGGGCCACATCCGGCCTGCGGGACCATCCTGCCCAGCCCTTGAGCTCCCAGCCAGGGAGGCTAGCCCCCGGCCCCTCCCCTGCTGTCCCTCCTCCCCTGCAGCCTCAGCTCGCTGTGCCAGCGTGGCTGGCTCCTGCTGGGTGGTGCGGCTGCTAGTCCTGCCGCTTTGAGTGGCATGGTAAGGGGGTGGGGAATGGGGGTGGGATAAGGGGGTCCCGGGGGGTGGTCGGATGGGGCAGAGGTTCTGGCAGGGGGCAGTCAGGGAGCAGGGGGTGGTTGGATAGACGTGGGAGTCCCAGGGAGCCTGTTGGGGGGTGGGGGGGGTAGTGGATAGGGGTCAGAGGACAGGGAGCAAGGGGGTTGGATAGGGGGTGGGATCCTGGGTGGCATTTAGGGGTGGGGTTCCAAGGAGGGGATGGTCAGGGGACAAGGAGCAGGGGGGTTGGATGGGTTGGGGGTTCTGAGGGTGGCAGTCAGGGGGTGGAAAGTGGGAGGGGTCGGATGGGGGCAGGGGCCAGGCTGTTTGGGGAGGCACAGCCTTCCCTACCCGGCCCTCCATACAGTTTCGCAACCCTGATTTGGCCCTTGGGCCAAAAAGTTTGCCCACCCCTGGCCTAGCACAATGTAGTCCTGGTCCGTGATTAGGGCTC
Source organism: Natator depressus (assembly GCF_965152275.1). Lineage (NCBI taxonomy): Eukaryota > Metazoa > Chordata > Testudines > Cheloniidae > Natator > Natator depressus. Next base: position 49,364,527 of record NC_134241.1, on the reverse strand, counting down.
CTAGTCTTCACTGTAATGTGAATAATCATACGAGACTGACATGTTTTATCAGGTGGGGGGATGAGGGGGGAAGCTTTGTTTGTGCACTATGGCCCTTTAAAGCCAATGCAAGTCCTGCACTGCCCAGCCTGATGGTAGAATTCACTGGTGTGGATTGTGGTACACATCTTGAATCTCTGCAAGCTTGAAACACTTGTAAATAAATGCAAGCCAAAAACCCCACACAACCCTACCTCCCCACCTGCAATGATGTGTTTCAATCAGCAATGCCATTTAATGACTTAAAATGCAACAGATGAAAATTCTATGCATAATTTCACATGCTTCCCTGAGTGCAGAAACTCGCTCGTGTTGGATATTGTAGAGATGTAACCTCATGAAATAGTATATGCACGTGTGGCACCTCCACATCTTATACCTATCAGATGCAACCCCACCCAACTACCTGACCTTTAAGATAATGCCATACAATAACAAAACCACATTTAATACATATATAATGTATTTAATATGACACATGAATTTTTCATAAAAAGGAACTTTCCCTGGATTTTCAACAAGGTCTCTGATTTCCCCTACTACTGGACAGTTAATATTTTCCAATATCAGTGGGGAGTGGATGATGGTAAGAACCCTGTATCTAAAATATGCAGTCATACTCTACAAGTGAGAGTGACTAGTAATAGCAAACAATTCACTGCGTTAGATTGCATGTATATTCTAACTGGGCCCCAACACTGTGCAAAACTTGGATCCCTAGGCAGGCGCCTTCTACAGCCATTCAAAGTAAGGACTCCAGATCCTACAGTTCTCCCTGTCCCCAGCTAGAGCACTGCTAAAAGACGCCTAGCACATGCAATCTAACTGTCCTTGCAGCTGAGTTAAAACCTGTCAGTCTGAGGCTTTAGATCAATGACTAAAACATGGATCGATCCCGCTGGTATTACAGCTTTAACCCACTTTGTAGCCAGCCCCCCGCCTCAATTATAGTTGAGTGCGGGTGGAGCTGAACAGTGCAAATAGGGTGAAATTGTGGTCATAGTGGTCTTGGCCAGGTCGGGAATGATCTAACGTGACTGGATGCCATCCATAATGGCCGGCCAGTCAAAACCTAGTGTCGAGGTTCCTCCCCCACTCTGAACTCTAGGGTACAGATGTAGGGACCTGCATGAAAAACCTCCTAAGCTTATCTTTACCAGCTTAGGTCAAAACTTCCCCAAGGTACAAAATATTCCACCCTTTTGTCCTTGGATTGGCCGCTACCACCACCAAACAAATACTGGTTACTGGGGAAGAGCTGTTTGGACACGTCTTTCCCCCCAAAATACTTCCCAAAACCTTGCACCCCACTTCCTGGACAAGGTTTGGTAAAAAGCCTCACCAATTTGCCTAGGTGACTACAGACCCAGACCCTTGGATCTTAAGAACAATGAACAACCCTCCCAACACTTGCACCCCCCCTTTCCAGGGAAATGTTGGATAAAAAGCCTCACCAATTTGCATAGGTGACCACAGACCCAAACCCTTGGATCTGAGAACAATGAAAAAGCATTCAGTTTTCTTACAAAAAGACTTTTAATAGAAATAGAAGTAAATAGAAATAAAAAAAAAATACCCCCTGTAAAGTCAGGATGGTAGATACCTTACAGGGTAATTAGATTCAAAACATAGAGAACCCCTCTAGGCAAAAACCTTAAGTTACAAAAAAGATACACAGACAGAAATAGTTATTCTATTCAGCACAATTCTTTTCTCAGCCATTTAAAGAAATCATAATCTAACACGTACCTAGCTAGATTACTTACTAAAAGTTCTAAGGCTTCATTCCTGGTCTATCCCCGGCAAAGACAAAATATAGACAGACACACATACACTTTGTTTCTCTCCTTCCTCCCAGCTTCTGAAAGTATCTTGTCTCCTCATTGGTCATTTTGGTCAGGTGCCAGCGAGGTTACCTTTAGCTCCTTAACCCTTTACAGGTGAGAGGAGATTTCCTCTGGCCAGGAGGGATTTTAAAGGGGTTTACCCTTCCCTTTATATTTATGACACCTAGTTGGTCACAATCCTACTTTTAAGCCTGGTTTTCAAGTGGTGGCTCACTGGTATAAATGAGCCCTGGATCTGAACATAGTACAAACCTGGGCAGGATCCATTGTAAAACTGGGATGGAATCAGTATGTTACATCTAATACAATATTTCAAGACCTGACCCTCGGTTCAGGGTGTGTGGGGACAAGCCTGAGGCGTGGTAATGCTGCGTTCCAAATGGCGTTCCCACGACAGTCTCAGTATTGAAGGTTATAATGGTGCTGGAAGCCTTTGCGTTCCTGCTCTGTTTCTGGGCTGTCTTGAAAGGTCAAAACAACATTACGCTAATTATCCCAACCCCTGCCGACCTGCTATTGTGTCAGCTTCTGGCGTTTTAGGAGAAATTATGAAAACTCACTTACTGAAAAAGCCTTTTAAGAAATTACTCCCACCTCATTTATAATTTCCTGCTCTAATAACTTCTGTTTTTGTCCTTCACTTTGGGTCACTTGTCCTTGTGGGTTTTTTTCCCCAAGGCCAGCTTTTCAGGTCTGGCCACTGGCCACCTCAAGTTCAGCCATGCAGAGGCATCGGGGAGAGAGAGAGAGAAAGGAAGGCTGCTCTCCTATGGATAAAAGGGTGGGGCATTGAGCTCAGTTAAGGGCTACTGGTGGCCTTCCACTTCAGAGGATGCCCTACCTCTGACTTGTGCTTGCAGAATTCACTGAGCTGGGGCAGGGTCTCTGTCTCTGTTCAGTGATCCCCTCTTGTATGGAATGGTCCGTATAATGATGCTACTTTTTGGCTCACGAACTTGGGACCTCTCCAGGCCTGTAAATCCATTTTTGTCTCATGGCCCATTCCCACCAGATCCCTTGCCTAGTTCTTCAGATGCTTTGAGTTTCCGAACCCTTTGAGTTTCTGGTTATGAGGTAATGACGCTTATGTCCGCAGCACCATCTAGCAGGGAAGGTTCTGTCTCAGCCTCTCTAAAGTGGGCATTTATTTCCCAGTTCCACTGGCTGGCTTCCTTGATTGCCTAATCTCTGATTCTCCCTCCCTCCCTGCACTCCCCTCCCCTCTCAGCACACCTGGCAGTGCTTACTGCTTATTCAGCTGTCACAGGATAACAGATAATTTGGCAGTTGATTGTAGGGTATTAGATGGATTTAAAGATTTGGGTTTATTGCTTTCACAATTATAGTCAAACCCTCTTAATATCACTCCTGGTTTATAACACGCTCCCTCTTATTATCCACAAATCTCCAACCCCCTGAGCATGTACCATTCCATAGGAGGCAACTCTGGCGATTGTTGACTCTTCTTGCCATTCCAGCGTGTCTGCAGCCCCCCGTGTGTGACACTGAAAGGGCCTGACAGCATTACGCCAATGTACTTGGCGGATTCTAATAAGCTCTGTCTTTCTGCCATCTCCTGTTCATATATCAAACCTTTCTCGAGTAAAACTTCCCCTCCTTGTGTCTCCACAGCTGCTATGTTCTAATCATGGACAGGGAATGCATGGAGTCATAGAATATCCAGGTTGGAAGGGACTTCAGGAGGTCATCTAGTCCAACCCCCTGCTCAAAGCAGGACCAATCCTCAATTTTTGCCCCAGATCCCTAAATGGCCCCCTCAAGGATTGAACTCTCAACCCTGGGTTTAGCAGGCCAATGCTCAAACCACTGAGCTATCCCTCCCTTGACTCAGCCTTTCACCATGGAGGCCTGAGAGAAATCAGTTCATGGTCTCAGCCCAGTTCCTAGGGGTCACGTTTCCACATCAGCCACCACCACTGGCACCCCTTGGTGGCTGTTAGTGGCTGACTTGTCACAAGGTGAGATGGGCCCTTTAAGGGAGTTGAACTCGGCCTCTGCTCTGCCTGCCTGGCTCCCAGGTTGTGGACCTGAGACGCCAGAGAATGGGTGACTGAGCATGTGAGCAAGAGCTAGGCCTGCTGGAGGTTATAAGAGGCAGCCTGAGCCCGGCTCAGCCGGGAGGGGCAGGAGCTCTGGAGAAAAGCAGGCAGCTGGGGGGTGGGCTAAGTACAAGGCCAGAAGGGATGCCTGGAGTTGGGGCTGCAGAAAACCCTCGCGAGTCAGAGAAGGGTCTGCAGTGAGTGGCCCTGCAGGTAATCAGGGCAGTGCTGAGTTGGAGGGTGGACAGTCCACGGTACAGGGTCCCATCGTAAGGGGATGGCATGGACCCCCCTCCCTCCCCTGCAGTGCCACCTGGTGCAGATCACCTCAGTCAGCGCAGGGTAAAGCTATTGTCTGGACAGGACTAAGAATGATTCTCCCCCCCCCTTGAGGGGGCAACAGAAGGATTGAGCCCCAGGGAAAGGTGACATGAGCCCTAGTAGGTAGAAGTTGTGAGCACATCCTGGCATCAACACAGGGCGAAAGCCAGGAAGGACAAAAGCTGCTTAGCTCAGGGAGGGCAGAAACCCTTTACTAGACAGGGGGAGGGATTGGACTTGATTCCCAGAAGAGAAGGGCTGTAATAAGAAGGCTGGCCTGAGGGCTGAACCTCAACTCTCCCATCTGCTGGGAGGGAGACAGGAGGCCACCAATGAGAAGAAGGGAAACTGAAGCCCAGACGTGACAGGATGATGTAATGGGTTCTTACCGCTTCCCACAGGCCAAGGGCTGGGTGGTCCGTGTAGAGCACATTCTCCTCCCACTTGTGGGCCTTGTCCCCACTAGCAAATGGGATCATGGTAGAACATGCCCTGGAGAAGTTGTGTTCCCTATCATAATGTCAAATATGGCTTTGCAGTCCATGTGGCTAGGGACTTGTGTCCGGTGGTGAGCAAACCCTGCTGCAACCATGAGCCAGAGCAAGCTCCATTGTTGGGGTGATATAGGAGCGATTACATTCTTGCTGCCTGTTCTGACACTAACTGGAGGACTTACTGTCAGCTCAGCACTAAACTAACTAGGAAAGGAAATGAAAAGCCCTCTGGAAGGAGGTGACTTACCTTATCTGTGTCCTTTAAGAGTATCCCCCAGCCACCAGTTCTTGCTGCTCTTAATGCTTAGGGTAAAACTTGAGCACTGGGTCTAGTGAAATTGTGTTGCTTTTACCTTTTCATGAAACCATCCAAAGAGGCCCTGTTTTCTTTGCACATGTGTGAAATTTCTGCTTTGCACTCTTCCCCCAGGAAACACTCTAAGAAGCATGAAGCTGCCATTCAGACTGTTATGCTTCTTTCTCTGAGGATTTGACCATTTAGGGCCCCCCCCCAACACTATTCCCACTCTGCTCCTTCTATATTGGAGCTTTCTGGAGTACAAGACTTAGGGCCCCTCTCCAAAAGGGGATCCTTACACTTTTTGGCATAAGGGGCATGTGACTCTAAGCACCCCTGTATTCACACCCTGCCTGCTGTTGTAATAACCTTTGTACAAAATATGCCTTGGGGTATCATTGTAAAAACTCATAACTCACTGATTATTCTATTCTTGCATGATGTAAGTATATAGTGTGTATTAAGAGAGATAGCTATATGCTAGAATTATTACTAATGTGTGTTTACCGACTCCCCTTGATATGCCTGGCTTAAACAGGTCTACCCTAGACAAAGGAACTTGTTTGCTTCTGTGACCAGCCTGGTCATCCAGCAGAAACCATGAAAGTTCATTTTTCACATATTGGGTCAACAAAGCTCTCACACTAATAAGTGGGGGAGGAGACGGCCTCGTATCTGTGCCCCAGCAGGAGAGAGAAGGTTGGTCTGGGTTTTACTTTTCAAAGAATACATTGCAAGTCTTTACTGATCAATAAAGATGGAGGTGGGGGGCCCTGAACCTTAAGTGATAAACAACAATCAACTGATTTATAATACAGTAATATTTTATGTGAAGCGTATTGAGTGAAGTTGTCTCTTTTGAAAGCTACTGACACTCGTGGTATCACTGAAATGGACATATTAACGCTATAGGAGGAAACATGGATACTCAGTGGTTTTATGCTTCTAAATGTGTGGACAGGGAGAAACAGATGCCTTCTCTCCTGTCTGGGAGGGAACCTATCTACGGGTCTCCTATGTAAATTAAGTATGGTGGAATCAAAACAAGGGAAGCGCCATTTACATATGGGGTGGGGGATGGGAAGCCCACAAGCAGGGGGAAAACAGCATGCGGTCATTGAACTTCAGAAGACATAAGGAAGGACAGAAGCCACCTTTTGGCATCCATCACTAGACAGACACAAGGGGAACAGAGTTTTGGCAAACTGAGAAAGATGGGTCTTTCAACCAAGGTCGGGCTGAAGGTTCTGACCTATATTCAGGTTCCAGAACCAATCTTAAACCTGTACCTTGCTAGATTGTTTGTTTGACTCTTGTGTGTTCACTTTTATTTGCTTGTAACCCTTTCTAACTTTATTCCTTTCATTTGGCATTGCTTAACCTAAGTGTTGTTAAAGCCTTGTTGGTCGCAGAATATTTGACATAGGTTGGTGAGGTAATACCTTTTATTGGGCCAACTTGTCTCTCTATAGTTCATTAGTTGTGTTTTTTTTTGCTTTACTAGAAACTAACTTGGTGCTGTGTTTAAATGGAAGGGTGTATTTTGCCCAGTTAACTTAAGCTGCAATATGCTTTTGTGCCTTTAGAAGAACAAAGGAACTTTATTTCTCTGAACTGTCTACGAGAGGGCTGGATGTTGCAGGGCACATGGCTTTGGGAAAATTGGGACTGTGGGGGTGTTGGTTGCAACCAGCAAAGGAACCCCAAGGCTGGCGGAAGCCAGTGTGGGGCGGTAGACAGGCTGTTAGCCCTGGTCCCGCAGCTCAGACCCTATCAAGCACGCAGACACTTCATTATGTGAATTGCATGCTTGTAGGCGGGTTGTGAGCATCCTAGGCTTGGAACTACAGCAGCAAAGCATTGTAAGGCACCCAAGGGTGTAGGGCAAGTGGTGACCAACCCCTCACTGGCTGGGATTGCACCCTGAAGGCCATAAGAGGCAGTAAGTGCCCAACTCCCATAGATTGCTTAGACCTGGGGGTTGGCACTTCCTTCTGGGACAAATTGCTTGTAGTTGTTTTGCTACAGCTTGGAACTACAGCATTGCAATGCAAAGGTGGTCGTGCTGGCCCCCACTAAGCCACTACCAGATATCCCCACTATTCCCCAGCTCAGACCACTATGTGGTGACTTAGAATCATAGAGATGTAAGGCTGGAAGGGACCTCAAGAAGTCATCTAGTCAAGCCCCGTGTGCTGGCAGGACCAAGTAAACCTAGGCCATCCTTGATAAAATTTGTCTAACCTGTTCTTAAACCTCCAGTGATGGGGATCCCACAACCTGCCTTGGAAGCCAAATCTAGAGTTAACTATCTTTATAGTTAAACCTTTTCCTAATGTCTAACTTACATCTCCCTTGCTGAGGATTAAGCTCACTGCTTCTTGTCCTACCTTCAGTTGGTCAGTCAATTTATCAGTCCTCTTTATAACAGCCCTTAACATATTTGACGACTTATCAGGTCCCACCTCAGTTGTCTTCTCTCAAGATTAAACATGCCCAGTTTTTACTACATTTCCTCACAGGTTGGGTTTTCTAAACCCCTTATCATTTTTTAAAAAAAGAAAAGGAGTACTTGTGGCACCTTAGAGACTAACCAATTTATTTGAGCATGAGCTTATGTGAGCTGTAGCTCACGAAAGCTCATGCTCAAATAAATGTGAGCTGTAGCTCATGAAAGCTCATGCTCAAATAAATTGGTTAGTCTCTAAGGTGCCACAAGTACTCCTTTTCTTTTTGCGAATACAGACTAACACGGCTGTTACTCTGAAACTTATCATTTTTTTGTTGCTCTCTTCTGGCCTCTCTCCGATTTGTCCATCTTTCCTAAAGTGTGGCACCTAGAACTTGGCACAGTACTCCCACTGAGTCTTCACCAGTGCCAAGTAGACAGGACAACTATCTTCGTGTGTCGCCTCTGTTATACACCCTGGAATTATATTAACCTAATTTTTTTCACAATTGCATCACAGGCCATTGAATCAGCCACTAGAACAATGGGCTTTGGGTATCTACCTACCTGCTTCGTCAAACATGGACCTATGGCCTGGAGAGGGCTCAGCAGCATAAGTGGTGTGGAGCCAAAAGATGCAGGGTCCCATCTAGTGATACTTCATAGTAATAATAATACTTAGAACTGCACAGACACGTACTAATTGTACACCTCATCCCTGTGAGTGCAGTACTAGCCCCATATTGTGATGGTAAAACTGAGGCACTGAAAGGTCCATGGACCCTGGTCAACAGTGATTCCCTGTTAGGGCTGGGATTGGTACTTGGAATATGGTTCCTAGCCTTGTATTCAGTCCCCAGAACCACCCAACTTCTCTAGTAGCACATGCTTCAAAGATAGAAAAGACAATTTCCTGTACAGTTTTCAGTATGAGAACTCTAGATGTGTGAATTCTTCATGCCAGCAGGGGGGGCTGTTGTTACTGTGTATACATAAAGTGTAATAGATTGCCTGGATAGGGAGCATGTAACTCACATTGGTGATGCCAATGTGGTGTTCGGGGCTAAGGTTACGTTTAGCTAATAGCCATTAAAAGCTGCTTTGACAGGCAGACCATCTTCCTAATCCTAGCCCATCTGAGGCAGGCATAGCTGTCCAGTCCAGGAGACACATGGAGGTAACGGCAGTCTGGATTTCTACAGTAGTGCAAGCATATCTGGGACCAGCCTGCCAGGTCATGGGAGAAGCAGGGCTGTGAGTTTTGTGTTCCTCCAGCCCCACTACCAGATGTGGGGAGCAGACTGAGCTTCAGGGTAACAAGGCAAGGCAGAGTCTCAAAGTGCAGGGTCCCACAAGTCCTTGTTTTAAGACTAGCCCAGTGTGGAAGCCAGGTGACAAGCGTGACCTGGATTTCTGTGCTCCTGCGGGATAGACTCAGTATGTCCTTGACAGTAATTGAAATAGATGGAATCAGAATGGATCCACGTATCCTTCTTTACCTTGGTGAATGGAGACATATGTTTAATTTTCTGCTAATTCAGTCTGGGAGCTCCGGCTCATTCTCTAGTGCACAAATAATGATCACCCCTGGCAAGAGGCCTCCCTGCTTGATATGCGCCGGTTTGTACAGTGGCTTTCTGCTGGAGCTTCCATCTGTGACATTTGAATGGAAAACCACTAGAGCCTGGGTTAGAATCCTCCATGGACATGGGTCTGTGACTAACTGGTTTTTGTGAGTGCCCAAATAAGGCTGTTCTGCTGTCCTAAAATAAGGCTGTTCTGCTCGAAAAGTCCTCTGTATCCACTGAATACGTGGATCTGTTCCTTTAATTTACTAGATGGGAGCCTGTGTGTGAGGGACAAGATGTGCCAAGTCTGACTGTATGTGTTTGGCCGCTGACCACAGTCATGTATTTATGCAGCCACTGCTGTCTACAGAATGGCACCCATCCATTGGATTGAACACTTGTGACCCTCAGCTGTTTGGCTGGGAGCTTCAGAGCTGGCTGTGTCTCTGTCTGTCTGTGGGGGAGAGTGTGTGCTAAGCTGGCTTTATGTACCGTGCCTTGTACCAAGGCCCTCCGTGCTGGAACATGTCTGAGTGAGCTCATGTGAGAACATCTCTCTGCTCAGCTAGGGGAGCTGCTCGTTCCACTGGCTCCTGTTTAACCCCTTATTGTCTAGTCTGGGGCTGGAGGAACGTGGGGTCCAGATTGCCATCTTCACAGATCTCTAGAGAGAGGGCAGCAGAGGCCTCACTTCCCTGCTTTGCACTTGTCACAACTGTGTGTGTCCAAGGCAGCTGCCAACCAAGTGACTTTTCTGAGTAAGGAAGTGCTTGCCAAAGCACTGACTGTTAAGTCACAGGTTACTGGGAGCTTATAATTAGTACTCCAAGCCTCATGGTTGAGCTAAAAGAATTAGCAGCTTTGTTCAATACACTTAGCTCTGCTGATGGTCTGTGGGAAGTGACTAAGGGTACATCTACACTGCAGCTGCAAGGGCACTTCCTGGCATAAATAGACATTGTGCCAGCCCTGATCGAGCTAGTGCATTAAAAGAAGCAGTGTGGCCATGGGTAGCTAGCCCATGCTTGCCCAGTACAAGCCCAACTGACCCTTCTGGGGATGTATGCAGGGGGCTAGCCTGAGCCTCTGCTGCTGTCTCAGAGGCAAAACTGCTATCTTGAGCAGAGCTAGTATGTGTCTGTCAAGCTGTGCTGGGAATCCCCCTCCCAGCTGCCTACCCGAAGGCTGTCCTGCCCCAGTATACACTCTGCCCCAGGTAAAACATAGGGTGTGTTCCACAGGAGCTGTCTGTGGTGGACACTGCAAAGTCCTCATTGGGAACACACAGTATTTTCCAAGCCTTTAAAAACCTAACCAAGCTCTTTTAAAAACAGCATTAGGTGCTACTAAAATAGTACTGCCAAGGTCCTAGCAGTGCTAGGCACAAGGTAAGACTGTCTCTGCCCCAAAGATCTTACACTGTAAATGTGTGAGGGAGGAAAATGTATAATCCCCATCTTTCAGGTGAGGAACCACAACAGTTACTCAGTCACTAGAATGCTGATCTTTGGAGGCCCAAGACCAATGCTTCCTCTCTGTAACTAGTCTAGTCTGATTTCAGAGTAACAGCCGTGTTAGTCTGTATTCGCAAAAAGAAAAGGAGTACTTGACACCTTAGAGACTAACCAATTTATTTGAGCATGAGCTTTCGTGAGCTACAGCTCACTTCATCGGATGCATACTGTGGAAACTGCAGAAGACAGTGTATATAATGTCTTCTGCAGTTTCCACAGTATGCATCCGATGAAGTGAGCTGTAGCTCACGAAAGCTCATGCTCAAATAAATTGGTTAGTCTCTAAGGTGCCACAAGTACTCCTTTTCTTTTAGTCTAGTCTGTTGAGTTTAGCCTGATTAACCCCATTTTACAGATCAGTTCACTGAGACTAAGGGACTTATTCAAGATCTTGGACATTGGAAGAGCTGGCAACAGAACCCAGGTGTCCTGAGGCCCAGTCCCTGCTTTAACTGCCAGACTGCACTCTGTCCAGGGGAATTAAAAGTTGGTGTTTTCTGGGGTTAGGGGTGGAAACTGGTTTCCACTGATTCTTCTGCCCAGTTGGGCAGATGTGGCAGCAACTGGCTGCTGTGACTGGAAACCTCCCAGCAAACTGAACGAGGAGTTGTGATCACAGAGACTCTTGTGTCCTGCTTGTTTTGTGCTAGTGCTTCCTAACTCACTTGCTGGGGTGTTTGCCTAGCGAGACCTGAACTACCTCATTCAGCTGATTGATTCTGCCTTAAACATGATTTTTCTAATTGCCGCAGCCACTAGCTGCTGTTCTGTTGCTGTTTGTTTACAGGGCCGCATGCATAAAACCCTCAGGGTCGTGTACAGGGGGAGCGTTGCAGGGAATTTCCTGTTGCAATGAGGTGTGAAGATGCACAGCAGGCAGCTCACAGCTGGGCATTGCTGGCAACTGGCCCGTAGTAAAAGCCTCCTTCCAGACCCACTGAGATGCTCCACCTTGCTGTTGGGCAGCCTTTCCTTTCCTCTGGCAAAGCAGGCCATTAGTGGTTACAGTACTGGTAAGGGGCCTCAGCTGAGAGCTGGGTCCTATTGGGCTGGGTCTTGTGCATATGCATAGTCCCTGCCCTGAAGAACACTCACAAAACAAAGGGTGGGAGAGGAAAGAAAAGTCCGGTGTCCTGCCCACGGTCATAGTGCTGGGTGGGGAACAGTTTTCCCATCCTGAGAATTTTTGAGACTTCAAAACTTTTCCCCATTTGGCTGAAACCAAGACGTTCTAGAGCTTTTCAAGAGACAGACTGACTCCATAGTGGTGGGTAGAGCCCTTGCTTGGGACAGGGGAGACTCCCAGTACATCTATGTTGCATTTGAAAACCCGCAGTGGCAAGTCTCCAAGCCCAGCTCTACAGACTCTGCCTCGTGATGCTGAGCTAAAGACAGTGATGAAGATGTTGCAGCTCTGCCTCTGATGACCCTCTTTCTCCCCCCACCCCTGCCGCCCAGGCTTTCAGAACCCTTGCTCTGAATCAGGCAGACTTGAACCCATGTTTCTATATCTCAGGTGAGGTGATCTGAATTTCCATCCTGAACTGTCAGAACTGGCCCTTTCCCACTAAAAGCTTTGGATTAGACAAAGCAAAATTTTCCAACAGTTACTTAAAAAAAAAATTCCCAACTAGCTCTCCTACTGGAAGTCGGTGACCGAGCCTGGGTCTCGGTCTAATGCTGTATCCGTCTCCAAACTTTCCTATCAGGACACTCCCACTGAAATCATTAAACAAAAACCTTCCCCAGCTCAAAGACTGCCTCACTGCTGTTCCTGGACAGGCCAGATCCAAAGCCCACTCAGGTCAATAGAAACTCTAGTTTCAATGGGCCCCAAGCAACTCTGGTGGCGGTCTCCTTCCTAATGTCAAGGTGTTGTTAGGAAGTATCCACTCAATAGCTGCCCTCTGTTGTAGGATCCCCTAATGACCTCTGGGTGCAGACCACCAGGTTTTTTCTTCTCTGGAATCAGTTTCCCTTTTAAAATTCTTTCCCGTTGTAGAGCCTGAAAATTACCATGGTCGGTCTAAACAGCCAAAAGCCTCTCCTTGATCGGTACCAAAAATGAACGGCTAGACTGAGGGATCAGTGAGGGTTTAAAGTCCAAATTCCCATGTCCACTGGGACGAGACGTGCTTTATCATGCTGAGAATTTCAGTTTCCCTGTAATACAAGCTATTGATTCTATAGTGTATTATTAGCTTGGGTGAGGGGAGAAAGATGGAAATCAAATAATTTAAACTGAAAATTTTAGGGCCTGATCCATTGAAATCAAATTGACACCAGTAGGCTTTGAATTATGCCCCCGGGGAGCAATATCTTGGGGATTTCTGTATTTAAAGCTAATCATTTATATTACCTGAAACCATGGAGTCTCCCAGCTTTTCAATGGCACAAGTCGTGATCCAGCACAGATCAATGTTAATGGTGTTTCCATTGGCTTCAGTGGGTGTGAGTGCAAGACTCTGTAGAACAGCTAGGTGAATCCTGAATTATTTGGGTCATTGGCAATTCTGAAAATTATATATGATTTGACCCCAAACATTTTTTTTAAATTTGAGCATTGTTTAACTTCAGCATTTTGAAAAATAAAATGGAAGGAAACGTCAAACTGAAAAGTCATTTTTGAATGGAAAAATCAAGACACTTAATTTTGAAAATGTCAATGAAACATTTCAACTCTTGTCTTGGTTTAATTTTTTTTTCCAAAATTGGCACAAATTCACAATGTTCGTTGCTGAATCTGGGGGGCATTTCTTGTTAAAAGATTTGGATAGAAAAATTTCCCCGAGCTCTACTCCATAGTGATTTATGAGAGCAGTTGCTAAATGTAAAAGGAACTTGAAATGGCAGATGGGAAGGAAAATAAGATATGACTTTTGGCCCGGGTCACCTGGAAGATCAGTGTGCGGGGAGGGGGTTCACTTGCTCTCATGTTGCCTTCAGGCACCTTGGGTTGCTAGTCGCCTACTAGCTTTGTGCATTGGTGGGGCTTCTCTACTGGCTGGCCCACACAGAGGGGAAGGAACCTACCTGTATCCAGCTGGACTTCACGGGCAGTGTCTGAGCAGCTCACGATCATGGATTCTAGCCTCTTAACACCCCTGGGAAGTAGGAGGCGGTGTCCCCATTCTACAGCTGGGGACCCGCGAGGCAGCTTACGCAGTTTACCCCAATGTCTCATAGGAAACCTGTGGAAGAGCCAGGAATCCAATCCAGGTCCCAGGCTGGTGATGTAGCAGGAGTGGAGGGTCTGGTGCTTAACTGTAGCTACGAGACAGATCTTGTTCGCCTCAATCGGGAGCGGCCTTTCGCGGCCGAGGGGGCTGGTCCGAGCTCCCAGGGGCGTGTGCCCTGTGTAGTGATGGTGGCCGTCTGCCGGACACAGACTCGTTCCCAGCCGCCTTAGAGACCCCATCACACGGCTGCAGGGAGTACTGAGCGGGGTCTTCCCCGGCGAGCCGGGGAGGGCACGGGATTTAACCCCCCCCCCACGCCCCCTTATTCCGGGAGTGCCCGGGGAGCTGTTCCCCCAGCCCTTGTCCAAACCCAGGCGCTTCTCTTCCTCTCCCCGCGCTGGGGGGACCCACTGATGGCTCCCAAACGGGGGTGTCGGGGGGCACCCCCAGCGCCAGTCCCTGCCCCAGGCTCCCCTCCCGGCGCGGGCGCTGGCTCGGCCGGGGCCGGTGCAGGCTCCCCCCGTGCCCGCTAGGGGGCTGCGTGCGGGGCCAGGCCGGGAGAGGCGGCGGGGGGCGGGCAGGGAGTGGGGCGGGGGGGGGGGGGAAGCCATGCTGCTGAAATTTAAGCCAGAGCCAGCCACAGCCGAGCCATCGCGGGCGCCCTCCGCCGCAGCCTGCGCCGGGGCTCTGCGCTGCGCGCCGGCAGGCTGAGCAGGGGCAGCCGGCTGAAGCTGGGAGCCGCCGATCCCCAGGGCAGCTGCCGCCGCCGGAGCTGGCCGCCCGACTTGCTGTCCCCGCTCGCCCCCCGGGAGCAGAGGGGCGCGGGGGAGCCGGGACCGCGGAGCACCGGAGCCTGGCTGCAGCTGCTGCCGGTAAGTCCGGGGCAGCTGCTCCGGGGCGGCCCCCGCTGGTTTTCAGCACCACGGAGAGCGCTGCCGGGAGCCGGCCTCGCTGCGAGCCCCGTGCGCTGGGCGCAGCCCCGCCCGAGGGCGAGCCGGGGAGCTCCTGGCACAGCGCGGTCGGGGCGGGGGAGACGAGCCCCGGGTTCCCCCCTGGCGGACCAGCCACGCAACCTGGCCGAAAGGGGATGCCACAAGTGGAGTGTCCCTGCCCGGGGCAAGGCTGGCCCCGGGGCGGCGCAGGGCGGAGGCTGCTGGGGGTGCTCGCTGAGGATCGGGCCCTCAGTGGCTCGGTGATGGCGAGCGAGGGGCCGATTTGGCAAGTGGTAGGGCCTGGGGGGGGAGTTGCAAGGCTGGGTGCGCTTCTCTGCAAGGAGTCTCCGCCGCGCCCGCCCTGGGGAAATGCTCCCTCCTGCATGCCAAGGCGGCCGGGCCAGGCCTTCATTGGACACCGTCCGGGACCAGCTCGGTTCCTCTGTGCGCTGTAGTTCAGTCCCTAGCCACGGCGAGCCCCCAGGGGCAAGGCTCTTACCTGACCGCGTCCCCTCCTGCGCCGCCTGCCTTCCCACCTCCAGAGCCCCTCCTGGGAAGGGCCGGTGGGGGTGCCGTGCTCCCCTCTGAGTCTGGGGACCCAGCCCCCCACTATGGTGTGGGGCACTGCGCTCAGGGAAGTGCCATGTGGAGGTCCCCACGGATTGGGGTCACTGAACATCCCGTGCTTCTGAGAACCCCGATGTTCCAACTTGGAGAGCTAAAGTTTGTTTCCTTAAATTCCCCTGCATTTCCCCCTAGATAGGGTGCTCTTTGCTTTTTGCCCTAACTGTAGGGTGATATGCCTTACACAGCTGCCACCTTCCACCGAAGAACTGGCTGCAGATGGGGGTAGGCAAAGGGTTTGGGTTTTTTTGTTTGTTTGTTTGTTTTTTTGGTATGTTGTTTGGGCCAGATCATACACTGGTGTAAATCAGCAGTTTTCCAGCAAAGTTAATGGAGCTAAATTGATTCACATCAGCTGAGGATCTGGCCTGATATTTTGTAAAGCACTTGGAGATCCAGTAAGACCTCACTGATTTTAGAGGGGAAGCCAGAACCTGGGTGCAGAAAGTAGAATGAGGGATGGGGTGGATGGGACCCAAGGAGGAAAGACATGGATGCAACTGACAAACCTGGACAAGAAGCACTGAGTGAGCCCTTTGGTGAATTTGTCCCTTTTTTCTTCTCATCTGAACTCTGGCCATTCCAGGGGACGCTTGCCTGGCTTGGCTACCCCTAGAGCTGTCCCTGGAAGTGAGTCTGAAGTGCCTGAAATTGACACTTAGGAAGTTTAGCTGATTTGGTTTTCCTTGCTGTGTAACACAGCTCTCATTTTGCAGGCTTCTTGTAGGTTTCCCGTGGAGAGGGGATGGGGAGGGTTGGCTGAAGTGGAGACTTGGGTGTTTCCCACACACAAATGAATTAAATGCACTCCATTCACAATTACCTGTTACAACTTTTAACAGGGGGAGGAATGGGGCCCAGTGTAAGATGCTTACTGGAGAATCGGAGAGCTTGGTCCCAGGTGCTGGGTACTGCAGAGGACAGGGTTTCAGTCTGGTTTTATTTTTCTGTTCTCCCCTGTGAAAAGTACATCCCTACTTAAAGATCTCATGCAAACAGCCTGCAGCAGGGCTGGGGAGAATTAGGCCCAGTGTGGCAGAGGACTAGGAAGGAGTATTTCTTCCCCTCTGGCGGCTGCACCTTCTTCTTGCACCGCTTTAGACAGAGATCTCCTGTATGTTTAATAGCTGTCTCCCAACCCTATTCAGGGACTATGTGCTGCGGGGGGAGAACTAAGGCCATTTGTTTTCAGTTTTTAACGATTCTTTATTTTAACTGAAAAATCCCTGGGTTTTACAAAAGGTATTGTTTTGTTTTGACTTTTTTTTTCTGTCCCAAATTTGGACCCCCTCAAGTACAAGAATGTATTGATTATTAAGAAAATCCAGTACATTACTGTAGGTAGATCTGTTGTGTTAATGTTAGTCTAAGTGTAAATATGTGGCTTTTAAACTAAGGCAATGCAGTGGAAGATACATGTGTGTATTTGTAAGTGTACATACTGCTAATATACAGCTCATTAAAGAAACCACAGCATTAAACTGCTTTTACATTTCTCTAAATGCTGCTTTTTTGTACTCCTGTCCCCCAGTATTGACCCAAAAACTGTAAAGTGGTTTTTTTGGTACTGATTTCCACCCCCTTTTATAACTTTAAATAATCACTGATAAATTCATGGGAAATATAAAACAAAATAAATTCCAAATGAAAGGAATAACGAACTCTGAAGCTCTTTCTGTTTGTGGACCAGCTTTCAGGGCTTGACAGCGCCTCGCTCTCTGGGAACAAGGCAGTTCCCTGTCTCTGCATTTGCCGGCTAGCTTGCCAGGGCCTGTATTACTAAAGGAATGTCTGTTTTACCCTTGGATTTTTTGGACACCTTTCTGATTGCTCTGTCCTCATGGCTCTTCCAGCACTGGATGGGTAACATTCATGAGTTATATCACTGGGCAGGGAAGCAGCAGTTTAATGCATGCACGTAAAGACTGGGCAAGGACAAACAGACAGGGAAACATAAACTCTGGCGATGTATAAACACTGCAGCTAGCTCTGCAGCCTTGGCAGAATGTGGCCTCCAGTCTGTTTGTTCATTAGGATGTTGGGGATTAAACACACAGTTCTATTGAACCAACATGTCAATTTGCTGCAAGAAATTTGGAGTTCCTGCTCCTAAACTTACCCTACCTTTGGGCTGGGGGCTCAGCGCAGGACTTGAGTTTCTGAAGCAGATGATCAGCAGAACTGAGAATTAAGTGGTGGACGTAGTGGCCTTCTGAGCTCCATTTGTGCTGTCAACTTGTAAAGAGTTATTTGGGAAGATCTTCTGTCTGAATTGCTTTAGGGCTGCTCTCCCTTCATGCTGGAGAGCAGCATTTCCCAGCAGCTTCTACTGTAACCATGTGGAGCATAAAGAGCAGCTGGCTAGGCCAAGAGAGGTCCATGGGTTGGGCATGTGGGCCCATGACTGTGGATGCACTAGCCAAAGCTAATGCTGTAGGAAAGGCTGATGTTGCCCTGTCCAATCCTGCAGTGACCTCCTGGGCCAAGCCCGTTTACTTGGCCTTTGTGATCTTGGTCCCCTGCATAACTGCTGAGAAATAAGAAAGACTTAAATCAAAGAAACTGGAAACAAAACGTAGTGAAGAGCTTTTTGGACCCCAGGTCCCCAGCTATAATCTGGTTCAAATCAGCAGCATATAACACTGCTTGGTGACCTATGGGCAATGAGTTTGGGTACCTTACTGCCATTTCTAGTGGTTAGGTCTCTTTATTTGCACAAAGCACCCTTGCAGCTGGCGCCCTACTTGGCAATCTCACCACAGGCGCCAAATGCTGGGGGCTGAGTGCCTAGAGGCAGCCCCTCCGGGGCAGAGGGGGAGAAGCTTGCCTGGCTGCTGCCAGTTGTGTGCACAAGGCAGCAGGCTCCAGCACCACTCTCAGGGTATGTCTACACTACGGAATAAGGTCGAATTTATAGAAGTCGGTTTTTTAGAAATCGGTTTTATATATTCGAGTGTGTGTCCCCCCACAGAAGTGCATTAAGTGCATTAACTCGGCGGAGTGCTTCCACAGTACCGAGGCTAGAGTCGACTTCTGGAGCGTTGCACTGTGGGTAGCTATCCCACAGTTCCCGCAGTCTCCGCTGCCCATTGGAATTCTGGGTTGAGATCCCAATGCCTGATGGGGCTGAAACATTGTCGCGGGTGGTTCTGGGTACATATCGTCAGTCCCCCCCTTCCCTCCCTCCCTCCCTCCGTGAAAGCAAGGGCAGACAATTGTTTCGCGCCTTTTTTCCTGAGTTACCTGTGCGGACGCCATACCACCGCAAGCATGGAGCCCACTCAGGTAACCGTCACCGTATGTCTCCTGGGTGCTGGCAGACGCGGTACGGCATTGCTACACAGTAGCAGCAACCTATTGCCTTCTGGCAGCAGACGGTGCAGTATGACTGGTACCCGTCCTCGTCATGTCCGAGGTGCTCCTGGCCACGTCGGCTGGGAGCGCCTGGGCAGACATGGGCGCAGGGACTAAATTTTTGGTGACTTGACCAGGTCATTCTCTTTAGTCCTGCAGTCAGTCGTATTGAACCGTCTAATGGTGAGCAGGCAGGCAATACGGATTGCTAGCAGTCGTATTGTACCATCTTCTGCCGGGCAGGCAAGAGATGACGATGGCTAGCAATCGTATTGTACCATCTTCTGCCGGGCAGGCAAGAGATGACGATGGCTAGCAATCGTACTGTGCCATCTTCTGCCGGGCAGGCAAGAGATGAGGATGGCTAGCAATCGTACTGTGCCATCTTCTGCCAGGCAGGCAAGAGATGAGGATGGCTAGCAGTCGTACTGTGCCATCTTCTGCCGAGCAGCCATGAGATGTGGATGGCTTGCAGTCCTTCTGCACCGTCTGCTGCCAGCCAAAGATGTAAAAGATAGATGGAGTGGATCAAAACAAGAAATAGACCAGATTTGTTTTGTACTCATTTGCCTCCTGCCCTGTCTAGGGGACTCATTCCTCTAGGTCACACTGCAGTCACTCACAGAGAAGGTGCTGCGAGGTAGATCTAGCCATGTATCAATCAGAGGCCAGGCTAACCTCCTTGTTCCAATAAGAACAATAACTTAGGTGCACCTAAGTTAACTAAGTTAACAATAACTTAGGTGCATTTCTTATTGGAACCCTCCGTGAAGTCCTGCCTGAACTACTCCTTGATGTAAAGCCACCCCCTTTGTGGATTTTAGCCTCCTGAAGCCAACCCTGTAAGCCGTGTCATCAGTCGCCCCTCCCTCCGTCAGAGCAACGGCAGACAATCATTCCGCACCTTTTTTCTGTGCGGACGCCATACCAAGGCAAGCATGGAGTCCGCTCAGCTCACTTTGGCAATTAGGAGCACATTAAACACCACACGCATTATCCAGCAGTATATGCAGCACCAGAACCTGGCAAAGCGCTACCGGGCGAGGAGGCGACGTCAGCGCGGTCACGTGAGTGATCAGGACATGGACACAGATTTCTCTGAAAGCATGGGCCCTGCCAATGCATGCATAATGGTGCTAATGGGGCAGGTTCATGCTGTGGAACGCCGATTCTGGGCTCGGGAAACAAGCACAGACTGGTGGGACCGCATAGTGTTGCAGGTCTGGGACGATTCCCAGTGGCTGCGAAACTTTTGCATGCGTAAGGGCACTTTCATGGAACTTTGTGACTTGCTTTCCCCTGCCCTGAAGCGCATGAATACCAAGATGAGAGCAGCCCTCACAGTTGAGAAACGAGTGGCGATAGCCCTGTGGAAGCTTGCAACGCCAGACAGCTACCGGTCAGTTGGGAATCAATTTGGAGTGGGCAAATCTACTGTGGGGGCTGCTGTGATGCAAGTAGCCCACGCAATCAAAGATCTGCTGATATCAAGGGTAGTGACCTTGGGAAATGTGCAGGTCGTAGTGGATGGCTTTGCTGCAATGGGATTCCCTAACTGTGGTGGGGCCATAGACGGAACCCATATCCCTATCTTGGCACCGGAGCACCAAGCCGGCGAGTACATAAACCGCAAGGGGTACTTTTCAATAGTGCTGCAAGCTCTGGTGGATCACAAGGGACGTTTCACCAACATCAACGTGGGATGGCCGGGAAAGGTACATGACGCTCGCATCTTCAGGAACTCTGGTCTGTTTCAAAAGCTTCAAGAAGGGACTTTATTCCCAGACCAGAAAATAACTGTTGGTGATGTTGAAATGCCTATATGTATCCTTGGGGACCCAGCCTACCCCTTAATGCCATGGCTCATGAAGCCGTACGCAGGCAGCCTGGACAGCAGTCAGGAGCTGTTCAACTACAGGCTGAGCAAGTGCAGAATGGTGGTAGAATGTGCATTTGGACGTTTAAAGGCGCGCTGGCGCAGTTTACTGACTCGCTTAGACCTCAGCGAAACCAATATTCCCACTGTTATTACTGCTTGCTGTGTGCTCCACAATATCTGTGAGAGTAAGGGGGAGACGTTTATGGCGGGGTGGGAGGTTGAGGCAAATCGCCTGGCTGCTGGTTATGCGCAGCCAGACACCAGGGCAGTTAGAAGAGCACAGGAGGGTGCGGTACGCATCAGAGAGGCTTTGAAAACCAGTTTCATGACTGGCCAGGCTACGGTGTGAAAGTTCTGTTTGTTTCTCCTTGATGAAACCCCCCCGCCCCTTGGTTCACTCTACTTCCTTGTAAGCTAACCACCCTCCCCTCCTCCCTTTGATCACCTCTTGCAGAGGCAATAAAGTCATTGTTGCTTCACATTCATGCATTCTTTATTCATTCATCACACAAATAGGGGGATGACTACCAAGGTAGCCCAGGAGGGGTGGTGGAGGAGGGAAGGAAAATGCCACACAGCACTTTAAAAGTTTACAACTTTAAAATTTATTGAATGACAGCCTTCTTTTTTTGGGGCAATCCTCTGTGGTGGAGTGGCTGGTTGGCCGGTGGCCACCCCACTGCGTTCTTGGGCGTCTGGGTGTGGAGGCTATGGAACTTGGGGAGGAGGGCGGTTGGTTACACAGGGGCTGTAGTGGCAGTCTGTGCTCCAGCTGCCTTTGCTGCAGCTCAACCATACACTGGAGCATACTGGTTTGGTCCTCCAGCAGCCTCAGCATTGAATCCTGCCTCCTCTCATCACGCTGTCGCCACATTCGAGCTTCAGCCCTCTCTTTAGCCCGCCACTTACTCTCTTCAGCCTGCCACCTCTCCTCCTGGTCATTTTGTGCTTTCCTGCAGTCTGACATTATTTGCCTCCACGCATTCGTCTGTGCTCTGTCAGTGTGGGAGGACAGCATGAGCTCGGAGAACATTTCATCTCGAGTGCGTTTTTTTTTCTTTCTAATCTTCACTAGCCTCTGGGAAGGAGAAGATCCTGTGATCATTGAAACACATGCAGCTGGTGGAGAAAAGAAAAGGGACAGCGGTATTTAAAAAGACACATTTTATAAAACACTGGCTACACTCTTTCAGGGAAAACCTTGCTGTTAACATTACATACATAGCACATGTGCTTTCGTTACAAGGTCGCATTTTGCCTCCCCCCACCGCGTGGCTACCCCCTCAACCCTCCCCCCTCCCTGTGGCTAACAGCGGGGAACATTTCTGTTCAGCCGCAGGCAAACAGCCCAGCAGGAATGGGCTCCTCTGAGTGTCCCCTGAAGAAAAGCACCCTATTTCAACCAGGTGACCATGGATTATATCTCACTCTCCTGAGGATAACACATGAACGGATGTTGCTTGAACGCCAGCAAACATACACTGCAATGCTTTGTTGTACAATGATTCCCGAGTACGTGTTACTGGCCTGGAGTGGTATAGTGTCCTACCATGAAGGACGCAATAAGTCTGCCCTCCCCAGAAACCTTTTGCAAAGGCTTTGGGAGTATATCCAGGAGAGCCGCGAATGCCAGGGCAGAGTAATCCTTTCACATGCTTGCTTTTAAACCATGTATAGTATTTTAAAAGGTACACTCACCGGAGGTCCCTTCTCCGCCTGCTGGGTCCAGGAGGCAGCCTTGGGTGGGTTCAGGGGGTACTGGCTCCAGGTCCAGGGTGAGAAACAGTTCCTGGCTGTCGGGAAAACCGGTTTCTCCGCTTGCTTGCTGTGAGCTATCTACAACCTCCTCCTCATCATCATCTTCTTCGTCCCCAAAACCTGCTTCCGTATTGCCTCCATCTCCATTGAAGGAGTCAAACAACACGGCTGGGGTAGTGGTGGCTGAACCCCCTAAAATGGCATGCAGCTCATCATAGAAGCGGCATGTTTGGGGCTCTGACCCGGAGCGGCCGTTCGCCTCTCTGGTTTTCTGGTAGGCTTGCCTCAGCTCCTTCAGTTTCACGCGGCACTGCTTCGGGTCCCTGTTATGGCCTCTGTCCTTCATGCCCTGGGAGATCTTGACAAAGGTTTTGGCATTTCGAAAACTGGAACGGAGTTCTGATAGCACGGATTCCTCTCCCCATACAGCGATCAGATCCCGTACCTCCCGTTCGGTCCATGCTGGAGCTCTTTTGCGATTCTGAGACTCCATCATGGTCACCTCTGCTGATGAGCTCTGCATGGTCACCTGCAGCTTGCCACGCTGGCCAAACAGGAAATGAGATTCAAAAGTTCGCGGTTCTTTTCCTGTCTACCTGGCCAGTGCATCTGAGTTGAGAGTGCTGTCCAGAGCGGTCAAAATGGAGCACTCTGGGATAGCTCCCGGAGGCCAATACCGTCGAATTGTGTCCACAGTACCCCAAATTCGACCCGGCAAGGCCGATTTAAGCACTAATCCGCTTGTCAGGGGTGGAGTAAGGAAATCGATTTTAAGAGCCCTTTAAGTCGAAATAAAGGGCTTCATCGTGTGGACGGGTGCAGGTTTACATCGATTTAATGCTGCTAAATTCAACCTAAAGTCCTAGTGTAGACCAGGGCTCAGGGAGTTGCCTGTTCTTCTTTCAAAGCAAATTCTTTCCTGATGAGGACAGCCTGCTACCTAGTGGGCAACACCCTGCATTGGCATGTGGGAAAATGGGTTCAATTGCCAGTCCCGTTTCATGCTTGCAGTGCCTGGGTTTGCCTTATGGGCAGCACCTCAGCTTCTGAGACAGAAAGGGTGCTTCCTGGTCCAGATAATTAAAGACAGTGCTTTCTACTGAGCTCAGGGGTGGCATACTCAGGATTGCAGAGTGTGTCACTCTCATAGGGCCTATGAGGGTGAAAGGTGGGTCCCATCTGCTCTTCCTTTGCTTTGGTTATCTTAGCAATGTAGTGATGGGGTCTGGGCACAAGCCTGGAGGCATAAGGGAGAAGACCTAGGTTAGAATGGGGCTGGGAAGTGAAATACTCAAAGCTCTGAGATCCAGGGCAAAGAAGAAACTCAGCCCTATCCTGATCCTGCTAGCTATGGATTCTGCTGGCTCTTTGACGTGCAAAGGAGTATGGGCTAGTGGCTAAAGCACCGCAGTGGGAGGAAGGACTTTTGGGCTCTGACTTCCTGTGTGACTTTAGGCTAGGCCTTGTAAAGGCCTGATTCCAAACTCTTTCACCACTTTACAGTGGAGTCCAGAACCTCTGAGAACCTCTCAGGCCCTCAATGTCTCTGCTCCAATCTCCCCTTGAATGTGTAGAAAGGGGGCAATGATACCAATCTACCTGCCTCACACAGGGGTGTTCATTACGGCTTGTAGAGGGCTTGGCAACCCTGGGGTGGAAGGTGCTGTAGAAGTGCAACCATACAATGCTGAGGTTCTTCAGCTAGCAGCACAATGCTGCCTTCCATGTGCAGGTGACTGTGCCAATCCAGACCCCCATGGAAAGGTTCTAGGCTGAGTTGATACCCGAGGGCAGTGTACTTACCACTAAATATCACCCCCTAATCTATGTAGCTATGCCATCTGAAGCCCTAGTCTAGGAGCCTTTTCGCTAGTATAGTTTATTTCATTTGGGAAACTGGTCTAAGCTATACAAGCACTCGAACTGTTTTGCTGATATAAGCTGTGCCTCCTCTAGGAGGGTTTGCTGCAATAAATATACCAGAAAACCCTCCCTGGTGTAGACAAGCCCTTGGATGTTTCAGTGTACTGAAACCTGGACTGTGGTCTCCACCCCCAGATGCAGCTCTAGCTTTTCCAGAAAAGTTAAATTGCCCAATCCACTCTGTACCTGGAGTGACCCAAATAAAGTATTCTTGGGGGAGTGATGGTTTTAGATTTTGTTTTTGTTTTCACTGTAAAACCTCCATGCCCTTTGAAGTCCAACCATTCCACCCTCAATCTGCCGCTGTGGCCATTTGCTTGTTGTGGGTGCAACGTTTGGAGAGTCGTCACTCAGTTTAGTCCCAAAGTTCTACCCAACCCCCCCTCAGGCTTGTTCCTTAACCTTCTTCACATCAAAAATAACAGAGCAGGAAGGGGGGGGGGCTGTGGAAAGAGCTACTTACGAGGCAAGAAGAAAGCCCACAGCATTCTGTTTCCAGTAGGACTAATGGTTGTGTCCCCGCATACTGGGTCCTCCATTTGGGCCCATTGTAGGGGGAGGCAGATGTTTGTGGATTATTGTTCAAAGTGAATTCAGGGATGCTGAGAGGTACCACCATGAACCCTGGAGAACAAAGTCCACCTGAGACCTTGCCCCACCAACAAGTTATACCATAGTACTCCTATAGTTAAAGCAGTGCAGCCTCTGTAGTGTGGATGCTATTATACGGGTCTAAATGTTCTTATACTGGTATAGCTGTTCCTGAATGGGAAGGGGACTAAGCTATACTGGTATAATGCACACTTATACTAGCATAACAGTGTCCACCCTAGGGCTTATGCCAGATCAGTAAACTATAAAACCCCTAAGCTGAACCCTAATACCAGGGCAAAATCTATGCATGGACCAGGCCTCATTTCAGTCCCCAGACCACCTACAGGGCAGGCAAGGGGAGTGCACGGGTTCCCTCTACTAACATGTCTCAATCCCCACTCTCCACAGGCCACTCAATCCTTGGCCTGTTGTCTTGGAATGCCAATGAGGGTGTGAATTAGAACCAGCTGGCATGCGGGACGCGAGATCCTTGCACGCAGGCCACTATAGGGTAAGAACTTCACTCACTGCTGCTCTGGGGCAGGTGACTGAGAAGTGAAGGGGCTCTACGACTGATCACCAGTCC
Source organism: Natator depressus (assembly GCF_965152275.1). Lineage (NCBI taxonomy): Eukaryota > Metazoa > Chordata > Testudines > Cheloniidae > Natator > Natator depressus. The sequence continues at coordinate 49,339,108 of NC_134241.1, read as the reverse complement.
TCTTGTTACATTTGTGTCTGAATCTTTCTTGACTAGGTAGCAAAATGCAATAAACACAGTGTGAGAGGGATCATTAGCAGTGTAACTGTGTAGGGTATAAAGCAGGGCTTGAAGCATATTATATAAGCAAACATAAAGTAATCATAAATTAGATGGTGAAAGAAGTCAATTAATTGATGAAACTGCCCAAGCAGAAGAGAGAGAAACCCGGCATGCAGGAGCTGAGGCACTTTGTGACGCGATACGGTATTCATTTGTAATCCCTTTTTTCTTTAATTGTGTCTGTAATGAGAAATTAAATGTCAACTTCATTGGATGCTGCTCCCCCAAAGAGAGAACACATGTGCCTGGTCACAATGGGATTTTGCCTACAGGTGTAGCTGCATTGGTGGAAACACCTGGAGTGACATGACTTACAGTGGTGCTGTGTGGTTTAGCCTGTTTGGGGATTGAGCTCTTATCGCTGCCGTAGTAGAAAACCCCAAGTATGACATGCCATTCACTGACACGGTGTGACTGGCACAGATGCCTATGACCTCAGGTGTGTCTTGCACTGCTGCAGCTATGCCAGTGGCTAAAATCCCGGAGTAGACAAGGCTGGAATCAGGTGGGACCAGCATGACTCTCACACACCACTATCCCATATCCCAACACCCCCACAATGGCTTTAACTGGGCATGTAGGGCCTAACTCTGCTGTGGAGCTAGCTGGAAGTGATCACTACGCTTGCTGGCTCTTACGTACTTGAAAGATGAAGGGATGGTGATCAGCACTCCCCAAGGATAGTAGAGAATCCACTCACCTGATGATAGAATTGGTATCACATCATCCCCAAACTACGCAGCGCTAGCTGCCATGCTGTCGTATGTCAGGCAGAACGCACTAGAAGCTCGATGTATTTATATGAGCCAAGGGGGTGGATCATTCTTTCCTCTAGTCCCTTATTGGAAGGTTCATGGAGAGAATAAAAGGACAAAGGGAGACACGTTCTCTCTGACACACAATCCATCCATGTCTGATGGATTCTAGCAGAGACAGAAGCAACTCAATCTCTTCCAGTAGCACGATTCCCTCACAATCTACCATTCTAGCTATACTTCATAACTTCCCTTTCTGTAATTTTGTCCTCCTGCATAGTAGCCATTTGTACCTGTTGCTCTATAATTGTTTTCTTCTGATAGTCTCTCACATGACTGCCCTTTTACATAGGAATGCCCTGACTTAAAGCAACCACATAGTGTCCCATACAATCTAATTTGACCTCTAGTTAAAGACTGTCTCTACCCAGCCCCAACAGTAGTCGTTTCAATCAGCTTTTGTTGTAATTTAAGAATCCTTTGACTATCCTGCTTGAGGGATGACCCCTCTGTCTCATTTCAAGACAAACTAAGGAGTTCAGGCCATAGGGTTTTCCCTGCAAAGGTGGGAGTTAGCCACATAGACCAGTGCAGACATAGCATTAAAACACATGCAAGAGTGGTCTGATATATAATTAAAACTACATGAAATAACTCACTACAGGCCACCAAGCCTCCTGCTAATTCTCTTCACTTGCAGTGTGGCTGTTCAGCATGTGGGAACCTGTGTGAGATTAGCTGGTTACCTCAAGGAGGGACCAAGCTGTACCGGGTTAGATCTCTCTGCTGTTGTACGGTCTGATCAGTTCATCACCATAGACCTGAGCAGCTGGTGGCCTGTGGGCTTTTCATTCAGTGGAAGGGCACTTGCAATACACGAGATACAAATCTGACTATGAGCAGTTGCCCTGTTGGTGGGAATCCCATTACTGTCAGTATATATAAATAATCCATTAATAGTTCAATTTCTGTACATTAAGGTGCAACAGAAGTAGTGTTGCCCAGCAGCAAAGTGGTGGTCTTTGCCACTGCCCAAAAGGTCTCGAGCTCCAGGACCTTACCCCTGGAATCTGGCTGACTGGAGAAGAGGAGTACTTGTCCAGAAAGAGTTTATCCTACTTAAGTTTATCCATGTAACACTGGGAAAGAGAGAGGTCAGTTTATTCCCCATGAAGCCAGACTTCTCCTGTTGGCTCTGGAGCTATGCCTGAGTTTACCATGCGTTGGCTTGAGTCCCAGTCAGAACTCAGACATGTTGAGGCTTCCCTTTCCCTACTTAGCTTGACATCACAAGGGGCCGATTAAGAAAAAACGTGCAGGATCTGGGTCCCATTATCAGAGGATTCCTGGATGGAGCAGTGAGTCTGAGGCAAAGTAGTAGGTGGCACTGTAGGGCATAGCTGATCATGTCCAACTGTCTGATTTTGGGGCGGGGGGCTGCCTCTTGGGGGAGGTAAATGGGAACTCATCTGGTGGGCTGAGAGGAAGTCTCTCTAGTGAGAGTTGTGTGACTGGAATTTGAGGCACAACACTGAGACCACATCCCTTTGTGAGCCCCAGGAGGAAGAGAGGCAATTTTAGAGGGGCTCATGGGCACCAAATTCTAAATACGAAAAGTTTCATTCAAAGTTATGAGCAACCTTTGATCCCTGTCAATGCAGGAGACAGTGAACTTCGGGGCTAAGATGTTTTCAAACTTCCGCTGTACCTTCCCTTTGAAATACACAAGGCACATCCTACGTCAACTGTCTGAATCCATGATATTCCTTTCTGCTGTCTAGGGTATGTGGCCATGTTACCACAAATTGCAACAGGTAACTGAGCAAAATACCAACTTGTAACAGCATTTAACTTATGTGAACCAACCAGTTGGGTGCAGACACATACAGGTTTCTGTGCTGATGCTGCTGGGACTGCCAGCCAGAGAGGTTTCCAAAGGTACCAGGAACAATGCCTAATCTACCCATCCATCATTTTAAAGGCAGGCAGAAAGGTTGCCGAGTTCCCTTCGTCATTGGAACTGATGGCTCCCAATGTCACTTGCCGGGTCAATGGCTGAACAATGGGATGCCCTGACACGTGTTTATAATCCCTGAGGGGAGCAATGGGCAGCCAAGCTTCCCTCTGCAACTGCGTTCTTCAGGGAACGGTTCTGCCAGCTTTAACGCATGTGGAACACTGCCCTTCTCCACAGCTACTCCCGCTGAATGAAGGTGGCAGACGAAGCTGCTGCTCGACATCAATAAGCGTGGCAGAATCGGGCACTTAGCCATGCTGCTACTTCATTCATGAGCATTGTCACTCACTGCATCCATTTGCATTGGCTTTCCAGCAGCTTCTTCCTACGACCAGTGATTATTGCTTATTCATGAGGCTTGGTTTAGTCCTCCTTGGCATTAATTCACAGCTGGTATTTTATGTCTCTCAGCTGGTATTTAATGGTCTGGGTTGGCTGGCATTTTATATCTCCCTGGCATGAATAGTGTGGCTTGGCTGGTATTCTATATCCCCAGCCTGGCTGGCTGGTATTCTAGGTCTCCTTGGCACTAACAAAGCTGATATTTCATATCTCTGGCTGATATTTCCATATCTCTGGGGCTTTAATAAGCCTAAACTGGTTGGCTTTTCATACCTCTTTGAGCACATACAGCTTGAGTATGCTCGCCTACTACATTTCCTTTATGCTATAGCTTAGGCTGCCTTTGATGCTATTTGGCCCCAGCTAATTGTCTGGAAATGGCATTTTAATACAACTAACCAGTGCCCTACCCTGATGCTAAACTTAACCAGATTTGCCCCCACTGGGTCTGTACTAGATGTTGCTCTCTCAGCCTAGGGTCAAGCTGGTCTTTACGCTCCTCAATTTGATCTTTCTCGCTTCCCCTCTCTTCTAATTCTGTCTCTGGGTTTTATTTCAAAACCATCATCCTTGCTTTACAGTGATGTTTTCCGTTAGAACAACCTCTCTCAGCAGCCTCCTGGTGGGGCCCAGTAATTGTCTGAATTTTTTGATGCTTTGCGATGTCAAAGCCTGGAGTTTATATAGATTACTGTGAATTTATCTCCAGCAAATGCATCCAGAGAGAGCGAGCGAGGCTGGAGCCTGCCATGTGAGGCATTGTAAACACTGCGGTGCAGGGAACAGCAGTACTTGTGTATTCTGTGTTCGCCTACATGGATTTCAGTAAAACATACACTTGAATAAGTCAGTTTTGTCAGCCCTGCCTGTTTAAGTGGCGATGGAGACCTTTCTGCCAGCTTGTAAATATCAAGGTTTAACCTTGGCTGGTAAAGTAGCAAAGAGGTGTGGATATTAGGTCAGGTGATGTTACAAGATTCTTCTCCTTTCCCCTGCCCCCACTGGGTTTCAAAACTCGGAGACAAGTGAGCTCTTGGAGTGAGCATTCATAAGGATATCACTCTGCCCCCAGTGGCTAGCTGACACCAAAGAGCTGGAAGTGTGATTAAAGTACAGTGTGAAAAACTTAAAGGGACAGCAGCACAGGTGCCCTATAAAAGTGCTGTCTGTTGCCCAGAACGGCATCTCTAACCAAGATAGATGGAACTTGTAAACTCCACAATCAAACCTCCCATTCAAAGCCATCTATGTTTATAGATGTAGAAATGAAGTTTAATGTGGCTGAAAGTTGCCGTAAAAAGCAAAAGGCTTCATTTGTATCTCTACAGCAGGGGAGATCAATAGACATCCAGTGTGTGTCTGTCTGCATTTCCTGGCCACAGCATGTGGGCGTATCCTTTCTACGTACACAAGTGCACATAATGATTAAAGTAAACCCCTCTGGGAGGAGAGTGACGGAGGGGTCTCCAGGTGTGATAGGGAATGAAGGTGTCACTGAGACTTTTACAAAAAAAAAAAAAAAGGATTTAAAAAGCAAATAATTCTAAACTCTGTTTTCATTCACAGCTAAAGTTAGCTTAAATTTGCCTGGTTGTTCGCAATCCTCAGAGGTGGCCATATCTCAGTGTGCTAGTACACGATGGACTCTGCTCCCCTTGTACGGGGTTATGTATCCAATACAGAGTGAGGCATAAGGTGGAAGCTTAGGCTTGATGGTCCATGATGCCGCTGAATGCGGCTGCAACAGATGATGATGTAAGAGCTCTGTATGTGGGAGCATGCTGTGGTTTGTGGAGGGCTATTTCAATGTTATGGCCAAATTCAGAGTTTATAGAAAGCTTATAAAAATCATAAAACTTTTATTCTACCAACCCACAGAAGGCAGCAGAAATGAAAGCCAGTGCACTTTGATATGGGCTTTACACAAACTCTGGTCTCTGCTGTACAGTTGGCCCTGTCTTATTTATCCGTCCACCTCTACAGCCCTCGTGACTGCAGTATTTGAGCACCTTGTTGTGTCTAGACTTCCCACTGGGAAGGACATGGTGGAAGCAAGAAGTGAGTGACGTAAGAGGAGCCAAACGTTGCAGACAGTGAAAGGGGAGTGGTTTTGTGGAGCTGCTGAGAGGATGAAGCGGTGTGCCAGCTCTTGTGATTTGTTCATGAGTTTGGCAATTATTTTGGTGCATTTCTTAAAGCCCCGGTTCCAGCACTAGTGAGTTTGCGTGAAAAAATCTCAGCTTTATATTTTTAAGTGAGTTTCTAGCCCTCGCAGTTGCAGAGAAAAGCTCGAAAGTGCAAAGCAAGTGCAGCCTAAAGGCTCAGTAACCGCAAGGCAAATGGAAAAGAACCTCAAATTGCTTTTAAAAAGAAAAATCTCTGGCTTAAAAATTGTCTCATGAGTCAGGCCCCCAAATGATGACTTTGTAGAGCTTGAGGTTGGGGGTGCTGGTGCAGGGAGAGGAGTGCAAGGGGTGGTGCTGACAGGGTGGTAGGAGACTCCTAGAGGCAGGGGTACAAGGAGTGGTGCTCCTAGTTCAGGTAGGAGATGCCCAGGGGCAGGCTGGGAGCAGCATAAGGGGGCTAAATGGCTGAGAAGTATGGAGTGGCAACAAGGAGGGGTAAGTCAGAGACAGGCCAGTAGGGAGCAAAACAGGGGGCTGGGTGTGGTGGGGCCTGGCCTGGGAGAGGCATGGAGAATCCCAGAGAACATGGGGTAAGGATTGAGGTAACTGAGGTTGCTGACAGCAACAGGCAGAGAAATGAGGGGCTTTCAGGTTTACCTACACAAGGCTAGCAGGTGGGGAGTGGTGCATGAAGGAAATGATAAGCAGGGGGTTGAAAGCTAATGGGCCAGACCCCCAGGTGAGGTAGGTCAGTACTGACTCCATGCAGCTATGCTAGTTTGAATCAGCTCTACACTCGGCTTCAGGCATGTGGACAGAAGGGGATGTGTTCTCAGACAGCTGTCACTGTCCTATGTACATGTAGTCTGTTAATGATGGCGCTTGAGCTTTTCTGTGCCCCTTTAGCTGTAAGGACGGTGGCATTTCCCAGGCTGTTGGCCCTGTGAACACTTACACTGTGATATGTGTGTACACAGTCCGAGTCCTGCTGATAGGAATGTCCAGTTAGCCCATGTTTAGTTATGTCCCCATAGCTTTCCTATGCTGTGCAGTGGCTTCACCCTCTGCCACTTTATCTTGCAGTGTAAGCTGCCTAGCCTTCTGCTTCTGCCAACCCTGAGGCTGTCAAACCATCAAACACTAGACTACTAGCTAGCCATATCACAATAGCACCTGGAGGCTCCATTGGGCTAAGCGGAGCATCCCTGCCGCAAAGAGCTCATGCTCTAAGTAGGCAAGACTGACGAAATGGCAGGAGGGGAAACTGGAACGCTTGCCCAAGGTCACACAGCAGGGCATTGGCAGAGCTGGGACTAGAACCCAGGTTTCCTGAGTAACGGGACCTTATCCATTGGACTGTGGCGCTTCTCACTGCATCTTTGCTGCACTCTGGGTTCCCCAGGCCAGCGTCGTCTCCTCATGAACTATGGTGGCCTGGAACAAGCCAGCCAGCTGTCATCATTTTAGAATGGTAGGAGCTGGTTCATAGGCTGGGAAGTCAGTGCTCCCCTCTGGGCGGGATGCTGAGCACGAATCTCCAAAGGGCCCTGTCTGGCTTCAGCCACATGCCAAAGGTTTCAGCAGCTCTCCAGGAAATGAGGGTTATACCACTACTTTAGATTGGGTTTAATTTGTGCCAGGACTTGGCAGTTCAGAGCCCCGGCACCTCCGGGCTTGCTACGTCAGTTATAAATGGTGGTTTTTTGTTGGTTTTTTTTTTTTTTAAATTGCTTGAGCCACGGCATCACTTTCAGTACAAATCACACACTGATTTTAGACCTCGGGGTAGCTGTGAAGGGAAGGATGGGCCTGTGGTGAAGGTACTCGATGGGTGGCTCAGGAGATCTAGAGTCCGTTCTCGGCTCTGTCACAGATTCCCCATGTAACCGTGGCCAAGTCACTTCATCTCTGTGTTTCCACTCCCCATCCATAAAATGGGGATGTTGCTACTTTTGTCTGCCTTGTCTATGTATGTTGTTTAGCCTCTAGCCGGGGGCGCACTTCTCACTCTGTCTGACCAGCACCTAGCATAGGCGGGGCCCTGATGCTGGTTCAGGTCTCTAAGCACCTACCATAATATAGATCATTTATTAAACAATCCCCAACCTTCAAGGGGCTAACAAGGTAGGGGGGTGTGTGTGTGTGGTGGGGGGCAGGACACATTCTGGTCTCCTGTGCTCTTAATAGTTGCCGGTGACACTAGCTAGGTAAAAAGCAGGGAGTGGGATGTGAGCACATGAGTGTTTAGCAGAGAAGCAGCATTCCTCAGCCCGAGCTTTGCCACAAAGACTTGGCCCAATTTCTGCGTGTGGGAATTCAGAATTTCTGTTGTGCAGATGCAAGGAGCTACTGCCCAGGGAGGGAGGGAGTGAAGTTCTCCTATCCAGGGGCTTTGCAGCTTGGATCTAGATGTTGATATGCAGTTTTTAAAATGCCTATCAGTTAATCTCTTATTAAAATTGTCTGAGGCTGAAAAGCCAGAGTTATTAACATGCAAAGCAGGAGCTGACCCTCACTCCCTGCCTTTCTTCCTACCCCCTCCCCATTTGTATTTTGTCGGCTTAATTTAGTGAGCTGGAGAGCTGAGGTTCTGCTTGCTGTCCCTGGGGAACAGTCTCTCTCCTGCCTTTGTCTGGAAGGCAGGTAAGCCAAGTTAGTTTCCTTAGTGTTGCTCTTTCTCTGCTGGTAAGTTGGTGGAGTGAGCTGGCTGTTCAAGATCACATCTCTCTGCACTAGTTTCCCATAGAAAACAAACACACACACAGGAGTTGTTACCAGTTGACACACCTGGAGAGAGAATAAGTAAGCTGGTTTCTCAAGGGAGATGGAAGGGCTGGAGATCCATTGAAGTCAATGGGTATCAAGTCTATTGGCTTTGGCTCAGGCCTTGAATTATTTTGTTTGGGTACAAGATGTCAGAGATGGAGGAGGCTGTGGGCTCCCTCCCCTACAACAATGCCACAAGGAAGGCCATTTCAGACATGATGAGAGCCAAATGACCCCAAAGGTACCCGGTATGGCAACAGCAAATATGCGAGGGGCTAGGGTCGGGGTGTAAGACACAATGGGGTTTAATAGTCTCCTGTATCTTCAGAATCCTCTTTGCCAGTCTCAGGTGTCTTTGCTAAATAATAGGCAGGTTCGCTAGTTGTTTGTACTTCCCCAACCCCTCTTCAATAGCTCTGCAGTGGAGGAGAGATGGTTAAAGAAGAAATGGTGTCTAATGAGCACAAGGAGAAGGGAAAGAATACGTCTAAACACTCACTCCCTGCAGCATAACCATGGAGGCTGCTGCGGCTTTATTTAAGAAAATTGTCTGTTCTGTTTGTTCAACTCGTTTTCATCTCGAAAGAATCAGCTTGGAGGCTATCTCTAATGCCAGGGAATCCACTCTGCCAGAGCATGTTGCTATTGATTTTTGTGTCAGCAATTCAAATGGGGGTAGTTAGACAGGAGCTGAGCACCTAATAAAAATTCAAATTATTGTTTAAAAAAACAAATGAGGGAAAGTGGCTGAGCAACGAGGACAAAAGAAGTGTAAAATGCTAATGGCCAATGCAAGTAACAGAGGAAGAAGCTGGATCTGTCTCTCTCATCTGACACCTTTCCTGCAAATTCAAACTCCAGAGAAGAATTGCCCCTCCCTATTTATGCTGTTAGAAGCAAAGGGCAAAAGCTCTGGCTGGTGTAACTCGGCATCACTCCACTGACTTCAGTGGAGTGATGTTGATTTACACAGCTGAGGATCTAGCTGTCTGAGTTCACTCCTAATTCTTCATTGCAATGCACATTGGTATTAGGCTTCCTTCCACTCCCTGGTGGCAATTATCTTGGTTCTTGCGGGCAAAACTGGAGGTGCTCGGGGTTTTTCAGAACTGTGTGGCATCTGCAGGTAGGCTGATGGGGCTGGGATAGTGAGCCATGATTGGAGGAGGAGTGAGTGCAACAGTAGCAAGTTGCACTGGTAGGGCTCTGAGGCCCAGTACTGGGACAGCCAGGGCCTTGCAGGTCAGGACAAAGTTACTTTAGCAGAGCTGTGTACAAGAAGTTTGGGCAGTGGTGGGCTCCAGCTTATGCCCTAAATTTCACTATGATCCCACTCAGTCCCAAAATCCAGCATAAGACAGTACGTAATTGCTCCAGTTGGAGAGTCACAGGGCAAGCTTAGAAAAACCACTCACATGCAAGGTCTTGATTTGTGTTTAGGGGGGAATATGATCAAAGCATGAAAGCACATGAATTACTCAAGACACCAGAGTGTGTAGAGAAAAGAGAGATTCCACTCATCCTGTGGAAAGGTATCGGGAGAGCACCTCCTGGGAACCCAAGCAGCACTGCAATCACAGAGCAGATCAATCAGTGCTGCATCCATACGTCTAAAATCACTTACGGCTATCCTAGCAAGTGGGTGAGGTTAAAATCCCAGGGAGTGGGCCAGCCAGCTTTCGCATTGCAAAAAGGGAGCAAACAAATCACAAACACAGGCAGCAAGGGATGGTCCCGTGCCAGGGGCTTCCAGCAGTTCTGTATGGGTGGCTTGGGGAAAGGGTGTAGGAGGGGCACGCCTGGTCCTCAAAGATGATGGGAGGAGAATCATTCTAAAGCACAGCTGATCTGAGGGATTGTGTAGCAAAGTTAAAGGGAGGATGATGATGATTGCAGTAGTAGCTAGAGGTCACAGATGAGACCAGAAATCCATTGTGCCAGGAACTGCACAAACTCCTAGTGAGAGACTGTGCTGGCCCCCGAGATTTTGCAATCTAAATAGATGAGGCAGACAAAGGGGAGTGGTGGTATTTTCCAGAGACTTGGTCAGCGTCACCAATGGAGAGCCTGGGATTGGCTGCATCCCACTCCCATGCCCTAGCTACAAGACTACCCTTCCCTTCTAGCAGGCTGTCATGTTACTAAGAAAACCTACCTTGAGAGTCCCTGGGATGGGGGTGAGAAGGTGACATGACTAGAAACATTTGAATGATTTTTAAAAATTCAGTGAAAACAGAATAGGGAAGGAGGGGGTGGGATATTTAACCAGGATCATTGTCTAATTAGACAATCTGGACAGATTTGTGGATCTGAACAGATGTTTATGCAGGTAACAGGCAGCTGTGGGAGATGGGGCACCAGGGCTGTCCATAAATTACATAACGCATCAGAGGGTGGGTGGGTCCTTTAATTTTTGTGTTTGGGTCAGTGTTAAACTGTTGCAAGGACTAGGTGGGACTTGAAAATGGCCAAAAAAAAGTGTTGCACAATTTATGGCCAGCCCCTCTACCCTAGCGTCCTTGGGTGAACCATGAACGTCTGTGCTCGGCTTCCCCACAACTGCAAAATGGGGAAATATTTCCCTCCTGGGGGCATTCTGAGATGTAACCGGTAAATGCATGGGAGGTGCTCAAGTGCTTTCAGTGATGCCCGGACCCAGCTTCAGAAAACAATGAGCTCGTTTTGCTATCAAAGCTGAATGAGCATCAAAGGGGAAATGAATTTTATCAGCTCCATTCTATTTTTAATCATTCAGGTTATTAGTTACACAGGGAAGGAATTTGTTTTGTCCTATGCAATTTTTATCTTGAGGGTCCCTTTAATTTCGGGGTTGGTAGCTTGACATTCATGGCTACAGTGGGAAATTGAAAATCCTGCTATGGTCATCTTGGTCAGAGCGGGGTTTTCTGTCTCCCAGAGGTGGGTAAATGGCATCAAATACATTTCATTTCAATTAAGACCCTGCTCTGTCCTATTTTTGAGTGCCTCGGGGGGAGGACTATGAATCATTCTAAGGGCCTGATCCAAAGCCCATTGAAGCCAATGGGAAAGACACTCATTATCAGGACAAGACTCCAGTCTCCATTCCTTCTCTATTCAGTTCAGTAGAGCTGTGCAAAATGTTGTCCAACATGACTTTGGAACTTGATAATTTTTTGCAGAAAACTTTCTACATTTTTAGTTAAATTTCTCTATTTTACCACAATGAAACTTCACCATTTGAAACAAAAGGGAAAGTTTTCTCTGTTGAAAAACTCAGTGAATTTTTAAATGAAATTTTAAATATTTGAGACCATAGAGCGCTCTGCAAGGACTGACTTCTAAATACAGGCCACATCCTGCATCTACACAAACCCACCAGCCTGATAGGGATCCTACTGCTGCACCAGGGTGCTGGGCAGCCCGAGCTTCTGCAGCAGCAGAGGCAGGCGGGGAGCGTTGGTGCCCTGGGCTCAGGCCGCCCGGTTCCCCCCAAGCGGCGCCCGGTTCCTGCTGCTCTTGGCCAGCAGGTGTAGGGCCCCAGCCGAGCCTGGCCCCTTGTGTCTCCTCCACGGCGGCCAAGATGCTATGGCAATGGTACTGATTCGTAGCAAAATTTTGCCTCATCGGTGATCACACGAACAGCAATACCTTCCTCCTTGTCATGCAGCAGTTGTGCAAACTCCATCTGTCTGCATAGCCATGGGAAGAGAATTACCTTAACAATTCCCAATGAGACACATAGTACACAGGTAAATCGTGCCCCTTGTGTGTATACTTTTTACATGAATAGTCCATCTGTGCTTTCATATTCACATGAAAACCATTTAAAATCTGTTGCGATCTCCTACTGTTTCCAGCAGACCCCCATCAAAAGCAGCTCAGCTCAAGTGACGTGCACTTTCTGATATTGTAGGTACAGCTGTTTTGGAAATATGAGCCAAAGAACTGTAAGAAAATTGTTTGAAGTGGAGAACAGAGTGATGGGGAGAGAGAATGAAACCAGGACTAAAGGTGAACTAGTCTGGCCAGAAGCCTTCCAGGATTTACTTGAAGCTTTTTGCAGGAAAATCTTGGCCAGGAAGAGAAGTGGTATGTGAAGTTTCAGGTCGGTTGGTTTGGGTAGTGGTCATGAGAGTTGAAAACTGCCCTTAAAATGGACACCTATCTTTTGAGCTCAACTGTGGAAGGAAGACCACCCATTCATACTTTGCAAATATATAGTTAGAGAGAGGAAGGATGGTTCAATGATTAGGGAACTGTCCTGGGACTTTTGAAGCTTGTGTTTTAAGTCCTTGCTCTGCCACACAATTCCTGTGTGACCCTGGGCAAGTCACTTAGGGCCAGACTCCTGAAGAGATCTGTGTGCCGATCAGCATCTGAATATCCCTGAAAATCTGGCCTCTGTTCCCCCATCAGTACAATGGGGATAATAGCACTGCTCTGCCTCACGGGGATGTTTGCAAGATAAATACATTAGATCAGAGGTGCTCAGACTTTAGGGTAATGGAGGGCATAGGGAAATAGCACCTTTCATCCAAGCCTGTCAAAATGCCATGCAAAGGGAAATAAGTAATTATTACACCCATTCTCCTAGATAGGGAGCTCGAGACCCAAAGAGGCTAGGTGACTTGTCACAATGACTGCGTGGCAACACCAGGAATAGACCCCCAGAGGCCTGACTCCCAGGCCTTTGCTCTAACCACTTGACACTCTGCCCTTCTTGATCATTTTGCTGTGTCCTACAAGTTGTCCTGAAACAGTTTTGCCTGCTGATTTTTCTCCTGAGGAGATCTCTGTGACTAGAAACAAAAGGGCACAAGCAATGATATGGAGGTAATGTCTAAAGGGAGAGTTGCTCAGTTTGCATTAGTTGGGGCATGCGACTGGGTGACCTAATTACTCTTCATTGGCCTGGCTGCCTGGAATTTGAAAATTGATTGCTGAGTCAATACCAATGCATTTGAACATGGAGGGCTGGCCGCCGGAAGCAAGGCGAGCGCTGCCTCCCTGGTTATGGAAGGTCTTGAGTTAATATGCCGAAATCCAGTATGAAGGTAAAGAACTGGCAGCTTTCTTCAGAGCACCCAGCTATTATGGAAGGTGGCATAGAGCAGTCCAAATGCTCCCATTCTGTCTCTGCTTGGCCAGGTCCCATCTAAAACCCAGGGAGGATTATTCGGGAGAAGTCTCCCTTGGTTTTAAAGGCTTGTTCAGGAATATGCAGGGGATCGCTAGAAGGATCATTGTATCAACATCCATATTCCCACCTGTCCCAGTAAGAGAGCAGCAGTGACCCTTTCCCCATATTGTCTCGCTGTTATTTCATATGCTATAATCGCTGAAGAAATACTTGAGGATTTTTGCTCCATGGCCTCAAATCACGCACCCCATTCCTTCACATGTTGGCAGCTCATCTATCTCATGGGGCTTCCTTACCAAGAACCACAGTAGGGCATTAGACTCCCTTTCTGTACAGCCAGAGCCAGGTGTTTGTATCTCATGTTAGAGTTGGCTCACATCTGAACACTTCAGTTTTGGGGTGTATTGGAATCTAAAGTCAGATCTAGATCCTGATTTTACAATTTGGGTCCATTTTCCTCGGCTCCATCTCTGTTTAGCAGGGCAAAAGCAAGGTGTTAGGCGCTGCATGTTTTGATCAAAATTGAAAATGCTATCTTCAAGGTGGGGCTGTGTACGTGCTCCTGTGCGTGGGTGTGCGCATGCACACATTTCAAGGTCACCTACCATTTTTAATATCTGAATACCCGTCCCATGAGCCCAAATTTTCAAAAAAGCTCAGGACAGATTTTCAAGTACTCAGCATACACTGTGGGGTACAGATTTTCAGCACAACTCGGCTCGAGCCAAGCACCCAAACAACAGCTTGATTTTCCAAAGTGCCACAGCACTCATGGAGGGATTTTCAAAAGAGTACAACACCCAGCATGCACCCAACATGCTGAGCTTGTTTGAAAATCTGGCCCTTACTTATTTCACGGCCTAACCAGGAATGGAGCTCAGCTGAAAGTTTTTTGTGTTGCACTCTCCACAGCAGACCCTTCTAATGGATTCTGCACTTGGCTTCTCCTGGGTTCTCGGCAGCTTTGCTTGGTTCTCCTGGTTTGTGTTCGGTTACCATGGGAGGAGTTTGGCAAACAGGAAGTGTCACAGGTGCTGAACTTGCAGGTGGGCTGGAGTGGAATCCCTGCTGGCAGTCACACAGAAGGCTGCTGGGTCTGAAGTACTGTGAGAAGGGTAGCAACCATTTTATTTTGAGCACCTTGGAGAGGAAGTTGGAGCATCTGGGCCATGCCCAACCTGGCACCCTCGTGTCCTGGCTTAGGCCTGTATCTCTTGACCACACCTAATCAGTTTGTTTTTTCCTCTTGCATGGCTTGTAAATTATCCCTGGCTGCTGGGTTTCTTACTCACCTCCGAATTCACTGTCCCTTTCATCAAATCTTATAATTGAATTAACTCTTTGAGATGATTAAACATAAGAGTCAAAACATGGGTAAGTGTGCACCAAGGCAGACTGACATAGACCATTGTGTTGCTGCAAATTGGGGGCTCAGGCTGGGGTCCCCCCCAGGAGTCCGTGGAGTTCCATAGGGGGGCTATGCAGGGGCTGGCTCTGAATGGGCAGTTGGATGACTATGAATGGAGCACAGTCTATTTTGTCTTCTCCTGAGGCTTCTCACCCACCTAAAGTCAGTTCTGTGAGACCCCAAATGGCATCGGCGCTAAGTGATGTGCCTCATGGAGGGCTATGATGTCACTGGGAAGATGAGTATAGCCATTCTCTCTTTCTCCAATGGAAAGAGCTGTAAAGATGTACTCCGAGCACTGGGCAGATGTTAACAAGTGTAACTGGTTCCCTGAGACTTCAGAGGTCTCTGGCATTGATGTGCTTTGGTTCCTCTTATTCTCTGCCTGTGACACGTAATAGTTAATCTCCTGTGGGCTGTAATACTGAAGCCTCATTTCAGTTGTTGGGTTTAGTGTGTGGATGTTGGTGGCCTGTGATGAGCAGGAGGGCAGACTAGACCTGGTGGCCCCTCTGACTGTTCGGGCATAGCCTCACAACATGTCTGCTAGGGGGTAGGTGGTGGTGGTGTTGCTGGTTGTTGTTTCCAATTTATGGGCAAGGAACTCCGGGGGGAGCGGTAAGTGATTTGCCTAAGGTCATACAGCAAGGCAGTGACAGAGGAGAGGAATAGAACTTCAATCTTCTAACTCTCAGGCTCATCCCTCAACCACCAGCTCATCCTTCCTCCTTAACCACTGCCTGATGAGCTCTCAAATTGAAATAAAGAGCCTGTTTACAGAGTATGCAGATGTCTCTGGTAAATAACAAGGGAGGAGAGAGACAGAAAACATGCCATATATATTGGAGCTGAATTGCCTCTAAATGGCTTTGAATGGCTTTCCAGGTGCTGTCAGCTGATCTTTAATAACTCTGAATCCACAGCTACGCCTTGGTTTGCTGGTGCGCTTATGATCTCTAGGCTCCTGGCATGCACAGAATAATTACAGCTGAGGCCCTGATGAATTTGGGGCCAGTAATTAAAGCTCTTATTGATTTTTCTACTTTTGGAGTTCCCTGTAGCTACAAACAATGAGGGGGTGGGGAAGGGATAAACAACCCCAGGAAGGTAACTTCTGAAGGGAGGCTTATTCCATTTGCATTAGCCAGGGCTTGCAACTGGGTGACACCGTCATTTTTCACTCAGCCTTTCCGCCTGGAATTTGAAAATTGATCATCCAATCGATATGGGTCTAGCTGAAAGCAACAACTGGGGGGTAGGGTCACCTCAGCAAGCCTGCTCAGCCAGCACAGCCATGAACGTGTCTCTTTCCAGGGCTCAGTTGGTTGGTTTGCTCAAATTATGTATCGTGTGTAACTGGCTCCTTTTTGTTGCCTGTGCTCATCAAGCAGCAATGGCATTTTCACTGGGAACGTTGTTGCGGTCAAAGTACCGGTGGACCTCCCCCAAGATAGCATGAGCCAAACTTCTGAAAGTCAAGGAGGGGAGGCGCACAGAGGAGGGAAGGATGGAGAGAAATGGGTGAGAGATCAGGGGACAGGGTGAGGATTAGAGTCGAGATGAAAATGATGCAGCAAGAGACTTCAATGAAAGGTTCATTTTCAGCCTTACTTAAAGATCCCTTAAGTGATTTGGGTGCATTTAAGTCTTAATTTAACTTCCTTTTCATGCAGCTAATGTGTAGACTTTAAAAGACAGGCTAATCAGTAAAGGATCTGCCAGCTTATTTTCCAGGCTACACTCAAGGTCTGTTCCCACCCAGGTGCCATCACTCCAGATTTCATCATTTCAAGACATTTATAAGCTTCCATTTCCTGAACTCTGCCCGTCTCAGTCACTTTCTTTCCCCTCATTTCCAGATATCAGCTGCTTCGTCGGTTTCATTGGTGCGGGGAGCTTGACTAGTCAGACTCGGAGATGTTTACAGGTTGCTTTGTGCATCTCCTGGCAGTACAGGATTGCCCTGCCTTGGATATAATTTATTTTAAAACTCATTAGGCTCCTTTCTTTCAACTGGAGGCAGCAGCAACAACTGGGGAGATGGGTGTTTGCATAAATTCAGTAAAAATCAGTGTCCGGCAGCATAATTTCTGGCTCTTACTCTGCTGCTTTGAGTTTTTCCCCCGATTTTTGAAGGTGGCATAGAAGTGACCACGCCAGATCCAGCAAGCTGGTCCTGCATCGTGCCACCGGTGTGGCCAGGGCAACATGCTTCAGAGAAAGGTGCAAGAAAGCCAGCCAAAATCTAGGATTGAACCACGGACACTTAGATCTTCAGCGTACTGAGTTACTGCAAATCCTGCAGCATTGGTTGGATCTGAGGTTGTACTTCCTCAGCATTTGCTCCATCCGGGAGCGATATGAGGGGACCAGGCATGTGCTTAAGCCAAAATGTGCACAAATGACCCCCACGTTTGGGAGCCTTCATTTGAGTGCCCAACTGGGGACACTATATGCCTGATTTTTCCATTCATGCTCAGCACTGACCATGCCAATTGGAGTCCATGGGAGCTGCAGGTGCTCAGCACCTCTGAAAATAGGCCCCAAGGTATTGCAAGTTGGGGACCCAAAAATAGAGGCATCCAAAATCAATAGCCGCTTCTGGACATGTCATCTGCCTTGCTGTGTCTTGTTAGGTATACATTTTTGGTAGCCTGAGCTGGCATTTGGGAGTACCCCACACCCTCCCTTCACTGGGAGGCCCATCCAGTTGCTGAACAATTTATGCTTTTGCTTTTATAACTGAATTTCCAGCTTTTATGGCTGGGAAGAAAACTGGACTGTGACTCTGTGCCATGCTGTCTGCCTGAGTCTGCGGACACAGAGACAAGGGGCCACATGCAGTCCGTGTGTCAGTGAGTGCAAGTTCTGTGGATGTCAACCAACCAAACTGATTGGCTGATGATGTAAAGGGGTCCCCATCCCCAGTACACCACCTGTGGGGAAGCCCCTATGCCAGTTGGTATTCCCCAGGAGCCCACACTTCTGCTTTGTGGCATCTTTTGTGCTGGATTAGTTGGAACGAAAGAGCCACAGCGTGTCGGTGAATCACAGCCAGGTATGTAAAATGAGCGTCAGTTCCATATGAAGGGGCAACGTGGGAGGTGAAGCAGGAAAAGAATCTGCCTCAGATTCTAGGCATCTATTACAGGCTACTGACAGTTGCCTTTCTAGCAGGGAGTTATTGTATTCCTGGTGATGCTGCAGCTGACACTCGGAACCTAGGACATACTGGGGGAGGTGGACATGGAAAAATAACAGTGCAGGGTGGGACAAGAAGTATCCAAACTTTACTTAACATCCAGCGAGGTGTGGATTGGCAAAAAGTGTGTGCAAAACTTCCAGTCATCTGTATTCAACAGGGTTCGTAAACTCGCAAGTCATCTGTATTCAACGAGTTCTTGTATCAAAACATGTTGAGAGAATTTTTTGATCCAAACGTTTTTAGTGGTGGTTTTTGCTTTTAAAGAAAATTCCATCCCCCCCACTCCTTTTTCTCCCTTCTTTTCCAGTTTGCCACCAAAAAAGTGGGTGGGGGAAAAAAAACAAGACAAATTTCTTCCAGTTTTGTCAGAAAACAGTAGTTGTGAAATGAAACTCTAATTTTATTGGTGAAAATTTTCCAGTTTCAAGAAGAAGCCAACATTTTTCTTTGAGACATTTTTCACCCCCTCTTCCCCCCCACCTCCCCAGTTTGTATCTGGGTTAGTCTTTGGGGCAAAGGTTAGCTCTTATTACAGCCAGGTTGGTACACCCCAACCCATGTAGGACATGTGAGTGACGAGGGGACAGAGCCTTGTGCATCCATTTTCCATCACTGTGCCTGTGAAACATGGGGATGGAGGGGAGGAAAAATCCCAGTTGCCCTAGTACTGGCAGGTAGAAAGAAGAACTTTATTCTTGTCCCACAGGAGTCAGTGTGTCCCCAGCCACAAGTGTTCAGAAATAATCAGGTATCTTTTAAAAACTGATAAACTTGGGGGCTCTTTATCTGCCTTCTAGCTTCTGAGCCATTAGGGTGCTTAAGAGTTGCCATGACTGTCATAGTCACATCACTGAACCGTATCTGTGACCTCCAGAATCACCCTGCATGGTCTGCACATAGTCGGCAAATTCAGCGGAGGAATTTTTCTCCGCTGCAACATTAGGAGCTACACAGTGTCTCACTCTGCATTGTAATTGTTTCTATAATTGCAACTGGTTTTGTGTGCCCTTCTTTCCCCACATAATCTCCTCTGTTTCCATCCACCGCTGCAGGCTACTAGTTTAGAACAAAAGCTGAACTGAGATTGAGTGAAAAAAGAGATGTGCTGTTGCACAGTGACACGTGCACACAGAAAGCTAATCATCTTAGCTAGTAGTGTGCAACCGAGGCACTCAGCCCCTGTAATGTCAACCCAAGGTCAGTCTGAATAGCATGGTATTGTTGAGACCTCTGTTTACTGCTGATGTGCCCCTGGAGAAACACTCCAGCAGATACAAAGTTCCCCTACAGAAGACGGGATTGGGATCTGATGACCGGAAGTGTCTGTTAGTGATACCAAGTATCAGGGGGTAGCCGTGTTAGTCTGTATCCACAAAAACAATGAGGAATCTGGTGACACCTTAAAGGCTAACAGATTTATTTGGGCATAAGCTTTCATGGGCCCGCACCACTTCCTGCAGCCCCCATTGTCCTGGAGTGGCGAACCATGGCCATTGGGAGCTGCGATCGGCCGAACCGGTGGACGCGGCAGGTAAACAAACCAGCCCAGCCCGCCAGGGGGCTTACTCTGGTGGGCTGCGGGCCAAAGGTTGCCGATCCCTGCCCGAGACTCAGCAGGAGAAAACTTAACTAAGAGAGGTTTCAGAGTAACAGCCGTGTTAGCCTGTATTTACCCTTTTCTTATAACTAAGAGAGATTCTCTTTTAGCCGACAGAGTTGAAGCCTGTGACTTTTGGAGGAGGAGGTCTAGCTGTGTTTACGACCCTTAAGTCCATGCAGCATGAAACATGGCCATGGGAATCTTGATGCTGTCTAGAAACAAGAGGACTCTCAATGGTACGGAGCCCAGGAGCTGGGGGAGAGAGTGTCTTAGGCTCCTTGTCACTCTGGGCTGCCATTGTATGCTGGTTTCATGAGGGAGCATCATCTTTGAGTTGAGGCAGTGGACTGGGTCTCAGAAGAACTCAGGTCACTTCCCTGCTATGCCACAGATACTCTGTGACACCTTGGGCAAATGGCTGTGTCTCTGTGCCACAACTTTCCATCCATACAATGGGGAGAATAATCCTTCATTTTCTGTCTGGTTTCTTTAGACTGTAAACTCTCCAGTGCAGGGACCGTGTCTCAGCGAACATATGGCACCTAGCACAGCAGGGACCTGATTTTGGCTGGGACCTCTGACTTTTATGCTAATATAAATAATGGTGTGTGGCCCTAGCTGCTACAGTAATATAAATAATAAAGCATACACACATTTTATTTGTATAATATAAATTATACATTAAGTTTTTAATGCTAGTCCTTCACAAAGGGATTTTTTAAAAAGTTATCTCTAATTACACAGTTAATGTATTATGTAGCACTGGTACCAAAGTAAACCAGACAAATGACTTGACATCTCCGAGATAGCACTCAAAGAATTATTTAATTTAGTAAAGAATTTTAACCAAAGTAATTATTTACTGAAAGGAAGAATTTGCTGGAGCGCCTCAGGGGACTCTTTACTCCTGACCGCCTAACTAACTCTGTGTGTAATTCCTGATTAATTACTTTACGTGACTGGCACATTGTTCCCTTTGAATGGTAAAGGGAATTAAAAGAAAATAGGTAGCACCTGAATTACTCCTTTCCTTCCTGACCTTCACTCCTCACACAATCACACCTGTCGTACAGCCTCCTGGGCAGTAGGGGGCGAGCTTAGTGCAGTGCAGGCTGCCTCATTCGAGTGCCAAGTGCCCCAATTTCCTAGTGAGTTTAATGGGAGCTGAGGGTTCAAGGGAGATGGCTGTATGCATGGAGCCAATGGGTAGGTAAGGTGCCGGGGGGGCACTCGAGAACAGGCAGCGTTGGTCACAACTTTTATTGGTCCTAGAAAAACTAAGTAGCTTCCTGTGTCTGGCACTTCCCATGCAGCTTTTAACAGTGCTCGGCACCTTGTTGGAGTGGGTCCCACGTGCCCTGCGCTGCCCCATCCCCCAGCCTGGGTGAGCTCCTCAGGCTTTTACTGACACAGTGGGCAGGCTCTGAACGCTGCAGGCTTGATTCAAAGCCCATTGAAATCAATGGACAGACCCCCCCACACACCCCCTCCCAATTGCCCTCACTTGGGATCAGGCATCATGTGATCCATCCGGCTGGTGTGGCAGTGCTCCCATAGCACCAGCACATTCATTGTAAGGGGGGGTGGAGAAGACCAAGACTTTCTGGCAAAGGGTTTTTTGGACAGATGGGCCAGGCATGGCTATTGGCATCGCAGCTACTAGCTGAGCTTTGGGTGACAAGAAGTTTTGATTAAGCAAGGATAAGTTAAAAGGGGAGCAGGATGGCTCAGGGTACCAGGGAAGGAGATGGTCTGTGCATTCCTATACAGCCCAGGTGAGCTGCGACTGAAAGTTCTTATGCTCTGTCTGCTGGCCCACGTGAAACAAGCTTGGTGATTTCCATGCAATTCCCAGTGGACAGGTGTCCATGTGATCAAACCAACACAACTGACCTTCACAGGCCACCTTGGCAGAAGCAGGAGAAAAGCCAAGGACTGAATGTGCCTGGACACAGAATCCCCCTCTCCTCTCTCCTCTCCAGATTGTCCCTCATCGCTGGGAACATTGGAAAGAGCAGTAGGGCAAGCTTTCATTGTTATTGCCTGGGCTGTGTCTGCTAGGAACACTATCACACGTGCCCCAAATCCGAGGCAAGCCTCTGTGACAGGTTATGCTGCCTGCCTCTCTCCTGCTCCTCCCCCCCCCCCCCGCTGTGTGCCAGCCTCTAACAGCCAGCACCAGGGGGAAGGATGAGTGAGGTCATTAATTTGAGTGATGGAAAAATTCCCATGTAAACCAGGCACTTGTGACGCACAATCCCCTGCACCCAATGCCTGCTGTGAGTGCTTAATTGTATTTTAGGACCTCTGGCAATAAAAAAGGGCAGCCCTTCCCTCTGTAGGGCAGGGTGGAAATCTAGGAAATGAATTCTCAGAGCCCAAGTTTAAAAAGTGTATTTGCAAAAATGTTCTTGCAATTGCACACCTGACTTGCACAGCTACTATGAAGGTGCACAAAAGCTGGGGGATCACGATGCATGCGCCACTAGTTGCATAACTAATCATTGCCATGTGCAGTTGCCTGCTCTATGCCCGTGGACCTTTGTCCCTGTATGGCATGCCAGTGAAAGTCCATGTGGCTCTGCAAGGGCAAGAGGATCCGTTCGCTTGGACCTAGTTGCAGGATCAGGGCTTAGGCACGTATGTGTAGCTTTGCTGTTTGAAAAACTGCCACCCCTGCACCACCCCAGCCGTTTTGCAGCTGGCCAGAAAAGCATCCCCACCTGGCGGGGTCTCATTTCATGCACCCTCCCTTTTCAAATAAAAATGTCAACATTCACATTTTTGTTTTTGTGTTTTGGTGAAATTAAAGCAAGACCCTTCGCGCCCCCCACGCTTCCCATGTGCAGGAAAGAAACTAGCCAAAAAAGAAGGGAGCTGTTTAAGTCTCAGTAGGTGCCTGAGCTGGCAAGTCTCTGTCTGAGTGACAGGTTTGCATGTAAACAGCCGCGACTCATGAAAATAGTTTTTTAATCTACTTGAAAGGCATATTCTCCGAAGGAAATCAAGTTCCCTCCAGGTGTGAGGAAGCGCTTTCAAAGAGCAGCTGCCGCAGCAATGCAAACTCTTATGGAGAGGCTCCTTTGATTATCTGAGATTCTCCTCCACCCACACGCGAATGAAACCACCGCTGAGGTTAATTTGCTCCAAGCAGGAGGGGGATCCAGAGGCAGAAGTGGGGAGAAGAAACCCTCTCTTTCTATACCCCGCTGCACAGGGGCTGATTTGTACTTTGGAACTGGAAACTTCAAATGTGGGGCAGGGGTTGTCTGGTGGTTAGAGATGGGGGTGAGGGGGCTGGGCATTAAGGCTGAGATTTTCAGAAATGGCTAGCAATTTAGGGTGATGCAGGTTTGGGCCCTCAGCTTGCGATACCTCAAAGGGCCCTGACTTTCAGAGGGTGGGTTCTCAGCACTCTGAAAATCAAGCCTCTCTGAGGTGTGTCAAATTGGGCACCCAGAAATGGAGGCAAATCACTACTCACTTGTGGAAATCCTGGCCCAGGATCCTCCAGGAACCTGAATAAAGCCAGCTAGCTCGAGAGTTGTGGTGTTTTTTTTTTTTTCTTTTTCACAGCCTTGTTGATCTCCGTGCATATCTCAAAATAGATCTGTTCTTCTCATAGTACTTCTGTGTCTGGATGTCCAAAATGTCACCTAAGGCTAGAGCTGGGGGTTCTTTTGTCTCTCTGAGACATTTTAAAAAAAAATGTTTGGGGGAAATATGAACACAAGGGGCCTGATTCTCCACAGTTCTTGTTGTCACTTACATTGACCTTTCCCTTTGCACTGGTGTATCGTTGACACCTGTTTTGTAACCCATGATGTGAATTGCATGGCAATGGATAATCAGACCCAAGTAGGAAGCCAGGCATGGTCCTAGTACCAGCCAGGGCTCCTGGGTTCTACTCCTGGTTCTGTCACAGACACCCTTTGTGACACTTCCCTTTGCCACCCTATCTCTAAGTGGGGTTCATACAGCTGACCTGTCCCCAAGTGGTGCAGTGAGGATTAATTAGCAATGGTCCATTCCGGTTACGGCTTCTGAGTCAGGCCCCTAAATTTTATGGTGATAAGTATCTAGATGCAGCTGATTAGATTGAATGTTTGCCTGGTGCTTGTGGTATGTCAGATGCTAAGTTGTTGGGGTATGTGTGTTGTATGACTAATGAATGAATTGTCCTTCTGTCTTGCAAAGCAATGCATTTGGCCCACACTCTCTGCACTGCAGAGATGAAGCTGCAGGATTCAGATCAGAGCTGCCTTGAAGCCTGTGGATTTTTGGAGTCAAGATGTTGGTTTGGGCTGATCTCCGCATAGTGAGCTTCAACCTAAGAGCTTTCTGGTACTGGCGTGAGAGTGGGAGCAGCTCTAGCATTACTGAATGGAGCAGCCCAGATACGTCACTTTCTTATGCTATTGTTCTGCACAGAGGCACTATGTGCATAAGTGAATACACAGTCAGTACCCTCAGCCCTGTGCTGGGTGGAACGTATCACCCGTGCCCTGATAGCTCTTCAAGGCAAAGCCCTCTTTTCTGTCTGACTCTCACCCAGCTGTCCATGAGGTAGTGTCTGCCTGTGAGATCAGTGCCTCTTTCCTGGAGAGCAAGTGCTGCTGGAGGTGCTGTGTGCCATGCAGAATGGGAGGCTGAGGGATGAAGAGAGGAGACTGCAATCATGATGGAGGGGCTGGAAGGAGAATGGCGCTTATAGAGCTAGTTGGAAATAGTCCATCCGAACACTTATTGAGCTGGAAACTGACCTTCAACAACATGGAAACTCTCATCCAAAAATCCATGCCTGCCAAAGATTTGGGGGTTTTCGTAAAAAAAAAAAAAAAAAAGACACATTTTTGCAGTTCAGATTTTCTACAAAAACCTTCCAAATTTTGGGAAGAATAAATTTCTTTTTAATTGTCCCTCTTCACAGGAAAAAAAATTCATTTCCAGACCTGATCTAGAGCCGAAACTGAAAGATGAGCAGCCTGGCCCAAGGGCCAGGAATGGCCAGACTTTCTATGTCAGATGCACGGTGGGTGCAGAGCAGTTGAAAATCTGACCCCGAGGTCTTTTTGGAAAATCTGCAGCTCATGGGCCCAGAGTGGGGTTGACATGATAACCGGCTGGAGTATGTGGATGGAGGAATGCCGCCGAGGGAGGGGATTATTCAGAGAGCTCATAGGGCGTGCTGTAATGGGATGAAGTCAGAACATGGAGGCTGAGAACTCTTGTAAGAACAAGAGAGTCCCTGAGCCATGGAATAGTCCCCCAAGAGGACGGAAGCGCCCTCACTTCAGTCTGTCTAACGTACTGCAATCCTGACTGGTCGCAAACTCTGCTCTTTAAATCCCATAGTCCCCACTAGCATCTCTGGGCCATCATCCAGCTCCACCAAAGTACCTGACTGGCAGCATCCCCTAATCTTCAAACCCTGGTCCAAATACCAGCTCTGGGGCTTGAGTGGCAGCACCTCCTGTTGTGCTGGGTCCGTGCACAGCTCTGCCACCTTAGTGCTATCCTGTCTTCAGCTGAGAAGAGGGACTGCCCATTTCCCACCTGTGCTCCACAGAACAGCAGCAGTTGGAGCCTTTCCTGGTAGCCCATTGAGTGAAACCAAGCCATGGCGGTTGCACTGTGGGGACAAGCGGGGACCAGTGAGAGGATTTGCCTCTCACCAAGTGAGCTGCAGAGGGACCAAGGTGGGGCCCCTGCAGAGTGTCCGTCTCGAAGCGCCTCTCAATTGCTGATGGGGTTAGGCTCACAACACCCGGCTCAGAGAGGGACCTATTCTTATCCCCGCTTTACAGAGGGGGAGCCAAGGCACAGATAACTTGCCCAAGGTCACAGAGCTGGGAATTGAATCCAGATCTCCTGGGTCCTAGTCCAATTCATTCACCACAGGATCACCCTTCCTCCCACGTTTAGAAGGAGGGAGGAGTTTGTTGTGAGCAAGGGGGACAGGCCTGTGTTGGCCTGGAGGAGGGGGGAGAAGGAACACGAAACTGACTCAACAGGTCTCTTCTAAGCCAGTTCCTGCTGCCATCTGAGCTGCTGGTAAAAAACCCCATTGATGCCCAAATCCAGCCCAGTCGGGCTCCAACTCCTAGGTGTTTGTGGAGATGGCAGCGGATGAGCTTACAAAAAGAGAAGCCAAGTCCTTGTATCTTTCAGTTGTCGGAACCCGGACATGGATCCAGGAGGAAAGCGAGAAGCGATTCTGAAAACGGGAGCTGGTTTAGCCCCTCAGTCTGTCATGGACTTAAAATAAAATGCCAGCAGGATCTGTTTGTTGCTTTTCACTTAGGCTTTTAGCTGGAGAGTTGAGGGTTTTCTCATGTCTTTTATCTCTGGCTCTCACTCCTTCCAGACAGGGCTCTTTCCTTGATTAAATAAGTGAAGCTATCCTTCTCTTGCGCCCCTGAAATACGAACAGAGAGGAAGGGGCTGATAGCGAGCCCAGGGTGAAGGCACAGCCGCTGTACCCTCACAGCAGCATTCGCTCACGCGCAGGGCAAAGGTTAAAGGGTGGGTGGGGGGCCGGTGGTATGAGAGCAGCGCCTGTGTGTGCGGGTCTGAACCGATGTGCTGCTCTGCTTGGCTACAATCTTGGGCCCAGGGAGCTGATGGGGACAGGCTGAGCAGTGTAAGTGCTTCAGGGCCGAGGCTTGATTGACACCCATGCAAATGGGGGGTGGCTCCACTGAATGCAGTGCAGCCAAGCCAGCAGTGAAAGAGGATAGCGCACGAGGGGCTGGCTCGCATCAGGATTGAGAGGTAGTGGCAGAGCTTTGGGGAGGGTGGGGCAGTAGCAGTCCTATGCGCTAGCAGAGCTGGGTGGAGCCAGGGACTGGAAAAGCAGGAGACTGGGGATCAGGGCTGAGGGGCATAGCAAGTCTGGGTGGGAAAATGACCCATTATCTCTCACGCTCTGCCTGACTTTCAGCAGTGATATCCGCCTCCTTTTTTCCTTTGCCCGCCACCACTGGCCTCAATGTACCAGGTCGGGGTTGGGGCGGGGACACCGCTTTTCCAAAGTGGAAAGGAAAGCGAGCTACAGCAAAGCAGGGAGAGGGAGAAGGGGAGTGAAGGATTATAGAGGGCAGAGGACAGAAAGATGGATAATATAGGAGGTGAATGAGACACACGGGAGAGGGAGAGCAGAGAGGAGATTAGATAGAGAGAGGGGAGAGAAGAAAAGGAGAGAGAGGAGAGTGTAAGGGAGAGAGACAAGGGGTGGGGGCAGTGAGTGAGCGAGCCCTGCTCTCATGTATGAAGGCTGAGTGGCTCGTTACAATGACACCATTGATATTACTGTTTCAATATACATAAATATTGGCGCGCTCTAATAGAAACGGCCATCCTGACAATGGTGGCACTGAGAGGGAAGGTTATTAATGTCTGTCTAAGGGCCTCTGGAGGAGCCAGGCCAGCGTGGTAACAAGTATCCCAAAGTCCCATCAAGCCAATTGAAGGCTTTCATCCAGGGGGAGCTGGCAGACACAGGCCCAGGCCTTAGGGAGTCTGTGCATGCTCCCGGCCGAGACCCTGTAGCCGCCTCCTTTGGTCAGGGATGTTGGTGGCTCTCCTGCTACATTCCTGGACGCTTCCCTTTTTATTTACATTTCATAGTGCCCTGGCAGAGTGGGGGTGGCGGGATTCCTGCTTCTTGCTGACAGCTCCCCCTGCAGGAGAGAGAGGCCTACTGCTGCTTCAGGGGCTGATTCTTCTGCCCCAATTCCGATTCTCTTTTAACAATGACTTGATTTGAATTGAGGTGTGAAGCTCCCTGCCCTCCCAGCCATAGACGCCCTCCCCGTCCATAGTTGTGATACTGCTCCTCAGACTGCGCCTGCAGCTTCCCCTGATGTTTCAGTGGAGCTGCCCACAGAGCTCTGCCAATGTACCTCATTGCAGTACTGAGCACCCCATGCTTTTCAGGTTGGGCCTTCCACACAGTTGTTTGAAAGCCCTCCATGCTGACCTGCATTTCTCCCTGCCATTCCGGTCCTGGGCCCCATTAAAGCTGTAGCTAATGCACCTCATTCCTAACAGCATGTCCCCTGCTAGTCCAGTCTTGAGACTCTCCTGAACAGAGACTACCGATTATGCCAGTCTATGCATTGGTTTACTGATGTGGGTCAGATATTCAGTGGACTAGCCTGAGTTACGTAGAGCTGGGAGGTGTATGAATCATCGCTCGCTTGCGCTCTTTCTCTCTCTCCATGTTCTGATTGTGCGTGTGTATCTGTCTTTGGTGGGTAAAGGAGGGGAAATGTAATTCCTTCCCCTATATCTTCCTTCAAGGTTTTGATCTGGAAAGTCTTCACCTGTATGTTTCTTATTCTCCTCCATATCAGAAAATTCAAACCTGTTTGGTTCCTGCTAGCTCTCCCCAATCTAGAGACCTCACCAGCACTAAAAATGCAGCATTCTGTGCTTGGCAACTCATGGTCATGGCACCCGTTAAAATAAACCTCTGTCTCAAAAAAAAAAAATGGTTGAATGGATATTGGAAAGCTTGGGAAATGCAATGCAAAGAGCTCAGCCAGCACAGGATTTCTCATGTCCAATCAGACCGTGGGTGGGTCCATTCAGTCTGAGTCTGACCCTGATCAGTATCTAAGGCTACCAAGGATGGTACAGAAAACAACCCCAGAATGTACACGGCCCTTCATGCAACAGCGTGTGTAGGGATGTGTGCGTGTCTATGGTTGGAGCAGGGGAAACCAAACAAAAACCAGACCGCTTACAATGCAGAGTTTTAGACCAATGCTGCTCCGCAGTTAGAGCTTTTAACATCAGGCTAGTGAGCAGATCCCACCAATAGAAAAAGTTATTGGCAAGTTAGTAATAGAATAGTGGAGATCAGAGAGAGAGCCCAGGATGGCTGGCTTTGGGTGGGTAATGCAGGGCAGCAGTTAGAGGCTAACTCTCATTGGTATAAGCTGTTCCACATGAAAGGCAGTGTGGGTTTGTTATACTAGAGATTTAAGTTCTCTTCCCAGCTGTGTGACCATGTGCAACTGCTGTTAATTCATATGTAAAATTGAGGGCTGGAGCACTGTGCTAATACTTACCTGCCTTCTAGGGCTGGGGCATGAGGTGTCAGCCCATGGAAATATAATCAGTAGAAGTGAGATTTAAACTCTTGGTTCAGTGCACGTTCCCCTGGGCTGTGGGTTATCATGTGGAGAAGTTGCTCTTATGTGTGTGCAGTGCTGCGTGACTGTACGATGGGACGGACAACCCAGTACAACCAACCTGCAGAATGACCGGTGCTGGTGAGGTGTGCTCCAAGTCAGGGATGTCTGGATCCAGGGCTCTGCTTTGAGATCAGCTATAGATAAAATTTAAATTGAGGGAGGGTTATTTGATAGAACACTTCCCACTGAATGCATGTAAAGGTCCAGGCCCTCCACACACTGTGTATTTGGAAGAGCTTATGACAAAATTGCAACCTGTGGAGGCTGATCCATTCTGTATAATGTATGTGGGGTCAATGCAGTAACTGAGAACGGGGAGCTGCCAGCATAGCTCCATGGGGGTGAGGGGGGGAAATGCATGTTTCCCTCCAGTACATCTGATTTAATTTACAGCTTGTGATGCAGCAGCAATTAGTTCATAATTGTTTACTTCCTCCTTAATACTTTCCCCATCGTCTCCTGGTATTTGAATTGCTCATAAGGTCACGCCTGGGTTGTTCAGTGGCTAGGAGATGGGGTGTGTGTGGTGGGGCGGGGGGGGGTCTCCACAGACTCTGGAGCCTAGTCTGCGGCATGCAATTCAGTCTCAGCATGTGTCTCTCAGCAGTAGCAATGCGACCCCTTTTGTGGATGAGTCTGTAATTAATTCCACCCTGTCAACAGCTCTCCTAGAGATGAAGCAGCAAGTGTCAGAGCTTTTGTGAACTAAATGCAGTGATGGGCCCCTCCCTGATTTTCCCCCCAGCAGCTCTGGGGAGAGGGGTAATTAATTGCAGCCTTTCCACACTGTCTCTGATTCTCCTCTCACAACACCGGTTGGACGCCAAGCAGATGCCACCGCCTTTGGTGCACTTGCTCCTGATTCACACCGGGATTGCTCAGAGGAGGGCCAGGTCCTTTGTGCTCCTTGGGTTTTGGTTAGTTAATTTGCCATGTGGCTGGTGAGAGGGGCTGGCGCTGACAGCCGCAGGGGGAGCAGCTGGGAGTCCAGTGGGTCTGCCCTGCTTCTCATTTACACCTGTGTAACCCACTGGTCAATCTGTCTCTCTCTCTCTCATGCTCACATGGCTGCCTGCTGCTGCTCCCAGCCGATAGACCTAGTCAATGGACACGGACCGCAAAGGGCAGTTATGTCTTTATGACATATTCTCTCCTTCCCCCATTTGCTGAGGCTGCCGGCAGAGGGCCAGTGGCTGTTGTCATGTGGACACCTGTGTGCTATAAATCTACTGAGACTCTCCACTCTTTTCACCTGAGGCCTGATCAGCACCTGCCACTGACATCAATGGCACTTAAGGGTACCCAGCCCCTTGCAGGATCCAGCTCTTAGACCTGAACTCTTCATGGCACTGGCAGGTTGTCCTCAGCAGAGGGCTTGGGCCTCTGGGGTGTTCGCTCTCCTGCGCAGAGCTTATGGTGCAGCTTAGGAAATACCTTTTGCCATCGGGCTTGTAAGTGCCGCTACGCTCTGTAGGAAGGCAGTGTTGCCTAGTGGCTAAGACACTGAACTGGGACACAGGAGGCCTGGGTTCTGCTTTGAGCACTTGGGCATGTCATTCCCCTCTCTGCACTGCTGTCAGCAGGGTGGAATTGCTGCTCCTCGTTTTTTAGGTGTCTTGTCTATTTGGATTGTAAACTCTTTTTGGACAGGAGCTGTCAACAAATGAAGTAGCCCGGTAATAAAAGAAGCACAAATGTCCCATGTTAAGGGAAGATGGAGTTACAGAATAAGAATATATAAGTGGATTTTTGCCTTGTGTTTCCAGATAAGGTTTAAAGTTAGTGTTATTATAAAGTGGCTTGTTTGTATGTGCACCACTGCCATCTGCTGGACAGCATTGGAAGGATTCAGTTACATGTCACAGACTCTATACTGCTTATGTCTAAACGTTTCTCATATAGCTCAAGCCACGTAGGCCTTTTAGAGCAGAATTCTAATGCTGCTGACATCCTGGAGTTCCAAGTAGCGATGGAGTGTTGCACAGTGACAGCCGTGAAGTTGCTAAGTGGTCATGGATTAATTATTGCATTGCTATTTGCTGATTTATCTGCAGATCCATCGCATTATTATTTCTGGCCCATTAAAGGCTGGGTCATGGTTTTGATTCCTGATCTGGGTCATGAATGAGTAGGAGACAAATCTGGTGAAAATCTGTATCTCTCGCTGAAGTGTCATTTCCTTTTGTTAGTTTTGCATAATGAAGACTAATCGCCGGGGGACAAAGATTAACATGTGTTGTGATTTCCGGCTGGATGAGTGGCGATGAGAAATGGCAGTTCAAGTGACAGAGCTTTAGGCAGGTGAAATAAACGGAGTGTACCCGCAACCAGCCCCAGTGCTAACCACTGCAGTCGGAAAGTTGCGTTCGTGCATCTCTATTCCTATGTGAGGAAGAGAGGAAAAATGACGGACCTGGGATGAAGTCACAGAACTGGGAATCAGGAGATCTGGGGTCAGACCATCCGTTCGGGAGTAATGGGGAAAAAAAGGGCAAGGGGAAATACTCATTTTAATTACAAGACCGTGTAACATGCCCCGATTTATCCCATCAACCATCCACATCAGTCTGCAATGTGAGCAGCCACTGGTAGGTGTGATTTAAGTGAGTGTTCCCCATAAGGAAGAGGCAACGTATACCCCAATACTGCAAAAGTATCCTTATTTACAGCTCCCAGAGACCCAGCAGATGTGTCTGTAACCACAGCAACCAGTTAAAACATGAAGGCTCTCTATTGTGCATAGCACAGAGATTGGGGCAGCTGATAGTATCAGCAGAAGCAGGTAGACGGACCGCATGGAAGATGAACAGAAAATGGGAAAGCAGTCCCTGATCCCAGGAGAGATTCGACCCATCACAGCTGGGGCAAACCCAAGGTGCAGGCAGAGAAAAGCTCAGCTACTTGGAGGTGAATGTGCAATTCACTTGCATGTCCTGTGCCTAAAAACGCTGCACGAGTAGTATTGGCCCTGCTGTACCAGTGCATGCCTGTTAGCTCTGGGGTCTTGCTCTTTCTTGTTGATACAAATGTGGGGCAGAATGACAGAGTCAAAAAGTCGGCCATAAAGAGCAATGAACAGGGATCTTATCTGTATCCGCTATCTGACCCAGCTGCAAGAGAGAATTCGAGGAAGAGAGAGGGGAGCGTAAGTGGCTGGCACAAGCCCTTGCAAAGGGAGAAAGTGTGGAAGGGGTGCTCCAGTTCTGGGCTCTCTGGTGTATGATGCTTTTCCCATATGTACGTTCAGTCAGAATGAGCTTTATTTTATGTTAAGCAGGCAGCCCACAGAGGAGAGGGGTGAAAGTAAAATCTCAGTGAAAGAACATTGTGTGTGTGTGTGTGTGTGTGTGTGTGTGTGTTGTCTAACAGTCTGCACTGAACGGAATACAAAGTGGCTGCCTGTGTTCTCCGTCTAGAAATGCAGAGTGGCTGTACACAAAAATAAGAGCAAATGAGAACAGTTCCAGTGCGTTGCTCTAGCCGTCACACACGGCAGTGGGCAACAGGTAGGAAGGAGGGGGAGACTGAAGATAGGGGTACTCCTACAGTGGCTATGCTAGGAGGGGGAGTGAGAAGATAGCAGTGGAGCCTTCTACAGTGGTCATGGGACTGGGAAGAGAGAGATGGGGGAACTCTAAGCTGGGTCCGATTGCAAATCCCATCACTGCCCCTTGTGCTGTGACTTTCTGTGGTCCAGGCAGCAACCTCCACCACCCTTTTCTTGTTGGCCTGTGTGCATGCTCTGGCTTTGGCTGCAGAGCAATTGCCTACGTGAGCCACCTGCCAGGAGCACTGACTGCTTCACTGTCCGCACCGGTGAGCTCGAGAGCTGGCTCCAGGGATGCTATCTTCGTTCACTACATTAACTGAAGGTGGAAGCTGACCTCCTGGGGTCTCCTCACTCATTCTCTTACACTTACACACACTTGCTCTTTTTCTCTCTGCCCACTATAGATGTATCCACTTCAGGGCAGACACTGGCACACGTGGCCATATGACTGCCCCGCTTCTCCAGCCAGAGGTCAACCAACTGCACTGGCCCCACCACGATACCCGCTGTCAGGAGAGGCAGGGCTGCTTTGTAGCTCCTGCACCCCAGCAAGAGCTGCACCCAGGGGCTCCTTCAGCCCCAGGGAAGAGAAATGGCAGGTGTAGGGCTGGGCTATGAAGCCTGTCAGGACTGGCTGCCTACCAGTTCAAGTATGGCCCAGCTCATTAGGGACTGCAGGTTGTTACAGGCTGGGGGCAGTTTGAAGAGTGCCGCTACTCCTGGTTTACCATGATGTAAGTGAGGGGAGGATTGGGCTAAATGTCTGTTTGCTCTATCACGTGCCAGGCATACCTGTGGCGCTCCATACACATATTCAATAAGGAGCTAATTCACCCCGCTGAAATACAACCAGTACCTAGCCGCACTCCGCTTTGCATCATGAAGCGGAGCATGCCGTATTCAAGTGAAACCGCAGGGGAGTTTGGGGGAACAGAATGCAATTACCTACATTGGAGGTCAGCCAGAACCCCAGGGCTAAGGCTTCAAACTCGTTATGAAAAGTGCAGCACGATCTTTAATGACCATTAGCACTCAAGATCTGTTTTACAGCACCTCCCGCTGCCTAGTGCCCCATAGTAGCACATCACAGTATTGGATCGGTCTCTGGGGGGCAAGAGGTTTCCTGCAGCAGCCTGATCTTCCCTGGACTTTTCCTAGCTACATACTGGCCAGATCCACCCCTGCTTCAATTGTAATCCTGGCCCAAGATGGCAAGGCACCAGCCATATACCTTCTGCCGCCATCTCTAGAATATAGCACGCTTTCTCCGCGGGATGCCAGAAGACACATGGCCTGTGAGGTTGTCCTGAACCAAATAAAGGCCTCTGTGCTGGGGAAAGTGGGTCAGCTGTTCCGCAGGTGTAATACAGCAGGTGCAGTGGGGAGATTATTCGGAACCGTGGGAACTTTGAGAAGCTTGGGCCATGCCTACGCTACAGGGACTCTACTACAGCGCCCTGGCAATGCTGGCATAAGCTTGTAGCGTAGACGCGGCCTACACCAGCAGCAGGGGTTTGTCCTCACTGCAGGAACAGCACCTCCCCGAGCGAAGGCAGCTAGATCCATGGAAGCATTCTTCTGCTGACGAACGTGTGTCTACACCAGGGTCGGGTCGGCATAGCTGCAGCACTCGGGGGTGGATTTTTCACAGCTTGGGCTGGAGGGTCTTGCGCTGATTCAGGAATGTTTCCCTCCCAGCTTCTCTGCTCAGCCCTATTGCTGCTGCTGTGTGAGGCCAGTTCAATTCTATTCTGCCTCATCCCTCTAGAGCCTGGAGGCCCTGCATAGCCAGCAGACACCATTCTCCTTCCAGCCCTACCCGGCCCATGCCCACACCCTCACGCCATTCCCATTTCCAGAGCCGTTCCTGCACTGTGCGTCTCGGTTCTGCTTACTTCTCCCATTCCTTGTCACCCCGCATGTTCCTCTCTTCCTTTGCCTCTTTGTTTCTCTCTCTCATCCTCCTTTCTCCTGTTTTCTTTCTCATGTCCATCTCATCCTCAGTTTCCTCTCTTCTGTCCAGCCCTCGCTATCCCTCCCTCTCCTCTTCTGCATTCTTTCATTCTGCCTCGGAGTCCTCTCCCACGTGCTTCCACACCTCTGCTCTCTGACTCTCCTCTCTCCCCTCCAGCTGTCTCCCTTTCCTTCCTCTGAGCTGTAGGCTCTTTTTTATCTTCTGCCTTTGTTAATTGCTCTCTCATCCCCCCCCCCCCCGCCTCCTGGCCCTGCTCGCTGTCAGCCTGCCTCTCTCTCCCCTCTTTTGTCCCCCCACCCCGACTTCATTTAAAAGCGCTATTTATTACATTACACCCTAACATGAAGTGTCTCTCTCTCCTCCCCTCCCCCCCCGCCCCACTGCAGATGGCATCTTTGTTCAATCCAAGTCCTGTTCTCTGCCAAAGAATAACAATGAACTCGGGAGCTGAAGAGAGACAGAGAAAGCCCATCTCTGTGTTTCAAGAGACATCTCTGTCTCGGGGGCCAAAATAACTTCACTTGTTTTATTTATAAACTGACAGGGACTGGGAGTGACTGGCATACAGATGTTGTCCCAGCTGGGGTTGTTGATCGTACACGGGCCTGGTGTGATTTTTGGGCCCATGGAGGAGTTGTATTTTCCTCCAGTTGGAGTGTTCAGAGCAGTCTTTGATGCTTTTGAAGCGAGAGGCTGTGTCTGGCTAGGTTCCCTGTTTATGACAAAGGCTAGGGACTCTGAATTAGCTAGGAAGCAAACTCCGGTAAAGGGGAGGATTGGCTGGTGAATGCCTAACAGCTGTGATTGTCCAGCGTTAGGAATGAGGGAGATGGGTTCAGGATAAATAAGAACCAGCCTGAAACCTTAACAAAAAGCATCTCTGGGAGGAAAGATGGTAATGTGATTAAACTACAAGAATGGAAGTCAGGAGTCTAGTTTCGGCTCTCCTACAGGCTCGCTTGGAGGTCGCGTTCCTTATTTGTGCCTCAGTTTCCCCATCTGTACGAAGAGGAGGATAAAGCTTATTGACATTAGAGGGAGATCCTGAGGCCACTTTAATGCTGCTGAAGTGCTTTGAGATCCTGGAATGGGGCATGCTATAGAGACACCAAGTATTTACAATACCAATCCAAATCAACTTTTTTGAGGTCTTATAAAGTTCCAATAAATCTCTTCTCCACCCTAGTAACTTTCCCTTTCCTGCCCCTCTGCAGGTGGTTCAGGCACCGATGGAGCCTAAGGGTCTAAATACTTACTAGGTCCTTATCATTACCATCGGTAGAGGTGGTAGCTCCTATTGTTGGTTGTTGTGTCTACGACAGTCAAGGCCCAGTCAGGTAACCGAGCCCCATTTGTTAGGCACTCTGCCAACACCTGGTGAGAGCCCCTGCCCCCAAAGAGCTTACAGGCTAAATAGATGTGACAAAGTGGGGGAGAGAGGAATTATTATCCCTATTGTACAGCTGGGAAGCTGAACCCCAGAGAGATGAAGCACCTACATTCATAGACTTTAAGGTCAGAAGGGATCATCTAGTCTGATCTCCTGCTTTATCTGTAGCTGTAGGTGCCTAAATTTCTTTACAGATCTGGTTCCAAAACAGGAGCCAGGTTTTCCTAAGTGCTCAACACGCAGTAGCTCCCACTGAGGGGAAGGTAGTGGAGGTTGGACTCCACCCATGTTCCCCTTCTTGAGACAATGTGCTGCTTTGTGAGGAGCACTTCAAAAAATCTGGTCACTTCATTCAGCTCCTAAAATGAGAGCTGGGAGTGGATAAGTTTCTTTGGGGGAAATGGTCATAACTGGCAGAGCTGGGAATTGAACCTGGATCTCTCAAGCCCCCCCACCCCCTACCATTAAAATCAGCAGGAGGCACAAATTCCCCTTGATTTCCATTCCCTCCTTTCCTGATGTTTCTAGCCCGACCAGAAGCAGGAGTTTCCGGTTTGGACTCCCATGATCAGGCACCTGGCCAGCAACTGTCTCTGATTAAAAAGCCGTGATTTCCTGGGGATTTTCCAGCAATGCTATAAAGCCATGAGTGGTTTCTTCTTGTCACTAGAGCCCTGATGTAACAACCCAGCCTTAGAATTGTTACCCAGGGGGTGTATTTTATACTCTGTTAACTGAGTCTGAACAAAGCTCCCCACAGATGCCTAATGTAAACATCAGCTTTATTATTTGCAAACAGCCATCCTTTCTCATTCGATATGCTCACCCTCAATTTCTCTCTCTCTCTCTCTCTCTCTCTCTCTCTCTCTCTCTTTTCCTCTGTCAATGTCTCTCTCACTCTCTTTGTCATCTTCCTAAGAAATAAGCAATCTGGGAATTTTTCAAGCCATTTTGCTGTAGCAGGGGATTGGCAGAAATCTCTTCAAACACCCTCACAATCTACATGTCATGTCCAGGCCTCAAAGCAAGTTGGAGCTGATGAGCTCTGGCATTCTCTCCCCTCAGCAGGCGCCTGAGTGGCCTGCGCTGCTTCTGAAGTAAAACCGAACATACATACATAAATAAAAAGAGCTACTGGAAGAAATTAAATAGAGGAGAAGGGCAAGGAAATGGGAGGGGGAAGGAGAGAAAAGATGACCTTGTGCTTAAAGCATTTGACTGGTACTTGGGAGAGCTGCATTAACTTTCCAGCTTTGCAACTGACTTCCTGTGTCAATTTGAGCAAGTCACTTATGCTGGTGTTTTGTGTCTGACATCACAGCATGGGCAATAAGACTGTCAGAGCCTGTCACCATGAGTGGGAAGGAGTGGCCTTTACTCACGCAGCCAGGCATCACTTCACCCACTGCTGAAATGCAACCAGCTCTGGGGCGAGATTCGGCAGCGGTTTTAAAGCACACAATAACACTGCATGAGAATTCCGTACAGGAAATTAAGATATATGGTTTAACTGAAATTGCAAGGGGTTGTGTGCAGACAAAATGTAGGAAGAACCTCCGTTCTAAGGCTAACTATACAACCTTACACATCCATAGATTGCCTGCGTGTGTGTGTGTGTGCGCGCGCGTTTACGTACTCACAGGGACAAGTAAGAGACGCATTCAAGGACGTATACAACTAAACTAGGTAAAACGCTAGTAAATGTGTAATAATTAACCCATGTATCATAATAAGCAAACCCTACTGTGTGCCCAGAGCAACAGGGAATGAGAAATTAAATCTATTTTTATCTATTGTATTGTAATAAATTTACTAGCGTTGTTCAGTTTGATGGACAATCAGGTATAGTTTATATCTACCTTTAAAATGTGTATAAAACTGTGTATGTTTTAACTGTATTACTCTCCCCCACACTTTGTATGCTTTTTAGCTTTTTAGATGGTAGGTTCTTTGGTGCGGATGCTGCATGTGTACACACACATATGCATGTATGTGGACAATGCCATTTTATGTGCTACCAGAATACCACTACTAACGCTGTGTTGGCAAAGAGAGGGATTAGATAAAGATGGAAAAGATCAATTCAGCTAACTTCTGTGAGAAGACAGCTCTATACTTATATGTGTATGGATGGAGGCAGTCATAAATAGCACCTTAGCAGAGGTACCATGGTCTAGTGATTCAGGGACCTGGATTCTCTTTCTGGTTTCAGTGCTGATCTACTGGGCAAGTCCCTGGACTTCTGTTTCCCTTTCCCTTCCCCTCCCACCCACTTTGTTTTGTTTATTTACACTGTAAATTCTTGGAGCAGGGGCTGTCCATGACCATGTTTTGTGCAGCGCCGAGCACTGTGGGTCTCTGATTGTGGTGGCGGCCTGTGGCTGCGACTGAAATGTTAATAAGTATCCCCAGAGTTAACTGCCCAGCTCCCTGGAGGATGTAGATCCGTACAGTGGCTCTCCATAAGGTGCATCCAGCAGTGACTCCTGTAAAACTCAATTGTTCTCCTCACAAACAGGCTCTACAATGGTGCATATTGCTAACAAGCCAGCATGACTGGATGCAGAGAGAGTTGGAGGTGATGGAGCCTTGTTCTGCTTCTACCCAGGGGCTCCTGAGCTTAGAAGTGGGGAGAGAGAGACCCCTTCGTCGTCATTTATATGCCCTCAAATATGCACACGCACAAATTCAAATTAACTACAATAGCAATTTAGCAGATTCCTCCCCCCACCTTTGCATCATCCCTCCCCCCCTTACACACGCTTCCCTTCTCCTCCTGAGCTACCACTAGTGAATTGGATTAGTCACATTCTTAATTAACTGTGCCAGTGCGAGCTCTATTAGGTATTAAATGTTTGTCACAATCCAATTAAAAAATCCATCTCAGCAGGGCAGGTTTTCCAGGCTGCAGCTCACGGGACTGTGTTTACAGCTCTCTCAGCTGGCAATTGGGAACGTGAGGCTGGGCCCCTGGGGAGGGAGCTGCTGGGTCAGAATGACAGGTTTCATTTCCTCCCTGGGCGACCGGAGCAAATGCTCTCTGCTTTTCCCCTTTATACCCTTCCAAGCTGTCCGCAGTCATGTAGATGGGGCTGCAGCCCCCGTGACATGCGAGTATGAAGATCAGGGGCTTGTCCTCAGTATACCACAGATAAAGGCATCCTCTCCTCCCCCACCTATGGAATTGCCTGTCTCGAAATCCTCCCTTGGAATCATGACCTGTATGCTGTCATATCCACAGTTTAATGGCGGCAGGGGATGTCTCAGGGCAGCTCTAGGGAGATTTTGCCCCAATCTAGCAGGGTGGAGAGGGAAGGTGAGGGGTATAAATAGAGATGATTAGCTGCCTCTCCTAACTAGGGCCTCCTGGGCTGTCTGCCTTTAAAACTTCCTAGGTCAAATCTTTAGCTGGTATAAACAGGTATAGCTCCATTTATGTCAATAGAGCTATGCTGATTTACACAAAGAAGAGCTGGGCCCTTGTTCCAAGGAAAGGATAACCCAGATCATTCTAAATGCTCATAATAACCCTGGCTCTCCACCCTCTAGCTTTTTCTCTCCCCCCACTTATTCTCCTGACTTCTTCACAGCCAGTTTTACCATATTTCCCGTCCGGGGCCCACCAGGATATGAAACACCAGACCCAGCTCCTTTCTCTCTCTGACACATTAAAGCTGAGCACTTTTAATAAAGCCAGCCGGAGGACAAAACTTCCATTTCATGGTAACTTTCGAGCTTTTGAAATTTGGTTTCATCCCGCATTGGAATAAAACCAAAACCTTTCACATGATTTTGCAAAAAATGGAATTGTCAAAATGTCTGTTTTTCAACTGAAACTTGAGGTGTGTCCTTTATAGCGTGAGGGTTAAGCCACTTACCCGAGATGTAGAAAACCTAGGTTTGAGTCCCTGGGCACCTGATCAAATCAGAGACTTTTATCTCAGAATCAGGGGCATTGTTTTGTTTGTTTTTCGCCTTTGGAATTTTCAGCAGGAAATTTCAATTTTTTGTTGAAAAGCCAAACCCCTTGAAACAAAATTTGTTTGGCCGAAGGCTGCAGGAAGCTGAAAAGCTTCAGTTGTGGGGTGGGGGGTTTAAAAGGAAAACAGACACATTCCGTGAAAATTTTTGGTTGGTTTGTTTTCAATCCAATTTTCCATTGGGGGGGGGGCATAGTTTTGACAAATTTTCAACCAGCCCCAGTGTGTTTGTGGGTCTGTGAAGAGGAGATCAAGTCATTCATTGGACAGGGAAGCAGGGTCTGTGCAAGATGGAATGTGTGTGAAATGTTAATGGCTCTTCAGCCATGCTTGATGAGAGACCTGAAAATAATCACAAATGTGTTCATTCACTTTCTGCATTGATCATCAGGACACAGTTGAACTGACCTGTTGACATCTCAATATGTTGCTATTGTAGAGAGCCTAACAGTGACCATGTATCCAACCATGGGGACCATCTGCTATCTGGTTCCTCTCAGCAAATTTCCTCTCCTTCCTGTTCTTGTTATAAATGACCCTGAGACGCAAAGTTTGGATGCAGAGCCAAACCTCCCGTAATTGTAGGGCTTCGCATCCAAGCTTTCTTTGGGCCAGTTTCTAGATCTGTAGGTGACTACAGGTGGAACTGCTGTGTTATGCTCTATATCTTTAAAACTGCTAGCAAAAAAAAAAATCTCTCTCTCAGCTTGCACATGGCTGGTGCTCTGGGAAATGGCAGCATTCTGAGGTGAATAGCCTTTGGGAAGGGCCTTTGAAACTTGCATCTATGGTCTGAGAAAGAGAGCAGTAATCCAGTAAGTGACCTGAAAGTCTGAGAGCTTTGCTTAACGTCTCAGTTGTTACTCCCTGAGAAGGAAAGCCAGAACAGGCTGTAGGTTTTGATATTGACGCTCTTTAAGTGGTAACTTCTCCAATTTTCAAGGCAGAAGTTGGAGGCAAGAGAAACCTAGTTCATTTAGTTACGGACTATGTTATTGTTACAGTCCAGCCTCATTTTAGCTTCCTTCTTTCAAGCTGGGCTCAGTTGCGGTCTCTAAATTTGTATATAGCCCATTCCTGGCGATAGACTCTGTCTGTACAGTGCATCCTTTAAATCTGGTTTTCCTCCATCCAGTAGAGATTGTTTTAAATGAAATATCAGCAGTAATATACCAAATGCAGTCTGACATGACAGCCTCTGATGCAAGCTACTCACTAATATAAGTGGAATCCAGGGAGATGACTCTAAGCCCTGGAAAATGTAAACACTTAAAATGAGGGTAATTTGGGGGTGGTGAAAATTATTTAATTTATTTTACTCTTTGTGGAAAAGATCCACGCAATTGCACTGTGCAGCCAGGAAGCTGGTGGGTTGAGGGATTAGAGCTCTTCATCCCATGGTCCTTGCAAATTCTCAGAACTCGTAAGAGTGCCACAGTCCCTGTGAGGCATGAATTAACTGAGCTCATTTCTGTAGCCTAGTTTTGGAGTTGTTCCCTTTTTTAAAATGCATTCATGGCCTGATCCACCATCCATGGAAATCAACAAGCTTTAGATCAGACCTACAGATTTTGAAGCTTGCGCTCTCCCCATCCCAGCTGTGCTTGGTTCAAACTGATGAAATCAGTACCTGCTGAGAGGCTTAGGGTCTGGACTCCTTGCCTCTTTTGACTGTAATGTTATCAGATCTCTCAAATTAAACAGGAGTTGTCATTCTGGGCTAGTCCAATTGCCCATCTAGTCAAGTATCCTTTCTCTGACAGGCACCAGTAACAGCTACTTCAAGGGGAAATGTAAAGCACTGAAATGTAGAGGAGTTTGATAATTAGCTTATGCCCTAAAGCATGATACTATGGTGATTGGTGCTCTATACATATCTAAGACAGATAGGGAGATAGATAAAATAAGGATTACTGTCCTTTTATACATTTTATTATCCTAGCTAGTGCAACTGTGAATATTATTCATATAAATATCCCATCCAGTTTTACTATTGCCAAGCTCTTATCCTCCATAATATCTAGTGCCAGTGAGTTCCACAGGTAAATTGTCTTGTGTAAATGTTTTGTATTTTAGGTGTTCCCGTTTCACAGGGTGTTCCCTTGTTCCTGGATCATAAGAAATGGCAAACAGGAGCTATTGATTTATCTCCTTTATACCACTCTTTATTGTAAATACTTCTGTCCTGTTGCCTCCTAGACATTTCATCTCTAAAATGCTACTATTTTTGCACTCTCTTCATATGAGAATCTTTCTATTGTTCTACTAAAATTGCTGTTCTCTGGAACTCTCTTCTATTCCTGATCTATTGTTTTTTGAGAAGAGATGACCAAGATTGTGCACACTGATGCTGTGCCATTGATTTATGGAATAACATTATAATATTTTTCACTATTATTCTGTTTTTCCCTTTTCTTAATGCAGCCAAATATCATGCTTGCTAGTGCATGGAATATTTTTCCTGGAGTGGTTACAGCTCATTTAGAATCCATCAGTGTGTATGAGTAGTTCAAATTGTTCCTTACCTTGCACTTGTCGGCATTGAATTCCATCTGTAT
Source organism: Natator depressus (assembly GCF_965152275.1). Taxonomy (NCBI): domain Eukaryota; kingdom Metazoa; phylum Chordata; order Testudines; family Cheloniidae; genus Natator; species Natator depressus. Next base: position 49,297,009 of record NC_134241.1, on the reverse strand, counting down.
CATGTCACCCAATTTTCTAGCTTTATTAAAACTCTCTGAAGTTCCTCACAATTCTCTCTAGACACAACTGCTCTGAATAATGTTCTAACCTACTGCAGATCACTGCGGCACCCCACTGTTAATCTAGTTCTGTGCTGAGAACTGATCATTAATCCTGCTCTTTGTCCTCTGTCTTATAGAGATAAGGTAGGTGAGGCAATGTCTTTTATCTCCTGTCTTAGTCAATTTCTGATCCAAGATAGAATTTTACTTCTCACCTTAGTTTTCTCAATAGCCCCTTGAGAGGGACTTTGTCAAAGCTTTCAGGAAAGTTCAGATAAATGGGATCTACCCATTTCCAGTAGGCACTGTTCTGCTCGCTCCCTCCCAGAACTCAAATAGTGATGCAGTTTGCCTTTACAGAAGTTGGGCTGGTTTGTCCCTATCATATTCAGCTGGTTGTTTTATTACTCTAGTCATTTTCTCAACTAATTTTAAAGCTCACTGGGCTGTAATCCTACATCGGATGAAGTGAGCTGTAGCTCACGAAAGCTTATGCTCAAATAAATTGGTTAGTCTCTAAGGTGCCACAAGTTCTCCTTTTCTTTTTGCGAATACAGACTAACACGGCTGCTGCTCTGAAACCTGTCTTTATTCTTAGTGTTCTTCAGAACTCTTGGCTGAATCCCTTCTGGCCCTAGTTATTGCCAATACACCAATCGGTTTGTTGTTACACCTCCGCCTCTGAAAGTAACCATCTGGGAAACATCCATCATGAATCCAGGGCGCTTCAGGAAGCGTGCTGCTTCCTCAACAGGTGGTACTCTTCCTTCTGAGCCAGTATTGTCCCCGCAATGTGCCTGCTTCACATTAGGTAATATGAGAATGCTGGAAGTTTCATATCCTGGTTAGCGCCTGAAGCGGAGCCCCGGACCTTTTGTGGAAATGAACAATCCCACGGCATTTTTTTTCAATAATTGGGATGTCAACTCTCTTGCCCTGGCTACATTTAACTACACATTGCCTCTTTAAATCCCCCTGCTGGTTCAGTTGAATATAGCAGCCTTCAGCTCCTGCCTTGAGCCATTTGTGTAGTCACCAGTGTAATGCTGCAATAAGATGTTAAACGATTGCCATGTTCTTCACAGCAGAGAACAGCTTAGCAGCATATAGCCCATTGGCAACAGCCAGTAGCAAAAATATGCAACTTCTGGAGAAGGAACACTAGATGGGGAGGGCTCCACAGAGAATTCTGTCCCAGGTATCTGCCTGGCAGGTCTTGCCCACATGCTCGGGGTCTAACCGGTCACCATATTTGGAGTCAGGAAGGAATTTTCCCCTGGGTCAGATTGGTAGAGGCCCTGGGGATTTTTTGCTTTCCTCTGCAGCATGGAGCAGGGGTCGCTTGCTGGTTTGAACGAGAGTAAATGATGGATTCTCTAGAACTTGAAGTCTTTAAACCATGATTTGAGGAGTTCAATAACCCAGCCAGAGGTTAGGGGTCTATTACAGGAGTGGATGGGTGGGGTTCTGTGGCCTGTGATGTGCAGGAGGTCAGATTAGATGATCACAGTGGTCCCTTCTGGCCTTAAAGCCTCTGAGTCTTGCCTGGGCCAGGTGCAGGCTCCCTGTGCCTCCCCTGGTGGAGCTGCCGTCTGTAGATGGAGAGTCTGGGTGTGCACCTTAGCTGCAGCAACAAACAGGATGCACCCACGCAGGGGGATCAGAGCTTTCCTCTAAGCTGATGTGTCTGCTGTGGGCTCTGGCTGGTGACTGACTGACACCACAGCCCCCTTTCCATCCTCTGGTGTGATAAAGCTGCTGTGCCCTGAGGCCACATCAGGGGAATTCCCTGCCTTCCCTCCCTTGGCATGTCGCCTGTTCAGTCAGCTTCAGATGAGAACAGCTCTGAACCTGGCTGTCGTCTTTTCTCAGCCAAAGATCTGAACCTGCTTCCCTTTGACAGACAAGCAGTGGATGGCAGGGGGAGAGTGACAGAACCCCTACTCTTCTCCACCCCCAACCCCCAGTGGCTGCTTCCCATCCTACAGCTGCTATATCTCCGCCAGCCAGAAGCTCCCTTACTGAGTGCTGGACGGGGAAAAATCCAGGCCCTTCAGTCCCTTCACTAATGGACAGCAAGAGCCTCAATTTCCCGACAACGTTAAATTTCCCACATCAGAGTGTGCTGGGCTAGGGAGCGCCTTCCAAACAGCGATGTGCTACAACAAATGGGACATGTCTAATCACAGCCTCCCGCTGCTCGCAGAGAGGGAGAACAATGCTGGTGGGAATCGGGCTTGCCATATGCGGGGCTCTGAGCGAAATCAACACCCCAGCCTGCTGCTTTTCCCTGCCGGTAGGGGATGGGAGGGAGAATCCAGCCTGGAGTCTCCCCTTCTTACTGCTGCCAGAAGCGGAGGTAGGTGAGGGGGTCCAGTACTGAGCTGTGACCGCTTCCTATATTCCCCCTAAAGGAGGGAGGGATGGATAGGGCTTGACCATGGAGGTACAGAGCTTTTGTCAGAGGTGGATCCCCAAATGCGCATATGCTTTGCTCATGGTTATGACCAGCTCTTCATGCTGTAGTGCTGCACGAACAGTCTGTTATCAGAGCTGCTGGGTTCAGATCTCCACTCTGTTGCACTATATATAGGCAATTGTGTCTGTTGTGAGTCTGTATTAAATCTCACCCTAGTGATCTGTGCCCACTCTACGCTGCTGAGGGGATTCTTGCGCGTACACAAAGTGGGTGCTGTGGAAGAGGTGTGGCTGAAAGCAAAATGAGTGTGGTTAGCAAAAATCTATACTGCACATGTTCCCTGGGTAAAGTTGATGTAAATGACTGGTGCAAACTAGTGACCACAAGGCTGCTTTAACCACAAGCACACAATTATTGTGCATGGCTCATATGCAATAATAATAATATCTACCAGTGTCATGTTCTGTGCCTGCCCCTCTGCTGGTGACACATGTCTCTCTTCATGCTCTCCTTTCAGTAGTGCCTTATTTCTACACAATCCTTCCCTTGCATGCAGACCATGGAAACGGCAGTCTATTTGCCTTTGTGTAATCTAGAGGATTGCCCTCACAGAATACATGTACATGAGGACAGCATCCAAAAGCCACCAAGGACTTGTGCAGACAGGCAAGACAGGAGGGATGAACAAGGGGCAAGGCAGCGGAGTAGATTATTGGCTGGCAAGGTGCGTCCCTCACCATTCACCCAGCGGCTGTCAGCAGAGAGGAGGGCTGTTTTGCAGGCTGATACCTGACCATTGCACAAGGGTAGATTGAGGGGAAACTTCACAGCAGTTCTGAATTGGGGAGTGAAGCTTTTTCAGGGAGGTGATTTCTCTCTGCAGATGTGTTCAGTGTTTGCCTAGGCTCACATACAGCCAGTTTAGAGCCTTTTATCCTTGTGCTAACGTTCTGCATTCCCTGAGCAGCAGCAGCAATTCAGAGCTGTCCGTACCACTACTGCAGAGTCCAGGGAACAAATGGGTGCGGTTACAAGGCACCCACCTTCAGCTCCTCCCATTACCCAAAGGTCCCCCCGTCTGCGCAGGTGCATTTCTGGAGCGCAAACGACTGGAGAAACAGGCAGGGGTCATTGCTCAGTTGCACTAGGATTACCCAGGGGACAGCTGCTGCAGTGCTCACTTTAAACATGCAACCTAGAATCATGTGTCCATGCTCATTTCTATCCTTTTGGGGTGACTTGTGACTAGCTTATCTGATTGAAACAGTGGCAGAGTTGAGATGCTGGGGGGTGAAAAGATCAGTAATGGAGCAGAGAGGCTCTCACATCTATATCTCTGGGTGGAATCTAGCCCAGTTAATGAGGACCTAGGTATCCGAGCAGATATTGGAGGGCTATGATTGAGATGGTGTCTCCGCTGAGTCTGGCAGACAAGTGATCCTATCACAAAACTTCTTCCCCAGCTGGCTCTATTGCTGGCAGTCAGAGTGGAGGGAATGAGGGGTATTCTGTCCTGTTCTATATGGTTTCTCCTAGCACCTTTATCACTGTAGTGTCTGAGCACCTCCCAATCATGCATTAAGCAATGTAACTAACATGTCACACTTGGTTCCCTCTTTTGTCATGCCCTCCCCAGGGGGAGAATTGTGGGTGTGGTGGAATGTTGTTATGATAGGTTTTTTCTGGGGGGGGGGGGTTTAAATGTACACTCTGCTCTGTGTGTGCATACTGGAGAAGGCAGGGTGAAGGAGGGACACTTCCACTTGCAGCAGAAGGTGGTGAGGTTATTTGTTGGACCTTAGTTTCTGGGGGAGCTCATTCCACAGTCTTGAGCTAGACCGGAGAAACTCCCATCTCCCGCACGGATGAGCATCACCCTAATGGTAGACACTTCCACTGTGCCAGAAGAGGGGAGTGATTGACCACAATCTTCATCCAGGTGCTTTAGGCTCTTTTAGATATGATACCTTGAACATGACGTGCTATGATACCTTGATACCTTGAACATGACGTGCTATTCTCTGGGAAGCTAGCATAGAGTGCAGAAGACAGGTTTGCTGAGCCCATGTCACTGAGGAGATGGATTGCGGCATTTTGTACCAAGTGGAGTTTCCTAAACGCTGAAGGCTTCATGCCCAGGTGTATTGTTGCTGTAATCCAGCTGAGAGGTGACAAATGGTCTAGGAACGGTCTATGTGGCCCCCACTTGAGTGGAGGACTGTACTAGATGGCCTATTGAAGTTCCTTCCAGCCAAAGAATCATAAAATATCAGGGTTGGAAGGGACCTCAGGAGATCATCTAGTCCAACCCCCTGCTCAAAGCAGGACCAATCCCCAACTAAATCATCCCAACCAGGGATTTGTCAAGCCTGATCTTAAAAACTTCAAAGGAAGGAGATTCCACCACCTCCCTAGGTAACGCATTCCAGTGCTTTACCACCCTCCTAGTGAAAAAGTTTTTCCTAATATCCAACCTAAATCTCCCCCACTGCAACTTGAGACCATTACTTCTTGTTCTGTCATCTGCTACCACTGAGAACAGTCTAGATCCATCCTCTTTGGAACCCCCTTTCAGGTAGTTGAAAGCAGCTATCAAATCCCCACTCATTCTTCTCTTCCGCAGACTAAACAATTCCAGTTCCCTCAGCCTCTCCTCATAAGTCATGTGTTCCAGTCCCCTAATCATTTTTGTTGCCCTCCGCTGGACGTTTTCCAATTTTTTCACATCCTTCTTGTAGTGTGGGGCCCAAAACTGGACACAGTATTTCAGATGAGGCCTCACCAATGTCGAATAGAGGGGGATGATCACGTCCCTTGATCTGCTGGCAATGCCCCTACTTATACGTCCCAAAATGCCATTGGCCTTCTTGGCAACAAGGGCACACTGTTGACTCATATCCAGCTTCTTGTCCACTGTAACCCCTACGTCCTTTTCTGCAGAACTGCTGCCTAGCCATTCGGTCCCTAGTCTGTAGTGGTGCGTGGGATTCTTCCGTCGTAAGTGCAGGACTCTGCACTTGTCCTTGTTGAACCTCATCAGATTTCTTTTGGCCTAATCCTCTAATTTGTCTAGGTCCCTCTGTATCCTATCCCTTCTATGAAGGGATGATTTAACTGAGGCCAGGTCATTGTCCCCCAGGATAGGACAGAGGATTCTAGTCAACCAGAGACTGTAGAATGTGTTACTCATGGAGGCTGCAATACAAGAGCTTAGCATCAGCGAGGAATCCCAGGGCCCTCCTGAGTTATAGTCTGAACTGACCGATTATGGGTTGGTGCCAAAGGAGACTGCACCAGGGCTGTAAACTCTTCACAGTACTTTCCTCTGCCCACCAGCATTACCTACAGTTCAGCTTCAACCAGCTGTTCTGCACCTATGGGCTGATCTCGTCCAAGCCTGGAGAGTAGACTCATCCCTCACTACATTAAGGGGTCCCTTATGCTCTGGTTGGTGGCACATTAGCTAGGGACAGCCCTGTTCATAAACCAAGGACTGTCTAGTCCAGGCCTGTTGGTCAGGCACCATTCCCCAACATGGACGCTCACCTGTATTGGTATAAAAACCTGATAAACGCAGCAGTCACGGAGGGGCCTTGAGCTAGCAGCAGTGAAGGGGTCAATTCTCTGCTGCAGCATGGGCTCTAGAAAAGAGAGCCCAATGGGGAGTATCTCATTTGCAGCGAAGGCAGAAAGCTTAATCCCTTTAAATTTCTCTTTATTGATTGCGGATTTACAGCAAAATCACTTTCTATAGAAATGCATTTGCGTCCTTATTCCAAGTGTATTAACAGCCTGAGGGAGTCCTCTACCCGCCCAGCACTGGGCACCGGCGCTGCTGACCACATTAAGGAGTGCTTAGCACACAGTACTTGGCACAGTCCAGAGGAAATCCCAGAACACATCATCTGACCCTGACAGGGCTTAAATTGGCCACAAAGAACTGCCAAGTCGGCCATTGCCCAGTGATGGGATTCCATTAGTTTGTAGCAGACGTTAGTTGGCTCCCTTTGCTGTGGGAAGGAGGGGATTTCTGAATGCTAGAGAGCAGAAGCAGAGTGGCTATGGAGGAGACATTGTTGGAATTCCCCCCATTGGGGAGCATGTTTGCATGTGTCAGTCCATTTCATGTATGTCTACACTGTAAGAAAAGACCCATTGCAGCGAGTCTCAGAGCCTGGGTCCGCTGAGCCAGGCTCACTGTATGGGGCTAAAAATAGCAGTGTAGATATTCCCACTTGGGCTCTGAAATCTGGCGAAGGGGGTGGGGCAGCCACAATGCATTATGGTTTTGTTTGTTTTGCAGTGTAGTCATACCCTCAGAGGCCAGCTGGGGATTGTAGGTCCAGATCAGCAATGCAACTGGCTGGCGTGGTGCTGATCCCCGACTGGCAAAGGGCAGATATCCCAAACCCAAGAGATCAGGATCGGAAGAAAAGCAAAATGGACTCAGGTGGCTTACTGCCAGCCCAGAATCAACGTAGACTGCATTCCCAGGGCACCCTCCCCACATGGGCACTGGTAGCACCAGGTCCTGACAATAACAGGGGAGCGAGGGGGGATGGTTGGTGCTGAACTCTGAGAGCCTGCACACTTTGTATGCCTTCAAGCCTTGCTCAGTCAGCTGATAACGGACTCTGGTGATGAACCTGTGGCAGGTTGAAATCCCAAACAGCTTCAAATGCACCAATAAATGCACAGATCATGGGCCAAAGCATTTGACTCTCCAGCTGCAAACCCCTACATCCTATAGCATTACCCCATTATGTTCCTGACTCCACTGTGATTTAGAATCCCCGGTATCACCACCTTGTCAGGCAGGCAGTAGGAGCTGGACTTCCTGCAACCGGCTGTTGTCTAGGACCCTCTAGGGAGTGGGGTGTCCTTTTAGAGCTCATGACAGCGAGCTGCTTACAAAGGGCCTGATTCTCCATTGCCCCGCCTCTTGTGCAGTTGCTTAGAGCAGGGCGAAGTGGGTTTAAAACCAGGCCGTGAAGCCAGTGGTGAGCCCTGGGGATAAAGTGAACAGGAGTAAGTACAGACTCAGGGCTTTAGTGTTGTACAGTTGCTTTGCGCAGACGGAGAGGACAATGTGGTGGGGAATCCGGTCCAAAGCTCTGTCAGGCGCTTTCCGCTCCTCTGGGATGCGCATTGCTGGCTGCCCGTGAGGTAGGTTTGATTGTGTTATAGAATGTACCTGCCTGAAGCCAGTCTGCAGCTCTGAGCTTGTGCATATTGTACCTGGCTTGTATTTTTCAGATCTGCACCCTTGGTTTGGATTGATTAGTAACGCATCAGGGAGAGGATTTGCCCTGTGGAGGCACTGATTTCCCTTCCCCTCCTGTGCAGGCAGGAAGCACTTCCTGCTGCAAGCCTCCTACAGGTCTTCCTCTGCCTTTCCCACCTGTGGCTGTTCCACTGCACTGCCATCTCTGGGGATGCGGTAGTCCCAAAAGGCCACCTCCAATGCACTCTCACATCCCCCAGGCTGATCTGCTGGGGACGAGGGGAAAAGGAGATTCCAACATGTTATTGATCCTGAGAGCAGAGCATCTGCTACTTTTTGAGGACTTGCTTTGAAGCGATCAATGAAATGTGTTTATCAGAAAAGCATGTTTGACCCAAACAAGTGTTTTTAGCAATGTGAACAAACCAGGAGAGAGGGAGAAAGAGAGAGCCAGCAACACAAAGGAATGTAAGAGGGAGGAGATGGAAGGGGAAGAGCTCAGGAGAGATAAAGGAGTGAATGTGTATGAAGTGCTTTGAAAGTGTACAGCACGGTGGAAGTGCTAGGTACTGTAACTGCAGTTGGAGACAGAAGCAAAAGAATGGACGGAAAGAGAGAGAGGCCTTGTCTACACAGACACATTGTAGTGCCTTAGCTATACAGGTAGAGTAGACACAGTTATAGCAGTCTAAAGAAGTCTTATCTCTGGATAGCTATTCCAGTAGCGCATTCCCCTTCCCTACAGGTATAAGGCACGAGTCTGATTGCATTCATGCTGGGGGATGTACTGGTATATAATAGCATTTAAAATCACACCTCTAATGGACATAGTCAAACTGTGTAGGCAAAGCCTTAGACGCCTACAAGGTTAATTTAAACTGGTTTAGTTAACCCAGTGAAAACCCCCTGGCTGGTCTCTCTCTTAGGCCAGGTCTACTCTACAGGCTTCTGCCGGCACAGCTACATCACTTGCGGCTGTGAAAAGGTGTGATCTTGACATGCTGTGCCGGCAGAAGCCCCTAGTGTAGTTGCAGCTACACCAGCAAAGCTACGCCAGCATAGCTTGTTTTGCTACGCTGGTTCAAAGCACGGTTTTTTGTCGCCATAGCTACGTCCACACTAGGCGTGCTCTGCCCTATAGTGTACTGGATTCCCTATACCAGTAAAGCCCTTCTAGTGTAGACGTGACTTTATTTCTGTTTCGTTCAAGTTGATTAGGAACAGGTTTAAGCTAAACTGGAAGAAGCTACTGTACACCAACTCAGACCATCCACACAGGGGCTTGCACCAGTTTTTAACTAAACCAGCTCCAGATTGTGTGTAGAAAAGAGGAAAAAGTGTAGGAGCAAGAAGGGGGGGTTGATGAAGGACGGGGTTTCCATGGAAATGAAAGTGGCAGGGAGAAGAGGAGAGAGAATGAAATGATAGAGCAAAAGGAGGTGCAGTGGGGAGGAAGGAAGGAGTGGTGTATTGATCAGGATACTTTTCGCTGGGATGTGACTGCATCACAGCTAAGGCAGCAGGGGGACAGCAGTGGTGTAATCAGTGGGGACAGCTATCCCATGCTGCACTTCAGCAGAAGAGACTAGATGAGTGAGGCCGCAATGCCAGCCATGTGCTGAGCTAACAGAGACATTAACGATGCTTTCATTGCATAATGGAGGCATAATTGATCTCCTTCCACCCGACTCCTCTCCAAGTGGGGACTGAGCTATGGGAGGTACCTAGGCCCAGATCTTCAAAGGTATTCAGGTGTCTGCCATTCAAATCAGTGGAAGTCAGGCACCTAAATACCTTTTGGGAATCTGCCCAGGAGCTAAATCGTTCCAGCGTTATCTGCATGTCCATATCCCTGCCCCCATGTCAGCCTCAGAGCAGTGAGTGGGAATCCACCCAGGGGTCTCTTCTCTGTAGCGCTCAGGTGGGGCACTTACTGCCCCTGCCTGTGTCGGACCTGTGCTGAGGTACCTGTTCAACTCTCTCCCCCAGCTCACTCCCGCGCCTCTCATCTGTCTCCTGTAACCTTTGATCCTGATATCTTTTGGCCGCCCCCTTCCTCTGAAGGGGTGGCTGTTGCTGCCGCTGTGAGGCAGAATGAGCTGAACAGAGGAAGCCATCTGCTGTGCACAACAACCACTTCTGTCAGTCCTCGCTAACCTAAGAACAATGCTGCATATCCCTATGTGCCATCTGCAGGTACAGTAACTACTAACTACATATCTACAGGCCGCTTTTCTGTAGAGCACTCTGGTAACATGGGAGTTCCCCTCCATAAACTGGAGGTCAGATAGGCCAGCACCCTCTTAGGGTTGCCAGGTGTCCAGTTTTCAACTGGAACGCCCAGGGGACATGTCACCGCTTGCGGGGAGCTGCCCGATGTGAGCGCTGTGTGGAATCTGCACCCTGAAACCCCTCCTGCACCCCTGCCTCAGCCCTGAGCCCCCTCCCACATCCAAACTCCCACCCAGAGCGCACACCCCGCACCCCAAACCCCTGCCCCAGCCCTGAGCCCCTTCCTGCACCCTAATCCCCGGCACCAAACTCCCTCCTGGAGCCCAAACCCCCTCCTGCGCCCCAACCTCCTGCCCCAGCTCAGAACCCGCTCCTGCACCCCCAAACCAATCATCCATGGTCCCACCCCAGAGCCCACACTCCCAGCCAGAGCCCTCACCCCTCTTGCACCCCAACACCCTACCCCAGCCTGGATCCCCCTCCCACACTCTGAACCCCTCATTTTGGGCTCCACCCACAACCCAACCCCCTGCCTCAGCCTGGAGCCCCCTCCCACACTCCAAACCCCTTATTCCCAGCCCCACCCCAGAGCCTGCACCCCCAGTTGACGCCCTCACCCCCTCCCGCACCTCAGCCCCCTGCCCCAGCCCGGTGAAAGTGAGTGAGGGTGGGGGAGAGCGAGTGACAGAGGGAGGGGGGATGGAGTGAGTAGGGGTGGTGCCTCTGAGAAGGGGTGGGGGCTTGAGGAAGAGGGTGGGGCAAGGGTATTCAGTTTTGTGCAACTGGAAAGTTGGCAACTCTAACCTTCCTCTCTGTGCTGCTCTACTCGCTGTCACCCAGTGGCACTCTTTGGTTACACCTCTGACCCTAAACTGTCCCCTCTCCATTTTTTTCCCTTTTGTCTCCCCACTTGATCGGCCCTGATCTATTTTTGGTCCCTCTTTTTGTTTTCTCTCTCACAGGCCTGTTCTCCCCACCGGGGGTTAAATAGCTGAGTGCCTTTTGCAGTCTTTAAAGGTGTATCTGAGTGTGACTCTAGGTGTATATGTCTGTGGAGAGTGAGAATTGTTCGGTGCACTGGGATCCATTTCATCAAGCCGTTCCTTTTGATATCTCAGCTGTGGGCTTCTTTCTGGCGGAAGTGGCCATGTCTAAGCCTAACCCTTAAACAGGCAGTATATTCTCCTTTCTATGCTGCAAGGCACAGTTTAGGGAAAGGAAGGAATGTGTCCTGAGAGAGGAATGCTGGGCCCAATTCATCCTTGCTCAGGTCAATGGCATTAATACCAGGCATCAATTTCACTCATGTGTTGTCAAATTGCAAGTTTTTTGCTCCCTGTGTTGAATCTTTCTCTAGTTAATTTCTCCCATCTCTTCCTGCTTATGACCTGTCAAATCCTCAGCCAAGCAGAATAGGACATGGCCTCTGTGCATGGAAAAAGCCTTGATGAAGGTCTGTAGTCAATTCTGTGTTGCAAGATGCAATGACCTAATGACCACTTTGATGTTGTTGTGCCCTCTAAGGTTGCCCCATGCACATGGCACCCAGGGACTCATGCTCAGTGGCCTGTTTCTTTTCTTTCTGTTAGCTCATTTTTAGTTTATTTCTTGAGGGGAAAAAATGCCCTGATCTTTTATGAGGTAGCTGTGTTTATGCCAGACACTTTAGTTATGGGTCTTTTCTTTTTAATATCTTATGTGCCTATCATCCTTTGTGCTAAGGGATCCCATCGAAACGTACAAATAAAACATACCGAAATTACCTCACCCAGCACTGAAATACAGCCACCTCTATAGCATCTCTCAGCAACACCACACATCAGTTGAAGACAGAAAGAGAAGAAGTTACTCTATCCATTTAAACTGCAAAGGGAATTTAGCTAGGGAGAATGTAGCCAGTTCAACAGGCCTATCCTCTGCAAAATGTACTCTGGAACCTTTAATGACCGTCACCAGTAAGGACTTTGGTCTTGGATGTTATCCAAAGAACTGAGGGTGAAATTCCAGCTCTGTTGAAGTCAACTGGAATTAACTAAAGTTAGGCATCAAAATCCAGATTTAGGCTCTTAATCAGGAGAGACCTGATTTTTAAGAGCTATTGTGTACCCACAATCCCACTGGGTTCTCTTCTGATCTCATTCACATCAGTGACAATCTGGAGTGATTCCACCAAAGTCAATCTTGTGGAACTGGAGTAAAGCCAGAATCAGGTCCATTATCTGGTGGCTGTGGGTGCTGAGCACATCTGAAAACCAGGCTTCTGATATCTAGGTACCTAAATATTTAGATTTAGGTTCCTAACTGTACTCGCCTATATTTTGAAAAATTTAGCATAGTAATTTTTGAGGGTTATTTGTAACAGTAGCAGGGGCAATGTGTTCACTCAGATTCTGAGGATGATGGTGTCCCTTTAAAAGGCCAGCAATAGGTCTTGCTGGAGGGAGCGGGGGGGGGGGGGGACAATAAGTGGTGAGCTAGAGCCGGTTCACTGGAACCCCACAACCGGTTCTAAAAGGGCTTCTAAATTTAACAACTGGCCAAAATGGAGCCTTAGGCCCCGACTCTGTGGGTGCTCCGGGGTTGGAGCACTCATGGGGAAAATTTGTAGTCTTCGGGGGTATTCAAATCCAAAGTCCTACACAACAGCATTCAGCCAGGTGCAACATGGGGGCTGTTGTTTCCAGAGATGGGTTGAAGCAAAACTTTGGATTTGAACACCCCCAGAACTTTTTTCCCTGGACAGGATATGTATTATTCCCACTGGGTAATAATGATGTCCTGGGGGCCGAGAATAGGGACCCTGTCTTGTCATGACCATTGAACCAAATTATGTCCTCATCTCTCCTGCATTTTTTCTTAATTGTTCTCTTTGTCTCTTTTTTTACATTTGTCTCTTTTTTCCACCTCCACATGCTTCCTGGCTCCTGATTGCCAAGTGCGTGAGGCCCAGCTCAGACAATTGCTCTACCTGATGTGCTTCGGAGGCCTTCAGTGTCCCCACTGATTTTCTGTTGCCCCTTTGCCAGGGTTGATTGTGGGGAAGGGTTACACCAGATGAATATGTGGGTGGTCACTGGTCTGCAGACCATGCACGCTATCACCAAAAACATAGGTCTTTGTACCAAGTCTCCCATCCCAAACTGCTCAGCTAGGACGATGGCCAGGCAGGCTACGAAAGTGAAAGCAATACTGATAAATACTCATTTCCAAATGTTAGGGAAAAAGGGTTTCCCTCCCGTCTAGGGTTGGGAGGGTAGCCTTCCCTGGACTTCTGTATTAGCCAAACAAACACAAAGTCAGGACTCTTAGTTAAAATGAGGCACTTTAATGCTAGCAAGTACGACAGCTGAAGGGCTCACCAATTCCTACACAGAGGAATATGGCGAAGCCCAGAACAAAGAACAAGGTAGAGCTTTTATAGCTTGGTTCAACATACTTTGTGATATCTCTTCCAGTTCAAACCGGTCAACCCCTGTTGGTCTGAGTCCTGAGGTATGAACATGGAGGCCCATCTGTATAAGGAATTCTTTCCCCAAACGGGGAGTACAGGTAACACATAGTTCAAATTCTTTCTACCCATAAACATAGGGAAAGGACAGATAAGCATAGAAAAAAGACAGAAGCCTAGCTGTACATGATTATAGGGTTGTTTTCTGGTTCTTTTCTTTATCACAAACATGAACGGTGCAGGGGGTTGCTAGTAGGATCTGGAGCTTGGTTTAAATCAGACCAGTTGAGTAGTCCCCTCAAGCTCTTCCCATCTGGTATCTCATGTGAAATGACCAGGTGGTCTCAGTTTAGTTCTCAATGGACAGGTGTCTGTGTTTGGGCCACATTTGGCCCTTGTGTTCGCAGTCCTAGTAGAGGTCAAGTATTTGAGCGGCCCACCGAGTGAGCTACTGGCTCCCCCACCAAAAGTAGTCCCTCCAGGCATGTCACGGACAGCCTGAGGGAGGTAGCTGACACCGCACCAGCCTGTGTTGTAACTGCTCTGTAGATCGAAGACTTGGGCCCAGGACTGTCAGTCTGGCACAAAGTTCCATTTTTCAGTGACGTGCAGTCTTTGCTTCCTGGGGATGATACGAGGCGAGAGAAACAGCATCCTCCAACGCTGATTTCCATAGCTGTCTTCCACCTGAGCTCCCCCGTGCACTCCCATACATCTCTGTCTGATGTTAAGTAGCCATGGCAGTGTTTACTTTTGTACTAACCAGGCAAGGTACAGTGCTATCTGTCAGCTAGGGAAACGCACAATGCTAATGCTGCCATGTATTGCTTCACAAGGGGAGGCCTCTTATTGGCAGAACAAAGAAGTCCCTAATACACCAGGAAAAGGATGGCATCTTCCATTATTATTAGAATCTGAAGCTAGGATGGTGTTTGGATCCACCACCTTTTTGTTTACATTCCCCTGATGGACTTGTCTCAAGAGCTATGAAACTCATGTTGTATAGGTTTCAGAGTAACAGCCATGTTAGTCTGTATTCGCAAAAAGAAAAGGAGTACTTGTGGCACCTTAGAGACTAACCAGTTTATTTGAGCATGAGCTTTCGTGAGCTACAGCTCACTTCATCGGATGCATACGATGAAGTGAGCTGTAGCTCACGAAAGCTCATGCTCAAATAAACTGGTTAGTCTCTAAGGTGTCACAAGTACTCCTTTTCTTCATGTTGTATAGTATCCATACGGGAAGAAATGTGTTTTCCTGTACATTTTGTCCTGGACTTTGTTATGGTGTATGTAAATCAGATGGGACATATAAGAAACTCACCTGATTCCCTGTGGAAAAAGGGGGTGCACATATACACACAAATTTGCAAAGTAGTTTTTTTGTCTCTTAATCATTGGGTGAAATCTGTCCAAGTCCAGGTCAGTTGTGTTTCCAAGTTATTACCCTCGGCAGACTATTTGGTGGCCAATATGAAATGAGTTGATGGTCTCTATCAGTTCCTAATGGACAAGGATCCAGAAAAAGAACCCACCTTGACAATTGCCACTGGCTTGGCAGAGAGCCCAAGGATTGACTAGACCATGGAGACTAATCTTAGAGGAGGATGCCATAGGTCAGAATTGAGGCATGTTAATGGAGAAAAGTGGTGGAGATGCTTGCCCAGCTTCTGCCCATTCTGGGGATAAGCTGCAGAATCTGAATAGAGTTACTTAATAAGATACAGATTTCCAAGCTGGCTCCTCTCATCAGCACTTTAAAAAAATCACTCTGAAAGAAATGTTTGAAAAAGAGCTTTCTACCAGACACTTGAAATTCCCCCTCTCTCTGCTGGTCACATATTCCAGTAATCTACCGAGAAGAGTCATGGACACAAGGCCAGAAGGGACCTCTATGATCATAGAGCCTGACCTCGTGAATACCACTGGTCATAGAGTTCTTTCCAGTGGCACCTGCATGAGCCCAGTCACGTGGAGTTGAACTGGCAGATATCTCAAAAGAAACGGGGGGAATTGTGGGGTCCAGGAATTTTTACAGGTACTTGGGGAAACTTGCCACTATTTCTTTGTCTTGCCAACATTCCTAGATGTTCCTGGCTGCTTCTCTGAGGACAGTAGTGCATAGTTAAAGGCTAGGTCCCTGGCAGGGAGGAGTATCGTGGAGTTTTGCAGGCATTTACTGTGAGTGGTCTCCTTTGCCGTGAGCATTATTCTGGTTACATTGCAAGAGAAAAGACGAGTCCGCATACAGTAACTTTAAACAGGAAAAAACGGATGGGTTTTCTCATGTTCGTGTTTGGAAGGTTTGTCCTACTGCTGCCTCTTTGGACTATCCAGCAATGTTCATGAAGGGTGAAATTCGCCCCATGCAGAGAGCTAGTTCACGATCTATACGCCGCTTTAAGTCCCAATTCAGCCCTATTTTGAAGCATTAAGTGGCACATAGGTCTTGTGCTGACCTTACACACAGGAGTGAATTTCATCCCTAGGGGATAACCACTCAGAGTGGAACTGAACACACAGAACTATTGTGGGGTGGAGCATGCTTTCGAGAGCGTAGTCTGCAAGAAAAGAGGGGTTTTTCTCTGAGGTTTGACTAATTCTGCAACCTGCTTATTCTTTCAGTCACAGCACTAGGCTCTGAATATGCAGTCACCCAAAGTTAGGTGTTGGGAGGGCTGCACGGTTATCTGCTCTCCCACATGTTTTCACCATGTTCTGTCACAACCATGCTTTTATACATCTCCGGGACTTTTCCACCTTAGGATTTGCCGCATGTACTGCCAGGCGTTTCAAGAGAAACTGACGTATGGACAAAACCTGTTGAGAAGTCTTCCTTCCTTCTCCAGAGCGCGCACGCTGTAGATCGGCAGCTGTCAGACATCCAGTTAGTGTGCTGAGCATGCAGTCAGTAAACGTGAATTTGAAGATGGGCCTGGGGTATCCAATTCAGGCTCTGGATTCTAACTTTCCCAGAGTTGGGGGGGGGAGCAGTTTGGCTCCAGAGTTCCAGGCAGGGCCCCATTACAGAGAGAGGACTGATCCACAAAGCTTGGATCCAGATCCAGACGTTTGAGGGAATTCGGCTCAGAAATTAGAAGCCTAAATACCTTTGTGGGTCTGGGCCTTGGTATCTATGCATTTAGGTTAGTGCCTTCTCCCTATGCAGTTAACCACAGTAGCAAGACATACAGCATGGGGAAGCCAGATCTCAGCCACATGAGTTGTATTCACATCAGACCTACTCCAGTTGCCATCAAAGGCAATGGAAAGCACCCATTGACTTCAGTGGGAGTTGGAGCAGATCCACACAGTAAACAAATTATGCAGTTAAGCGATAGACATTTAAGTAGTGAGTGCACTAAGGGCTATTGCCTTGAATAGAGCTACACTAATTTACACTAGCTGAGGATCTGCCTGTATGCCCAATCCTGTTGGCCAAATGAATGGTATCCATGCCCCATATGGGTTTGATATCGGATATGAAGCAGGGTTAATACAGTTGGGCTGCAACCATCTCCTAACCAGAGAGCCCTACTTACCATCTACGTTGCAGGAGCATTTAACTCCAACATCTTCTGTGATTTGCTGAATGACACTAGTGCTGCAGCATGGAGGTGCCAACAGCTGGCTTGCCTGCACAAGCCATGTCCAGCCAGTGCTGTTACACACAGCTGTCCTGTATAGCTCTTTCTTCTTGCGGCATATGGTTGGAGTCAACCCGGACACAGATGACATGAAGTCAGGAACGGTAGAGCTGAGTGGGTTAATGCTTGTGCCTTTTATTTCTGGGCACCTGGTCTCAAGGGTGACTGAAGTTATAGTTGACCTGAGCCTGGTGGCTTGAGTCTACTTTATTTTGGATGTTTGTTCACATCACAAAACCACCAAGCAATTTGATTCAGCTGATGCACTCCTAGACAGAGACTCCCAGGACTGGAACAACAGGGGGTGCTAAGGGTGAGCACATGGGCATCTCTGAATGTGATTCAGGTGTGAAATAGCAGGGTTTGCTCAGGTCTCCACAAAGCTACCTGCTAACATACCTCATTCCTGATGTGGAAGGACCACCTGTAGTGGCGTGTTCATCTTTTACCCAAGAAATTCAAAAGCAACCAGTAACTTCTGGATGCCCATCACGAGACACCTTGAATGGACCCGATGTTCAGAAACTGGTGAGCCTGAGAACCAAAGCACCCAAAATCACTAGTCACTTTGGAACATCTTGGCCTTTGTACCCTTTCAATCCTTATCCTCTTTGGTAATCAACATTGATCACTAGGACATGAAAGGTCTGATCCAGTGACCTAGAGTTAGTGTCCTGTATCTCCCAGCTACTGCTAGTCTTGTGAGTAACCCAGTTTGTAGTTGTCACATGTGTCCTGCTGGGGTTGGTATGCTCATCTTTGTTTTGGTTTTGATGTCTGTATGTTGCTACATAATCCATTCTTTGTCTACTAAACAATACTAGATTTACTGGAGATGGTGAGTCATTGCAGCAAGAGGTCTCCAGTGTCAATAAGAACTTGTTTTCGATGTTTTCTTCCCAGTGAAATAAAGGGTTCGTTATAGTGAGGGTCCATATGCCCAGTGGTGCTCATCAACACACAGTTATCTGAGTTGTGACTAAGTCTCAGGGGGAAATAGACACCAACCATGGTGTTGATGGGAGAGACTTGGTGGGCTTCCCTATTCTTAGCCTGCCAAGGCCCAAAGGGGCAAAGATGCATGAAAATCACCGTGTGGTGCAGTTCCTTCCTTTCATGTAACTGACTCTGTCTCCAGCCCCAGCTTCTTGATTCTTTGTTTCCGGAATAAATAATCCTCAACAATAAAAGTGAGAGGGGCTGGAGAATTTTAGAAGCAAGAAGAGTGATGTCCCTCGAAATGAGACATTTGAAAGGGGTGGCTGCACTGTATATTACAGAAATCCTCCACTCGTTTCTTTCCACGGCTGGAGGAGTAATTTCTCCTGGATTAGATGTGTGTTACTTGCGTTTGTTAGCTGTTTCTTATTGCATGCATATGCAAGCATGGCTGTATCCGGAGTGACCATAGATTTGCAGGAAGGGGGAAAGAAGAGGCCCTCAGATTAGTTGGGCCTTAATTAGATCTGTGACCTCAGGCAAGTCACCTCTTTGCGCCTCAGTTTCCTCATTTATAAAAATGGAGCATAATAATGCTCACGTGGATGTTGTGAGACTAAATTCACTAATGAGTATAAAGAGCTGTGAAGCTGCATAAAGAAAGGGATAGAAATAATTCTGAAAATATCAGAGTGCCATTATGTAACTCAGTGGAATTGCCTGGAATACTGTGTGCAGTTCAAAAATATTTAGCAGAAATAGAAGGGGTCCAGAGACAGGTAACTAAATGATTTGAGATGTGGAGCAATTTCCATATAAGGAGAGACTGAAAAGTTTCAAACTGTTTAGTTTGGCAAGAAGATGAATAAGTGTGGACAAAATAAAGGTATGCAAAATAATGAATGGTGCAGAGAAAGTGAACTAGGTGCCCGTATTTATCCTATCTCATAATACAAGAACAAACAGATTGATGGTAAAATTCAAAGGTAATACAGGTAAAACTGATACATGGAAACATTTCTTATTTATTTAATATTAACATTTCTTAAAATAGTCACAATTACCTTGTGGCAGAGTATTCTCCAGGTTACCTTTTGAGACCAAGAGAATTCTTCCTGAAGCCAAGAGTAGAATTCAAAAAAGGATTGGTAATTTGTACGATTAATGACACCATTACGAGTTGTAGCCAACGGAATGAAAAAGGAACTAGAAGAGGTATAAACCTTCATGCTTCAGGGCATAAATGAACCAGTAACTGCCTGTGGTTAGGAAGTAACTTCTCCTATGGGACAACTTATTACATAATAGTCTATTGTGGCGTTTCTGTCTCCTTCTTATGAAACATTTGGTAATGCCCACCACTGGAGATAAGATATCAGACTAATGGGTCCTGGTCTTAAATGGAATGACTGTTCCTATACTCAGATGTTTGTAAGACCTCCAGAAAACCAGGGCTATACTGAATTCATAAATTTTTATCAAACACATTTTATATATATACCATTTGACTGTCCATCCATAAATGCATCCATACATCTCTCTATCTGGTGGTCACTTACAGCATCTACTACAGTTACTGTTGCAAAATCATTTTTTCAGAACTTGTTTTAAATTGCACACAACCTCTTGAATTCGAAAGTCCATGGGTTTCTGTCTGAAGCTGAATTTTTTTGAAAGCCTGAGCAAAATTTCTTCTTCCGTTGCTTAGCTCAGTACAGATTTTATTTTTAAAGGACATTTTTCCTGCTTAAAATTCTAACCCAGTCCTTTTGAATGGGAATATGTAAAAAATTGCTGCTGTTAAAAAGTGCAAATTTAGCATGGCAAATGTAACAAGGAATAGATCTCTTGCTAGGTTTAAAAACGAATGGCTTGGTTTTAGCAAAGTTAGGAGAACTTGAAAACCGTGTATTGCTCATCTAGGTCCCAATTTAGCAAATCTTGAGTACATGCTAAAGTGCATTCCTATCAGCACATTTAAGCATGTGTTTAACTTTACAAACATGCTGAAGTCAATGTCTCCCTGAATAGGGACAGACTGCTGAGTTATCGCCTTATCTAGGTACCTATGTGGCCCTTATCACTGTAATATTTAAGTGCCAATAAAATATTATTGGATTAGCCTCACTCGGAACCCCCCAGAATCAGGGAAGTCTGACTTTACAAGAGGGGAATGGAGGCACTAAGGTCACCACAGGGACTCTGTGACAGAGCCAAGAATTGAACTCAGAGCTCCTGAATCCCGTTGCAGTGTCTCACGCACAAGATGTTTTTACTGCTTATTGGGGCAGGCTTAGGACATGAGCAAGCACTTAGCACAGTAGGCTATACATAGGAGAGAGGGATCTATGCAAATATAACGGAGATGGATAGACAGCCTCATTCAGGTGGTCGTTGTAGTAGTGGGTAAATAAATAGCGTAGGCAAGACAAATAAACAGCATGGATGGGGAAGCAAGACAGAGGAACAGTATAAATGGATAGAGAAACATGTTAGAGAAATCAGAAGGGTGTCTGGATAATAGGATAGAGACTCTAAGGAGGATGGATAGATAGACTGATACAGTGTCATGCGGCATGACAGATGAAATTGACATCTCTTGATCCCACAGGATTGAGGCTAGACTTGATAATTCAGCAGGGATTAAAGCACCAAACTCTTTGTATGGGTTCCTGATCCTTTGCTTTGAAGGTATTCCTCCCACCCGACAGCAAGGGAGTCTTCCAATACACTATTTTTATGGTTAGTTTCTGGCCTGCAGTGTGGAAGCACCTTGTGCAGCAATCCTAGTAGCTCTTGTGAACTATGTGAGCTATGGAGGAATCAGTGCTTCGGTGGGGGAGAGTCTCGGTGTGGCAAGAAGTGGTGTTGGTCCTTTAGGAGGTGATGTGTCTGTCTCCAGGAGTAATTCCCACGCCTGGTGCTAGGGGGTGCTGAGCTGCTGGCTGTGCCATCGTTCTGACACGGCTGCTACTCTGAAACCTGTCATTATTCAAGAGTCTTGACTGTTTAAAGACCAACCTGCAGTGTTGCCAGCTTTCAACTGGCCCCTGCCAAAGCCAGTCTGACACCAGAAGCTCCAGCCTTCAAGAGATTTTAGGGCTGCGCAGGTGAAAACTCCCTCTGTCTGGCTGAGATCCCCACTTTCCTGCCACCTGGGGAGAACAACCTATCACAGATGCTGCAGGAGGCAGGCAGAGCTCTTCCTGACCCTTAGCAGCTGAAGGCGGTTTTGCATGGGGAAGGGACAGAGAAAGCAGCTGCTGCCAGTCTCATAAGATGGAGCAGAAGGGGCCCAACAGCTCAGGGCAGCTCTGATCCTTTCTCCTCCATCCACTCTTGTGAAAAATGGGTCCCATTCACTGCTCCTCCCCTTCTGTTCTCCTGCTTTCTAATGCTGCAGCATGGGACCTGGAAAGGGGGAGAAGAGACCACCTTTGGAGCTGCCTCACCCAGCCTAGCATGGGGGCAGTGGGAAAAACCACCTCCTGGGACCAGGGGCAGATGTGGAGCTAGAGGGCAAAGGGGAGAGCAGGGTTGTGTGACCGGGTGCACAGAATGGATGTGAGGCTGGGAGACGTGAGGATGGGGAGCACACTGTATTGATGTGGCTCTGAGGTGCAAAGTTAATATGGGACTGGGGTACAAAATTAATTGATGTAGAAGTGCAATGTCCAATCTAGTATTTCTCGCTATAAACTGGCAACACATTGGCAGGGGGGAGGGGTTTAAAAATCAGAAGACCGCTCCAAAACCAGTCACTGGTTATTGTTTTAACTCATGATTTTTGGGCCAATCTCATTATTTTGGAGGAGGGAGGGTCGGTCTGACTCGTGGTTTTTGAACTTTTCGTTTCGGCGATACTTCCCAGGGCTTCCCCCCTCAATATAGGAGTGTCAATCGTGGTGTCTTGGTGAAATTCTAGGTCCTCTAATTACATTCTGCCTGCTTCAGTTGACATTGCAGAAAGCATTTTAATATGGTGGTCTTCACTTCCTGATCTTAACTGTTGCGATGTATTCCTAGTGATGTAAAACACACGAGACATTTCAGTCCAGAGAAGGACGTATTTCTGAGTTGGGTGGTGTGATCCCTGTCTATCCATTAACTGAATCAGATTAATTGATGTTTGTAAAGTGCTTTGAGATCCTCAAACACAGGGGCTCTAGAAGGAAAAACGGTTATATTTATGTCCAACTCTTTTCATCCGATGAAATCAGCTGCCTCCGTTGCTCTTAAGCTGTGGGGAATGGGGTAGGCAAAACGTACGTGTCACAGTGTATCCAGAGCCTTATTTACAGCTATGCAGAAATGCCGTATATAAGGGTAAGGTAACAGAGCAGAAGGGAGTAGATGCAAAACATACTTGGAGACTCTTGAACAAAGAGTCATCGGATCATAGGAATTGCCATCCCAGATGCTTCATCTGCTCTGGTGGTAGAAAATTCAGAGAGGTGTAAACCCCCCATTGAGGGTAATTATGCAATAAATAACCTTCCCATAAGGGGAGTTTCTTTCTAACCTGGGGCAGTTAGTACTTGACTCGTGCCTGGATGCATGAGGGCTTTTGTCCCTTCTGCGTTTTTATCCTCTCTAACGTAACAGAGGATGTTCTTATTATCCATATCAATGTCTAATCCTTTCTAGAGTCCTCCTAAGCTCCTGGCACAGATGTTCATAGGCTCTGATATTTGTACACAGATCATGTTCATATTTGGGGTGAAGATATTCAGAGCTGTTTGTATTTATCATGAGTATTCTATAGGTCAAATCAGAATGCAGATGGGCAAGGGCCTCAGAATGGTAGCAATCTAACTGTGTGGGTTGAGGGGTTAAATCGAGGAAGCCATCCCTGTCCATTCTACCCCACCTCACCCCATCCTCCCCAACAACTTTGACTGGAATCTTGTGTCCTTTGGTTACTGAAGGATGCAGAGAGAGGGGTGCAATGTCGTTTCCAAAATAATAGTATGCAGTGTGGAGGGTAGGATCAGGAGGCAGTACAGACCCACTGATTCAGCAGTGTCAATTCCCTGTAGCATCACGCTCTCTTCTGCAGGTATTTCTTGGCATCTTACTACAACAGGTGCACATTGAACGAGGTCAGCCTAAAGTCCTCTGTCCAGAGAACTTCAGGGCTGCAGCAGTGTAAGCTCCCCTCCCCACACTGCCCTGCAATGGGCCTCGAGCTTGGTGTGGAGGGACCATCTCTTGCAGGGAGAGGCTCCATCTTTATTCCATCCTAAGCCTCTTTGTTTAGCCTGCCAGCAAGAGAGCAGGCGTGACGGCATGTTTTTGGCAGCAGACACTTGGAAACTGGCTTGAGGCAACCAACCCCATTCAGGCGGGCTAGCCAATAAGCTATAAATGGCTTGGGGCCACAATGTACTTGGGCTAGATTTTTCTCTTTATCTTTTTCATTATGCTAGGGCCTGGAGGCCCCAACCAGGACTGGGGCCCTGTTCTTACACATCACATGAGAAATAGACAAGAGTGGGAGAAAAGGGCTCTTATCCCCAGTTTACAGAGGAGGAATTGAAACATGAAGAGGTGAAGTGACTAGCCCAGGATCACAGGGGGTGTCTGTAATAGAGCCAGGCACTGAGTCTGGATCTCTTGACCCCGTCCTGCCTCTCTCCTGGAATCTAGCCATGAAAGGCTCTCTGTGCCCTCACTAGTCCCTACACGAGACGGCCCAGCACCCAGCTGCAAACCGCAGCACTGGCGCGCATTCCCAGCTGGCTCTCTCTGTTTAAGTTCTGCCCTTGCACCCAGCTCAGGTCATGATGAATTGGTGAGTCGGGCTCGATTGACTCACAAATTGCCTCGAAGAGACCCAGCAGCACCTTGACGCTGCGGAAACCAGCAGTAACAAGCTGCCGTTCCCCATCCTGATGCTTTACATCAACATGCTGGTAATTTATATGCTACAGTGCCACGGCTGACACCTTCATAGAGGCTTTGTTGATTCCTTCCTCCCATGAGCCGCCCAGCTCCATATCCATCCAGGGCTGCAGCTGCTTCCCACCCC
The DNA here is from genome assembly GCF_965152275.1 of Natator depressus. Lineage (NCBI taxonomy): Eukaryota > Metazoa > Chordata > Testudines > Cheloniidae > Natator > Natator depressus. The sequence continues at coordinate 49,273,028 of NC_134241.1, read as the reverse complement.
TGCCTGCTCGTTTCACTTCATGCAAAACAGTTTATTTAAAACGTGTGAGGCAATAAGATCCCATTTGCAGCGTTTCTAATTTTTATAGCCTGCGTGATTAAATCAACTCCGCTGCTGTGGGGAAGCCCTGGTAATTAAATAATTTGGGTTACAGAATATTTAATGAATTGTAATTACCCATGCCATCTAGCAAGCCTCCCATTTAGCACCGGCTGGATCACTACACCAATGTACATTCTTCTTCTCTCTCTGGTGCACCCATGCCAGAGAACATGGAGAGGGTCTTGATGAAGCCAACAGCAGAGCTATGGGGCAGAGGAAACTGGCGCCTGACTTCTCCATAAGGAAAATTATTTCTAATGCAGGACAAGCCCATTTAACAGCAGCCTGATGTCAAAGGGAAGAAGCTGCAGGGGGCTGTCTGCAACCTCTTCTCAAAAAGGACCCCGCTGCAGTGAGACGGGTGGCTATTCAGGGCCTTGTGTGAAGTGAATTGAGGGGGGAGCTCACTCTGTCTCCCTGTGGCCTGGTGTCCGTGTCAATCACCACCAGCATGACTGGCACTTATGGCCATGTTAGGATCATGCTGCCGGGGAAGGACACAGCTAGGAGTCTTGGTGCCCAGCGGTGAACAGGTCTCATTCCCGTGGTGGTCACTCGAGAAAGAGCCCTTAGAAGGGGCTGCTGCTAATTATTATTATTGTTATGGTTGTGTCTAGAGGCTCCAAAGGAGCTCAGCCCCCTGCCCGGCGCTCGGTGCTGTATGTACACACTGTGAGAGGCCGTCTCTGCCCCGAACAGCTGCCAGGCTAAACAGACAAAGGTGAGGGATGTGATGTTATCATCCCTCTTTTACAAAGAGGAAACGGAGGTGCTCAGGGTCATCCAGGGCATTTGTGGCATAGACAAGAATAGAGCGCAGCTCTTCTAAGCCTTGTCTAGCACCTTAGCCACCTGGCCTTCTTCCTTGCTAAGCACTAAAAGGCTAAGTCTGCTCTGAGGCCCTGCCAAGAAACTAGGCCTCAGAAACAATCCCTGCTGAGCTGTATTTGTCCTGTTGGCATGCCAAGGGTCAACTGACTCTGGCAGCCGCTGCTCCAAAGTGCTACTTGCCAGCTCTGAAAGGCCTTGCTACTGCAGGAGGTGAATGCAGCTGATCCTGCCTATAGTGCCATGGCCGTCCCGGCTTCCTCTTCTACACGCTGCTTGTGCATCTTCGGAACAGAAGCCCCTCACTCCCACAGAGCTGCATAGCGTGAGCAAGACAAATGGCTTTGCTGTGTACCAATTAAAGTTAGTGCTTCCCAGACCCCTGTTCTCTCTTCCCTCCCATTAAACAAATGCCTGACCCAGGGTTAAACCTGCTGGGGGAACAAACCAGGCTCAGGCTGAGGTTACACGAGTCGGCATTTGTTTACTGTTTGCTGCGCTCGTCTGGGATTTATAAAACCCTTGTAAAAAGGAACACGTAATGGGCAGGAGAATACAGGATGCTGGAAGGCACAATCAGGCTGCGGCGGATTAGATAGGCTGGTGACACAGGGTCAGAGGTAAAATACAGCCTTTGAACCAGAAATTACACTGTCTTCTGCCGTCCCCGACCAGCCGTACAGTAAATACCGTAGGTGCAGTGATCAGGCTCTCTGCATGGTCTAGTGCCTAGGGCTGGGAGCCAGCAAGTCCGAGTTCCAGTCCCAGCTCTGCTGCTAGGTGACCTGGGGCAAGGGACTGAATCTCTGTGCCTCAGTTACCCCACCCACCTCCGAGCTCTTGGGAGGAGTGGCTAATGTTTGTAAAGCACTTTAGAGAGAGAGGCACAGATCCACAGCTGGTGTCAAGGTAGGGGTAGGTCCAATGACTTCAGTGGAGTTCTACTGATTTCCACCAGTTAAGATCTTACTTGTACAGTGGTAGGTGTTAAGAGAGTAGCCCAGCAGCAGGCCAAGCAGCACTGGCTGAGCCTGCCTTTGTGATCTGGACCATAGCGAGGGGCTTGGCCAGCTCGATAGCACGACATGAAAGAGCTCCCTCCCTCCAAGGGAAAATGGGGAGATGAGTGTCCGACGCCGCCCTATGGGTCCAGCCAGTGATGAGCTGCCAAAATCTTAACAACCGGTTCCCTCCTCACCCCACGAGGGGGTCGTGGTCCACTCCCGCCCACCGGGACTCCCGCCCAATCCAACCCCCCGCGTTCCTTGACGCACCCCTGCCCCTGGGACCCCTGCCCCATCCACCCCCCTCCCCTGTCCCCTGACTGCACCTGGAACCGGGCAGGAGGGTCTCATGGGCCACCGTAGTGGGTGCCCACCCCACCCTGCCCCTAAGAGCCAGAGGGACCTGCCGGGAGGCGAGGTGGGGAGTCCCGGCGGTGCTTACCTGGGGCAGCTCCCAGGAAGCATTGGGCAGGTCCCTCTGGCTCCTTGGGGCAGGGTAGCGAAGCTTGTGGGGGAGCAGGGGGAGCGGCTGCTCCCCCCACTGATCACATCAAAAGTGGCGCCTTAGGCGCCAACTCCATGGGTGCTCCGGGGCTGGAGCCCCCACGGGGAGAATTTGGTGGGTGCAGAGCCTCCACCAGCTGCTCCCAGCCCTGCCCCGCGCTGCGCCGCCCCCGGCCCCAGTTCCACCCCGCTCCGCCTCCGCCCCTGAACGTGCCACCCTGCTCTGCTTCTCTGCCCCCCCCACCCCGTTTCCCGCAAATCAGCTGTTCACGCTGGAAGCCTGGGCGGGCTGAGAAGCAAGCAGCAGCTTCGCGCTCAGGCCCAGGGAGGCGGAGGCAGAGCGGAGGTGAGCTGGGGTGGGAAGCGGTTCCCTTGGGCCCCCCTCCGGTTACCTGCTGCAGCATGGGCAGCCCTCCTCACGCCCCCCTGCAGAGCTCCCCTCCTCTCCGCCTCCGCCTCCCTGGGCCTGAGCGCGAAGCCGCCGCTTGCTTCTCAGCCCTCCCTCGCTTCCCACCAAACAGCTGATTCACGTGAAGTGGGGTGTGTGTGTGTGTGTGTGTGTGTGTTAAAGCAGAGCAGGGCGGAGCATAACTAGGGGCGGAGGCAGAGCGGAGGTGAGCTGGGGCCAGGCGCGGGGCAGGGAGCTGCTGGTGGGTGCTTTGCACCCACCAAATTTTCCCCATGGGTGCCACCGAGTCGGCGCCTAAGACACCACTTTTGGTCGGTTGTTAAATTTAGAAGCCCTCGCGGGACAACCGGTTCTAAAAGGGCTTCTAAATTTAACAACCAGTTCCAGTGAACCGGTGCGAACCGGCTCCTGCTCACCATTGGGTCCAGCCCCTGAACTGTGGGCTCAGCCAGACTCCCCATGCTGCCACAGCAACATCCCACTGTGATGTAATTGGACCGGCCACCTTTTGTGTCAGCAATCTAACCACAGACCTATTGGAGCTAGCTCGGGTGCCTTTCGCCCTTGGAGGAACCTGGATTGGCTCGCAGAGGTCAGAGCAGAGAGGAGTTTTCTGGACTCTGATGGAAGTCTGCGAGCACCGCAAAACTGCGGCAGGCTGTGGCGCAGAGGCCAGGCTCTCCTTGAAGGAGTGAGGGGAAGGCCGGAGTTTGGGGAACGCTGGAGGTTCAGACCGAGGTGTGGGGGCAGGGCTGGAATAGCAAGGGGAGTCTCATCGAGGAGGGGGATGCATTGACAAAGCAGTGGGGAACCTAGGACTGGAAGAGTGGGGGGGGGGCAAAGTTGAAGGTCAGGACTGAAATGTTTTGGCAGAGCTGTGTGCACCCATAACTGGAACTGCAGCCTGCTGCTGGCAGGGTTTGCTGCAGGTCAGGTTAGAGGGGCACTGGCAGAGCTGGGGCGGGGGGTGGGGAGAGGGGTGTTCCAGAGACAAGGGCTGGGAAGGGGTCATACTGCAACAGCTGGGGACACCAGTTAGGACAGGGGTGCATCAGCAATGCTATAGTAGAGAAAATGTTCAGAGGGGGCTGCCCACTGTCACGCGGCTCTCTCTAGCCATGGGCTATTACCTGCTCACTTCCAAGAACACCCATCTTCCCCCTCCCCCCACACTCCAGGTCTTAAGAAGCTGACAGGCATAGGGGCTGGTGGCCTAAACAAGAGCCCCTTCTCCTGACAGCCCCTCTTGGGGTTGGTCCAGGTCCAATTGGAAGCAAGTGCAGCAGCCAAGCGGAGCCCAGGTGCTGTTAGGCCGGCAGAGTGCTCAGAGAGAGTTAGCATCACAGGTAAATTCAGTGTGAAATAACCCTGACAGGTATATGGGTCATGTTTTATTTATTAAAAGAAGGGCTGACAGTGAAGATAAATGTAACAGAAGGAAGAGAGCCTGGAAGCCTCTGAGGAGATGCGTGTGAAATGGAGCCCAGGTTTTCCCAGTGCCACAGGGAGAGCTCTAAATACCCCTGCCTTCCAGACTGCACTCAGAACTGCTTCCAGGGGAGAGGGGGGAAGGCTGCACGCCTAGAATAGCTCTGTGCCTCCTATTCAGAGAAAGTGGGAGCCTTCACCCCCATCTCCAGAAAACCAGTCAGAGACAGGGTGGAGCTGGTGTTCCCAGAGAGGAATCTGTGCCCCCTGAGCAGAGAGGCTGAGAGAGTTGGGGTTCCCACATCCAAATTTGGAGTTGGGGGAAGGAGAGCCTCTTCTTCTACACAAGTCCCTTCTCCTTTACTCCCAGCTTGTTGGAGGGCAGGGGATGAATCAGTGGGTCCCCTCCCATTCCAAAGTGCAGGGAAGCCCAGGATTCATCACACTTGGGGGTCCTTCTCTCCCACAATGTCTCACTGGCATTTAACTCAAAGCTGCGTTGGGGGGGGGGAGGGGTGTTCATCCCTGGGAAGAGTCAGTTCCTCATGCCCATCCCCTCAGAAGGCCTTGGGGGTGGGCCGCTCAGTGTGGAGTTCTTCACCTGACTTATGCTTCTGGTGAATGGCACCGGGCCGACCCCTCAGCTGCTGTAAGCCACCAGGGCTCCATGGACTTCAGCGGAATGGAACCAGTTTACACTGGTTGAGGAGGCCAATCCCCATTCTTTACCCTGAGTTTGGGGAGAGCCCAGAGGGGTGGGAGAACAGGAGCATGGGGGTGACGTCTCCTGGTTTGGTCTCTCTGAATTTTCTGCACCTATTCCTAAGAATTGATCCTGCTGCATAATGTGGCTTTGCCTTTTCCTGGCAAAATTCTACCTTGGAACAAATCCTGCCCAGGGGAAATGGTAAAATGGCCCTTTGTGTCTGTGCAAAGAATGAAGCCACAGAACATGACCCATTCCCTTGTCCCCGTGAGCATGCTTTCCCCACATGACTCTAGTAGCCCCAGCATGCAGCGAACCTGGAAAACACGCAGCGTATCCTTTTCTCTGAGCCGGCGAGGCGCTGATACCGTCACAGTTCTGTTGGACCCATGTTCCAGCAAAGCCCCGACAAGATCAACCAGTTGAGCCAGATGGAGAACATGTTATTGGAACAATCTCCCCCAGTGGCAGAGTCTCTCATCCTCACGGCTAGAGCCGGGGCCTGAGATCATGTGGGGTGGGAAGCAGCACAATCAAAAATCCAATCTGATCTGCTCCAGTTGGGCTCTTACATGCCAGAGCTGATACCATCGCGCTTTCTAAACAGGGCACAATTAAATCAGAGAGAAAATGAGCTTTCTTTCGTTTCCTCTTGGCTCCTGCCCATATATAGTCATGATGGCTTGACCTCGATAAAAGCAAGGAGCCAGGCCACAGTCTCCAAAGGAGAGCGGATGCACAAATTAACTTAATGGGTTACTCTGGCCGTGTTCCGGTGCCTCGATGACTGTGGGGAACCAGAGCTAGAGCAGCCCATCGCTCCTTTAAGGCAAATGTCCTTACATGCCATTTTCAGGGAAGATTCTGCAAGGGGAGTAGGTACAAGCTGTCCTACAGCCAGCACTGCATCCTAACCCATTCCCCACAGTGACTCCTGCTGGAAGGGGCCGGGGTCGCAGACAAGGTGAACCCCTCACCAGCCATTGCTCTTCTCCCAGTTCCTATAGTGCTTCCTGCAGGGAAAGGCAGGTGCAGATACCCTTGACCTCTACATAAGAATGGCCATACTAGGTCAGACCAATGTCCATCTAGCCCAGTATCCTGCCTTCTGACAGTGGCAAGTGTCAAATGCTTCAGATGGAATGAACAGGGCAGTTATCGAATGACCCATCCCCTGTTGTCCAGTCCCAGCTTCTGGCAGTCAAAGGGTTCGAGACACCAAGAGCTTGGAGTTGAGTCTCTGATCATCTTGGCTAATAACCCTTGATGGACTAATCCTCCAGGAACTTCTCATTCTGTTTTGAACCCAGTTATATTTTTGGCCTTCACAACATCCTTTGGCAAGGAGTTCCCCCAGGTGGACTGTGCGTTGTGTGAAGTACGTCCTTTTGTTTGTTTTAAAGCTGCTGCCTATTAATTTAATTAGGTGACCCCTGGTTCCTGTGTTATGTATACAGGTAAATAATACTTACTTTCTCCACCTCATTCATGATTTTATAGATTGTCAGGGTTCCTTCCCCACTCTGAACTCTAGGGTACAGATGTGGGGACCCACATGAAAGACCCCCTAAGCTTATTCTTACTAGCTTAGGTTAAAAACTTCCCCAAGGTACAAACTTTGCCTTGGCTTTGAACAGTATGCTGCCACCACCAAGCGTTTTAAACAAAACAGGGAAAGAGACCACTTGGAGACGTCTTCCCCCCCCCCCAAATATTCCCCCAAGCCCTACACCCTCTTTCCTGGGCAAGGCTTGATAATAATCCTCACCAGTTTGTACAGGTGAACACAGATCCAAACCCTTGGATCTTAAGAACAATGAAAAATCAATCAGGTTCTTAAAAGAAGAATTTTAATTAAAGAAAAGATAAAAGAATCACCTCTGTAAAATCAGGATGGAAAATACTTTACAGGATATTCAGATTCAAAACACAGAGGATCCCCCTCTGGGCAAAACCTTAAAGTTACAGAAAACAGGAATAAACCTCCCTCTTAACACAGGGAAAATTCACATAAAACAAAAGATAAACTAATCCGCCTTGCCTGGCTTACCTATACTGGTTGCAATATTGGAGATTTGGATTCGGATGGGTTGGAGAAGATGGATTTCTGTCTGGCCTCCCTCGGTCCCAAGAGAGAACAAACACGTAAACAAAGAGCACAAACAAAAGCCTTCCTCCCCCCCCCCCCAAAAAAAATTGAAAGTATCTTGTTCCCTTATTGGTCCTTTGGGTCAGGTGCCAGCCAGGTTAGCTGAGCTTCTTAACCCTTTACAGGTAACAGTATGTTGCCTCTGGCCAGGAGGGGTTTTATAGCGCTGTATACAGAAAGGTGGTTACCCTTCCCTTTATATTTATGACATAGACCTATACCATATTCCCCCGCACCCCCCAATCGTCTCTTTTCGAAGCTGAACAGTCCCAATCTTTTTAATCTCTTCTCCTATAGAAGCTATTCCGTACCCCCACTCAGTATGGTTGCCCTTCTGTGTACCTTTTCCAATTCTAATATATATTTTTGAGATGGGGCATCCAAATCTGCACACAGTATTCAAGGTGTGGCTGTGCCAGGGATTTATACAGAGGCATTATGATATTTTCTGTCTTGTTATCTATCCCTTTCCTAATGGCTTCTAACGTTGTTAGCTTTTTTGATTGCCACTGCAGGTTGAGCGGATGTTTCCAGCCAGCGCCCCTCTACTCTGCATTCTGACAAGCTCCCCAGCAGTCTTACCTAATAAGCTTCCTGTAGTACATTAACTGGCAGCTTCCCCCACCCCTACTCTCAACCACCTTCCTCCCACATTCCCTATCATGCTTTCTGCTGGGGAAGGCTGGAACTGCAGTAACAGAGAGCTCCTCCCAGTCTAATACCTTATAGCTCCTGGCAGCCCCGCCAATTACGGTCTTTTTGCATTCCAAGCAGCAACGTGCAGCCAATATTTTAACAAGATTAAGAAATCTGTCCTGTCTTCGCCTGCAACCCCTCCTCCCCTCCCCCCCCCCGGCACTGGGGGAGCATGGACGACAGGTGTGAGAGACTTGTTTCTTTTCACCTTTAAATAACACCCCCCCCCTTGCTCTTTCCCAACCCTCATGGGGAAGGAGGCGCCAGGACACAGCAAACAAATGTTGATTAACTGTGTCTCCCTGGGCCTCTTTATACATCATCCCTGGGTGTATAGACATCTCCCACATCTATTGATAGTCTAGCACCGTGTTGTACTGCTGTAAATTGAAATGGGAGGAGGGGTGACGTGCAATGGGAGTTCACAGAGATCATCCTCCAGAGAAGATATTTGGAGAACACTTGAAACTTGGCGCATTCCACGTTGCTCTTTTTGGGAGGATTTCTAGGCCCCCCAGGGGTGGCCCCTGGGATAAGCCGGGTTCAGTAGTACCCAGAGACGGGCAGGAGGCCTGCCCTTCCCTTTCATTTGGCAGCAGTATTTGAATAAGGGGAGCTGTGCTCAGGCCCCTCCAGCACATGGCTGATTCCCTGGCTTTGCGCTTTACAGCAGAAAGCTGCTTGTGTTATGGAGGGAAGGATTTGTTATGTTCCAATGTCCCAGCCGCCCTGCATACCCTCTGGTGTCAGTGTTAACAAGTTCCGCTTGACAATCCCATTCCCAGTCCTGGCCTCTAGGCTCAAACCCCTGCATCTGCTCCTGCTTTCTTGTGTCGGCACTGGGGAATGACTCTTTCTCTGCGAAGGAAGGAGAGGACATGCACTGTTGTTTTGCACAGCTGTAGATTATTTAGCAAAAAAATTCCCATTGGGATAGCTCTAAAGGCAAATCTTCAGCTCTCTGAGTCCGGGGGTGGGGTCATGGGGCTATTAGCAGTAAATAGATGCATTCTCTTCCAGTTAGGGATATGTAAACTAAGTTTTAACTTCTTATTTCCAGTTGCTGAGTTGGGCTTCTTGCAGCTGTTTGCTTTGTGATCATGCAGTTTTGGCTTTAAACATCTTTCATTGTTTTCCTAAGTGTTAAGAGCCGAGCCAGGCAGCTGTGCTCTGAATCACCAAGTACAGCTGTGCAACATCTTGTATCATCACTGGAGAAGGGACTTGGCTGGAGGCATAGGAAGTCTTGCAAGATCACCTTTACTTTCTACCCAGAGACAGGGCATATGAATAGAGATGGGTAAATGACTTGGGTATTAAAGCCGCCTCCTTCCCAGGGCAATTGGTGTGCTCACTGGGAAGTTAAATTTGCACCGAACAGTGCTGTGGTGAGCTCTGGGAGTGAGATCAGGCTGTGGCTATCCGTTTAAACTGACAGATATAATCATCTATTAACTACCTCCCCCCTAACGTGCCGTGCAAACCTGCTATCACGCTCAATCTCTTCGCTCCGAGTTAGAAAGCGGGTGAGCAGAATGCCAATTAAAGGCCTAATAGAGACTAAACAAACATATCCGTCACCACAAGAAGTGGTGTCCCCAGCAAATGATGATTTGTAGGAGGGTGGTGCTTAGCGGCCCCAGCTGAGATCAGGGCTCCAGTGCGTTCGGCATTGTGCAGACAGTGAGGGAGAGGCCCTGCTCTGAACAGTCTAATAGACAAGGCAAAGGGTGAGAGAAAGGAAGGAGTATCATCCCCCATTTTAGAGATGGGGAATTGAGGCACAGGTTGATGACAGAGCCAGGGACTGAAGCCATAACTCCCGAGTCCCAACCAGTGCCTTAACCCATGCCCAACCTTCCCTGTGCACTCAGATTTGTACAACTAGCCTGGTTTGGTGCAGGGCTGCCTCAGTCCACAGGAGGAGTTGCTGCAGGAGTTGAACTTGGAGTTCACTCCCCAAACCCTCTAGTTTGGCCAGCCTTGGGTGCCAGGTGATCCCTGGCTTTGGATTTGTCCAGCACTGCTGCCCACCTTCCTTTCCTCAACACCCAGCTTCCTCTTCCCTGTATTCACCCCTTCCCAACTTCTTTTTTCCCTGCCTCTTCCCACAGAAGAGGGACACCTGTGGGCAGGGTTTATTTGCCAGGCCTGCTTTCCCCCTGTATGCAGTTTAGTAGTGCGTGGGGAATAAACAGCAGTAAAAGTACTGCTTGGGGAGGTGCTGAAAACACAGGCTCTCAGATGTTCTCTGGGGCCTTTCTGCCACTGTGGTAGCATAAAGGAGCCTTGAAGGGGGTAGAAATGGCTCCCTGAGAATACCCGGGTTCAGAGCCCCTCCTTGGCTGGGGTAATGCTGGCATAATGGCTCTATACCAATCCGGCTCACAGCCCCTAGCACATGGGGTCGGGAGAGGATGTGGCTAGACTACACTGCTCTACTGCTACTCTCTGCTGGCCAGAGCCAATACGAGGCCATGGAAAGCAGAGCAAAACTTAGAGAAGCCCTGAGGCCGCGCTAGTTGATGCTAGGAGCTGGGCTGACTGCTGGCTGTCCCTGGAGTTTTGGGAGCTCAAAGATGGCTTAGAGCTACTGTTGCCCTTTGGTGACTAACAGAATACAGCCCTGTGTTCACAGCCTGCATACTAATGTGTGTACAAGATATGCCTCGTGAAGTGTCTTTTCAAAACTCATAATTTGCTGAGCAACAATAGCATGGCAAAAAAGCAGGTAGCAGCATTGTGTGTGACATTATGAACACCAGCTGAAACCGTACCCTAAAAAAATACATTTTCCAGAGAAATCTGAGGCATGGCCAAACCAGTTCCTCAGAGACTACGGGCAAGCTGAGGCCTCAGTCAGGTGTGAACAAGGCTGCTGGGCCATTACCTGCTAAGGGGGCCATTCTTTGGCAGGAAAGAAGATGGCGGGAAATCTGCATTTTAGCAAAGAAACAGCTGGGAGCTTCCTTCCCCACAACCAGCCTGCCTGTCCGCTGTGCTCCCAGCTGGAAATGCTTCTCAAAGGGGGGACAGGACTATAAAAAGAAGGGAAAGACACCCCAAAATACCCATCTGTCTCTCCTTCTCTGCCCATCACATTCTCTTCACCTGAAAACTCAAAGGAGGCAGCCATTGGACTCTGGGGGAGGTAGTAAAACTTCTGAAAGCATGTGGTGAGAAACTTTCCTTGCTTGAATCTGATAGTTTAAGTTCACCATTAGTAAACATTTTGTCTTTATTTTTCTTGCAACCATTTCTGACTCTTATGCCTCATTACTTGCTCCCTTCAAATCTCTGTTTGTAGCTACTAAACTCGATTTACTGTTTTATCTAATTCAGTGTGTTCAAGTGGAAGTATCTGGGTAACTCCATTTTGTGTAACAAATTGTGTGCATATTATTGCCTCAAATGAATAACGGACTCAATGTATTTGCACTGTCCAGGAGAGGGCTAGGCAGTACAGGACATATGTTTCTGGGGGCGGAATCTAGGACTGGGAGTGTATTGGGGTCACCCTGTGGACTCTTTAGGGCTAGTGAGAGCCGAAGTGTGGCTGGCTGGCTGGCTGGGAGTGACTTGCATGCCGGAGGCTGTTTGTGAGCAGTCCAGACTGGAGGCAGCAGCAAGGCACTGTCAAGGGCACCCCAGGTTACGGGGCAGGGGTGACCCAGCTACTCACCAGTCTGGATTGTACCCTGGTATGTCACACCTGCCCAATCCATTTCTGACCCAAGCAGGAATGGAGTAACTGAGTCGCAGGGCCCAGAAGAGGGAAACTTTTTTGGTTATACACTGGCACAGTGATGAATGGTTACTCCAATCAGGAGGTGGGTTTGAATGCCATCACTTTAAATTACAAGGCACAAGTTCTAATCATTACTCTTTAATTACACGGTAATTACAAAGCTATTACACTCAAAACTCCTCCTAACTGCATTCTAATCACAGGTGCCTCTTGATATTTGGTAATGAGCACACTTAAACTGAGTCCAAAAGCAATTTCCCTGTAATTTGCACTGTGGTGTAGGAGACAGAGCGAAAACCATGCTGGCTTTGTTGTCGCAGGGCTAGCTACCCTCTAATTATCCTCCGGCTTCTCCTGTATGAGGCATCTGATTAAGCGGTAAACAGTTACCTGGCAAGGAAAGAGCTATCCTGAAACGCATGTGTCCTGCAATTTCAAGGTAGGCCATTGGGAGATGTTTGGTTAGCAATACAAAGTAAGTCCCAATCCTGCAGCCTTGGCTCTACTGAAAAGTTCCATTGAATGGTTTCTGTATGAGCTGCAGGATTGGGCCTAATGGCTAACGTCTGCTTCCTGGGTGTTCATCCTCAGCTCAGTCACATCTGTTTAGCTCCCTGCCAGGAACAGGTTAGTTACCCCTGTGTGCACTGCAGAGCCAGTAACAGTTGGGGAAAGGCAGAGAGCTGCATCCTATGCTCTGATTCCAGGATAGCGTCAGGGCTGATGTGCAAAGCTGGGAGAACATCGCTTGATTTCCAGATACTGGGGCTGGGCTGGCGGGCACAGAAAACCCCCTCTTGCTTCCACTTGTAAGCTGAGCAACAATGATGTGAGAGCCAAGTCTGAAGAATGAATGTGGTCCGCTGAGATGGTATCTTTACAATCCCTTATTTATTCATTAGGGAGGGAGTTTAGTGAGGGGTGAATAGCACTTGGTGGAGACAGGCAGCGTGGATGCAAGCTTCCCTTGTGTGATGCTGCCAAGCCCACTTCATCCTCATCTCCAGCACCCATGGTATTCCCGTTCTGTCACCGCCATGCATGCACTGCCCCTGCTTTCCCAGCCCGGTGCCCCCAGGGGATGTGCAGGCACACCTCAATCCTGACCTGCAGCACCTGGGCTATTCTGATCCTGTGCCTCAGGTCATAGTCTTGTGCTCCATAGGGAACAAAAATTTGATCATGGGCTCTTCAGTCTAGCAGACCAAGGTATCACAAGTTCCAATAGCTGGAAGCTGAATCTAAACAAACTCAGCCTGGACATGCAGTACAAATGTTTAACAGTGAGGGGCATTCACCACTGGAACAATTCACCGAGGATCATGGTGGATTTGCCATCACTGGCGATTTTTAATCCAAATTGGCTGTTTTTCTAAAAGATCTGCTCTAATTCACACAGGAATCAATTCAGGGAAGTCCTATGGCCTGTGTTATACAGGGGGGCAGACTAGATGATCCCAGTGGTCTCTGCCAGTGCACCACACTCCTGCGTTGCAGCATCTGGGCTAGTGCAGTCCCGTGCTCTCCTCTAAGGCCACCAGAGACCTTCAAACCTGCCCTTCAGCCCCCACACTAGGCTACCACAATGTCTGCAAATGCACATCATGCTTGGCCTGCTATTACAGTCCTGTGCTTTTGTGTACTTTGGCCAGTGGTCTTCCCTTCCCTTCAGGCCTGAAAGCTTGCCAATATACTTCCTCTCTGAGCCATAAGGAAACATCCCCTTTCCATTCCAGTCCAGTGTACATTTCAGTCCAGTGACTGAGCAGAGACTGCCAACTGTACCCTGGGTTCATAACCACTCAGGGCAAATGCTCCTTCATATTGACTCGGGAGTTGAACCTAGGTCTGTTAAGATGAAATGGCAGTTGCACTGATCTAATGCATCAGCCAGCCACATACAGTGTCATTTTTCTTTCTGGACCGAAACTCAGTGCAGAACAACTGCAGCTGGGAAATGCTTCTAACATCATGCTGAAGAGGGGTATCATAACTCTCACAGAACACAAGGCTTGTGGAGTGAACTGGAGATGCAGATTAAAAAAAAAAAATGCAAAAAAATTGCTTTCTCTCTGCACCTCTATCTGCAGTAAAAGGTCCAAGGGAAGATAATCAGTGAAGCATTGATGTAGTTTCTCTATAGAGATGAACTGCAGCAAGTGTCTGCACTGATTCTGTAATTGGTGTGGATTGCATTTTGGATCTGGAGCAGAACTGATTCCAGAGCCCAAAACTGGAGTGCCAAGCCACTGTTCTAATCCATACCTGCCCCCGCACACTGTTATAATACATAGTCCCCACATGCGCATGCACACTAATATAATGCAACTCTGAAACAAAATAGGGATCTTCTCCTTCACTTACCTGCCAACTCTTTAACCTCCACCTGTGGGCCATATCCTCTGCTGCTGTAAATGGATGTAGCCCCGCTGAACTCAATGGAGCTACAGATCTGGCCCAGATCTCCCTTTGTTGCTATGCTCAACAGCATCCCAAACAACTAAGTAAGGTGGTCTTTCCATTGTGAGGGGTGGAAGAAACAGTTGCAGAGCTAGGAGTCCGAGTGCAAGGCCGAGCAGGAAGAAGACCTTTCAAATCACCATAAAGAGAAAAATGAATAACTCTGTGCAGTTTTTCCTTAATGAATTTATTGCTGCTTGAAAAGTGCCACAAGGGCAGCAGATCCATGGAGATGGGCATGAAGAGAAGAAGCATCAGCTTCCCTGTACAGCGCTTCATACTAGATCTGAAGGGCCCTTCTCTCAGGGGCAGAGGGGAATTTGGTCTCCACAGCCCAATGCCTTTTAGCTAAGAGCCAAGGTAGTCCTGACTGTGAAGACTTGGGGATATGGACACCTGTCCTCTGGGAGTTTACTTGAGACCCACCAAACTCATTTCACATTGGTCACCAAAGAGCTCTCAGATGGCAACCACTATAGAGATGACTTGCTGAGGCCAGGCTCTAATAGCGATGTGGGGTGTGTAAGACTGTAGGGCCAGTCACTAACCCTCTGTGCCAGCCAGTCTTCCCTTTCACATTTCAAACACAGCTGAGACAGTCTCCCCTCCTTTATGCCAGAAAGCTGCTGTTCCCTGCGACCCTCTTCCGCTCTCGGACTTCTTCCTGCAGGCTGGGTTCCAGGTGGATGGACCTTCCCTTCCTCCCTTCACGCTGGCCCTGTGCTTTTGTAGGCTGAAGGGGCTGGTAGTGTGTCCATGTCTATACCCCACTGTAGCTGTGTCCCCGCCAACATCCTGCCATGAGAACGGGGATGGGCCCCAATGAAAATCCTGGACCTGAACACTCCCAACTTCGACAGAGAAAGTTAGATACAGTTCTAGATACTGTGGCTCAGGCCCATCTCTAAATAAGACTCAGTCCTGCTATGTAGCACCTTCTAGTCAAAGTACATTACCCATATTAACTGATTAGCCTCACAACCCCACACTGGGGGAGAGGTGACTATTGCTATCCCCATTTTACTGCGGGGGAAATTGAGGCATGGAGAAACCATGGACCAGAGTGTGTGATTTACACAACATCTTCCATCAGGAGATGCACAGCAGCACCATCCAAGAGTAGGAGACCACCCTGGAGCGTACAGCGTTCCGGTTGCACCATCCCTTTGAGTGGGCCAACCTGCTTTCCCTTGCGCAGGTTAGGATTGAGAGGAGGCAGCAGGGCCATGGCTTTTGGAAAGGTTTGTTTCCCTGGGGATGCTAGGAGGGACCGCTCCCCCTTCCCCCCCAAGGACTTTGTGCCTGGCTCTTGCATGGAGGCACATGGTTCCTTCCCCACACTGGTTGGGCACAATCCAGCCCTCAGGGCTTTGCCCAAGGTCACAGAGTGAGCAAATGATCAAGGTGGATTTAGACCTTCCCCCTCCTAGCTCTCCCCATTAGGCCACGCTGTGCTCTAAGTGAAGACTTTAACATCCAGACTCCTGACAATACCCTGGTGCAATTCTGCTCTCTGCCCCACCTGTGTGACCACCCCGGTAGGTGAAAATGGGGCCAGCTATCTCTGTACCCTGGTGAGAGGAAATGCATTTGGATGGACACAATGGGGTCCTGACGTGTTTAATTCAGAAATATAGAGAGAGATTAGAGACAGTTTGCAGTTTTTTTCCTCCTCTCTCAGCTCATCAGTGATATGGGATTTTGAGAGACACCTGCTGGAAGATTAAAGGGATGCTGGTGAGGCTGCCAGGACATCGTGACTCCTAATCCAATTGTAAATGTCAATGTAGTTCTTTGTCTAGCAAAGGTTTCTTCCCAAATAAAAAATGAATTGTGATGCCAGCAGCGCAATACATATAAGCCACCCTACAATAACAAAGCAGTGTGTAAAGCCCAGGAGTTACTGCCATTAATGGGAGTTAGGCTCCTAAATACCTCTGTGTACTAGTGGACCATCTGTAAAATGGAGATAATGATCCTTCCTTTTGCCCACCCTTAATTTGGATTCAAAGTTCTTCGGGTCAGGGGTTTGCACAGCACCATGTGGCCTTGATTGTGGTTGGAGCTTCTAGGCTAACCTTTTTAAAAAGGTCTCAGCTTTGCCTAAGGATGTCGATAGCCCTCAGGATCAGGCTCTCCAAGCAGACAGGGGAACATAATGTTTTTGGTAGAGTTGCTAGGATGTGATTGATTGACCAGAATAAGCTGAATTAGTAGAACTCGTTCATTTCTAAAATGTAGCTTAGTCACTATGGTCACTTCTCGTGGCATGGAGTGTGCAAGGACTCAAGAGGCATTCCTTCCACAGTGGTGGTAATACATTTGTATGGACCACAACTTAAACTGACGCACACCAATTAAATTGACGCACACCAATCAGTGGGGACTCCACTATTAAGTCGATGTAGTGCAGCTGAACGAGACGAATGCCGCAGGTAACGTGATGCAACCCTGCTCTGGGAGCAGGAACTCTGGAGATGACACATTTTGACAGATTTTTAGTACAAAGAATCTCTAGTCTACGGAGCTATGAAATAAACAGCAAACCCCAGCAAATACATTATTGTCTATCGTAGACTACGTCTACACTTGGAGCTGGGCATGAGATTCCCTGCTCGTAGAGACAGGCTCACGCTAGCTCAGTGAGGGCTAGTGCACTCAAAATAGCAGGGTACCCAGGGTAGCAGTGGCACAGGCTAGCTGTGCTGAGGCTAAACTCCCCCAGACCCTGTGGGCATGTATTTGGGGCCACTAGCCCATGCCACCACGAGCCAGTGCCTGTGCTCCCACGGTTATACTACCGTTTTTAGTGAAATAGCACAAGTATGTCAACTCAAACTGGGGATCACCCCACACACACCCCCAGCTCCAAGTGTAAAGGTAGCCTAAAAAAGTGAAACCCTCCTGGGCTAGCAAAGCAAGCTGGGAAGCAGATCATCCCTTCTCTTTTCTGTCTGTCCAAACACCTGGCTTACTCCTGAGGTGGGACAACAGACCAGCTGGCACCTTAGGAGGGGTTACAACTGACTTTGAGAAGTCGTGATGGCTTTGGTGGGAAGGAGAGTGGAGTGGGAGGAAATTGACTTGGCTGTTTATCAGAAGAAGATTGACAGGGTTTACTATAGCAACAAGGAATTATCAGGTAGGATAACCAATCAGTCAGTCAAACCAGACTGGAAATTCCTTCAGAGCCATGTGCAGTGAACTCTGTTTAAAGGGACTGCCTAAGGGACTATTGAAAATCACTTGCTGAGTAAAGAGGGTCAAAGACAACTGTACCAGAATCCATGTGGATGTGTTTAATTGGTCACTTAAGACAGGGAGGCTGGAGGTGAAGGACATCTCTCTCTCATTGAAAATCAAGGGCATAAAATGCAACTGTAAAATTTATACATATCCTGTGTGCCTGTGCTCCCATATTAGCATATTCAGAAAGGCATTTCTGTGGGCCAGTGGGGTAACTGTACACACAGGCAGCTAATCAGAACTATACCCAGGTGCCAAGATTCAGAAAAACCCAAAGTTCTAAGTGTTGGAATCTGAAGCTTCATTTCGACCTATTCTAGAGCATGGGGCCAGATGTGAAATGTGAATCTGAGCCCAGATTTGAATCCCAAACCCCTCAGTGCAGGAATCTCTGTATCTGATGTTTGGGTTCAGCCTACTATCAAGATAGGGGCCAGCTGTGAAATTTGGCTCCAGCCTTTGACACTTGCATCAAGATTTTGAGTTTGGATCTGGGTGTTTGGATCAGGTCCATCTAATGTCACCAGGCCTCTGTTTGCTGGGATGAGGCACTGAAGGGGGACTTTAGAGATCTGGTGTCAAGTCCTTGTTCTATCACAACCTCCTTGAGCAAGTCACTGAGGGTGAAATGTTCATGGGTGCTCAGTGTTGGCCTAACTCTGCTCCTACTGAAGTCAGTGGCGATGCTCCCATTGACATGGATGGGAGCAGAGTCAGGCCAATGCTAAGTGGTTTTGAAAATCCCAGGCTTAATCCCTCAATGCCCCATTTATAAAATGGTGGTAATAACCCCTCCCGATCTCATGGAAGTGGGAGTTACTAGGAGGATCCAGGTTAATGATGGAAGTGCTCGGATGTTATCATGACAAAGACCATATCAGTACAGATTTCTGTGTACAGGCACCATTGGTGAAGCAGTGACTACACCAGTCTCCGTCCCTGACACGTGTCTGTGTGGCTCTGGCTAACTTCTCCGAGAGCCCCAGGTGAATGTGAAGGCAGATTGTAGACATCAAAGCTGGCCAGCTCCAACCATGCCTCAAATCCCTAGAAGCTGTGAGAGTGAGGCAGAAAACTCTGCCTGTTTGCAAGTGGGAATGAGGGACCTGCACCTGAGCACCAGATGTTCGAATGTTCGTCTGTCTCAGCTCCTCCTCGAGGAGCAGAAGGGCTTTCACTGCAGCTAGCTAGCGTCTTTGCTAGGGCCGGAGCCTCTCCCTCGATGGGTGGTGAGTGTAGAAGGACGCAGCTCTCACAGCTGCCCTGATTCTCCCTGTCTGCTGTGGAGAAAGATAAGAAGCAATGTGAATCCAATATTCGCTCTCAGTAGGAGTGAGAGATAATCAGCAGAGATGCACCGCTGCAGAGCACAGCCTGCTTGCTGTCAAGTCACAGAGAGGAGAGTGCTAGCTAATCCCTCCTTAATCTCTCAGGTTCAAATTTAAAAAGTTCCTCTCCGGTTTCGGCTCTTGCACTGCCCGCAAGGAGTCCATTGGCCAGTGTCGTGGCCTGGGTTAACCACAGCAGTGTATTTCTGAAATCTCTCCTCTTCCTGGTGGCGGAGGGCATCTCTGTGTCTCATGACAGAGCTCTTGAAGGCCAATCAGCCAGTTAACTTGTTTGACTGGCAGCAGCCCCCTGCCCCCAATTCTCTATCATGAACGGAGGGTGCCTTGCCTTGCTTTCCGTTTATTGGAAGAACCTTGCGTGACAGCAGCAGGAGCTATAATGATACACAGTGAGAGAAGAGCTTCAGGGTGGGTCCCTGGGATGAGCAAACAGTGGGTACTCCAGTTGGAGAGAGGTTTCACATCAGCAAGTCCTGGGTGTGACAGTCACCTCATAAACCCAAGGGGTAATGGTTAGATTGTAAGCTCCTTGGGGCAGGGGCTGTCTTTTTGTTCTGTTTGTACAGTGCCTAGCATAAGGGGGTCCTACTACTGCCATACACCTAAATAAAATTTTTCCTCTATTAAGTAGAAGCATCAGTTTTCATCGGAATAATAAAGCCTACACCCAGTAGTCTAAGGCAGAGTTTTTCAAAACTTCCTAAGGGAATTAGGTGCCCAACTCCCATTGGAGTTAGGCTCCTTTGAGAATCCCAGCCTGGAATCTGTAGATATCTCTAGTTACATTCTGGGGGGAGACATGCTAAAAGATATGTCTAGCCTCAGTTACCCTCTGCCAAGAGCTCACTGAGCCATGGGACTCTCTCAACCAACAGAAGGGATCCAGGAGGGACCCTTCCTTTCCCTTTGCAATGTCATTAGGTGCTGTAGAGATGCCCATGTGAGCTCAGAACTCCCTCTTGTAGAATTACAGAAGATAGAGGGAAAGGACCTAGGAAGTCACCCACTCCATCTTCTGCCAGTGCAGGATTCTGCCCTACAGTTTGCTCTCTAGTCTTTTAAATGTCCCAAGCAACTGGCCTTCCATCACTTCCCCATGGAGATGATGTGGCTGAATATATTTCACCATATCAGGGAGGTTTCCCTCATATTCAACCTGCTTTTTCTAGCATTCCCTTCTCCTACGTACTGTTCCTTGGTGTACCAGCCGTTCAAACAGTTGTAGACTGTTAACACGCTCTCTAGCCCTCCATCATTTTTGCTTCTTGCCAGCTCCTTCTGGTTTGTCAATGTCGTCCTGATGATACGATGACTGCAGTATTCAAGGAGCACCTACTGGTGCCTACAGAAGTGGCATGCTTGGGTCTGAGACAGCCTGTGGCCAATGGGTTGTGTATTTTTATTGCACTCATCGCTATAATATCCAAGTGCCTCATAGAGTCCCTTCTAGCGGAGCAGAGAGAGGCCTCTGAAATCAATATAAAGGGGATCCTTCACTGAGGCTGCCAGACACAGACTAGAGTGGGTCAGTTGCGACTCGCAGCACAGCATGTTCCAAACCCCGCATTGGCTGGAATCCGTGTTTGCATCATCCCTGTCCAGGTGGTGATTGATTCAGGAACTAGTGTCAATTTGCTGGATGAAGAAGCTTGAGCTTCATGTCACACTCAAGGAGAATGTACAGAGTCTGTCTGTGTCAAGGAGCTGAAATAAAGACTCATCTATGGATTTGCTACAACAGAGTCTTTTCTCTTCCCTGCTACAATGCGCTCTTTTGCCCCTGAGGAACACACTTCACTGTCTCAGATCCAGGGCCTCTTTGCCCCTGGATCTGAGTGAAAGAGTCAGTGAAAGGGGACTGTAGCCATTTTGTAACCCTAACCCCTGTCATATGACAGAGGCCATGAAATCAAGATCCCAACATTCCTGTGTCTGACCTTTATCACACCTTCCTCCTTCCCTCCCTGTCTATTGACCAGCTAGTAAGGTAACAGTGCAAAACTATTCTAGATGACATGATCCTGACCCAGCCAACTATACTGTGTGGTTTGTGTGTGTGTATATAAACAGCACATAGTGGGGGGGGGAGTGTGTGTAGACACACTTTGATTGTCTCATCTTGGTTAAATTACTGCACATTTCTAGCCACTAGTTTAAATTGTGTTGTCACTTTTTGGCTACAGCTTGTGTCTTGGGAGCTGTTCCATTATCTCCCAGTGAAACCCGTTCCATAACTTGATCTAATCAACCAAGTACTATGTGTTCTTCTGATCTTGGAGAGATATGGCACATGTCCGGGCAGGAACAATCTCTTAGCTGAACCTTCTCACTCCTGTCACTCTCCTGACAGATAGGGACACAGGGACGGAATCCAAAGACAGGAGAAGGCATTCACTTTAAGAGACTGCATTTCTCCTTTCTAGCCACAGTGTGTCCGTCTTATTCTATAAGGTGCTCAGCTGGGCACCAGTTCCAGGGGGACAAGAAAACAGCTCTGCTAAAGCAGCCAAGGCTATGGGAGGGCTCTGGCCCCCGTGCAGGGAGGTCTGTTTGTGCATCCTTCGCTTTCCGTGTGCGCAGTCCACCTTGCCCGTGAGCAGTCAAACCAATAGCAAGCCCTGCAGTGGGGTGTAGATTGAGTCTTGCTGGTACAGGATGCCATATTCGGGTGAATACAGAGTTTGTTCTTCAGTTCCCATCCCCTGTGTCCTGAAGCCATAGGGCCCGGGGTCATCCCCCTGGCTGACATCCTCAGGACCAAGGACAGTTCCAAACCCTATAACAGGCTCCAGAAGGCTAGCAGAGCCATCATCTCCAGAGCGAGGGAGCCCAGTGGAACCAATCTCCAAAAAGGCAGATTGCATGTAATGACAAAGCAGGACTTCCTCTCCCGTGTGAATCACTGGCACCCACACTCCAACACTAGCAGACACAACACATGGGAACAATACTTATGTAGCACACAACAAAGATTAACAGATCAAACCTCCCAATGCCTAGGTGAGCTTTATCAGCGCCATTTTACAGATGGGAAAACTGAGGCAGCGTGGCTGAATGCCTTGCCCATCGCCACAGAGGGACTTCGTGTCAAGAGATGGCATTAGAGCTAAAGAGTTCCCAGCTCGTAGGCCTGCATGAAAGCCACTAGCCCACACTACCTTCCTTCAGAGAATGCTGCAATGCAAGTGGGAACTTCTGCAGCAGGCAAAATGTGTCACATCTCATACGCAAAGGAACACAGGGCTTGATGCTCTTCTCACACCTGAGTAACATCAGTGGAGTTACTCCTGATTGACACGGGCATGGGAGGAGTGTCAAACCCACTATGCTCACATGTGAAGTACACACTGGGCACATACCAGACAGGCCTTTCACTGGCATGCATTCACAGCGGGGCACAGCTGATAAGTGGGTGTTATTTGGCAGTTTCCTCAACTGGGATAGGGGGGTTCAACTATGTCACAGCCTAGTTTTTCCGCAGGGCTCCTTTCTGATATGTGACTGCTTCCCTGGTGATACCCAGCCATTTCCATCTCTGTATCCAGGTGGCTTTAGGCTGAGAGATGAGTAATCAGGGATTGCCAAATGCAGGTATGAGAAGCTGCCACATGGCTCCTTACCTGTTAATCCACCTAAAGGATATACGAACTTTTCCTGGAGACATGGCATTTCTCCCCTAAGCCAGCAGAATCTGTACTGAGACACCTCTTTCCAGACAGCCCCCCCCACCCCCAGTTGGAGACCTGTTCGCTCTTGGCCAGCGTCAGGCAAAAGGCTGTGAAAATCCTGCTTCAGAGCATGGGAGGTAGGTGGAGAAACTCCACATTACATCCTAGATAATCAGCAGCTCAGCGCAGATTGGGCCAAGGATCTCAAGGGAGGATACAGTGCTGCCAATGCTGTTGCTGCTTAGACATTCATAGATGCTTACAGGCCTGAAAGGACACATGTTGCTTCTATTATAGTTAATAGGACTTGCTCTCACACAGTCTGGATGCCAAAGACCCTTTAATAATCCTTACTCTAGCTGCTGCTGTAATTTGGGTGAATTATCCAATCACCCTATGGAACCCCTCAGGATTCAAACATTAAAATCCTCCTGCCTTCTGCCAAGGGCCTGATTCTGTTACTATGGCAACTTTTAGCAATGCTCTCCTGAGCCCTTTACTACCTGCGGAGAAACATATGCCATTGGGATATTGGGAGGTTTTATATTTTTAATTTCAGGTGACAATTAATCCTGCTGAAAATAAGTGACTGTAACAAGTTGACTGTGTTTGCCTGACAGATCACATCCTTCTAGCAGATGTTGAACCATCTGGCTAAGGGTTAAACAGCTTTTGCTGACTCATTGAGGCAGGTGACTCATAACCCGACTTGGTATAAAAGAGGTGGGAGTGGCTCAGTGGGGGAGAGAGGATTGAGAGTGTGGGCTGAGCAGTCCTGAGGGAGGAACCTTAGGAGCAGCTGAGCCTGAGGAGTAAGTCTGAGCTGATCTTTATCTTTGTTAATTGAGCCACTCAGGTTGGGTTTGGACTTCTTCAAATTGTGCAGGCTGAATGTTGGGTACGGTGCCTGCATGCCAAGGGGAGCAGGGGGAGTGCTGTGCCAAACTGACACATGCATGCATCTCTGATATACCCACTCCTGGCCTGCAGCACCCTCTGCTGTTCTTAGGCAAAACTTGCAGCTCACCTCCAGTGGAACCCCATCTTTCTCAGGGCCATGAGCCAGGTAGAGACAAATGCTATCTTCTTTGACCCCCAGTTCCTTGTGCCATCTGTCCTACAGAAAATCCCCATCTGGTCCTTTCCAGACACTGAAACAAACTGTTTCTGGGGTGAACAGAATCAGCATCAGGGAAACAGATGAAGCAACAGAGACATTAGTAGGGAAGAGCACAGGTCATCCAGTGCCAGGAAGGGAGCCGTGGTACAGAAATTAAGTCCAAACCTGCACAAGGGCAGTCCCTCTCAAGCTTTGGTTGTGCAGCTTTATGGAGGGTAATTTCTGGGGAAAATTGTGAGTCCAGTAAAAGAAATTCAGCGCTGGTGTCAACGCAGGCGCTCAGCCACCAGTGTGAAATATCCCACCACACGTTGATGTCAGCTGGGGATGGTTTATGCCATCAGGAAGAAGCCATTTGTTCTCTATTATGAGGGACAGCAATGGGCTGGAGTGCTATGTACCAATCAAGGGACCCACCCACCCACACAGGGCATCCCCAATCACTCTCTAGGTTATGGAGCGTGAGCCAAAGCTGTTGGTTTTATTTCCCGGGAAGGGATTGAACGTCCCCCTCTCCCTTCCCAGGCTTTCTCTCTCTCCCTCCCCACCCCAGGTTCCCTACTCTTTCTTTTTATTTCTCTTGCTCTCTCTCTCTTTCGTTGTTATTGTGAAGAAATTCATGCAAACAAAGCAGGGAACTTCCTTTGAGCTCTGCACACAAGCCAAGGGAGGCTAAATATAGTAACAGGCACAAACTCACCAATTACTTGGTAATGCATTTTAACCCCCTTTGCTGATCCTTGTCCACTTTCCTTCCTGTGCTGCCTTCAGCCGTCAGCATTCTGCTGAAATCAATGGAACACTAAACCGCAAAGTTGGTGAATTCCACCTAGATGTACTTGGGGCTTCTGGGAGCAAGGCAGATGAGCTCCACCTGGGTGTACCTAGGGCATTCAGAAGCAGGACAGGTGCACTCCACCTTGGATAGAACTGGGATGATCAGCAGCAATCCAATGCTCAATATACCCAGCTGTGGATTGCTTCTATCTATCCATGAAGTTATTACTTTCCCTTCTATCTTGTAATAAAAAAATGTTCACAAGTCCTACGTGTTTACCCTTATTGTTCAAAGTTGACGAATTGCAGATATGCAGGATCACAAGCTGTGCTTTGAAAGGAAAACCCCAGGGAGATCTCCCTACCCTCAGCTAGCTAAACATTTTGGCCAACTTGTACAAATGTGGCCGCTGATTTTGTGGTGCTTTGATATGCTATACGCTGGGTCTGATTGTCAAAGGTGCTGAGCACATGGAGTGGTGGGAGCTCAGTACTTGTGAAAATCAGGGTCCTGGCTATCTCATAGTCAGAATCTTTCTCTGAAAACATGGGTCTCCGTGTTTATTTAGGTAGGGCGCTGGAGGAATCACTGGCGTTTTCCTTTAAATAGACAAGCTTTGATCGCAGGATTTTCCTTCCCCTCTCCAGAACAAGCATATCCATATTTCACAGACTAGTTTAAAGAGCTCTGTCTGTATAGCACAGGTTCTGTGGGCATTGCTGTGCGATCGATCCCTTCTTCTAATGGCTCCTCCCATCTTTGCTATTTAGCGAGTTACAAAAGGTGGTAAAGCTGAATAGCTTTATATCTCTTTCTATCTGCAGTCTCCATTAGGTTCCTGTCTTTACTTGCCTCTCTCATACCCCTGATCCCTCTGCTCACCTGTTTTGCTTAACTTTGACATTGGGAGCCTTGCATGTATTACAGGGTATATCTGCTGTATCTAGATCTTTCATCTTTGCCTGCTCACCTGTGCCCAGATCCAATGTGAACCCAGAGGAAGGATCCTTTCATTTCCTTTTAACCATCTTCAGCTAAATATACAGCAATATGCAAGGGCTGCAGTTGAAATAATCCCTCTTTCCTGAGCCTGATGACTCTGTTCAGGTGTCTGAAAGACTGGAAAGGACCTAACAAGCAGGCAGGATCACTCCTGGGACACAGACATAGGCCTGGGACAGGTGCTGCCTTAATTTTTGTGTGGGTGTGTTCATGTGTGACAGACACAGCCTGTTGCCTCTTCCTGTTCTTTTACTTACTTTGTTACTAAGCCCCCTGAGAGGTCCGGCACCGGATTGCTCTGGTGCTGCCACAGACCAAAGGCAGTTCTGGCAATGGACTCATGTTGCATAAACTAGATCAAATCTACATTGGCTGCTCACAGCCACCATAGGTTGGCCATTCCCCCTGTTATTTCAAACCTGGCCTCTCGGAGCCAGCCCTCGCAAAGTGTCTCTGTGCTGATCTTCAGAACCCCTGCTTCTCTGTTGCTGAGGGTTTCCTTAGCAGATGCTTTGTGATATGATAGCTGTAGATGGCCCCCCGCCTCAAGGGTGAGACCAATGCTGGCTTTGGAGTGATCACCACTAGGAGTCACCAGGCACCATAGTTCAGTTCTTATGGAGCTCAGTGGGGAGTTTTCTAAGTGGCATGTGGTTGAGAAAAGGAGTTGTGGAATGCCGGAGAACTCTAGCTCCTACACTGTCTCATAGACTTTAAGGCCAGAAGGGAACATCGTGGTCATCTAGTCTGACCACCTGCATGTCGCAGGCCACAGAACACCACCCACCCACTCCTGTAATAGACCCCTAACCTCTGGCTGTATTACTGAACTCCTCAAACCACAGTTTAAAGACTTCAAGTTACAGAGAATCCACCATTTACTCTAGTTCAAACCAGCAAGTGACCCCTGCCCCATGCTGCGGAGGAAGGCAAAAAATACCCCAGGGTCTCTGCTGATCTGACCTGGGGCAAAATTCCTTCCCAACCCCAAATCTGGCGATCAGACTCTAAGCATGTGGGCAAGATCCACCAGCCAGACACCTGGGAAAGAATTTGCTGTAGTAACTCAGCGCCCTCTCCATCCAGTGTCCCATTTCTGCCCATCGGAGATGCTTGCTACTGGCAGTCGCAGATGGGCCAGATGCCATTGTAGGCAGTCTCATCATACCATCCCCTCCAAACACTTATCAAGCTCAGCCTTGAAGCCAGTTGGGTTTTTCTTCCCTGCCCCCCTCTCCACTTGGAAGGGTGTTGCAGAACGTCACTCCTCTGATGATTAGAAACCATCGTCTAATTTCAAGCCTAAACTTTTGATGGCCAGTTTATATCTGTTTGTTCTTGTGCCAACATTGGCCCTTAAGTAACTCCTCTCCCTCCCCGGTGTTTATCCCGCTGATGTATTTGTAGAGACAATCATATTTCCTCTCACCCTTCATTCGGTTAGGCTAAACAAGCCAAGCTCCTGACGGGTACGTCTCTCATGAGCCCAAGTCAGCTGACCCGGATGTTTAATTGCTGTTAGATGTACCCTAAGTGTCCTCCTCCTGCCCAGCAGGCTATCCAGAGAAAACACACTCAGCCAGATTGGAATCATTATTTCATCAGACAAATTCTCACTGGCTCATCACACACTTTATTATTAGCAGTACAGTAGCACCCTGAGGCCCCAGCTAAGATCAGGGCCCAGTTGTGTTAGGCCCTGGACCTGCACCCAGTGAGAGAGAGTCCCTACCCCAAACAGATTACAATTTAAATGGACAAGTCACAGGGTAGGAGGGGAAAGTGAGGCACAGAGCCGTGAGGTTACTTGCATCACACAGCAGGTCGGGGCAGAGTTGATTCGCATTTTAGCATCCTAGGCACTGGACTAAACTGCTTCTCAGTCACAGGCTTAGACCCCATTGTGCAAGCTAAATTTCCCCCCAATTCACTGGTGCCACCCAGAGCTCAGCCACCAAACTCATGTGACCTGTGGCTCTCAGCAGGATCTCATTCTTTGCACCATCTGATTCCCTGAGATGCCACCTGTATCGTTAGTTAGAAGCACCTCAGATCCCAGGCAAATTTGGCAATGGACTCAGAGTGCCACCTACAGCAATGCAATATCTGTACTTAACCGTTAGCACTCTCCCCATGTCTGTCTGCTTAGATCCAGGGAGCAGGTGTTATCATTGTGCAACAGGAGAGCATTAAACCTCCTGTAGAGTGTGGGAAGATTTCACAAGCTGCAGCAGAGTCCGACCCTGGGAGCTAACTCCAGTTGCGAAGAAACACAAATCCAAGGGGACAGCTTGAGACAGGGGCTAGCAACTGCCATATTGCAACTAACTAGGGAACATTTCCTGCAAACTGGGCAAAGGCTCCAGGATTAACCGCTGTACACTTAATAAATGCGACTATAAATTACTGCCCATCAACCTGGCAAAACTCACTGCATCACAGCCCACAGTCTGTGAGGCTGGCAGAGCACCAGCCCAAGCGGTGGAAATGGTAATGCTGAAGCAGGCTAAAACCAATTACTGGCTGTCAAGTACAGATGGGGAATTTGGCAAGCCACGCCGCCTGCCTGGGACTATTTCCGTGCTGGTGAAATGGCAGTACCCTTCACCATGGCTGTCCAAGGCAGGTAGTGACCTCCCCAAAAGTCCAGATCCGGGTGGCTGGATGGCGACAATGCAGACAAGCTGAGCTACAGAACATGGTGTGTGCGAGGGTGGTGAAGATCAGGCCAAGCTGCAGCATAGTGATGGGGAAAGTGATACTCCGCCTAAGCCAGCGGTTCCCAGATGGAGGTCTCTGGCCCACAGCTAGTCTGCAAAGCACTTCCACGAAGTTGTGGTGAACTCTTCAAGTGGAGACGCTCTCTGCTATTTATAGCCCAGTCCAGGATTCTCATCGGGTTTCCAGAAGCATTACTGACCAGCTGAGCTAGAAAATCCAAGCCAAGCTCTGTCCCCACTAGGAGGCTGCTTCAAATCTCTCTGGCAGGAGCCTCTTTCATGTAAAGGCAACAGTGGGGAAATTTCCAGCTGGCACCAAAGTTAAAGAGAGTGTCAGGAATGCAGAAGCCAAACTGCAGAGTGAGCAGGAAAACTCACAGCAGGGCGGGATGGAGGCAACAAGAGAAAATTTGGTACCGGTGAATGTAATGCCGATCATCAGGCAGAGGAACTGCAGCTCACAGATAAATAATGTCCGGGAGCGTATCTAAGCAGCCGCATTCATTGCATTGAATTGCATTTATTTCCTTTGGTCACCATACCATGCTGATCATTAACCGTGGCCCATGGAAAGGTGCGGGTTTGGGAGGTTAGAAACAAAGCTGTCCACAAACGTAGCTCCAGCTTACGATCTGATCCACAGCCTGATCTTTCAGAGCCACTGATCTATGCTGGGGAATAGCAATAACATTCTGTCAAATACTGGCAAAACTCCTCCCAGATTGTGGAATACTAGAGATGCTTCAAAGGGGCCCAGAGCTGCAGTAGAGGCCTGGGGCCTTTAACACGGATGGCTCAGCTTCCCATGGATCCATATGGGAAACTGGATTCGCTCCCGTGGGAGCGAGGGGGCAACCGCTGCCCCTCGGGTGGGACAGTGTGTAGGACTCTTCAGGAGAAATCCCTGTGGAGTTTGCACCATCTAAGGCTCCTCCAGCAGATGTTACCTGGCAGGTGGAGGGTGGTATGAAGAAGTCATCAGCCCCATGTGTGATAGTCTGTCATTGCGTCATTGTCCCTATATGGCCATGAATGGTTATTGTATGCACCCATATTACAGAGAAGGCATTCCCGACAGGCACCCAGGTTTTCTGAACTGTGAAACTCTGGGATTTCGCCCTAAAGGGCTTCATGAGAGCACTTTTTGGTGTTGATCCCCTGCTTCCACTTCACATTGATTTTGGGGCTCCAGGCATCTGGGCTCTTCAAACAAAACACTGCTCTTGGGTCAAAACTTTGGAATCCCCACAAACTCCACTCCACTCAGCCCGAAGTGAACTTCCAAGTGAACTTCTGAGGGTCAGGGCTGTGCTGACCCCAGCTGAGTTTCCTCCTTCAGGGCACGGTACTGGTGTGTGAGCAGCACTCATTGGTTCTGCCAGGGAAAACTCTCATGGGAATATGGCATTGCCCACCCCAAGAGAGTCGGGTCTAAAAATAAATCATGCGATTGGCTGAGATATCACGAGATCTTTAAATGTCATAATTTGGGCCACATTTCCAAGCTTTTCTCCTCGCGGGCTAGAAGTGTACCTTTTTAAAAAGGAAAGGTGAGCTACTCTGGTAATCACCTGACTCCAGGAGCAGGGGTAATAAGAAAAACGCCAAATACCAGTGACTCGGCAATACTGGACATAGGAGGGTTGCATCTACCAGAGCCAGGCCCCTCTTCCCAACCCATGCATAGTTCCCCCTCCCACAGGCAGGGATGTGCCCAACTCTCACCATAGTTCAAGGATGGTGGGAGGGAACACTCCTTAGCTCTTGCATGCTGGAGGCTCCTGAAGAGGGAGCCTCCCCATCTCTTCCCCACAGCTCTCGGGCGCTCTGCAGAGCCATTAGCAATTGCACATGGGGAAGGGCAGTAAGGGGAGGTAGAGACATTCAGCTCTGCTCTCCCTGGATTGTTGTCCTAGCAGCAGTGAGAGTTACGAGCAAGGAGCTCCCATGCCCAGTTACTCCTGTGATGGCGATCTCTTTCCAAAGGAGTACTGTGCAGCCTGGTGCTAAACATTTGCCTTCCATTCTTCTGCGGGGCACCGGCAGGGTTCAGGAAGGCAATTCTGCTCTACCTTCAGTGCTGGCTCCGCTGAGGACTGAGCAGATCTCTTCAAAGGCAATGACTTCCCCTCTGGTGGACTGTATGTCTGATCTGGGTAACGGCTGGACACGGAGATGAGGGAAGGTGGGTCATCTGAACTCACTGGATAATGTAAGCAAGATACCCAGAGCGATGGAGGGAATAAACGCGATTGATACCTGGACTGATACCTGCTAGTTCAGCAAAGGTTAAGAATATCGAGAGAGGGCTATAAAGAGGAGAGGTTGGCAGGAAACAGCAGGCAGCAGAGAGAGAAAAAAACAAAGGGGCTGACATAGCTGGAAGGCTAGATAGGCAAGGAATATGAAAGTGACAGTGTGTATAGAGAAAAAACAAGGTGACTAAATAAACAGCAAGACAGCTGGAGAACATAACCAGGGAGGCAGGGGGATTCTAGGAAGACAAGTAAGCCCGGCAGAGAGATGAGGACTGTAAAGAGAGACATTGAACAGTAGAAAAGCGTCAGGCTTTAGCACTGTTAGTTAACAATTTTCAGCTAGCGGAATCCAGTCCCTAATGGCTCTGGTGACGTGGCTTTAACGATGAGATTCCTGAAGCAGAACTGAAAACACACAGACGCCCTGCTGGGATTTGGTTACCTTCCCCAGGCTTGTCATTGAGAGGAATTTCAATCAGAACCAGCGTGGCAATTAGTGTCTCAGCCTGCAGCTCGACGAGCGGACTCAAGGATTCCCAACACTCCAGGCCAGGCCCCGTGAAACATGCCCAGAGAAAAAGAGGAGGGAGGGGGGACCTAGAAGCGGTGCTGGGGACCATTGTGTTGGGCAGGTGGTGAGAAGGAAAGCAGGAGGCAGAGCAGTGTGTCTGAGATCAGAGTAATTAACCCAGTCATAAAACACGGTGGTGTTGCCTGCTTGGCAAATTGGCAGACATGGCATTAGAGTTTGTATTCCCAGGTCTGCCACTGACTCACTGTGTGACCTTGGGCAAGTCATGGCGCTGCTTCATGCCTCGGTTGTCCCATCTGTGAAATGGGAATAATACTCATTAATAGGTGCCCACCTTGAGAGAGCTTAGGGAGGCTGAATTAATTAAGACCTTTGAGCCGGTGAGCTGAAAGGAGCTGTAGATGTACAGTGCATTATCAGTGTACTCAGTCCTTGGACAACTGAACCTGTATGTTGGGGTGGCCATGGAGGGGACACCTCTGTACTGGTGTTACAGCACCACAACAACGCTCTTTTGCAAGCCTGATTGCAAAGAATTAGGGGTAAAATCATCGCAGAGTGTCTCGATTGGCTTGAGCTAAGGGATCCCCGTGGGTTGAAGATTATCAATTGGCATCTCTCCTAGAGCTAGCATGAGGGGCATCCTCAAAGAACCGACTGTCATGCTGAGCAGTTGAAGGGCAGTTCAGAGAGCATTTACAGCCCTCGCCCAGTTCTTGCACAAGCTCTGTATCCAGTCAAAGGAGCAATATTTAAGAGCGAACACTGATGCCTGTGCTGAGCCTTGCAGCCCTGGAGCTGTTTCAGTTTCATTCACTCCCAGTGGGCAATGAGCAAATGACAGCTATGTAATATATTCTTAGTCTTACAGGCACTAGGTAATGCTGCTCCAGCCACTAATACTCCATTGAGGTAACATTGCAGTTCTGGGTAGAGCTGGTCAGAACGTCCCCAATGGAACAGTTTTCCGAGGGAAAATTCAGATTAGTCGAAATCATACCCTTTTACGGAGCTGGTTCAGTAGAGGTCCAACAGAGCCCTGCCTGGATCCTCAGCAGCCCGGCATTCCAGATTCCCGGCTCTTTAGCAACTCCCATGGCAGGCTGAGGGGGAGCCGAGATGCTGGCTCCAACCTCCTGGGGCTTCCAGGCTCCCAGCTCCCCTTCTGCCTACCAGGCAGAATTTTGTGTAGAATTTATCAAAATAAAACGTTTCATGTTTTCGTAACAAATGTTTTCAGATTTTGTGTCATTTGGAGAATTTCGAAATGTGGGGCTTTTGTCCCGGTCAGGGTTCCTTCCCCACTCTGAACTCTGGGGTACAGATGTGGGGACCTGCATGAAAGACCCCCTAAGCTTATTTCTATCAGCTTAGGTTAAAACTTTCCCAAGACACAAAATTCCCCAGATCTGGGATTCAGTATGCTGCCACCACCAAGTGATTTAACAAAGAATCAGGGAAGAGACCACCTGGGGACGTCTTCCCCCAAAATATTCCCCCAAACCTTGCACCCCTTTTCCTGGGGAGGTTTGAGAATAAAAGATGAGCACAGACCAGCCTTGGGTTTTTAGGACACTAAAAACCTCAATCAGATTCTTAAAAAACAGAACTTTATTAGAAGAACAAAAAAAAAATAAAAGAAACACTCTGTAAGATTAGCATGGAAGATAATCTCACAGGCAGTCAGATTCAAAACATAGAGAATCCCTTTAGGCAAAACCTTAAGTTACAAAAAGACACAAAAACAGGGATACACATTCCCTCCAGCACAGCGAATTTCATAAACCAAAAACAAAAGAAAATCTAACGCATTTTCTAGCTAGTTTACTTACTAACTCAATAGGAGTTGGATTGCTTGCTTTCTTGATCTGTCCCCGGCAGAGGCATCACACAGACAGACAGAAAAAACCTTTCCCTCCCACCCCCAGATTTGAAAGTATCTTGTCCCCTTATTGGTCATTTTGGTCAGGTGCCAGCCAGGTTACTTGAGCTTCTTAACCCTTTACAGGTAAGAGGATTTTGCCTCTGGCCAGGAGGTATTTTATAGCACTGGATACAGAAAGGTGGTTACCCTTCCCTTTATATTTATGACAGTCCCAGATAGGAACAACCCCACATTTTGCAATTCCAGAGTTTTCCATGAATTGGCATCACCGTTCTCCACCCCGCTCTAGTTCTGTGCGCTCAAGAAGAGGCGCTTGGATGTCTGTGCTTAGACTGCACATTCTCCACTCATGCCATCCAGGTTTGCTGCTGTGACGTGTTCTGCACCTACCATTTCAGTCCCCGACCCTGTCCGTTCAATTCCATGACACCTGAGTGGTGTGCCAAGCTCTAAACAACCCCTCCTCTCAGCTATCTGCAGATGCCCCCTACGGGCCAACACGCTGTGTCTGGGGCTTGATCCCCTATATCCCTTTGTCCCAAATCTCCGTTCCTGATCTGGTGGCAGGTTGCTAGGTAAAGCGATGCGTCTCTCCCAGGATTAGGGGCAGCTTTTCACTCTGCCTGGCATTTTTCACAAGAAACAGGGAAAAAATCCTGCTCATCTCTATTCCCCAGCCCAGGTCAGAATTATTTTACATGGCTTTTCAGCTTCACCACCCTCCATTCTGACATGAATTTTGCAGCCCACACCCAAAGCTTTATTCCTCAGAAAAGCAAACGTTGTGTGGGTGCTCATTTCCCACAGTGGAAAGATACCATAAACAAATACCAGGATTCCTTTCCCCGCACCCCCAGCTCGCTCCACTCTGCACGCAGCCTGCAAAGAGGCCTGCCTATTAATTTCATGGCCTTTTGAAGGACAAGAGTCCCTGCACCCCTCCCAGGCCCAGCGTGGGCTGCTGTTGCTCAATGACAGCCAACCAGATGCTCTTGTTTATGACTATTGCCAAAGACACTGCCGAGGGCAAAGGCTGCCATCCCCCTGAGAGCAACTTTCCCCACCTGCGGCAGGAGCAGACGCCTAGACGGATCTGCTCACAGGTTTTGCGCCGCATTGGGTATAAATAATGGAAGCGATAAACCCTTCCGTGGCTGCTGGGGGAACACTGAGGCGGACGTGTGCCCTCTAATGTTATTAGTGACGGGATTCTTGCCACGCAATCTAACTGGTGGATAATGTCTCCCTTGGGTTAGCCCTTTATGAGCAATCATTGCTCTGGTATGTCCCTCGGCTTGGGGGGCCCTGGGGCAGAGCTGGGTCTGTAAAGCAGCTGAGAGAGTGTAACAGGTACTGTGTGGGCCAACGTTCGTTAGCACTGCTCCACTGACAGCCCCCAAAATGTGCCTTTTCCCATGGGGGAGGACTCCTGGCTGAGGGTGCCATTCAGAGAGGAATTCTCTGTTCTTCCTGCCCTTCGAGGAGAGGGAACATGTACATTTCCCAGTGACTCCAGCAACAGGAACACACTGCCCTGCTTCTGGCATTGAAGGAACTTGTGCCTGCTGTCATCATACCAGGGAGCGGCCTGTTTGTGCTAAGACTGTGAGGCCACGTTCGGATGATAGCAATGGTGGGAGACAGGTTTTTTTTGGGGGGGTGGGGGGGTGATATCAGAGGCTCCGTCTCTGGCATGTAGCACTGTGGAGCTAAACCCGGAGTAGGCCGGTCAGTGCACCCCTGCTCCCCAGGATGCTTTGCTAGCAGTGAGCTGTTCTAACAGCGGTGCACCCCAGTGTCTGGGAACAAACGCTTTGGGTGTGGTGGGATGCATGGCCCTAGTGTTCTGCATAAAAGGACAAGTTTGGGGGGGGCGGGGCAGAACTAAAATCCGGGCGATGGCAGGAAAAGTGAGTTTGAATGTGTTGGATTGGGCACCCAGACAGAGGCCAGGAACAAAAGGAAAGTTTAGATGTATGTATAGAGATGTGTCCTCAGGCCAGGGGCACTCAGTAAAGGTATGGAGGCTTTGGGGTGTGAGACCACTCCAGGGCTGAGGTAAAGGTCTGGAGCTGTTGAGGTGTGTGACCCCCCCCCCCAACACACACACACGCTCTGGGGCTGAGGAAAAGGTCTGGAGATGTTGAGGTGTGAGACCCCCACTTTGGGGGTGAAGGTAAAGATTTGAAGGTGCTGACTGGAGAGAGAGTGTGGTACAGTGGAAGGGAACTGGCCTGGGACTAAGGAGACCTTGCTCCTATTCCTGGCTCTGCCACTGACCTGCTGTGTGACCTTGGTCAAGTCACTTCCCTGCCCTGTGCCTCAGTTTCCCCTCCTATCCATTGTCTGAATTGTTTCGTTAGTTTGTAATCTCTTCACGGCAGGGACCAACTGTTACTATGTGTATACAGGGCCCAGCACAATGAGTCTTCTGTGTGCTGCTACTAATAATGGATGTGTTTACGTTTCCTAGTGGTTTAGAAATGTCCCCTCCTAAGTCACTCAGCAGGCTCATTGCTGTCTTCAGCTCTCGGGAGGTAGAACAGAGTGAAGATTTCCTGCATCCTCTGTGAAGCTATGAGGATGTCCCTATCTCCCCCTCTCTATCAGCCAAACAGGCTGCCGTCACAGAATCTCCCTTTACCTCAGGTGT
Organism: Natator depressus; assembly: GCF_965152275.1. NCBI lineage: Eukaryota > Metazoa > Chordata > Testudines > Cheloniidae > Natator > Natator depressus. Next base: position 49,237,783 of record NC_134241.1, on the reverse strand, counting down.
ATGTGACTCAGGGAGCAGACAGAAGGATGGCAACAGAAAGAGCACCAACCTCCAGACCAGCCCCAGGCCTCTCCCTGTAACAGGCCTTTGAGAACGGTTGTAGATCTAGCTGTGCAGAGCAGCTCCCAGGTTGTTCCCTCCCTTATGCATTGCTCATTTCTCAGTCCCACACTCACTGATAGGGAGATACAATGGTCCCTTTTACAGCGTTTCTCAAATATTGTGCTTAAGAGGTACAATTCTGCCCCAGTTGTGGGTCGTGCTGGCTGCTCCTATATGGCCATCTTCTGGCCTTCCTCTCTATAATTAGCATGCACCATCCTTTTCCTTCTCCCCATGTGTCACCCAGATTTCTGCTGGGGGAATGAGTCCATGCATTTCTGTCTTTCTAAGTGAGTTTGGTGCAGAGGAAAGGTGAGGGTGTGGAGACTGGACTCCCCAATATATCCACACACCCCAGGAAAGCAGGCTCACAGTCGTATAATAAGGATTTCTCTGAAGACTCCATTTGGATCGATACCTGAGAATCTGAGGCTCTGATTCACTGTCACTCTGCCCTTTGGTCAGACCGTCACATCAGTGCAAAATGGATGTAAAATGCTAGAGCGGTACCACGTTATACTGCTTTCCACAGGCAGAGCACCAGCATAGCAGCTCTCTCTGTCCATCTGACGCCCAGTGCTGCCCTATAGACATCTGTCCCAGACGTCACCAGAGCACCACCCACAACCTTGGCCTCCAAACAGGATGTAAATCCCAGTAGGAAAACGCAATCTAGGTATGTCACCTTCACTGATTCACTCCTCCCACAAGCAGCTCCTCCATATTTTCTTCCAAGCCACTTCCCCTACTCATGGATCGCCCTTCCTAAGCTACTTTGTGAGGCCAAATTCAAATGTCTCCTGTCTATCATGAAGCCTCCAGGCAACTCACCGAATGATTAGGGGGAGGTTGTGGACTTACGGGTAACTTATAGAGCTATTACACACACAAAAACTATGTGAAAAGAACAGTATTAAAGTTGCAAAGTCAAACGCTGCAAAGTTAGGAAATGCCAGAAGTAAGGTTGCCCCGGCAGCCTTAATTCAGTCTCCATTCTAGTAGTCTTGAATGACATCACCACATCCTGCCTTTTCCCTTCATTTCATTGTGTTGTGAATACAAGATTACCCAGAGTGTACAGTTCTTAGTATTGCCAACCCCAAGTGTTCAAATATCATGAGTAAGGCCCCAAAAATCATAATATGATTTTTAAAAACAATCAGTGTTGGGTTCTTTTTATTCACCTTCTGGTTTTTTTTAAGCTTGTAGGGGTCACATTTTCAAGCTTTTCTACACCATTACAATCACTAGACGTGTCCTTATTTTTTTTAAATGAAAGCTGAGAGTCTCACGTAATCACATGACTCTAGGAGCTGGATCTTTAAGACAAATGTCAATTATTATCAGCTGTGATAAAATCATGAGTGGTGGCCATTCTGCAGCAACACGATCGCTTTGCTAATATGTTATAGTCCCTTCCCCTTGTCTCTGTCTTACGGAGATGATAAGCTCTTTGGCCAGGGAAATATGGCTATTTTTTGTTTATTCAGCACTACTGAAGGTGTGCTGTACCATGAATAAGTTATCCACTACCTCCCAGATCACCAAACTGCTGTTATTTTACCCCTCTTGGAGTCTTCAAACTATGCTACGATTTGAGCCTCTTTTGCAGATGAGGAAATTTTGATTCGGCTGCCACATAGTACCTGGGTGAACTATTGCATTTATCCTCTCGATGGTGTTCTGGAACATCACAACATAAAGTCATTTATACAGCGTTGGCATGATTGCCACTGGCCAGACAAGCAGACTGATAAATATCTCCAGCTTAACAGTGACCTGCAGATGATTTTGTTTTAAATTGGGCTTGGGTTTTGCTTCCATATGCTGGATAAGGAACGCCTGGAAGGGTTCTTCTGTTTCATCTTCTTTACAGACAATTTTTCTGACCTGTTTTCTTACCTTAGACATAGTAGGAATCTGCTCAGCTGTGATTTTTCTTTTTGGGAGGCCCTTGGACATGTGCATTGTGAGCTATTGCACCATATTGGAAGGGGCAGGGTGTCACATTTTTAATCAGGACCCATTTTCTTCCAAGTGTCCATAAGGCAGTGGAGTTAAATAGGTGTTAACAAACCAGAAGGGTCTGATTGCCGCCTCCCTTGGGAAAATCCAGGGGAGGGTGCTAGGGGAAAATCTGTAACATTGTCTGCATGGAGTTTCCTCCTGAACCATTCCAGGGCGTGGGGGATTGCCATTCAACAGAATGGGTTCTCAAGTCCCCTGAGTGCCAAGAATCTATGACTCTGTGTTCCCAGTTGCCCCCTGCCCCCAATCCCCGGCAGCACAATTGCACTGGGATTGCACTACCAAGCTTCCCAATCTAGGAGCACTTCCCACAGCCCCCTTTAAAGGTATAGGGCAGGGAAGGAAAAGTAACCCTATCCTGGTCAGCCACTGCATGCCCCTCATGCTATACAGACTTGTGGGGAGCTCTCCACAGGCTCTGGAGGCTGAGAGCACATTGCCACAGAAGGCAGATGATTTCCTCTGTGTCTGGATCAAGGGAGAACGAGCCCAACGGATCTCAAACAGCCTCACAAATCCCTCCTTCTTTCCATTGCTTGGGGTCAGGCACTTGCGATGCCACCGTCTTGCCATGTCTCCCGTTGCCATGAAATCTTCCAGGGTCCACAGCAACCTCCTTCTGCCGCATTGCAGCAGCAGAACCAGGACCCCACTGTGCTAGGCGCTATTCAGACCAAACAGAAAGATGAGGCCGGCCCCAAAGAGCTTCCAGTCAATGAGTTTCTCCTTTGCAGGTCGCCTGTAATAGCTGAACTTACGCAGTGCCCTAGGACCAGAAAACGCCATTCATTCCTTCAGTGCTTTGCCAACAGAAAGGAAGAGACCTGTGCTAAGCTTTATTATCCTCCTCCACCCATTTGGCCTTGCCTGGGTTAAACAGCATGGGCAAGATTCCTCGTTAGGCTTTTAAACAGCAATTAGCGGGCCAGGCCTAAAATCCGGCCCACAGCATATTTTGCTCTTTAGCCCCATTGTTCACGTTTAGACTGTCAGCTCCTCCAATCAGGTCCTGCCTCTTTGCGTGCTTGGGCCCCAGCACCAGGCAGCCTTGAGCTCAGTCAGTGCTGCTGTAACCATCATCACAGGCCGCAATGGAGTCGATATGGCTTCACAGCACGGCAAGTGTGTGTGCATGGGATTTAGGGGGTACTCGTCATTCCCAATTCAGTCAGCCAGAAAATAACCACCAGCTTTGGATACAGATAAGTCAATCAACTTGGGTTCTGTTAGCCTGTTAAATCCCACTCCTGTATCCTTGCACCAGTTACAGTGACGTCAGTACAAGTTTGAGATGCACAGAGTATTCAGGCTGAGGCCCATGGGATGACTCGGTACCCTCTATTTCTTATCTTCTCTTCCTTTTCTATCCCTTTGCTCATTTATTTTAATCTCTCAGCTTAATCTTCTAGTCTTGCCCTGCCACCGCCACCTTCCTAAAGGGGTCTCCTATACAATGTGCAGTGGATGCCAGTCAAAAACTCAGCCTGTGCCACTCTGCAATGGCTGTGGAATCACGGGATGTGCTATTCTAAGTCCAGGATGAGATCATAGTTATTGAAGGGCTTTGGGCCAGAGCGTGTTGAGTTTTAATGGAACCTCTGTATGCTGACCTCTTCATTTGTAGATAAGTAACCCCTGCCAAGTGATTTCTTTCTTTTGCAAGTTTCACATGGTAATGGACTGCTTGCTTTGTGTATGTCTCTGCGTGCATGTGTATATCACTGTCCTCTACTGGAAGGAAGCAGAACCGTCGAGCAACTGACTGGAGCCTCCTTGTATTCAAGCAGCTGGTGTTTGGGCTTTTGAGTGCAGATTCCCCACTTGCCATGAGCTCTGAGTGGGCACAGTGTGTGCACAGGGACAGGCAGAAATGGCCAGAACTTTTTGTTAGCAAATGTTTAATAAAGCTTTTATCCATTCAACCAAAATAGTTTCCTAGATTCAGGGCTGGGTGCTCTGGTGCAGCCAAGCTGTGCTTGGTGCAGGACCAGGGGAGGCCAGTGGACATGGCCTGGCATGACTTAGAGCAGCCTTGAGACAGTGCCTGGCATGACTTAGAGCAGCCTTGAGACAGCTCTAAGTTCTGCCCATGGCTCCAAGGAGCTGTTCCAGCTACCTGGGGCCACTGGAGCATGCCCTGGGCTCCTGGAGGAAGGGTGGCATGGAGCCAGTTCTGGACACTCTGGGAGATTTCCTACATTAGGAAATCTGCAACTGGCCTGTTAAGCCAGTTCTCTGCTTGCTTTACACTACTGGAGCTTCACAAAGAAAACAGACCAGGGGCCAGATCTGGCTCATAGACTTTGAGGCTGAGATTTTCAAAGCTGCCCAGGAGATCTGGATGCCCAGTCCCCATCAGAAAGAGGCTGCTTTGAGCCATGTATTTTCAAAAGTTTCAGTGGAGTCAAAAGCCAGCAACACCCACAAAGAACTTCACTGGCAACAGCGTTTACAGCCTCCTGCTGTTCTCAGGCACTGAAATGCTGAGTTGCATTTTCGGTGTCTCAAAATAGAGTCTGTCATTAAAGTGTCAAGATGGCTGTTCCCCCTTTGATTGTTAATTATTCTTTTTTATTATATTTAAGACACACTAAAAAAAACTAGGTGATTTACTCTCCTTTGTAATTCGATGTAGTGATTAGAATTTCTCTCTTTCATGTGACACTGCAGTTTTCCTTTAATGAAGCATTGCCGTAATGAATTTTCCCGGCGGGCACACAGCGCTGTGTGTGAATTTACAGTTACTCCAGTAGACCTGCGAACAACCAGATTTTCATTTCAGGCAACATGTGCTGGCTGCCTGCTGGGCACTGGCTGAGGGCACAGGGAGGGGCTGCTTCTCCTACCCCAGGCAGAAATGGGGGGTGAGCCAGAAGTAGCACTCTTCCCTTGACTCATAGGTTTTAAGGCCAGAAAGGACCACTACACTCATCCAATCTGACTTCCTGCATAAAACAGGCCATAAAACCTCACCCAATAATTAATAGGCTGGGGACCCAGGTAATGCAACCAGTTGCGCCCTGTAACCCCAAGGGGGCACAATCAGATGAACTGGCTGCATGACAAGGCCCCCAGAGCCTCTGCAGCATTGTCGTTGGGTGGGGCCCTTTTTGGAGCAGGCGTCTTAGCGTAATTTATATTGGAGTAGGCCTGGAGGCATCAGTCAAGATCAGCTTTGTTGCAGTAGGCTCTTTGTGAACACAAAATAAAAAACAGTGCCTGCCACAAAGAGTTTGCAATCTAAATGATGATCCTGGCAGTCCCTCCGGAACTTAAAATCTCCGAATCTGTGATAGACGAGCACTACTGTGATGTCAATAATAATAACGGAGTTGTTATAAGCGACAGGTATACGTGCGAGCAGAATCAGACCTCAGATTTCAAAGTTGCCAGAACACCCCACATGTGCATAGGCACTAACAACGCCGGAGCGGTCGCTCTAACTTCCCATGTGAGACAAGCCCTTTTTCCCAGTGATTCAGATTTCAGGGGACAGAAGGCAGAAGGGGCACTAACATTGCAAGCCACTTTTGTGAATCAAATTGTTTTAAATCCCTCCAGCAACTCACAACCCAGCTTTTCTCTACTGATCCTAAATTTGTATCAATGCCCCCAAATAGGGCACTGTGTCCGTCAGAGAGACAGAAATATCTCCCCTTCACTAATGGCACAGAATACTTTGTGCTAACTGCACCTCACTTTGTTACTCACACTTATAATGCAATTATCGAGGGAATGGCTAAGAAAATTGGAACCACCAAAATGTGTGAGAAACGTATTTGAGAACTGTTCCATTATACCGGAACAAAAAGGGAGAATCGTGTATTAACACAAAATGAGCAATTAAAAGGGAACGTTATTGATGTATTGAACTTAAAAATAACCCAAATGCCAGGAACATGTATTCGAGATCCACAGTTGCCTATGGTGTCATATAGAAAATGCTGGCTTCATACATACTACTGGGGAAATGTACAACTACTGAAGCGTGATGAAAGTTCTCCATTACATCCAGGGTTGGTTCTGTTGGGAATCCTTGTGAAAGATGAGTCTGCTTCTTCTCCCAAACAGACATTGCTACAAGTTCTTTAATGTTGTGCAGTTTTATGTATTATGCAGGAAGAGAAATCCGAGAAGGCTCCAGTGGGTCATGAGAGATGCTCAGACGTTTTACAGTGTGCTACTGATGGATAAATAAGGACAAGACGTTTTTAAAAAACAAAATTGGAATCTGGTTACATACCATGGTCTTTCTTTCATTGGACTCCTCATGAGTCCCTAAGCCAATGCCCAGCTCAAATAGCTGGATTCAGGGGCAGTGGACTGCTTCCTCCAGCTGCAGAAACTTCCATGGAAGTGACTGACGCTCTCGTTATGCACCCCTCCCCCACTGAGTAGAGGACTAGAGCATATGCAGCAGAGGATTCTCTCTCTCTCCTGTAATCTAGCCCACCTGCCCCTGAGCACAGCCAGCCAGAGAGCCCCCTGCAATGACACTCCAGACCTTATAGGGGTGCACACTCCCTGCGCAGCGCCCCCCCAACTTCTGCCCTTCCACAGCTGTGCTGCACACATTCTACTGCCAGGGAACCCTCTGTGGCCTTGTCAATTGGGTCTGGATTCGCCACATTGTTGTGAATGCAGACGCTGCCAGATGGAGCAGAAAGCCGTGCAGTGTCTGACACATGCTTACACCGTCGGGCCCTCCAGCACAGAGTTTCAGTGGTAGAGAAGCGAAGCATCAATGACTGGCATATAGTATGATCCCTTCTGACTGTGGCTTTTTTATACTGTCTCCCAGATACAGTATCACAGTGATGCATGCTGGATACATACACTATCTAAATAGATTAGTTTAGACTCAACAATCCTTCAGATATTTCCTTGCTGCTCACCTAAGCAGACTCTGGCTGTTAAATTATATGCATTTTTCTTTGAGTATTTTTTTAAACTGGCAGTTAAAAGGGGGCTGCTAAAGGGCGAGCAACTCGAGATTGTCAGCTCCAAACAGTTCAGTGCAACCTCGTCAGAATTGCCTTGTCCCCTGTGCAAGGAGAGTTAGTAGATTTCCCCAGGACAAACTACGACCTGCTTTGGGGCAATGAGAAGAGAATAAACAGGATTAGTATTTGCCATCATATCTCAGCCCTAGCTTGCTTTCTCCGTCAGCCTGCTTTGTAACCTTTCTCTCTAGAAGAGAATGCTACTTTCTGGACTCACTGGGCTCAATACTGTGCATGTATCTATTGAATTTCAGTTTGTTTCCATTATAGTATCTAACTCCGGCTGTTCAGTAGCCCAAAAGGCACCTGCTAAGCTCTAGGATCATTGGCTATGTCTGAGGCGTCAACCCAAGCCCATGAATATGTCCGAGTTGTTACACAGGAAGCAACGATGGGTCCAAGCCATGGCATCTGGACCCAACTCCTAACTCAAATGTATTCAAAACTCAGTGGTGTTCAGCTGCTGAGTTCCGGTTCAAGCCTGTGATAGAGATGCCCAAGCAGGGAAGTTCAGGTGTGGATCCAAAACGGCTCAGATTGTAGACATTTGGCTCCGGTGTTCCAGTTTAGGATCATCTCCAACAGGAAGGGAGGGAGGGGAGCGCTGGTATTTCCAAGCATGTGGGTAGTGTGCTTTGGGGTATTTAAATGTCAAAAGGCTGAGCTCAGCGAGCCCTGGCAGCAGGTGGGGCTGGGGCCTGTGATCACCAGAGGTGGGATGAAGGCTTCGCAGCCTCTCCTAGCTCCTACAGAGAGAAGTGCTCAGCTTCCCAAGGAGCTGCCTCTAGCCAGGATAGCCATTGGTGGGCAGGGGAAGCAGGACCCGACCGGCTTGCCTGCCAGTGTAGGAAGGGAGGGCGAGGAGGCCCTGCCTGGCATCAGACGTGGGGCAGGAGGAATGTATGAGGTGGTTGCGTTTGGTCAGAGTTAAGGGGAGACGTTTACCTTCTCCGACCCACAGCAGTTCCCCCATCCCGGGGGGTGTCCGGTCAGGAAGCTCTGGCAGAGGGCAGGACACACCCCGATCAATGCCCCCGAGCAGTACATGCTGAGCGGCAGGTGAGAGAACAACAAAAATGGCAACAAAAGACTCCCCCGCCCCCCGCTGCCACACGCGCACGCAGTTGCACATTTCGGCAACGGATGGAATGGGCCCCAACCCCTTAGTCTGGTTCTCACGCCATTTTCAGTCGAACCGGGAGCTAACAGCTCTTTTCCAGGGACGCTGTAAGAGCCGGCAGGAGCACTGGACGTGCACAAACGCTAGCCATGGCTGCGCTGCTGAAATCCGGAAGCTATGGACTGCTTAGCTGAGCCTGCAAGGGCCAGTCTTTGTTCACAGAGCCGCCTCTCCCCGCCGCCCCCAGCATAAATATACAAACTGAAGCAATACGAGCACATGCAGCAGCCTTTGCAAATCTGTGAAAAGGCCACGTCCCCCTTCCGGTATCTGAAGAACAATCAGGAACTAATTGGCCCATCTTTGGTCTCAGCACTCAGGAAATGTGGCAACGGGCCAGGCTCATCAGCACTCAGCTCACTCGAGGGTCGGATTCGGTGACAGCCAGGGCTCCATGGGAGCCCTTCCCCCACAGCGCGTCCCTGCAAGGGGCTGGGATAAGCTGCCTCCCAGTGCCAGGCTGCACTGCCGGCAGCACTGGCTGGCACTGTGCCGCGGGGGTGGCACTTCCTGGCTCTGGGCTCAGTGCTGTCCCTCGCAAGGCTGAGCCGTGCTGGCACATGAGAGGAGCCGCTGGTCAGGCATTATGAGCCTGATTCACCACTACCCTGCCTCTCGGGATCATTGACACTTGAGTGCAGAAAGCTCCACTTGGCCCAGGGGTACCATTTTACACCCACTTCCCACTGAGGTCTGGTGACTGCCCAAGGAGCAGGGTCTGGATCTGCCCTGGCATGGGGGAGGGCAGCATGTTGCAGAGTGGATGTGTCTCCAGCACCACCAGCATCCTGTCCTGCCCAGCTCCTGTTCAGCAACACCACCTCTGAGGCCAGGCACGTGCAGGAGGTATTAGCTGCTTCCCTCCTTTGAGCCCTGCAAGACAGGTTATGCCTGTTTGCTGCATGGGCACTCTGCTGGAGGTGAGGGGGAGACTCCCTGAGCTTTCTGCCACCTCTAATGTACCAGCATATAGTCAGGGCTAATTCAGCCATAAGGTTCAGCCAGAGACCCGCTGTAACGTGCTCCCTCCCCCAGGCGCACCCCTGTACTGGTGCAGGAAACAAGGGAGGGCAGTTGGCACCTTCCCTGTTCACAGTCTGTAGGGGCTGCCTTCTGCTGTAACGACCCTGATGGGGCTTTGCAGGGTCATAGGCCCACCCCAACGATGCCCCTTTCTATGCCGAATCTTCCCTCTTCTTCCTTCGACCTGCTCCTGCTCCAGAATGCCCCCGGCACCCAGGGCTGCTGTGGAGGCAGCTCAGATCTGCTGGAGCTGGCTCTGTGCCTGGCACAGGGGCCCCCTGACCAGGGCGGATTCTCAGGGGACAGGTCTTACGCCTGCCCTGCAGACTTTGGGGGCTGGCTCAGCTGGCACAAAGGGGCCATAGCACAATGATGAATCAGGCCTGTCACGTCTCCAGGCTTTGGCTGGCCAAACAGCCTGTCTGCTCCCATGCGCTGCTGTAGTAGAGAGCTGGCATAATTGAAACGCAAGTCTTCAAGAAGATGCATTTCCCTGCCCTCTCCCAGGGGAAGTACCGTGATTCCAATAGTCCATCGAAGAGCACGTTTCAACTCGTCCTGCTTGTGAAATCCTGATATCTGCACTGAGTCTGTTTGCAGAGACTAGCTTGAACTAATCTTCTCAGCTCCTGCTTTCCCCCCCTCTCTTTTGGATGGCGGTTTAAAGATCAAAACTCCTTCCAAAAAGCTGTGAACTCCAGCTCTCCTTCTGCTTTAATTAATACAGAAACCCTGGTAATTAGAAACAAGGGGAAAGAGTGCTGGGGATTTGTTGGAGGATCAAAGATTTTGCGTTATTTTTCCAATGGTTGTTAGCAGCAGCCAGCAACTTGCAGAGGAGGCTAATAAGATTCTGCAGGATTATTACACTTGTACATTTTTGTTGACACTTATCAGAAGGGCTGAAAGGAAATTAAAGCTCTGGGAGTAACAATTTCTAATAAGATGTCAGAATGAGGCCTGCAGCCGCCATGTGCGCTGTGATCCCATCGCCTATCGCAGGCGGGCAGAGACCTCCCAGAAGAGCCCGGCCGCCAATAACTGAGTACGGAGGGTTCAGAGCCCGGGGCCAGCCTGGTGCTAGGCGGTGCAGTGCAGCCGGAGGTGCCGCCTTTCGAACAAGCCATAAACCCAAGTGCCTGGGTGCTCGAGAACAGCGCTTCTCCACAAGGGGTCCACGAGCCGCTTCAGGGGGGCCGCGGGGCCCCACAGCTGAAACCCAGAGCCTGAGACCCAACACCTGCCAGGAGCCGTGGGGCTGAAGCCCCGATCCCTGCCGCCCCCCCTCGGTGGGGCAGAAACCCTGAGCCCAAGGGCAGAGCTGGAGGAGTACGTGGCAGGCGTCGCCCTGCCCCAAGCTGCCGTTCAAGAGCAGGGCAATCCCCAGGCTGCTCCACCCCACCCCCCACTTCCTTCTCTCCCCGCCCCCAGCCAGGTCGGAGGTGGGAATCCGCGGTGTGGTGTGTGTGTAGTGCAGCACAAGTGTTGCTCTGGCTGGGGCCGTGGAGCAGGCAGCCACCGAGTTCCCTCATCTCCTGCTGGGAAGGGGTTGAAGCTGCTCCCAAGCTCCCAGCCCCCTTTGCTCACGCAGCTGGTAAGAACTGCCTAGGCAGGGGGACCCGGTTCTATGCCTGGCAGAGCCCTGGGGGATCAGCTACCACAGGGGAGCCCTCCTGGCACACAGCTCCTAGCTCCCCCCCTCCCTGCACCCTGAGCTCCCCCCTCCCGGCACGCAGCCCCTAGCTCCCCCCCTCCCGGCACCCTGAGCTCACCCCTCCCGGCACGCAGCCCCTAGCTCCCCCCCTCCCTGCACCCTGAGCTCCCCCCTCCCGGCACGTAGCCCCTAGCTCCCCCCTCCCGGCACCCTGAGCTCCCCCCTCCCGGCACGCAGCCCCTAGCTCCCCCCCTCCCTGCACCCTGAGCTCCCCCCTCCCGGCACGCAGCCCCTAGCTCCCCCCTCCCAGCACCCTGAGCTCCCCCCTCCCGGCACGCAGCCCCTAGCTCCCCCCCTCCCGGCACCCTGAGCTCCCCCCTCCCGGCACGCGGCCCCTAGCTCCCCCCTCCCTGCACGCAGCCCCTAGCTCCCCCCTCCCGGCACCCTGAGCTCCCCCCTCCCGGCACGCAGCCCCTAGCTCCCCCCCTCCCGGCACCCTGAGCTCCCCCCTCCCGGCACGCAGCCCCTAGCTCCCCCCCTCCCGGCACCCTGAGCTCCCCCCTCCCGGCACACGGCCCCTAGCTCCCCCCCTCCCGGCACCCTGAGCTCCCCCCTCCCGGCACACGGCCCCTAGCTCCCCCCTCCCGGCACCCTGAGCTCCCCCCTCCCGGCACGCGGCCCCTAGCTCCCCCCCTCCCGGCACCCTGAGCTCCCCCCTCCCGGCACGCGGCCCCTAGCTCCCCCCTCCCGGCACGCAGCCCCTAGCTCCCCCCTCCCGGCACCCTGAGCTCCCCCCTCCCGGCACGCAGCCCCTAGCTCCCCCCCTCCCGGCACCCTGAGCTCCCCCCTCCCGGCACACGGCCCCTAGCTCCCCCCTCCCGGCACCCTGAGCTCCCCGCTCCCGGCACGCGGCCCCTAGCTCCCCCCCTCCCGGCACCCTGAGCTCCCCCCTCCCGGCACGCGGCCCCTAGCTCCCCCCTCCCGGCACGCAGCCCCTAGCTCCCCCCTCCCGGCACCCTGAGCTCCCCCCTCCCGGCACGCAGCCCCTAGCTCCCTCCCTCCCGGCACCCTGAGCTCCCCCCTCCCGGCACACGGCCCCTAGCTCCCCCCCTCCCGGCACCCTGAGCTCCCCCCTCCCGGCACACGGCCCCTAGCTCCCCCCCTCCCGGCACCCTGAGCTCCCCCCTCCCGGCACGCGGCCCCTAGCTCCCCCCCTCCCGGCACCCTGAGCTCCCCCCTCCCGGCACGCGGCCCCTAGCTACCCCCCTCCCGGCACCCTGAGCTCCCCCCTCCCGGCACGCGGCCCCTAGCTATCCCCCTCGCTGCACCCTGAGCTCCCCCCTCCCGGCACGCGGCCCCTAGCTCCCCCCTCCCGGCACCCTGAGCTCCCCCCTCCCGGCACGCGGCCCCTAGCTCCCCCCCTCCCGGCACCCTGAGCTCACCCCTCCCGGCACGCAGGCCCTAGCTACACCCCTGCCTGCACCCAGAGCTACTCCTGCGCCTGCACACAGCCCTTAGGTACCCCTCTCCCTGCACCGTGAGCTACAGCCCTGCCCACACACGGACCTTAGCTACCCCTCTCCCTGCACCCTAAGCTGTTTTCAAACTTTTTGAGCTGAGCCCCTCACCTTTGAGTTATAATTTTTGGTTGCACCCCCCCCACCCCTCAACCCAGACAGGCGTGTGGCCTGCTCAGGTGAGTCAGGGGGTGGAGGTGACACTCTCTCCCTGGACCTTGCTGTGCAGAGCTGGCTCAAGCCCCACTGGCCCCTGCCCACCCAAAATAGAAGTCAAACTACACCTATGCCCAACCCCACCCCCCACACACACCTCAAGCCCCTCCTCCCCTCCTCTAGGCCCTGGAGTTTTTATAGCGTGTGGGGCGGGGGGGGACTCAGAAAGAAAAAGTTTGAGAACCCCTGCTCTAGAAGGCATGGCATTTCAGGCAGGGGGTTTGTTAAGCCTGTTGCACCCCAAATCAGGGAGCCCTAAATGCTTTAGGACTAGATCTTGCAGCTGCTTCGTAACCCAGAAGGCCCACTGGTGTCAGTGGGGCTGCAGAATGCCTCCCAGAGCCCCCCCAGCATTGCACATTGCTTTACCTCATGGTGGGCTGCAACGCACTCCCCCACTTACAGCTGGCCGTGCTCCATTGGCCAGTGCATAACAGGGACGAAGCCATGGCTTTCAGTGCCTCTGAGTCCCTCCCCAATTAGCCGGGGGCCAGGTGCCACCTGGGAACAGGGAGTCACTCTACTGTCCCAAGCCCTGGAGTTGCTGTGCCACTTGGCTCGTACCCAGGCCATGTGAAGACCGAGAAGGCTCCTTTACGCTCTCACTCACAGCCCTCCTGGGCATATGTACCAGAATCAGAGAGAATCCAGCTCTTGTGTAGCATGGCAAATGGTGATTCACGGAACCTCAAGTAGGCCCCCAATGACATTACAGTGTAATGGCCAAATCCTGAAGGTTCAGGGCCTGATCCTCTGAGACATAAGACAAAACTATAGGACAGTGGTTTAGTTACAGGAGAGGCAGGGAGGAGAATGAGGCAGGAAGGAAGTGGCTTCGAAGTGCCTGTGGCCAACAAGAACTGAGAGCTCCTTCCAAGCCTAGGGGATAGCATCAGAGAAGAAAGAAAGCAGAGAATAAGAGGCAAAAGATGGGTGCACTAGGGAGAGAAGGCACAGGAGCTTATAAGAGCAGAGATGTAAGTGAGGACAAGGCTATGCCAGGGCTTGAGGGTGAGAAGGAACCAAAATGGGATGTAGTAAAAGGCACAGAAGCCTGTGAAGGGACCTGAGTAAGGCTTGATATGTGATCGCAGCTGGGGGGAGAAGACAGTGGCTTTGGCAGCAGCATAGTCCATTGAGTGGCCAGGGAGAGGCCTGGCGAGAAGACAGCAGTATCCATGGCAAGAGAGGCCCAAAGTGGGAACAAGGCCTTTGTGGAATTTACAGAGCCCCCGACACCATGGTGGAAGTGAGAACAAGACTGACTTCATTTCTGGTTTACACAGGCTTATACTTCCCTGCTCAATGTCCCCTAGTGGCTCTGTCTTTTCACAACTAACCCCACATCCCCCTTTCTGAAGAGGAAGGGTGATAAACCTTTATCCAACCTTTTCATAAAAACCAGCAAGGTATAACAAAATAAAATTGCAATGCAAACAAAAATAAAAAGCCCTAGGAAAGATGGGGTAGACTGCCCAAACCTACAGCCTTGTGTCAGGGATTTATTCTGCCCTTTTATGACATTCGGCTAGTAGTCCTCTGACTTTCTTGGATTCTCAAGATCTTAGGTAATCCTCTAGGAATGTCTTTCTCTAGCAGGATACGTCCTTGCAGGGATTGGATCTGGAAGACATGCTGGCAGTTCTACATGGGCAGGCAGGGGGTTGTTCATAGGTTCTGTCTCAGTGTAGGGATCAGAGAATATTGGTTCCTGGGGTCACTCAACAAAATGACACGGGTTCTGATGGATGGATCCTGCTAGCACACTAACAAAGCAGGATCAAGGGTTTCTGGCACATCCCTGCACTGACCCCTTTTCTTGAGAGTCTTTCTCAAATGTAACGTAATCTCCTGGACTCAGTATTCTCAAGGATTGAACTCCATGGCACCTGTCAAAGTCCCTCTTCTGGTAAGTTTTATATTGATCTTCCTTCTTCTGTAGTCTCAGGAAGTCAGGCCAACAAGGGTTAAGTTGGGAAGGGATGGCTGAGCTCATGAAGCACAGCTTCCTTCCCATCCCCAGCTCTGCAAGGGTGAAGCTGTTTGCTTGAGGTGTCAACCAGTGCGCTAAGAGAGCAAGATGAGGATCTGAGCATTTAGAAAGGAGTTGTTTTAGAGTCTTTACTGGGCATTTTGCTTCCCTGTTACTTTGGGGGAACAGGGAGCTGGATGTGATGTGATTGAAACTGTAGGTCTCTGAAACCTCTTAAAACGTCTCCGTAGTAAACTGGGGACCATTGTCAGACACTGCTTGCTTGGGGATCCCCAAACAGGTAACAATGGGTTTTATCTTCTCCACAACTGCACCTGATGTGGTGTTGAGCAACTTGGCAACTTCAAGACATACATTACCAAAAGGCAGGTTGGATTGTGCAGATGGAAAAGGTCAGCCTGTCTGGGAGTGGGTAGTAACGGTTCCAATGATTTGGTTCTCATGCAAACGCAAATATCACCTTTCCCGACTCTCTGTTGTGGTTGTTTGCTCAGCCTAAGCTACCAAACAGACTGTTTAGCTCTCTCCCTGCATATTGTAATTCCTTGGTGTCCCTCATGCAGTTTGTCAAGGATTGCCTATAACCAGTCTGGACTCCTTTAACAGCAGGCCATGGTGTGAGTGAATGCACCTCTGGATTCGCACTCTGCACAGGTTGTAATAATCTTTATACAAAATGTGGCTTGTGATGTATTGGTTGCAACGTTCTATGTAAAGTTATAAACATACGCTGAAATTAGGTCTGAAATGTGTTTTCCAGACAAGTCTGGGTAAACCAGCTTCTCAAAGGAAAAGGACAAGCTGATGCCTCTAGCCAGGTGTCAAAAAAGCAGATGGGCCATCACCTGCCAAGTGGCCAGGAACTGGGCAGGAACAAACGAATCTGCATCTTAGCAAACAACAGCATGGAACCTCTTGCACCCCAGACTCCTGGCCTCTACCCTCACAGCAGGAATGAACTTTCTGTAGGGGTAACCCTAAGGAAAGTTAGGGGCAAAACATCCCAAGTTCTCTCTTTCTGTCCATCTTGCTCTCACTTAAGAAGTCTAGTTTGTTAAGGTTTAGCCCTAGGAAGCGCTTTATCTTTATTTCTCTTGTAACCACTTCTAACGTCAGCGCCTTGTACTTGTACTCACTTAATACCTATCTCCTTGTAGTTACATCAACTTGTTTTATTTTTTAATGAGAACTAATCCAGTGTTGGGAAGAGTGTGGGTAATGTAGCATACTGTTAAGGTAGCATACTGTTGCATATTGATCTCCTTAGAGAGGCAACAACCTAATATATCTGGACTGTTCAGGAGGGGGCTGGACAGTGCAGAAAACAGGTTTCTGGGGCAAAATTCAGGACTGGGAGTGTGCTGGGATCACCCTGCAAACAGTTACCAAAGTTGCTGGGAGCCAGAGTGTGGCTGGTGTTTGCTGACAGGCTGCTGAGGTCAGAGCTGCTGGCCCAGGGTTGTGGCCATACACAGACACGCAGGGTGCTACTTGCATGCTGCCAGGCTGTTTGTGAGTAACCCAGGTGTGAGCTACAGCAGCTGTTTGCAAAGCTCCCAGGTAGCAGGGCAGGGATGATACATCTACCCACTGGTCTGGATTGAATCCCGGAATGTCATATTTGATTTTTGGTAAGATCCCCCACCCAGCATCGCTGCATGGAGGTTTCTGACTTTGTCTGGGTTGTCCAACCCTCTCTGCAATGGGTCATAGAATCATAGAATATTCAGGTTGGAAGGGACCTCAGGAGGTCATCTAGTCCAACCCCTGCTCAAAATGGGTCATGACTTGGCTCAGCATGTCATCTGCCTCTTGCATCTTTTTCAGTTCTTGTAGGCATTTTTCCTTGATTGGTAAAGTAATAAATACTGCATCTACAAAACTTTCCGTGAGCAGCTCCTATTATTAACTCTCTTGCTGTGACATGTCTGGGATTGGGGCCCTGGAGAGCATATTAGCTATAGTGCGGTTCTTCCCCAGCATAAGGGTAATTGAGAACTGAACCTGCATGAGTCTCATTAGAAAATGTTGTATCCAAGATGGTAACTGATCTAGTTTTTTGAACCTAGCAAAGCGACTAGTGGTTTATGATCAGTTTCCACATGAAATTTTATGCCCACGAGAAAGTCTCTGAACAGTTCACAAGCCCATATAGCGGCTAGGGCTGCTTCTTCTATTTGTGTGCAGTGCTGCTCTGTACTGGTGAGTGCTTGTGAGGCATATGCTACTGGGCACTACAGAGAAGGAGACTGTTCCTGAAGCAGAACTGCCCCTTTCCCACAGGGTGAGGCATCAACTGAAATTAAAGTGGCTTTATTTGGGTTATACAAAACGAGGGGGACTGCTGAGGTCTTGTTTTGTTTCTCTGATTGCCTGGCTCTGTTTAGTTCCCCCCAATACCACGAATTTTGTGGGCTCAGGAGGTCTCACAGTGGCTTTGTCTTCTCTCCTAGGTGAGGTAGGAATTTCACCAGGTACGTTACCATACCCATGAGTCAACATGCCTCACTGACACTCTGAGGCTCCTTCATGTGGGTAATTGCTTGCACTTTCTCTGGATCTGGTTTGACCCCTGTTCCATCACTAATCTGGCCTAGAAACTTAATTTTGTCTTTTGAGACTTCACACCTGTCACTGAGTGTTATGGCTGACTTCTCAAGTTGCTTCAGGACTGCAAAGAGATCTTGGTCATGTTGGGTTTGAGTTGATCTGTAGATAGGGATGTCATCCATTTGGCAGAGAGCCCCTTCCAAGAATTGTGACATTTTCCTCAGGAAGTGTTCAGGAGCAGGTGACATGCCAAATGGTAATCAATTGAAACAAAATCTTCCAAATGGTGTTATGAAGGTGGTTAGCCATGCTGATTCTGCAGCAAGAAGTATCTGCCAGAATCCAGAATGAAAATCCAGTTTTGATAAGGGTGTTGCTTCACTAAGTTGTCAGAGGGTGCGTTCTGCGCAAGGGAGTACATGCTGCTCTCTACAGCCGTTCTCGCTGTGGTTGGTAAGATCTACACAGATTCAAACCTTGTCGCTTGGTTTTGGGACCACTACCATGCCCGCACACCATTCTGTTGGGAAGTGTGGTCTGGAAATGACACCATCGGCTCCATGTAGCTGAGCTCTGCTTTTCACCCTGGGCAGTAAAGGGACAGAGACTCATATAGGTGTCAGCGGAGCAAATGATTTGTATTTGATATTCTCCCTCTAGTTTCCACGGCCCAAGGAACAATTTCAGGAACCCCATCTTCATCTTAGGTTCTACGTGCATGGTGACTGGTTCTATCCTTATTACTAGGCCTATGGCTGTGCTTGTTGGGTAGCCCAGTAGAGCAGTTAAGCTATCTTTAATGTAGATCTCCTGGGACGTAGTCTTCTCTCCTGGTTTCAGAGCGGTCAGAAATTTTCCTTTCTCATCTAATGGGGACTGTCCTGGGCCTTTTAATATCTTTTTTGGCTCTTGAGGTTTTGGTGCATTTATCCTCCTATAAGGTGATTCTGGAATCACTGTTACAGCAGCACCTGTGTCTATTTTAAAGTCTATTTCAGACTTCCCCTAGATGATTGTGGTGATCCGTGGTGGTTCGTTGTGTTTTTCTTCTGTCTCCAAGGTATGCAATCTCAGTATTACTTAGGTCTTCTTCAACTACGGCATTTAGACCAGTAAGCTGCTGCGTAATACTCTCTTTTTAGACATGTTGTGCATGTGGTGTCTCTTACTGGACAAAGCCATTTGCTGTGTGGTGATCTGTCACACTATAGGCATGCTTTCACGCTCCTGTTGTATTTCTTTTTCTTTGCAGTGCTCTTTCTGGATCCCTTTGTCTTTGCACTGGTCTTGGGGGGGAGTATTGTTTCTAGGTATCTTGAGTTATTTTCCTCCCCAGATCTATGGCTTCTATAATGGACCCTCCTGTTCCTTATTCTTGAGGAAAGTCTGTTGCTCCTTTACCAAATGACTTTGGAGGACTATGGTCTTGGCTTTCTCTAGAGTGAGGTTAGGATTATTTTGGAGTCTATCAAATAGCTGGCTGTCCCTCTCTGATAAATTCTTCGCTCATGTCCCTATATCTGGATTAGGATGTACTGGGCCATTATGAATCAGTCACTGACTCCTCTTTCTCCTGCTTTTGCGGGTGGAGGCATGCTCTCTCAAAAATCCTGTTGCAGCATGGCATGAAATACTTGTCCAGTTCTTCTTTAACTGTATTCAGTTGTTTAATCTGAGTGGCTGTGAGGCTTCTGGAAAGGAAAATGTCCTCTGCTATAGGTCCCATTGGATAGAGCAGGGTATTAACTTGTTTCTCCTCTGATTACTGACCTCAACCAGAAGCTAGACAAAATCTCTAGAAGCTGCTTACCTAGAGTGACCATCCTTCAGGGTGCTTGTTAGGGAACCAAACGGGTGTTATTGTGGGGCTCGGCTTAGCTTCATTATTTCATATTCTCTTATCACTCCCTGTTACAGCTCTGGGCTCTTTGTTTTTCGGCTCTTCTCTTCTTGTTTTGCTACTAGCTCTGTGCAGCTTTCCTGGCTGGGCTGGAGAATTGCTTTGTGATGGTGTCAGGGTTCCCTCCCCACTCTGAACTCTAGGGTACAGATGTGGGGACCCGCTTGAAAGACCCCCTAAGCTTATTTCTACCAGCTTAGGTTAAAAACTTCCCCAAGGCAAAAATCCTTCCTTGTCCTTGGATGAGTACTGCTGCCACCACCAAGTGAGTTAGACAAAGATTCAGGAAAAGGACCACTTGGAGTTCCTGTTTCCCCAAAATATTCCCCCTAGCCCCTTCACTCCCTTTCCTGGGGGGGGGGGGGCTTGAGAATAATCTACCAACCAGATAGGTAAACAAGGTGAGCACAGACCAGACCCTTGGGTTTTTAGGACACTAAAACACAGTCAGATTCTTAAAAAACAGAACTTTATTATAAAGAAAAAAAAGTAAAAGAAGCACCTCTGTAAAATCAGGATGGAAGGTCATTTTACAGGGTAATAAGACTTAAAACACAGAGGATTCCCCCCTAGGCAAAACTTCAAAGTTACAAAAAACAGGGATAAACCTCCCTCTTAGCACAGGGAAAATTCACAAGCTAAAACAAAAGATAATCTAACGCATTCCTTGCTATTCCTTACTATTTCTGTAATATTAGATGTATCATTTCAGTAGGAGCTGGATTACTTGCTTGGTCTCTCTCTTTGTCTGGAGAGAACACACACAGAGCACAAAAACAAAGCCTTCGCCCGCCCCGATTTGAAAGTATCTTCTTTCCCCATTGGTCCTTCTGGTCAGGTGCCAACTAGGTTAATTGAACTGATTAACCCCTTACAGGTAAGGGGATTCTGTACCTCTGGCCAAGAGGGATTTTATATTACTGCATACATAAAGGTTGTTACCTTTCCCTTTATATTTATGACAGATGGATTCGGTCACAGAGACCCTCTTGGGACTGTCACCTGATGTGCTGAAATTACCCCGAGCCCGTTTTCCCTGGTGGCTTGGGACTCCAGAACCCTGCCTTGTTGAGCCAGACACACTAGCCTGCTGCAACACAGACCCAGGTCTGAACCACGCCCCCAAAGCTGCAGACTTTAACTGAAAACCATTCAGCAGGTTACCTATCTCCAGCACCCGGACACCCAATGGGATTCAAACCCCAAATAAATCCGTTTTACTCTGTGTAAAGCTTGTACACGGTAAACCAGGGATGGGCAAACTTTTTGGCCCAAGGGCCACATTGGCATTGCAAAACTGTATGGAGGGCCGGGTAGGGAAGGCTGTGCCTCCCCAAACAGCCTGGCACCCACCCCCTATCTGACCCCTCCCACCCCCTGACTGCCCCCCTCAGAACTCCTGACCCATCCAACCCCACTGCTCCTTGTGCCCTAACCACCCCCTCCTGGGACCCCCCACCTCTCAATGCCCCCCAGGACCCCACCCCCTATCCAACCCCTCCCGCCCCCTGACTGCCCCTACCCCTATCCACATCCCTACACCTGACAGGCCCTCTGGGACCCCACGCCTATCCAACCCCCCCTTCCCCGTCCTCTGACCCCTATCCACACCCCTGCCCTCTGACAGGCCCCCCCCGGGACCCCACACCTATCCAACCCCCCATTCCCCATCCCCTGACCCCCTATCCACACCCCCACCCCCTGACAGGCCCCCCAAGACTCCCACGCTTATCCAACCCCTCCCGTTCCCTGTCCCCTGACCGCCCCTCCCAAACCCTGACCCATCCAACCACCTCCTGCTTCACGTCCCTTTACTGTCCCCCAGAACCCCCTGCACCTTATCCAACCCCCCGGCCCTGGCCCCCTTACCATGCCGCCGCGCTGCCCCGCAGGAGCTTGCAGCCCCACCGCCCAGAGCGCTGCCCATGCGGCAGCATGGCTGCGGGGCCAGGGGGAGGATGACAGCAGGGGAGGGGCTGGGGGCTAGCCTCCCCGGCCGGGAGCTCAAGGGCCGGGCAGGACGGGCCCATGGGCCAAATGTGGCCCGGGGGCCACAGTTTGCCCACCTCTGGGGTAAACTTATAAATTCTTCACCCTCTATAACACTGATATAGAGCTATGCACAGCTGTTTGCTCCCCCAGGCATTAATCACTTACTCTGGGTTAATTAATAAACAAAAGTGATTTTATTAAGTATAAAAAGTAGGATTTAAGTGGTTTCAAGTAATAACAGACAGAACAAAGTAAGTTACTAAGCAAAATAAAACAAAACACAGAAGTCTAAGCCTAATACATTAAAAAACTGAATACAAGTAAATCTCACCCTCAGAGATGTTCCAATAAGCTTCTTTCACAGACTAGACTCCTTCCTAGCCTGGCCCCATCCTTTCACCTGGTACAGTCCTTGTTAGTTCCAGCTCAGGTGGCAACTAGGGGATTCTTCATGACTGGCAGTCCCCTTTGTTCTGTTCCACCCCCTTTTATAGCTTTGGCGCAAGGCGGGAATCTTTTGTCTCTCTGGGTCCCCACCCCTCCTTCTAAATGGAAAAGCACCAGATTTAAGATGGATTCCAGTACCAGGTGACATGGTCACATGTCCTGTGAGACCCCAGCCTCCATTCTTCCCGGCCTGACTCACAAGAACACAGGAAGGCTTGCAAGTAAACAGAGCCATTTACAACCAATTGTCCTAGTCAATGGGAGCCATCAAAATTCTAAACCACCATTAATGTCCCACACTTTGCATAATTACAATAGGACTTCTGAGTTATACTTCATATTTCTAGTTTTAGATACAGGAATAATACATACATACAAATAGGATGAACACACTCAGTAGATTATAAGCTTTGTAATGATACCTTACAAGAGACCTTTTGCATGAAGCATATTCCAGTTACATCATATTCACACTCATTAGCATATTTCCATAAAACATATGAAGTGCAACGTCACATGCTTGTCTGTTTTTCTTTCTCCCTCCCTCCCTTTTGCATGGATTCTGTGTGATCTTTTGAGTCTTTATTCTTGCCTGTTCTGACACAATGTGGGCTTTACAGAAACTCAGGACACCATGGTGGAAGTGAACACAAGACTGCCTGTATTTCCTGTTTACACAGGCTGTGTGCCCCTAGCAGCTCTATCTTTTCACAACTAACACTGCAAGCTTTAGAAATGGGAAGGGCAGATTTCACTGATATCACAGAGGAAGAATGACCAGGACTCACTGAGGGCCCGGGCATGGAGCAGAAAGATATTTCAAGACGGGTGTTGAAATGACACTGGAGTTGAAAGCCTGGTAGCGTGGTAGAGCTGGCAATGGTGGCAGAGAAAGGAGAAGAAAGGAGAGGGTGAGGAGTAAGAGGAGAAGCTCTGTTTGAGAAAGACTGAGTTTGTGATGGTGGTGGGACATCTGCAGGAAATGTCTAAGGGCTTGTCTATGCTACAAAATTAAGTTGACCTACAGCCACCGCAGTAATTAAATCTTCTGTTGTGTCCACACTATGCTGCTTCTGTTGGTGGTGCACATCCACACCAGGAGCACTTGCACCAACTTAAGCAGGGCTCCAGGTGTCAGCCTTGGGGCAGCAGGGCTCCAGGTGTCATCCCAGGGTAGGTGGAGTTATGAGGTCACTGTAGCAGGCAAGTTAAATCAGCGGGAGGAACACTGTAGTATAGAGTTAGGTCAACATGAGCTGCCTTACATTGACGTTATTCTGTAGTACAAACCAGGCCTGAGAAAAAGCTGGAGATGTACAATGACCCAGGTTGGGGGAGAAAGGCAGGTCTGGCAATCATCCACAGAGAGGTGGTAGGTAGATGAGTAAGCTGTGAGTACACACAGAGACAAAAAGGAACTAAGGACAGAACCTTGAGGGACGTCAACTGCTCTGAGGTGGGGGAAGATGAGGATAAATTGCTAGTCATGATTCCGAAATGGATTTAGATGTTCTGTGCGCAGCCAGGTGAAACAGATTCAATATTTTATAGTTCATCAAACTAATGGCTCATCTAACCTTTACCACCAAATACTTCAGGAGTCCCAAATGTACATGCTAAATGCCACGGTGGGCAGGCCTCTTTTTTACAGTGTTTCACTTAGGGTGGGGGAAAGACTATGCACAAAGAAGACTATTTTCCCATCATTTTTGTGGGCCTCCATTGTGTTCCAAAACAGGGCTTTCTCTCTGGCAGCCGGCTGTTCTTCCTGCTCGATCCTGCAGCGAAGTCATAAATTCTGACTGAGAACCATGCGTTCACAACATTATGGTCTGTTGCCACAAAGCTGATTTTGATATCCTGCATTATGACTGGACCTTTAACTGAATAGAAGCAGCAGATAGGTTGTGATCTAGGGAGCAAAGAGCTGGAAGAATAAGCAAATATGCCAACGGAGGTAGCCAGCCTGCTGGAATGCGTGGTGAAGCATGCTTCCTTTGAATCTCCTGATCTCTAGGGAGGTGAGGTCACAAATATGGGATGAGGAGGAGGAAGAGAAAAGAAGACTTAAGGGAAGGGGAGAGAAGACGATGTGAGACTCCTTTTCATAGCTAGAGCTCAGAGAATCACCATTTCAATTCAAATACAATTTTGATACCACTTTATTCCTGACTGCGTTGGGTGTGCATGCTGAGAGCATTCAAGCGCTTGCACTTTGCTCGTGCAAATACGCAGCACAAGTGACTTTTAAGCTTGAATAGTCACCCAAAGCGAATTGTGAATGTCAGCCCATCAGGGAACGGACGCCATACCGAAGAGATGGCTCCTGGAAGATGCTCTGCCTGACTCTCCCAAACTTCCTCATCCTGTGACAGTTTGACATCCACAAGGATGACGTCTCTAACACAGTGTCCCAGAGCCCTTTCTGCCTTGCAATGCTCACAGGCAATCTCGGTGAACATCCTGGACCTGTTCTTTGGGTTGGAAGTAAATAGAGGGAAAATAAATGCTGACTGAGGCATTTCGTTTGAGTGGTGTGACGGTTCAGGTTGGTTTTCATTTATCCAAATCCCCTTTCCCTAACCAGCGTGGTCTAGTGGAATTTACGAGATGTGAGGGTCTATTTCTGATGCTGCCGCTAGGTGACCTTGGACAAGTCACTTCCTGTACCTCAGTTTTCTCATCTGTAAAATGGGGATGATGAAACTGACCTCCTTTGTAAAGGGCTTTGAGATCTACTGATCTCTAACCAGAGCTGTTTCATTGTTTGTATCCATTTGAGTTCTTGGTCATGTGGTCTCATGCGCTGGATTTTATAGCGATGTAGGGTTGTGTGTGCGCTTTAATATTAATCAAGATTTTTTATTTATTTTTTGGTGCTGAATTTACAAGACGAGGCAGTGTTTAGAATGGGTGCTCTGTAGGAATTAACTCAGTTTTAATCAGTTGACTGTAATGATGTGATAAAAATTATCTTTCTGAATGGAGGTTAACCAGCACTTGAATGCCCCTTTCACACCATATTATTTCGAGAGGGGGATTTTTATAGAAATACTGTTAGAGACGTTATTTAATCATGTATTTGTTTTCACTGTGTACACAGTTTTCAATGGGCTTCTCAGAATTTAATGCAGAGGCGTTGTATTTATTTATTACTATTTATGGTGAAGTTAGTACCGCTGAAAGACACCAGACTGATAGGCCTGGAGGCTGCGGTAATCTTTTCATACCATCTGGGTTCAGTCACAAGGAGCAGGACTAACCGCCCAGTGTAATTTAAAAGGGAGGCACTGTTGGTCACCCCAGTCGCCTCTGTTCTCCCTCTTCTCAGTAGCCTCAAGGTGCGACAGCACGTTGGTGAGTTGATGAGGCATGCGTGGGTTCTGAGGGTGGCAATTCTACAGTCACATGGGGCCAGATTCTCAGGTGTAAACTGGCATTGTTCCATTGATTTCAAGCCGAGGAACATCAGCTGAGGAACTGTCTCTTAAACCAGTCTCTGTCACTGGGAGGTGTGTTTGCAGCACATGTAGACGTTACCACTATCTATACCCACACCCATATCTAGCAAAAGCAAAGCTAGCTCAAGTAACAATAGCCGTGAAGCCATGGCAGCACGGGCGGCGGCAGCTTGGGTATGTAACCAGGGTCCTGGGTGTGCAGCCTTCCATGCAGCCGCGGCTACATGTTACTCAGGCTAGCTTTGTAGATCAAAGCTAGCTCACATATGTCTACACATGCTACAGTCACACCTCCTGATTGCAGCGTAGGCTGACCTTGGGACAAAGTTGTTTGGAGTTCCCCTTGGTCGTAAGATACCTGCATCTGCCCTAGTTATAAATTTGAAGCAACAGTTATCACTGCAAATGCCAAATTTTTGCAGTGATTGGGGAGGGGAAGTGGTGAGGCAGGTGGGATATCCAGAGTTCATTTTCAGGTGGACAGTTGCAAATAGGTTTGGTGTCCAGGATCAGGTTGGGTTGTTCGTTGGGGAATTGTGGGCAGGTTTGGCAGCTGGGAGGTTGGATTAAGTTGCATGTGGGTTCACCAGCTGGAAGGAGATTCAGGTAGGTCATTAACGTTCACATGTGCTGCATGCAAATGGGCTGTGAAGGTGGACACCATCTGTCAGTCAGAGCTAATTTTTTGCTTAAATAAATAAATGTACAATATGGAGGGTACCAATGGTTTCCCCCATAAATTTAGCCTTTACTATGTGCAACCAGTTACCATTGCAAATTAGAGACACGGCTGAACCCAACATCTTCATCTGAATCATCCCCTAATCTCCGGATCCAGATCTGAATTTTGAATTGATCTCTATTTCTATAAGGGACTGACACCAGATCCAAACCTCCCAGAATATGGAGATGTCAGAAATCCAAATCTGAATCCAAATTCTGTGGTTCAGGCCCATCAAGATGGGGCCATTCCAAATGGGGGAGATGGGCTTACGCACTATGGTGTCAAATGCCAAAAGGGACTAAATTCTCATTCAAGAATGAAATATGAAATCCACTCATCAGCTGCAGCAAACAGTCATGGGGATCACATGATGCATTTGTTGCTTCTTTCATACACAGAAACCGCCACCCAGCAAAAAAATCTTTCCCCCAACAATTTCTGTCCAATTGCCAATGCTTCCTTGGTGCCTTTGGGGAAGGATTCTTCCCCAAGGACAAGTAAAATTTCTTCTCCATGGTAGTATTGGTGATTTGTATTCTGGTAGTGCCTTATGGCCCCCAGTAAGGATTAAGGCCCCCCTGTGCTAGGCGCTTTGCAAACAGAGAAGAAGACTGTCCCTGCCCCAGAAAGCGTACAGTGTAAAAGACTAGACAGACAAACAGATATGGAACAGCAGCAAAAAAGCAATTCAACTAAAATGTGGTGTGAAGCCTTCTGTCCAGAATGGAAAGGAAAAATCATCCACTGCCCAAATTTTGGACAGGGCTTTAGGGCCAGAGCCTCGAAGGTGCCTAAATCCCATTGAAATCCATGGGAGTTAGGTGCCTAAATACCTTTGAGGCTCTAAGCCTTAGTTCCTATCTAGGAGGCGAAGGGGCAATCCTGTGGACCCAGATATTGGGATGGGTTGTTGCCATCTTTTAAAATGATTGAAAAATTCCTCTTTTCTTACGAGATGCTTGATTTTACTTTACTGAAATGATGCATGCCAGAGCCCCGATCCTGCAAACATGCCCCTTTTATTTCACTCCCATCAGTAATCCTACTCACTTCAATATGGCAACTCATAATGATTATGAATTGCATTGCAACAGCCTCTAGAAACCCCAACCAACCTCAGAGCCCCATTGTGCTAGGTGCCCTGCAAACACAGCGAAAGACAGTCCCTGCTCCAAAGAGTTTAACCCCAGATTTTTAAAGGTATCACTTATCACTCTCCATCTGTACAGGACACAAGAAGTTATGCATATTTAGAGCACCCCAGACAATGCATCTCTCGTTGTCAGCCAGATCCAGAGCCTGCAGCCTCCCCAGTCTTAGGGAAACGGCAGCACGTCCACAGTCTGTGTTCATTTTTGGGTTATGTCTCATTTTAGTGAGCAAAGCATATGTCTTAAGATGCTAAATTACCCCCTCGATTGGTGTGTAACTAATGTAATTAAGCTACATTTAAGAGCTCTCCAAGGTGTGCCCTTTTCAATGTAGCGTTTCACATTTTGTTCTTGCTTAACCATTATGCACCAGAGGCCTTTTAATGCTGGAGGATGTGTCCAAATCAGAGGGTGTAAAACAAAGTTTCCATTGCATTCTACTGAAACTCCTTTTGTCAGGAGCTCATGATGGGGCTGGCAGGATTTTTGTCGAGGGGCTATCCCCACTGGGCAACAGAGAAACAGAAGGCTAGAATAATGTCCTGCTCTAACAATGTCCCCCGAGCAGTGATCTAGGCAGCGAGCAGCGGTGTTCTGCTGCAGAAAAGGCAGCAAAATGTACCTGGCGGACCAGCAAGTTTCAACAAGTTAGCGCAGGCAGATTATGGAGCTGTTCTACTGAGCTCATGGAGCCCATTTAAACTCCCAGACAGAAGGTAATGAATTATTTACAGTCTGCAATCATCTCTGTAGAATGGAAATTGCCCACTCATAGGGGACACTGACCAGATCTATTCAAAGGCTGCCAAACATCCAGATTAGATCCCTGTCGTCTGCAGAGAAGGATGGGCATGTATCCAAATCTTCCCTTTTTACAGGGTGATCGTTTATATTGATTCTCTATTATTTATTTGTACTATGGTGATTCATAGAGGCCACAATGAAAAGATGGTCCCTGCCCCCAAACAGCTTGCTAAGTATCCAACCACAGGTACAACAAGCAGACGGGAAGAGCGCAAGGTGTGACTGAGATTGTTGTCACAAGCAGCATGACTATATGACTCCAGACCTTTCCATGCCAAAGGATCCCAAGGCACTTTACAGCGACAGATTTTCAAAGGGCCTCGGCATGAGCTACGGGGACGTGCTCAGCACCTCAATACCCTTGAACTGCAGGGGGAACTGCAGGTGCTCCATACCAACCAGGAGGCACTCAGCACTTCTCAGGATCATGGCCAGAATTTGAGTCCGCAAATTTACGGACTCCAAGATTAAATGTGTGCGTACACATGGGAGCTGCTTGTCTGGGACACCAGCTCCCTTCATGCGCAATGCTGCCTAGCAGGGACGTGTGAGATGGAACCCGCTGCAGACTGAACTGGAAGGAGACTGCTCTCACAAGTTCTCCAGAAGAGTCCTCCCCTGGAATCTGCTTCCCTCCTTGGTCCAGCAGGGCCTGGATTGCTTAGCTTTTTTGGCCGTACTGCAGTGCCCCACTAGGCATCTGGGGCAGAGGGCTGAATGATGGGTAAGGAAATGGGACCAATGTGATGACTGTGATTAGAGTGGTAGGTAACTATAAATACTCCACTGCTGGGGGAAGAGTTTATTATATGGTGTTTAGAATTAAATGTCAGTTTAAACGTGGTAAACGTGCCGAAAGCAGAGGATAGGCACTTGAAAGACTCCAAAGCAACTCAAATGATATTTCGGCACATGATAGCCCCACATCAGAAAAGCAGCCCTACTCAGGCCAGCACTTAAGCACATGCTTAACTTTAAGCACTAGCATAAGTTGCATTGAAGTCAGCGAAACTTAACCATGTGCTTAACTTTAAGTGCTGTCCTGAACTGTGGGCTAGCATGAGAATTTTTGCGCACACAGAGTGATTGCATGGACACATTTGGCGGTCACTCTAGAAAACTTGTCCTTCACTCCACCAGAGGTTCAGTGCAGGAATTAATGGATAACCAATGTGCTGGGTGGTGGTTTACAGTCCGTGGTATAGAAAGTGGACAAACTAGATGACCAGAATGGTCTCTTCTGGCCTTAAAGAATCTATAACTCTAAGAGTACAGACGGTGGTTTCAGATTCCAGATCTGGATCAGAATGTCCCAGCCTTCATCAGTGACTGAAGTCGGGCTGGAAAAATCTCAAACTGTGGGAGGCTTCCCACAGCACTTCGGATAAAATTTTCAGATATGCCTGAAGTGAGTTAGGACCAGACATGCCTAACCCATAAAAAACAAAAAAAAACAAAAAAAAACAGAAATTGGGCTTGTTTTTAGCTTAATTGGCTTGTGAGTTGCTTGTTGACTAGTTTATGGCTTGTAGCTTGTTGTAGATTGTTGCTTCTTTTTTTTTTTAGTGGAGAGAGAGTCGGGCCCACAGCAGGCCCACAGTCCCAGACTGCACGCCGGGGGGAATCTAGTCACATAGAGTGTTGGGGTTCTTAGGGATTGGCTTGTTTTGGCCTTGTTTTGAAATGGGATTAGTTTGATTTTTGGCTTATTGTGAAAGTTGAGATGCTTATTTACCACGTGAAAGTTGGCAACTGTGGTTAGGAACCTAAATTTCTAAAGAGGCACCTTGAAGTCAAAGTTCCATAGCCTTGCCATGAGACACTTAGGCTCCTAACTCACTTTTGAAAATGGGACTTAGGCACTTTTGAATATTTTACCTTTTGGATCAGTCCCTTTGCATGGTTTCAAAATATAAATCCAAATTTTACAGCTCAGACCCACCTATAACACTGTATCCATCACAGTTCTGAAATGCAGCCACCTCTGAAGCAGAGCCCAAAACTATTTTAGCAGTTCACTAGAACAGTTCCAGAGGAACAAGACCTCTATCTGAAACCACGTAGAGAATAATACAAGGGAGGGAGACCACCTCTGCGAGACAGCCAGTTCCCATCAGTCCCCCTGTGTGATTGTTTCAGACAGATTTGGATGTGTTTTATTTTTAAAGCCCATTCCAGGCATCAGTACAGAAAGCCAGACATTAAAATTAATTAACTTTTTAATGGATTGCCAAATGAGCGCATGAAGGAAATGTGACTGATGTGTAATGTATTTAGAACTCAGTAAAGCCTCGCACAAGCTTCCTTGAATAATTCATTCCT
Organism: Natator depressus; assembly: GCF_965152275.1. Classification (NCBI taxonomy): domain Eukaryota; kingdom Metazoa; phylum Chordata; order Testudines; family Cheloniidae; genus Natator; species Natator depressus. The sequence goes on along the minus strand of NC_134241.1, from coordinate 49,207,716 downwards.
AGGGCCTGCAGATGAGCCCTCTCCCATGGACTGTAAACTGGCTGGACCACCACAGATTCAGGGTAATGATGAACAGCAAAGCAGCAGGCGGTGAGGGCTGGCCTGTGGGGTGCCACTGCAGGGATGGCTGGCAGGCCCCGTTTCATTTAACACTGTCATTAATGAGAGGGCAGGAAGGCAGTGAACAGGGCCTGTCTGAAGTGCTGCACAGCTAATGCTATATTGGGAGGTGTTGCAAAAATGGGTGAGGATAGAGAAATAATAGAATGGGGCTAGAAATATAAAGAGGAAATAATGCAGCAAGATTCCATCTGTAAAATAGAAGCTTAATACTGGAAATACAGGGGGAAATAATCCAAGGGCAAGGCTGTGATCCTGCTACTCACTTAGGAAGTGGTTGCTCACATGAGTAGTCCCACTGAAGTCAGTGGCAGTGGTCAACCAGGGGGGTGACAATCTAGGCCCAATATTCATTAAGAGGCAGATATATGCAGCAAGACTGAGTCAATAAAGCACAGCTCTGAGCAGGGGGTGCTGGGGAACCGTGCCGACTCAGGGGCACTCTAGGGAGTACAGGTGCTGGCCAAGCCCCCCTAGAGGCAACCCCTCCTCATCCTCCTTTTTGGGGAGCATCCATGGGGCATGCCCCAAAGGTTCTTCCACCCTACACCCACACAAGGAATGTCATAATCTAGACCTTGGAAAGTACTAATGTGGCAGCTACTTGTGGATGATAGTGAGCAGCAAATTGGATTCCACTGTGAGATGGTGTCTAAACTCATGCCTTTCGGAGCGTCATATTAGGGATGGCTTGTCGTCAGAGTCTAGGTCCAAACCCTTCCGCATTGGTGGGGAAGATCAATTCAGATCTCCAGATTCAAACCAATTCCCTCTGCTTTTCAGTTCAGTTTTGGGTCAGATCCAAACTCAGAAGTCACCTCTTTACTGATTCAGGGTGCAATGTGGTGAAATTATAAGCTGCTTGGATGAGATTTCCCTCCTCCTCCCGCCCTGTGAGCTGTAATCTCACCAGGACACTTCTTGAGCTAACCGAATCTGGCTCCAAAGATTCACCCACTCCCACACCCACGCAGAGGCACCACACCACAGAGCAGGGAGATGGCCTCTCTTCTGGATCTCACACCAGTGACAGCACGCTTCTAGACCCAGTTCTCCCCTGACCCGAGCTCTGCTCAGCACAGGGAAGGAAGTTATGGCTTGCTCTAACCTACACCACCAGTATAAGGTCACAGAGGGACCCTACAACACTAGGGAACCAGTTTAGCAGAGTGGACCCCTGCCACGCACCTACGTCGTCGTCGTCTTCCCTAGGTACACCCATCATGCAGGGGGTCAGTGGAGCAGCTGACCCAGGAGATGGTTGTGCCTTCTTTACATCAGTGGGGCACACACTTCCACCAGGGAATTCACCATTGGCCATTTATGGCCAGAATCTACCCCTTTGCATCTTTTTAAAGGTGGAAGCAAGACTCAGAAAATCTGGGTTCTATCACTGAATCACTGTGTGAACTTGGGGAAGTCATCTGCTCACTCTGTGCCTCAGTTTCCCCACCTGCCACATAAGGATAACAGTATTTACATACGTCATAGGGGTGTTGTACAGCTTAATTCATTAAAGTTTCTGAAAGCTGTAGGTGGCCAATTGCAAAGTAATTATATTACAGTATTAGAATGTAACAGGGCATTTCTAATTTCCATGACTCCATAGGAATCCGATCAGAATAATCAGAATTATTTCATTTTTGCTGGAGGCAATGCACTGCAGCATAGGCTATCTGGGATGCAGCATGAATATTCTGTGGGCAAGAGATGGTTCTGTCTTTGCTGAGTGGCAATGATGCAGCAAAGCGGAAAGTTGGGGGGGAAGATTCCATTCCTTCTGGCCTTCCAGCCCTTCCCTAGGGCAGTGGTTCTCAACCAGGGATACACGTAACCTTGGGGGATGCAGTTTTCCAGGGGGGTACATTGACTCATATAGATATTTGCCTCATTTAACAACAGGCTACATAAAAAGCACTAGTGAAGTCAGTACAAACTAAAATTTCATACAGACAATGACTTGTTTATACTGCTCTATATGCTATACACTGAAATTTAAGTACAGTATTTATATTCCAATTGATTTATTTTATAATTGTATGGTAAAAATGAGAAAGTCAGCAAGTTTTCAGTAATACTATCCTGTGACACTTTTGTATTTTTATGTCTGATTTTGTAAGCAAGTAGTTTTTAAGTGAGGTGAAACTTAGGGGTACGCAAGACAAATCAGACTCCTGAAAGGGGTACAGTTGTCTGGAAACATTGAGAGCCGCTGTACTAGTCTTATTTTGAGACCACGGAGTGTTGACTAACACAATGAAAAATCAAAACACTATTTTGATACTGTTATCCCCACTGGAGTCCTGTAATAGCTGGGTACCTGATTACTACCCTCCAAACTGAAGGCTTTTACAGCCTCCTCTTTGACGATGAAATGTCATGTGATGGTACATCACTGCGGAGGACAATGCACTGACCTCCACCAGATGGATGGGAGCTTAAAGAGTTAACAGGGCAGGCAGGGAGGGAGACAAGCCAAGATGTGCCATTCACCTGCTACAAGTGGGGAACAGGCTTGAAATGTGCATGTCACTGAAAGCTGGACATCTGCACAAGTGCAAGCCTCTGCCGCGAGATGAAAAGGTAACACCCTCGTACCTTTCTCTCTACAGGTGGTTACAGCATCTTACCTTGATAAACGGGCTGCTTCCATTTGAGAACTGGATCCAGGAGAGGGTGCTGAGGAAGGAAAAACCAAACCACCTACGCCAGCAGGTACTGCACCTTCTTACTTTGTGCTTTCCCCTCCCGCCCAAATCTCCAGCTTCCGGGTGGGGTTCGTTGTCCCTTAGTGCTTTGCAGTGGGTGTTCTGCAGATAGTCCGAGCAGAACTCAGCTTCATGCCTGGCTACCACAGCCGTAATGAAATGGCCCCAAATGGTACTTTATTTATTGGATGCCTCACAAGCTGGGGCTCTGGACTGATGGGGTCTGTAGCAGCTAGTACTAACCTTGTTTTTAATAATGTATTTCAGGAAGCTAGTGATTATGTGGCTGGTAATAAAAGTGTATTACTGTGCTCAGTGATGCCAGAGGTTTGTTCTTTATTCCCGCAATACCTGAGCTCAGATGGGCCAGCACAAATCATTTTTTGAATTATTTACTAACCTAACCAAAAACTTCGTGTTTCAAAGCCCATAATAAAACATCTCTACATCCCTTTAGCATCTGCCATAACTCTTTGTGATGTCGAAGGAAAACTCATGTTTCCTTTTCTTTCCAAAGATTTCCAGATATTCTCGTTTTTCCTTCATACAGAGCATAAAGCTCCAGACAGTGCAAAACTCTTCTAAGAATGAGTTATTTACGCTGATATTTTATTCTTCTCAGCATTTCCCCCCTTCTGTCTGCTTTCCAAAGAATCTTTCCTCATGTTTATGAAAGAATAAAGTGTCTGGGCCCGGCCCCCAACTGGTGTAAAACGCCACCACTCCATTGAAGTCAGTGGAAGAGCTCCTTAGTTGGTGTAAATTGCTACAGCTCCAGTGACTTCCATTCCAAGGCACACCACCTGAGTATCTGGCCCTCTGGGTTTTTGGAAGGACACGTGGTCTAAAGGCTTCTCGTTGGACAGTCTGGGTAAAAAACATTCTTTGAAAAATCTATAAAAATAATCCTTTTTACATTTGTGAGCCAATTATTTTGACATTTTTCATGAAAATGTATTAGCGTCTTTCAAAAAAACAGCTTTAATGAACAGCGAACGAAAAAGGTCATAATCACGGCCAGACTTGCACCAGCTACAGTAATAAATCTGTTAAGGTTTTTGGGCAGCTGTCAAACTAATAAGCACAGGTACAAATTAGCCAGAAGAGTTTCTAATGTGAAGGAATCAATACAGCAAACACAACATCAGCATCATAAAGCAGCCATAGAGGTCATAGGTATTTTGTTACATAATCTCTGTTCTATATGGGCATACTCCATGTTCTGATGCTACAATGACATCACACAACTTCATTCTGCTGGGGAAAATGCTGCCAAGCTGATGATGGCGAAGCAGATGGTAAATGCGCTTACTATTGCTGATCTGCTTGTCTAGCGCCATTAAAAAAACCAAGCTGTGCCTGCATACTGTACACACGGCTAGTCTGTGCAAAAACCCATGTATTGCTCCACCTCCATTCTTTCCCTTATTTGTTGGTTTCATCTACCTGAGATTGTAAGGTCCTTGGAGCAGGGACTCTGTTTTATTATCTATAAGTACAGCTCCTAGCATAATGGGCCCTCAGTCTGGTTGGCACTTCTAGGTGCTGCTGTTATACAAATAATAAATAAGTGGTAAGAAATCACCAGAGCCCAGACCAGTGGCAGAGCCAGGTTTTGCAATCAGGGGAGCAATGCGTCATTCATGGTGGCTGCAGCAGCATCTCCTGTCCCATGGGGCAGGCCCCAGCTCCCCACCCCGGGCATTGCAACCTGGCACATGGGGTTGCAGCACCATTCCTGTTTGGCTCGTCATGCCCGAGGGGCGGCCAGGCCAAATTTGAATGAGTGGCGTTGCAACATGGTGCATGGGGTCACAGCACCACACATAGCCATGTGCCATGTCACAACGCCCAGAGCAGGGAGCCAGGCTCAGCCCTGCGGCACAGGCACTACTACTGGGTGAGTGGAGGGCAGGTTCACTCTCCAGCCCCATGTGAAAAGGTGCCACACATACACCTGAAGGCCCCCCCCTTAGTGCCACTATTGGCCCATGCCATCAAAAGCAAGAGCCCCCACGCCTTCACTCTGAAGTATATGTGGAAGGTGAAAAGGAGGCCAGAGTTTCCTCTCTGATCACATGTACAGTAGACAAGCCGTTCTCCATATTTGTTGATGACACTAGACTAGGACGTAGGAGGTCTGGGTTTGATTCCCAGCTCTTCCACAGTGTGACGCTCTTGGGCAAGCCACTTAAATGCCTTGTGCTTCAGTTCCCCATCTGTGAAATGGGGATCATAGCACTTCCTGTGGCTAGCTTGTCAGATCTTTGGTGCAGGGACTGTCTCTCTGTGTGTACAGAACTTGCCATAGCAGGACTCTGATTTCAGTTGGGGCCCTTGGGTGCTACTCTATGACAAAGAAATAATACCATGAAACAGATAGCTAGATTTAACTGCGCTTTCTTTTTGTTTGCTTTAAACAAATCTGGGTTTACGAACGCTCCCTAAAGAACCCCACTGGAGTTCTGGCCACTGAAATTACAGTGCGGATCTGTTTATTTTCCTTACACACATTGCTGCGCTGGATTGCATTATTCTCTTTTTTCCCAAATCCGGCTCATGTGTTTGTAGCTCCTAGGAACCAGCTTCCCAGACAGAGAGAGGCAAGCATCTGAGTTTCTTCTGTTGGTGGGAAGGGATTGACCTGCTGGGACTGACTTCATGCACAAATGTATTTGCACAGGCAAGTATGCCTGAGTCACTACTGTCTGTCACAGCGGAGTCAGGGGTTAAGCAGATAGGAACATTCTGTGCATGTGCATTAGCAACTCTCATGTTAAAAGCAGTGAAATGGTCCATTTTCTCGTGATGGAACTTTGCAAGTTCATGTGTCACCAGTGAAATAAGACAACCCTGGCAAAGGGCTGGTTTTCTTCCAGTACATCACCAAAGACAGTTTCGGTTCTGTAAGATGCCCACTCTGAAAACAGGGCAGGTACAAAGATTCCCACCAAAATGACACAGCTGAACCAGTATCTAGCATCAGCTCAGTGGAGTGTGGCTGTCCACCGGGGAGGTTCAAATGTCAGCATAGCAAAGCAGTGTGTGAACCGGCTGAGGTGAATGGCAATTATCTATAAGCAGGATAGTAACACTGGTCATAGCAAATTCACGTGCCTGGTTTTGGGAGTGAGAACTGTGACGTGCTTTTTAGCAAAATGCCCTGCTATGTTGACGACACTGGACATAGAGAGCATAGCTTCACAATGGAAGCAGGACACTGTGGATGTAGTGATGTCAATGCAGGATGTTGAAATACTCAGCATTTACAAAATGTGTGCATTTAATCCAGTTTACTGCCATAGTGTCTGCCATTCCTATGCCAGGCTAGAGATTATGGCGGGGCATTTAGCTACTTTAAGCTCCTTTGAAATTCCCGACCATCCTGTCAATGAATTGTTTGCACATTGTCTGTACTCAGTGTCGGTCTCCTATAGCTTTGGCTAACAATCAGTCCAGCTTACTGTGAAATGAATCCTGGTCCAGCTGGTAATCAGTCCCATGGGCATGGTACAGCTGGGAATCAAATGCAGTCCTCCTACGTCCTAGTTTTGTCCACCAAGAGGTCTCACCTCTTCTCATCTTACTTATCCCCATTCTGACATGTTTCTTCTTTGCAAGAGCTTGTTATAGGGAGTATAGTCATACATTGTGTGTGCATGTGGCCAAATGATATCTTTCAACCATAAACTAGTTCTGTACAGCTAACACTGAAACAGTCCGGCTAACAGGATGAGGAAACATAAGATATAGGCAAGCCTTTATTAGCAATTGGTTGGGCTGGAAAGGAACCGGGTATTCAGTGAATCACATTGGATGAGACTATGACTAAGCCTGACTTTCACACAAAACCAGAATCAAACTTGATTTGAAATCCTAAAACATTTAACTAACATGTCGTGAAGGGGGAATTTGATAAGTCTTCAACTATCTAAAGTGTTATAAAAAGGGAGGTGATCAATTGTTCTCCTTGTCCACTGTGAGTATGACAAGAAGCAACTGGCTTGGTTTGCAGCAAAGAAAAACTCTAATGCTAAGGAATGTTAAGCACTGGAACAGGTTCCCAAGGGAGGTTGGGACATCCGTGCCATTGGAGGTTTTTAAGAACAGGTGAGACAAAACCTCTGTCAGGGACGGTCTAAGTATACTTGGTGCTGGCTCAGGGCAGGGGTGGAGTAGATGGTCTCTCGAAGTCCCTTCCAGCCCAACATTTCTATGATTCTAAGGAGAGCAGCAGCTCGGTTCTAAGCAGCTGAACTTATTAGAACTGAAATTCCCAAACAAAGACCAGGTGCATAGCATGGAAGGGAGAAAATGTCCATGGAAACTGGGGGAAGATTAGCATTGGGGAAGGGCAGATAAGGCAGTGTGGGGTCTCTGCCTACAGCCCCTCAACACAGACAAAATGTGTTTGGGGCTCCACTGGGAATGGGTGGAACCAGGGAGAAGCTGCTCTCTAGGCACGTTCTCTGTGCACAGTCTTGGTGGGAGAGCTACAGGCAGCATGCCACAGGGCTGTGTCTTTTGAGGCCTACTGTACTCAATGCGAGACTCCCACTGACTGCAGTAGGCTTTGGATCAGGCTTTTTCTCTGTGGCGTCAAAGGGGGCCTGCACAGACTTCAGCTCTACTTGTCTGCCCAGGGAGCCAATGGGGCGTGAGCTAGAGGTGGTTCACCAGTCAATGCAAGTAGCGCAGGCCACACCTTCTGCCTCAGCTGCCATCCTTTCCTATATGAGGGCTGATACAATGAAGAGAACTGCCCAGAATTTGCTGCACAAGTTTTCCCCTCCACACATCATGTCAGCACTGTGCCTTTCAATGTCTTCCATTTACACCCTGGATCTATGCTGCGCGCTGTGGAAAGCCGGCCTGTTACCAGCCGTAGTGCAGGGTGTTCTGCTCAAAAGCATGCCCCAGGTAGGAAAGATGGTTCCAAGGGGGTACATGGAATTGTGGTGGTGGTAAGGCAGATGGTTACGGCAGCACCGGCAGCAAGGAGAGGCTGCAAAGGGTGTGTGATTAAACTCTAATTGAGCCATTGTTGGAGACAATAGAATTATGATGTATGGGTGGGCTCCTGCAGACTGTAATAGACAAATGAATCAAAATAGTAGCACTGTAATGGAAGCACTTCTAACTGTAATCAAGGCGATAATGAAAAGAATGGGGCTGTAATGGAGGTGCTGGCTGCAGTAGAAATGACAATTAAGATAATAGTATTTTAGCAGAGGAGATGCTGTGCTTCTCGCTGTGCTAGAGGAGCGGCTGAAGGGACTGGATGGAAAAGCAATAGAGATGCTGACGACTGTGGAGGAGCAGGTCATGATGATCATAAAATCTGCACTGGAGATAAATCTGGGGATAATGGAAGTGTAATGGAGATAATTATGACTGTAATAGAGGCAGAGATTTTGGAATTGTAATAGAGAGGTGTTGGTGAAGATAGTGACAGTGAAGTGGCGGGGATGATCTCTATCACAGAGATAATGGTGATGAAGATACCAGGACAGATCTTCAGCTAGTGTAAATCGGCAGATCTCCATTGACTTCAGTGCCACGTGCCATCAGCTAATAATGTGGCCTGTGACACTGTAGTGAAAGAGAGGTTGACTGATGAAGGACGTGATAATGAAAGACAATAAATCTGTAATGGAAAATAATGGAAAAAGTATGAAAATCAGGATGGAGATAATTATGACTATAATAAAGGTGGTGATGGTGAAGATAAGTGAATTATCTAATGGGGACAATGAAGATAACTGAGTTGTAATGCCATGCTGCTGCTGCTAACAGAGGTGATGGAGATATGGAATTGGATGGGCGGAGATGCAGATATCAAAACTGTAAAGGGCATAATTATGACTGTAACAGGGGTTGTAATAAAGGTAATGGAATGGTAATTGAGGAGGTAATGGTTATAAAGAAGGCGGTGCAGATAATGATAATAAAGAAGATAAAGAAGATAATAGATTGGAATGGAGTTGTTCAAGGTAATGGGGTTCTAATGGAGATGATGCGAAAAGGGAATGGAAGTATAATGAGGTAATGACTGCAGTAGTAGAAAAGATTATTGTTGTTATGGAAGAAATGAGGACACTGATGCAAGTGAGGATTATGTTGCTCATGCTTCATGATAAGTGGTGGTGGAGGTGACCATGAGGCTAATGAAGATAAAGATGGGGCGGGGTGGGGGGGACTGTATAACTGGAAACAAACACAACAGAAGTCCAGATCATTGTAGTGCTGTTCAGAGGTGTACCGGCAGAGGAAGTCTGTAACAGACGTGACTGCTGACAGGGACACATTAAATGACCCAGATGGCTGTTGCAGTGCTTTATGCACTAAGGGTATGCTGCCCTTCAGAGCCGGGAGCCCAGCAGGGATAAGGCGCTGGGAGGACTTTGCTAAGGACTGGAGTGCGAAGGATGAATATGAGGGTTGTGGTGATAACAGTGATGATAATGAAGATGGGCAATGGAAATGCAAAACGTGATGGGAAAGGATGGCAGGAGATTGCGAATGACTGCAGTGAAGAGGAGGATGACTGTAACTAGTCAGTGACGATGGGACACAGATCCTTCTCACGGAAGTCGTGATGATGTTTGGTGACAGGGTCGCAATTTAACATTCCAAAAGTTGATCGGTGACTGAACAGGATAGAAATGTGTGTAAATGTCAAGGAATTAATGGGAATACAAGTATTACAGTGATGGTAATGATTCAGATAATGGCTTTAGCAGTTCACCTCTTTGGAGGAAGAATATGTTACTCTATCTCAGTTGGAAATATCATACCAAAATTAACCTTCACAGTAGCATTTGTAGAAGTCCAGGTACACCCAATCCACAGCATGGGGATTGCCACAAGGATCGTGCATTGGGAAGCCTCCTCTGGGTAGGTATACCCAAGGCTTTGGGAAGTCGCAGATGAAGCAACATTGATGGGCCACGTTTTTCAAAGGTAGTAGTATCTCTGATAGGGATCTGGGAAAAGACCATCTGTTTCCCCCTTCAAGACCAAGGAAAGAAAAATAATGTAATCGTGGGTTGATACAGGAAGGGAAATTAGGAGGGGCAGCAGAAGAATGCCAACCTTCAAATGGAGACGTGAGTTACAGCATAAACTCAGGGTACCAAAGTCCTGCTGTCATCAGAATGATTCTCAAGTGGGCAAAAAATAACCCCCAGAAAGGGCTCTGCTCTCCTCTGTATGGGTCCTGACTACACCATCATAGTATCTGAGCACTGGTTTCATTTGAACATCAAATACACCCAAGAGATGAACTGAACATATAGAAATGAACTGCTTTGTTCCTAGGTACCATGGTTTGAAGCGACACCCTAGAACACCCAGCATCAATATTACACTTAGGGAACAAATATTAGCCCTGAAGAAGGTATTTGTGGGTTCCAACATAGGAAGGAAAGTCTTGCTATTCTCCCCTGGCCCTCGGCTTAGCACAGTCACTAATCCAGCCTGTAAAGTGTGTGTATTATTATTCCATAGCTTGTGTGGAAGGGTTTATTTATTCTCTGAGCACTGGCTCATGCCACGTGAGTTTTACTAAGATAAAAGGGCTCCGTGCATGACTATTTTAGGACAACTGCATCAGCATCGATACCTGAGGCAGAGCAAGGCTCCTCTTTCCCTTCTCAAGCATCCCTGATGTGCTGGGAGCTCTCCCCTCCCTTGTATGTATAGTTTGGAGGGTCTCCTCCAAGGATTATTTTTCCTGCCTCTGCAAGACAGCAGAGGAACTGAACTGCCTCCAGCACAGCTCTCCTACAAGCCCACATGACTCTCCATTGCTGCTAGACACACTGGCCAACATCGGCACATGTGGGGGCCTTTCAAGTTAAGCTGCTGGCTTCATATTTAGGCTCCTAAATAAGCAGTCTGGTTTTCAGAGGTGCTGAGCACCCGCTGGGCCTCTTTAAATGTCTGAACCCCAGTAATGGGACAGGTAGGGAGAGCAGTTCTGACACAGCTTTATTACTTGCTGCCCTTAAGCACTTGCTGCCCTTTCCCTACTCCATTGTTCCCCAGGCAGAAGAGCGAGCTTCCTGCAGGTCATTTTGGCAATAGTAGTTCTTATGGCCTTGACAAATACCCACCAGCAAACCCCCTACGGATCAGCTTCATTTGGCACTGATGGCACTGGAAAGACTCAATGACTACAGGAGATGGTGGATCAGGCCCTACAGCGCAATTCTGCAACTCTTAGTCAATGGGATTACTTCCATGACTAAGGACTACTTGTCTGAGTAAGGATTGCAAGATCAGGCCTTATAGTTGTATAACTGATCCAGAGAGGGGGAAGTAACTAGCAGCGGCTGGCTGCAGTCTGGGTTAGATGGTAGCGTATGATATGAACACTCATTTGAGCATTTCTGTCTGCCTGCTGGAAGTTAATATTTTAATGTGCAGAGGTTTAAGGTGCTGTCTACACATGCCTGAGGAGAAGAAGAAATGTCCTTTAATGCTCAGGCAACTGTGAAATAAAGAATGGAAGATAAGCGCTAACAAAAATCAATGAAATGGAGAAAAACTGGAAAGAGAAGAATACAGGATATTGCACTTTCCTCCAAGATAACCTAGGAATATACTTTATCATCAAATGTTCATTTGCAGTAACAGAAGGGGCTTGATTATTTTTTAATCAGTTTTGAAACAAAAAAAAAGTGAAGTCAAAATAACCCAGCATACCAAAGGAAAAAGCAACTGGAAGTTCATTTGCTGGCCAGTTGCTGCCTAAAACTTTGATGTAAAGCGAAAAAATGTTTTGCAACAACTCTCCCAAAAACATGGGAGAAAAAACCCTGCCCAAATTCAGAAGCAATTTAAACACAGATACTATAGTGACTAGCACACTTAAGTGCATGGTCCTGCTCCCACTGAAGGCAAGAAAAAAATGCCCATCAGATTCAATGGTGCAGGATTAGGCCCTAAAAATTAATAGCCACATTTGTGGGCACTAATCAAAATGGAAGGCAGGGCAGATCTTAAAGAGGCATGGTTTAATTTAACAAGGTGATAATATTGATCCTGGCAGGGATGTTTGGATCTGGGGGTCTTCCAATTGCTCCATTATAGATATTAGGACTAGCCATGAACCTGGCGCTAAACTTGGCCAGAGTTTGTGATGGCCACATTAGCTTGCAACTGGGATGCACACAGAAGCCTGAAAAAGGAGCCAGGCATCTTCTGATTGCGGAAAAAAAGAACCCCAGAGCCTGAGCCCGTGCCCCCTGAAATCATAGGAGAGGCTCCCAGTGGGTCTTGGATGAGGCCTAGAAAGAGGGCCTTTCCCAGCAAATACCTCGCGACAGGGAGCACGGCATTGCCAAGTGAGTGGACCAGCCCAGCAGGAGCAAAAAGCAGCTACAAAGATGAACACATTGTGCCCATAAGTATCCTCTTTAAAAGCATTTCAGCCAGGGGCAGCTCGGGGCCAAGCGCCAGAGCCTGTGGCTGGCGGATTTCCTGTTAAACCATCACAGCAACAGGCAGCAAGAGCAGGGCCCAGGCAATTGCTCACTACTGGCCAGTTGTGAGGAGTGGGCCAGAATGAAGTGAAACAAGCCCATGGATGCTCACAGAGGGAGGTGCCGAGCCGAGAGTGAAACTAAACAATGACCAGTTGCTCGGGGGGGGGGGGGGGGGATAAGTTAACCAGCAGGACATGGGATTGTGAGGTTGCCAGGTGACTCTGGTGCTTGACAAACTCTGGGTTTCGATTATAATAATAAATATAATACTGGGCTCTTTGATAGCCCATTTCAGCAGTAGGAGTTAAAGCGCTTTACAAAGGAGCTCACTATCACGGTCCATATTTTACACATGGGGAAACTGAAGCACAGAGAAAAGAAGTGGCTTAACTACAGTCACTCAGCAAGCCTGAGCCAGGCCTCTTGAATCCTAGTCTGCTGTGCGAATCCACAAGGCGTCCCCTCAGAACCAGTGCTTTGCCATCCATGTAAGGGTTGTAGCTCTCTGTATGTGCTTCCACCTAGTCCACAGTTGCCTGCCGTTAGTAACTCCTTGTGAGCCACATTACATCCATCCATCATCACTTCCTGCCTTGCTCCGCATCTGTTTCATCAGCCGCTGGAATGAGGGTATCTACCAGCTCACTTCCAGCAGCTGGGAGCAGACTAGGGTTACCATCTGTCCCTAATTGGGCCGGACAGTACCAAAATGTACATTTCAAGTCCTGGTCCCAGTCTGAATGACTCTGGGACAAATGCTGTCCTGGATTCCCTGCAGCACATCTCCAAGGCTCGGGGTGGTGTCAGCCTCTTCCCAGCAAGAGGGGCCTTAGCTCTACGTTAGCACGAGGCTCTGCCCCAGGGCAGAAGCTGAAGCGAGGCAGTGGTAAGCACCGCCCAGGAGCCCTGAACCCTCCACCTGTCCTGGGCAGGGACATGGGCCGGGACTGCTCTGGGCCCTCCCCCGAGAATATCAGGGTTGGAAGAGACCTCAGGAAGTCATCTAATCCAACCCCAACTAAATCATCCCAGCCAGGGCTTTGTCAAGCCGGGCCTTAAAAACACCTAAGGATGGAGATTCTACCACCTCCCTAGGTAACCCATTCCAGTGCTTCACCACCCTCCTAGTGACATAGTGTTTCCTAATATCCACCCTAGACCTCCCCCACTGCAACTTGAGACCATTGCTTCTTGTTCTGTCATCTGCCACCACTGAGAAGAGCCAAGCTCCATCCTCTTTGGAACCCCCGCTTCAGGTAGTTGAAGGCTGCTATCAAATCCCCCCTCGCTCTTCTCTTCTGCAGACTAAGAGTCTGGGCAGGTGGAGAGTCTGCCCCACATCAGCCCAGGCTCCCAGGGTGGCTCTTATCACTGGCCAGCATCTCGCCTAGCTAGGGGGTGGGAGTCTCAGGGGGAAGAGGAGGAGCAGGGGGCACGGCTCCTGTATGCATCCTACCTTTGGATTTTGAAAAGGGCTTAAGGCAGACAAGGCAGACAAGCACACCCACCCTCCAGTTGTGCCTGGAGCCTCTGGAGGGATTATAGGGTAGGGGAAGAGGCAGTGAAGGGCTCTTTCCTTGGGCCAGGCCCCTTTCTGGCTGCCCAGTCTCCCCCTGTTGGCTATGCTTATGGTCTCTACAGCTGCTGCACACTTCTCACTCCAGGGCATTGATCAGTGGGGCAGGAAAACAGCATTGCTGTTTTCATGCAGCCTGCACCGTTTTTCCCATGTGCACAGCCTGAGTTAGACCTCTTTGACCCATGTAAAACTACAGTGCCTCAGACTGTCAGGGCTGGGGGGAAAACCCCAAAATGACTTGATATAAAGTTCTCCAGCCAACCAAAAAGACACACAAAGTATCTATTCACAATCTCTCCAATTTAAAGCCTTCAAATCACTCTGCTCATTACTGCTGAGCTGCATGCTCTGCTTTTCTCGGTGTTGCATGAACACCACATTCTTTGCTGTTATGAGGCAGTGTGCAACACAATCAACTCACTCCCCTATGCCTAATATAAAGAATTTCCACTGTTCTGAGACCACTTACCCACCCAGTTCTGTGCCCTGCAGGTCTAAATGCTGTAACAATGTCATTGACCGTCATCCATGTCCAGTGTCATGCTTTTCTACACACAAATAGCAGGCTTGGGCTTTCAGATAGAAGGTCATTGATTGTACATGAAGGAAAGCAGCACACCAAGAAAGAACAAATGTAGTGTCTGCATGAGGCAAATAACAGTGAGTCTGACCCGGTCACAGAATCCAAAAGTGCTTTCCAGAATGGAGCACATCACAGCAGACAAGCAGGACTCCTCCTCCTATTTGAAGGAGCAGTATGCAGAAATATAATGCATCACTTCTGCTGTGCAATTAGATAGATACCCACCAAGCCTCAAGCACTGGAGTTCTTGCTCCTGGTCTTCTGATTTAAACACTGGAGCATCTGTACAGCCTTGCATCAGGGCCAGATGGTTAATTCATGAGGAGCCTTGCCTCAGACCCAGGCATCACCCAGCTGACCTAGAAAAGGAGCTGTTTTTACACCCCCCACCCCCACCCTCCATACTCACTCAGTGAGAGTGCATGAGATGCTGGTTCGAATCTTAGCTCAGTATAAAACACTCCAGCAGCTCAGTCAGCCAGATAGAATTCTGCCTACTACCAGAGTGAACATAGCCATGTTCTTTCACCAGAATATAGTAATCACGGAATACATCATGTACACCATATTGGGAGGGGCCTGGGTCTTCATTCTGCCCAGTAGACCATGCAGAAACATCCTTTCCATATCACAATATTCCCTTTACGATTTGCCACCACTATCAGCACCGCAGGGCATCATTAAGTCAAGTTACATTGCTCATTCTTCTGTTGAAAAAGAAATGGACAAAATGATGTAGCAGCCAAGACCTGAGCCAAGTCTTCCGGTAGCTCGGCCTGCAGCCATTGACCCTCAGGCTATACCTGCGTCACATTTCATACATGCACCAGGGAGGGACCTACTTACAAGGCAAACCCAGCTACAGGTAGTGATGATGGGGTAGGTTGCACTCTTCTTTCTGAGACAATATTGACCCGGTACCCTGACATAGTGTCATGGCGCTGCTAGAGGTGACCTCAATGACACCATGGTTATTTTTGGCAAGAAACAGGGCTCAAATCTTGATGTCTTGGCCAAATTCCAGTTGGGGTAATTGCAGTCTGCCAACGTCAAGTGCCCCTGAGGTATGCGTCACTCTACCTCCTAATCTGTTGTCATATACTGTCAAACAGCAGCCGTGTTCCACCTCTAGCCCCCTCAAGAGCCAAACTTTACACACACACACACGTGTGTGTGTGCATGCATGCACGCACCAGCCCCCGGAGTAACTCAGCATTGCAACATGTACCATGTCCTTCATTATGTATCCATTCAACAGGCGAGGCTGAGGGTGCCCTACATCAGAATAACCCACAGGTCAGGAACGTGGGAAAGCACCCCTGTTCACTTTGTTTCTCTCCCTTTGGGAGAGAGGGTGGAATTGAGCCTGGGTCTCCCACATCCTTGGTGAGTGCTCTAAGTAATATGAGTCAAGCTATAAGGTGGGCTCTTCCTCCTCTGCCTGGTTTGTGTGGAGTGAGGCAGGCACCTAACTCATTCCCTCCAAAAGTGGCTTGGGCAGCGAAGTCTCCTGACCGCAGGTAGGGAGTTCCTGTTCATGGATCTCTAAGCAGAGCTTGGTGCCTCCCTGCCGTCCAGACTTAGGCACCTAGAGTGGAGGATTCAGCACATGTCCCTCTCGTCAGTATCGCTTAGAATGCAAACCACAAAAGGCAGCCCATTGGTGGGGAGAAACCTCTCTCTCCCCATTTGTTGTATAGGGAGCCGAGGCACCTAAGTCAGGCTTCATGGATTGCAGTGTTCCTGTGATGTTCTAGGCATCTAAACGTTCAGTGCCATGACGCTCAGCATTGCAGCACCTAAGTCCCATTGTGGATCCAAGCCTTGGTCCTTCAGCTGCAGTTGTAGTGGCTCATGAGTTCAGATCCATAGGTCCGGGATTCAGTCGCTGCAGAAACCCAGGGGGGGTCACTAGCAGCGCATGTGTGTGTACATCCCAAAGGGTTAAAGAAAATGGCTCGTCCTCTAGCTTACTGCTGCCACGGATGACACGATGCTATTAAATGGCGGAAAGAAGAAGAAGGTGACGTAAATTGCAACATGATGTTCAAGAGGCTGAAATCTCTGCCTTCAGGTCAGTTTTCTTGGGCTGGACAAGGAGCCTGGATCTGGCCAGGAAAGCCCGTGCTAAAAGTACTTGAGGGCTCCCACTGCCGCAACAGCGTGGCGTGGGAAATCCTGAAGCATCCTGGCTGGCCTCATTTGCAACCAGAAGCCACACGCTCGTCCCTGTGCATGCAGGGAACGAGAACACACACTTAGCCAAAGCTGTTCCGCTGTCTGGTTTGACAACCCTCGTTTGGAGCCGCTTAGCAAGATTAAGGCCAAGCAGCCGCTCAGTCATTCATTCATTCCTCCTGCCTGCGGAAGCCTGATGAATAGTTCAGGAGCAATTTCTGGCAGGGCCACCCTCCTCCCTGTCATGTGAAGGAAGGCATTCAGCTGGCTGGAGTGGCCTCAGGAATACAAAACGCCAGCCATCGCAGAGGAAGGGGAGGGGGGTTAGTGGGGGAGGGTTGTGTTAAGGAATGAAAAGGAGTCTCGTCAGCTGAAAGATGAGCTCTATCTGTCACACTGATACTGATAAGGCAGATAAGCAAAAGGCAGCTTTCCACAGCCCCCAGGAGGATTGCGAAGGCTCCTTGAATTGTTTCATTATGTAGGGGAAGTTGGCCCATGCTTAGAAATCAGCTGGTGCTAGACAAGCAGCAGGTTTAAACTCAATCACCTTAATGCACCACCCTCGGGGGTGCTGAGTGTCACTTGATTTCTGTTCCTTGAGGTGCCGTTCCCCCAAGGGATGCTGCTTTACAGTTCTCCACTAATGAAATGGATGGGCTTGCGTTGGCCGCAGTGAAGTTCTTGGCATTGGCCATTCTGCGCCTGGCAGTGCCATGTTGAACAGAAGTGATCAGATGGACTCACTGAACCGTGACTGCAGAGCTGGGGGAAGGGGAGGCAGGGCTGTGCACAGGTCCATGGAAGAGCAAACACTGGGGCTTGCTTTTGGCCCAGTATCGAGATGTCTATTCCCCAGCCCCAGATTGGCCTCTCTCCTGTCTTCATATCTCCAGGACTCCGCGGAGACTGAATTGAGGATGTACCTGCTATCACCTCCGAGGCTCGCTGACCCCTCTCTGGACTGATACAGCAGAAGCCTCCAGTAGTGGAGTTCTTCTTTTCCCAGAACAACTCCACTGAAGGCAGAGTTTGAATGGGAGGAAGGGACGGGAAGTATTCTCCTGCCATGGTGGAGTCCACCATACCTTCTCTGCATCAGAGTTAGGCCCAAGACAAAACCCCAGCACCAAACACCTCTGAACTTGGCTGGAGACAAATCTGGATCTGAAATTAGCCAGTGGTACCTCTCTGTGTTTCCTAGTGGGTAGAGCATTGCACTAGCTTCTGGTGTCTTCTCTGCCGTTTGCCTGCTGGGTGACCTTGAGCAAGTCACTTCATCTTGCTCTGTGCCTCACTTTCACCCATCTGTAAATGGGGATGATACTGGCCTCCTTTGTAAAAAATTTTAAGATCTACTAATGAAAAGCACCATATAAGAGTGAGGTAATATTATATAATGGGCTGAATGCTCTGGGACAGTTCAGATCTGGATGATCTCTTTGGATACTGGCAGAAGATGGCTACTATTCCGGACTCAAAGAGTCTTCTGAAGAGCAGACTGCTGGCTTTTGGAATGCAGCAGATTTCAATATAAGGTGTGTATTTAACCAAGAATTAGGTTCAGGGGAGCATCCACTAGGACCTTATAGGGCCCAGATTTAATTTCACAGTTGGCTCCCAACTCTGTCACGGGCCAAAAGCCCAGAACCCAAAAGGGGCCCAAGCCCCTGAGATGTGAACACCCCAGAATCGGAGCGGATTGAAATCCAGATCCGAATGTTGTCATTCCCAGGCATGTCTTCACTAATTGGAGATTCACACTAGCTGAGCTCACTGTTAGGTGAATGTGTGTATATATATATCTGTTGGCTATAGTGGGCGTAGATACATCTGCCTGCTAAGGAGAAGAGACATGGGCAGGCTGCTCAGGGAAGTAAAGTTTCCTAGAGCCGCTCTACTTACCATTAACATGGCAATCAGATGAGCAAATCAAGGCAGCAGCCATTAAACCTGAAGGAGTTCTGCATTTCAAGGTAATATGACTCGTAATACCACCTGTTTGGCTGTAAATTCTCTTTTGTGCTCCTGTAGCACTCAGCTTTGATGTGATCTGCTGCATTCCTGACAGCCCTGCTTCACTCTGGAGAACAGTAGGTTTGGGTCAGTTATTCTCCCCTGGAAGGCTTAGGTCACCAGCAGCATCTGGTTCGCAGCAAAGTTTGCCCTGCTTTGTAAAATAAAATCCCCAGCCCCACATGGATTTGAAATTAAAATGCCAAGTTAAGCATCATCTCGGAGTCTCCTGCTGGTGTCTGTGAAGGGGGAGCTCTGAGGCTAGCAGCCTTGAGTCAGATGAGGGACCATCTCCCATCCTGGATCAACATTCAGGCAAAGTCCTTTCCTGCTGAATATTTAAATAAAATCTGGGCTGTTTACCAACAAGAACAAAAAGGACTTGCAGCTGCTGGTGCCACCTGTGTCCAGGGAATTCCAGACCAAAGTCTCCTCGCCTGAGTTCCCAGCTGCAGAGCGTGAAGGGCTGGAGCCACAGAGCAGGAGAGAATCCAGCAGCAGCTGAGAGTTGGAGGCAGAGCGTGACAGCAGCATGGATCTGATAGAAGCCTTTTATGGGATAGCAGGGTTGTTAGCTCTGCTCCTGGACTGGCAGATCTAGGGCCAAATGGACCTGCTCCTAGACAGCTACCGTTAGCAGCTATTGCAGATGTCTGGACAGCAAGCTTACCCGCTCGTATCGCAGGCTCCTGAGTAGATCTGGATGAATAACTGGGTTTTTTTCAGTTCACTGGCCCAACTGAAAAATTGCAAAGGGGTGGGGGGAGCGGGGAAGGATTCATATTGGGTCAACCTGAAATGAAATGTTTTCAATTTTTTCAGCAAACTGAAAAAATGGGAAAAAAATTCATTTTGGGTCAAAGAAAATATTTTTCCCCCAAAATGAAATGCTGCATTATGGGTTTGAGGGTTATTTCTTCCCCCCACCCCTTTAAAAAAAAACAACCCATGGAAGTAAAACTCAAACAAAAAAGTTGTGAATTGAAAAAATCAAAATGTTTCATTTCAAAACTGTCAGAACTAGACTTTTAGAATTTTTTTCTGAATTTGTTTTTGGCCTTTTCCCAACCAAAATAATTTGGCAAATTCAACACAAATTCATGAAATGTTTCAGCCAACAAATCTGCATTATTTTTGCCCACAGCTCTACTCCTGAGACTGGTCTAGCTCAGCAAATTTCTCTCTCCCTCTAGGCCACAGAGTCATAGAAGTTAAGAGGTAGAAATGACCTATTCAGTCAACCTAGTCGTTCTCCAGCCCACATAGGCTTGTGCTTTACCGTGTTTTCTCCAATATAGTTTTAAATAGCCCAAGTGACTGGGTTTTCATTCTTGTCCTCGGGAGACTAGCCCACAATGTAGCCTAACAGTCTGGAATACTCTTCAGCCCACGTTTTCCTTTAACTGGGCATAAACGGATGAAAGTTATTTCCCCTGGGCCTTCTCTAGAACAATTCCTCCTTAGCACAAAGTTCTTCTCTCAGTGAGACCAATATAAAATCCCCAGTAAATCCACTGAAGTCAGTTAAAACAACGAGGAGTCCTTGTGGCACCTTAGAGACTAAACAAATTTATTTGGGCATAAGTTTTCATGGGCTAAAACCCACTTCTGGGTTTTAGCGCACGGAAGCTTATGCTCAAATAAATTTGTTAGTCTCTAAGGTGCCACAAGGACTCCTCATTGTTTTTGCTGATACAGACTAACATGGCTACCACTCTGAATCCTGAAGTCAGTTAGGTTATTTTGCAGCTATAGCAGTGTCATGAAGAGGCAAATTCTGCCTCAGTGTTGATACCTTTCAAATATTTGTAGATCAATTGTTTGTAATCAAATTCATTGCCTTTGTTTCTTCCACCCTCTTACATGCTTTTGTCTCTCCTCACACTCTATTATAAAAATCCCCTACTATCAAGATCTTGGTTTTTTTCCCTTCTCCGCCCCCTCACTCAGAAAGTGTGTGACTTTTGTGACTGCAGAATTTTTATGAGTATTTAAGCTTTGATTTATTGCCATGCTGGTGTGGTAAATTTTATATATATATATAAGCGCCAAGGGATGTGGGTAAGAACTGTAGGTGATTTCCCATCTCCTACTCCACAAAAATCATCTTGCCAGCTAACAAGCTCATAATTAAACACCTGTGTGCCAGATGTAGACAGCTGTAGGTGTTTAATGCTGCTGATCCAGCTACATAATGCCTTAAGGGTCTGACTGAAGGCTCCCTGATCTCAATGGGAGTTGAAATATTTTGGTTTGTTGAACTGACCTAAAATGTTTCAATAGAGTCAGTTCAACATTAAACTGCATTTCACTAAAGAGGTGCATTGCCTCATGGGAGTTGTTAGTTTGGAGGGCCTAGTACCTCCCCATTCTACCCTATGGGCTACACTCCCTGCCTGGATTACATTTCCCATGATGCAACACAGCTCTCTCCCCGCCCCCCAGAGCATGGTGCACCATGGGAATCATATGGCTGCAAGTGCATCAAAGGAGATGTATACTGGCCAGGGAGCCTGACCCACAAGGGAAAACTGGGGCCTTAGACACCTGAATTGCAGCTCCAATGAAGCTATGTGCCACCATAGAGCAATGCAATTTAATATTGACCTGACTCGAAATATTCTGGGTCAGTTCAGTAAACTAAAACGAAATACTTTGAATCAGGAGTATCAAAATGTTTTGTTTTGATCAAAAACTCCAAAATGAAATGTTTCATCATTTCTGAAAGAGCATTTTTGGAAAACTTTTTGTTCTGTGAAAAAAATTGATATTTCAATTTTTTCTCCTGATTTGGGAAAAAATAAAATGTTGAAATATCACAATTTCCTGTGGGATGGAAATTGTGATTTTCACTCAGCTCTAAAAGTAATGTACTTTTAAATTAGTTTCTTGATGTGAAGTATCACACACACAAACAATATCCAAAAGCAACATGCAAAATAAACTCCGAAGCAGAAACAGAAAAAGTAACCCTTCTTTCTTGTGCCCTCTTTTCTTGGCTGCGTGAGCAGAAACCAAGATCCATTTGTTACGCGGAATGAGAGAACCATTGTCTCTCCTTGTTTAGTGCCTCTCAAGCAATACTGCACAAATCCAATAATAACTCTCCTTAGTTTCTGTGTCTCCAAAGCTGGCACGCAAACCCCACCCACCAATAAATCAATTTAAAAACTTTTTCAGAGCTGGATTCCAAATACAGTACTAAAATTCTATATTATATACAATGTAGTGCTTTTCATGTCAAAGGTTCCCAAAATGCTTTATTAAAAAAAATAATAATAATAAAAAAATTTAAGCCCTCTTGAAATGCAGCCTCTTCTGGGGTGGAATCCATCAGCTATATGACTGGAACTTTATTGAATGGCTTAGGAAAAGAAAGGAAGCACAATGCTGTATCCAGTAAGGAACTGTAGGAACCTTGTTAAATAAGCAAAATATCATTGCCCAAAAAGGAATTTGGAGAGCGAAAAGCGCCCCAGCCTTTGTAATAGCCACAAGTGATAAGGACCTAGGTTTTACCTCTTGTCAAAAAGGTATACAAGGAAGAACAGTGTATACAAGGCCCATCAATTTAGGTATTTACTGATTTGCCCTGAAAAAATCCCAGGTTTTTAAAAACTCAGTATTCTGGTTTTTACTGAATTTCACCCAAATTTGGCTTTTTTGGGGACCCAGGAATTTTTTGCAAAGGAAGCGAACAAACCCACGCTGAAGGACCGGGATCAGAAGGGGGCTCTGTCGAGCAGGGGAAGCGGATGGGACTCTGTGCCCTGGGAACCAAAACCAGCAGGGAGCGCGGCCTGGGCAGCCAGGACTGCCAGCTTCCCCCGCTGGCCAGAGCCCTCCTGGTCTCAGCCCTTCAGTATGCCCACAGGAAGTGGACAGGGCAGTGCTAAAGGACTGGGGTCAGGAAAAGGATCTGTCCGGCAGGAGGTCAGTACTCACAGGGTGCAGCCTTCTGCTCCCCTGCTGACCTGGACGCTTCAGGGCAGCCCTGTCTACTTCATCTGTGCAGTAGGGAGCAAGATTGGCAGGGAGTCAGGTCCCGGCAGCCAAACCCACCTGACTGCTACATTGTGAGCGCCCCTCCTCCATACTGCTGACGTTTTGGTTTTCACCATTTTTCATTTGCTTTTAAATGTTAGAATAAACCCTGATACAGTCTCAGGAAATGTATTTAAAAATAAAAGCTAACAATGAAGGGATTTAAGTGAATGCATCTGGTGCAGGGGAGAGTACTATCTACTGACTCCCTATCCAACCACCTACCAGGTTAGCCCCTGCGTACCTTACAAACTCACTGTGAGGTGCCATAGCTAGGGGACTGCACTAAAGCCATCCTGCAGCACTGTTCCAAATCTCATTTGGCTTCCTACTCTATTTTTTCAACCAGGTTTCGGTTCTGGAAGATATTTTAAAAAAACAACAAAAACAGACAAATAACAAAGCCGATCTGTGTTTTGTGCTATATCTAAAAAGTCTCATGGGATACTCTGAAGTCCTCAAACTCAGTGGATAATGCATCTTTCAGTGTCTTCCAGCTTAGCACTGTACATTTCAGTGGCTTCAGAGACCTCTAGTTTACCAGCTGATTCTTAAAAACAGAATGAACCATGTCTTTTAAAAATCAATTGGGTCCCTGGCTTTTGCACATCAAGAACATCTACCTGCATTCAAAGTTTCACAAAGATACTTGACATTTCATTTGCATTGCTCAGTATCCCAGCACACATTATAAAAATGCACATCGACAGGATTTACACTTCTAAATGATTTAGGAGATTTTGAAAATCCTGCCCATATAACCACCTGCTCTTTACCCATACTAAAAAACCCACATATACACATGTACCTTCCCTGCTCAGACCACTGCTGGAAAATCATCCAGCAACGTTAAGCTATGTATGGGCAATCAAACAGATTTTCTAAGAAAGGTGTCCCATTCTTGCACCCTCACAAGTCATCATCCTGGCCAGGCCCGCTTTGACACCCGTAGTGTAATGTCATATTTACAGCCAACAGCAAGGGAGGATTGCAAAACAATATTTTTTTTAAAAAAAAAATCTTATGCTCCTTAGGATAGGAAAAAATAATAAATAATAATAATAATAATAATTTAAAAACCACTCCAAATACCAAAGAGAGCCCATTATATGAGGCTTCTATGGGTCAGTTGTATAGTGTGTCCAGTATCCCAACGTGGTGCGTGTCAACAGTGAATCACAGAATCATAGAACTGGTCATCTAGTCCATTCCCTTGCACTTGTGGCAGGACTAAGTATTATCTAGACCATCCCTGACAGGTGTTTGTTTAACCTGCTCTTAAAAATCTCTAGTGATGGAGATTCCACAACCTTCCTAGGCAATTTATTCCAGTGCTTAACCACCCTGACAGGAAGTTTTCCCTAATGTCTAACCTAAACCTCCCTTGCTGCAAATTAAGCCCATTGCTTCTTGTCCTATGCTCAGAGGTTAAGAAAAACAATTTTTCTTTCCTCCTCCTTCTAACACCCTTTCACATACTTGAAAACTGTTATCATGTCTCCTCTCAGTCTTCTCTTTTCCAGCCAAACAAAACCTAATTTTTTCAGTCTTCCCTCATAGGTCATGTTTTCTAGACCTTTAATCATTTTTGTTGCTCTTCTTTGGATTCTCTCCAATTTGTCCACATCCTTCCTGAAATGTGGTGCCCAGAACTGGACACAATACTCCAGTTGAGGCCTAATCAGCGCAGAGTAGAGCAGAAGAATCACTTCTCGCATCTTGCTTACAACACTCCTGCTAATACATCCCAGAAGGATGTTTGCTTTTTTGCAACAGCATTACACTGTTGACTCATATTTAGTTTGTGGTCCACCTATGACCCCCAGATCCCTTTCTGCATTTCTCCTTCCCAGGCAGTCATTTCCCATTTTGTATGTGTGCAACTGATTGTTCCTTCCTAAGTGGAGTACTTTGCATTTGTCCTTATTGAATTTCATCCTATTTACTTCAGACCATTTCTCCAGTTTGTCCAGATCATTTTGAATTTTAATCCTATCCTCCAAAGCACTTGCAACCCCTCCCAGCTTGGTATCGTCGGCAAACTTTATAAGTGTACTCTCTATGCCATTATCTAAATCAGTGGTTCCCAAACTTTAACAACTTGTGAACCCCTTTCACTAAAATGTCAAGTCTCGCGAACCCCCTCCTAAAAATGAATATTTCCACGGATTTTCTCCTTTACCTGAGTCTAAATTGTAAAAGCAGTGATCTTGGAAATGTAAAATTTGTTTTTATGGCATGCTTATTATACACAATTTATTGTTAATTATTATTATTACAGTATTTTTATTACATTATGAAAATGGCAACACTCTTCCAAGATCTCACTTTCGTAGCTTGTATCACTTTGAATAAGCCTGTTATAAGACAAGGCTCCTATGTTTCATCAAGGAGTATCAGATGTGAAACAGCATGAAGGTATTTAAGAAGCCAACTCAAAGAGTTCCTCCTACACAAGCATTCAGGTCTTGAGCAGTCCAGGCAAACGACACACGTTGCAACAAAGCCTAAACTTGTTCTTCATAATAATTTTAAAAACAATACTAGCTGCCTATTTAATTTTAAAAACAGCAAAAAATATTCACCTCCCTTTCCATTTCTTATAATGAGTCTTGAAGTTTAAATCTCCTCAGTGTGAAAGAAATGCTTGCTTTGATCTGCTTAGCTCTTGGAAGTCATGGGGCTAACACCCCAGAGCCCCTGGCTGACCGGGATCCCTAGGGACAGCTCTGTCTGCCACTAGGGAATTTTTTTTCGTGAGAACCCCCTGTAACATTTCGTGAACCCCAGTTTGGGAACCACTGATCTAAATCATCCTCGCTGTCTGCTTCATATAGACCTGGGAACAAAAGAAATTGGTGAAGCTGCTTAATAGGAGATTAACCCGCCCGCCCTTTGATTACTTGGCACTCTCTCCCTTCTCCCAAGTGGTTTGGGTGAAGGGGAACAACTGGCTCATTGCAAAGTCTGGATTCTATTTAATCTGCAGTGGTAACTAGGATCACAGGTAAGCGCATCAATCCTAAAAGCCATATGTGCTACTGTATGCCAGGCTTGTTGGTCAGGAGATAGAGGGTACCACTGCAACTACAGCCAAATGCCTTACTTTCCCTGCCCCTGCTCCTATGATAGTGGCATCTGCCTAATGGCAGCAAGTTAAAAGACACCAGGTCCAGCCCTGCTGAAGTCCTCCACTTCAAAGGGAGTTTTACTGAAGTTGCAATTGCAGCAGATCTGAGTTCACTGTACATTAACGACTAACTTGACATGGTGGTAGGATAGATACCTTGCAGTATTTCATAGCCTGGTCCCTCACTGGCCTCCCTTCCAATATTACCTTCTGTTTGGAGATCTAATTTGTGTATCCAGCAGCCCCCGGCCCCCTAAAGTTCTCCTGCTGGGGGGTTGCCACGTGGTCAGTTCCATTGTCCTTGCAGGTTTCCAGATGACTGGCCATTTAGCAATGATACGCCCCAGAAAAAAAGTCTCAGGGTCTCCTCTGCTTGACCTGATTTTTCCAACATAACAAACTCCCACCTCTGCTCCTTCCTTTGCAACGTAGCACTGAGCAACTGATGGAACCTGACTCTCCCCCATCAATGAAAAGGGCAGTGCTCCTTTTTAAAATCTGCCCCAGCCCCCACAATGTGTTTATTTTCCTCACACTCCCATCTATTTTTTAAGAACTTTTCCCAGACCAGTTCTCCTTCTCTGCCCAGTTTTAGCTATCATTCTCCAACCACCTTGGAACCTTCTAACCCAGTGTTGCCCAGACCTTCCCAGAACAGTCAAAGGTCCCAGAGCCAATGGCTCAGTTTCACAGATAACAGCACACAAGGAAGTGATGTGGCCAGCATCAGGTCCAACCACCTTTAACCTGATGGATCAGGTTCCCATTTTGCAGCTTGGTGAACTGTAGGAAGCCTTCCAGGTTGAGATCATGTGAGACTTGACCCTCAACCTTCATCATTATAGTCAAGCTCCTTAACAAGTCAGCTGCTGCACCTCATTCCCAGCACAGTGCTGTTGCTCTTGTGTTCTGCTCACAGCAGCAGAAAATTGGCCAGATCCCCAGCTGGTGTAAATTAGTATTAACGTCAACAGAGCTACACTGATTTACTGCAGCTGAGGAGCTGGTCTGATACTTATGACTGCTGGTGCACTCCATGATTAATTCTAATATCTTTGAGCACTACCTATTCAGAGTATTTAAAATACAAGTATATTTAAAAGATGAAGTTCAAAACTATTATTAGAAATGCCTGTCATTCTTTCAGTATCTCTCTAACAGTGAATGGCATGAGAATATCTAGGAGACTAGACCTCCTGCTAAGAAGTCTAGTCATACATTAGAATAATGATAATACTTTGTACTTACACAGAGCCTTCCATCAGAGGACCTCAGAGTGCTTTACAAATGTTAATGAATTAAGCCTCATAACTCGGCTTGGAAAGATTTGATTTTTAATGGATAAATGTTGGCAAACCTTGATTTCACTGTACACACACAAACCAATGAAAACATATTTCCATCAATAATCATCAAAGTTTACAGATAGGCAAAGTGAGAAAAATGCTGCTTGAGAACTTAGAGTCAAAATCCAACAATTTAAGGCTGGTTTCCAGTAGGAACCAACATCGGCATAAGTACATCTCTCAGGGGTGTGGCTTTTTGATGTAGACAGCGCTAGGTTGATGGAAGAATTCCTTCATTAACCTAGCTACCGCCTCTCACGGAGGTGGATTGCCTACAGCGATGGGAAACCCCTCCCATTAACATAGGTAGTGACTACACTGAAGCGCTGCATCACCATAGTGGGCTACACTTTTGAATTAGGCTTGTTTCAAATGCACCAGTGAACAACTGGTTAAAAAACAATATCATTTGCCAGTTTATGGCTATTTACTTTGATATGTGAACTTGACAGCGTGTGTTTTAAGCTTATGGAGCTTTAGCTTTTTGAATCTCAATGTCTACTGTCATTAAATAATTTTCTGGCCTCATCCCATAATTTCATGCAACTGTGAACATTTAAATCAATAAAAAACTGCTTAAAAATAAACATTGATATTATCTGTCACAATTATTTAAAAAATCAAATTCTGTCAAGCCTATTCATAAACCCCCCCAGGGAGGGTCACTGGAGCCAGCCTTTTGTGGCCAGGGTACTGAGAAGCCAATACGGTAAACACCAACACTTTCAAATGTCCCCTCATTTTGGACACCTCCATGTTTGGGTATCCGACTTGAGACATCTAGTGCCCTATTTCCAGAGATGCTCAGCTCCCACAACTCCATTTAAAGTCAATGGGAGCTGCGTTGATCTGTGCCTCTGAAAATCAGGACCTAGGTGCCACTAGTGTCTCATGAGGACAGCAGGTACTAAAGGTAGACATTTTTAGATCAGCAGGTGCAGTTAACTTGCATCCAAGGGGTTTAAAAGAGCTTGCTGAACCATTCATGTTGATTTTTCAATAAGACTTGGAACATTGGGAAAGTTCCAGAACGCTAACCTTGCGCCAATGTTTAAAGAAGGTAAATGGGATGATCCAGGTAATTATATTTCTGTCAGTCTGACATCAATTGCAGGCAAGATAATGGAGCGGCTGATATGAGACTCAATTAATAAAGAATTAAACCAGGGTAATATAATTAATGCCAATCAACATGGGTTTAAGAAAAATAGGTCCTGTCAAACGAACTTGATATTTTTTGTGTGATTACAAGTTTGGTTGATAAAGATAATAGTGTTGATGTAATACACTTTGGCTTGGTACTGCATGACGTTTTGATTAAAAAACTAGAACAATATAAAAGTAAGATGGCACACATTAAAAGATGGCTAACTCAGAGTTCTCAAAATGTAATTGTAAATGGGGAATCATCATTGAGTGGGAGTGTTTCCGGTGGGGTTCTTAGCCCTACATAATTTAACATTTTTATCAATGACCTAGAAGTCAACATAAAATCACGAGTGAAAGTTTGCAGATGACACAATTTGGTGCTAAATCTTGGAGTAGTAAATAATGAAGAGGACAGGTCACTGATACAGAGGTATCTGGATTGCTTGGTAAGCTGGGCACAAGCAAACAATATGTGTTTTAATACAGCTAAATATAAATTTATATATCTAGGAACAAAGCAAGTAGGCCATACTAACAAGACTGGGGGATTCTATCCTGGGAAGCAGTGATGCTGAAAAAGATTTGGGATGCATGGGGTGGATAATCAGCTGAGCATGAGCTCCAAGCGCAACATTGTGGCCAAAAGGGGTAACGTGATCCTTGGATATATGAACAGGGGAATATTGCGTAGACGTAGAGAGGTTACATTATCTCTGTATTTGGCACTGGTGTGACGGCTGCTGAATTACTGGGTCCCATTCTTGTGTCCACAGTTCAAGAAGGATGTTGACAAATTGTAGAGGGTTCAGAGAAGAGCCACAAGAATGATCAAAGGATTAAAAAACCTGCCTTATAGTGATAGACTCGAGGAGCTCAAACTATTTAGCTTAACAAAGCAATAAGGACAGTCAATAAGGACCTACATGGGGAACAGAAATATTTGATAATGGGCTCTTCAATCTAGCAGAGAAAAGTCTAACACTCTCCAGTGTCTGGAAGTTGAAGCTAGACAAATTCAGACTGGAAATAAGGCCTAGATTTTAACAGTAAGAGTAATTAACCACTGGAACAACTTACCAAGGATCATGGTGGATTCTCCATCACTGACCACTTTTAAATCAAGATTGGCTGTTTCTCTAAAAGATCTGCTCTAGGAATTATTTTGGGGTGGTTCTCTGGTCTGCGTAGCACAGGAGGTCAGACTAGCTGGTCACAACGATCCCTTTTGGCCTCAGAATCTGTGACTCATGTGGGACACCCAAACACCAGGTCACTGAAAATCAGTGGACGCTTTTTGGCCTCAGGTATTTACCAACACAGCAAGTTGGGGTCAGAGACAGAAAGAGAGCCCAGGAGTCCCAGTCTCCTGCTGTAACTACCAGAGAATATTTCCTCTAGGTAAATTAATCTAATGCCCCCAGCCCAGAATTTAAAAAAAATACTAGAACTTCCTTACAAAAGCTGAGATTCCCTATGCAGTCTGAGAGACAGATGCCAGCCTGAGTCACCAGAAGATAACAAGGGCAGCTCTCGCTTCGATTGCTGATCTTTTAAAATTATTTTTAAGACACATGTTAAGTTATTATTTTAATCTTCCTGTGTTAACTCCTGTTAAATCCCCAGACAACAGACAGGAGATACAATGACTCCTCAGCTGGGGTCAGGGCTTCATAGACTTCAAAGGAGTTACCCAGATTTACAGATGCTGAAGATCTAGCCCAGCCTGCTTCATTTCAAATAAACAGACAAACAGGCCAGCTTGTGCCCTCATCCCTGCCCTTATATCAACCCAATAATGCCTGGTACTTTGCAGCCATGGGGTGATGTTTGCAATGACTAAAACAATGTGCCTCCTTCCCTGCACCGTGGTTATTGCTCTGACAGCTCCGTGGGAGGCGGCTGTGATGAAAGCAGACAACCCGGAGACAGAGCCTGTCATCCCAATGGACGGCATGAAAAGCAGCGTTTTTATTACAAAGCTCTGCACAACGCATATTAGACAAAAATGCATGTTAAGCTGCTATTGATCTTCCAGCAGATCATGCATTAAAAGAGCGTTCTCTCCCAGGTTCCCTGCATTAAACATAAAAGAGGATGTGATATCAAAGGCACCGTGGTTTCAGTCTTATCTCTCAGACACCAGCAAGACAACCGATTAGAGATGTGTGGGCCAGTGGAGATATGAGAAGGAACCACCGAAACTTCAGCACAGATCTCAAAACTAACCATTTTAGTAGCTCAGATAGAGAGCCCCACCTTTCTTTGTCTCCCTGTTCCTGCTCAACAGGCTGCCTCCATCCCGTAGGTCTGCCAGGTGGCTTCCCGTCTTCATAGCTCAGGTATTCTGTGTTAGGGTGCTTTGAGATCAATGGATGAAAAGGATTCTACGGGTGACATTTACTCCATGCAGAGGACCTGAATAAGGACTGTTGGCCACGTAACACTCACTGAAGCCTACAAAATAGACTCTGCACAGAGGTGAATTTCATCCTATAAGTATTATTGTTATTATATTTTCACCTGTAGATCTAGTACACTTTACAAGGGTGGATAGTGTTAGGCTATCCCCTTTTTCCAGATGGGGAAACTGATGCAGAGAGCAGTGACGTGACTTGTCCAAGATCACCCAGCAGTACAGCTGGTAACTGAATGCTTGGCTACTGATGTCCAGTCCCACTGGGCTCCACTGCCTCAGAAAGGGATCTGTGATGCCCTGGGGATTTCAATTGCAGAGAAAAAAAGAATTGTTCTGAATTAGAACTGCCTGTGCAAAACCACAAGTGTGGGCAATTTGCAGTGCCTCCCACTCCACAAGACTTGCCTACTCCTGCTACTGAGATCAATGAGACGGGAAGTGTAATTTTTTTAATGAAATAATTGGTGGTATTTTTTTCCCCTCCACAGTGCCAAATGGATCACTGCTACTTCGAAACATACATAAGTCTTTCATTTACAGGAAGAAACAACCGGCATTTGTTGCATGCCAGCTCTTCTCTTACCACCCATGATCAGAATGAAGACAACCATATATCCCTGAAAACTATGAATGTCCCTGTACTCAGGGTCTGCCTCAGTGTCCTGTCAGTTTCAGAGCAAGATTTTTGTCCCAGTCTTTATAGACTGTGGCAGGATCAGACAAGATCTATAAAGGAGCTGATGAAACTGATGACAGGCCGGCTGAGCACAGCACGAACGCCTCAAGAAACACCCTCCACCAGGCCTGGCACGTTATCACATAGTTGCATTCACAGGTCAAAATGTTCCAAAGGATCCGCTGATTTCAGATGCTCAGCTTTAGACACCTGAAGGGGACCTGACTTTCAGCAGGCAGGTACTCAGAACATGCTAAAAAATCAGGCCCCTTTAAAGGATCTCAGGTGGGGCAACCGCAGACTGAAGCACCCAAAGGCACTAGGCACTTTTGAAAATCTTGAGCATTGTGCGATAGGGCAGCAGGGTGTTGCTGAGCTGAGGAGGGAGTGGTGAAGTAGGCGGCCATCTCTCTCATCTGTCCATGCAGAGCTCCCTGCTGCCCATCCATAATGTCCCGTCTGTGCCCTTCAGCACCACCCTCTCTTCCCATGAAAGGAGTCCCATGAAAATCTGGTCAGCCTACACAGCTTGATCTGCTAGCATCCCCACGGGGAGCCCCCTATGGATTTCCACCCCCAGGATCCGGTCCCTGGTCACCAGAATTGTACAATGAGTGCAGTTTAAACCAGTATATCGCCAGGTGTTCCAAACCCTCCGGGGGGGGGAGATTTTCACAGGCATTAGTGGCAATTAGCCACCTCCCTCCCTCTGACTTTCAGCGAAAGGCAGCCATCGTGTTACACTGCATGACCAAACGCTGATCACTACTGTAATAGTCAGGGCACACGGGCAGTGTTGGTCAATTTCTGAAGATTTCTGCTATAGCTCATATGTTACCAACTCAGAAAATACCAGAATTTACCCTAATCTCTTAGGACTGTACCATGCTACCACTAAAGTCAAGTGGCGTTTTGTCATGGATTTCAGTGGCAGCGTGCCTAAGCCATTCATCCCTCGCTTTTACATTACTGAACTCCAACAATGACAATGTTTTGCTATTTCCCATTTTCCAGCAATGTGCAATTGCACACACAGTTATATAATTTCTCAGTTCAGCAAACTGCACTTTCGAGGCCAGAGTTTATTATTTATCATTATTTATCTATCCAATGGCTCATAACACAATGTATTTCTTTAGCATAAAAGAAAATACAGGAACTGTTTCCAATTGCTCACTTATAAACTGTTTACTGTCCAGCCCCGTGATGCTGTCCAGAGTTCTTGAGCAAGCGGATGAAAACTTTGCCTAGGAAATACATGGCAAACCAGTATATTGGCTTCCAAATGCCTTCACTCTTTCTTAGTTCCGGGCTCAGTGAAATCATGGTGCATATTTAGCTGTGCTACTTAATGACATACTTACGGTTCAACACAAGTGGATAGTAAGTTCTGCTTCAGATCGACAGCTGGTGTAAATCAGTGTAGCCCCACTGCCCTTGGGGCTTTACTGCAGCTGAGGATCTGATCCTCTCTTGGCAATAAAGCACCATACTTGTTTCTAATTGTTACATAGCGACATAAAATGTGGATGGATTAATGCAGTTTTCCAGTCGCTCTGGGTTATAGGGTGACCAAAGTCTATCAGGCACAAATATCTTTTTTTTTTTTTACCCAGTAGCTCCATCAAAAGCTCTACGCCTGCAATAAAAAATTATTTCAGCACATGCCCTTCAGCATACCTCAATTAAGGTGATTTTAGTTCAAATTCCAAGCTAGAATTTTTCATGTATTTGCAATTGAATAGTTTCTTGGACTCTCTTCAATATACGGAATGGACAGAATCTCAATCATCTGATTCTTACACCTAAGAGAGACCAAACAGTTTTTCAGCTGCAAATCTGTAAGAAATGGTTTGCTTGGAAGGCAGAACTCTACTCCTAGTTCCTTGGAGATTTGGGGACAGATCCTGGCCTGCTCTATGGCTCCTTTGCACCATGAAATAACAAGAACAAAGTATAAAGGTAGCTTTTTAATTTTGCTTTACCATGCTGTTTACAGTCAAAGGAACAGTAAATTGTAGAGGCAGAAAAGCTGCCAATCATGAATGTCCCTAGGTTCACACTATAATAATATCAGCATGAGCTCAGGGAGAAGAGACTGTATGCTGAGCCGTTTATACAAACAAAACAGGAGTTCTTTTAGGTTGCTTTCCCAAATAGCCCATTTTCCTGTAACAAGTA
Organism: Natator depressus; assembly: GCF_965152275.1. Lineage (NCBI taxonomy): Eukaryota > Metazoa > Chordata > Testudines > Cheloniidae > Natator > Natator depressus. The sequence continues at coordinate 49,174,099 of NC_134241.1, read as the reverse complement.
TGGCACCAATTTCTTTGCCACAATCAGGTTGTGGTCTGCAGGAGGCAACGAAGGCAGGGAGAATTTCACATGCCCTTTACAGAGACCACCAACTTTCACATGTTTTTAACAAAGAATGCGTCAGATTTGAATGGAGGATCGCAGCCAGAAGGAGAGTGTGGAAGAGAGAAAAGAGGTATACTGTTCTCTCTGGTTACAAAATGGGCAGGCAGGTCGGCACTGTAGTGAATGAGAAATAATGATGCCACCACCTAGGTCTTACATCACGGTAGATCTCAAACCTTTTACAAAGGAGGTCTGTATCATTACCCCCATTGTACAGCAAGGGAAACTGAGACACAGAAAAGGGAAGTGACTTGCCCAAAGTCACCAAACAGGCCAGCGGCAGAACCCAGAATAGAGTCCAGGTCCCAATCCCATGCTCTTATCACTTTTCTTTGGCTTGTCAGGAGTCTGAGATCTGAATTGTTTCCCTCCATCTACTGGCTAACACAGCCTGCGATACTGAGGGTCACCACCCAGGGTGTTCATAAATCCTGAGCTGAGCCATGCCACCATGGAATGGACTGAACTACATTACAGAGGGGAGAATTAAAGACACTGCAAAAGCTTCTTCGGGCTTCTTTAAGCCTTCTTAGAGATGAGACCATCCTAGCTTCCTATGATCTTCTGCACGATCAGTACTCCATGTGTGCCTGCCCTGAACCCCGGGATCATTCGAGTGACGTTGCCATAGTCAGACACAGCCCAAGGCTGCACTTCCCCCGTTCTCCATTCAGTCAGGCTGTCTTGGTGCTATGTATTAACCCCACGGTCTTTCCTAAATGCCTAGCACTACACATGCCCCACGTCGCCTTTTTTCCTTCCAGTCAACAGAACTCCTGCGCCAGTCTCACTGGCTCAGGTAGAACGCCAGATTAACCTATCTGCCACAACACAGCATGTTAACAGCCTGCGTCTTCCCTTCATCGCGCAGGAGCAGGCTCCTGTCATTCACTGTCTGCTAGGAATACAAACAGTATGTGTCAAAATGCACCCGAGTCGGCTGAGTTGGAAAAAAAGCACTTATTACTGCAAACTCTATATACATTATTTATCAAATGAAGTCTCTGCAGCAGGAATACAGTTCATTTTCACTCTCCCCGTCGCTCGCTCTCTCTTTCTCTGTTGTTTCAATAGAAGATGAAAGAACCCATTTATGGAATCTTTGTGGACGTTACATGTGCAGCATCCATGGGTGTGTCTGAGCTAGGAGACGTACCATGGGAAATCTTTGGAATAAGAGCCACTAGCACATCCAGGCCAACCTCCCCTAAAAGCACGGGCAAGATTTAAGCAGGATCTTTAGGATCCATGATCAGAGGCAGCTTAGGGCAGTGAACCAGAGACAAACAGGCAGCAGTGCAGGACACAACTAACTGAGGCCAGCTGGCTACTTGTTAAGGAGATTTGCTGCCTCAGGTGAAAGAAGGACGGATAACTCTGGAGATGAAGGGAGGCATTTTTCTCCAAGAGGAAGCTTGATATTTGAATGGATCCAGGTGTCATTTAGACCTGAATTTCCAAATAAGTGTCAATGCGTGTCTCCTGAAGTCCCTTCCCCATTGTCACTGGTTACAATTTCTTGTACTCACAGAAGCCTCCTTCAATACCAGTCACTCTCCTTCTTGTCCAGTCCCTGCTGCCAGAACTTTTGTCACTACAGATACATAGCGATGAGCCTGCACTAATCCCCTGGCTATGAACAACCTCAAACTTTGGGGGTATTCATAATCTACATCCTAATCTGATGGTGTGAGCCCATCTGAACAGTGAGGGAAGGATGCCTTCGTGCAGGCAGAATAACTTTTGTCCAACACTCAAAGCAAATCTTTTTTGTTCCAACAACCCACAAAGTTTGGCTAAGTTTCCCTTCATCCTTATTATTTTTCACATTTGCTGCTGCTGCTGCTGCACTTCTTGATTCCTGGCAGGGCCAGAAGTGCCAAAATAATGGATATAATTAATGGAGGTAAAGGAAATTGTAATATGAGCACAACCTTAAAAGGATTATAGTTTAATGCCAGTCCCAGGATATACAACTTACCTGGGATAGGCTGGGTAGCATTTGGATAGCAATCAGGCTTTAAATGGTATTAAGGCTACCTGCCACTGTGTAGAGCTGGTTGGCAAAGCCCTAATTCCACCACCCTCCAGGCACAGCATTTCCAGTGCATTCCCCCTCCTTCTCTGACAGAGCAAAAGCCCCTCTGTGGCATCGGACACTTCAAGCACCATGGGAAGAGTGTCACTCTGCACACCATAATATATCCAAGGTAATGCAGATATGGAGTAACATCCTGATTCCTTTGAAATCAATGGGAGTTTTTCCAGTGATTTAAATGGAGCCAGGATTTCACCCCAGATATACACCTGGGAGTTACCGCTGATCAGACCAGCAGTAACTCCCCAGCACACACACATGCACAGAGTAGCACAGCTATCGTGGCTCAGAGCCCATGGTAGAAGTACTCTTGAGGGAGCCGTGCTGTCATGAAATAGGACAAACCATGAAGTGGCGCTTGGGGTCTGATCCAAAGCCCACTGTCATCTACTGGCTTCAGTGGGCTTTAGATCAGGCTCTTGGCCTCTGGAAGCATGCTTCTTCCTGCAGCAGATGTCCTCAGATCTAACGGTTTGGGAGACAGGAAACACTCGCCAGCATTTCTGCAGGGGGATGGTGGAGTATACTCTACCTCCATCCCAGACAGAAGGAAACGCCACAAGAAGATACCTGTGTTGTGGTAGCCAGTACTTGCCCAGTGGAGGGATCTTACGTTTTCCCCCTAGATACCACAGAAACAGACTAAGAATGATCCTACACTGAATAAAAGGGCTATAAAAGGTCATCCCAAGGGCATCACTTAAATTGTGCCAAGATGACTACATTTATGCAACTTTAAATTCCAATATGGTCTAGTATATTTTGCTCCTCCACCAAATAGACACGTTTTAACCACCCCAGCCTTAATAACAGAGCCCCAACCGGTGTCTCCATAATATTTGGAAATGAGAAAGATGATTCAATGCTGAAAAAGCAGCAATCTATTCAATTCTTAGAAACACCCAGCCCCTGTAGGATTAGAACTTTGCAAGGGCAGTAAGCACTTGATCCAGTGGTGTACACAATCTCTTGTTACAAACCTCAATGGAAGCATAGTAAAAATTACAATGGAAAGATTAATAAAAAACAAAGCTAACACAAGTTCTGCAGAGTTCAAACTGCCTGATCCCTGCAGTTACATACTAAAAGTTTATGTGCACACAAATCAACCTTGATGTGTGTTTTGAGAAAAATAAGAATTTTCCCATATGGGGCCTATACAACTTAAGGAACACATATCAGGCCTGATGTTATAATCATATCGGACGGGATTCTCCTCTGCTATAGAAATTCACAGCTGTGTAAAATGAATGCAAAATGCACCCAGTTAGAATTTTCCATTTACACCAGTCAGTGTTTTAAACCCACTGCCCAGGTATAAATGACTACACAAGGTGAACGGCAAGGGAAAATCAGCTCCCTTGACTTCCATTAGCGTTTTGCCTGGGTAAAGACTTCAGGAGGAGGCTAAAAGAACAACAAGGAGTCCAGTGGTACCTTAAAGATGAAAGATTTATTTGTTAGTCTTTAAGGTGCCACCAGGCTCCTTGTTGTTTTTGTGGATACAGACTAACACGGCTACCCCCTGATGCTAAAAAGAACAACGTTTCAATGCTTGGTCCTTTCTGGACAGTTACCCCAGTTTCTTATCCTGTTCCGCAGTAATAGGAATGGAACCCTTTTTATAACTGGCGTGCAGTGCCTCTACTTAGTGTTACATTGACTCAGTATCATAGTGCTTGTGCAGTTAAATGGGGTCTGATCATCACCTACACAGAGAGGCACAATGGGGCTGAAACAGGCTTAAATACTGGACAGTTCTGGCCAGTACACACAAAAGCAGGGAGTGGAACTCCAAGGGGCTTTATCACCTCTCCTCATAATATGGTGGAAGCCTTGCCACAAGAGGATCACACTGATGGGGCTCTGAAGGTCTTCAGGGGGACTGCATAGCTGGTATAATGGAGATGGGAGACAACTGCTCTAGGTGGTATGGGCTCCTCCAAACCAGCTGACTTTCCATTGGCCTTCTAGCCCAATGTGCCTCATTTTATCAAGCCCCACCCATACAACACATCCTGGTCCTCTCTACAACTTAGAGGACAAGAACTCTATGGATTTAGCTTAATTTCTCCAACTTCACATTTTCTGCTGCTTCAGAACTACTGACATGGTTTATTAGATTTGTGTTTTCATGTGATTCTGCATGGAAAGGATTTTGGGGAGGTTTGGGGAGATGGGGGTGGGGAGGATGGAGGTCCCATTGTGTACAATACCTAATTTAAAGACTGTCCTAAATGTGCCTGATCTTTTCATCTCCTTTACGTTCAACATAGAAACTAGCCCTGTTTCCAGTATGTTCAATGCATTTTATACATCATTGCAATTAGAAAAAAAAAATCCAATACATGCAATAGATCTGAGTTGACACAGCATGCGCTGTGCATATGGATAATAGATTACAGTGCTTTGATGGCGTCTGGAAGGCAGCATCCCAAGCTATGTAATTTGCATCTGACAGGAAGCATACTAAGTTAAGTGGAGAGGCCCCAAGGAGGTCTGCATTACCTCCAAGACCCTGAACGTGACAATTATGTATCAGATGCGTGGGCACGAGGCCTTGCTCGCTGCTTTCACCTCAGTTGAATGAGAATGATAAGGGAAAAAATGCAGTGCCCAGTCCAGATTGACAGTGACCAAAAGTCATTATCTCCTGGTGGACACGGGGTAGCCCCTGTGAACTGGGTTTTGATTGTCTCAACCCAGTTCCCAGAGGACAGGTGGGAACCAGGAATCTCAGCACAGACCAAGGTTCAAATGGGCACAGGGAGCGAATACTCCTCTCACCTCTTGGTTCCGGTGGAACAACATTGACAAGGCAGTGTGTGGAGCAGCTTGGATTTCTGCTGACCGTTCTCTTCCTGACATGTTGATGGAGGGCTTTGCTCTGCAGGGCTATCTGTCCAGCATCCTTCACCGGCACTACATTGAACAACAAAATCACAAATTATGGCTATGAGAGGGAGATTATTGTGTTATTGTTTTAGCATGCAAGGAGTGGCAGCGGGGGAAGGAAGGTGAAATGCCATGTTAAAGCTCTCAATGGCAATGGAGTCACACAATGCCACAGGCAGGTACCAATCTGTATTTGGTGCATATACACACAGTAATAGAATGACACTGGCCATGGACTCAAGTCCTTGTGTTTAGTTTTCATCAAGCCTTATGGCACAGGGTTAACGCATCAACTCTTGTTGCACTTCCCTTTAAAAAAGTCAACAAGTTCCTGCCTGGAGAGGTTGATGGGCACAGAAGGGGCTGGTGGAAGAGTTTGAGGAGGTAAGGGTGATGACTAGCCAGCTGAGTCTGTGGGCATGGAGTCAGTCACAGTAGAGAAGCACTGGATGGAGTAGATGGCAGAACTGAAGGACAAGAGTGACTCTGTACCAGAGGAAGCCCACATGAGGCATTCAATGGCCAGGGAGCAGCAGCGGAAGCAGATGTTGTGAGTGAGCCAAGGTTGAGAGTTGGTGGGATAAGTGACGGGATAGCGGTGAGGGGTGCTGCAGGGGGGTGAATCTTCTCTTTGACTCTGTGGAGAAGAGAATGGGGCGGAGAGAGCAATGAGGAGGAGATTAAGAGATGCAGCGACGTTGAGGACACTGATGGACAAGAGGTTGTGGGAGGGTTGAGTGGAGGTTCAGGTGGGTGGTGCTACAGGAAATGAGGTGATACTCAGGGACAGAGAACTGTGCTGTGATGTGATCAGAGGATAAGCTGTGCTTTGTGAGGTGAGGTTGACGGAGTGGCCATAACACGCACACAGCCACATCAGACAGTGGTTCCCTACCGACTGCTGACATCAGAACCCCTATCAGGAACTGGTAGGTCACACTCAGAAACAGGACATTTCAGGGGTGAGAAAAGCAGATCCACTGAGCACTTCACCCTCTTGAGACCAGAGATCTCGTCCTCTTGCGTTGGACACTATATGACGTGCTAACCCAAGAGGTTTTGAGAGAGCTCCTTGCTGGATTCCTCTCCCCAGCTCAAAGCCCTCAAGTGTTGATCCTCAGAAAGGAGATCCTATGAACGATCTCCCCGATGCTGGGGTTTAGCTGCTAGTACAGTGTCATGGGGCAGTCAGTTTGGGCTTTACTGCTGAAAGCCATTAGGACAGCCAAATCAGACAAGTCTGAGGAAGATGACAATTAAAAGGCCATTTGTTTTAGCGAACTAAGCAGCAGTTAACAATGTTCTCTGCCACGGGGCAGAATATCACGGATATTCTCTTTCTTTATCGCAAAGAGAGAACCGGATTGGGAGGCCATTGTTGTTCTTGGCAGCAGGCCCCTTTTGGGCACCCTGCCACCCACCATAGAGATCAAATAGGCTGGCACCTATCACTGGAATTAAATATACAATTGTTTTATTGTAACATCAGACCTCCATGGGTTCCAGTATTTAGAACCTTTTTGAGTCTCTTGTTGTGAAGCTGAAAGTGAAAAGGGTGAGGGTAAGAAGGCTGATCAAGGGTTATGATATCAGCCTGGAACTCAGTGCCCTTCTCGGCCACAGACTTCCTGGGCAATCTTGGGCAAGTCACTTAGCCTCTGTGTGCCTCAGTTTCCCATCTGTATTGTGGTGATAATAGCACTGCCTTACCTCACAGGGGTGTTATGAGGGCAAATATATAAAAGATTGCAAGGTGCTCAGATGCTATGCTAATGGGTGCCATATAAGTGCCATAGACAGCGAGCTCCAGATATTACACAAGACCTCTAGATCTGTCCTCAAAGGTCAGACCATTTTGCAAGGCCTCTTCAGGTTCTACCTTCACTTGCATAGAAGCTACATGGTAATTACATGTGTCTGTATTTGACTAGGTCATATTACCCTCAAATTAATTACCATGAACACCATGCCCCCTGGTGAGGACAAAAATAAAACCGTATTTATTTTTGTACTTACATTTTACTTGCCATGTAATTAAATAATCGAGTGCTACCACATAATTAAAGGGGATTTACAGAGAGTGTTTATGCCCTGTGATTTAACAGAATTATTATTAATTCTTCCTTTATGACTTCAGAGTATTGTTGACTAAGCTACACTTGGTTAAACACAGGAACAGAGGATTTGCCATACCAGATCATGCCATAGGTCCATCAAAACTGCGATCCTAGCTCCAGCACTGGCCAGTAGCCAACACTTCTGTCTTCAGATATGTGGATTGCAAAGGTTTAATCTGATAATTAAGGGAGCTCCTGTCACTGAAGTATTGATGCTCCCAGAATATTAGAGAGACAAGGTAGGTGAGGTAATATCTTTTATTGGACCATAAAAGATATTACCTCACTCACCTTGTCTCTCTAGGGGAGCTTAAGCACTTTTGAAAAACTCACTTCAACAGGTTACGATCGCATCATGAATTCGCAGGAGCTAACCTGCTGATCTTATTCCCATTGGATCAAAGCGCCGATGATAAGAGGTTATATGCTGTTGCAACCAATGTTGTAGCCCGCCCGTGTATTTAATTCATTAGTAGCCCTGAGTAAAGTAGTATAATGGTTTTCATGGGATTTCTTATAAAAATTATCACTATTTTCTTCTGGCCAGTGGTGCAGCTGAAAGTTGATTTTTTTTAATGACATTTCAGATGGGGTGGTTATTTTATTGCTTGGAAACACACACACACAGGTTTGCTTGAAATTTTGTGCTGACAAAATTTTGGACAGGAGTAACACAGGCACCTACATCCAACATTCAGGCAACACCAAGAGCCTCAAAACTACTACTTAGGCTGCTGCCCAGCGTCCCTAGGCACTCAAATTTCCACTGTTAAAGTCTGCTAGACATCTACATTTCTGCCAGTGAGTATGCACACAACCACCTGGGTCTAGGCACCCAGCCACCTGTCTCATGCTTAAGCCCTATGGGATCCTCAACCTAGGCATTCCCCCACCTATCTCACCTGCCGGGGCCCAATACAAAAGGTGTGCTCAGAGCCATAACCCAAGTCCTTTTTTGGAGCTAGCCCATAGTAATCATCTCCGTGACCTCCAAGACCTCTGTGACAGACTCGCAGGCTTAATCACTAGTGAACGTTTTTGCCCACTATGCATTAAGCGAGAGAGGCACACATGAGCCGTCTATGATTGGATATTGGCCACAGGATGCAGAGAGTAGAACATTCAGCAGCAAACACAGGCCATGGGAGAACGAAAAAATAAACTCCAAGAATGCACAACTGCAACTTTTCCACAAGAGCGGCGGTAGCTGATAAGCAGGCATTGCCTCCTGGCCAGCCCCTGTGGCGTACTCAAAGCATTACTGATTCTCATGACTTGTACATGGCACACAGACTGTTAAAGGAGCAATGCCGACAATTCAATAAAAGTATCATGGAGCAAAGGCAGTTGCTCCTTGGCTACAGATGGAATTTCCATCATGAGCCCAATTTTACCTGAGCCTCCTAAAATCCACCCAAAAATGCCATATAGGCCTCACAACGGGTAGGTGGGACGTGAGGCCAAGATGGGATTTTTCTGCAAAGTTTGAAGTGGATCGGACATGGGGTTCCTGATTATGACACCCTAAAATCTGAGCTGCTCACTAGATTCCAGGAAGTATTTTTCCCCTACAAGCCCCTCCCTGCAGAGAAAAACGCAGAAGGATGAGAAGTATAACTTTGCTTTTCCAACTCCCCTGGCTGATGTGGCATCCAAAGTCTAATTGCATTAGTTCCCAAATTTGGAACATGGCTATTGAACATCTGCCCTAGAAAACCTAGTATAAGATGGGCAGTTGGACTCCTCACAGTACATGAAACGAAGCATGTTTGTAAGGATTTGCAGGATCAGGGCCTAAACAGACAGTGCCATATTAGAGACTGAGGCAACGAGAAAATAAGTGACTTGGCCTAGGTCACACAGGGAATCTGTGGCAGAGCTGGGAAACATATTCAGCTCTCCTGTCGTAAACACAAGTACATCCTTCCTTTCCAGCCCTTCGCATATCAGGAACAGACCTCAAAATGTAACCAGGGAGGAGTATCAATGGAGGACAAAGGAGAATTTTTTTCCTCTAAAGGCCTGAGAGGGGGCAACAATCTCTGGAGCTCATCCCCTGTTGCAGATATCAGGAGGCCCACAGAGAGGAGGGGAATGCCCCCCAATCTAGCTCCTGCTCCCACCCAGCCTCTCCTCTAAGATCCATAGGAAAGGAACCCTTTTCCTTCAGAGAAATGGCACAAAGAGCAGGAGCTGTCCATATCTTCCTCTCTGGGCATGGTGGGGTTTCCATCAGGTGTAGGACCAGCAAAACTGGCTCCAATATTACCTCTCCAGCAGCCTCCCGGCATGTAGGCAATTCCCAGCTGATAGACAACCCCTTGGGGACAGCAGCCAGCTGGCAGAGCGTAGAGCACCCTAGGGGTGGTTCCAAACTGTATCAGGTCTGTGGTCAGCATAAAACCAGCCAGAGAATCATGGAGGCAAAACAGGCCACTCTCGCAGGAGTGCCTAGGTGAGCTGACTGGAGAATCCAGGCTGTTATTTTTTTTGGATGCCGAAATGAAATATTACTACCTATATTTTCCAAAAGCGACTCAGTTTTTGGGGCACCAACTTGAAATGCCTTAAAGGGGCCTTTCTTCCAGAGGGTGGGTGCCGAGCACTTTCTGAAAACAAGGCCCCTTTAAACTGCCTCAAGATGGGCACCCAAAATCACTCGTCATGGCCAACGTGTTCATGGAGGCTCTGTGAATGCACAGGCAAGTGCTTTTGATTTTGCACTGACCATTTCACGCAGCTCTGTGAATAAATCAGGAGTCAGAGCTAGGTAGGAGAGCTCTCGTGGAGCTGGTTAAGCTGATATTTCAATTTCTGTTTCACCTTTTCTTTGTCACAAAAGTGATTTAGTTTATGGATGTGCCAGACTAAGTACTTTGTGATTCTGCAATACACAACACAGAGGAAAATGAAACCCTTTTGCAATGCAGACAGACAGTTAGGAGTGTAGGGCAAGTCTGGAGAATTCCTTCCCGACCATTGTGGAAATAGACATATGCCCTGAAACATGGTATAACCCTTAGTTCAATATGTTGGGAGGCTGTGTTGGCTAGCCGCAATCCTAGCCCCTCGCCTTCTCCTAGGCCTTAGCCTTGAAAGCAAGCCTTTCAGTGCTCAGCCATCAGAGTCACCTCTAATGCAAAGAGTGGGCATGTATTTATCAGGGCACAGGGGTGGGTGTAAGAATACAAAAGGTTGCTTCACTTTTTACTGACACTGAGTATGTAGGTCTGGCTCTGCACCCTGTAGAAGGGGCACTGTCGCCTCCCGAGCACCCCCCATGTGACTGACTGTGGCTCTAGTAGGTTACCTGGGTTTAGGAGCTTCTTCTCTGAAAACTCCTGGCAAGAGCAGATAGGGAACAGGCCAACCCACTCCAGTGGGTTCCAGCTTAGGGCCTTTGTTTGGAACAGCCAGAACCAGTCCTTCTCAGCCCCGTGCTGTTCCCTGAGCTACTGACTATCTCTGTAGTCTTCTCCAGCCTCCTGCCCTGCTTCTCCCTCTTTAGAGGGACAGTTTGTCTGGCAGCTTCTCACCAGTCTGCTGGAAGCATCTGTCCATCCACCCACCTCCCTCTCTGCACCCTTTCTCCTCAGGAGTTCCCCCTCTAAACTAAGCTCCTTAACTTTTTATCATGCCCAGGTACTTCCTTGCCTAATTAGCTGCCTCCCAGTTACTCAGTGAGTTAATTACTCCCAGGCGAACCTGAGCTGCCTCGTTCCCCCTTGTGGAGCCTGTCAGAGGTAGGGGCTCAGCCCCTGGGCCCTTCAGAGGGCCAGCTGCTGTCTGACACACCCACAACTGGGACTGGGTTTTCAGAAGAACTCACTTCCCACTAGGCACCTAAATAAGAGCCAGATTTGAAAAGCAGCCAGCACCTCCCATTGGGACACTTGTGCTCAGAGTGCTCAGCCTCCACTCTGGCCTCTTATTTATGAACTTACCTGGGTGCTGAACTCTTATGAAATGAGGCTAATCTTGCAAAGGGTGGAGCACCCACATCCCACACAGCAGGAGTTGCACTTGCTCAGCCCATGCCTGGATCGGGCCCTAGATGATGAGGGCAGCCTGGTTTTCAGACCCTGGTGCCTAATGAACAGCACCAAATTCTGTGTTCAAGCGCTCAGATCAGAATTTAAATGTCTAGATTAGACTGTGAGCTACTTGGGGCAGGGCCCATCTTTTGGTTCTGTTTTTGTACAGTGCTAAGCACAGCGGGCTCCTGGTTTATAACCAGGGCTACCAGGCACTACTGCAATACAAATAAATAATAATAATAAAACTGGTATGTCAGGGACTAAGTGCTGACCTGAGTGTCCAGTGCATTACTGCATGCACTAAATAACGTGTCCACATCTGAAAATCAGAAACACAGTGAATAAATTTAACCCTCTATGTGCAATTTTCCAACAGAAAATCAAGCAGGCAGCTTTCAATCTGCATGGGAAAATGTAGCCTTTAATTAAATGGGAAGTTAATTAATTTATATTTATTCAGTCTGTAGATGTACATATAGGAAGGCAGGAAAACCACAAGTTATTAATTGTAGAGCTGCTAAAATGCCAGGATGGATTTGGATTACAAGCAGCACCATTGCAAAGATCAAAAGGCAATATCCCACAGGAGGCAAATTTATACATAAGAATACGGCAGCACTTCTTTGGGCCTCACACAGGAACACGCTTTAGACAGCGATCCGACAAACCATTTTGAATATCACTGTAAGAAGATTTGAAGTCAAACATGCAGGAGTCGTGCTTTACCTGTTAAGGTGCAAATGAAATTATATCACCCAGAACCTTTGTATTAAGCCACTGGCTTCTTTCCTATGGGAGCTTATAGAGGCTATTGATGTATGCTGTGAAAATTCAATAAAAAGGGAATATATAATGAAAGACAGATGTAATGTAGAGCTGCAATCACAATGACATACATGAATTATTAAGCCTGGAGAATTTACAGTCAGTTCAGGGACTTATAGATTTCTCCCTCCCTATATAGTTAGAGCACGCTGTTAAAAGCAGCGAAGTAGTTCATCCTTAAATATGCATGTAGTCAGCAGATATGAAAATCATGAACCATCTAAAGGCTGTTTGGTAGCCTGTGAGAAATGCCTTGCTGGTCTCAGTCCAGTCCCCTTGGTATAAGATAGGTGGCTGAGTCACAAAAAACACCTTTTCCAGGTATTGATCCTCAGAGATAGTGGCCCATTTGAAGTCAATGGGAGTTGTTGGAACTCAGCAGCTCTGAGGATCTGGCCCACAGTTAAGCACCATTATGAAGAGACAGTAGGCCCAATCTGCCATTACCTTGATCCTCTCACAAATCAGAATGGTTGTCCTTTACACCCACTTCCCTTGGACAGTTATAAATGCCAGCACAAGATGCAGGGCAAGTGAGCCTCAGGCCCCATGAGACACTCCATAGTTCAGCTCCCATTATAAGCCCAATTTTTAGCTCCACCTATAACTATAGCTAGCAAAGTGGATTTGGTCTGAAAATTACCAAGTTTCTCTGTACGCAAAGATGATTTTTTCATCAAAGTCTTAAGGCTCTTTTTGTGTTATGGGTTATGAAAAAATTACCCTGACTTGACACGTTTACTTGTGTCCAATCTCACTAACACAAAAGTGCTTGCTATTACTCCTGTAAATTTCCCATAGCATTAAAGTTCCATAAAAACTCTCACACAGACTGTAGTTTAAAAAGAAAAGGGCTTGTAATAAGCAAAGTCATTAACAACTGCTGTATATTTGTATACACTGTATACATTGTAGTGCATAAGCAACTAGCCTGTAGGTTCTTCTGGGCATGGATGGTATTTACCTGTATGTATGTACACACAGCACCTAGCATAATGGGACCCAATCCTGCCTCGGGTCTCTAGGTGCTGACGGTAATAGAAATATTAAACAATTATAGTAATGGCCCTCTGCTGGGCTAGTGACAACTTATGAGAGAACAGATTTTCCCACTGTGACCTTGTTGAATGGACTTCAGTCTATAGGACATATTACATTTTTATATCTACTCAGCTGAGTCGTATCCCCAGCTAGGGTAAATTGCATTGAAGTCCATGGAGTTACACCAATTTACACCAACAGAGGATCTGGCCCAGCTTTTTCAAAAATGTCTGAAGTCGTGTTTGTTCTGACGGGGTAGGTGACAGCTGTATGGGGCAGAGTTAAGGTTGGTTTTGAAATATGTATACTTCATACATTTATTTAAGAGCTTGTACGAAGTGGGAGCATATTTAAACGTTTCCCTTTCTTCCCATACATATTAATTTCCTTACCTTTAATTGCTTAGGGAGTTTCAATGATACATATACCTTGTAGCAGCCTTAATTTAAAGTGAGCAAAGGTTTTTGACTGGTGCAGACAGACCTAGACCTGACAGGGCTAGAGACACTGAACTCTCCTCTAATTGCCTGAGATGTTCCTTCTGGGTCACTTTGGATGTGCAGTGACAGGACAATGTGGGTGGTGGAAGGATTACAGTCATACAGCTCATACTATAGCTGCTCTCTGGATAAAAAGGGGATTCTTATCTGCAGGGCTTTCAGTCTGTCTCATTTCGCCAGCTCTATATTCACTTTAGATTCATATACAATTTATATGTGATTCAAAACATCCCTCTGGATGTGATAGCAAAAATTCCTACACTCAGCCAAAGGGAGCTCTTTTATTTAGGAGTGATTTAGAGACACTGAATACAGAGCGCTGTAGTTGGTATATGTATAACAGCCTTCCAGTGTATACCTTAGAAAGACAAGTGGGTGAGGTCATATCTTTAATTGGACCACTACCTGTTGGTGAAAGAGACAAGCTTTCAAGCTACACTCTCTTTCACCAACAGAATCTCATCCAATAAAAGATACGACTTCACCCAACTTGTCTGTCTAATATCCTGGGACCAACACAGCTAAAACAATACTGCAAAAAACAAAGGAAGTATATACCTTAGGCTGCTAAATTACTTTTATTAGTGCATGTCAAGGCTGATTCCCCATTCTGGCACTTCGAGTGCAGAAGGTGGGGGCCCGCAAGGTCTCTAAAAATTAATACTGGCCACTCCAGGCTTGTATTAAACTCCCAAGGTTACAGCTTTTCTCTGACCTTGGATTGATAGATGCTGCCGCCACCCCCCAAGAGCAAAAACCCCTTTGAGAACCCAGGAATACACACTTGGGAATTCCTTCCTGTGGGGTACCCTCAAGCCCCTTCACCCACCCTCTGGGGAAGAGCTGAGAAAGAAAACAAAGGAAATCAGCTGTTGTCACCAGCTAATTAAACAACATATATACAAACCTCTTAGGACACAAAATCCAATCCTGTTCTTAAAAAAGGTAAATTTTATTTAAAACAAAAAAGGAAGAAAATACATTTGAAAACTTAGGCTATTGCTAGATTTAAAAAACCCACTTACAATAATTAAGCATCAAGAATAACCATCGTGAGGTCCAACTTAAAGGTTACAAGCAAAACAAAAGCATTTGGAGTTAGCACAGAGGAGTCCAGAAGCCATAAAGAAATAAACAGAATTAAACCTAATCGCACCTTCCAAGACATTTCCTGATCTACTTACATATCTGGGGTTTCAAATGAGTAGTTTCTAGATATGATTTTTCATACCTGGCCCAAGCTTTTTACAGCATTGCTGCTCTGTCTCCTCTCTCCAGAGAGCAACAGACAGACAGACAAAGGGGGAGTCTTGTTTCAATTTTAAAAAGTTCTAGCCTTCCCATTGGCTCTTTTGGCCAGTTGCCCACTCACTTCTTTTAACCCTTTACAGGTAGAGTAATTAGAGAACAGCTACTAAGAGGGATTTTACAGCTAACTGCCTGGCTGGGTCCATAAAAGGGAGGTCCCCCCCGCCTTCATTTATCACAGTGCATATAATTTAATCTTTAGAAAAATGATGCTATAAAATAAGTGCTCAATAGATCTATGGGTTGCTGGCGGGAATGTTCACAGAAATATATAATGGGTGAATATGTGGCTGTCTTCACAAGCCATTGCACACCTATTACAGCTTTTCAAAAGAAAGCCCATTTTTTACTCACAGAAACATGTGCATACTTTACACAGACTGTCTGAAAAAGTGACTGCTCATATATATTCTCTTTCACTCACTCACACACACACACACACACACACACCGTTTTAAGTTTAGCACTTAACATCTCAGTTTCCTGACTAGAAAGACAACTCATAACTATTGGCACCTGGTTCTGGTACCTGTGCCCCGCCCACCCAAATATTTTTGCACATCTCCATTGAGACTTTTGTTTCCTTTTCATGTCTTGGTTGGTAATTTTCAGGCTCATTCTAGCAGCAGTGACTACAATGAGGCAGGTTGTTCGCAGGTGCTAACACAAAACTCTGCCAATATATCTCACTCATGACCTGCGCCACCTCCCCGCTATTCCACCTGCGCATCTCCACACACACTTCTCCCAGTGTCCTTCTGTCCTAGTCTGCCGCACTCTTTGCTATTCCAGTCTTCTGTTTTCACACAGTTCTACCAATGCACCTCCATTTTTACCAGAAATAACTTCCCTGTTATTGAGCCCACCTCCAGCCTGGCCCTTGTTCCTCAGACCAATCTGAGCACTCCTCTCACATGAATAACCCGTGGCCTGTGTGGCTAACAGTCACTTCTGTGGTGTAAATCCACTGCCAGTCCTTCGTAAGTTAAACTGATAGACTAGCCTTGCTCTGATTTATTGGCCTATTTTATGCCTCTTGGTCCCTAATGTTTCACAAACCAAGCTGAGTCTGCAAAGCAGATTTTAAAAAAAAAAGGCAGAAAGGTGTAAAGAAGCAAGGCAGGTTTAAATTTAGTGTCCCACACACCTCACATGCTTTCTCTAGGGCTTCCACTTCAGAGAGATTAAATGCACTGGCTCATCGGTGAATCAGGAAAATACCACAGGAAGCCAAGGGAATCCACCTTCAAAGCCAGGGATGAGAATTGCCCCTGTAAATCCACATGCATCTGGCACAAGGACCATTTGGTATGGCAAAGGGACAGCCGCTTGAGAAAGAGGCCTCATTTTTCACTTTCTTTCACAAGCTGCTTTTACAGGGCTGCATATTTTACTCCTTCCCACTCAATCCTCCCTTACTCCCTTAGCTCTGAGTAGTAGGGAATGTGCTCTCCTTCCTTCCCAAAGCCCATAATTCCACAAGGAAGAATAGGATCAGACACATTCTGCCTCAGGCACTGGGAGTCTCTCAGTGAATGCGTGTGTGCTGTCAAGGTTCCTTCCCCACTCTGAACTCTAGGATACAGATGTGGGGACTTGCGTGAAAGACCCCCTAAGCTTATTCTTACCAGCTTAGGTTAAAAACTTCCTCAAGGTACAAACTTTGCCTTGTCCTTGAACCCTATGCTGCCACCACCAAGCATGTTAAAGAACAGGGAAAGAGCCCACTTGGAGATGTCTTCCCCCCAAAATATCCCCCCAAGCCCTACACCCCCTTTCCTGGGGAAGGCTTGATAAAAATCCTCACCAATTTGCATAGGTGAACACAGACCCAAACCCTTGCATCTTAAGAACAATGAAGAAGCAATCAGGATCTTAAAAGAAGAATTTTATTTAAAGAAAAAGTAAAAGAATCACCTCTGTAAAATCAGGATGGTAAATACCTTACAGGGTAATCAGATTCAAAACATAGAGAATCCCTCTAGGCAAAACCTTAAGTTACAAAAAGACACAAAAACAGGAATATACATTCCATTGAGCACAACCTATTTTACCAGCCATTTAACAAAAGGAAATCTAACGCATTTCTAGCTAGACTACTTACTAATTTAACAGAAGTTCTGAAGAGCATTCCTGATCTGTTCCGGGCAAAAGCATCACACAGACAGAGAGAACCCTTTGTTTTCCCCCCCCCCTCCAGCTTTCAAAGTATCTTGTCTCCTCATTGGTCATTTTGGTCAGGTACCAGCGAGGTTATCTTAGCTTCTTAACCCTTTACAGGTGAAAGGGTTTTGCCCCTGGCCAGGAGGGATTTTATAGTTCTGTATACAGAAAGGTGGTTATCCTTCCCTTTATATTTATGACAGGTGCGTTTAGAGAGGCAGAGCTCTTAGCTGATGGCAGGGTCTTTGGAGCTTGTTAGGGCATGAACGTTTAGGTGCTGCAATGGCTGTAAAGGAGTGAGGGCTGAGGGGGTGCTGGCAATCCACTAGGGAGAGCTGTATAGTGATATCGTGGGGTGATGAGGTATTCCTGAGGAAGGAGTGAGGACTAGAGAGTGCCAGGAACATTGGGGAGAATCATGGTCTAAGTGGGAGGTGATGGGATCCGCAAATAGGCCAGGTGTGCTTAAAGCATCTAAATATCCAACTACAAAACTTTTCCAGGCCCACCACTCACCCTGCAGAATGCACAGGTCATGACCAATGGAATCCATCATCCAGATGTTTGATGCCACAGAGTGAGACACCGCTCAGTGGGGCAGGGAATAACAGGAAGCCAGCGCTGGGCGAATGCACAGGGAAAACACCATTTAAAACAGAGGGACAATCACCCAACTCCTGATGCCATGATCACCCCCTCCCTGCTAGCTGGTCCCATGAACACAAGGTCATCCTTATCCCAGTGATACCCCAGGGAGGGCTTGACCACATTTAGAATCAAAACCATCCCATGTTGCCCAGGGAACCCTAAACCCTGTAAACATAGCAACCAGGCCTTCTCCTGCATGGCATCCACAGATCTACTTGGCATCTCGGCCTCACGTAGGCCTTTCGTAAGCAACTGAAACATTGAGATGGGAAACCCCAGCTCAACCGGTAGCAACTCTTCTCATATGGCTTCATCCTTGGGCTAGGGGCCCATGGCGAGTCACATCCTCTCAGTACGTGCAACCTAGGCCTACCTGGCAGGCCGCCTACTAGCAGGATTAGTGCCTGTGTCTAGCAGGCTGGTGAACCATCTCTTGGCTTTAGGAAAGTAAACTTTCCTCTGGGGCTTAATTAACAAGCTATGTACATCTGTACAAACCCAGAGCACTGTCATAATGCTCTGGCTTATGAAATAGGGTGATGGAGTGGTAGTCAGGAGACAGAGGATCCGCTGGGTTGCCACGGCAAGTCACATCACTTGTGTACCTCAGTTTCCCCATCTGCGAAATGGGGGTAGTCATAACTGCTGTACTTTGTAAAGCACTTTGAGATCTACAGATGTAAATCGACTTTACTAGAGGTACACTGATGTTCCAGCAGTGGAGGATCTAGCCCCAATGTGCTTTTTCTATGGAGTGATAAGAAAGTCCAACGGGTGGGGGGAAAGAAAGAGGGAAGTGGGTATTTCCATATTCTTGCTTTCAGGTTTTCCACATCTTTTCCCTTTAAACCTTAGGTGATCTATGTTGAACAGCATAAATAACAGTAAGTTAAATATTTATTTTGTCATTCTGGTATTTATATAGGTTGCTCCACATTAAAAAATAATGATCTAGGGGTAGGCAAGCAGTGTGGAAAGATGTGAGTGCTGGTGAACAACTTCCAAGCTCCAGTTTGAGTTCATTTTCATGATGATTCTGGCTTACAGAAAACTTCCGACCTATATTTGGATCTAAAACCCAGCCTAATATGTTCTGGGGCTTCCAAAAGCCCTCTGAACAAGCAAGACCCATCCTCATTCAAAGCATTAGCAGGAGTTGCAAGGAAATCCATCAACAAGCTATGGCTGCCAAAAGAAAAGCCTAGAGTTGAGACGTGGCTAAAGAATATACAAAAGAAAAAAAAAGGAGATGTGGAACACATCACAGTTCAAATGAGACAGCCCCAAGATCGGTTCAAAGACCCCTGGGCACTAACTAATACTCTGTTTGCAACATATCGCACAGTAAACTAAGAGATATAACAACAGCCTTGAGCTAAAAGCCGCTCATTTTGTTCTTCATCCCTGCACTGTTCCAGTCATTCATGCACCTAGCTGCAACCCTTATATAATAATTCTGTCACATAAACCTAAGGTGGAAGCATGGTTTTGTGGTTAAGCTGCTGGCTTAGGACCCAAGAGATCTGGGTTTGAGTCCTAACTCTGCTACAGCTTTCCTAACTGGCACTGTTTCTCACTATCGTTCTGTATAGGATTAACCACAAGGGGGTCGTGATGTCGGCTGGGACCTTTGGTGCTACTGGAACTTAAATAATAGTAAGAACATAAGAATGGCCATACTGGGTCAGACCAAAGATCCATCAAGCCCACTATCCTGTCCTCTGACAGTGGTCAATGGCAGGTGCCCCAAAGGGAATGAACAGACAGGTTATCATCAAGTGATCCATGCCCTGTCACCCAATCCCAGCTTCTCGCAAACAGAGGCTAGGGACACCATTCCTGCCCATCCTGATGGACCTATCTTCCATGAATCTATCTAGCTCCCTTTTGAACCCCGTTATAGTATTGGCCTTCACAACATCCTCTGGCAAGGAGTTCCAGAGGTTGACAATGCGTTGCGTGGAAAAAATACTTTCTTGTGTTTGTTTTAAACCTGCTACCTATTAATTTCATTTGGTGGCTCCTTGTTCTTGTATTATGAGAAGGTGTAAGTAACGCTTCCTTATTTACTTTCTCTATACCATTCATGATTTTATGTTCCTGCTATACTTCATATGTAACTATGCTAGGCCATATACATGCTTTGCTACCTAGATGTAACAGCATTGCATGTGTACAACAACCAATTACACAGCAATGCCATACCAACACAATACAAACAGGTATACACCTCAGTGTGGACCTGTGCAGTGAATTATAAATGTACCCACCTCAAAATACCTTTTAAAGCACAAATAAGTAGTTGCAAAATAAAGTAAAATAATTTCAGTGAGTAAGATATAAATCACTAAAGCTAACATTGATAAAATGCCCTCTTCTGAAGTACAGATATAGCCACCCTATAAACTCAGCCAACCACAGTGTTCATGACACGCAGGAGGCATATGTCTCATATGTTAAGTCATCACATCAAGAAATGTCACTGCTTTGCAATGCAAATGCTGGCACATTGTCACACAGCTGCTGTTGGATGAGGTTCTCTTCACATTTCAGGCTACTTTTAATCTCTTACAAAGCCTTGCTTGGAAGGAGGTTGGTTGCTTCAGATGTGGGACTTGCCCAACAAAAACTGAAGTGGCTAGCAAATCCTTACCCAATGACACTAGATTATATAATAACAATCCTTTGATCTTTACAGCCATAGAGCTCAAAATGCTTTACAAAGCACAGTAGTGATCATTACCCTAATTTTTTAAGGTGGGGAAACTGAGGCACAGAGCTGTGCCGTGACTTGCCCAAGGTCACTCAGCAGGTCACCAGCGGAGGGAGCAATAGAACCCATGTCTCTTGACTGCTACCTCAATTCCCTATCTTCTGGGACTGTAATGAGAATGTTCTACATAAATAACAGCTCAACTGCCAGTCAATGGTGCTCAAGAACACGGAGCATAGTTCCTGGGTTTTGAATAGGGCCAATAAAACTTGTCGTGCACAGCAAATGGCTTCCTCTGTGCAGTTCTTTATGTCATCTGTTAACACAGGCTTCCTCTCTTTTATGCACTCACAACATTAAAGAGCTAACACAAATACATCTAATCAGCTGGAGAGTTTGGTTTGTGCCCATTTTTCATGTAAACAATAGTTTTTCTAGGGAAATATAATAATCAGCTCTGTTTTTCAAACCAAATGAAAGCTTGTGCTTTGCAAGGAATACAGATTCTTACTGAGAATAATTTTTGCCTGGCTTCTAGGATGTCTGGGGAATAAAATTATAAATCTGTGAAGCTAGCGCTTTGCCAGAGGCACTTGGAAATTGAACCTCAAATGTTTCCCCTCCTGTTCTAACTCTAGAAGCCATGATTTTCAAGTGGGTTGTACATAGGACTAAGTAAATTTTCCTGTCTCTAGCTGAGAAGCTTGAACTGAACTGAGTCAGGCTGTCCGAATCCTTGTACGTATCTTCTTCAGAATAATGCATTGCTTTAGTGTCAGAGATAAAAACCCAGGTGAAGTTTGCCATCTTAACTTCAGATGGGTATCAGAGCAAGAATCCCTGTCTGTATGTGTCAAAACAAAGCAAAGTCCTTTTGGTCAGGTTTAAAACTCCTAAGAAGATGCTACAAAATAGCAGACAAATCTGACTTGCAGTGTCACCCAATACAGTAAGTAAAAGGCATTTATCTCTCCCTTTTCCATCACCCCATCCTTTCATCTGCTGCCCACTCTCTGTGCCCCTCCTCCATCTCTACCCTCAGCACATAAAAAACAAACAAACAAGTCAAAGCAGTGACTAGAATTTGAGAACAGATTCTCCCACCTCCTGATGCCAACCATAAGCGTTCCCTGGGAATTAGCTAATGACAGTGCTGTGTATGCCAGCCTCCCTTTAAATGGTCAATAAAGCCAAGGTCTGTTCTGTCCTACTCTGGTGCCACAAGGCCTGAAGAGCTGGCAGTACATAAAGTACATTAAGTGGAGAAGGATCCACTTCATTTTGCTTCTAAAGACACAGCTACCGAGCCACTGCAATCGGCATGAACACTAAACCAAAATAACCATGGGAGGTTTAGCTGCTCTATTCTTGAAGGGAACAATTCAGAGACAATGAAATCAGAGAAAGAATTACAATGTCTGTAGTGGTCCCCTGGAAATAGTAGGTTTAGAAATCAACATAACTTTGACTTTGCTGCTGGATCTGTTCCACCTTCTTTTAAGATTTTCAGCCCAGTGTTACAGATACAGGAGCTTGAGATAGTTCAGCCAAGTATCCCACGATTCTCTGAAATGAACCAAAACCAAGCTCCTGGACGTTAGAAAAGTCTGCATTTGGATCCAAACTTTGTGGCTGGCCTTTCTCTATGTTACATGCCAAACCCAAGTTCTGAATACATCTCCGACTCTGGGAACGCTCGGATATGAATCTGAACTTTGAGATGTGCTTCCATGTTTATTCCAAACCTTCTGCTGACCTTTACCCACCCAAGAGAGGAAACCCTGATATCAGTGCAGCATGTTAACATAGCCACATGGGGCAAAGGGAATCAGTGAAGCTGAGCCCCACACTAGGATGGAGCAGTAGCACCACAAACTGATCTCCCAGCTGTTGAAGGCAATAATTAGGGTTGCCAACAGTCCCTTATTATTTCATCTCTGTACAAAAAGATCAGGAGTTGCTGAGTGCTGCAAAAAGCAGCAAGAAATCCTCCTGGTGAATGTAAGCAAGTACTGCTTATTATTAATAATAATGATGATTATAGTAACAACAACAATAATAGCAGGAGCAGGGGTGGGGCAGCGGTCCTGAGAAAACAGTCCCTTATTTTTTAAACACAATGTTGGCAACCCTAATTCAAAAGGAACAGAGAGCATTCAGGAGCAGCTCCGCACCTCTGGAGGGTAAATTTGGTCAGATGTTACTAGTTTTATCCACGAAGGAATGCAGAAACTTACTGCTCATTCCTACAGAGAGTCTGTAACGGGAGGGGGGGAAAAAACTCTGTTCTGGCACAGTTAATTGAATCAATGGTTCCAAGTGATTTTGCCCCGGAACGATAAAATGAAGAACATGCTGTGGCTGCCCTTTGAAAGCCATTGCTAGTATTATTAAGGATGAGGGAACCTCTGTAGCGGCTCAAGAGGGCAGTGGGCCCAAATCAAAACCACAGACTGCAACACCCCAAGTGCAGGAGGAGGCAGATGGGCCAGAAAACGAGTTCTCCATCCTAGACAGAGGAAAGACAGAAGAGGGTGCTGAGAGGAGAGAGATGGGAGGTGCCTGGGAGAAGGGGAAAAGATGAAAGGGTAGTGCAAGAGACGGGGGTACCTCAGAAAGGGCACATCTGGAGAAAGTACAGATACAAATACTAGCCCATCAGGGAGTCTGGATACATCTGCAGTACTGCTGTTACCTGTGCTTGCTAGATGAAAGCTAGCACCGCTATGTGCCTACCCATGCCACAGTCAGACACTGACCCGCAGTGCAGACACACTCAAGGAGAAAAATGAGCCCACTGTCCATTAGCGATCAGGGAGGAGATGTAACAGAAGGGACCGTACAATACGGTCCATGATGTGACTTTAAACCACAGCTTGCATTAGGCGATTGAGGAGGGGCAGCACTGCGGAGAGACCCAGAAAGAATTCCAACTGGCTTAGCCAGAATTCCCCAAGTACTTGCAGGACTGACTGTTATGCCCCCCTTAAAAGGAGTAATAGCATGCTGTCCTCTCCTGCAGCTGGCTGCTGGGGAGGGAGAGTAGGACATGGGTTCTCCATGAAGCACTGCCATGCAGGTATAAAGCACCTTCCTATTATTCTGCCCCACTCCCCTTTTGAGGGAAGGAGTGTAGAGTGCAGCAAGCTGGGTGCAAACAACTGTGATCTTGGCAGCTTCTCTTTTCCTCACATCCTGCTTTGCTCTCCTCCAGCTTCCCAGCACATGTCCAAGGAGACAGGAAGGAACAGGTCAAGACTCAGGCCATCCAGGGAATGAGTGTCCTTCAATGCACAACTGTCCAGGCCACTTCACAGCTATTTGTAGAATGCACTGCAGATGTGGGCCATGCCCAGAGAACCTGGCACAGGAACACACCATTAGCATCTCCCAAAGTGGCTGCAAGGGTTTCTCCAAAACCAGGAGATGTGGACGAGACAAGCCAGAGTCTCCTGTCCGAATCAACGTCGGGCAGGCATATTAAGACTAGCTGGCCCCAGAGAAGTTCAGTTATGAATACCGGCCACAAAATTTTGATGACACCCAACCCAGAATATGATGAGGGGTGTGCCACAAGATGAACTGCACTACATCATTCTCGCAGCTTTGGACTCCTGCATGAACTATTTATTCAACTATTCACTAATGACCTGTCAGTGAAGCCTGCAGCATTCAATCCAAAGTGCGACTCCCTCTGCGAGCAGGAGAAATGCACTGCGAAATTCATGTGCACATTTCGGAAAGGGGAATTTCCAAAGTGTGCTTGGGGAAATGCTGATTTCACTCTGAATTAGAAACTGCAGTGTCTGTATCTGCCACTGCAGATTTATTCTGAGGGTTTGTCCACACAGGAAGTTAAGCCCAGTTAATGAAAGGTGTGAAGTTAACGTGCATTAAACCCCTGTGTGGACACACTTATTCATAATTAAAGTAGATTTAGGACTTGTTTATGCTGGGAGTTATTCTGGAATAGCTCTTGCTGATTACATATTCCTGATTAACTGCATCTATGGATTCTCTTACTCCAGCACAAGTGTCTTATTCTGAATTAACACTCTTGTTCCAGAACAATAGTATCTACACACAGAGCTTTAAATGCATACCCTACATTCATCTGAATTAATTTAGTTCACTTTAGCTGAATTCACTCAAACAAACTAAGAGTTTAGTGCCCTTTACCTAAAGGTGTGATGTGAAAGAACGTCAGTTAATTTGGTTTAACTTCCTTTGTACACAAGCCCTGAGTCTTGGCTTCCAGATCTTTTATCTAATTCGAACTGAAGGATGCAAGGTCTTAAAGCCAACCTCAGAATTAAGCTGCAGTGGCCAATGCAGACCTAAACCTACCATGATAAGGAAAGCCCCTAAGGAAAAAGCAAACTGCTCAGAATGGGATGGAATAAGCATGAAGCTGCCTAACCATCAGAAAAAAAAAGTTAGTGCAAGCCAGGATGAAAGGGAGACACGGAATGAAAAAGAAGAGGGAGACATGGAATGAAAAAGAAGTTGTACCCTGATACACTGTGGTAATGTATCCACGTTTGGCAGAGGTTGGGAGTCACCAGCCAAATCTCAGTCATAGCCGAAGATATTTTCTGTAAAGAAACTAGGGATTAATAGGGATGGATTACCTAAAACAGCTAATGCCAATTACAGCCAATTCAGCAGCATCCTGTTGCTTTCCTTCTGCTGCTGCTGCTGCTGCGGAATGTAGTGTGCAAATTGCCAGATTTCTCCATCCCTGTTCTTGATGCTGGAATTGTTCTTGTCGATCATGCAGTGGCCAGACACTGGATGCACCTGGCCACAGAAGTGACAGTAACTCTGAGATGTAACATGGGCCTTCAGGTTTTCTACCCTAACAAACTTGGTGCTGAGCTTTAACTGGGGATTAGAGCCAGATCCTGAAAGTTAAGAGAAAGAGATCCTTTAATGACTAGCTGGGAGGAGCTGACAGCCACAGTTCTGCTCACAATGTCAGAGACTCCTCCTAGACGCTCATTAGTTCCCAGAAGCCCCTAGCCCTTCATTCATCACTGGATGCCTTTCTAAAGGATATGCCCCAGTTCCACTTCAAGTTACTTGTGCTTGATGCAGGAATCAGTGGGAGGAATGCAATGCAGGGGAGCCTTAACCTTCCGGGCTAAAAATCTGTGAATCTCTGAATAATTCCTATTCTAAAATTGAAAGTCAAAGACACAGAAGTCTGGACCATTTTTGGAGTTATATGGGTTCATTTGGTCTCTATGACAGATCCATAGTCAGTTCAGAGTTTACCATGGCTCACAACACAGATACTAAGTGCTCTACAATGACAGCAGGGAGAGAGCACACACACAGACCCTTACCAAGTAAAGGAGCCTCTCCTTTAGTTAAAAGAAAAGGAGGACTTGTGGCACCTTAGAGACTAACCCATTTATTTGAGCATAAGCTTTCGTGAGCTACAGCTCACTTCATCGGATGCATAAAGTGGAAAGTACAGTGAGGAGATTTTATATACACACAGACCATGAAAAGTATATACATTGTATGGAGAGTGATCACTTAAGATGAGCTATTACAGGCAGGAGAGTGGGGTCGGGGGAGAGAAAACCTTTTGAAGTGATAATCAAGGTGGGCCATTTCCAGCACATTTCCAGGAGTTAACAAGTACGTCTGAGGAACAGTGGGGGGGGGGGGGGTGGAAGGAATAAACAAGGGGAAATAGTTTCACTTAGTATAATGACTCAACCACTCCCAGTCTCTATTCAAGCCTAAATTAATTGTATCCAATTTGCAAATTAATTCCAATTCAGCAGTCTCTCGTTGGAGTCTGTTTTCAAAGTTTTTTTGTTGAAGGATAGTCACGCTTTGAGGTCGGAAATTCAGTGACCAGAGAGATTGAAGTGTTCTCCGACTGGTTTATGTATGTTATAATTCTTGACATCTGATTTGTGTCCATTTATTCTTTTACGTAGAGACTGTCCAGTTTGCCCAATGTACATGGCAGGGGGGCATTGCTGGCACATATCACATTGGTAGATGTGCAGGTGAACGAGCCTCTGATAGTGTGGCTGATGTGATTAGGCCCTATGATGGTGTCCCCTGAATAGATATGTGGACACAGTTGGCAACGGGCTTTGTTGCAAGGATAGGTTCCTGGGTTAGTGGTTCCGTTGTGTGGTGTGTGGCTGCTGGTGAGTATTTGCTTCAGGTTGCGGGGCTGTCTGTAAGCAAGGACTGGCCTGTCTCCCAAGATCTGTGAGAGTGATGGGTCGTCCTTCAGGATAGGTTGTAGATCCTTGATAATGCGTTGGAGAGGTTTTAGTTGGGGGCTGAAGGTGATGGCTAGTAGCGTTCTGTTATTTTCTTTGTTGGGCCTGTCCTGTAGTAGGTGACTTCTGGGTACTCTTCTGGCTCTGTCAATCTGTTTCCTCACTTCAGCAGGTGGGTACTGTAATTGTAAGAATGCTTGATAGAGATCTTGTAGGTGTTTGTCTCTGTCTGAGGGGTTGGAGCAACAGAACCACTAACCCAGGAACCTATCCTTGCAACAAAGCCCATTGCCAACTGCGCCCACATATCTATTCAGAGGACACCATCATAGGGCCTAATCACATCAGCCACACTATCAGAGGCTTGTTCACCTGCACATCTACCAATGTGATATATGCCATCATGTGCCAGCAATGCCCCTCTGCCATGTACATTGGGCAAACTGGAGAGTCTCTACGTAAAAGAATAAATGGACACAAATCAGATGTCAAGAATTATAACATTCATAAACCAGTCGGAGAACACTTCAGTCTCTCTGGTCACTCAATTTCTGACCTCAAAGTATGACTATCCTTCAATAAAAAAGACTTTGAAAACACTCCAACGAGAGACTGCTGAATTGGAATTAATTTGCAAATTGGATACAATTAACTTAGGCTTGAATAGAGACTGGGAGTGGTTGAGTCATTATACTAAGTGAAACTATTTCCCCTTGTTTATTCCTTCCACCCCCACCCCCACCCCCCCACTGTTCTTCAGATGTTCTTGTTAACTTCTGGAAATGTGCTGGAAATGGCCCACCTTGATTATCACTTCAAAAGGTTTTCTCTCCCCCCACCCCACTCTCCTGCTGGTAATAGCTCATCTTAAGTGATCACTCTCCAAACAATGTATATTTTTTCATGGTCTGTGTGTATATAAAATCTCTTCACTGTACTTTCCACTTTATGCATCCGATGAAGTGAGCTGTAGCTCATGAAAGCTTATGCTCAAATAAATGTGTTAGTCTCTAAGGTGCCACAAGTACTCCTTTTCTTTTTGCGAATACAGACTAACACGGCTGCTACCCTGAAACCTCTCCTTTAGTTGTAGCAGTACCACAGCCTAGGACACAGCTGAGCCAATGGCTGGCAGCTAAACAAATTCAGGCACAGATTTTTGACAGTGGGAGGACAAGGGGGATTCCCTGTCTCTTGAAGTCTTTGATTCAATAAGGGATATCTTTCCATAAGATTCACCGTGGCTCAACCCGAAGTTATGGGTTTGGGGCAGAGTTTATTAGGTGAGGGTCTATGGCCAGTGTTATGAAGGGGATCAGACTAGATGTTCCGAATGGTCCCTTCTGGCCTTAAAATCTATGAAGCTGAGTGGTTGTAATTCCACCCAACCCAGGGCAGTGGTACCCTAGCCAGTACCAGCCCATTACACGGGAATTTCTAGAGAATGGGTGCTCTGTGCAATAGCCAAACTGCTTGCTGGGATCATCAGTCCACCTCCTGGATTCATTCACCTTGTCGGATATTAGCAAGTCCCCATTTTCCAGTGTTGCCATTGCCAGCAATGAGTTAACCACTGGCTCCATGCTAAGCACGGTTGGACTTCCCTGCTCATTCTCTGGGACACTCTGCGTACCTTTCCCAGACCTGAAGAAGAGCTCCGTGTAAGCTCAGAAGCTTGCCTCTCTCACCAACAGAAGTTGGTCCAACAAAAGACATTACTGGCTCTCTTACCTTGTCTTGCTGATTCTTGTTTCTTTGGATGTGAACTTTAACTTCCAGTGCCCCAGCTGCGGTAACACACTCATTGACGACCTGACTTGTCACTTCCCCTCTCAGCAGCTGCTCTGGAGTGGGATTCCTTGAGGTAGCTCTTTTCATTTAAACTCATCTCTCTTTTCACTCCTTCACAGAAAGGTCTCATAAAGTGATTTCCTTTTTCTTCTCCCGCCTTTGGTCCTTTCTCCTTTGATTTGCTTTGGTTCAGAGAGTTGTAGATAAATATTGTTTTTCCTCCTCCAAAGGATTGGGGAATTGGGACAAAGAGAGAAGAGGGAGGGAGA
The DNA here is from genome assembly GCF_965152275.1 of Natator depressus. Classification (NCBI taxonomy): domain Eukaryota; kingdom Metazoa; phylum Chordata; order Testudines; family Cheloniidae; genus Natator; species Natator depressus. The sequence continues at coordinate 49,145,335 of NC_134241.1, read as the reverse complement.
AGAGTCTTGTGTGTGGATATGAAGTCCAGAGCCTGGAGTTTTCTTATCCATCCAGCTTTAAGGAAGAATGGCTACTTCTGTGAACTGGTTTCTGGTCTAATATTTTTTTGTGCTACTGTGGAACCTTTCCTTGCAGCCACTTAACTTTTCCACAGTCAACATGGCTGTTGTTAAAGGCAGACAGCAGGGAACTGCTCTTCTGGGGGGGGAGGGGGAGCCCAAAGACAGTGCTCAATTGTGGCCCAGTTTGCGCAGCAACACAAGGAAGTTACAGGGGTGTAAGGTACCTCCTTCTGCCAGCTACACAGTTTGAGTGTAGCAGCACAGGAGACAGAGCTTCCCAGCAAACCAAAAACATCAGTTATTCACTCAGTTTTACTCATAAGAGTTAATTAGGCCTTATTTATACTGGAGATTTGCCCCAATTATAGCTGTCAGCAGCCAGCCACCAGTGTCGTTGCACCAGTACAAACCTCTACACAGAGGCAGACAAAGCACAGTGCGCAGTGCACCCTCTACAGCTGCTTGAAGCGAAGGCAAACTGCTCTGGGGCAAATTGTGGCTTATAGGATATGCCTGTGCTGCATTTAAATGCCCACGGTTGGCATGTGCCAGCTGACTCGGGCTGTGGGGCTGGAGCCTGCGCTCCAGGACACTGCGAGGGGGGAGGGTCCCAGAGCTCGGGCTGCAGCCTGAACTCAAATACCTACACTGCCATTAAACAGCCCCTTAGCCCGAGCCCTATGAGCCCAAGTCAGCAGGCACAGGCCAGCCGTGGGTTTTAAAATGCAGCGTAGACAGACCCACAGAGGCTTTGCATACCTGTGTTGGCACTGCTGCTGCTGCTGTGTCACAGCTGAAACGGGGGAAACCCTTGGTACGCACAGAGCCCCCTAGCACTGGTGGAGAAAGGGGGGGGGGGGTTGGCGAATTCCAAAGCGTTGTGAGTGCTTTATGCTCCCCAGCAACCTGGTTTTTTTCATTTTCAACTGAATTTTTTTAAAATCAAAAATTTGTGATTTCTTTTTTTTGGTGGGAGGTCACAGAGTTTTGTGACTAAACCCCCAAAGTGAACACTTTGTAGCTGCCCCCATTTTGGGTCTCCGCAGAGATTGGCCCACATGAGAAAGCTTTGGATCGGGATGGGAAGCCAGGTCCAACCTTTGCGTTTGAGGGACTTGGGTTCCAAGGCTCTGAGCTCAGGGCTTTGGGCTCCTGGTTCGAGGAGGGCAGTATATGTAACACCAGCCTAAGGCTAGTGTGGTGGAAACAGGGTCGTACCCTCAGCGTATGATCACTCAGGACCTGTCTACACTTACAGCGCTGAGCCAGTGCAGCTGCCGTGCTTCGTGAAGACGCTTCCTATGCCAACGGGAGAGTGTCTCCCATCAGCGTAGGTGCTCCACCTCTCCGAGAGGCAGTAGCTGTGTCGATAGGAGAAGCCGTTTCATCGACATAGCCCTGGCTTCAGGGTCGGCCAGGTTAGTATTGCAGACCAAGCCTTACTCTCCACAAACTCAGCTGTTAACGTTTCGGATTCTTCACGTAATAGTACTTCAAGCACATTAGCTGCCCAGAATTAAACAGAATTCCTGACAGGACTGGCAAGACATTTCCAGGAGTTGGGGCTAGATCAGGAAGCAGAGGATCCCTAAAACCATTGAGCACATCCCCTTACCTATCATTTCCAACCAAAATACATTCAACTGCTGAACCTTTCCCTGCAGGCAAATTCCTGCCCTCTGGGCTTTTTCTGACATATGACAGGCCCCGTGAAAACCATTCCTTGCTGAGGGAGGAAAGGAGAGACCTGGCTTCTTATGGAAATCTCTCTGCTGACACAATGGGGCCAACACAATCGCATTCCACCCCCAGCCGCTGCAATTATCGGCCTGCTCAGCCTGAGAAGGCAGGCGAGCAAATGGAGAAACCCATTTTTAAAATGATTCCATTTATAGAAATAAATAAATAAATACATAGCAGAAGGTGGCGCTTCCTTCAGCATTTTTACTTGGAAAGCTAAAAACCACCACGAGCCTTCTCCTTGGCTGCAGTCCCGGCTCATGCAGCGCAAAGGAGTACATTCTCTGATCTCGGGGCCAGCTGGGTTCCTGGGGTACTGGAGCAATCAGACAGCTGCTATAACTTACATCAGCTGCTAACAAAGGCCCAAGTCAGGGATCAACACCATGCACACATAGCCTGGCCACTCCCACCTTCGCTTTGGTCACACCCGATACGCCAACAACAGAGGGGGGTATGGAGGATGGCTGTTATGCTGAGCGATCCTCTTGTGGCTGGTTACACCAATGTTAAGGCCAAACTCAGTCGGCGACATGGTGCAAAGCAGACACGCTGCAGCCCAGGATCTGGTCTAGAACAGCCAGTGGTGAAGGTGGGTCACAACAGAAACATGGCTCATCTCTAGGGTCGAGAGTGTGTGAAAATTCTTGTCTGTCTGCTGGCGTAACGAAGTTGGTGAGGTATGAGTGCCTTTCTGTTCCCCTTTGAAATACCCGCAGTGTGGGGGAAAGGAGGAGGACGCCGCTTTCAGGAAGCGGGAGGGGATGGGCCAAGATCACAGCTCAGTGCCAAGCACATCTCATTAGGCAGCAAGAACTCAGCAAGAGTGATATAAACCGTGCTGGCTCTGGCAATCCCGCTGACTCTGCTGCGCCCCCAGTCCACCTCATTAACACTGTATTCCATTGGAATTATGAGAGATCCTATTATCTGCTGCTTATAAATTACTACAGGCCACCGTCCCCTGCCTGCTGACATCTGCTGTGATAATTATATTGATAAGGAGGATTGGATCAATGAGGTTGCACAGATTTCGACTGTATCAGTCTGTCAAATTACTCTATCGCTTTCTCTAGTTGATACAGGCATTAACTATCTGACCTGCTTATGGTCATTAGTTAGTAATCTCTGTCCTGCATCAGTTATCTCTCCACTGTGTCTATCCATCTAGCCACTATATTCTTGTTCTGTTAGTCTCGCTCTTTCATATCTCAGTCTTTCATCTGCCTCTCTCTCCCTCTCTCATTTCCTCAGCTGGTGGATTTCTGTTTGCTCTTCTGACCAACTCTTGTGTTCCTATTGAACCAGACTGAATTCTGCTCCAGCAAGAAGAGCAGGGGCAATTTTATATTCACACATCTAAGCCATGTCTATAATCCTTCAATGAGGTTTTATTCGACGTTCCAGCCTGGCTTTGTACAACTGGCTCAGAGTCACAATTACCACCCTACATCTTCCACTCCCACACAAAAGGCAGAGAGGTCCAAAGAGCAAGTAGTTAGCTTCTAACAAACACAAGTCCATCAAAGGCAACGGGCACTAATTAGTCCCTGGGCTCCTCCCACCGCTGCCAGCCATTGCCAAGGAGAAGCTTCTCTCCCAGGGTCAGTGAGGCCACTGTGGAGTCACTAGAGACCCCAAAGATATAGGAGACTACCTAGCGAACACACTAATTGTAGAAAGTGCCTTCCCACCTCCAAGTAACGCTGGCAAACAAAGTTGAGATCAAGCGAAAGAGGAAAGCTTGAGAGTTTCACTCCTGGGGAGGCTGAGAGCAAGAGCGCGGATTTTCTTTTGAGGTGTCTCCAAGGACGCCAGGAAAGGAGGTTAGAGAACTGCAACGCTCTGAGATGGGCACCTCCCAGGGTCAGGTCAAGGTGGAGGCTCTTCAGTCACAGAGTTGGCAGCACACATCTCAGGTTCAGCAGCACCTGAGCTCTTTGTGACAGTGGTGGCCAGTAGTAAGGGACCAGCTACCAACAAGAGGAATCAAGGTCACAGCAAAGACCACCAGTGAGGAGAAGGCACTGTAAAATGCAGGGAAAGTGCTACTGTAGGCTGAGATATCCTGGTTCCACATGAACAGGGGTGGAAATGCATGCTGCTCATCACTAGATATGAAGCTGAGCCAAGACGTTTGGACCTAGATCTAAACTTCAGTGAAGTCTGAGGGTGTTAAGATAAGAACTTCCAGTTGGGACCCACGTGATAGACCTAGGTCCAAATAATGAAGTTCAGATCCAGGGGAAACCAAATTCACCCAGGTATTAGCAAGCACAATGTAAAGTCAATAAGAGTTGTGCCGAGTCACAACTGCTACCTCTCCCACCCACCTCCTTGTAGTAAAATTTGATGTTCATTTCCTCTCTGTAGATTTCCACAATGTCACGTGGAGCGTAAGTGAGGGTAAAATTCTGCCATTGCTGTGTGAGTTGTGGTCATTTCCCACACCCACTGAATACTAAATGGGTGCAAGATACACTACTTTGATCCTATGACTTGTATTACCCTAACGCCTAGAGGCCCCCAGCTGAGATCAGGGCCCCATTGTGCTAGGCAATGAACAAACACATAGTGGGGGTTTACAATCTAACAAATGCCTGAGGAGCTTGCACTGTAAATAGGCAAAGGATGGGAAGGGAAACTGAGCTAAAAAGAGAGGAAGTACTTGCCAGCAGGTGAGTGGCAGCACTGGGAAAAAGGAAACAGGCTCTTTGACACCTAGATCAGTGTCCTACCCACTAGTTCACACTGCCTCTTTGCCGTTTACACCACTGACTCCCATTTTCTGGCCAATGTACACCTGATGTGTCACTTGCACTAGGGAATTTGGCCTGAGACATCCATGGAGGCTGGATCTACTGACATCAGGTCTGAATTAAATAGATTTTTCTTGCTTTTCCAGGGAACATTAAGAAAGAGAGGAACTATACTAACGTGTGCCCATGTGCATGCTTGGTAGCCACAGGCACCATGCACCAAGCAAGGGAAGGGAAAGCACAACAGACATATTTGGATAATATACGATAACAACCCTGTAAATGCTGAAGAGGCGGCTGAACAGTTGTGTTTTCAGGCACGTCACGGCAATGTGAGAGAGACAAAGCAGTAAACAGGTATTTACGGGGGGGGGGGGGGGGTCAGAGGGGAGAGGCGGATATGTGCTGCCATTCCCAAGGGAAACAAAGACAAGGTGCAAGGCACAAAAATAGTTATAAATAATATAGGGCAATTTCACATGATTACTGCACTGGCAGTTACTGGTAGAGCTCAGACTTCGATAACAGTCCCCAGGCCGGATTGGCAAATGAGTTCCAGATGAATTTGTACTCTGCTTCCTTTCCCACAGCGTCTCCATGGGCACAACACTCCGGTACAATTCCTAGAACAGTGGCCTGTCAATTGGGTCACAAGGCTCCACAAGGCTACTGGCTCCATCCCTTGCTGGTACGCACAGTGTACAGTGTTGCCAATTCTCATTATTTTCTCCTGAACCTCCTAATATTGGTGCTTTTTTTTAAAGTTAGGGGATTATGTGAGACTCTTGGATTTCATTAATAAGCAATTGAGTTTCTAGCTGTTGTGGTTGTGAAGAGAAGCTTGGAAATGTGACCTGCACGCACCCAGAAACAGAAGACAAATGAAATGAACCCAACCCTTTTTTTAAAAAAATTATCTCGAGTTTTGAGGCCTGGTTCATGATTTCTGAATGACTGGTGTTGGCAACACTATGCACAGCTGGGCAACTCTCTGATCGATTGGCTAGGCAAAGTGTGGGGAGCACTGTTTGCATGAGTCTGCTCGTTTTCAGTTCCTCGGCATTGCAAGGCTTCGAGCAGGTCAGATGAGGGAATTACAGTGAGGACCAGCATTCCTATCTTCAGATCCCAGCCCCCCAGAAAAAAACCCAACCTTTCCTCGCAGCTCTTCATTCCCTTGCAAAACCAGATCCAAGCTCACTCCCAGCCTCCCTAACCTCTTGCAACCCCTGACAGAGTGCCATAAGCCGGCTGTCACCCTCTCTCCCTCATCCATCCACATGCACTCGCCCTGCTACCAGACCAGCCTCACCACTAACAGGCCTCCTCCATCCTCCCAGATGCATGTTTGCCCCTCAGCCACCACCCATCTGCTGGCTTCTGGCCCAGTAGCCAGGTTGGAACCAGCAGGCAGGAGGGGGGAGCACAATTTAGGGTTCAGTGATATGTACCCCTGGGGTTGGACCTGAACCTTCACCTGGATTTAGTCTTCAATCCCCATCCCAAATTGTAGATTAAGCCTCATCTGGATTTGGGTGGGAACTCTGCCTCCTTGGCCAAATTCTGGTTTAATTCAAGAGGGCTGGTGCAGCAGCTCAGCTGTCTCTTTTTCAACGTGCCCTTAAGCTATATCGCCCTACTGAGTTTTGATTGTTAGAACACAAAGGCCTGTTTGCGCTCTCACAGCTCTGTAAGTCAGGAGCAACACAAACGCACGTCAATGGGCCTGCCTCCCCATTGCCCTGCACCTTGCCTCATCACTTACACCAGCGCAACCTGAGTGCAAGGCAAGTGGAAAATGCTCCCTGTGGTGCAAACGAGTCCAAGCCAATGGAGAATCAGGTCCAGTTGTAGTTACATGGGTGTAAAACCAATAGACACACGAAGAAGATCAGGCCTACTATTTTCCACATGGAAACAAAACAGTTTCCACCTTGAAAGTGGCCCATGCTACAAACACTATCCAATGTAATCCAATAATAGTTCACAGCAACAACAGACAAAGGTTCAAGGACTGTAGCAGGGCTCTCAGGACGAGGTTCAGCAGTCACAAGATTGCTTGAAAGGAACAGAGGCACAGAAATGCAAAGAGCTGCATTTAGGCTCACATGAGATCCTTTGTTTGTCCTGGTCTGCCTGGGATGGCACCACCTAAGTTCACCTGGAGCTTCAGAGCCAAGTGATCACCAGAACTCATGGCATTCAGCTAAACAAAGCAGTTCAACCACTTGTTGGAGTCAGCGATAAGAGAGAGCCCCGAGGCGGTTCAGATGCATTTGGTCCTCAAAACACTATAAAGGATTTTGTTAACACTAGAGATGGGCACAAACCAACACACCAAACCCAACAGCCCTAGAACTTTGGGGGGTGTTAGGATATCGACTCCGAGATGCAGATTCCAATTCAGCTAGTGGCCCTCATCTTTAACAGGGCAAACCAAGAACCTGGATCCAACACACCCCCAAGCTTCAGATCTGTAGTTTAAAAAAGTGAGCAAAGTCCTTGATGTGAATGCTGCGTATGATGGAGAAAGCAGGGGCTCGAGAGTCGGGGGAACTTGGTTTTATTCCTAGCTCTGCCACAGACTAGCTGTCTGGCCTTGAGGCAAGACACTGAGGCCAACATTTTCAACCCTGGTGCCTAAAGTTCAGCTCCTACATCCATAGCTGACACCTAAATGTAAGGCTCAGATCCCCAAAGGTGTTTAGCTGTCCATGGGAGTTAGACACCTAAGTACCTTGGAAGACGTGAGCTGAGGAGCCCAGCTTTAGTCTCACACGCTGGCAATGTTTGCCATTTACTTCTCTATGCCTGTTTCCCCATTTAAAATGGAGATGCTATCTACTGCACAGGAGAATGGATCACTGATCACTGCCAAGCACTTTGAGACCCCCAGATGGAAGATGCTGCATAAAGAGCATAGAAGTTGCCAGGATCCTGTCTCCAAAAGTGGCCAGCAGCAGATGCTCCAGAAGAAGGTGCTAGAAACTCTGCAGTAGGCAGATGTGGGAGTCATCTGCCCCCCCCATGAAGATCTCCTCCTAATCCCTGATAGAGATTGTTTTAAACACTGACAAGATGAGGTTTAATCTCTTTCCCAATACTCTTTTTGTCAGCATTAACTGTAACACCTCTGGATATTCTTGAGATCCATATAAATGTCCAACCCACCTTCAAAGATTAAGCACAAAGTTATGGTTAATTTAAATGTAACCCGTCTGCCAGGTGGTGTCGGCAGCAGCACGGCCAGGTTCAATACCTAGGGGTTCCTTTTAACATCACAAAACAGAACTGGCTTGAGCTCTCACCCAGAAATCTGGCAAACTAAACACCACCTGGGGGTGCTTCTCAGAGGCAATACTTCCTCACTCGCAAACAAAAGAAAACGTTTATTCCAAGGGAGCGGGAATTCAGCATTAATTTGGGAAACCACCTCAACAATGATTCAAAAGTACGTAAACCATAAGGAAACACCCACCCCACCATATCTTGGCCAGCAGTCCTTTGGCTCGGTTTCCCACCTTGTGGTTTGAAAGTCCAGTGGACAGGTGTCCCTTTAACATGCCACTCCCCTTTCCCTCCTCTGCACCCCATTGGCAGCTGGTTGTCCGAAGTCAGCAAGGTCCCAGAACTCAGGGGTGCATTCACCTCCCACCCCTGAATGGGGGCCAAGCAGGGTCTTCGCTGCTGCTGCTACTGCTCACCCCTGCCGCCGCTTACTGCTGTCACTGTGCGCTGCTGTGCCTGCTGCATCCTCCATGTTGTCTTTCTCTGCTACACTGTTCCCAACAAGGTCTAAGGTTCAGTCCCCTAGTGCTACTCATCAGTGATTTCAGCTCTAGTGAACAAGGCCTCTAAATTGAGTCTGATCGGCTTTACCTTTAAACACAGGAGGGGGAGGAGGAAATGGTATCCATGCCACTTTAAACAGAGCCCACACCACCAAGGAGGAACACCTTTCCCCCACCCCCTCTGACTTGGCATCACTATCTCCTGCTTAGCAAGTAGGCTACAGCGAGGGTAACCCCCCTCAATTAGGGCATGGTAAGTACAGTTCTGCTGCCCTTTAGTCGTACCGTAAGCTAACAACAACCCATTAACCCTGCATTCAAGACGAAAGTGAATTTTAACCCAAAACAGCCAAAATTGATCAGGTTGATCACTCTGCCCGTCACCAAGGCAGAGTAGGTGGGTCTATGCAAAGTCTTTTGCCCTATGAGGTCTTTCCCCCCCAGTTCATCAGTCAATGTCAGGGTAGAGCTCATTCAGACCCTGGTTGACATAAGTAATTAATTAGGGTTAACTCAACAGGCCATTTCCTGCCCTTGGATATATATTCACACTTGCCATGAAATCTATCTTCTTTTGTTTCCTTCCTTTTTTTTGTGTGTGATGTTGCACTGACATTTTTAATCGTTTGTTTTATACTGTATATTTTATGATGCTTTACAGAGTATTTATTACTGTACCTCAATTACGTGCCAAGTGCTTGTTATTCCCTAATGGTGGCGGGGAAGCAGGAAGGAGCAGACTGGAGAGACGTTGGGTAATATTTTCAAAAGGGCCTGCAGGATTTCAGCATCTAGGTTTCGGCATCTAGCCATTGACGTTCAATGAGAGCAAGACACCTAAGTCACTTTGCAATATTTGAAAACATCATCTTTTATATTAAGAATTATTAGGCCACAATCCTGAAAAGTGCTGAGCTCCAGTTGATCACCCATATTTCCATTGACTTCAGTCTATATTCGTAGTAATTACTACAGGAAACGATGCTAAAATTCAATAATACTTTGCATTTCTGTTGAACCCTTTAATAAAGAACCATGAGCATTTTACCAGTGTTAATTAATTCAAGCCTTACAAGCCCACAGGAAGGTTAGATGAATAACTAGAGCCAGTCAACAATTTTTCAATAAAACGTTTTTTCAATTGCAAATGCCAATTGATTGAAACCCAAACTTGTCACGGGACAGGATCTGTTTTGAAGTTTTTCAACTAAAAAATATTTCTGGGAAAAAAGTTTTTAAATTGTCAAAATCTTTTGTCGCAACATTTTCTAAATGAAAAATTCCAGTTTTCCAGTTCAAAATGACTTTTCATTTTGAAGTGTAAGCTAATTATAGTAAAAATAAATAAATAAATAAAAATAGTCCAAATCAAAATGAAGCATTTAGAAATTACTGAAATGAAATGTTGTGATTGATGTGAACTGAAATTTTGGTTTGGATTTGGTTCATAAAAACCGTTCAAGATTTCTGCTTTTGGTCCCATTTTGAGACAGGAAATTTTTTCAATATCTCAAATTATCATGGGACAGGGGGAAAGTTTCCCACCAAGCTGTAATGAAAAACACTATGATTACAGCTGCCCAGAACAAAAGAGGGGGAGGGGCACAAAAATAAGATAAACTATTTCGAGCTAGCCTTTATTATCATCCCTCTTTTACAGGTGGGTAAACTGAGGCACAAGGAGGTCAAAGTGAATTGCCCCCCATGTACACACACAGTGAGATAGTGACAGAACTGAATATAAACTGCAGCAATTCTGTCTCTCAGCCCCTGCTGTTACTGCTAAACTCTCCTTCTTCCAAACAACTGCACTCTAATTATACGACACAAACCATAAACTAATGATCCAATGAAAACAAAATGCAAGGCAAACAGATTGGCAGCTGGTAACCAATGTGCAATCAAATTGTCCTTTCTGATGCACCAGGAGCAATTAGAGTCCTTGGGCTCACAGTTGCAGTCCTGCTAGTCTGCTGGTTTCATCCTCTCTGCTATGTAAAGCAGCAATTCTTTAAAGCAGAACAGATGGAGTTAACCATTGGTCAACACACAATAGTTCCAGCAAGAGTTCTAGAGGCAAATTCATCCCTGGGCAACTCCACTGAAGTCAGTGATTTTATACCAGGGATAAGTGTGGCCCTTAGAGTTGGGATTACCACCTGCAGACCACAAATCAATAAGAAAATGAAAAGTTGTCTTGTTCCAAATAAAGACACTTTACCACATAATACAGGGCACAGGTAGGGGATGAAATGACTTCAACAGGAGATATTGGTCTGTCCAGAACATAAATGTAAACAAACTTAATACTGTACAGTCTAATTTAACAGTGTTACTACAGCCACTGAATTAAACCTGGCAATCTAGTGCTCAGTTTCTGAGGCATGAAATGCCATTTGAGATACCATACTGATATGAGAACATGTGTAATCACCACCCATGCTTTTAAGCCTTTTTTCCCCTCCCGTATTGTATTTGTTAGTGCATCCGGAATAGGTTCCCATCTGGGAATTTATGCCCCAAATATATTAGCGAGTAGATGATGTGCTTCTACCAAATGAACCATTTCAGTACAAAAAAAAAAAATCAACCAAGTAAGATGCAAAATTTTCATGTCCCTGTGTAAAGATTTTGAGTGAAATCCTGTCCCCATTGAATTTAATGGCACTGACTTCAGTGGGCCCAGATTCCACCCTGGGGGTGTATGACAGCTCACAAAAGTGAGGTACTGATCGCCTGGCTAAATGAGACCGAGTATAAACCAGACAGCATCACTCTGGCAGCTGGTTACCAACTGGCCTCCCAGTATGCCTCCGCCAGGAACGGCCATCGCCCTTCTATTCCAGTCTATGGACTTTCACATGAGCAAAGACTTCCAGTATTGGCAAACTGCACCAGACGTTGGCCCAGCCCTTCAAGGTCCTGAGCGCCACCTCAGTAGTGCTAAGCACCTTGCAGGATCCAGCTGTTGGGGCCAGAGCCAGTGCTCACTGAAAGACCCCCATTGACCTCAATGGGCATTAGATCAGGCCCTTGGTGATGAGACAGACGAATGTGAGGACTGGATTCTTGTTGAGCCGGCCAAATGCATGACAGGACAAATTCTGCTCTGGTTTACACCCCAAGCAGCCAAAATTTGGTCCTTCAGTTGTGACGTAAGGCCTCCAGCTACAAAAGGCTAGCGCATTATCAGACTGCACCATCTCGACAGCTGATGACTCACATTTAACCTTTCCTTAAAAAACACAGCTATTTCCTTGCCAGCAATGGGTGAGATCCCAAGTGATTTGCACCCTTTGCAATCACGCTGAGGCCAATGGGATGTCACTGGGTTACATCTATGCAGAATCTAGCCCCTTACGCTGCACTGCAAAAGACTCCTCCTGTGGTCTGAGCACAGCAGTCCCGTTTAAAGGCTAATATCATTCATGTTCTTCTCGTTCAGGGTCTCCAGGTTCTCAGACAGCTCTGTTGGCCAAGGCTGGCTTAGAAGTTGCTTTCTCTGCTCAAGAAAATGGGGGCTGACAGTGAAAACTTAGTCCTGAGGAACATGCTTATCGGTCTCAACTTGCTCCTGCTGGGATCAGTCCTCAAGCCCTTTGAGTGCCGGCTAGAGGTGACAACAGAGCGGATGAGGAGGCAGGTAGTGGACAAGGAAGGCAACTTTGCCAACTACAGCCCGCCTATCAAGGAGCAATCCATGGTCTTCAACCATGTATACAACATTAACGTCCCCCTGGACAGCTTCTGCTCGTCAGCGCTTGAGGCATCATCTGACCAGGAGGTGAGTTCAGAAGACGACAGGATGACGGAATATACGGAGCAGACCTCAGACAGCGAGAGCCAGGTCACCTTCACCCACAGGATAAACCTCCCCAAGCAGGCTTGCAAGTGCTTCACCTCTGTCCAGGTCATGCAGGAGCTTCAAAGCAGAATTGAGATGCTGGAGAGGGAGGTGTCCATGCTACGGGACCAATGCAACTCCAATTGCTGCCAAGAAAATGCAGCTACAGGTAGTAACTGATGCTGTTAGATCTTGCTGGGGACTAAAGTCTCAAGAGAGGAAGGCGCATGAGTTAGAGTGGGTGAAATTTTGAGTATTAATGGAGGAAATTTTGCATTTGCTAATGGTGCCACGACAGTGCATATACTCAGCACTGTCAATATTACTCATCAACCTAAACAAAGAGGGCCAGATTCACTAGCTAGAACCTAGGCTACAGGTTCTGGGAGGTAGAAAGTCCATCAGGAGTTGGATACAAAAGCACAAGTCTCCACACTGCTGGGAATCCCAAAGCCAGCCAGCATAGCCAAGAAAAAGGGGGGGACTGACTGGGGAGAGGCAGGGTCAGGGCATTCAGGAAATATGCTGATTCGGGGTATCTCCCAGGCCTCCTCAACTGCCATGGTTCCTAGGGAGCCCTCAATGGAATTTAAAGCTCCCTGCCCTGGTAAAACTCCTAAGTGTGTGCGGTGACAGTTCTTCATCCCCTAAAAAAGAGATTCAGTCTCCAGGTTCATTGATTCTTGAGCATCCCAACCTGCAACATGGATTTGTCAATGTTTATACATGGGGGAAATATCTTCTTCTAGACCGACAGTGAAATTCAGTCGCTGGCCCAAGTGCAGCTTGGTAAAGTGGGTACAATTCCCATGGAAGTCTCGGGGTCAAATTCAGATATAAATGGTGCTGGATGTAAGTTACATATTGTGTATAAGTTGGTCAGAAGATAGGTGCAAGTGGCAAAGTGCATCAATTTGGAACTCAGCAGATAATGCAAAGTGAGTGTAACCTGCCTGGCAGAGGCAAAAGGTGGAGGAAGAGCAGATAACCCTAGGGCAGTGGAGGGCAACCTGTGGCCTGCAGGCCACACGTGGCACATCAGGATAATCCGCTGGCAGGCCGCCAGACAGTTTGTTTACATTTGCACATCCACCCGCAGCTCCCAGTGGCCACCGTTCGCCGTTCCCGCCAATGGGAGCTGCAGGAAGCAGCAGGCCACAGGGACGTGCTGGCCGCCACTTCCCACAGCTCCCATTGGCCAGGAACGGCAAACCGCGGCCACTGGGAGCTGTGGGTGGCCATGCAAATGTAAACAAACTGTCTGGCGGCCTGCCAGCGGATTACCCTGACAGGCTGTGTGCGGCCTGTGGGCCGCAGGTTGCCCACCACTGCTGTAGGGTGTAAGGGGATGCAACTGCTATTGGCTTCAGTGGAATGCCTGCTGATTTACCCGCATGTAACAGAATGGAACTGGGCCCACTTACCAAGAGCTGATTTTGGTCTCCACAAGAAATTGAACTGATGTAGGTTACACTCACACCTATTTTGGACACTCATGCTGACTGCTGGATTGGTGCAAGTTACCAGACACTACTTTGTCACTTGAGCCGATTTGCTGACCAGTTTAGACCCTACATGCGACTTACCCAGCCATGTACATCACCACTGAATCTGGCCCTCACTCTGTGGTTATTAAGTGTTGAGCTTTCTCCAAGCTCTTCAGTATATTCAGCAGTGACCCAGAGGAAACACTGTCTGCTCAGGTGAGAAGAGAGCTGAACTTCATTGCTCTTTGCATCTTGGTCTTCCCCCGACTGCTCCACCAATGGCCCAATACCCTGACCGAGACCTACACCCTTCTACCAATGTACCTCTCCCTACTGACCTAGAAAGACTTTCCTCTTCTGGGAAGAGATGGGAGTCCAGTCCCTTCACTCACTCCATCCCAAGTGTCCCCAGGCTCCTTCAATAAACTGTGGCTGACCTAGAGAAATTAGCTTCTGTTGGCATAAGAGGAAAAATTAAGGCCTAGATTTGACTTTTAGGCACTGGAGTGGTGTCTAAGTTTCAGCAGCCCTGGAGTAGCCCCAGAAGGCATTGTGACCCCAACACACACCCCAAGTCACAATTCCTTCCCTCCTTCCTCCTTGTTCATGGCAAGGGAAGTGGCTTTTTGCTACTAGCCTCTACCGACAGTGAGGTACAACACCCCCTGCCCTGGCTCTGCTCAGCAAGTGGGAAGATAGGGTCAAGGCCCTGCTCCTTCCTCACCACTCCATGCCTACCCGTGCCAGCTTGCTCCCTTCCTAGAACAATACATCCCAGATCCAAGGTTGGGAAGTGGTGGGGGAGTGGGATGCTTAATCCCCGATATGGGCATGCAATCCAAGTCACAATCTAGCCTTAACTCTCTACACTGAATCACCGGGGCCTTTTCCCATGTATCACCAGCAAGTTGTGAGCATTCTAAAGAGCTACAGGTAAACAGGAACTGAACTGAACAGCAAGATTAATCCACAGAGATTCCCGCCAAGAGCAACCATTTTATGATATCATTGCAGCTCAAGTCCTTTCACTGGTAACGTAGTCACAACCACAGCTAAAGCCAGGTTAAAAAACAACTGCATGATACTAGCAAGGTGACGAGGCAGCAAGTCCGTCTTTTATACCCCCTGCTCCTTAGCAATCATTAGGCCAGTTCTGTAACTTTTCATGGGATCGGTAGAAGAGAAAATCGACTGGTTTCCGAAGTAGTCCCTTCACACAATACAGCAGCGCAGGAGTCAGCAATAAATGAGTTCTCTGCCCTCTCCCTAGAAGGACTTAGTGGCTATGAAATTCACAGTTAAAAAAATATCAGGAGATAACTTTAGCTGCCATGAAAGACAAACAAATGTTTTCCTAATGCAGGCACAAACCTAGCATCCGAGTATTCCATCTGAATCAAAATGCGCAAGCTTTATGAAGCTTTCTGTAACCCTTCCATAAGGGTTACTGTTTCAAAAGACACAGTTCAGTTCATCATCTCTACAAGGCAGTTCTTCAAAACCAAGGAAATAGCGGCTTGCTGTAAGGAAATGGGTTACAAAGGGGGGGCGTTGAGACAATGAATTTCAACCGAGTGAGGAACCAGAGATGTTTTCTCAAAGAGTTTCTGCCGGACTCCTTAACAGCATGCATCCGGGTCTCTGAATGGTGAAGCGTAGAAAATGAACGCTCCAATGGGGCGTATGAGAACTCCTCAAGGGGAGGAAATGTCAACGTACAGAAGGTATCCACAGCCCTATCCCAGGTGCAGAAAACTACCGTCCAGTGTAGGGCGAAGACAGGAATTGGCTACAATCAAAAAACCCCAAACTTTGCTCCCCCATGTCTTCTCCTTTTTTTAACTTGTTATTTTGTAATTGGCATAATACATAATTACATTGGGCCTAACCCTGCTCTTAGTCACACAGCAATGTAAATCAGGAGTAACGACACTGAAGCCAACAAAGTTATATTAATAGATAATAGGAGAATCAGGCTCATGATCTGTGTGTGTGAGGGGGGATTATATGCACACATCATCATCATACAGAGAGAACACAGCAACACACAGAGAAATGTGTATGGGTCAGATCGGCAGCTGGTGTAAATCTGCCCCAGTTCAAAGCAAGTGATTCCAAATTATACCAGCTGAAGGTCTGGCACCAAACACGTATCCAAACATACATATTAATAACTGCATTAGGTAAAAATAAAATGTAAACTATTCCACCATTAAACTGATGTGCTGAATAATCACTGTTAAAATCAAGTAATAAAATTCAAGAGATAAAACATGAAAGGAGTTAGTTGTAAAAACAGTTGTAGGTCTATTTGGGTTATTTATAATGTATGCAAATGAAGTTACAAAATATTTATCACTCTATGGAATCTCCAGTCCAATCTCAGCTACACCAGGGAGATCTGGAGTAACTTCTTTAAATTCAGTGGAGTTACTCTGATTAACACCAGTGTAAATCAGATAAGAATTGGTCATCCCCCCCACCCCACCAGTGCCAGACATTTCCATAAATGATCCTCCACTTTCTGGCAACTGTTCAAGCATCCTCTCTCATCTACTGACAACTTAACAAGAGTCTGAACACCCGAACACCACCCCAATGTGTGCATAGCCTAAATGGTCCCATCACACTTTATAACCAACCACTTTTATGTTTGTTGGTCAGCAATATATATGATAGGTGGAGGCGATAGCACCACCTATAATTAAGATTGCCTAACATTTTCCATTATAAGACTCTGTTTTCACTTGCTTATAATTTTGCCAAACTTCAACCATTCAGGTTGACATTTTCCACACCAGGTGTCTGTATCAGGCTGAATATTTTGGAAAAGTTTCAGTCAAATGGTTCAACCATTTCCAAGAATGAGTTTCGGAGAAAATACATTGTTTTGCCCATGGTAAAATAATTCTTACCACCATCTCACGGAGAAGCTGTAGTGCCTTCATGCACATGAAATTTGGTAACAGGACTGCCCTGGTGTCAGGGATGTGCCTTTTGCTGTCCCTGTGAAAATGTGCCCAGATTTAGCCAAACAATAAGCCTCCAAAAAATCTCATTTTGCATGTACTAAGCAGAAACTTGTTTGGCAGCTAAACTCTCCAAAAATTCTGTCTGCACTGAGCATGCTCCATCCCTGCACAGCTCCTACATGCCAACCAGACTGCATATGGGCCATCCCTGCAAAACAGCGAAGCGTGCTCTGTCCCGGGCCTGCAGGGGCTGCACAGGACTTTTCCTGCAATTGTACCTCCACCAAGGGGCTCAGCTGTGGTGCCAGGCACAGGAACTGAGAGCAGGGAGACTGTCTCTCCTGGCTCCCCATTGCTGGCACTTAGGTGACCAGATGTTCTGATTTTATAGGGAAAGTCTCAATATTCGGGGCTTTGTCTTATATAGGCACATATTCCCCCAACCCAGCAGCCCAATGGGGTGGACAGGCAGCAGGATAGAGGGTGTTGCAGGAGCCAGGGAGTGGGAAGGAGAGGGGCAGGAGCCAGGGGCGGAACAGACAGGAGCAGAGGGAGGGGAAGAGGATATGGGGTATTTAGGTGCAGCGGGGAGAGGGCAGGAGCCAGGGGATGGGAGGTGAAAAGGAGCAGAGGGGACAGGAACTGATGGTGTGGGGGTGTTGGACTAGAGTAGAGGGGTAGAGGGAGGAGCTGGAGTTATATAGGGGCAGGTACTTTGGGGGGTTACGTAGCAGCAGAGGGGCTGGGGATAAGAGCCAAGCGTTGAGGAGGGGGAGTTGGGTAGAAACAGAGGGTCAGAATGGTCTGTAATCTAGGGCAACCCCTCCAGATCAAACCCAGGTGTCTTGAGTCTACATTCTTCTGCTGACAGCAAACAGCTGTCAAGACCCCTGGCTAAGAGTCTTATCCCCCTCTGGTGGCTGGCTCTCACAGAAGATAATAGCCTACTACCATCATCGGGCACTCCATTAGCTCATGTGGTAGAGGTCTGTGCTGTGGATCCAAAGGTCGGAACTCTGCTGATGACCCACATTGGAGGTGAATATGGTTCCATATTATAGAATTTCTGGAGGGTTTTTTTCAGTTTGGTTTTATTATTAACGAATTAAGAAATTACATCTAAAAAAATACTTCAGAAGGTCTTTACAATTGCAAAATCAAGCGTGCAAAAATTAGACAATGCCAGAATTAAGATTGCCCATGCAACCTAAATTCAGCCCCCTGGTGCATATGCATTATGATACAGTCTTTAATGACATGAACACATACTATGTTTTCCACAGAACCTGTCCAGTGTGAGGATGTTGAATTCAGGGAACAACCATTCAATTTAAGAAGGGTGAAGTGAGATGGAAGAAAGCTGAATCTTCCAATAAGTGTGTGTGCGCACACACACGCGCGCACACACACACACACACACAGAGGGAGAGAGAGAGTGCAAAACATTTGAACATAAATGATTCGGATTTTGAAGCCCAATAAAATGTTTCTACGGTCAGGTTTTCCCAATCCCAGGGGCCAGTAGGAGATGGTAATCATGTGATATGCTGCAGAGCTACGTAGTAATTGCATGTTGCAGAGCTGTGTAACAACTGCAGTTAGCACTCACCTTTGATCACTCCACCTGCCTTCTGCTCACTATTCCATCCCCCCTGGAGGCTACTTCTAATGCTCTCCAGCCCCCTGAGAATTTCAAACAAATACCCTTTTGTTTTAAATCAGCCTGACAGAGATATCCTTCCTCTCTTCCCCTTTACCCAAGGCCCAGGATGGACTAGAGATTCAGTTCTCAGCCAGTAACAGGTTTTCTGTACATAAAAATGCCACAAACTTAGGGCCCAATCTTGCACCAAGTTCAGTGCTAACAGACCCATGCACCAGTGCAGACTAGGGCCTTAAAGTCCAACATTTTGCAGCCCTGCAGGTCTAGTAGCTGCACATGATTCAGAGAGGCCATAAAAACCACTAGAAATAGCTTTTTTGTATCTCACAATGTCATCCACAGTAGCAATGCTTGTCCAGGCCTGCATAACTTGTGCCAAATCAAAACCCTTTGAATGCAAACCTGGACTGAGATCGGAATTTTGCAAATAATATATAATAATCCTAAGTGAATATGGTGTTAAGTGCATCTTGTCATAGCTCCAAATGGACCTTTTAAGCATGTCATTAAAAACAATTTCACAGCTTGGGGGCAATTCAGCATGATTGGCACTAGCCCACGGCTGGAATAGCGGAGGAGCACTACAGGTCAAGACCAAAGTGTCCTGGCAGATAGAGACAACGCATAACTGTTGATAGTGGGCGGGAGGCACGACAAAGGTTCGGGCTGAATGCCACAGGGTTCATGGCAGGTCATCTAAACCCTGGCAGAAATAGGGGGGCACATGACCCTGCGTGCCTTCCCCCATGCGTTGCCTCTGCAAGTGGCAGAGTTATGCAGGAGAATAATGCACAGTGTAATCAGACTCTTACTCCTGTGAGCATTAATGTCCCCCAGCAAATGCCCATATGAAACTACAGCACTATTGGAAGGATATCATCATACTGTGGCTGCAGCCATTGTGGGGATTCCTCTGTCCCCACCATAGAGCCCCTAATGATAGCTGACTTGTTGATTTTGATCATTCCAGGGCAGCTAGATTACATCCCCCACTGCAGTGGGCACGGTAACTTTAGCCTGGAGTCCTGTGGCTGCATCTGCAATGAAGGGTGGGCTGGAAAAAACTGCTCAGAGCCCTACTGCCCCATGGGCTGTTCCAGCCGGGGAATCTGCGTAGAAGGCCAGTGCATCTGCGACAACGACTACAGTGGGGACGATTGCTCAGAGCTCCGCTGCCTGACAGACTGTAGCTCCCGAGGCCTCTGCGTGGACGGGGAGTGCATCTGTGAAGAAGGTTATGCAGGGGAAGACTGCAGCGAGCTGAGGTGCCCCGATGACTGCTTGGGAAAGGGGAGATGCACCAATGGCACCTGCATCTGTCAGGAGGGCTACGTGGGGGAAGACTGTGGTCAGTTGAGATGCCTGAATGCCTGCAGCGGACGTGGGTTCTGCCAGAAGGGGATGTGCGCTTGTGAGGAAGGTTACAAGGGACAAGACTGCTCAGCAGGTAGGAGTGGCCTCTTTACCGGGCACAGAGCTGGTGCAAGGGTAGGCCCTGCTCTCAGCCTGCTTGTGAAGTGGGTGGATCAGGGGCATGTCAGGATGGGTTGGCTTGGCAGGAAGGCAACACACTACTGCTGTTCTCTGCTCCCTGGGGCCCATGGGGAGCCATGGGATGCAAAGCACAAGTTAGAGCAGCCCTGATGTTGCTCTGACTTACATCAGGGCCTTTCCCAAGCCTGGCATACGGGCAGAGCTTTAAGCTCCCCTTGCCCAGAACAGGAACACAGTAACTGAGACTCAGGCCCACACATGCCCAGGCATGGGGCCATTTCATGCAGACAAAGCTGTCGGACATTCCGGAGGTGATTTCTGCAGAGTAATTCATTTGGGGAGGAAAAATACCATCGTGCTCTTGTCGCAGTTCCCTAACTCAGCCAGGGTGTCCGTGCTGTGCACTGTGCAAGGGACCTGGGCCCCAGCATTCTGCACTGCCTTCCTGCTCAGGACCCCAGCTGACACCAGCGGAAGGACCATGACAGCTGTTGCAATAGTTCACACGGGGACCCTCTGCCAGCATCACAGGGGAAGATCACTGTGTAACCAACGGCTGTTGCTATGACAACTGTAGTCCACCCAATAAGGCCAAGGTAAAGTGCTGCTCCTTCTTGGGGCTATTACCATCTGTCTGGAAACCACCTGCCCTCGGCCTTTTGTGCAGGAGCATCTGGGTCATTATCTAAAGTGCTTCTCCACTTGTCTCTCCTAACCAGGCTACTTGAGAACGAGGATAAAAGCTACGTTCGGCATTTCACGCCAAGCACCCAGATAGCAGGCCTGGCGCTGCAGGGGATGAGGGGAGTGGGTGGGAAGGGAAGCAGACTCCATCCCAACCAAAGAGATGCCATATTTGTCGTCCGTAAGTTTTCCATCTCCCGGCAGGAAAGCAGCGTGTGGGTGTTGGCTGGGGGCACGTGACGCTCGCAGGTTTATATGCATTCACCTCACTGCAGATCTCTCTTCCACGGCTGCCATCTCCCCAGATCATACAGTTAGGCACCAGAGCTGCCTAGTCCCAGACGACAAGGACGTGCTCACCCCAATGAGTGCCCACTGGGCCTGCAGCTTGGGCACCCCTCTGCCAAGATACAATTTAACCCTTTCGTGCCAGCTAAAATGGTGCATCAGTCACAGAGCAGTGAGGAGAGGGCTGCAGCATTTCTACATAGGTGAACCTCGCCACTCACAGAGCCCTGTCTCCTCAGCACCTCTCCCTAGAGACTCAACCTTTTCACTCTTCCCCAGGACTCTGAGCTGTGCCTGGCCAACACGCAATGCTGCTCCTTTTTTGTATAGGCAGCACAGCTGCAGCTGCTACACAGGCGCTGGCCAGCAACCAACAACTTCTCCAGATTCCCTCTGTCCAGCCCACAACCCTCTCTATTGCTCTGCTGTCTGCCCCACTCCCCTCCACCTTGTTCTTGCTTCTGCACTGCCTGTTTCCTGGACCTGCGTTCCCTACACCTGCCATTATCTGCCCAATTCCTCCTTTCATTTAGCCCCTTAACAGCTGCACTGCTGCTTTTCAAATCAACAGGAAAAATGCTGCATAATGTGACGGAGTTGGGCGGGACTGGGGGAGGTGAAAGAGGGGTGAGAAAGCCATTATTTAAATACTGGTTAACCTCCCAGAGCCCCTCTTCTGCTGCCTCCTGTGGAAATCCCAACAAGGGGTGTTTTGGATGCAGTTTAGGACTATTTTTAGAAGCTTTATGCAGCCCCAAAGAAGGCATGTTTCCCTCTCAGTCACATGTGGCCTCTTTATTTCATTGAATGCAATTGAAAGCAAAAAATAATGAGTGGGGAAGGAGAGCTAATAACTGATGACATCAAAAAAGCTCAGGTGTTTAATGCCTGTTTTGCTAGATACCCAACACAATTAATATTAGCAACAAGAAGGAAGGACTGCAAGCCAAAATAGGGAAAGATCAGGTTCGAGAATATTTAAAGTTAAATGTGTTCAAATCGTCAGAGCCACATAAAATTCATCCTAGGGTGCTTAAAGGATCTAGCTAAAGCAATCTCTGAATCATTAGTGATTATCTTTGAGAACTCCTGGAGGACAGGTGAGATCCCAGATGACTGGAGAAGGGCAAACATAGTGCCTGTCTTTAGAAAGGGAAACAAAGAGGACCCCAGCAATTATAACCCAGTCAGCCTAACCTTAATATCTGGAAAGATACTGGAACAAATTATTAAACAATTTCTAAGCACCTAGAGAATAACAGGATTACAAGCAGTAGCCAGCATGAATTTCACAAAAACAAATCATGCCAAACCAATCTAAATTCCTTCTTTGACAGGGATACTGGCATAATGTATGGGGGAAGCAGTAGTCATGATATATCTGGATTTTGGCACAGTTCCACTTAACATTCTCATAAACAAACTAGGAAAATACGGTCTAGACGAAATTATTATAAGGTGGGTGTGCAACTGATTGAAAGACCATATTCAAACAGTAGTTATCAATGGTTAGTTGTCAAACTGGGAGGACGTATCCAGTGGTGAGTTGGAGCTGGTTCACACCAGCTGCACGAACCGGTTGTTAAATTTTGAAGCCGGTTTAGAACCCGTTGTTAAAGAATACAAGGAACCAGACAGTGTGCTGTGAGGCAACAAGAAAGCTTTTGAATGCTGTAACAAGAAAACACTTAAGCACATGGTTAACTTTAGGCAATTTTTACTCACCTGACGGCGCTCTGGGTTTTTGGCGGCACTTCAGCAGTGGGGCCTTCAGTCGCTCCGGGTCTTCAGCGGCACTTCGGCGGCGGGTCCTTCAGTGCCACCGAAGACCCAGAGCGACTGAAGGAACCGGTTCTTCAGCTTTTGGCAGCTCATCACTGGACATATCTAATGGAGTGCCACAAGGGTCAGTCCTGGGTCTGACAGTATTGAATATTTTCATTAATGACTTGAATAATGGAGTGGAGAGCATGCTTATGAAATTTGCAAATGACACCAAGCCAGGAGAGGTTGCAAGCACTTTGGAAGACAAGATTAGAATTCAAAATGACCTTGACCTATTGGCAAATTGGTCTGAATTTAACAAGATGAAATTCAGTAAAGACAAGTGCAAAGTCCTTCACCGAGGAAGGAAAAATCAAATACACAGCTATTAAATGGGGAATAACTGGGTAGGTGGGAGTACTGTTGAAAAGGATCTGGAGGTTATAGTGGATCACAAATTGAATATGACCCAACATTGTGACACAACTGCAAAAAAGGCTAATATCAATAACAGGGAGGTTGTTTGTAAGACACGGGCGGTAATTGTCTGGCTCTACTCAGCACTGGTGAGGCCTCAGATGGAGTACTGCGTCCAGTTCTGGGTGCCCACTTTAGGAAGGATGTGGACAAACTGGAGAGAGTCCAGAAGAGAGCAACAAAAATGATAAAAAGTTTAGAAAACCTGACCTGTGAGGAAAGGTTAAAAAAACTGGCCATGTTTAGTCTTGAGAAAAGAAGACTGAGACAGGACCTGATAACAGTCTTCAAATATGTTATGGGCTGCTATAAAGAGGACTGTGAGCAGTTGTTCTCCACATCCACTGAAGGTCGGAGAAGAAATAATTGACTTAATCTGCAGCAAGGGATATTCAGATTAGATATTAGGAAAAATGTTCTAACTATATGGGTTGTTAAACTCTGGAATAAGTTACCAAAGAAGGTTGTAGAATTGCCATCACTGGAGGTTTTTAAGAAGAGGTGGCACAAATACCTGTCAGGGATGGTCTAGGTAGACTTGGTCCTACCTCAGCAAAGGGGGCTGGACTTGGTAACCTCTTGAGGTTCCTTCCAGACTTTCATTTCTATGATTCTATGAAAAGCAACACTTCTTGGTTCTCAGTCACCTGTGAGCGAGTGACATGACCCCCTGAGGTCCCTTCCAACCCTGATATTCTATGATTCTATTACATTAAAAGTGGTTGAATGACAAGCAAATGAGCTGTCTCAAAGGCAAACCCAGCACAAGGTCAGGAATTCCTTCATCCTGGTAGGGACTGTCTGTGTTTGTACAGGGCCTATCACAGTGGGTCCTGCTCCATGAGGAGGGCTCCAGGTGCTACTGCAACACTACTAATGATAATAATGAGAGATGACCCCAAAGCAAATCCCTGCATGTGAGTACCTCCAAACTGAGGACATTCAGCTTTGGAGCAGGATCTATGGCTGGCTGCACCTCTGCAATAGGTCAAAACAAAGCCTGGAGTCCAAACACCCCCAAACTCGGGGGAATAGTCACATCCAGATCTGAATTTCAGAGTCCAGGGCCATCATGGTTTGACTGCTCATCCCATCACTAGCATTACACACCCTGATGTGGCACTCAGACATCAGTCCTCACCCTGCCAAGGTGGGTTTTAAGACTTAGCAGAAGCAGGACAACACCATCAGCTGATTGCCTCAACTTTAATTCCATGTATCACGATAGCTCGGTGCTGTGCAAACACAGAACAAGACGACTGTGCCTGCCCTAAAGAGTTCCCAATAAGTATAAAATAAGAGCTAACAGGTGGATACAGAGAGATGAGAAGTAAAAAGAAATGATGAGACAATATCGGTCAAAATGATGGGCAGTGGACTAAGAGCACCAGTAGCCTAACTCTTGTCAAGTTTTTTTGTGGGCCTCAGGTCGAAGGAGTTTTAAGGAGGGATTTGAAGGAAGATAATGAGGTACCTTTGTGGATGTTTTTAGGTAGCTCCTCCAAGCATGAGGGGCAGCATGGGAGAAACCACAAGGGCGCTTGTTTGAAAATTTAACCAGTGGGTGATTGAGGCTGGGCAGCACTACGGGGCACTGAGTTAGGAATACTCCCTAGTGACGATATAGTTAAAAAGCGTTTATTTGAAAATACATATACTGGAAATTGCATTAATTCCTCCCCCTCATATTCTGTGCTATTAACACTGGATTGGAATAACTGTTGTTCTCAAAGTGTGAGTCATTCCCAAGTTTGCCCCATGATAACATACCGTTTAACACCCTCCCCCACACACACACAGAGTCCCATTGACTTTTGTTTACTGAACAACATTCCTGTTGTGCAGGACTATTATTGATTATTTGCAGGACTGAGGGGACCCCACCAAGATTGGGTTCCTGTTGTACACACATTGGACAACCACATACAGCCCCTTCCCTGAAGAGATTGAATTGGCAAGGCAGACAAAGTGTCAGGGCCAGCACGTAGGCGGCCATGCCTAGTGTTTAGTATAGGGCAGGGGGCCAGGTCACCCTGCCAGCCGGGGTTCAGAACCAGGAGGTCAGGAGCCAAGATCAGGAACCAAGAGTCAGATACCAGGAATCAGGCCAATTCAGGAAACAAGGAAGTCATGGTCAAGAGACAAGAGCAGATAGCACTGGATGAGCAGTCCAAAGCAGAGTGGAACCCAGCTGTACAGATGACTTCCTGTTCCTCCTTCTGGCTTAAGTATGGGGAATGGGCCAATCAGAAGCTCTTGTGTTCCATCGATCAGGGTAGAGCCTTCTGTTACGGGTGTGGGCCCTTTGGGAGGTTACCTGATGTGCTGGGATGCCACTGAATCAGCCTATTCTGCCAGCCTGAGTCCCCTTTACCTGGCCTTGCTGGGTGAGGCTCACAAGCCTCTTCCAGCCAACCGCACAGGCAGGGCCACACCCAGCTGCACAGAGAGACAGAGATCCGCTCTGGAAAGATTCAGCCTTAGGAGCTTTCCCCAACACTCTGGTGCCCACTCCTTTTAAGGGGTACAAACCCAGAGGTTTTATGAAATTCACCCCCTCCCTCAATGTGGAGGGAGATATGCACAACTTCTTTCCCCCTTCTCCCCCCAGTTAAAAATTACATAAACTGGGTTATATCATAAACAAATTTATTAACTACAAAAGGTGAATTTTAGGTGAACATAAGAGAGAAGAGACAGAACAACGCAGATTACTGACCAAATAAAGCAAAATACACAAGCTAAGCTCAATATAATTATGAAACAGGTTACAAAATGTAAATTCTCACCCTAAATGTTATTTTAGGCAGGTTGCAAAGTTTCTGTGGTTCAGAGTTCCAGTTATATTCCTTTTCAGACTGGATCCCTGTCTCAGTCTGGACTCTCCCTGCCTTCCCTTCAGGTGGCTTTAGCAGTCTTTCTTCTTGGGCAGACAGGTCATGGAAAGGAGGAGTCCCATTTGCCTTCCTCCCCACCTTTAAATAGGATTTACATAAGGTTGAAAACCTTTGTTTCCCAAACTTGACCCTCCCTGTCCCTTGCAGTGGAAAGTTACAAGAAGTCCCAGGTAATGTTTAGTATTAGGTGACACCTGACTCTGTAGTGTTAGGCAAAAAGATTCTTTTCCCCAAGAATCAGGCAAGCACAGACAATACTGAAGGAGGTTTATTCACGGTACTGGGAAGACTGACAAGCAGCTTCAAAAATATGGTGCCATAGTGGCCAGTTATATACACTCTCTTATCAATTCATTTGCATTTATCTGTACATACAGAGACAGACATTGTCACAAATCAAGAGAGAACCCTAAACAAAGATAAAAATAGGAACAGTACATACATATAGAGGTCATCCTATTGCATCAAGCATCTATGGCTACCTTGTGGGGAAAGGAGGCGGAGGGCAGGGAGGGATGAGTGCTTTCAGACATCCGGTGGCTTGTGAAGGGAAGGTTAGCATTGTCCTAAGAGCTGAGTGACTGGGCGGGCATTGACCATATAAGCTGAGCTAAGTTATCAGGGGTATCGACAGAAACTTTGTCCTTGCTTCTCAGCAGTTTCTGTCTTTTCTGCTGGCTGAATTTTAACTCCTTCCTGACAGTAGTATCACATGAGTCAGTGGCAGTATGGAGGGTCCACAGGAAGGCCAAGCCTTTTCACAGTCCATTGTCCTCGCTGATGGGCCATCAGCCCCGTCTGGCTTTTCCATTGTTGTACCTGAGGTGTTAGCAGTGGGCATCGCTCAGAGTAGCATAGTTGAAATATAGATATATAGTCAATATTCCTAACTCAGATACAGAAATGATACAGGTATACAAATTGGATAATCGCATTCAGTAAATTATAACCTTTCCAATGATATCTTACAAGACCTATCCTGCATAAAGCACATCTCAGTTATGTCATATTCATATCATAAGCATATTTTCATAAAAAATATGGAGTGAAACATCACTCCTTCTATCTGAGCTGGGCTTCAAGAAGTCTCAGTTCGCACTGATGCCAGTAAACCACTGGGTGGAGGATTGGAGCGTGATGACCTCCAGGAACCCTGCAGACCCAGGTTTGAGAGCCACAGGTCATGACAGAAAGGAATGGAAGGAAAGAGGCACAGAGAGGTGAAGTAGAACTGGAATTAGAATGGGGCCTCCAGGCTCCCAGCCTAATACCCTGTCCACACCACAGATAAATATTGACTAGCCCCCTACAAGGAATGGATGAAAAGGTTCGGGAGAGACCATGTCACACCTCATACCAATTCTAAATGTGATCCTAGTCCCTAGCCCAAGAAGAACATCATGCCTGAAGTAGCGAGGTGGAGGATGGATAAGCCATGCACTCTCTGACACTCCCTGTCTATCACCTCTCCCTTTAGTTGCCCCACCCGAGGATCTGCGAGTGGCTGGGATCAGTGACAGGTCCATTGACCTGGAATGGGATGGGCCAATGGCAGTGACAGAGTATGTGATCTCCTACCAGCCAGTGGTGCCGGGGGGCCTTCAGCTCCAGCAACGGGTGCCTGGAGAATGGAGTGCTGTCACCATCAAGGAGCTGGAGCCGAGCCAAACATATAACATCACCATCTACGCTGTCATCAGCGACATCCTTAGCGTCCCCGTCACTACCAAGGTGACTACCCGTAAGTATTGCTTTTCCACCATACAATTTTATCCCCATTGGCCAGAAGTAATAGAAAGAAGAGCAGTCTCATATATACCTGTGGACCCTGATAGACAGCTTTCCCAGTCTAATACAGTTTCTGGTACATGGTTGCCATCATTTAAAATTGTGTGTTTAAGGCTGGTTGAAATTTTTCCATCAAAACTGTATTTCAACAGAAAAGTGGGTTTTTGACAAAACTAATTTTTTTCACAAAAAAGTATCCACTTTCCACAGAAAATTTACAATTTTGTCAAAAACTTGAACACCTGAAAACCAAAAAGCAAAACAAAAATATTTCTATTAGGAAATACTGTCACACCTCCTGCCCCCCGTTCTCCTCTAGGACTGGATTCCCTTGCCACATTGCATATCTCATGCTGTTCCATGGTTGGCGACTCCCAGGATGCACATGGGTTGTGGCTCAGTAAGATGGGAGGATTGTGGTGCATCATGGGAGATGTAGTCCAACTGAGAAACTTGGCCCATAGAGGAGAATGGAGACACAACATGCTTGAAATACAATTCCCATTTGGCACCACCATAGCATTTCCAAATCAAATTTTCCATTTTAAAACTGAAAGTTTACAGCTAAAAATGTTCAGCTTTCAATTTTTTTGCTAAAAAGTTAAAATTTTCCTTGGGGGGAAGGGACATTTTCCAGCCAGCTCTGCTGTTTGTAAAATAATGCTTTGGTGGCACCAGAACATCTCTGAAATAAAGCTAACCCCATACAGAACTCTTCCTGAATTAAAGCTGGCTGTTATTGACATAATGCTCTTGTGGAATGAATGCCAGTGATGCCTTTGCTAATACAGAACCAAAACCCAGCAAAGTTAATGGACGTCTTTCCATTGATTTCAGTGGGGTTTGGATCAAGCATATGCTGCCATCAAAAGGGACTAAAATTCTGGTCTAAGATTGCCCTAGATGTAGTTTTCCCCTCAAACTCACAAACACACAGGGTACAAGGCTCTCTCTCATACAAGGCTGCACCTGATACATGGATGCCTTTTCTTGTTTATTTTCCTTGAAATTAGTTTTATAATAGAGACGGACCGGAGCATCAAAAAATCACATCTAGATCCCCAACGGCTGGTCCATGATTTTGGTTCAGTCCATCTCTAGGATTGAATAATGAGAAGCGAATGTCAGGAGTTCAGATTCATTCTGAGTACACTCCTACAATTCATGGAGGATGGGTCCATCAATGACTATTAGCCAGGATGGTGAGGGGTGCAACCCCACGCTCTGGATGTCCCTAAACCTCCACCTGCCAGAAGCTGGGACTGGACGACGGGATGGATCACTCAATAATTGCCCTGTTCTGTTCATTCCCTCTGAAGCATTTGGTATCAGCCACTGTCAGAAGACAGGATACTGTGCTAGATATTGGTCTGACCCACCGTGGCCATTCTTACGTTCTTAATTCTCAAAAGCTTATCCAAACTTATCCCCTGAAGCACTGCCCCCTCTCAACCTCCTACATAAGGCCCTTCCTTACACAGCTTTAGCTATTTGAGGTACTTCTATGGCCTTTACTACCATAATATCTGAGCACCTCACAATCTTCAGTGTGTTTCTCCTCACAGCAGCCCTGTGAATTAGGAAAGGACACATAGCATTATCTCCATTTTCCCATTGTACAGATGGGGAACTGAGGCACAGAGAGACTAAGTGACTTGGCCAAGGTCACAGAGGGAATCTGTGTCAGAGCAAAACACTGAACCTAGATCTCCCAAATTCCAGGCAAGCACCCTATCCACTGGAACATTCTTCCTCTCTATCACAGCCATATTACACATGTGGCCTTGATAATATCCATGATGCTATTCGAAATTTATCTGGGTGTGATGATGGCTCATTAAAAGCATTAAAACTGCCCCTTTTTCACTTTCAGCAGTGCTTTTCTACCACAAAAAAGTTTGATTTTGAAGGGGAAAAAAGGGCATTTTCCACTGGAAACTCATTCCAACAGAAAACTGCCAACCAACTGTCAGTACCTACTTCATGACACCCCCTTTGACACTAGCAGTCAGGTTCACCCAAGCTGACTAACCTAGATTGGCATAGTCAAAGGAGAACAGACCTGTCAGGGATGTAGGGTGTCCTGTGTCTCACGCTGTGGGGAGCTGTGTCATTAAAGCAGGAACAGAGCCACAGCCTAGCTAATGTGATCCGCATTGCTGCATTTCAGATCTCTCCACTCCACAAGGGCTGCAGTTCAAGACGATCACAGAGACCACCGTGGAGGTGCAGTGGGAGCCCTTCTCTTTCTCTTTTGATGGCTGGGAGATAAGCTTCATCCCCAAGGTAACAACAACGGGGACCGCCATGCCTCTGCCCTGCCACTGCTGGCCACCCAAAGTCAGCTCTGTGGCATAGTCACAATAATAGGTCCCCATTTAAAGGAGCAGTCACACACACAGAACAGGCATGGTGCAGGGCTGGGTAAACACCATCTGAATGATACCCCTAGTCTGCCCCCTGCCCACCCATGCCAAAACAAAGCACTAAAACACCAGGTCACAATCTGGATCAATTAATCTCAGCTCTGCACTGAACACTATTTTCCATGGATTCTAGGTATCAGGACATGCATTCCTATAGAGGGAATTCCATGAAAAAGATCCTACATTTACCATATAAACAAATGGGTCCTCTAGCTTTCCTTCCCTCTCTTCCTCTATCTGTCCTCTTGCTCTCTTCCCTTACTCTCTCCCTCCATCTCCTTTCACATACCTTTCTCTCTTTCCCTTCTCCATTCTATTTTCTTTCTCCCACCTTCTTGCCCTGACTTTGATCAGACTTTTCTGAACAATTCAGCAATTGATTCATCTGTTCTAACTTATCAGTGTGAAAATGAGGCATTTGATCACCATCTCTAAAAACCCATGATAGAAACCTGCTTGGGTGTCTAAAGCTAGGCACCTAAATCCATTTTTAGCCACCCAAATATGTGGCCTGATTTTCAGAAGTATTGAGCACTTAGTAGCTCTCAGACTCCAAGAAGCCTAAATCACAATTACAAATAATTCCGCTGCAAAATTGTAACCACAATTATAGAACAGGTACAATTTGTGCTTGCAAAAATGAAAGTTGAAGGCTGAAACTGTTGCCCTAAATTTCAAACATTTTATCTGCACAGACAAATCAACAATAAAGTTGTCACTGATGCTACATTTAATATTTATTCTCAGTTATTGTACCACTTGTATAGAACTACAGCTCAACTTGTATCTGGCACCTCTCTACAAGTGTATCCTACACATCTTACAATAAAAAAAATGTGGATGAAGAGTCCTATTATATTGCCTTGACTCAGGAAAAACTCCCACTGAAGTAAACAAGGGTTCTGTGAAATAAAGAACTGTAGAACTGGGCCCCTGAAGGTATGAAAACATACCATCAGAACCAGTACAAAAACAAAATCCAGATGAGCAGAAATTGACAAAAACAACTTTGGTTTCTAACTTTGGTTTCCAAAAGGGCTGGAGCGATATTTTTCTAATTGTATATGTGTATACACACACACACACAAAAGCAAAATTCTCTTATGAGTTGCAGTTCATGAATTGCATTTATAAGCCCAGAGGTAATTTTCATTCAAAATCAGGATAAGCCACTAAAAAATAAGAAATTCTAACGGAAACACTACCAGAGCCATAAGTGAACTAAACTAGCACATCTTTAAAACATTGTACAAACACTAGTGAATCAATCCTCACAACATAAGGATTGACATGAATGCTAGGATATCCATTTCAAGATGGGGAAGCAGAGTCTCAGATGTGCACTTGGCTATCTTACCCGATTTCTTTGTGAAGATCATCATCGCTCCCTAGAGTCACTGCACAGTCCTAATGTTCATGACTCTGTCCCATGACCCAAGGAAATAGTCCCTTGTTTGTCTCAGACATGACAGTGCAGGGTCACAATGCATCCAGACTCAATGCCACAATAGTCCTGCCTTAACTTGACATCGTGAGGTGGAGCCCCAAGCATAATGATGTCATGATGCAATGCAATTTGTGACACTTTTATTTCGGCCTGCACAAGAAAGACAAACCACTGGCCACCATTTTCCTATTAGATCTTAGTCCCCATTATACAAATGCAGTTTAATTTTCCCAAGTAGGTACAGGAACAATTAAGTAACACCTTGGAATGGAACAGGACAGGTACAGTAGAAAAAGTTTGTGAGGTACCTGAATTTTATAAACAGTGGTACACTACATGATAGGAGAAATAAAAATATAGCTTTTAATCATGCTGCGGTGTGTGATTAATAAAGGCAGGCAAGTCCCTCCAGTGGCTTTGAAAATCTCAGCCTAAATGCATTATCTGTAAATTTCAAGTGAACTTTTCAGGTCAAATGTATACCAACTTTAAAATTTGTAAAACTAAATTCTTAAAATCCTAAGACCAACAGAAATATTTTCAAGGTATTTTAAAACATTCCAGATACAATATTTCCCTCCAAAACATCACAGCATTGCACTGCCATTCTAAAACCCTGACAGTGAAAAGCAACTAGACACTGACTATAACTAAAATGAAACTGACCAGCTATT
The DNA here is from genome assembly GCF_965152275.1 of Natator depressus. Lineage (NCBI taxonomy): Eukaryota > Metazoa > Chordata > Testudines > Cheloniidae > Natator > Natator depressus. Next base: position 49,113,077 of record NC_134241.1, on the reverse strand, counting down.
TTCATTGTTTAGGGAAAAAAATGCAAACATTAAACAAACAAAATCAAGAGTGAAAAGTAAATATATGCTACAGCAATAATATCACATTGACATTAAAGCTGTGGTTTATGTGGGCTATGAAAGTAGGATACCATTTCTTTCTGTGCACTGTATCATCATATTTCTAAGAACTCTGCGTGAGACAACAACTCGTTTGTTCTCACAATCTCTGCAGACTGCTATAGAGATACAAGAGCACTGGGGATCTAAGGGGACTTTAATTCTGGTCTTTCTTGCTGCTGTTGCTCCATAATATAAAATAAAAGTGATTTCAGATGGCAAATATATGGTGGCTCTGTGCGAAAGGAAAAAACACAATAAGATTTGCAGCAATAGCGGGAACGGCTCTGCAAAGCAATAGAACTCAGAGAAAATGACAAAGCCACAAAGAGGTTAAAAAAGAGAAAAGAATATTAGAAAAGCTAAAATGGCAATTTAGGGGCAAAGTGGAAGATTTCTAGTTTAATTAGAAAAGGGAAGAATGCGAATGGAAATCTATGTGCAAAGATTTGCTTAGTATGTTATTAGTGAAGACAATGACAAGAAAAGTTTCATTTGGCTAACACTGGCAGGAAAGGTGACATTTGCAGCTGCTTAAAGACTTATGTTTTCCAGAGGAAATACATGGAGTATAAAGACTTAATAGAGATACTTCAAAAGTATTGTGTGCCAAAAACAAAGGCCTTGCAGTTTCACAGCTATATATAAACCACAGGATACGCCAGGCAGCCGAGAAGTGCCACAAAGAGAGAGGAATGAATCCTGGACCTTTTTCACTGACTGTTCTCATGTGGAGTCGCTCTACCAGCTTGAACACGCACACTAGTTAAAAACAGGGATTGAGAAAAATGCTGTCTGCCTACGAGCCATCTGGAAGCAACAACTGAGGGGTGAACGGCATGAGATGCATCTGACTCTGTGAGCCCCTGCTGGCTGCGAGGGGGTATTGGGACCCTTGGCAAAAGAGTCGACCCATCCTGAGGCATGTAATATCTTTTGGACAGACCGTACAGCCCTTATGCACATTTATGAGCACTTCATCAGACCTGCAGGCCCATTGTAAACAATGGGAATAACTGAATGAGTAAGATCTCACCACTGTGAATAAGGGTCACTTATGAAATAGACATGCAGAGAGTATGTAAGTTTTCCCCAGGTGGGTACATTATTCCCAGTGATGCTCTATATTTGGGGCCAAGTTGACCTGGCATCCCATTATCTTCTCCAACTACTGCTGCATCCTTTTAATACGTTACCAGTTCCAGACTCCCCCCTCCCCAACTTTCTGTGCAGATTTCTTTTTTAATCTCCCTAGAACAATGAAGGTGGCGTCATCGCACAGCTTCCTAGCAGTGTCACCACCTTCAACCAGACAGGACTGAAGCCTGGGGAAGAATACATCGTCAATGTGGTAGCCCTCAAGGAGCAAGCCAGGAGCCCCCCTACCTCCGACAGCATCTCCACCTGTGAGTGACTCCATCCTTTAGCCCTCAGGCATGCTCTGTCTTTCCAGACCCAGAACAGGGCATGGTCCCAGTGTTGTATAGCTGTCCTTTCACCTCCAGGTCAGCAGGTCAGATATAATCCAGTTCGGCAGAGGCTGAAGGCTGGTATCACCAGATGGTGGGGATCATTTGGGCCAAGTGAAATGAGATGCTGGTCTCAATACAGATCCCAGCAGATGTGCGTTCATATCACAGAAAACACCACCACAATTGGCATTAATTGGCAGTTTCAGCAGAGGAACCAAGGAATGAATAGCCATGGAGACTGAACTCCCCTCTCACAGTTAGAGATGGTCCCACCAGAGCATGGCAGGGCACATCGATGGATGGATGTGGGGTAGTTTACATTTCTGCTGCCAATGTTGTACTAGTTCCCTGGGTTACAAGAAGAATCCAGTCTCCAGGGTTTTGTTCATGCACCTTTCACCAACAATACATTCAAACAATGGGCCAAATCCCCAGCTGGTGTAAATCAGTGTAGCTCCATTGACTTAAAACTGAAATGTTTTTAACCCCTGAAAAGACGCAGGTTTGGCTTTGCTTGGAGGGTCAGGTGAGGGTTCTGAGGGTTCTTTATTGAGGGTAACTTGCAACACTGAATTTACTCTCTGCTAGATAAACTCAGAGGGCAAATTCACCCATTGAGTAATACCATTGACTTACACCAGGGATTACTTCGGTCTACATCATTTCTGCAAGGAAAGAAATAATTAGGAGACAGCTCTGGCCTGGAACATCAGAACCAAATCCTCCCACTTTGAGCTTGGGGGAAAGTCAGACACAAATGCAAATTCTGTGGCACAGGCCCAGTTATGATAATAACACCTGACTGAGCTGCACAATTTCAGTCTCAAAGACACACTAAAGATGGATGAACTTCTAAACTGAATGATGATTTGGGTTAAACAAATGCCCTGAAATCTGGGGTTTATCTGAACGGTCTAATTCCATCTGGGCTGCAAACTGGGTGCAGAAGCACCACAAGAACAGCCCTTCTCACAGTATTTTGACACTTCTTTTGTACCTAAATCCCTTTGAGGAAGATTCAGTGAGCTTGATAATAGCAAAGGGAAAATTAATTCCTCTCACTGTTGCATATAGCTCACATGCTTCCGTTCCTTCTCCTCTCTCCCCCACACTCCCCAGTACATCCTGGGAATTGTAGTTCCTGGGCTCAAAGCTCCAGGACTCATCTAGGAACAAACTTACAGACTGGGGTAGCTATCCGCCCCGAGATAGATACAATTCCCCCCACTCCTGGCCTGATGCTCGTGCAGGGAAAGCATGGAGAAACATTAACTGAGCTCAAACAAGGACCAGTTTGGGTTCTAAGTGAAGGCTCAGTTCAATTATTTTTCTGTCCAAGTAAATTTCCCACCTCTAGTGATTTCACATTAGGCACATTTCTGAAGTTGGAGACTGAGTGTTCCCAGTTCCACAAAAGCGCTTGTACCAAGTAGTCCCCCAGCACACCCAGACAACAGGTTAAGGTCCAAATCCTGGGAGGTGCTGAGGGCCCTCAAGAACGTAAGAACAGCCATACTGGGTCAGACCAAAGGTCCATCTAGCACTCGATCTTGTCTTCCAACAGTGGCCAATGCCCGGTGCCCCAGAGGAAATGAACAGAACAGATAATCATCATTCCCAGCTTCACACTGATGGACTCAGGTCTCTTCAGAACCAATTTTTTATGCTAGCCACAAGCCCATCACTTTCTCTCGCAGACAGTCAGATTAGAGTCTCCAGGTGTGTACACCAGGAGCTAATTAACCTTTTCATTGCTGAGTCAAAGGTAACACTGGGCAAAGCACATATCTAAGTTCTCACTCTGAATCCTTGCAAGACAGTCAGATAGCTCCCTCCAGCCACACCATTTACAAACAGAAACACATATTTAAACAGCTCTGTGAAGGTTACATAGAGATGTGTTCTCATGAGGTTGCTAATTAGGGCTTTAATGGAGCTGGAGACTGAAGGGCTCCTAGGAAAATTATCCTAAAAAGCACAATATAACAGAGAGGTCTCTACAGTCAGCAAAGGAGTCTTTCTAACATTAGAGGAGAGAATCTATCATCTTGCTGCAGATGTTAGTCTACCTGATCTCTGCAAACAAACACAAATCCTTTCCTATTGCTTTGTTTGTGTGTTTAGCAGCTGCTTGCATAATGTGGCTTAACAGAGACACCTACTGGTCATGATGAAATGTTTCCATTCCCCTAACGAGTGCAGCTATTGCACATAGAGCAGCCTCAAACTCACAGTGCTTTCAGTTCATAAGGGATTGTGCAAAGTAGATTAAAGATTCATAAATCTTCCGGCCAGAAGGGATCACTGCAATCATCTAGCCTGACCTCCTGCAAAACACAAGCCATAGAATTTCACCCCACGATCCTCGCCTCTAACTCAACAAAGTGTGGTTCTTGATAGGCTCCAACTGCAAAGAGATGGGTTCAAACTGCTGGATCCCAGCTTTTCCAGCATATGGGGTTTAAATCTGGGGGATTGGTTTGGCTTGGCCCATTATACAGAGAGGGGTCAGCCACAGAGTCTGGATCTGGATATGACTGCTCCTAAAGCTCCAGAGATTTTTGAATCTGGAGATTTGGTTCACCATCTCTCATGCAAGCCTTTCTGTTCTGTTTTGGTTATGGGAGGGTAGAACCAGACCCGTTTGATTTTAAGTTGTAATGAACCCAAAATCTCAGCGTGAAGATCAGCTGAAACAGCCAAAACTTTTCTTGCTTTGAGCAGAAACAGGATTTTCCACCCAAAGCCATTGTGCAGTCCAGGCACACCAACCCTTGAGAGACCCCAGTTGGTGTGGCTGGAACCTCTACACCTTTGCCGATGAGTTTAAACTTTCTTCACTGAAGTTTTGCCCAGCTCTGATCACAAGGAATTCACCAGATTTGGGACAGACTGATGTTTGGGTTACAGTCCATTAACACTCCCATGTTAAATGTTCACACAGGGGCTGGTATTTTCAAAGGTGCATAAGGGAAATAGGTGCCCAGATCCCACTGAATTTCATTGAGGTTTGGGAACCTAACCCCTTAGGCAGCTTTGAAAATCCAAGCCAAAAATGCAAGCTCAGCATGTTCTGCAGTAGCACCACCAGTTTCCGCGGCTGAAAACTCGTGACTTTTTTAGCAACTAATTAGTCTATCCACCTGAGCAGCAAACCATGCAGGACTTGTAGGCATTGTATTCATGCTCCATTAATACAACACCTACAATCTTAACCCACTAAACTAATTTAGAATAAGGTTCTCTATTCTGGAATAAGAGCATCCACATCTGGAGTTAATCAGGAAGAGCTATTTCAGAATAACTGTGTGTTTAGAAACCTCTTAGATCACCCCAACACCTCAGCCCCCTCTGGAGATCTAGATATTCAGTATATGTTTATTATCCAGTGAAACCTGTCCAACATACAAAATGCACTTTAAAAAAAATAACATTTTTGCTTTGCACTACCTAAACCCTAGCTTACAAGACCAGGGCATTTAGTACTAGTTACAGAATACAATTTAGGCTGTCACTAGTAAAACAAACAAACAAGCAAGCCCCCATACAGTATGAACCTGGATTATAGATCTCAGATCCCCAGGTAGAAAATAAGTCTCAGAATTGGCTGTGCAGCAGGCGCTGCATGTTAATGCTGCTACAGCACATGGCCAATACACAGATGCTTGACAGATTGTGTGTCATTACAATACCTACAGACAGGCAAAGCAGTTAGAATCAAACAGCATCAACCCAGAATTTGAACCCAAACTTTTCACCATGTAACTTTTTTCTTTAGATTATTTTTTATTTCCTTGTGGTCCCTGCACTTCTGGATTTCTTCTAAGAGAGGAAGTAGAAATGTCAACACAACCTTGTGGGATTTCCAGATCAAACAGGGAGCAATGGAAATCCCAAGGGGTATTGTTTCTTTCTTGTGAGTCCGAGTGCAATTATTCCAAGATCTAGAGATCTGGCTACAACTCCTCTCTCTTTTGTAAAGGATGGGTAGAACTTCTGGGATATTGTAACTAATGTCAAGTTTTGAAAAGTCTCTTAGAAGAATTGAGAAAACAACTAGCACTTTCAATATTTTCAGCACACTGGAAATCCACAGTTTATTAAAAATTGGCTGACACACGTCAAAATGTAATTGTAAATGGGGAATTATCATTAAGCCTGGATGTTTCTAGAAGGGTCCTGCAGGGATCAGTTCTTGGCCCTAGGCTATTTAACATTTTTATCAAAGACCTGGAAGAAAACACAAAGTCATCACTGGTAAAGGTTACAGATGACACAAAGATAGGGGAAGTAGTAAATAATGAAGAGAAGAGGTCATTGATACAGAGCGATCTGGATCTCAAACAATACACATTTTAATATGACCAAATGTAAGGTCATACGTCTAAGAATAAATAATGCAGGCTTTACTTACAGAATGGGGGACTCTATCCTGGAAAGCAGCAACTCTGAAAAGAACTTGGTGGTGATGGCGGATAATCAGCTGAACATGAGCTTCCCATGCAATGCTGTTGGCCAAAGGGGCTAATATGATCCTTGGATGTAGAAACGGGGGAATATTGAGTAGGAGTAGGGAGATGATATTTTCTCTGTATTTGGCACTGGTGTGACCACTGCTGGAACACTGTCCACTTCTTGAGTTCACAATTCAAGAAGGATGCTGATAAAGTGAAGAAGGTTCAGAGAAGAGCCATGAGGATGATTAGAGGTCTGGAAAACATGCCTTATAGTGAAAGACTGCACAGGCATTGAATCTGTTTAGTTTAACAAAGAGAAGATTAAGGGGTGACTTGATCACAGTCTATAACAGGGGTCTCAAACATGCAGCCCGCAGGTGGCCCACGGAGTTATTTCCTGTGGCCGCCAAGCTCCCCTCACCCGCCACCCCCCCTCCCCTGCCAGCGCACTGTGTCCCCGCTCCTCTGCCTACCTCCAGGTGCTTCCCGCCGCCAAACAGCTGTTTGGCGGTGCTTAGCATGTTCCAGGAGAGAGGGGGGAGGAGCGGGAAGCCGTGTGCTCAGGGGAGGAGACGGAGAAGAGGCAGGGATTTGGGGAAGGTGCTGGAAGAGGGGCTGGGAGGGGGTGGAGTTGGGGTGGGGACTTTGGGGAAGGGGTTGGAATGGGGTGGGGACTCATGAAAGGGGTGGAGTGGGGGCAGGGCCGGTGGCAGCGGGGAGGGGGGGTTGTCAGTGATGCGGCCCTTGGGCCAATGTACTAGTCCTCATGTGGCCCTCGTGGTGATTTGAGTTTGAGATCCCTGGTCTATAATAACTGACATGGGGAACAGAACTCTTCAGTCTAGCAGAAAAAGGTACGACAAGACAGAATGGCTAGATGTTGAAGCTAGACAAATTCAGACTAGAAATGAGGCACAATTTTTTAACAGTGAGGGCAATTAAGATTTGGAACGACTTACTGGGAGTTGTGGTGGGCTCTCCATCTCTGGAAATTTTTCAATCAAGTTAGGATGTTTTTCTAAAAGATCTGCTTTAGTTCAGACAGGAATTGATTCAGGGAAGTTCTCTGGCCTATGCTATATAGGAGGCCAGACTAGATGATCACAATGGTCCCTTCTGGCCTTGGAATCTATGATGAATGCCTTACTCTTCTTGGTGCAGTCCCACTCCATATGAATCTTGGCATATCAGAAGAAGGTTCCCATGAACACCCTCAACCTGAACCAAACCCAAGAATCTATTCAGATCCATCCACCCTTTAACAGACCCCTTTCCCTACATCCTATTGCTTGGCAGCCACAAACAACTCATCTAACCAGTATGGCATAGCCTGGAGGCCTATCTCTAATCCATGGACCCTGAGCTGGGATCTTGGGTCACAACTCACATTAGTTCTTTTCCTCCTGCTATTGCCTGGATACTAAGTTAAAGTGGTGATGGGCCACTTCAAATATCAGATGTAGCAAGACTGAGCCCTCTCTTTCCCCAGGGCCGGATGCCATGCAATTTACATATTTTCTGTCTGTGTTTAACTCTCACAACTAACATGCTTCTTTGGTGTCCAGTAATTGATGGGCCAACCCAAATCCTGGTGCGAGATGTCTCGGACACAGTGGCCTTCGTGGAGTGGACCCCACCCCGAGCTAAAGTAGACTACATCCTGCTGAAGTACGGCCTCACGAATGGGGAAGGGGGGAAGACCATGTTCCGACTGCAGCCTCCCCTGAGCCAGTACTCAATGCAGGCCCTGAGGCCCGGCTCACAGTACGAAGTCTCCATCTCCGGGGTTCGAGGGACCAACGAGAGCGACCCTGCCGTCACCACCTTCACAACAGGTACATCGGTTGCATTTAAAAGCCATCTGGCTAGAGTCTAGTCCACTACATGGCCAGCCATCGAGAGACCCACACAACAAACAGGTCGACTCACTGGATGACTGATTAACAGACTGACTTGAATCAGTGACAAACAGGCCGAGACCCAGCTGCCCTCACAAATAGATGGATTCCCTTTCTGACAGACTTATCAGGGCCTTCTGCCTGACTGCCCCCCCCGCCCCCCAAACAGGCCAACACACTGACTGACAGACTCAGACACACCCAGCTAGCTGGCCAGTTCATGGACTGACAGACTGAGTAGGCAACAGGCTTTAATACAATGGACTGCCAGACAGACGCTGCCACACTAAACGCACTTCCTCTACTCATAACCGGAGTAGAGCCTCTTTCCTTCAGGGTCACACCCAGTGTCTTCTCCTCTCACTAGAGCAGTGACCAGACACAACGTCTCACTCCTCCACTGCCATCTGCTGCCTGTATGCACACCGCTGAACCAACATCACTGGGCTCCAGGAGACCCTGTTTTATGACAACCTTAGATATAAGCCGACTGTACTGTGACTCTCTGACTCACTGCATAATCTCTGATTCTGCATAGCATCAGGGTAAATACTTCTTGGGTGAAGGATTTTTCAACTCTGACAGATCTGTATGGTATCTCTGTATGTTTCCCTCTATAGTATATACCCATCTATCGGAATTTTACAGTATATACTTGTCTCTCTTTCTATCTACAGAATCTGTTTGCCTGTCCTATTTGCAATATGTATTTGGCAGGAGAAAAAAAATCCTAAATCTGCAGTGTAATACAATGGTTTAGATTCTCAGCTGGTATAAATCAGTGTAGTTCTATTGAAGTCAGTGGAGCTATGCTGATTTTTGCCCAGTAAGTGTTGCATTAAGATAATGCTTTGCAACCCAGGCATACTGATTTGCTGCAAGATGCAACAAGGTACAGGAATTAATTTCTATGACTGTACGTTGTGCACCTGGATCCAGAGCTGCATTTTCCCAAAGTTCAGACCAATGTTTTAGTACAACCCCATCCCCGTAGTATGTAAGCACATCACAAAGGCATGAGTTTCGATTATTATAGTGATAGGAGCCAGCCCCTACAAGTTCAAAGAACATTCAGATCTTCAGATTAGTCTGAGCCCATAACCAAGATTTGCAAAAATGGAAATTAGACTCCTAAATCCATATTTAAGAACCTAAATAAGTTGCCTGATTTTTCAAAAGCACTAAGCTACGAGAAGCTCAGTACTTTAGAAAATCAGGGCACTTATTTGGATGCCTAAAGGAGGAGTTAGGAGCCTAACTTTAGGTACCCATTTTTTGAAAAAAATTGCCCCATCTATAGTTATTCAAATTGAGAGAGAGGAGATGGGGGGTGCCACCTGAGACAATCTGCTATCAAGCAACTGAAAGTGACACAGTTAAAAATGTGGTTATCTTATTTTGATACTTTATATGAATACTCTAACCGGTCAGTAAAACTTTAATTAATGCTAAGCCTGTGGATGGCTAACAGGTTTAATTTACCGTGCCATAAAGGAGAAGCTAGAGAGCATATTTCAGTGCTATTTTATGGTTTATAAATTACCTGTCAAATATATTATCAGCGGATACCAGTGCTTCTATGACAGTAACTGTAGTGTCTCTAGTGTATATACTTAGAATGAGATGTACAGTGCTATCAATTTGCTGAATTTGCCTTTCCTTGTATTATCTCTATGAGTTGTTATGATCAAAAAATCCCTCCAAAAACAAATGAACAAAAATATATAGTTAGATGGGATCTACTGAGTATAATTTTACCTGTGAACCAAAAAGGAGTTATACCCTGGATATAAAATGGCCAAATCCTGCCCTAAGCTATACCTGTGTAATCCTGTTGATCAGAGTAGGGTTGCATGAATATAAATGAGGGCAGAATTTGGTACAATATGTACAGTAATATGTAGCAGTGCTAAACAACAAGGCATGCTATCAAGGCGGGATTTACCTGCATATGAGTCTGTGATAAGGCATGAGATCTTGCGGCTAAGGCACTCAGGAGAAGTCCTGGGTTCAAATCTTGCCTTTGCCATAGACTTCTTGACTTACTGTGCCTCGGTTTCCCCACCTGTAAAATGGGAATAATAATAATAATAATTCCTTACCTCATTGAGGTATTGGGTGGATTCAATTTCATCATGCTTTTTTTAAAAAAAAAACAGCAAGGGTAATTCATCATTGGAACAATTTACTGAGAGACTTGGTGCATTCGCCCTCACCTGAAATCTTTCAATCAAAATTGGGTGTCTTTTTACAAAAGAGATGCTCTACTGTCCATCTCCATTCACTGGCCTGTGCTATGCAGGAGGCCAGACTAGATGATCACAATAAAGCCTTCTGACCTTAAAATCTATTAATTAATCTAAGGGGCTGAGCTACCACAGAGACAACTCAGCAAGTGCGACTCCATGCAGGTTAGATCGCGGTTAGTGTCTGGGGTGGTAGAATACCATGGTCTCACAATAACACAGCTTGGATTCCTTGCCAACACATGAAAGCATTTCCTCAGCTGCAGATGGGGGCAATTCTCGCAGATTGAACTGCATTTGTTTTCTTATCTTGTATAGAGATTGATGCACCCAAGAACCTCCGGGTGGGCTTGCGAACGTTGGCCAGCCTGGCACTGGAGTGGGACAACAGTGAGGCGGAGGTGCAGAACTATAGGGTGGTGTACAGCACACTAGCAGGCGAGCAGTACCACGAGGTGCTGGTGCCGCGGAACGCTGGCCTGACAACCCGGGCCACCCTCACAGGTAAATCCCTCTGTGGACATGCCAGGATCTACATGGATGTTGGGCAGCCTCTTCTTCTCCATGCACTGGGCCCCATTCAGGAGATCAGGGAGGGAGACCAAGCCCATGCAACATACAGCCTCTTCCATCCCACTCCCTATGTACTGAGATGATCTTGGGACAACTTGGGCCTGATTCGCCCATCACTGACTTCAGTGGAGTTTCCTGACTGACACTGGTGAGACTTAGGGTATGTCTACATAGCAGTCAGGAAGTGTGTTGCAGCACCTGCAGACATACTTGAACTAGCTTTGATCTAGCAAGCGTGACTAAAAATAGCAGTGAAGCCACACCTCTGCCAAGTCTTGCTCTGCACACAAAACCATGCACTATCCATGGTACCCTCCTGCATCTCTGACAACTATCTAGCGCAGGGGTGGGCAAACTTTTTGGCCCAAGGGCCACATCTGGGTGAGGAAATTGCATGCAGGGCCATGAATGTAGGGCTGGGGCAGGGAGTTGGGGTGCGGGAGGGAGTGCGGGGTATGGGAGGGGGTGCAGTGTGCAGGAAGGGGCTCAGGGCAAGGGGTTGGGGCAGAGGAGGAGTGTGGGGTGTATGAGGGAGCTCAGGAAAGGGGGTTGGGGTACAGGGAAGGATGCATGGTGCAGCAGGGGGCTCAGGGCAAGGGATTGGGGTACAGGGAAGGGTGTGTGGTGCAGCAGGGGGCTCAGGGCAGGGGGTTGGGGCACAGGAGAGATACGGGGTGCAGCAGGGGTCTTGGGCGCAGGAGGGGTGTGGAGTGCAGCAGGGGGTTGGGGTGCAGGCAGGGGGCTCAAGGCAGGGATTTGGGGTGCAGGGTGCAGGAGGGGTTTGGGCTCTGGCCTGGCGCCACTTACCGGTTCCACGGTGGCAGCAGCGTGCACTGGGGCCAGGGCAGGCTCCCTACCTGCTGCTCCCAGAAGTGGCCAGCACCACATCCCTGAGGCCCCTGAGGGAGAGAGAGCAGAGGGCTCCGTGCATTGCCCTTGCCTGTGGGTACCTTCCCTGAAGCTCCCATTGGCCGGAAACGGGGAACTCCAAGGCAAGGAGAGCACACAGAGCCCTCTGCCCCCTCAGGGGCTGCAGGGACGTGGTGCCGGCCGCTTCTGGGAGCGGCGCAGGGCCCGCAGCACCACGAGGGTGGCAATCTCATGGGCCGGATCCAAAGCTCTGAGGGGCCGGATCCGGACCATGGACCGCAGTTTGCCCACCCGTGATCTAGCAGATACCCCAGTGGTCTGGCACTTGTCTAGCTGGAACCCCCATGTGTCTGTGGCATCTGGTTCTGGCAAACCGAATGATTTTCTGGGAAAGCCCAGGTCATACTCTGCTCGGTTCGAAAGTTGCAAACCCAACAGAATTAATCACAAAAAAGACTGCAGGGCCGGAAAGCAATTAGAGCAGCAAGTGTGACAATGGAGTGTGTGAAAACTACAATATTAGATGTTATTTTTGCTGCATTTCATGAGGGGAACTGCCTTGAGAAGCAGAATTTGATTAGAGGGAGACATTACAGACTCATGAAACCAGGGTCTGGCTTAACTTACCTGCCAGCTTTCTTCAGAGCGTTTACTACTTTTGCAGACAAGCAGTGAAAGGTAAGTCCTGCAAATGGGCCAAATTCTGCTGTCAAGTACACTGGTGTAAATCTGGTGTTACTCCCTTGACATGAATATCATCCACCCCATGGAGTCACTCTGGATTTACCTTTATGTAATTAAGAGCAGAATCTGTTACTGAAATATTTCACTGACAGCAGTTGCCAAGTAAAGCCAATTAAAGCAAACACAATAAAGGGGTTTCCCGGGCATGCATTTGTGGAGATGAGACATGCTGAAGAACTGTGACAGGCTTAAAGAGAACAGGCTGGTGGCGTCAAATGTCCTCTCCGGAGAGCCCGAGACACTGAAAACTAGACTAGACAAAATCTTAGCTCAGTCTATTGTAGGGAATAACAACACTTCCTTCCCACACCCTTCAGTCTGTCTTGTTGGTTTGGATTGTTAGCGCTTTGAGGCAGGAAATGGCTTGTCAATGTGTCTGTGCAGCACCTAGCACAATGAGCCTCTGATCTCAGCTGGAGCGTCTAGGTGTTCCCACAATGCAAATATTTAAAATGGTAAAAATCATAAGACACAAGCTGGCTGTAGAGGATGAGTCTGGATGAAGAATCTATTTTCTGTCTGTGATTCCGAGACAGGGAATTATGGACAGTGAAGAGAGGCAAGCACCAAAAGTCCATTACCTCAGCAGCTGAAGAGATTGCAAAACTCCCACTGACTTGGGTGGAACCAGGATCTCACCCCAGGGCTATTTCATTTGTCTGATTCCTTTGTAAATTCTTTACAGGTGTTTTCCATGTTGTTGCCATGGTGAGTCTACTCCTTATACTAACGGGATGCTATCAAAGTCATTTAGGCCCCAAATTCTACATGGAGTTGGGGCCTGATTCATAGCCCGTTGGAATCAATGGGAGCTTTGGATCAGAGCCATACTGAGGACAATGTTGGTGACTGATAGATTCGACTGAAAGGGTTATATAGAGAGTAAAGGGTCTGAGTACCTTAGAGTCTCCCTTTAATTGCTCCATGTAAAGAAATTCCACCTGGAATTCTGTAGGGTATGACATGTCCCCAGGTTTAGCTGGCACACTTTGTTCTTGCCGTTAATATCAGCACCAGAAGTTTCATAACAACTAGTCTTTCTGTTCCCCTCAGAAACGTGTTTCCTTCCACAAGGTCACCTGTTAATCCACTCTTTCCCATGAATCCTGACCTAGTGGTCTCTAGCTGAGATGGCCCAGAGCTGAAACAACTGGATCTGTACTCAAATCTCCCTTCAAACCCAAAGGGGTTCAGATCTGGGGTCTTGGGTCAGGTCTCTCGCTTCTCCAAAGAAGACATCCAGATCTTTGAAAGGCATATACACAATGCAGAGGCCAGAATTAACATCATATTGCTACGGTGTCTCTACCATTACCAACCTCCTATACAGTGTTAAGAGATTTCACTCTGGATCGTGTTAAGAATGTGTTCCTAGATAGCTCCGGTATTGTAGCCATGTCGGTCCCAGGATAGTCAAGAGAAAAGGAGGGTGAGGTTATGTCTTTGATTGGACCAACTTCTATTGTTGAAAGAGACAAGCCTCTGAGCTTACACATAGCATTTCTTCAGGTCTGGGAAACTTAGAGCTCTGTGCAAGCTCGGAAGCTTGTCTCTCTCACCAACAGCAGCTGGTCCAATCAAAGATATTGCCCCACCCACCTTGTGTCCCTAGGGAGCACTGACCTTTAGCACTCTCTGTAATGATTCTTTCCCCCTGCTTTTTAGTTACTCTTCCTTTACATGTCTCAACTCCAGAGAGTTGGAAGCTGACTCGGTGTAAGTGACTCATTTTTATATAAAGTCTTCTTCCATCATCATCATATTCCAACTCTCATGAAAAGCCCCAGGGCACCGTATAAGGAAAACAAATACAGTGTAATTATAGCACAGTAAAACACTGCTCTGTTAGAACACAAATCACTGCAGTTGACAGAGAGGAATCACTTTGCCAATCACTGAAGTCTGGCAGCTCTTTAACAGCCACACTGTTTAACACTCTTTAACAGCCACACTGCCCCCCTCCCTCCCCAGCCGGGGGAGAGAAAGGAAGGGAAGATGACTAGCAGTATCCACTTAAACTGTGGGAAGCATTTAGGTCAGCAGAAGGTAATTAGCCAAACTGGAAGCTGAGCAGGTCTCCAGAGCTAATGTCCCTACTTTTGCAATGAGTGCCGTAACATCTGTAATGATCACAGCTGGGCAGGCCGGGGGGGTTACATGTCACCCAAACGGTAGCACATGCACCAGCACAGAACATGACTGAGCACGGCACCACTGCTGACTCCAGGGGATGTCTGGCTTCTGCTGAATATCTAACCTCACTTCCTCAGCATTGCAGGTTACCCTAGAGAGCTCCCAGCCAAATAACGGCCACGGCTAACCCTGCTTCTCTCACCCCTCCCCCCCGAGGGACGGAGTCAGAGAGGAGCAGATGGCGGAGAGCGTGAAGGGAAGAAGTTCTGCTGCAGGGAAGAGCTCTATGTAGGTGGCCTTGCATTCATGCCTCCAGGCACTCAGACGGAGCGGGAGAGAACCGAGTTTCAAGGAACATCCTGCTGGCCCTGTCAATGTGCAACTCTTCCTTGTTTTGTGGGGGATGCAGAGGGAGAGAACTGGATCAGGTTTTGAACTGCTAGTAACAGCATTTGTTACTTCAGCTACCCCATCAGCCTGCCCAGCCCCTGGGATACCAACACCCACCACAGCTGCAGCTCTAGCCAGGATTCAGCACACCATGAGCGGTGGGCAGTAGGATGGCCTCTGGAGGGGAAGCCATGATGCAGCTATTTGGATGGGGCTGTAATGTTGCCACTGGTTACCTGGAAAACAGAGTTATCTTCATTACTCTCTGGAAAGAGCTGTGTTTCTGAGTTTATCCAGTACATTGCTGGGTGCTGCAGTGAAGAAAGAATGGTATATTCACACAAAGGGAACCAAATTCCCCAATGCAATCAGCCCCAGGTGGCCTGACACCTGGCTAAAGAATATTTCAGGCTCTTCCCCCAGCCTTCCATCTCTTTCCCTTCCCAAGTTCCCCTCCTGTCTCTCTTTTCCTGCAGCCTGCTGGTTTCCATTTCCTTCCCCCTGGGTAGAGTAGGGGACCTGTCCGCTGACCATTTGGCCTCTTCTTGCAGCACATGATTCTGAGAGGGGTTCACAGCACATGGGGTCTTCAGGCCAGATGTCTCCTTCCTGCAGCTGAATTCCAGCCAGCATCACGGTGCCCCCTGAAATGCAGCCTCTGGGTCAGCCCACACTTAAAACCAGCCCAGTGACCCAGGATATCCCCTAATCTAATGACCTTTGCTTTTGGCCTAAGTCTTAGCTAGTGCCCATCCCCACATCTGGATACTGATATACCAGTGCCATATGTGCCAAGGTGCCCAATGATTTCACAGTCCAGCTGTTTTTGTTGGGCTAGGGGAGAGCCTGGTGTGTGGAATAGCATTGCCACCAAGTGGCCGGTTTAGTGAACTAGCTCATGCCCATCTTCTACAACACCCGCGGAAAACCAGGTCTTTCCCACAGTGGGCCCCATGTAATTGTCTCATGAGGGTGCCTGCCAGCTTTGCTCCATTTGAAGGTGAAAGTAGGGCTTCTTAGGTGCTATCCCTGTACCCAAGCCTGGGATCTGAAAGTCCAGCTGTGTCCTTCCTCTCTAGCACTGCCTCATAGTAATCGAGGTTCTGCACACGGAACTTAGTTAACCATTCTGTTGATGATAAATGATCCAGAACATACTCCAGCTCCCTCTCCTATAGCTTTCTTAGCTGCCAGTGCTGGAAGCAATGAAAATTAATAGATGCTTTGGAAAAGATCCTCAGCTGGTGTAAACTGGTGTAACTCCATTGGACTCTCTTTACATCAGCCAAAGATCTGGCCCAGACAGAGCTGTGGAGTAGAAAGGACTGAAGATCACTTTTGTGACCCTGGCAAATGAGCAGAGTAGGTACTGGAATTAAACATTTTAGTTGGACACTAGTCTTTTTTCAAAATCAGAAATTGTTGTGGGGAATTTTTTAATTTTAATTTTTCAGGGTCTTTTCCCCCATGAAATCGAAAAACACCCATTGTTGTTTTTTATTTGGTCCTTCTCCACTGATCCTTTAGCCTCTTCCTTCCTTGCCTCAGTCTCTCTTCCTTCCCCTTTGCAGTGGCAAAAATGGAAACAGGGGAGGTGGAAGAGCAAACGAAAAATTCCAAACCTGAACATTTTTGCAAAAAAAGGTCCAGTAACTGAAAAAACCGTTTCTTTTGAAAACTGGCAAAACAAAAATAACCTTGACGGTTATTCTTAATCTTTGGCCAACTTCCTCCCTGTTTTTTGGCCAGCTCTAGTGCGGAGATTGGTGTGGAACTGCTGTCCATCACCCATTCTCATACACAACGACACACGGGCCTTGGAGGATTCCCTACCCTGAGTACAAAAGTCAGGAGCCGGGAGAGAAGACATTACTCATCTCTGTTTAACTGCTTGGGAAAGCAGCACTCAGGTGCTGCACAGATTCAGTAGCTGGTCTGTGCTGCACCTCCGTGCTACACAGAAGAGTGAAATGCGTTTCCTTTAATTCCATTGGTGAGGACGTTCCGCCCTAATGGAGGGGATGTATTTTTAGTGTTTGTTTTGTCTGTCTCTCTTGGTGTGAAACTGGTTGCCTCCACTACTTGTCTTCTTGCACAGATACAGCCTGGTGGCGGGAACCCTGCAACCCTTAAAGTTTCAGCATGGTTTATCAGGTGCTGGCTCTCCGATGCCTCTGTAGAACTCATAGCAACCTTTGAAATTCAGAACCCTGGGAGTGGCAGAAGTTTCCGTTTATTATTTCACTTTTTTAAAAAAAACTTTCATGTGCATCCGCACTTCCTGGATCATACCTGGACAGGAAAAGGCCATCTCCTAGTATTTCCAGCATGAAGTAGCAGGAAGTACTGGAAATCTCACAAGATGGACAGATTGCCAGGCCAGTTTTGCAGACCCAAGTGGTTTGGAGAGTATGGTGCGGGCAGTATCTGAATTCAGGCGTGGTACTTATCCAAACCTCTGATCCTTTTGCAGCACTGGCCCTGGCATTTATATAGCCCGGGTGGGAGGGGGTGTCTCCTTTTTCTGTACACAGAGATGGGGCAAAGAGGGTGGGTAGGAGTCACAGGCTCAGCACTCCAAAGGCTGGGTGGGAAATCAGGAGACTGCCATTATGTATAGCTCGCACAGGGATTGGTGCTCTTATCACTGGGGGGGATGTGGGGTTGGGGTGGGGAGTGAAGGAATGTTTTGGCAGCTGTTAAAAGGGTAGGTAAGGGTTGGGTTCCCCTGTTTATAATTTTGCCAAGAGGGAATGTGCACAGAATGGGATCTCTGGAGTGGCCACATGCCCTGTTCACCCCTCACTAATTACACAGTGCCTAACTGGAGCTGGTGAAGGATTAGCAGCTCAGCTTCTCTGTCCTTGTGCCACTGGCCAGAGAAAAGAATTAAGTACTTTGTAATCCAATTACATGTGTCACCACGAGGACTCTGAGCACCTACTGAGAACCTGAGAGAAGGCCACACCACCTGCCCTGACCTCCCTGCTGCCCTAGGCCTTAACGGTGACCAGACCATGCTCTCTTTCTTGATCAAGGTGGGACCAGACGGAGAAGTAGCAATGGAACAGATCCCTGCAAGCACTATGGGCCAGATTTTCCAAGCAGTTTTGAGACGTATTTCCAAGTGCTCAGCACCCACAATTGGGGCCAGATTTTCAACAGGGCTCAGCACCCACCCATACATCATCAATGTAATTATGACTCTTACATTGGTGCCTAAATGATCGTTATTACTTGGATTAGAGTAGCATTTACAATCCCCAGCTGAGATCAGGGCTCCATTGTGTTCGGTGCTGCACAAATACATTGTGAAAGAGACAGAGCGTACAACCTAACTAGACAAGACAGGTAAAAGGGTGGCAGGGAAAACAGAGTCCCAAAGAGATGATGTGACTTGAAGGCCACCTAGCAGGTCAGTGGCAGTGAAGACAACCTATGTTCCCTGCCTCTTAGTCCACAGAAGGACAGGGAGGGGTCAGAGATTGGCCCTAGGGGCTCCCACATGCTGCTGGGTCACATTTTGGCAATGCTGCTTCTGTGGAAATGAGTTTTACTTGGCTGCTGTTTTTTTACAGCTTTTATCTAACTTGATGGGAAAGATCAATAATGGCCAGGCAGGAGAGAAATAAACCCATCAGAAACCAAAAGGAAGTGACAGACAAACCCATGAGATATTCCACCGAGATAAAATAGTGATCTGCGATCAGTGCCCAGGAAATTAGCTAGATTTCAATCTCCTGAGTCAGAAATCACAGGTTGTGCCGACCGCAGTCTAGTACCTGCTTGTTTCAGCTCTCAGAGCAAAAGACTGTTCCTTCATTAATTATCGACCATTTCATCTACACCTCAAAAATAAGAAACACAGTTGACAATGTTAGATGTCAAATAATTTTGGTAACAAATAAAGCTAGCTTATCATTTCCACCTCTCTCTGGCTGAGTCTCTTACTCTGAATTTCTATCTTTTTACAGGCGACTACAGCAGGTCTCAATAGTTACTTTTAAAACATTGCCTTGTTTTTGTTAGAATAATCCAATTTCCCCAGCCAACAATGTATGCAATGGTCCCAAAAGAGCCAACCACTCCAGCTCAAAACAAGACACAACTTACATGAGCATTTGTTGACCTCTAAGAATATTACTTAGCGCTTCTGTAGTGCTCTCCATTTTCAAAGCAGGGTCTAAAATATTAACTCAGTGCTGGTCTACACAAACATTTAGTCCATGGCAAGCTGGGGCATGAATCTACCCTGTACTCACTGGCCATGTGGACCCTGCTGCCACGCACTAACAGTACCCTAGCGTGTTTTGATGTACCCTGCTTTGAAACAGGAGTAGATCAGAGTGCACTAAGAAACTGTTAGTGTGCATCAGACCCTTAGTGTGTGGCAGGCTAGGGCTGGGTAGATTTACTCCCCAGCTAGCTGCAAGCCCTAAAATCATGCTGACAACACTCTTGTAAGGTATAAAAGTGTTACTCCCCCGATTTTACAGATAGACACAACTCCAGATTTTGCATTGAACAGCATGCTATGTTCTAAGCTAGAGGTGTATCCTTGTCATAGAGCAACCGAGCAGTCTTGGAGAAATTGGGACATCTCTAACAGTAGCAAAGCAAAATAAAATTTTGTGGTGATAGGTGCTACAGGAGTGATCGCTATAGGTACATATATAAATAGCTAATAGATAAGGCGCCAGTAGATGGCGATCAAGAATACGTAGCATGATTCCACTTCCCGGCCTTTGGAGGGCCATCAGAAATCGTTATGCACAGCCCATGGCTTCCTCGGACACCTGTTCACATGAACTCTCACAATAGGAAGCTGTTTTCTGAGGTCCTGTTCAATTTCTCCTAAGATTTCCCTAAGTTGCTTCACTTTAGAGACATCTCGGAAGGAGGCACTTGATACCCCAGAAAATAATTCAGCACTGCCAAATAGTTTTATTGGAAAATTTTCAGCAGCAACCTTAGCGCCTAGATACCATAAATACTGTGCCCTTTATAAGCACTTAGACACCAACAGGAGAACGTGGAGTTACCGTGACAAGGTTGATCGTGAAGAGAGAATGGCGGGGGTGAGGCAAAGCAAAGGAAATACAATCTTGTGGTTGGTAATACACACTCATGCACACACACAGAAGCATAACCTGTCTTTTTTTTTAATCTGCTGGCAGATCTGGTGCCAGGAACCGAATATGGAATTGGGATATCGGCCGTCATGGACAGCAAGCAGAGCGTCCCAGCCACCATGAACGCGAGGACTGGTGAGTTCCATGTGCCATCAGATCACAGACCTATAAACAGGCAAAATAAAACACACAGCATGGCACTCACTGGCATCATTCTTAAAGCACAGCACTGCTTCCTTTAAACCACACCTAGCTGTAGCCTGTGCAGAGCCAGGGAGAGCCAGTGCTGCCTGGTGCAGCCTCTGCTATAGGATCCTGCCACAGGCTGTGTCTACACTACGCCATAACTTATGTCTCTCAGGGGTGTGAATAAACCAGCCCCCTGAGCGACGTAGGTGCCGATGTAGACTATGCTATGTCAGTGAGAGAGCTGCTCCTCAGTGGTGCTAGAACACTTTTACTGAAAGCCAGCCCCTTTACCCCTGTTGACGACCCCACCCCCACCCCCGAGCCGAGACCAGGAGCAAGGCTATGGGAGGAGGGGACCCGAACAGGGGTAAGAGGGCTGAGGCTGGGGGAGGGCTCGGGCCCAGCAGCCGGTACCCTGCATATGGGGCCAGTAGCGGAGCCCTGGGCGTGGGGTGGCAGCCAGGACCCCACGTGCAGGGCCAGGAGCACATCCTCAGGGGAGGGGTTGGGATCCCACATAAAACCTGGGGGTGCTGCAGCACCCCCCCATACCCGTAGTTCCCGCGCCTACACTTCTCCTGCCAACACAGCTACCGCCACTCGCGGGGGCTGGAGTAGTTAAGCTGATGGGAGAGCTCTCTCCTGTCGGCTTAGAGTCGCTACATTAGAGAGCTGGCAGCTTCGCCACTGCCATCTCTCTAGTGTAGCCATAGCCACAGTCTTCCTAAGTATGTTTAGGTCTTGTAACTAGGGAAGCGTCACTTCATGTACCAAAAGCACTAGCCAGCTCCCCTTCCTGCCCCTCTCAGCTGTTTCACACACCAGAGACTCCGTTGTTATCGTAAAGTCACCTCTGGGCACGCCTGGAAGCCATGCACCGTTCAGCCCTGCTCAGTGTCCTGGGCTGCAGTGTACGCAATTCAACCAGCACAACTCCAGTGTGCTGAGCCCTGTGGCTTGCATTATAATTAACCTCAGTGGTTCTCAACCAGGAGTACACATACCCCTGCGGGTACTCAGAGGTATTCCAAGGCATACAGCAACTCATCTAGATATTTGTCTAGTTTTACAAAAAGCTACATAAAAAGCCATAGTGAAGTCAGTACAAACTAAAATGTCATACAGACAATGACTTGTTTATACTGCTCGACATACTATACACTGAAATGCAAATACAATATTTATATTCTAATGGGTTTATTTTAAAATGACATGGTAAAAATGAGAAAGTCAGCAATTTTTCAGTAATAGGGTGCTGTGACGCTTTTGTATTTTCATGTCTGATTTTGTCAGCAAGTCGTTTTTAAGTGGGGTGACACTTGGGGGTACGAGAGACAAATCAGACTCCTGAAAGGGGTACAGTCGCCTGGAAAGGTTGAGAGCCACTGATTTACCTCATAATCGTCTCCTCCCACAGAGCTTGACAGCCCTCGGAACCTCGTGGTGACAGCCTCCACGGAAACGTCTATCTCCCTGGCCTGGACCCAGGCAAAGGGCCCCATCGACCATTACCGCATCACCTTCACTCCAGCTTCCGGGATGGCCTCCGAGGTGACTGCACCCAAGGACAAGTCTGAGCTGACACTCTCAGACCTGGATCCCGGTACAGAATATACCATCTCAGTCATTGCCGAGAGAGGCCGTCAGCAGAGCCTGGAGTCCACAGTGGATGCATTCACAGGTAGGGAAGGGCCGGGACAAGCTCTGCCACGGCTCAGATTGGTGCAACTTGCTGGCACATCTCCTGACCTGACATCTTGTGCTCCCGAATCTCAACATTTTGTTTGGAAAAAAAAAAAGTCTCTAGCCGTTATGGTTGCAAATGTGAGCTGAGCATAACTGATGCAGAGATGACTGCCCGAGTCTGGAACAGCTCATCCAAAAGGTGTAAACTGCCCATACATTTCAGTGTGGTGAACTCAGATACCCGGTGATGATCACTGAAATAGCAGCATTGTTCACTGTGTCATTGCTCGGGAAAGCCTGTAAGAAAAGGCGGGGGATCACAGATCCACACAATCTAGTAAGAGGTATGTCTCATTCTAACACCATGGTGGGGTGGTGGGTGCCCTTGCTGAGATACCATCACTTCCATTTTTGACTCAGTCAATGGGACCAGGCCCTAGGAGCTTCCAGAGCCCATGCTCCAGGAACCAAGACAGTACATACGATCAGATTTTGAATATCTGCCCAATCCACTGACAGTGTCTAGCAACTATTGTAGGTAGAGCCAGAGGCAATGCATTGGGGGGGGGGGGCGGCCACGCACGGTCATGTATCCCCCAACCCAGATTTCTGCCACAGGTTGCTAGCCAGGCCCCCTCCCTGTGCAGCAGCTCCTGGAGCTGGTGAGCTTCAAGCTGCAGCTGTGGGGAGAGGCAGCAGCAAACAGCTGGGAGCTGAAGGGAGGGGCCACTGAGGGTAAGGGGGGGTTGCGTGCTTAGGGGGTGCATGACTCAAGCTGTTGGGGGGGGTGAACCTTTAAATTGTGCCCCCCCTCTCAGCAGGTACCAGTTGTCTCTGAGTGGAGCTTATTTTGTGGGTCGAGCACCCTTTTTTCCTCAGTTTTCCTCTTGTTCTCAACTCTGGTTCAAGTTAATGGAGAGACCAGGGCTGGCCTCTCTCGATCTGACACTGCTGGGCAGTGAATCCTAGTATTTTACAGTAGCGTCATGCCACATAGTGACATAACCCAGCGAGAAGTGGTTCAGTATGTAGCCATACTTCTGCCTGGGACACTTCTTGAATGAGACTTTTCTCTGATTAATTCTGTATGATGGATGTCTTGTCATATGCAACGCTCCTGCCTTGGTGTGTAACCATTCCGTGACAGATCTGCAACACCTCTCTTTGGTTTCCAGGGTTCCGACCAATCACACAGCTGCATTTTTCTCATGTGACTTCCTCCAGCCTGAACATCACCTGGAGTGACCCCTCCCCTCCAGCAGACAGGTTTATCTTGAACTACAATCCCAGAGACAAGGAGGAGACCAAGCAGGTCATGCTAGATGCCACCAAGAGACACGCCACCTTGTCTGGCTTGCAACCATCTACGGAGTACATCGTGTCACTGGTGGCTGTGCATGGTTTGGTCAGCTCCGAGCCCATAGTGGGCTCCATCACAACAGGTAAAGTCAGCAGCTGTTTGATGGGGTATAATGCTCATGCCTAATCTCCGGCTGCAGAAGAGATCCAAGATACACACGGGAGGTAACAGAGACTCCTGGCTCGAAACCATCCTCCAGAGTTGGAGCTAAAAGAATAATTTACCTTTACAAAAGAAAGTTGCTGCCCCTACGGCTCATTATTTTAAAGGGATTATTCATCTCAGGCTCCAGTTCCACATGCCCCACAGCTAGACCGTTTGTCTCAGGCCTCCTGTTCTGCATGCTCCAGAACCAGATACTCTGCCTTGGGCTCCCATTGCAGCACGCTACATACCCAGTTTCATATTGTGGTTGTCCTTGCCGTGGTAACAGAACCCAAAACAATACAAGGGGATTAAACATTTAGCCTCCCTTAATCCTGGAATCTCCACCATGGCCAAAAAAATGAATGTGTTTAGCTTGTGATCTGAAATCACTTTATAGCCAACCCCATCCTTCCAGTTTAGGATAAAGCAGCCACAAACAAATGCACAATGGGCCTAGAGAGATGGGAGTTGTGGGGTGTGGGAGCTAACCCATTTCCAGACACACGGCAGAGCTCCAGAGAGGGGCTGAGCATTCAAACCTTCCTTTGGAGTCAGTCAGTCTGTGGGACTCTTTCCCTGAGCTTTGCATCAGACCTCTTGTTTCTCCAGCTCAAGTTCAGAGCCTTGGAGGCTTTTGAATCCTAGAATAGGGTTCAATGTCAGCATTCCTTGTTGAGTTTGGCTATTTAAATAGCTCCCCCGGTGGGTTGTCTTGCTGTCACTTCTTTGCATACACCCATACTGTCCTCATAACCTGGCTTTTTTTTACAGGTGAGGAGTCCGATAGATGCAGCCCCCCCTTCTGGCAGCTGGGGTGACTGTGCTATGAAATTCTCTGTGCAGAAATGTTCGGCTGGATCGACCACTGGTTCAGCCAGCAATCCGTGTTCTGTGACTGCTTCGCAGGCTTCATCTCGCCTCTGCCTGTCTCCTCTAGGGATCGACCCCCCGAAGAACCTCACTGTGGGCAACGTAACCAAGGACTCCGTGATGATCTTCTGGGCCCCTCCTATCACAGCTTTTGACCACTACAGAGTGTCCTACCGATCTGCACAAGGTAACCCAGCTGCCAGCTCTAAAGGCTGTCCCAAAGTGGGCTGTGGGCTTTCCTAGGTCGCTTCTGGCATAGCGTAACAGCCAGCCACCTTGCAGGCCATGACTACAGGGGGAGGTATGCAGCAGGGAGAAGCCAGTACTGCAGAGTGCATGGTAGGAATGGGAGAGGGGGCAGGCACCCGCTGGGTAGCTCCCAACCCTAGAGAGGCCAGAAAGAAACAAGTGGAGAGGGGAAAGAAGTGGCGAGGCTGTGGGGAAGGCAGATGGAGGGATGACATAGGAAACCAAGAGGGAAAGAGTTGGGGGTGAAGTGGAGGGGTGGGGCAGGGTCCTATGGAACCCGTCCACCTAAAGGCAGCCCTGGCGCTGTCTGCCTTCCCCCAGGAGAGAGGATGAATGGCAACAAGTCTCTTACGATGAAAGCTCTCAAACCAGTGCCCCCACTCCAGGAGCAGAGGGTCCATTTATTGGAGCAGACATTTCCCATCCACTGATCTGCAAGTTCAGGGTCCAGGCCTCAGTTCTGGCTGAGCTGCAGCGGGCACCGGCCACCTCCACAGTCACCAAATTCCCTCTGTCCAGCTGATGTGGGTCGGTTCAGCCTTGGCATAAGAAGTTAACGCCCCCTGGGGATGCACCATGATGTGGCTGGTAATACACACAGAACTCTAACTTCCACACCTTCTGGGAACAGGTCCCATGGAAGGGGTGGGGGTCCAGCACCTCTCAGGCACAGGTCCTGAGTCTTTGTCCAAGGGCGTGTCTACCCAGCTGCTAGGAGCACATTTCCAGGCGCAGGTAGGCAGATGCGTGCTAGCTCTGGCGGAGCTAGTGCACTAAATGTAGCAGCATGGCCGCAGTGGTGCAGGTGATGGCTCAGGCTGGCCTCCCAAGGACAAGTCCGCCCAGACCCCCGTGATGAGTACTCTGTTGAGCGAGCTAACCCGAGCACAGCTAGTGCGGCATCTATCTGTGCATGCTCCCAGCTGCAGTGCAGACATACCCTAAGGGATCTTGCCCTACTAGAATGGCTCCAGAGCAACTCTGGGGTCTTGCTAGGAGCTAAGCCAGAGATGGAGATACCCAGATTAGGGGGTGGTGCAGTGCCCACAGTCAGTGGCGGAAACAGTGTCGTCACTGCGCACTGCTACGTCCTCCCTGACAGCAGGTACCCCGCCACCAGCAGCCGGTGCCAAAGCCAGCAAGAACAAAGAGTGAATTTGGCCCCAGTGTTATTGATCCACTCTGCTGAACCTTGTGAGATGCAAGGCACTGAGGGCCAGCCCAAGGGAAAGGTGGCTGCGAGCCCTCCAGATCTGGTGCTGCTCCAGGGTGTGAAATAGCCCTGGCATAAGTTAGAGCAGCCCCACGGGGCTGTTCCAACCCACAGCAGCCCCAAATACCCAGCATTCAGCACAATGGGCATATCCCCACTCTCCTGGCATGCCCTCTACGCTGGGGCTTGCGAGGCAGGTGGCAAAGGTCCACTCACATTCCTGTCCCTGCGTCTCCTCCAAGTAACTTCCAATACCCCCTAACCTGTCTGCACCCTAGAACTGAGCCTGGATCTCCGCTCCTTGCGCCTGCAGCCTGAGGTTCTCTAGGCTCCTGCTCAGAGCAGGACGATCTGATGAGCAACCATGAAGCTCTTTGCCCGTGCTTTGCAGGGAGAGTGGACAGCACGGCAGTCGCCAATGACGTTGCCGAATACACCCTCAGCCGCCTGCAGCCAGCGACCAAGTACGAGATCAGCCTGAGCAGCGTGCGGGGCCGGGAGGAGAGCGAGCGGGTCTCCAGCACCGTGTATACAGGTGGGGGAGATTTCCATTGATGGGATCGGGGGTTGTGCAGTGCATGCCCTCTGGCAGGGTGTGATGTGCGGAGAGGCAAGGGGAGTGGGAGCAAGGATTGCTGCTGACTCTTAGGGTGACCTCATTGTTTGGATGACCATAGCTTAAAAGGGCTTCGGACTCAAAACTGCAGCCTCTGTTCCGGGTGACTTGTGGTGCACATTACTGGTTCAGGGAAAGGGGCACTGTGAAGGCATCCAGTGCTATTTCCACACTTTGAAATAACTTCACAATGCTCTAAATAGCATGTGTAACCCTTCTGCCAGGTGGAGCCAGCAGCAACAAGGGCCAGGTTCAGTATCTAGGGGTTCCTTTTCAACAATACAACACAAAACCGGCTCGAGCCCCCACCCAGTGACCTGGGACAATTACACACCACCCCGTTGGTGCCTCTAAGAGGCAATACTTCCCCTCTCGCAAGCACAGAGTCTGAGTGTAGCAAAAACTTTTAATAAAAGGAGGGAATTAACTCAGCATTTGGGAAAACACTGTAACTAGGGTTCATAAACCCAAACCATGAGCAAAAGACCCACCCCCTGGTAAATTGGGCAGTGTCCTTTTCCCCTCAGGGTCTTAAATCCAGCAACCCAAAAGTCCCTTTAATATGCAAGTCCCTTCTCTGTACCCCACTCACAGTTGCTGTCCTTGGCCAGGGCAACCCCAGAGTTCAGAGGTTCATCCGCAGAGTTCACCTCCCATCCTGTGTGGAAGGCAGAGGGGGTAAGGAGGCACCTTACACGCTACACTGCCCAGGCACTCGCTCGTTGCCCCAACAGCCAATTGCCACGTCTCTGCTCTGGCCTTCTCCACCAACTTCTCTGCTGGCCGCTTGCCACGCCTCTCCGCCAGCCACCCTGCTGGCCACTTGCCACACCTCTCCACCAGCTGTCCGGCTGGCCTCTTGCCAAGATGTCTTCAGGGCTCCCCCTACTTAACGCAGCTCTCAGTGATTTCAGCTGTTAGTGGGGGAGCCTCATTACTGGTGCATACTGGACAGTCTCACTGTCCCAAAGTAGGTCTAATACTTAGACCTAGGTATTAGTGATTTCAGCTCTGCAGCATGTAACAGACTCTCAATTGAATCTAAATTAGCTCTTTTATTATACCATGGAGAGAGGAAGGGTCAAGCTGTGTCTAGGACCCTTAAACAGAACCTGACCTGACCTGCAGGAAGCAACTGCAGAAATTTCACCTACTCCAAGGGTTTTCTACCCCACAGAGTTAGCAGCAGCAGCAGCATAGAAAAGCCCCTGTGGATTAAAAAAAATCTGCCTAGCAGGAATAGAAGCTATTGAACCCATATGCAGTGGAGTTAGAATCATAGAACCAGAGGGTTAGAAGGGGCTGCGAGGGTCATCTAGTCTAACCCCTGCCAAGATGCAGGATTTGTTGTCTAAACCATCCCAGACAGATGGCTACCCAGCCTTCTTTTGCACACCTCCAGTGAAGGAGCTTTGATGATTTCCTGAGGCAGTCTGTTCCATTGTCCTACTGTTCCTACTGTTAGGAAGGTTTTCCTGGGATTTAATCTGGAATTCACCTCTGGCCCCACCCAGAGAGCCCAGTTCCTCTTCACACCCTTCACCTGATGAATTTCTGATTCCTTCTCAGCCATGGACCACCCTCTGGGTCTGACTGCCACCAATGTCACCCCAACAGAAGCCCTGCTCCAGTGGAACCCACCTCTTTCTGAAGTCGAGAACTACGTCATTGTGCTAACACACTACACAGGTATGTCTGTGAAGCCGGAAAGCCGATCTGGTTTGCCTCCAGCCTTTAAGCAGCAAGATTTGCACGTGACTTTAGCGCCACTAGCTAAACGCTATTAGCTGCATCAGAAATTAATTAATTAACCTGACCACCTACCCCAAAGACAGCTGGTTTAAAGGGATTCTATCATTATGGGAAATTAGAAGGTGGATTTTGCTCTCTGAGCAAAGCCACGCTAAGACCAGAAAAGGTGGAACAGGATGGCAGAGGGGCAGGCCATGTCCTGATTTCAAACCGATATCTATTCCTGCTTGAATTTTTCCACACACACAGTACACAGCCTACTCCTGCCTGAGTGTCCTGTCAACCCAGAGAGAGGTGCCCCAACACTGTATCAACAGGGACCATCCCACCCTGCGATGCTCCCTGCCCCAGCACTCTGAGGACAAGGCTGACCCTGAAATCTGAGCTCCAGACACCCTCATAGCTAGCCCAGCTCACCAAAACTAGACATGAACATGAGGGGGCCTCTAGTTAGCCCCAGTACTGAAGAGGGGGAAAATGGAGAAGATGCAGCCAGTGGGCAAACAGAGAGTCCCCTATGCACAGGCCTGGCTGAATTCTATTTTTTTTTTATTTTTATTTTTTTTACAATTTCAACGATTAAACGTTGATTTTTATTTATTTTTTTCCCCAATTTTAAAATATTTTTATTTTCACAGTTGAGCGAAATAAAGGGGGGCTGTAGGGGGTTCCCAGAATTGACAGCAGGGCTACAGGGGGCTCCCTGCACGGCTGAGGGATCCAAGACACTGGAGCGCAAGGTGCCAGGGAGGCTGTGATCATGGCCCGGCACAGCAGAGACCCTGGCCAAGACTGCAAGGAGGAGGACAAGCCGCTGGCCATGGGGAGGCCATCCCCCTGCTGAATGGCTCCATCCCCAGACAGGGAATCGGGTTTCGCAGAGCCCCCTGCACTGCCGCAGGGCTGGTGCCACCCAGTTCCTGCAGGTGCAAGGTGGGGGAGAAGTCTGCACTTCCACCAACTGAAGGTGGATATTTTTTTGTTGATTTCAGTGTGGTGGCTGAAATTGACATTTCCTTACATCTGTTGCTTTAAACCCACTCCTGCCCAAGCCTGCTTCTAACACCAAACAAAATTGCTATGCTCACGGATTGCAGGGCAGCAAGTTTACAAGTTAGTAGCAAGAAAGTAGGCAGCATGATCCACTGGGGAGGGAGCTGAGTTTTAATCCTGCTGACTTGCTTTGTGACCTGGCACAACTCACTCACCCTTCCTCTCTAAGCCCGTTTCCCCAGCTGTAAAATGGCGATCATAATTCTTGTGCTCTTTGTAAGTTGCTTGGAGAACCTGGGATGGGAAGTGCTATGTACGGGCCAGGTGTTGGCATGGTTTTTGTAAGGAGTGTGGGCAATGGCCATCCTCATTCTTCTGCGATCTGAAGGAAGGAGGACATCTTTCACGCAAAGAGCGGAGACAGGCTGGTGGCACGACATGGTTAAATGCCACCTCTTGTGCCCAGGCAACCTGCCACGATAGGCTTTTTTTTCCCAAATGGTTCTTTCCCAGTCATATTTTAACAACAGAAGGGCTCCGTATTCAGCCCAAGCCAGCTCCATCTGATTTCAGTTGCAGGGGAGACCATTCTAGTGGACGGGGCCAACCAAGAGTACCAGCTGATCGACCTGATGCCCAGTACCAGCTACATGGTCACCATGTATGCCACCAATGGGCCTCTTACAAGCAGCACCATCAGCACCAACTTTACGACTCGTACGTACGGTAACTTCTTTCCTTCTCCAACTAAATGTCCTTAGTGGCTTTTATTTTGTCTGGCTGGGGAACAGAAGCCAAATAAGTTGTTAAACAGTCTGTTTTATGTGCTCAGGTACCACAAAGGCACCCAGATACCATGATCATAGAATCATAGAATATCAGGGTTGGAAGGGACCTCAGGAGGGGACCATGATGATAGGCATGGTATAAGAACCAGACTGTACTGATACATGTGAGATGTCAGGTTCAGAAAGATGCTTTTCAAACACCCAGCAGTTCCTTTCTGCTGATCCCCCTAGATAAGATTTCCCAATGGCTTCAAGAGGAGACCCTTATCAGATCCTTTTCTTGCCCATTGCTGTAAGGCTGTATCCAGGAGAACAATGGAATCTGTTTCACTATTAAATAGCTTCTTGACAGACATTTTGCTTCATGCATTTCAGAGCAATTGCATGACAAAAGAAGTCCATGTGGAGAATATTTATCTGGTTCCTAGTGGAGCTCCGAGCTGGGGTGGGCAAACTGGCCTGGAGAGCAAGGGGAAGGATGGGCTAAGCACAGGATCGTAAGAAATCCCAGACTTCTGTGGTTCAGCCAGCACACCTGTCAACATGATTCATGGATCCAGCATGCTGTTTCAATCAGCTGTAATAGCCATGCTAGTGTGTCAGACTCCCAATTCCCTAGGTTCCTATTGACCTTTGCAGTTCTGGATCCCCCGACTAACTTGACTGCCACTGAGGTCACCCGCCGGAGCGCCCTCCTTTCATGGCAACCTCCAATGGCAGAGATCGAGAACTACATCATGACCTATAGATCGACTGATGGAAGCCGGAAGGTGAGTTTTCACTGATAAAGGGGTTTGCACTAAAACAAGAATCAGAGATTGGGGGCAGGGGGGAGGGACTAATAAATGAGGCAATCCAAGTCACCAGAGGAAGGACAATGTTTCTGAGGGTTTTGCATAAATCTGAGGCTCAGGCTGACCCGGATGACAGACACAAGTTTCCTCATAGACACTACTATTAGACAATGCTCAGATAGGCCACAATCCACAGGGTAAGCCAGGAGTTGGAGACAAAAATCAGTGCCCACATCTGCAGGTCCAAATGGGCAAGATTCACCTGAAATGTTTGGAAGAAGTAGTGGAGAATATTTCAGATCCTCTGAAAATTAGTCCTTGGAGCCTGGAGAAAGGTACCTGAGCAATGGAAGGAGGCTAATATGGCACTTATCTTTAGGGAGAGTAGAAAGAGAGATGCAGGCAACTAATTCACCCTAAAGCACAGTGTGTTTGATCATTTAATAAGTTTGTCAATATCTGACTATGTGGAAGAAACCTGCCGATGAACATTGCTTTATCAGAAATAGGCCATTGCAAACATGCCTAATAGTTTTCTTTGACAGTATTACTAGTTCACAAGGGACGCAGGATGTTTGCATTTCAGTAAGAGATTCAATAAGAGCCACATGATCTGGCTGACCACCAGCTAGATTAAAACAACGGAGAGCACAGACTAGGAATTGGTTAACAGAGCTGGCCAGCTCCACTCTTTATGCTGCTTTGGGCATCAGGGATGCCCTGTTTCAAGGGAAAGACGATGTCCTGAATTCAGCTCCCAGCAGGTACAGTAAACTGACCATCAGTTGTGGTTATCAAGTCTACAGGGAAGAGTGAAATACACCCCTCTGCAGAGGAACAGGAAATCACCTGGATACCACTTAACCCTACCATCACTGCCCCAGTAGGGTAAGTGGTACATAGATCTTTGCCGAGGGCCGAACTTCATGTTAAATGATTAGGGATTAAAGAGGCTTTTTGAACTACTCATTTTTCCATGAAGCACCTCAGTCGCCTTCCAATGAGGTTACACAACATGTTCCCTGGGCCTATGGGAATCAGTAATCCATGTACATAGGGACCATGAATAGCATCTACACATCACCCCCTATTCTGGGGGACTTACTCTGTCTAGTCACCCTAAATCTCCCCTTGGTTGAAGTTCAAAGAGGAAACATGGCTGAGCAGCTAAAGCCAAGCCTAGGAGTCAGGTGATGTGGAGTCTAATCTCAGTTTTGCCTCAACATACTGTGTCTTAAGGTAAGTCACTTTCCCTCTGTTTACTCCTTGGGGAAATGGGGGTGGCAATACTACCAGGGTGTTGAGAGCTTACCGGGTATAAATGGCTTTAAGATACTCAGTCAGACAGCATGCGCTATAGAAGTTCCTGGCTTCTGCTCCCTCTTTACATGCTGTCTGGGTTCCCGGTAGCTTGTCTAGTCTGTTGCTTTTGGCTTCTACCTACTTTTGTGACCTGTGTCTAGGAGCTGATAGTCGATGCTGAGGACACCTGGATCCGCCTAGAGGGGCTTTTGGAGACGACGGAATACACCGTACGCTTGCAGGCAGCCCAGGATGCGATGAGGAGTGGATTCACCTCCACCAGCTTCATCACAGGTCAGGAGTTTATTCCCCACCTTGTTTGACCAGTTGTGCCATGCTGCGCCAGCCACAGTCTCCCCTGAGTGTCTCAAGGAGATTGTCTATTACCTCCCAGTACTAAGGAAGAACTAAGGAAGACAACTCCTCCCCTAACTCCACCCAAATACACAAAGTCAAGACTTAAGTTCTATCTCAACTTCCATTACCACAGGCATTACCCTCCCTTCTTCCTACAAAGGGCGTAAAGCAGAGATAGAAACCAGATCTGGATTCTGCCCTAGTCCAAGGGTATTTGGATCCAGGCTTTGAATTCAGGCCCCATGTCTAATACAGAGATCACCTATTTCAAAGAGATCCTTTTACCTTGTTCTTGCTCCTGTTCCAAAGAATTAGAACATTCAGTGCAGGGGATACTCTTGTAGTGACCAGAGGGTGGACTAAATGACTTAACGGGTCTTTTCCATATCTAAATTCCATGGACATGATCCTGATCTCATCCTGATCTATATCAGGAACAACTCCACCAAGGTCAATAGAATTACCGCGATATACAACCAGCATAAGGCCAGAACCAGTCCCTATGATGCTCTGACTGCCAGACAGCCCTGCTTTCCTGTTCTTTAGAGCAGTCCTATTTATTAAATATTCTACTCTCATGGAATGGATGTTGCCTTAAGCTGATTGAGACTCACAGTCCCCATGGCCCTATTGTCAGAGTGCTTACAAGAAGCAGTCTGCCCTGAAACACTGCATGTTGAAAACACTCATGTTAAAAATGTGGGCCGAGTATAGTGTCCAGTGTGGGAGAGTTTTATTCAGAAAGCGGCACTCAATAGACACTATGCACATTGTGCAGAGCTGAATCCAATTCCATTTGTACCTCAGCTCTTCAAAAGAGATGAGAAAAAGCCTAAAGATGCTGTCCACTCTACAGTGCTGAAATCGCTTCCTCGGTATTCATATAGTTCTTTTAAAAGGGCTCCCTTTGAATCCACTGCAGACATACACACGAGTCAAGGCACATGGAAAGGCCTTGTAACCTGCTTTTATGCGATAACAGAAGCTAGCAACAACAAAAACCCTTCTTTTCTGATATATCTGTAGATCAGGGCCTCTTACGCTATTCTTGTGTCGACTCCATTGGGCACAAAGGATTACAGCATATGCAATAGGGGATGGAAAAGTAGATATACTTGTTGGCGATGAACTTGAATTCAGGATGAAAACAGACAGGACCAGATCCCCAGCTGGTGTAAATCAGCGAGGCTCCACTGACAAGGGAGATTATGCTGCGATTTACGGCAGCTGAAGATCTGACCCTATACAGAGTCAGAGAACGTACTGTGGATGGCTTCTTCCCCGAGAGACATGTTAGAAGTAGGTTTAAATGAAAATAGAAGTGAGTAACAAGCACAATAAACCTGTTTCTTTTCTAATATAGCTCTGAAACAGAAGCATCTGGGGATGAACAATGAAACAATGGTAGACTGTAGTTGCTTCCACCATTCCCTTGTTTAAAGGCCAGGGTATCGCATTACATTTACTCTAGCAACATATCTGGGCACTTTCCAGGAGAACAATAGGTTGTTTTTGTTGGTTTGTTTAAAAAAAAAACAAACACCTTTATTTAAGATGTTTTGCTTCTTGTGTTCACACATAACAGGGCTCTTTCATTCTTCCTGGCATATTAATAGCTGTGTGTTCCGTTTGTCTTTCATATTTGCACAAGGTTCTGGGGGAATTGTATACAAATGGTACAAAGGGAAAAAAAATTGATACACTATTTATAATTTGTACTTTGAAATTTCTTTCAAAGTCAGCTTTGATTTTAAAGATCTGAATATAAATTAAGAAATGTGGTCTTCCCAAAGCACCGGGAACTCCAACATGTTTGTCTTTGAAGCAGGTTTCATTGTGTGTTTAGTACTATACATGACAAGTCTCTCACTGGATGTGTTAAAAAGCTCAGAGACTGTAAAATAGGGGCTCTTTGCCTTTTGACCAAAATGAAATCACTTGACTATTCACGCCCCAAGAACGGGTGGGGGGACTGAATAGAAAAGCCAACAACAAAACCAGCATTTGTAAGTTTCTTCTCACTTTTTAATCACACCCCCTTCAATGTTAAACTTACACAGGCATTGCACACCCAGTGAATTACATCCATTTCCTGGGTAACTGACACTGCCATTTAAGCCATCGTTGAAACTGAACAAAAGATTTCCCCACAAGTTTGTGCCCATTTGTGCCATGGTCCAGATTCTCTTCACACATACACTAGTGTAAACCAGTGTAAGTCCAGTGACTTCAGGGAAGTTGCTCCTTATTTACCCTTGGCATGAAGGGTCCCTTGGCCTGTTTTCATTGGCATGGAATGAAAACAGAATCTGGACTTGAGTGAAATCTGGTCCACTATAATTAATATTTTTCACTGAGGATGATCACAGCTGTGGCCACTGGGCCTTGTTCTTCTCACAGTTACTCTAGATCACAAAAAACTCCACTGGACAGAGTAAATTCCCCCTCTCATGTACAAAAGTGTAAATCAGTACAACTCCTACGCTAGTGCTAAGCTAGTATTAAACTTTTGTGAGCTAAGACTCAGATGCAGGTTTCTGATACTGCAGACCTGTTGAGATCATATACAACTGGTAAACCATTACCTCAGGCCCCTCACTGTGAGCATGTCTTCATTTGAAAATTGCATCAAGCTAGAACACGTCCATGAAGAATCATGCTACCTACCAGAACGATGACCATGACTTTACAGTCTGCATAGACATGGACCAGTTGTGTTCAGACATGGACCGGTTGTGTTCAACACCATGTCTGCCGGGTCATAGGTACACCCTGCTAAATTTTCTAACAAAGATGAGCACTGCATGAACTGAATTGTCCTGACACTTACTTGGATGTAGTACTCCATTGAAATCAGTCTGGTTACATATTTGTACAACCAGTATTGATGAGGAAAGAACATTGGTATTTCCCAAAATATCTGTGTATATTGGGGACAATTAATTTAACAAGATCCATGGAAAACTATCACAAGATGTCACACGGTCATCCATTGTACCCAGTAGAATTACTGAGTGTCATGCCATTATACCTTGTGGCATATGATGAGTTAATCCAGGGGTTCTCAAACAGGGGGTCACGAGGTTATTAAAGGGGGTTTGTGAGCTGTCAGCCTCCATCCCAAACTCTGCTTCACCTCCAGCATTTATAATAGTGTTAAATATAAAAAAGTGTTTTTAATTTATAAGGGGAGAGGCTTGCTGTGTTAAAGGGGTCACCACCACTGAGTTAATTATGACATGTGAAGTAAGCCAAGAGATAGCTTATGCACTTGATGGAGTTACCATGATTTATCAAGCTGATTCATGACCTCGGAAGTCAAAGCATGTCCTTCCTGGATTGCAGTAAGCCTTGTACGATGTTGTATCATACGGTATATATCATGTGACATGTGTAGGGAGGTGCTGTGCCCTCTTTGAAGCTTTGCCTCTCTAATTTCACAGGAGGCCGCGTGTTCGCTAATCCTCAGGACTGTGCCCAGCATTTGATGAATGGCGACACCATGAGTGGACTCTACACCATCTCCATCAATGGGGACCTCAGCCAGCGAGTGCAGGTGTACTGCGACATGACCACGGATGGGGGAGGATGGATTGTAAGCCTCCATGTAGAACTCATCATCAGAACAATTAGAGCTGGGGCTCATTTTTAGGACAAAAAACTTTTTTTCCCATTCAAAACTGCAGTTTCGGGTTGACTGAAACGTGTGAATTTTTGTTGGATTTGGCAAAATGTTTTGTGGGGTGGGGAATTCACCCCAAATTCAAAAGGTTTAGATTTTTTTAAAATTCAAAATGATTTTCATTTGAATTTTATTTCAGTTTCATTAAAAAAAATTTGAAAGGGTAAAAAAAACAACCACCATTTTTCCCCCTATTTTTGCAGTTTGGACAGTAAACGGGAACATCAGTTATTTGCACAACTCTACTAATGGTTTTCCATTTCCCAGCACCATCCTTCTATTCCAGAGGATCCCCCACAATGCTTTAGACACCATACAGGGCCACATCATTCACAGAGGCCAAGTAGACACCTCTGGGGGGGAATGCAGCAGCTGTTTGGCAGCACATGGCAACAGTTACAGGGAGGAAGGAAAATTTATCCTTATCAAAGTGAAGGAACGAACCAGCTAGGTAGAATGTAATTTGGGTGGGACACCAGGTTTAACATCACTACTCTATCTCAGGGTTAGATTGCAGCTGGCCTCTGAGTGGTTGTGCAAAGGGGGCAAAGGTGCAAGAACCCTTCCTACTCCTTTCACTCTGGCTATAATCAAAGTCCCCGTG
Source organism: Natator depressus (assembly GCF_965152275.1). Taxonomy (NCBI): domain Eukaryota; kingdom Metazoa; phylum Chordata; order Testudines; family Cheloniidae; genus Natator; species Natator depressus. The sequence goes on along the minus strand of NC_134241.1, from coordinate 49,076,461 downwards.
CTCTTCTGACTGCAGGGACAGCTCCCTGCTAACAGCTACTGGGACACAAGCTACCCCACAGAAGGCAGGGAAAAGCGGTGCCCAAGTTCCCACATGTATCAGCAGTGGCACGGGTCAGCAATGCAAGGCACAGCAGCAGCCACATTCCTTCTCAGTGCCCGGCTTGTCTTTGAGACACAATGTGTCCTACTGCCGGGCACTGCAGCCCTGCACCATCCCCTGTGCAAGGATAAGGCTAAAAAACCCCAATGAGTCCAAAATATGCCATAGGATGTTCATGTCATTACTCCTCCAAGCATGGTGACTCCAACTCTATGCTCGGGCACTGGTACAATGGAAACAGTGATGTTTCCTGAATAACCAGCACTACTGCCTGAAGCAGTGGGGATTATCCTTCAAATCTCCCATCCAAGAACAAACCCAGCCTGATACTGCTTAGTTTTGTAGTTCAGATGAAACCACGACCCTTGGATGTGTGGCTATAAGCCACAACAGAGAAACACTGTATGCCCATAATAAATTGAAGTAAAGCACAGCTCTGGCCAACACAGCTATGAAAGACAGCAAAGCAATGCACCAAAAGAGGCTTAATTAAAGTCTACTTCATTTGCCATGTCTTAAGGAATGGGTCCTGATGTTAATAGCAGCTGCACTTGGAGAAATTCCCTTTGATTGATTTGAAATGTTTGCAGCTCTTTTTTGAAGTAAAGCATAGCTTGAAGCTGAAACCGATCTATTGTCCTACACATGAAATTAAATGGATACTAGCTTTCAAAGTAAATGATTTGCACTCACGGGGCTCACCATATGGTGGTGTCAGCCATCAGCTAGAGTGACTTTGTACAGTGCTTTTAGAGGTAAATGCTACTTAGCTGAATCACATAAACCAGCCTGACTCGGGTGGACTGGCACCAGAACTAGAGAACACTTTGCTGTTCCAATTGGACTGTGTTGTCACACTTTCTCTTTCACACATTATTACAAACAAATGCTAGTATATGTGCAGTCAGAAAAGGACCTCCTAAATCAAAGTATAAATTCCTAACACGGCTGGTGTGGATTCATTCACCAAAGCTTTTACCTGCTTTTTCACTCTACTTCAAAGCCTCACATCTGATTTCATGCTGAAGGGCTCACAGAAATAACTAGTTAAAAACAAAATCACATGCTGAAAAGTGGGCAGTGTTGTCCATTGGTTAGAGCAGGGGACTTGACATCAGGATTTTTTGATTCTGTTCCCAGCTCTGCAGCTGAGTTGTTGTGGACATCACTTAACTTCAGTTTATCCATCTGTAAATTGACTGTTGCCATACATGTCTAACTTCCAGGACTCTAGTGAGCATTAATACATTAACCTCTCAAGCTCTGAGCTCCTCACTTGAAGGGTGGTATAGAAAGGCAAAGCACTATCTTTTAATTTCACATATAACGAAGCCCATTTGGCTATGATCTATCATTGTTTCTGCATAGAGCAAAAATTCTTTCATGTGGCTTTCATTCCTTCTCCCTTTGTAGGTGTTCCAGAGACGGCAGAATGGGCTGACGGATTTCTTTCGAAAGTGGATGGATTACCGCGTTGGCTTTGGAAACCTAGAGGATGAGTTTTGGCTGGGTAATGCCCTCACCTCTTTGTCTCTCACTGACACTGTCAGCCACGCTGTGATCAGTGGATGCTTTGCAACTTTCAATTGGACACTTATCTCTGCAAGCTTAATTTCCATCTCTCTGTGTCTGCATATCATTAGAGAGGTTATCTGTCCATCTCCCCCCTACTGATGTGCTTTTCTTCACCATGGTGTTTCCGCGTTTTTCTGTCTGCGCTCATATCATTAGCGATGTGTCATGTGGAGGAAATGTGACATAAAAGGAGACCACAAAGGTGCAGCAGTTCCTGATTTGTTAGGTGGCACAGTAGGCTTTTTCACTGGCCTTTCACTCATAGAGACCTGGTTTTAAATCTCCTCAAGTCACACAAGGAAATGAGCATGGCCATTCTGTCCAATTCCCTGGAAAGCTTTTGTCTGCATTATAAATACACTCTGCAATTTAACATGATTGGTAATTTCTTCTTAGAAGAGGCCCAGGCCTAGAATGGTGGAAATTGAGGAATGAGTGGGCGAGGCATTGGCAAAGCTCTGTGTGAGTGGTGCATATACAACTAATACCCTCAATTGATGGCTGTAACTGGCATTGCTCATCCCTGACCATAATGAGTGAGAATATTCACCTGAGGAAATTTAAAAAATGGATATTGATGATTTAGCATTGCTTCAGACTGGAATGCTGTCACACAGGGACAGGACTAGTGCATGTACACACTGGAGGTGGGCCTAAGCTGCAAACACCCTACAAATGTAAGGTGTTTGGCATCAGAAGCCAGATTCGGATTTTGCAAATGATTCCTACTACAACGAGTTAAACCCCAAAACTCCAGACTTAGTGATGCTAGAAATCTGGGACCAGACCTGATTTCAATGGCTGGATCCCATCTCTAATAAGTACATGACTGTGTCTTGTTCCATGCGTAAGTGTAAAGTCGACATTCAGTCACTAAGGGCAGAGACATGAACTGAGGCAGTGTGGCTCTTCTTTTGCTTGCCGTGCATTTTCACTGAGCCCTGCATCTCCTTCCACTTTCCTCCCAGAGTTGCCATCAGGTACCAGATCTCACCTGAACCCTCTGCTTTTCTCTGCAGGGCTGGACAACATTCACAAGATCACATCACAGGGACGCTACGAGCTACGAATAGACATGCGAGATGGCCAAGAGACAACTTACGCCTATTACGACAAGTTCTCCCTTGGTGACGCCAGGAGTTTGTACAAGCTCCGGATAGGAGACTACAACGGCACTTCCGGTATACACGATCACTAACAAGCACCTAAGTGCAGTAGGAAGCTTTCTGGACTGGTGGGTCTGAAACACCTGCAGTGCATAAGCTTGAGCAGTGTAAGGAAATCCCAGCACCCAAAGGATTAATTCCCTTCCTGGATGCTGCTACCACTCTGGCCCATCCAAATAGACGCCCTTAGTTGTCTCTGCTTCCTTGTGAGTAATCAGATAAATCAGTATGGTAATCACTAGGAGGCACGTGTTTAATCAGCATATGGAATTTTCCATGGGGGATGAGCAGTACTATACAACACCCATTGCTGTTCATCTAATCGGATCAATAATGAGAGCTGGTGCCTCGTACTACAATAATAGCGGATCAGCCCATTAATGTCACGCTTCCATATCAACTGAAAAGCTGAAGTCTTCCATGTAGTACCATGATATATGTGCCAAACATTTGCTGCTTTTGCTAGAACGTTAGCCCAGCCGCTGTTCTTGGATGAGAGAGAACTGCCAAGCTTCCCACATCGCAATGTTGGCATGGCAATGTTCTAACATTGAGATACCTTGGGTGGGGGAGAACTCACTTCCACAACTAAGACTAGACATTTCAATGAATAACAAGATTAGCCGCAGCTTGTCAGGGACAGACTTAGGAAGCCGGGTCTAGTGGTTAGCAGAAGATCATGTTTGGGTTACCGGGAATCAGGCAGGAGCCAGACACACCAATCCAGACAGGGTCAGGCACGACTCAGGTCACCAGGAAGCAAGCAGATCAGCAGTCGAAGCACTGGGCAAGGTGTCCAAGCAGCTGCTACCTAGGGCCTACTTGTGCAAACCATTTCCTGTGCCTCTCTTTGGGTTTATATAGCATGCCTTGACCAATCAGAGCTTCCGGTGTTCCTCCAATCAGGGCTCCCTGATGTCACTTCAGGTTTCATGCTTTCTCCACTCAGTCAGTGAGTAGCAAACTACTGGGTGCGAGCAAGGAGGTGCTAGATGAGTGGGAACCCTGCAGCCCCAAGTTCAAGATGGAGGGGGGAGTCAGGATACAGCTATACTAGCTTGGATAAAAATGTCTAATGACCATAAATGCCCAGACTCCAGGTACAAGGCAACCACTTTCTTCCTGGGGCTAGCAAGAAAACCTCCACCATATGTAAGATGCAGAACTGTCCGTGCCTGTAAGACATCTAGTATTGAGGCACCTAATTCCCATTGAAATCAAGGGGAGTTAGGCACTTCAATACTTTTGAGGATCCTGGCCTACGTTTGTATCATATCTAGGAGTCTGACACTCCTCTCCTATCCCCAACTGGCTGAATTATAATGCAACAAGTCCCTTTGTGCTTCAAACCCTTATTAATAATGGCACAGAGGGGAACCCCCTTTTTGTCCCCAGAAAGAGGAGTAAAGGTTTCCCAGACAGTACATTTCCCTTGGGTTTTCCCACATGTGTGTGTGTACACGCACGCACAGCTCTGTGTTCTTTTTTCAGAACTATGCATAATTAATATTTTCTGGTCTCTTTGGTATTCTCTTGGGGCATCACAAAGAGTTTATTCGCTTCTTATTACCCATCATGCATTTAGGGTTATTTTGGAAACACAGAAGCATGACAGAAGTGAAGCAGAAGATGGGCCCAACCCAAAGACCCTAGATCAGAAAATCTCCCAACTGTAGGAAAGTTCACATCAGGATCCAAACTCTGCAGCCAACACCTGCCTACAAACCACCTCCCCGGATTTGAAAAGCCCCAAACTTTGCAAACTCAGGCTTATCTCTAATTACCATATTCATTACCCTTTATTTTTTGAGCCAGTCAGACCACAATTTGAAGGGACCAATGTTTAGAGGGAGAAAACGATCTCTTTGGCCAATGGGAGGAAACAGAAACCCTTCATCAAAGCAGTTATGGGCCCTTGCCTCACATCTACATCTAGATTTCCAGTTCTGGGCTGTTTGGATCCAGGAATTTGCTTTAGCCTCTTCTAAAGCCATGAAATTGAGAACTGGACCTGGTTGCAGGTTTTCACCATCTCCAAAGCCCAGAGGGGTTCAGATCCAAGGATCTAGGTTTTGTTCAGGTCCATCTCTACCCCAGAGTGTCAGCAGAAAGATCTAGGATCCATGAGGTCAGGTGTTAGAAACTCAAACTAATCTTATTCCCGTAGCATTCTGCCAGTCTTCAACTCTTTGAGCCGGGGAGCTATAGATTAGCAGAATGAACAATGTTATTGCATTATTATAATTTACTCGCTGTAGAGAGACTAGCCAGGCCTGACATGGGAGTCGTGCTTACACACCACAGACACACCCCTGAGCGTGTCCTCACAGCGTCTCTCTTTCTACAGGAGATTCACTCACCTACCACCAGGGACGTCCGTTCTCCACCAAGGACAGAGACAATGACGTTGCTGTTACAAACTGCGCCATGTCATACAAAGGTGCCTGGTGGTATAAGAACTGCCACCGGACCAACCTCAACGGCAAGTACGGCGAGTCCCGGCACAGTCAGGTAAGCGCGGAACCACACAACACAGAGATGGCGCTTCTCATAACCAGGAGCCCTGAGGTGCCTTTCCCTGACCCTTCCCTTTCATTACACTGGGCAGTTTCCATCTGGTTTCAAGAGGGAAACTTTAAAGCAATGTCTCTTGCCTTATGAGTGGGAGATGCAGGAAAACTAACGAGTTAGCACATTTGTGAAAGCAGCAGGGGGATAACAAGCCAGAGAGAGAAACCTACACATTTCTTGCCCAGAGTAATAACCGAAGCCGCTTCATTAAACAGACTCTTTTCTTTCTTCCCACTTAACTTCCAAGTTCAAACATGTTTCCTTCTTTTTCCCCCCTCCACCTGTTTTGTTGTTTTTGCCCTGTGCCTTCCTCACCTTCCTGCCCACAGGGGATTAACTGGTTCCACTGGAAAGGCCACGAGTTCTCCATACCCTTTGTGGAAATGAAGATGCGACCCTACAACCACCGTAATGTCTCGGGAAGGAAACGACGGTCCCTACAGCTGTGAGCCAGCAGGAATCCTGCCCCTCCCCACCCCAGCCACCCGACCTTTTCTGTCATTCGTTTGTATTTTATAATATGAAAAGGGAAAAGAAATACTTCCACTCTGAGCTAGCAACCTGGTCCATAGGAGTCCTGGAAGGGCTGACTGAGCGGCTGGTAGGCTTTGGAAAGGGAAGGACCTCAACACCTTCCCTGTGAAATGCCAAGTGCCCGCTCCCCCTGCCCACAATGTGGAAAGAGAGGGAGAGATGGATTTTTAGTATTTTTTTAAAAGACTTATAAATCCCAGATGAACCCCGTAGGACATGTTTTTGTTGAAGGTGCTCCCTTCACCACCATCTCTGCTACAGCAGGTCCTCCTTCACGCTGCAGGTCCTTTCAGCCAGGGACGGCGATGGAGGCTGGCCCGGCCACACGGTGGGGGCAGGCTTGCTTTTTGGCTGAGCTGTTGGACTAGGGCCTGCAGCTGAGGCGGCACGTAGCACCAGCCGCACCTGGGCAAGAGGGACCACAATAGTGCCCTGTCATTTGATCATAGTCAGAGGCAACAAGTCTGATGCCCCTTCATCCCAGGGACAGACACTCCACCTCCTCCTTGTCATACCAGCCAAGGAGAGCCTGCTCCCCTCTCTCCTCCCCAACATAATGCCCAATCCCTCTGTTAGTCAAGATGATGCAGCTGTCCCCCTCCCTTTGACCAAGAACACACAGTGTCCCTTATCCCCAGTAGCACACTACATGCGCGCACACATACACAGTGGAGAGAAGTGAATTTCATGCTTGCCATTGTATACTGGGTTACTGCAAGTCATAGATCTCACAAGGAGCGTGAGATGCTTGTCTGCATTGTATCCATCTCTCCTTTCCTTTAGAGCGATCACTGCCTACTTATGAACCCCACCATCACCATGCTTCTAACATGCCCAAGGTCGCCTCCTATTTATGGTAGGTGCATGGGTAGTAACAGAATGGATGGTGCACAGCATCTGCCTGTAGATGGGAGCTGCTCTAGTGTTTTCTGGGGTACAATGGTGACCCATCTACTCTGCATGTTGACTTCATCATAAACCCTTTGGTGGGTTTTTGCTGTTATTCTTCTAAGGCCTAGCTCAGGGGAGAGGAGAGGAGAGAAGGAATCAGACAAAACAGCTTCTAGGAATCTTTAATGTCATTCTGAAGTAAGTCCATTTAGGCTCCCCTTTCACTATTAATTTTACGTACAGTAATGTTGTGTCTCGTAGTCGTTATTGGTCCTAAACCAAAGAGTATTGGAGGAAGAGCAGCGAGCAGAAGAACTGGCAAGTGGCCGCAGTTCATCCTGAAGCTTGCAGAGACTGTAAATTGCAGCCGTGTGCTGTGACATCTAGTCATCCTGTTTGTGTTCCCTGGGGTTATGGAGGAAGGATGGTTTGGGTGGTTGAGGCAAAAGACCTCAATGTAGATTCTCTTCCCACCGGCCTCCTCTGTGATCTGGGTGAGTCACACCGACTCTGTGAGCTGTTTCCACCACCACGGGGAACAGAACTCTTCCCTCCCTCACAGTGTTGTCGCGAGGCTTAATTCATTGACATTTGTAAAGCACTTTCAGATCCTTGGACGAAAGACCCCATATATGTTCCAAACATCATGTTTTCCCTCCTTATAAAGAGACACCGCCCTGGTTAAAACCTGGTATTTTAAAACTCTATCCCATCCCTGCCTGTTGTTACTAACAACACCTTTAATTATTAAAAGTGATTTTCAAACACTGAATTTACTCCTTAACGTTGATGCTGCTTATGTTTTGCACTTTAATCAGTTTGGCCAATGAGAACAGACCAGGCGCTTTCTCCTGCTGTGTCCCATGCACTAGCACAAGGCAGTTTTGTGTGAGTTCACCGTACTGTAGAGGAAAGGTTACCAGGGACTATTGCTATTTGATAGTGGGCCTGAGTCTCGTTTACACCAAGGCCACTTTGCACTAAATTGCAGTTTACAGCCACTTTCAGAGAGCATGTAAAGGGGCCTGAGTGGAACAGAGAATTCAGGACAGAGTCTCTTTAATAGATTCAAGGAGTGTGACTAACTCCCATCCAGCCCATGTCCTGTGGAGCGACAGGAGACTAATCAGGAAATTAGTCCTCCCCCGTGCCATGCATTGGGACATAAAAACCTAAATAACCCTGGGTTCAGGATTAGGTACAACCCTCAACGCCCTGGCTGTAAGGTCAAGGGGAAAGACCCCGTCTGTTGCTAGTCTAGTCTGATGGAACGGTGCTGCATCTTCCCCATCCTTCAGACACTCAGTTGCCTCTTCCAGTGATGTGGCATTGGTATGGCCCAGCATTATAAGGGCACTAAGCCTTGCTTTCAGTCCTGAACCCAGGGGGTTTCCTGCCCATTGAGCACATGAATGGGTGAGAGGGTGGTGCTCAGCTAGGGGTAGTTCTGCACATGTGTTGGATGTAGAGATGGATACACAGCCCACTGAAGCCAGCACAGTCTCCTGTGGATTTTAGTGGGCTTTGTACAAGGCCCTGAGTAAATCACCATGAACCGGAGGTGGTCTAGGGAGATCAAGAAGGAACAAGAAGGCCTCAGTGAAGAACTAGACCTGGGCAGGGGGAGTAGGATGGGATGAGACTCTCATGAGAGGTAGAAAAATCTCTTCTGTCCTTAGCGTATCACTTTGGAATTCCAAAAGCAAACGAGAAGCAGCAGTTAGGGCTGATGGAAGTTTAGGGAAATCCCTAGCAATTATTTGTATGAAAACTGCCCCCACCCACTGGCAGCCACAAACAAGAAATGACAAGGCCGGGTAGTTTAACAGTTAGAACTAAGTGCAGCAACTGAGAGTGCCCTGGCTTCAATACCCACCTGAGGCAGTGGCTCTCGGGGTGACTTCAAGTTGGACAAGTCACTTGGTTTGATTGGGCTTTCATTGTCTCCATTGTCCATTCAGGTGGAAGCAAGAAACCTCGCTGGAAATGCTGCTGCTCAGCACTAGTGATCCAGCAGAGGGAAAGAAAACAACCAAAAAAACCCACTATTCTAAATCACAACCACAGCCGACCTTATCCCCATCCCTTCACAGGAACTCAGATTGATCTTTCTTTCAGCCTAGTGTTACTGTAGGTATCATTTCTCCAGGAAAGGATCATTATTCTCTCAATATACTTCCCCACTACACACCCCTCCACAGCTGCCTCCTAGCTGGGATGGGAGGGTCCTAACAATAGGACTCCATTATCTGACCAGCAGAACACACTGCAGGATGAAGGGCAATTTGCAGTCTATCTTCTGACCCTAGCGTATCCCACGACAAGTTATACCAAAGACTTAACATGAGGTTACCAATGCTGCATCATGGCACGAGGTTTTGGCAATCAACACTGACATGAAAAGGAATGGGCAGTAAGGGGTAGCCAGGGCAGGCTGAGCACTGAGCCCCTTGAGTAGGGATTGTGCCTCATTTTATCCATACATGGCACAAGCTAAAGTTTTTCAAACTACCTCTTGCCTACTCTTGAGTTGAACCTGGTTTTATTTCTCTGGCGCTTGGTGGAAATTCCCTTCTCTCCATCCTCCCACTTCCCTTGTAGCCGAGAGGTTCAGCAAGAGCTTCCACCTGGAGTAAGTTGCTGAGGAATCTTTGCTTCTTCCTTCCTCTTCTTCACCATCTCAGCCACTCTACATGCTGTCTACCTGTGTAGATTCCCAGCGCTGGCCTTCATGCTAATCAGAGACCACCTTCCCTCAGGACCACTGCTGCTGCCCCCGCCCCCCATCACCCTCAGTCTCTGAGACTATTAGACCCCTCAAAGGAGAGGTGCCTATAATGTTACATTTCTGGTGCCTTGGGGGTATCCTGGGAACACCAAGGCAACCAATCAACAATGAATATCTGGCAAAATCTGGCCATTTTCCTCCATGAAGACTTGCCCGTGAACAGGCTGCAATTAAAGGTTCAGCTAGTGGTTATGTGCAAATTGTGTTTGGCACTGGTGCTATGGGATTGGCCACCCGATTAAACATGGCCTCTTTTCTTGCTCCCTTACTGGATGACCCTTTATATAAACTACTTCTCTGGCCAAAACAAATGTGGTTTTCTCACCCAATTAGTTCTGCTTCGTAACTGAACTAATCTTGGCTTGAAAATGCACATGAAACAAACTTGGCTCCTACAAGCATTCATAAGAAACTAATACAAGAGGAAGCAAACTCAACTGAAGGTAAATTCTATACAGAAGTTGCTGAGATGGTCATGGCTTATTGTCTCCCTATTTATCCAGCTCTCGTCCTGAGGAGATCACTGAGCTCTAGGCTGGACCTCTCTCTAGGCCTGGTTCCCCCCCACCGAAGGCAACAAAAAGACTCACTGATTTCAACTGACTTCAAAAAGACTCACTGAGAGGAAAGTGATCAGGAACAGTCAGCATGGATTCACCAAGGGAAGGTCATGCCTGACTAATCTAATCGCCTTTTATGATGAGATTACTGGTTCTGTGGATGAAGGGAAAGCAGTGGATGTATTGTTTCTTGACTTTAGCAAAGCTTTTGACACGGTCTCCCACAGTATTCTTGTCAGCAAGTTAAGGAAGTATGGGCTAGATGAATGCACTATAAGGTGGGTAGAAAGCTGGCTAGATTGTCGGGCTCAACGGGTAGTGATCAATGGCTCCATGTCTAGTTGGCAGCCGGTGTCAAGTGGAGTGCCCCAGGGGTCGGTCCTGGGGCCGGTTTTGTTCAATATCTTCATAAATGATCTGGAGGATGGTGTGGATTGCACTCTCAGCAAATTTGCAGATGATACTAAACTGGGAGGAGTGGTAGATACGCTGGAGGGGAGGGATAGGATACAGAAGGACCTAGACAAATTGGAGGATTGGGCCAAAAGAAATCTGATGAGGTTCAATAAGGATAAGTGCAGGGTCCTGCACTTAGGATGGAAGAATCCAATGCACCGCTACAGACTAGGGACCGAATGGCTAGGCAACAGTTCTGCGGAAAAGGACCTAGGGGTGACAGTGGACGAGAAGCTGGATATGAGTCAACAGTGTGCCCTTGTTGCCAAGAAGGCCAATGGCATTTTGGGATGTATAAGTAGGGGCATAGCGAGCAGATCGAGGGATGTGATCGTTCCCCTCTATTCGACACTGGTGAGGCCTCATCTGGAGTACTGTGTCCAGTTTTGGGCCCCACACTACAAGAAGGATGTGGATAAATTGGAGAGAGTCCAGCGAAGGGCAACAAAAATGATTAGGGGTCTAGAGCACATGACTTATGAAGAGAGGCTGAGGGAGCTGGGATTGTTTAGTCTGCAGAAGAGAAGAATGAGGGGGGATTTGATAGCTGCTTTCAACTACCTGAAAGGGGGTTCCAAAGAGGATGGCTCTAGACTGTTCTCAATGGTAGCAGATGACAGAACGAGGAGTAATGGTCTCAAGTTGCAATGGGGGAGGTTTAGATTGGATATTAGGAAAAACTTTTTCACTAAGAGGGTGGTGAAACACTGGAATGCGTTACCTAGGGAGGTGGTAGAATCTCCTTCCTTAGAGGTTTTTAAGGTCAGGCTTGACAAAGCCCTGGCTGGGATGATTTAACTGGGAATTGGTCCTGCTTCGAGCAGGGGGTTGGACTAGATGACCTTCTGGGGTCCCTTCCAACCCTGATATTCTATGATTCTATGATTCAGTGAGCTCTGGCTCAAGCCTTTAACTCACAGAGAGCCAGAGGCCTCCATGAAGTCAAGAGGAGGTGTTCCACGCACAGGGCTTGCAAGATCAGACTCAGGATTTGATTTGAAATGAATTTGAAGTAATGGTCCAGACTGAGTGATGTGCAAAAAGGAAAACTCTCAGCATCAGTAGTGAGAAGGGAATTTGGGGTTTGCCCTGGAAAGGGCTGAGCATGCCCTATGGCTATTGACTCGAATGGGAGCACAAGTCCCTTGCGTGGCAGGATTTTAATATTCTTTCCCGAGGTGCTATAAGTAAGATAGGGAGGGAATGTTCTTTGTATAACACGTTCCTTTAAGCCAGGGCACTAGAGTCCCTCCTGCCCTTGAGAAGAAGGCTAAACTCTCACTGAACTCTCTCATCGTGGAAGAGATGCCTGTACTTACAACAAAGTACCTGGCAGCCCTTAGACAATGAGCCCTGTTCAGTAGTGCTACCAAGGATATGAGGGAGAGCGGAGAGGCTTTCTGAGGGGATAGACTTGTTTTCCTTTGCTCTGGCTGCTTTAGTGACTGAAGAAGTGGAAGTAGAGCTTAGCAGCTGTACCTTTTCTGGTAGCGGATGAACCTCCGTAAGGACTGGGTTAGGTTTGGCTAAGAGTGCTTTGAAGGCCAGATGTTTCCCCAAACCACAAGCCAGCAAAAATCAAGCTGGGAATCTCTTGAGAACAGGCTGTCTTGGGGCATCCTGCTCCTAACCAGGACAGAAATGATATTATTCCTATGTGCATCATGCCTAAAGGCCACAACCATGATCGGGGCCCCAACGGTTCAAGAACTTGCCTGGGGGTATTTCAGCATTTCTGCTTCTGCAGTTGCAGAGAGGCCTGAATATTAAACACATGGGGCTGTGAGGGGACTTTTTCTTACAAAGGTTCTGTTTGGGTTTGGGTCAGCTTTAAGGGAAAGCTCAGCTCCATTCCTATTTCATCTCAGCCAGTTCACCCACCCTCACTCTGTTATTCATTCTGCAGTGGTTTAAGAAGTGCCTGAAAAAATCAGGAGCTAGTGAAGGGAGAGCTGCCTTTCCTGGCTTTGCTAAAAGCACATAAACGTGAGGAATCCGGTGATAAAACGAGGCCCAGTCCTCTCCCGCAGGCAAGAAAATATTCATAGGATGAGCTCTGATAGTTTGTCAGAGTTAATTGCTACCCAAGGAGTTTCAAGAAACGTTTGCCTTTGTGCCAGTTTATAACAGCAATACCCTGAGGGTCTCAGATCACATCACAAACATAAATGAACTAAGCCTTGCCTTCCCCCTCTAGCATTATTTGTCCCCAATTCAGAGCAGAGAGAACTGAGTCCCAGGAGACAAGGGGTGGGTGGGGGATGAGGCGGCTGAAGTGACTTGCTGAAGGTCACACAAGGAGCCAGATTCTTACCTACTGGAAACTGGCACATCTCCAACTTCTCTGGAACTAGGCAGTGTAACAACAGCTGAGGGCATGGCCTAGCAGGTCTGGTTTGTACTGGCTTTGTATCACCAGGTATTTATGTGATAAATCCGACCTTCACCAATCTGGGAAGTCCATGTCTAAAGAGGTCTTTTCTTCTGAAGGTGTCCACAGCCCTGTGTGGGTAAATGCCACACTACAGGGCAGCCTGTGGAACATACTGTACAGGTCAGAGGTCAAGATACCCCTCAATGCACATAGCCAAATGGGTGACATCTATCAGTCCTTGGTTCCCTATTGATGGCTCAGATGTCATGTCTTCACAATAGCAGTACCAGGACTGAAACACTGGTTGCTAAGGTGTGCATCAGGTCCAGACAACTGGGAATTAAAATATCAAGGAGCAGAAACTGCAACTGAGCTCACCGAAGGGTGAGGCCACCTTCTCGAGCTACACGTGGAGACACACGAGGAAGGAATGTTTTTGTCATTTCCTTTGGCATCTCAGGTTCACTTCCTCTCACCCTGTCATGGAACAATTAGCAGTGACAAATACCAGCCAGAAAACAACAATGCCAACAAACCAGTTATATAGCCCCTGAGGCTAGAGAAATACAACTAGCTCAGGTGAGCAAAGCACAGAGTATGAGTGGCCCTTGTGGGGAGACAGGAGAAGTGCAATTTATTAAATCCCAGTGGGCGCTCTTGTCCTTCCCCTCTTGCCTCATCCTTCCTTCCTATAGGTCAGGTAAAGTCAAGGTTTGGTTCAGTCTTCACCCCCTCCCTCCTGACAATTTTCTAGTGCACTAAAGGTGCATGGGACAGCAGCAGGAGGATGGGGGCAGGTCTATTGGCCTCACTGCATAATACATTTTCCTGGGCGTGTATTTACACTATACATGAAGATATACATATATACGCATATTAATACAAGCAAACAAGTTCACCGGCCTAAGTGTAGTGCAATATGTTAGTAACCGACTCCGGACACTGCCAAAAAAGTGCTCATCTGTTCAGATCCCCTTCCCCGGTCCCCCTAGGAAATTTGCTCAGAGGCATTGATTCTCTGCCAGAGAGAGAGGATCACATTCCACACACCAGGATGGTCTCCTTTCCCAGCTGAAGGCAGCACCCCGGGAAATTCCCCCAGCTGCCCAGCATGATCTCTATGTTCCTACAAATAAGGCAGATGCCATGGGTCGGTACTGTAATAAACATTTCCCCCAGTTTATTATGGGCCTGCCTGACAGTGCTTACTTCTTGTCCTGCCTAGGAACTAGATAAGCGCTTAACGGAATTTTGATACCCTTTAACTCCACATAATCTGCTACACCGTGCTATGGAATATGGCTATGGCACTGCTGTTTCAAAGAAAGGGGAGGGGGCAGGGAAAGTGCAGGGAGCCAGCATCTTTCAGTGAGAATCCACAGGAACAGACCCTCCTCACGCTCCACCTGGGGAGACAAACTCTGAACCCTCCAGACTTCGGCCGCTGGCACTTTTTCAGGGGGGTGGCAAAAAACAAACGAACAAACAAAAAAAACCCGGCCCCCACCCCCTTTGTACATACATTACTCTGGAATTGTGTTTATTATTTAAAAAAGGAAGAAAGGAGGCAGAAAGCTCCCCCAGATGAACTGAACTAAATCTACACAACTGAAGCGGGGAGAGAAAACTTAACTGCCCTCCCAACGCTTGTTGGCCATTCTTAACTAGTATTTTTAGTCCTGACTGCTCTTAGCCTATGTATAGTTCCTTTTTTTAAATGCATTTTCTATTACGTTAATAAAAGATTCCAAAGGAGCAATTTGTGTGTCTGGTCAGTGAATGAGGAGAACTGCGAGGACAGAGACTGACAACTCCTTTCCATTCAACCCTAACCCGAGCTCCTGATCTCTCCCCCTTTACCCTATCCTCTGGGTCTGGCAAAGAGATTTTCTGTTGTGCCTTCTCTCACTATCCTTGATTCACCTCTCTTTCTGACAATTACTCCTTCTGTTTCCCAGGAGACACTCTTTCTGAGGCCCCATCTCTGCGCACACGCGCACGCAGCTCCAATCTATCTAGACTGGCTTGTTACCAAATTGACCTTAGCCGCCCAAACCCATTTAAGAAGCATCCACGCAAGGGACTTGCAGTGATTTAGCTCAATCAATCAATTGAAAAACCCTTTTTAGTACAGTCAGTACAACTTCTGTGCAGACCAGCCCTAAGTCGCTCCCTCTCTGCCCCAGATGAATGGCAGCTGGATCAAGCAGGCAGTGAGTAGGAGCCAAATGGATGCTGTATTTAACAAAATGAAACAGCTCCACCAATTGAATGTCCAGTCTTCTCCTGATTCCTAAACTCCCTCCAGTGTTCTCTAGAAAGAATTGCACTCACTCCTGGTCTGCTCAGCCGGCACTGGATGCAGCTTCCCCTTTCTCTCCCTGCTTTTTCTTCTCTCTGCTTTTTTGTCCCCACTCTCTGGCATCCTCTGTCTAACTTACTCTTTCTTTCTTCCTTCATTTGCCTCCCCCTCACCATCTCATTCTGTGCCTTTAACTCCCTCCCCCTACCCCACCTTGTTTACACAGATGTGTTTTGTTTCAAAGTGTGCCCAATTCTCCCCTACCCCCACCCCCCGGCCACGTGTGAAGCCCTTGGCACTGCTCAGCGCCAGACTTTGTTCCTGTAGACTGTGCAGCATGAATCACCACGTCGGGCCCTCTGAGGCCAACTCCCAAACCAAAGGGGCATCCTCAGCTAGCACAGGCCCCCATCCCAGTCTGCACCACTGCCCATGCTGTGCCTCACAAGGTGGGGGCACCCAGGTCTGAGCAGCTACCAACCAAATGCAAAGCTGGCATAGGGGCAACGGAAGGGGAAATATCAAGGAATCCAAGAGAGAGCGCACACATACAAAGCTCCATTGCGGTGCGTGTCAGAGCGCACCAACTTGAACGCAGCTGAGTGCTGGCTAAAAATCAGACAGCTGTTACCATTCTCCAGGGCAGGGAAGGAACAGGGCAGCTCTTCTGAACCAACTTGCAAAGGGAACAGACTCCCCGCAAGGCTGTTTGTTTGTTTGTTTAAAAAATCAGCACCACAGGTGAAATCCCATGGTTGCCATGAAGAGATTTCTGCGAGAGGAGGACAGTACCTGGCCTATTAAACAGCCACAGCAGCTTGATACTGCTTTGTAAATGATCTAGGAATGTTAGGCAGCGTATGGGCAGGTGTGCACAGCCCCACACAGCCCTCTGTGGCAAGGAGTGCACACACAATCCTCCCCCCAAACTGATCATCCGAGGATGGGGCACTCCCTATTGCTGGTAGCTCCCAAGCCTGGGGTAACGTGGCAGTGTATCGTCTGATGGCGACACAATACGCTGTGCCGATGAGACTGGGGACAAGAAAAGAAACATCACTCACAGGCGTCTACCAGTCCCCCAGCTGCTGCTGTCATGGGATTCTGGGGTTCCTGCCTCCCCACCTCAACACCCCAAGTCCTGGCCTGGCAGCTCCCTGGAAGCCTAGCTCCCTGGAAGCCTAGCTCCCAAACCACCTTCTGTGCCTGGATCGAGGCACTTTTCCCACCACCATGGCTGGCACCTGGCTGGGCTCACTGGGTACATACCTGGTGCTCCTCTTGCCTCTTCCTTGCAGCACCAGTATTTAGCCTCAGCTGGGAAGGAGAATCCACACCAATGCAAAAACAGCAACAAAAGCTGAAGGTCTGGGGCCTCCCCGGAGGTGTCTGGAGTACGCCCCAAGATTCCCTGAACTTTGGGAGACTTCAGGAGAGCTCATAAAATACTGTGCAAAAAAGTGAAACTGCTCCTAATGTTCCCCGGCACGCTGGGGCAGTGTTGTGCTAGGCACCGTACAGACACACCAGGAACACTAGCCCTGCCCCAAGGAGCTGTATTTCACTGAAGCTTGACAGGTGAAGTCACATTCTATTACAATATCTGCAGATGTGCCCCAGGGCCACCAGGCCTGGAGGTCCCACAAGAGCAGCCAGTGCTACTATCCTTGACAGCAATTAAAGCAGTGTCTTCCCAGCACTCTTTGTGTCAGCCCCTTATAACCAGCCCCACCATTCAACCCGAGAGCATGATCTCCTGTCTCCTTACACAAAGGATACCGGGCTTCTAGGGGAGTCTCTTTTCTAAAGCCAACTCTCACAATAGCCTTCGTCCTATGCAGCCATGCCACCTTGTACAGAGACCGGACAGCCAAGGGAGTGCAGTACTGTAGCATCAAGCTTCCCTTGCTGTCTCTCCCAAGTTCTCTCTTCTTCCTTTCCCTGTGTCTCTCCAGGTTGTTCCCTTCCTTTCTGACTGCCTCTTCTCCCCTTTGTTTTTCAGTTTTCCCTGTAAATAAGCCCCATCTACATCTCTGCTCTTGCCTTCCTCCCTCCATTCTTCTTTCCATCCTTACCCATCAGGCCCTGTCTCACCACCACCCCATACCATGTGTGATATCTTCATGGCAAGCAAACAGAGGAGTTAGATTAAAACATAGAATACTCCTTTTGGGAAGGCTGCAATGTAACACTATTTTATTTCTTAAAATCCAGGATCTTAACACACAAGAACTAAAAGCACAGAGACACAAAACAGGCTGCTCCCTAAGGCAGACACACAATTCACCCCAGTTTGCCATAGGCTGGCTCTTTGCAGACTGACTGCTGAAAGACCCAGACTGAATATATCCTACAGAGCGCCATAGCCTGCAAGCAGGAGCAGGAACTCCTGAGAATTTAAGTGATAGTTTATCATTTTAAACACAGTTTTCAATACGCCACAGCCAGGAGGGAGGAAGGAGCTCAGAGGGTCATTCTCTTGTCCCTGAGATCTTTCTCCACTGAGCTTTCTGGCTGGGTGTCTCACCATCTGTTCTCCCCTCTCCTCTACAGCTTCCTACCTCAGATTCCCCTTTCGGGAGAGTCCATGCATCACCAGCCAGAAGGGAGCCAGCAGGGAAGCCCTGGGGGAGCTGCAGCCTTCAAGCCAAGGCATGGGTCCTCTCCCTCTGCTTTTAGCTTTGCTCCCCTTGGCTTTAACACTGACAGTTAAATCAGCCACCTCTGGAGACTCAGTTAAAGTCTGTCACTGAGGTCGGGACTTTCCTGCCTCCTAGCTGGTCCCCGACAGCAAGCAATGCATAGGCGCTTGCACCCTCAAGTCCCCACTGCACAGCTTTCTTTCTTCCCATGCTCCCCTCCACCACCCTCCCAGGCTGGAAGTCCGCCCCCTTCACCCTCCCTGCCCACTCCTGCTGTTCCACATTGTCACTCTTCCCCCACCTAGTGTTGCACTGCCCTTTCAACCTCTCCCCATGCCACTGCCTCATACCCCATGCTGCTGCACCCCCTTCCCTTCTCCTCCTCCTCATGCTACTGCCCTCCTCCAGTAAACACGTTACTCATATGCACAGGTCCAGCCCAGGCAGAACCTGTGCAAGGTTCTCCCCACAGTACACCCCAGGTTTGACCTATATAAGGAGATGATGGAACTGGACTGAGACCAACAATGACAATATCAACTCAATCACAATATTGTCTCATTGTTTCCTTGCCTTTCCCGTCTGTCTGTTTTTATCCAGCCATTGTCTCTTGTCTTATTCTTAGATTGGTAGCTCTTTGGGGCAGAGATCTTTGTTTTTACAGCGCCTAACACAATGGTGTTTCATGTACCAAGTGCTGAATAACCATGAGGACTCCATGTTTCATTACAACTTAGCTGGCTCTTTATTAAGTGAACTGTTAACACAGGTGCTCCAGCTGGAGCTGGCATTCCAGCCACATGCACAAAGACTGACTTCCCAGTGCCACCTCCAAATTCTTCCCCCTGCAGCCTGTGCTCCACCCTCCAAGTCCCATGCAGGTTGCTACAAATGGGGTCCAGTTCCATGACTGGGGCCCAAAACAAATAATAAAAAGGTAATCACTCATTTCCAGCCAGCGCAACCCAATAGAGCTCTGCCCCACCTTTGCCCCTTCAGAACTACTATATAAATAACTTAAAACATAAATTACAGACTAAGCAGGGATGAACTCACCAGGTACAGTATGAAAGTAACCAAGCATAGCATCTCAAGATGCACTTAGCACACTATACAAACTATAACACCCTTCTACAGGCAGCGCCCCTGTCCTTCCCCCCAGCCCCAGCTTTCATTCATCTTCCCTTCTTATGTTGCTACGTCTAATTTGATTGCTGATTTAAAGGGGCAGCACCTTGTGTTATTTACTTACACGTAAAGTGCCATGCCTGGGTGACATATGAATAGAAAAACTGGACAGAAATTTTCCATTGGAATGATTTCCCGGCAGAAAATGCCATTTCCACAAAATCAAATTTTTTATTTTGCTGAAAACTTGATTTTCTGTCAGAGTAAATTGAAATTAAGTATTTCATTTCAGGTCAGTTTGATCCACATGGGAATATTTTGGGGGTGTTTTTTTAACTGATCCTAAATGTTTTGTTTTGAATCAGTTCAACAAAATATTAAAATGCATTTCTCTATCGGCTAACTGCTGGATGGGAGTTGTAATTCAAGCCCCCATTCTCTCCTGAGCTGATCTCCCTGGAGGACTACATCTCCCATAATGCAATGTGGATATCCAGACGACTCAGCTGCATGGTGCATTATGGAAGATGTAGTCTGGCCAGGGCTCATAGGAGAAAATGTGGGGGAGGGGCATCAGACTCCTGAATGACAACTCCCATAAGGCAATGTGTCGCAATGGGAAAATGCAGTTTAGCATTGAACTGACACAAAATTCTGTGTGTTGGGTCAGTTGAATAAACCAGAAACATTTCAGTTTGGGGAATGTCAAAATGTTTGGTTTCTATCAGAGATGCTGAAATGAAATGTTCTGATACTTCCCCATGGAAACGTTTCAGAATTTCCATTCTGTGAAAAATTTCAAGTTTTTGCCCCACTTTGGAATGAAAAATGTTGAACATTTCAGAACATGTCCAATGGAAAAAACAAATCTCACTCAGCTCTGATAAACAGTAATTTCACATTTCAGAGTAACAGCCGTGTTAGTCTGTATTCGCAAAAAGAAAAGGAGTACTTGTGGCACCTTAAAGACTAACCAATTTATTTGAACATGAGCTTTCGTGAGCTACAGCTCACTTCATCGGATGCATACTGTGGAAACTGCAGAAGACATTATATACACAGAGACCATGAAACAATACCTCCTCCCACCCCACTCTCCTGCTGGTAATAGCTTATCTAAAGTGATCATCAAGTTGGGCCATTTCCAGCACAAATCCAGGTTTTCTCACCCTCCGCCCCCTCCCACACAAACTCACTCTCCTGCTGGTAATAGCCCATCCAAAGTGACCACTCCCTTCACAATGTGTATGATAATCAAGGTGGGCCATTTCCTGCACAAATCCAGGTTCTCTCACCCCCTCACCCCCCTCCAAAAACCACACACACAAACTCACTCTCCTGCTGGTAATAGCTTATCCAAAGTGACCACTCTCCCTACAATGTGCATGATAATCAAGGTGGGCCATTTCCAGCACAAATCCAGGTTTTCTCACACACACCCCCCCCCACACACACACAAACTCACTCTCCTGCTGGCAATAGCTCATCCAAACTGACCACTCTCCCCACAATGTGCATGACAATCAAGGTGGGGCACTTCCAGCATAATTTCACATTGGCCACGCAGATGTCCCACGGCCTAGGTGGGAACAGTGACTGAAGGTGAAAGTCTCTACTCTCTGCCTAATGCCTAAGAGATCTAGCCCCACACTTGGGTAGAGAAAATAACTGATAAACACACTCCCCTTCCCAGTGCCCACACAGCACATGCCGCACAATCAGCGGTCAGGCTGTCCTTCTAGGCAAGACCTCACCACATCTCAATCAAAGCCAATCTCCTTTCCCTTCAAAGCCTGCTGGACCAGTAAAAAGTCCTTTGCAGTTGAAGACAAAGTGCCCTGAGCCGGCAAGTAGCATGTGGTTGAAACGTACGGATGCTGCAGCTGCTGCATTTCTGGTGTACAGGGCCTCACCCTTCACTTCCTGCCCAGCTACGAAGTGTTTAGTTTAGTTTGTCTCAAAACCACATCTCCAAAGGGGGCCTGAACAATGATGACACATGGGACACAGCCTGAGCTGTTTTAGTCCATTTATTACTAAACATGTCCTTGACAAGAGGGGCCTGCAGCTCAGGTTAACCACTCCTCAGGTGAACTCACTCTTTTAGTCCTCCTAGCAAAGAGAAGGGAGGGAGAAGTTGACAGTCCTGAAAACAACTGTCTATGGAGAGGAAGGGTGTTGATAATTTATTTTGGCTTTCTAGTTCCCCTTGAAAAGAGCCCAGCCATGCAGAAACGGCTTGCAGCATCAGCCGCAAAGGAGAGAAAGAACTTAGCTTCTCCCAGAGGGCCCTCCTCCTCCCACCAATGCACAGCCCCCCCTTCCCTCCCACAGGGGAGAAGAGGTCTGCTGCTCAGCTGTGCAGTGTCCACATTCCCAGAGGCAGTGGTTGCTCTCAGGAGATGATGGGGGTCGGAGCTGCAAGACATGAGCAGCCGGAGAGGTGGATTTCAGGGCAGGGTCTTTAAAGTGTTATGGGCTAGTTACCTCCCTGGGAACTGCCACCAGAACATTGAGCTTCTTCACCTAAGGGTCCAAGTGGCTTTTGTTTTCTCTCCCGGATGGTTTTCCCACGTCTATAATGCACCCCCAGACCTCGTGACCGAACAAGAAGTGGGATCCTTGACAGTCCCATATAAAGGGAAGGAACTGGGCCCTAATGAGATTGGTATGGAGTGCAGAGGAGCTAAATTAAGCTGGAACACCACAAGATGATGTCACCTGTCTCCTCTGTGGCATATACAGAAACAGGAGGAGTATTCCCTCAGAAATACTCTCCCCCACCATGACTCATGCCATGCTGGAGCCTACAAAGTTATTTCTACTCCACATGGCACATGCTGCTGTTAGAGTCAACATCAGCACGGCCACTGAGTTCGTCGGCAGTGGGATCTAGCCTGTGGCACACAGTCACTGTGCACCTGCTCTGAACATGTCAGTAAAGCAGTGGGTAAAGCAGAGCTGGTTGGCATAATTAATTTAAGACTTCCAAAAGGCCTTTGGTTCTGCACAAGAGGCTACGAAAGAAGCTCACAACCTCCTGTGCGAGAGGCTAAACATTCTCATGGACCCAAACCTGGCTAAAAGACAGGAAACAAAGAGTAGGAATGAATGGCTGATTTTCATCATGGAAAAAGGTTAACGGAGGGTGTCTCAAAGTTCCATACTTTGTCCCATGGTGTTTAATGTATTTATTCCTGATCTGCAGTGGGTGGGGGAGTTGAGAGGAAGCAAAATTTGCAGATGACAATTTAGGTTGATCAGGGCCAGAGAGAACTGTGAGGAACGAAAGAGACATCAACTGGTTAGATGAATGGGAAACATGATGGCAGATGAATTTCAGCATCGATAAATGCAAAGTAGTTCAGATTGGCCCTTCCCTGGAGACTGCGCTTTGATGTGGTGGGAAGGCGTGTGTGCACCAAGGGACCTGGGAGCTATACAACGGGCAGTTTTAATTCCTGGAAGGGCCACCCAAGCTAGACAGGTTGAAGGGAAGGGACCAGCTGAAAAGTACTCCAGGTTGCAGGTTCAGTGATTGACCAACAACCTTGTAAAAAACCTGAGTTCTAGAAACACAACAAGGTAGCCATTCTGGCAAACAGCGTGATAGACAGGGATGGCGGAGCCTTGTTCACACCTTAAACTATGTCAGGTAGGACAGTAAAGATTCAGAAAGCAGATTAGAGGGGGGGAAATTAAACTATTCATACTCCTGACAGAGTTCTAAATTACTGTATCAGCTCAGAAAAGGGGATTGGGTGTCCCTGTAGACAGCTCAATGAAGACCTGAGTTCAATGTGCAGCTGTGGTCAAAAAAGCACACAAGATGTTAGGAGGCATGAGGAATGCCTAGTGAATAATACAAAGCATATTATAAAGTCTTTTATATAAAATCAATGGTGTGGCCTCATCTGGATACTATGTGCCATTCTGGCCAGCCCATCTCTAAAAGGATATTGCAGAACTAAAGGGGGGTCAGCGAAGAAGGATGATCAAGGACATGGAAAAACTCCCATGTGAACAGAAATGGAAAAGACGGGGACTGTTTACCTTGGCAAAGAAACAAATAAGAGAGGATGTCACGAAACTCTATAAAATAATAAATGGGCCAGAAAAGGGAGCTACCTTCTGTTCTCCGTGTCTCCTAACCCAAGAGCACAGGGACATTCAATGAAAGGAAAAGATGGAAAATTCAAAACTGACCAAAAGAAATGCCTTTTCACACCACTTGTTTTTATTCTTGCGCTAACCACAGACATTGCGGGTAGTGAAATCAGCCGTACAAGGCAGTGGCAGCCCCACCTTTCATGGCCGAGAGCTTCCAGATGGAAGATGACACCAGAACCAAACTCCCTTTCTGCCAGGTTAACCCAGGGCTCTCCTGTTCTGCTCAGGACTTTCCCCTCCCCCGCTCATCTGCAGGAGAACTGGGTGAAGATGTGATCTGGGTATATTGCCTTGTGCTCTGGGCCTCTCCCATAAATGAAGAGAGAACTTGGTATTTAGAGAAGTTAAAAAGTGAAGGGCCAGATTGTCCCTGTTGACATTTAACCCTTTCACACAAACAGTACAGCATCCTCCCAGCCACCACGCTAGCACTTTACAAGAATTCCTGCTGGGAAAGGCTGGGACTACTGACATCAGACGCTTCCCTGCAGGAATAGACCAGGACTAGCTACCTCCCAGCTAGCACTCCTCCAGCATTTGCTATATTCCCTCCTGCTGGAAGAGGCTGAGTTGGAGAAGGGGACAGCACACTCTTTTCAGTCAGTGCTTCTCCAGCGTTTCATACAGTGCCTGCTGGTGGGTTAGGTGGGGTGGGGCTTTCATAACCATGTACTTTGCCCTCTGGTGAAATTTGTGTATAGCATCCTGAAATAGTAGTAGCAGGGGCACATGTCCCCCTAATCATCTACATCTAAGGACTGGGGCCAGGTATGGAAATGCCATGGTATGATCCTGAACACCAACACCGCTAGACAATCCCTGCCAGTAATCCAGCAATGCCAAACTGGATCACACACAGGCCATCTCATCCAATATCCTGCCTCCAATAGTGCCCAGTACCGACTGTGCAAGAAACCCTGCAGTGGACAATTTTGGAAAAACCTTCCCAGCAGAATATTTCTTCTCCGGACCCTTCAGTTAGTGGCTGGTTTATGCCTTGAAGCATGAGAGTTTATAACACATCTATTTATTTCACTTTTATTCTTCTAGAACCATAAATGGTTTCATTACCCATATAAAAATCTCATCCTATTTTGAATTTACCAAGTTTTTGGGTCCCATGGCAGTGAGCTCTTTAGCATAATTATGCATTGTGTGAATCAGTATTTCCATTTTGCTTTTAAGTTTCATCAAAGTAGCCCGTTGCTTATATTATGAGAATGGGTCAAAGGGAGTACCTGATTTCCCTTCTCTGTGCCATTCTTTACCTTACATAACTCTAGCATGTATCATTTTAGTCTTCCCCTCACTAAACCCAGAAGTCCTAGTCTTGTCAATTTCTCTCCAGATAGAGCTACAGTAACTCCTCACTTAAAGTTGTCCTGGTTAACATTGTTATGTTGCTGATCAATTAGGGAACATGCTCGTTTAAAGTTGTGCAATGCTCCCTTATAACGTTGTTTAGCAGCCACCTGCTTTGGCCACTGCTTGCAGGAAGAGCAGCCTGTTGCAGCTAGCTGGTGGGGGCTTGGAAACAGTGTGTACCTTCAGCCTCCTTATCAGCTCCCCGCTCCCCTAAGTTCCCTCTGTTGCAGCCACCCAGCAGGCTATCAATTGCCAGCAGTTCAGCTGTCCCTCCCCCCACGGCCATGTGCTGCTCCTGCCCTCTGCCTTGGAGCTGCTCCTGGGAGCCTCCTTCTTGCTGTGCAGGTGGGGAGAAGAGGGGGGCTAATATCAGGGTGTCCCCCCTCCCCCCTGCTCCTGCCCCTCGCTTACCCCATCTCCACAGAGGGGGGGGGGAAATGGACACGACAGGGCTCAGGATGGAGGGAGCTTGGTGACAGAAGCTGCTGTCTCAACTTGCTGATCTACTTAAAAAGGCAATGTACTTACAGTGGGGTCAGTGTACTTAAAGGGGCAATGCACATCTCTCTCGCTCTCTCACACACACAGTGTGTGTCTCTGTCTGCCATGCTGTCTCCCCTCCCTCCATTTGTGCTGCCTTGTAGAGTGTGAGGCTACATTAACAACGTGTTAACCCTTGAGGGCTCAGCTGAGTGCTAGTTCATCATTTAGCAATAAGGCATTCCCTGGGAAATATCCTACCCTCTTCCACCCTCTGACTTCACCACCTCAACCAAGCTTCACAATCATCATTGCTGTGTACAGTATTAAATTGTTTGTTTAAAGCTTATACTGTGTGTATACACACACACAAACACACGCATATATAATATAGTCTTTTGTCTGGTGAAAAACATTTCCCTGGAACCTAACCCCCCCCTCCCCCCCATATACATTAAACTTATGGGGAAATTGGATTCACTTAACATCGTTTTGCTTAAAGTTGCATTTTTCAGGAACATAACTACAACATTAAGCGAGGAGTTACTAAAAGAAAAGGAGTACTTGTGGCACCTTAGAGACTAACAAATTTATTTGAGCATAAGCTTTCATGAGCTACAGCTCACTTCATCGGCTGCATTCAGTGGAAAATACAGTGGGGAGATTTATATACATAGAGAACATGAAACAATGGGTGTTACCTTAAGTGATCACTCTCATTACAGTGTGTATGGTGAGCTATTACCAGCAGGAGAGTGGGGGAGGGGGGGAGAGAGGGAACCTTTTGCAGTGATAATCAAGGTGGGCCATTTCCAGCAGTTGACAAGAACGTCTGAGGAACAGTGGGGGGTGGGCGGGGGAATAAACATGGGGAAATAGTTTTACTTTGTGTAATGACCCATCCACTCCCAGTCTCTATTCAAGCCTAAGTTAATTGTATCCAGTTTGCATGTATTTTCATGCCTCTCATCATTTTCAGCACCTGTCTCTAGGTCCCTTTTGCTATTTATTTTTGAGGTCGAGTGACCAGAACTGAACACAACGTCCCAGGTGAGTCCATCCCATTGATACATAGCATGGCATTCTAATAAACTCAGTATCATTTTCTATCCCATTCTTTACACACCTTCACATTGTGATTGATTTTTTGCTATCATCAAGCAGAGGCTTTCATTAACCCACCCACAATGACACTCGGGGCTTTCTCCTCAGTGGTTACTCTTCATCAAATACTCAGCAATCAACTGCAGCAGTTATTCCTACCAACCAGAATTCAATTCCATAGGCCATCCTAGAATGATAGGACTTGAAGGGACCTTGAGAGGTCATCTACTCCAGTCCCCTACACTCATGGCAGGACTACATATTTTCTAGACCATCCCTGACAGGTGTTTGTCTAACCTGCTCTTAAAAATCTCCAATGACGGAGATTCCACAACCTCCCTTGGCAATTTATTCCAGTGCTTAACCATCCTGACAGGAAGTTTTTCCTAATGTCCAACCTGAACCTCCCTTGCTGCAATTTAAGCGCCTTGCTTCTGGTCCTTTCCTCAGAGGTTAAGACAACAATTTACCTCCCACCTCTTTGTAAACAACCTTTTATGTACTTGTAAATAGTTATGTCCCCTCTCAGTCTTCTCTTCTCCAGACTAAACAAACCCAACTTTTTCAGTCTTCCCTCATAGGTCATTTTCTAGACCTTTGATCATTTTTGTTGCTCTTCTCTGGACTTTCTCCAATTTGTCCACATCTTTCCTGAAATGTGGCGCCCATAACTGGACACAATACTCCAGTTGACACCTAATCAGAGCGGAGTAGAGCAGATGAATTACTTCTCGTGTCTTACTTACAACACTCCTGCTGATACATCCCAGAATGTTTGCTTTTTTTTTTTTTTTTTTTTGCAAAAGTGTTACACTATTCACTCATATTTCACTTGTGATCCACTATGACCCCAGACTCTCCTTTCCGTACTACTCCTTCCTAGGCATGTGTGTATGCAACAGATTGTTCCTTCCTAAATGGAGTATTTTGCATTTGTCCTTTTTGAATTTCATCCTATTTACTTCAGACCATTTCTCCATATCATTTTGAATTTTAATCCTATCCTCCAAAGCACTTGCAACCACTCCCAGCTTGGTATCGTCCGCAAACTTTATAAGTGTACTCTCTATGCCATTATGTAAATCATTGATAAAGATATCGAACAGAACCAGACCCAGAACTTATCCTTGAGGGACCCCACTCATTATGCCCTTCCAGCATGACTGTGAACCACTGATAACTACTCTCTGGGAACAGTTTTCCAACAGTTTTGCATCCACCTTATAGTAGCTCCATCTAGGTTATATTTCCCTAGTTTGTTTATGAGGAGGTCTTGCAAGACAGTTTCAGAAGCCTTATCAAGATATACCACGTCTACCACTTCCCCCGCAGCCACAAGGCTTGTTACCCTGTCACATCTCCCTGTAGCAGAGTTCACTTGGGGCCAGCAGGCCTTGTGAGCAGGCCGCAGCTCAACAGTCTCCAAAGTCTTGGGGGCCTTGTCAGGCAATCTGGGGGCCTGGAGGCCAACTCACAGTCTGTTATTCTCCCAGTTCCCCTCCCCTCCCCGGGTTGGACTAAGGGCCGAGGGAAGAATAAGGCGACCCAACCCCACCTTGTCCACTGGGTCCTGGCCCAGGGTTCAAAGGCGGCGGGGGAGAGGATGGGATTGTTTTCATCCTCTCTAGCTGATACCCCAGACCATCCTCCCCTAGGCCAATTCCTACCTGCCTACCCCTCAAGTGCTCTCTTCAGTTTGGGCATGGTCACAGCCCTCAGCTTCCCTCCTTGCAGAGGGTTTCTCTGCCTCAGTGATTCAGACAGTCCATCATGGCTTCCCAGCTCCCTTCACAGCATTCAGGGATTTCCCCCTTGTTAGGAAGAAGGGGAGAGAAAAAGGGGTCAGGACCCTGGCTTCCCAGCTGGGCCTTACCCACAGTCCAGGGCCATCCCTGGAGTCCTCTGGTCCCAGAAGTTACTAACTGGCTTCCCTCCTGTAGACAGCCCCGCCACCAGCTTGACTGCCAGAGCCCCATTCGAAGCAGGCACAACAACAGCTGAGGGGCGGGGCCGCCTTGGCTCCATCACCCCTTTTGTCTTAGTGAGGAGTCTGGAAGACCCACCACACACCCATTTACCTAGCTCTTTATTATTCATTATTATCTGTATTGCAATAACACCCAGAAGCCCCAGTCATGGACCAGAACAAACACAGAACAAAAAGACAGTCCCTACCCCAAAGAGCTTACAAGCGAAATAAAAGAGCCAACAAGAGGAGACAGACAGACAGGAGCACTAGGATGCAACGAGGCAATATTGGACAGCACGATAGTCTCAGCACACCTGCTGCCCAACTACCTGTTGGCTAGTTTTGTGCCGAATACCAGGCCTAGGATAGAATCATGGGAGCACCCACTGTCACCCGTCAGCCACACTGGGAACTGAACACCTGTCAGTCTGTTTACGGTCTCTTGCTCGGTTGCTCATCCGTGATCCAACTCCACCTCTCACCCCCTGATTTCCTAGTTTCCTTAACAGCCTCCTGAGCGGGACCTTGGTCAACAGCTTTTTGAAAGTCCGAATGAAGTATACCAAGCAGTTCTCCTCCAGCGAGCTGACAGACCCACCACAAAAGACCCTTTCGCTTCCCCTCCCCTGAGTTCTGTGTTTCTTTCTTTCAACAGACTCATTTTGCATTTCACTTTCCTTCCCACTGTGGGTGGGTTCCACTGACAGCTGTAATGATTTGCAGAAGTGACTTTAGTGCAACACACCCTGCCTGAGCCTCGGAACCACAGCTGCATCCTCCCCAGGAGAATTTCGGGGGGGACCCGTTAACAAATGAGCTGGAGAGGATGGAAGCTAAGCAGCGCATTTCACCTGTGAAGACCAAAGGTTAAACAGTCACTAGTACATGAGAAGCTTGGAGATCTCAGCCTGGTTCCTACTAGGAGACCCACCCCCAGAGTCTGCATCACCAACTCACTACCTAATATTGCCCTCGTTAGCAGCAACTGCTCTGGATGGCACCAGGACTGAGAGGGGGCAGCCTCACGCCAGGAGTCTGCTGCATTGGTCAAGGAGTAGGATAGGATAGGATCCAGGGCTGGGGTAGCAGGGGGTGCAGCAGATCAGGACTGAGGTGCATTAGCAGAGCGACAGTACGTGAGGAAGTTTGATATTTTATTAGCAAAACTCCTCCATTTCACAAACCACCTCCTTTAAAAATACTATTCAGCATTCTCCCTCCAACTACTAGGCTAAAAGTGCAACACAAACTATCTGTGCAGTGCAGAACAGTACAAAAGCAGGGGCTCAGATGCATTTGCAACAGTTCATGTCTCCTTTCCCCAAACGCTCCATGCTCACCCCCAAGAATTAATAAAAACCAGTGTCAGAGAGAGTTAAAGGCTGAGCAAAAAGGGTGGGAGCCCAGCCAGAAGAGTTGTGGATCCTGGACAAAGAGTAACTCCTGTTTATACTGAAAAGCAGTGTCAAGAGCCCTCAGTGAGACTCTAATGCAGAAACCAGGTGTTCAGAGCAGCAAAAGGAAACACACAAAACCTAATGCGGGGGAAGAGTGCATTAACCCCTGAGGAGCTGGAGCAAAGTGCATAGACTGAAGTTGGGGGATTGCAGAGTTGCTAGTAACCAGGGATGGAGTATGCCAGATCTGCTAAAATGGCCTTTATGGACAAGTCCCCTACCACAAGCTCTCAAACCATTTCAGAGCACAGGCCAGTGGCCAGATCAGCCTCCCCTCCTAGCCATGTTCTGGCTTACAATCCCACCACTTCCCTCTAGCAGCTATGCAGACATGTCTTACACTGGCAGGCAACAATGCGGCTGAGGGACCCATCTCTGCAGAGAGCCACATCTCATTGTCCAGCTGCGCAGAGGTCTAAGGTTCACCCCCACTAGAGTGGGTGTGGCAGTCTCTGAGCCTGCTTCTGGGGAGATGCCATCCTCATCACCTTCCTTCTTGTCCCTGGCCGGAGGCTGTGTCCGACCTTTACAAACCTATTGCAGATGTGCTGCCTCTCTTGCTGTGCAGCTGGGCTGCAGTGGGAGTGCCTTAGAGATGGGCTGCAGCAGAGGTGTGAAGGTTGGATCATGCCATTTATTTCTCCATATTTGGAGGCTGGTTACAGTGTCACCACCAGTATGAATGTGAAACGATGGGCCGAGCAGTCTGCAGCTTCATTTTAAGTTCACAGGCATGGCCAGTAATGTCTGCAAAACACACGGAGAGCTCCAGAGAGCAGGTGCTGTATACATGCAAATGTAAGCGAGGGAATAGTCCCGCTATTGTGGGGAACTTTCCTGGCTTCTGCACTACCCCAGTGACGTGGGCTAGCAAAAGGATCTGAGTCCTCGCTCCCACTTCCTTTACCCAGTGGCCTCCCTGCCCTTGAGGACTCCCCTTCCACTCTCCTGTCTGGCAGAGTCCTCGTAACCCCAACAAGGCGGGCCCAGGATTCCTGGGGGGCTCGACCCCCAACCCTGCTGTGGTCACCTAGGACAGGGGCTAGGGTGTCCCCACTCCGGGGTACTCTCTCTGCACTGGGCACTTCTCTGACCCACTGACCATTACATATAATTTAAAGCAAATGCAAGTTATTTAATCAACAATTAATTTTAAAAAGAATAAAGGAAAAATGGGAAAGGTTAAAGGAAACATCAACCCGCTCTGTGGCAGGGAACATCACAAACAGTGTCTCTGGAATGTCAGGGCAGTTCACAGTCTGTTCCTTGTAAGTCCCAGGCCTTCTTCTCAGGCCCCGGCTGTGCTGCAGGGATGCTGTGGGTTGGACACTTACCCTGGTAGTGGCCACACACTCTGAGGCTCTAAGTGGTAGGACCCTTCTTCTCAGTGTCGCCCCCGCCCTGTCGGGGTTACGATCCAAGCTTGGCCTGCAGAGCCTCTTGGCTAAGGCATCTCCCTGTGCTGGGCCCGCTGCCCAGGGTCCCCCTCGGTCTCCCCAGCTGCTCACCGCACCCAGCGCCGGACTGCTCCAGCCCCAGCTCCACCACTCTGTCTCTGCACTGCTGCTGCTGCTCTGCCTCCAGCTCCCTGGGCTGCTTCTTTGGCCCCTCTGGCTCTGGTTGCTACAGCTCTGCTCCCAGGACAGGTCTGCTCTGCAGGCTGCTTCTGTGACTCTGCTCCCAGCACTGACCTGCTTCGTGGGCTGCTTTTCTGGCCCCTCTGGCTCTGGTTGCTGCAGCTCTGCTCCCAGGGCAAGTCTGCTCTCTCTGGGCTGTGCCTCTGGCTTTGGGGCTGCAGCTCTGCTCCCAGGACAGGGTCTGCTCTCTCTGGGCTGCTTCCTCTGGATCTGGCACAGCTCTGCTCCCCAGCTTAGCTTGGGCCCCTGCTTTCTCCTTAGCTCGGCCCCACTCTGTCTGACCCAGGCAAATCCAGCTCACACGGAGGACGGGACCTCCCTGGCCTCCTAACTCCCTGATTAGCCTGCCCACCCTGTCGTTCAGGCTGACCTAGAGCATTGGCCTCTCCCCATTGTTCCAGAGGTCTATCAGTCTCAGGGTCCTGATTTCCCATAGACCCTTCCCCTTTTAGTACTGGGAGCTAGCAACCAAAACACCCCCACTGAATGTTAGTGAGGGGGCAACAGTCCCCTTACACAAAGTACTCATATTATCTGTCCCATCAGATATACTTCCACCCCCCTCTTATCATGGAGTGTGGGGGGAGAGAGAGGGAGAGATTGCTTTCTAACACCTTCACTGCTCCTGATACAAATGCCCATTCAAATAAATGAAGCATCAGAACATGCTGCCCCCCCCACACACACACACTCGGGCTCCACTGGGAAGTGGGTGCCCCAGCCATTAACAGAGCTGGTTTCATCCTTCAGCATTAATGAGGCTGATCGTTAGGCAATTCCTAAATTAAATACATGAAATCATCCTGCCTGGGCTTGCTCACCCCCTCAAGTTGCCACCCCTCTTTGCCCCACCTCTCTTGGCTTCTTCAGCCTGCCCCTCACCCCCTCCCTCTGCTCCCACAGAGGGCTTTGCTCTTAGGATTTCCTCAGGAAGGAATTCCTGTTCGTAGCCAAAAAAAACAGCAAAATAAATGGGTCTGGTCAGAAAACAACCAACCACCACCATTGCCATCTTTCCAAGTGCTGCAGCACCCGCAGCAGGGACTTGGAGACATTCCTAAGGACTGTTCTGTCCACTCCCGACCCTAGAGATTACAAGCCTCTGTTTCCCTAGATCCCTAAAGCATCAAATTTCTCTGACAGCACTAAAGAAGAACTCTGCTTTCTTTGGACCCTCGGGCTCTGGCCCTGAAACAGATCATGCTATCTAAGAATTTGCTACTGCATTTAAATGGAGCGTGTATCATCCAGCATAGGTATGGCCCCCATCTCCTTAGTATCTGAGCACCTCACAGTCTTTGAGGTATTTAGCCTCAAGACACCCCTGGGAGACAGGTCAGTGATATTATCCCATTGGACAGATGGGGAACAGAGGCACAGAGAGAGTAAAGGCCAGATTTTTAAAAGGTATTTAGGTGCCTAGCAGAATTTTCAAAAGCATTTAAACACCTACCCCACATTGAAATCAATGGGTGCCTAGATCCCTTTAGGAATCTGACCCTAAGCAACTTGCCCCAGGTCAGGCAGGAAGTTGGAGGAAAGTTGATCCTGGATTCCCCAAACACCAGGCTAGAGTGCTAACCACCACATTCTAGCCCCCGCTCTGCCAGTGCCTTGCTGTATATCTATGGGAAAGTCACGCGGCCCCTCTAACATGGGGAGATCGCTCGCCCCGCAAGGCTGTTGAGGACTAGTACTGGCAATGTGCTCTGAGAGCTTTGGCTGAATGGCAACTGGAGCCCTTCGAAAAACAGAGACTTTGTCTCAAACATTTTCCTGAAAAACGGGTCCGTGGCTTCCCTTGAAAAACGTGAAATCTGGGTGTTTTCCTACCAGCTCTAAAGGGGCTAGCCTCCTTCGCTCTGCACCTCGCGTCGTCACTCCCACCACCAGCGCCACTCTGACACGGCACCGTACACACCCGCTGTGCGTTGGTGGCAGCGCCAAGAGAGAAGCAGGCCCAGTCAGTGCAAAGTATTGTTATTAACATAGGCAGAGCCCAAGAGCAGTGTAAAGAAGCCTTAAAGTGACTGGAAATGCATATTAAGGTCCCTGTAGACTGCCAGAACGATGCAAAAGGGCCTGAGCGTAAATGAGAATCAGGCCCAGTATGTATCACTTGCTATTACCGTAGGGATAAATCCTGCATTGCCCTGGCAGGCACAGAAGGGCCGGGAGACAGAAGAACAGCTACCGTTCCATACAGAGGTGTGGATTTACAGCTACAGAGCTGCCTGGGGACAAGTTGCCTTCCCACCCGCCAACCCCAATATTCCGGCCGGTTGCAGGATTTGACCTCTACATTTTGCCACTGTCAAGCATCTCAGCTAGTCCATATGCCTCTACAGCTCGCACATAAGCTAGAGCTCAGGAGAGACAGTCAGAGAAGCTGGCCTGGTTGTTCAGGACAGGAAAAAAAAAAAACCCAAGAGAAGACAGGAGGTAGAATGGCTGACTTGGAGCCTGTCAGTCCTGGGCTGCATGGATCTCAGCCAAGATAGAGCTCTCTGTTTATTCTTTCAGAGGCTGAACTGCTCTCCGAGGGGGTCATACATCCCACCCAGCTCCCAACTTTGGAGTTTTGCTCCAGAGCAGCAGCAGGAAAGGCCTTTGCTGATGCAATAAATAAATAACTGATAGGTCTATTTTTAGCTGGCCTACAGCTGGGTGAGTTTTATTTTTAGTGTTTAACATGAAGCCCTTGAGGTGAGGGGCAGAGAAGAAGAGAAGGAGGCGGCGCCCTGGAAAAACGAGAGGCATGCAGCTCCGGGAGCCAAATTTTCCATTGCTTACTTTAACCCCAGCCAGTATGTGCAAAGAGAACTCATAACTATCCAGACAGCCCACAGAGCTGCAGGCCAGGCAAACAAGGTATGTTCCTGCCTGGAGTTTAACCTGAGGTTGGGCCACATTTCCTCCACTCTGGCTTCTACCCAGATGTTAAAATAAAAAGTGTATTATATTTGCCCATAGGTTAACAACACTGTTTTATGTGCTGGAAGGATAAGGGGCAAAATTCTCAGCTGGTAGAAATGAAGGAAACTCCCCTGGATTAAATGGAGCTGAATCTATTTATCCCAGCAGTGGCTTTGGCCCATGGACATTGTGAGCCTATTTATGCTCTCATATTGGTGTAAATCAGGAGCAGCTCCCTCCCATGTAAAACTGGGGGAAGAGAGGAGATTCAGACTTTGTATAAGATACTAGGTGGTAAAAATGTTACTGTAGTGAGAGATGCAAGGAGTCCTGGAGAAGAGTCCGAAAAAACCCACAAAGTTTGGGCCTACATCTCAGTATTCCCAATGGACGGGAAAGAGGGGCTGGAACTGGGATTTTGCATATCCCCATCCCTATAATGGGTCACTCACTTATGTATGAAACAGAACGCAAAGTCTGAGGATTTTCAGACCTGTGGTTCTGTGAGCAGATCCAGGGCTCATCTCTACTATTAACTAACTTCCTATACCTCACAATTACAGCCACTGCAAACATTTTGTTCCAAATCCCAAACCATGCCAAACGCAGACCAAAACCAAGACGTGTCAGCCTCTTGAGCGAACTTGGGCAGACGGAAGACAGAAGAGCAGAAAAAACATCTTGAAATCCACTACAAAGATTTATCTGGGAAACATTTAGATATTACACTGATGGGTGCCACAGAAAACCCTAAAATGAAATATCTAAGAGAAGATTAACACATTCTTGCTGGGAGGAGCAGATTAGAGGGGAGAATTGCAGCGGATGATGCAGTATAACAAGGTTAAAACCTTCAGACCTGCCTGTCCCCACCCCTCATACTGTTTGGGACAGGGAGAGAGTGATTCTCTCTCTTCCCAAGAGCCAGACAACAGTTATGTAGAGGTCAGAATGCTCCTGTGAGGTACAAGGGCCCAACTCTTGCTCTGGGGGAAGCCTCCCCCACATACATGCTTACTCTTCCTTCAGGGTTATAAAGGAGTGACTTGGTGATGCTCCAGGGATTGGCTCGCTCGTTTGGCCCCTCTGTCTTTGCACAGCACCTTACTGCCTGCCCCCCAGTCTGCACAGGATAACTCCTATTCCCTCGCCCTGAACGAGGCTTGCACAATAGTGAGAACACTCCAGCAGCACCCTGAACCCAGGGGTGCACCCAGTATATATCACCAGCACTAGGCTCCCTGAGAGCCCCTCTGCTCAATGGTTTCCACTCAGCCCAAGGAAAATGGAGAGAACACTTTGCAGAAGAACTTGGGTCTAGAAAAGGAGTGGGGTTCTGACCCTCAGTCTGATAGGCCATAAGGAAGTGATGATGGCTATGGGTTATGAGGCTTCACCCCCTTCCGCACCCTGTCTGGCTAAGGTACTTACATGGCCCCCATTACTGTAGTGTCTGAGCGCCTCACAATCTTTAGCATATTTACCTCACAACACCTCTGCAAGGCAGGGCAGGGCTGTTATCCCCATTGTGCAGATGAGGAACTGAGGCACAGGGAGACCAGACTTGCCTGGTCACACTGAAAAGCTGGGGTGGATCAAGGAATGGAAGCCAGGCCCCAGGCTAGCACCTATCCTGCTCATAACCCCTCCTCCCACTCCCTTCATCTCCTGACTGCCAGGAACTGTTCGTTAGCGCCTGCTGCTCTGCATTCTGTACTGAGCATGGCCCCTCACCTGCCACAGTGGGGTGAGGTGCTGAATGGCTTTCCTCTCCTAGGAGCTCCTACAAACCACTAACTAGGCCAGAACGACTTCCCTATCCAGAAAGGACCCTAGCTGACCTAGGAATAATTCCCTGCAATGGCTGAAGAGCAGACAGGGTGCACACCCACCCGAGGGGAATTCGGCTACATGACCTCAGAAGCGGACACCAGACAATGCCTCAGGGGGCACGAAGGGGTCACACAGAGTTGTGCTCCTCCTTAACCACCAGCTCATGCTTCAAAAGAGGAAAACCCTGGGTTTCATTCCCCTCCCCCCTTGCCAATTTAAGGGTTGACATTAACACCATAAGGCACAGTCAGGAGCAACGTTCCAAAAATAGCCATTTGTTTTCGGGTGCCCAAGTGGAGATGCCTTGGGCCTGATTTTCAGAAGGGCTGAGCACCCACAGCTCCCACTGAGTTCATCTGGTGTTCTGGGTGCTCGGCAATCAATCAGCATTTTACAAACGGGGAAACTGAGGCACAGAGAGTTTAAGGGACTTGCCCAAGGTCACACAGTGAGTCAGTGGGCAGAGGCAGGAAGGAGAGCCAGGTCTCCAGACTCCCAGTCTTGTGTTTAAATCGCAAGGTTACTCTGCTATCCCTTTAGTTTCGCCTTTATTCTACCTCCACCCCAGATAGTCCACTGGATAGGCCCATACATCTGGCCAAGCAGAACTGAGTGCAGCTTCCTCCAGAATCATGCAGTGCTGTGCCAGGCCCATCCAGAAGGGGGTGCTACACAGCAACATCAGGCGCTTTTTGCTTATTCCTAGGACCTATGCGTGCTCATTTCTCAGCATTCCCTGGCAGAGACTGCACTGCAATTTGCAGACCCAATTATTTTCGTCCCAGAGGACAAACAAAAATAGATGAGACATTTGTTCTCAGGCCTGAGATCAAAGCCCCACAATTCCGGGATGCGATTCAGATCGCTGCACTGCTTCTAGACTGGATCCAGAACTGTCCTAAAGTCCTTGTCCTAAAGTCTCAGACATGTGGGTTAGAGCAGATGCTATGGTTGGGGCCCATCTCCAATTTATAAAGCCTTAATATTTACCAAGTACATGAATTCTAATGAGGACCTATGGTTCAAGGACATAAAATCCATGGTGGAGTTTGGTAACGTTACAAGTTGAAGGCTCAGTTCAGCAAAGGACTTAAGCAAGTGCTAAATGTCCAACTGAAGACAGCAGACTTAAGTGCCTTATTGAATGGGGAGGGACTTACACTCATGCTTAAATGCTGTGCTGAACAGGGATCCAAGAGAGGCACTGCATACAATGGGAGTTTCGCAGGCCAGTTTCTCCTCCCTCGGAGAGACGTGAGCCAAGAACCTGAGACCCTGAAACATACACAGTTTACACAGAGAACAGAGCGCATGTCTGAATCTCTGTGAAGAGCCTGAATTGCGGAGCTGCCTTGCTTAACGCCTGCCATTAGTGGAGCAGCATAAACAGTTATGAAAGGGAGAACTGTGAGCCGGATGTTACCCCACCATAATAAACGAGAGGCAGGGAAACCAGCAGGCACCTTTATTGGCTGAAATCAATGGAAGCTTTGCCTGAGTAGAGCAGCATCAAACCCCATTGGACAGATTTTGAAAAGAGTTTAGCTCTTAGCTAAGCACCTAAATGAAGTGGCCCAAATCTACAGACATGAGCCATACCCAGCAACTCCCACTGAGAACAAAGGAGAATTCACCTGCTGTTGAGAATCAGGGGGGGATTCCATGAGGTGGCTAAATGGGAGCTGAGCTCTCTTGAAAATACCTGGCCCTAGCTATATTCCGGCTGCTTTCACTGGTGGTGAACAAGCCTCCATTTCTCACAGGCCACTGAACATCCCCTTGCCAGCTTCCCCCTTGCTTCACATACAGCCACTTACCTGCTCAAGAATCTCTAAAGCTACCGATTTTAAGGTGATCGTATTTTGGCCATTAAAAACTGGGCCACACCAACTAATAAGGGAGGGACTAGAGACTGCCCAACCTTCCCCATTAGCTGCCAGGTCCCCATTAGCTCAGATGCCAGGAAAGATAATCAGAACAATTTTTCCCCTCTCACCTCTGATGCCCTGTAAGAAATTAAACTGTGGCTTCAAAAGTTACTCATTTTAAAGAGCTCTCAAGAGGAGCAAGTGGAGGAGGGAGAGGGGATTCCATACTTGGAGATTAAAGAGACAGACTAATTAGCATCGCTTGGAAAGAAGCCAAGCTAGAAGAGACAGGGCAGAAGTTCCTGATAGATGAGCTCAGTGGTATGCCCAGCTGGAGGCTTCTTCCCAGCCCTTCCATAACACCAAACCAACAGGAAACAGAATGGAATCAACAGGCAGTAAATTTAAAGTGGGTAAGAAGAAGAATTTATTTGTGGAGCATGTGAACTCCCTGCCACAGGATATTATTGAGACAATGAGATTGGGCTCTAATCTAGGGACTTTTTTTTAGCTGTGTCTGGTGGAGCACCGAGCACAACACCAGGTCTTAGCAACTGATAACAGGTCAGCAGGATTCAAAAAAGAGACTAGTATGAATAAAAAACAGCATCTGCTTGTGACATAGCCAGGATAGCAATGACTGAGGCTAACAGTCCACATGCTTCAGGGCATAAATGAGTTCCCAGCTGAGGGGTGAGGAAGATAATTCCTGACCCCACCACGACGGTATAAATTGCACACTTAGGTGTCTTATGGCCAGGTTACTCCTCCCACTAAAGCATCCTGCACTGACCACCATTGGGTGTTTGCAACGTAGCATGGGCCATATTCCTAAATGCAGTACCAGCACAGACCCTCCCTTCACCCTGAGTCCCCAGTGTTTTCTTTTATGCTTGTCTCGATTATCCTTGGCATAAGCTTTTGTGGATAAAACACCACTTCTTCAGATGCATAGAGTGAAAATTGTTTTACCCACGAAAGCTTATGCCCAAATAAAGCTGTTAGTCTTTAAAGGTGCCACCAGACTCCTTGTTGTTTTCGTGAATACAGAATAACACGGCTACCCCGATACTTTATTATCCTTTTCCTTCCTTTGTCCTCATTCCCATGCTCCCACCTTATTGTCTGCTCCTCTGCCCCCCTCCTCGGTTTTCATCTATTTTCTCCTTGACTGTGCTCCTAGTGCTGCCCTGGGATGTTCACAAGGCACATGTGCACTGGCTTCCCACCCTGACTCTGACAGTCACTCCTGTAACTGCAGCTCTGATACAGAGCAGCGCAAGGTGTCTCGGTAACCAGCACTGCGTGTGGTGTGCAGCTGCAAGGAGTGATCCAGCAGTGCAGGAGGTGGGGACAGGCAATGGGCACAGGTGCTTTTCTGAACCAGCAAGAAAGAGATGATTTACATTACTATGGCACCGGGAGGCCCCAGCCAAGATTGGAGCCCCACAGTGCTACGCACTGAACAGATACATGGTGAGAGCCAGTCTAAACAGACAAGACAGACAAAGGATGGGAGAAAGATTATCCCCATTTTGCAGATGGGCAACTGAAGCAACCGAGAGACCTGCCCAAAGCCATATAGGCGGTATTGGCACTGGGAATTGAACCCAGATCTCCTCATTCCCAGACCAATGTCTCTTTCAAGGTATTCCCAGAAAAAATTAGCCATATGATCAACCTGGCCAGAGTCAATCATTCTCCATGTGTCCATCACCAGCAAAGGCATCGCTGATACTACATGGCAAGGGCCTCAAAGAGCACAATTCTTACAGAAGACAGACAATTCTCACACAATTTCAGCTGCCTCCAAACCCAAGCTGAAGTCTCAGCAGACTGACAACTGGAGGGATAGGCTCATACGTTTCCAGTCCAGAAAGAACCATTATAATTATTTGTATTGCAGTAGCACCTAAGACCCCCAGTCCTGGACCAGGACCCCATTCTGCTAGGTGCTGTACAAACAGAACAAAGACGATCATTTAGTCTGACCTCCTGCATAACACAGGCCATAGAATTTCACCCAGTGATTTCTGCATCCAGCCCTATCACTTGCAGTTGAATTATAGCATCTCTTTTAAAGAGACATTCAGTCTTTCAGGAATTCAAGTGGTTGGGGCATGAATGCACTCAGACTGTGACAGAGGTTACTTGACTTCTACCAAGTCACAAGATCTCCATTACCACACCATGCTGTAGTGCTGCTCAGGCCTGACACCCATGGGGCTTAAAGCCTTTTGCAATGCTGCCGTGAAATACGATCTGTACATGCAAGCAGTTGGGAGGATTTAACACTACAGGAGATCATTGAGAAAAATAGCTTGGGAAGTTTCAAAAGCTATAAATCAGGACAGTGTCTCCCAGCAGGGGCTCTCAGTATAAAGAGACAGAGTCACTGCTCTCCATAAGGGGCACCGCACCTTTGGAATTCACCTTCCTCCTCTCTCCCTGGCTCTCAAATAGGCCAAATCTGAATGCCAGGGCAAGCTGCTAGGCCCCTCTCTTGTGGAGGGAGGGATGATCAGGGTGTGACTTTCCTGGGGTATTGTCCATTTCATATTTTGGGGGGTGGTCAATTGCTGGCTCAGGGAAGTGGCTGATTTTTTTTTTTTATGTTAAAGACACTTAGGGCCCAGGATAGAGGCTTTTTGCTGGTTATAAATCTAAAAACATCAGTCAATCTGCACGGGGACTCACTGGGACAAAAAAGTCACAGCAGCTGTCAATCCTTCTGGAGCAGAAGCCGAGCCAGAGGCACATCATTGGGCTGGAAGAAACACTCACACTAGCGCAGGATTGAAAAACTGGGTGCATTACGTGGGAGGAGGGAACCTCTAGAATCGGCCACTGTCAGAGGCGGTGCACCAAGATGCACCATACATCTGTTCCAATGTGCCACTCCTGAAGTTCTGGTTACTACCCACAACCCAGTAGCTGCTATTAAACTTCATTTAGAGAGTTCGCTGATAACTGCATAGCTTCCTCATCAGTATAGACATCAGCATGATTCATTCCGCTTATTCCACAAGTATCTGGCACCTATTTTAAGAGTGACATGACTGCACCCTAGAATAATATACATTTATGGGCTCTGAGCTAGCATCACACCATTCGGTCACAATCAATTCACACCCTCTGCAAACCAGCTGTAATAAAACTTTTATTCCAGGTGACCCACAGGGGAAAGCCACTGGTTTCTCCGGCTGGAAGGCAGACCCACACTGCTTTTTCAGCAGCAGTTTCTTTCCTCTCACTCACGTCTGGTTCAAGTTATCATGTCCGAGTCAGCAGCTGAGACATGCATATTCCAGCTCACAGGGCACCACACTCCCGCCAGCCAGAGACAACAGCACCCATTGTAATGTGCCCCTAGCTTGCCAGATGCCTACATGGATTGGGTCAGGCATGTGATGACCAGATTCAGTGAATGAAGACTGATTCCTCTGTCTCTCACCTAGATGTGTGGTTATCCTCCCTGGGATACACTATGCTACGTACTCTATAACTGTCTTTCTGTACCTCCGCTGGTGCTCAGTTTTCACCCTGTAGCCTATCGGCTGTGAGTCTTGGTCATTGTTATTAAATGGCCTCTGTATGTCATTCATCTGCTTGGGCAGGCAGAAGTTAAAGGTCCCAAGCCAGGTTCTCAAACACCAGCCTCCACATTAGGACCTGCAAACTCTGGATGTAAATAATTGCCAGTGCAATTTTGCACCAGCAATGACTTGCAGCCACAGTTCATGTCATTCAGACACCTCAGCCCCGACAGCACCCACAAACCAGTGGTGGACCTAAAGCTCTTAAACTGTGGGACAAAATTCCACCTGTGTTTATTAGTACCCACAATATTGCAGGTGCAAAAACAAAGTCTTGATAAAGGCCAGACTGAAAAATATGACCCCCGGGGTACTTTCCAGCCACCCTGGTCTTCTGACCAGCGTTTCTCCTCTCTCTCAAACTAGCACCACTCTCAAGAGCCAGGGGCAGGCGGGGGCTATTTGTACCTGCTGCCAAATTTCCTAACACACAGCCACTCTCATTGCTGGACAGTTTGAGCTCAGGTGCTCTGAGAGTAGGCAAAGGAGGCCTGAACCACACAGGTCTCTCTGCCATGTGGTTTGAAATGCTTGCATAATATCCCTGAGCCAGCTGATAAGGCTGGCCACACACAGGTCAGTCCCATTCTTCCCTATCAGCGATCTGATTCCTTCGCCCCTGCGGTGTTTGTTACCCGGCTTGTTCTGTTAATAATACAGTACCTTAGTCAGGGAAGCAGCTACCAGATCTCTCTCCACATTAGGGTGTGTGTATCTTTGTGAGGGGGTATCTGTATGTGTACGCACTGGTGTGTCTCTCTCCCTGTAGCATGTGTCTATGGATAGCACATCTGTGTACGTGTGTTGTGTATGCTGTGTGTATAGCGCATGGCTCTGTGTGTCATAGTGTGTCTCTCTGCCTGTAGCGTGTATCTGTGAATAGCATGTCTGTGTACGTGTGTTGTGTATGCTGTGTGTACAGCGCATGGATCTGTGTGCGGTGTGTGTCTCTGCTTGTAGCACGTGTGTCTGTGTATTGTGTATGCCTGTGTGTATAGCATGTAGCTCTGTGCATGGTCGTGTGTCTCTCTGCCTGTAGCATGTGTGTGTTGTGTATACCTGTGTGTATAGCGCATGGCTCTGTGTGTAGTGCTGTGTATTTGTGTGTGCGTGACTCTGCATACCTGAGAGTGTGGGTCTCTGTCTTCCCGGTTGCATGTGCACCTGTGGCTAAGACGTGCCTGTTGCCTTGCGAGATAGCATGTGCCTGTGTGGTGTGGGGTGCGTCTGTGTGAGGCCGTGGGTTTTTTTATGTGCCTCTGTGCAGCTGGCCTCAGGTCTCTCTTCCCGCAGCATGTGCGGACAGGTCGCCCATGGGCCAGCGCCTGCACAGCGTGTCCCGTGGCGTGGGTGCGAGGGCGGCGAACGTGGCCGGAGGGCGAGGTGTCCCCCCAGTGGCCTGGGCCCTGCGTGGCTCAGAAGGGCCGGGAGTGGGTCGCGCGTGGAAAGCCGCCGTGCCGGGGAGAGGGAGCCAGCGCGAGCAGAGCTGAGCGGGAAAGCTCAAACAGGCCAGGGCGTGAGCCCCGGGGCCGGCCTGAGCCGGCAGTCGCCCCAAGTACCGCGGGGAGAGCGGGCTGGGCAAGGGGCGGAGCGCTGGGAGGCCGCTGGCAGCAAACATCCCGAGCCGTCAGCTCACCACTTCCTCTGGCTGCTGCGAAACTTCTCAGGCGGCGGCGGCGGCGGCGGCGCGGGACTGTGGCAGGGGCAGCGCCCCGGGGAGCGGCAGGTAAATTGCTGGCGGCCGTGCCGGGGCGTGTGGACGTAGCCGCGGGGCGCCCTCCCCGGTCCCAGCGCGGGGTGCTCCGGGGAAGCGACTCCCCGTTGGAGCGCTTGGTCACCGCGCCCTGTGCACACAGACGGCGGGCTGGCGGAGCGAGCAGCCTGCTTAGCCCTGTTGCTCTGGGACCCCTTTTATCCAAGGCGCGCTCCCGGGGCCGGGCGGACATCACCGGGAGCTAGCTAAAGTACTGTTCTCCTTTGGCTAAAGGGAAACTGAGGCACGGCAGCGGCGCTCAGGGGTTTCCCTGAGGTCCCCAGCGCCGGAACCCAGCACGTAGCCTGAGCGCCCTGTCTCGGATCTGTAAACAACACTGAACTTATGCAGCGGGCGCCAGCACTGTGGTCCAGCCCATAGGGCACTCGATTGGGAGGCAGGAGAGCTGGATCTGCCATTGGCCTTGGCGAGTGACCTTAGGCACATTACTTCACCGCTCTGTGCCTCAGTTTCCCCACTCCATTTGCTGGTCAGCTCTATTCCACTATAAAATCTTTGGGCCAGGGACTGTGTAGGGTGCCCAGCATGATGGGGCCTGGAGCTTCATTAGAGCCTCTGGCTGCTACTGGAATCCAAGTAAATAATAAGAAGCTGCTGGTGCTCTGGATTCTGCGCTGTTATTTAGCTGTGAGCTTGGAAAGAGCCATGCACAGGAGAGTCAGAAAGTGACAGCTGCCTTTCCTGAGCACGGTACTGGGAGGGTGGGAGGTAGGTTAGCTTCATTGTTAAAGTGGCACATGC
Organism: Natator depressus; assembly: GCF_965152275.1. NCBI lineage: Eukaryota > Metazoa > Chordata > Testudines > Cheloniidae > Natator > Natator depressus. Next base: position 49,032,462 of record NC_134241.1, on the reverse strand, counting down.
TGAACCTCTCAGCACAATTGCCCTTGTTTATAATGAACAGCTCCGGGGTTCCTGACTTGGTATTGCCCTGGAGCTGTCTCCACTATGAGCAGTTCAGACAGCAGGGGACACACCCTCTCCCCTCTGTGAGCTGGCCAAAGGGTCTCCTCCTAATTCCAACAGGAGTGACACTGTATCCCCCATATCCGCCTGGGCCCTTCTCCCATTCCAGTAGCTGGAGCTGAGAGAGGTATGGAAACTGACATGAGCTGTGAAGTAGAGTTTCTTTCTAAATAAAATTTCTTGAGTTATAAAAGGCAAGGGGGATCTCTCCCAGACCTCAGATGCCTTTGCTGGGAGCTGAGCCTGGTGTAACAGGAATCTTTGACCCACAGTTATTACAAACGTTCTTTACATTGGCTGTGCCAGTCAGAGGACCTATCTGGCCTAACCTATATAAAGGACACCAGCCTGCTGTCCTGCAGGGATCCTAGTTCAAGACTCAACTCATACTCAGGTTCTTTGATCTTATCTCTCGACTTTGAGTAAGGCTTTTGATACTATCTTGCATGACCTTCTCATAAAACAAACTAGGGGAAATGCAACCTAGATGGAGCTACTATAAGCTGGGTGTGTAACTGGTTGGAAAACAGAGAGTAGCCTTCAGTGGTTCACACTCAAGCTGGAAGGGCATATCGCAAGGGGTCTCATAGGGATCAGTTCTGAGTCCGGTTTTGTTCAATATCTTCATCAGTCATGTAGATAGTGGCATAGAGAGTACACTTATAAAGTTTATGGATGACACCAAGCTGGGAGGGGTTGCAAGTGCATTGGAGGATAGAATTAAAATTCAAAAATGATCTGGACAAACTGGAGAAATGGTCTGAAGTAAATAGGATGAACTTCAATAAGGACAAATGCAAAGTACTCCACCTAGGAAGGAACAATCTGTTGCACACATCCAAAATGGGAAATGACTGCCTGGGAAGGAGAACTGTGGAAAGGGATAGAGTGGTGGGGGGGTTTATAGTGGATCACAAGAGAAATATGAGTCAACAGTGTAACACTGTTGCAAAAAAAAAAAGCAAACAAACACTCTGGGATGTATTAGCATGAATATTGTAAGCCAGGGGTTCTCAATCAGGGCATATGTACCCCTGGGGGGTACACAGAGGTCTTCCAGAAGGTACAATAACTCCTAGATATTTGCCTAGTTTTACAATAGGCTATATAAAAAGCACTACCAAAGTCAGTACAAACTAAAATTTCATACGACTTGTTTGCTCTATATACTATACACTGAAATATAAATACAATATTTATATTCCAACTGATTTATTTTATAATTATATTGTAAAAAGGAGAAAGTAAGCAATTTTTCAGTAATAGTGTGCTGTGACACTTTTGTATTTTTATGTCTGATTTTGTAAGCAAGTAGTTTAAGTGAGGTGAAACTTGGGTAGGCAAGACAAGTCAGACTCCTGAAAGGGGTACAGTAGTCTGGAAAGGTTGAGAGCCACTGTTGTAAGCAAGACACAAGCAGTAATTCTTCTGCTTTACTCTGTGCTGGTTAGGCCTCAACTGGAGTATTGTGTCCAGTTCTGGGCACCACATTTCAGGAAAAATGTGGACAAATTGAAGAAAGTCCAGAGAAGGGGTAACAAAAGTGATTTAAAGGTTTAGAAAACATGACCTGTGAAGGACGACTGAAAAAATTGGATTTGTTTAGTCTGGAGAAGAGAAGACTGCGGGGGTGGGGGTTGGGGGGAGGAGAAGACATAACACTTTTCAAGTACATAAAAGGTTGTTTACAAGGAGATGGGAGGTAAATTGTTGTCCTTAACCTCTGAGGATAGGACAAGAAGCAATGGGCTTAAATTGCAGCAAGGGAGGTTTAGGTTGGACATTAGGAAAAACTTCCTGTCAGGATGGTTAAGAACTGGAATAAATTGCCAAGGGATGTTGTGGAATCTCCGTCATTGGAGATTTTTAAGAGCAGGTTAGACAAACACCTGTCAAGGATGGTCTAGAAAATACTTAGTCCTGCCATGAGTGCCGGGGACTGGACTAGATGACCTCTCAAGGTCCCTCCCAGTCCTATGATTCTATGCTTCCTGGAATGATAGGGGCTGGTCACACTGTGAAGGCAAAAGTGTGTAGGCCCTGTCCAAGGGGGAAGAGGATGGGGATGGGGATGTCTGGCTTCCATTTCTGAGTCCCCCCGCACTACAAAATTTCATTCCCAGTTTACAGCACTGGTGTTCAGGGCAGAGTTTTGTGACATAGTGCTGGACATGCCAGAGCCCAGGCTGCACTGGTGCTTGCATTTATGGCTAGCAGCAGTGCTGCAGAACAGATACAAAACATTGTGTTGACCAGGCCTCTGGGGCTGATCCGGGAGTAGCTTGGTGCACCGGAGAGGTGCAGCCATCTCTAAGCCAGGTCATTCATGAAGCAGAGGCAGGGCACCTCAGGCTCCCAAAAGGAGGCTGGAGAGAGACTCGAGAGTTGGGAATAGCAGGAGCAGGGCTGCCAAGCCTTCAGCCAATCTGAGTGGCTAAACACTCTTCAGTGCTTTAGGGTTTTGTTGATGAAAATCTGCCTTTTCCCCCAGGGTACTGGAACATGGGTCAGAACAAGAGCTTTGCTGAGCATGAGGATTTCAGTTCACAGGGAGTCACAAGATCTAGCGATGGGGCTGAGCCATACATTTTAGCTCCAATGTTGGGGGTGGGTGCAAATCCCAAGGCTGCTGGTTCCAGCCAATCTCTAGTTAGAACTTTTATTGTCAGTTTCACACAGACAATTCTCAGAAAGGAGTGATGCCCCACAGCTCCAAGCAATATTCAGCCAAAGCCTCCAAGATTCACAGGGCTGCCACCTCAAATCTTCAAGCAGCCCAGGCTGCCTGGAGAATCTTCCCAAAGGGCTTGCGAGCTTTGGTAAAGCATACAGCAAGCCCAGTCTGAGTTTCAGATCAGTCAGAAAGAAAAATGTAAGCAGAGGAGTTGTGCCAGGTTGATTATACGGCTTTTACAGAGATCTAGCCAGAGCTCACGAGAGCCATCAATTAAATATAGCCTGTGTAGAAACATGGAACCTATTCAAATCACCAGAAAAGCTCTCACAGACTATAGGAAGGAATCATCCCTGTACAGAGATCAGCTAGTATCAAATAGGATCATCAATGCTTATTAGGGCCCTGCTCCTGCAATAAGCTCCATGCAGGTGAATCTCTGCTGGATTGGAGCCTCCAGGCCACGAACAGGAGGTACTAGATACACATGGGGATGGTATTTTATAGCATATTGTGAAGGATAGACCATTTACTAAATCTCATTTTAGAAGTAGTTTTGGACAAAGTTCATTAATAACATTATGAGCATACAAAGTCAGATGGGAACAGTATCATTTTATTGTTGTTTGAATGATTATAAAAAGGGTCAAATTGATCATTGTTCTTTAATTTTATTGCACTATCAGTATCTACATACATAGATTGTGTCTGGGCCTGTGCATGCTTCTATGGTTAAATTTTCAAAATAGTTTCACTTTTAATCTCATGTTTTTAAACATTCATAACTTGCCAAATCATTCACCTTTGGGGAGAAAATTATCTACGCTTGGCTTCTGTCTGATTTTTTCAGAGGGGCAGGGGAGGGAAATTTGATCAAAATCCCTTGAGCCGTTTGTGAGCTCTGGAAGAGTGAAGGGAATATACTATTCACCATTTCAAAAACATCCTAACCAGGCTTTCTTAGGTAATGTTACAAGGAAACCGGCTGAATGTGAAACTTGCACTGAGCATGAGTAATGAAACATTTCCTTAAGTCTGCAGATATGCACTGAAAAATAGCCCCAGTACATAGGTGTGGCAAGTTAAGTCCATGTTGGTCCAATCAAAGAACTTGCAAGTGTAACATCGACAGACCCTGGTTGTTGTCGGGCAGGATCGAACCAGGGACGTCTGGAGCTTAGTGCATGAGCCTCTACAGCATAAACTAAAAGCCAACTGGCTGTTACCTAAGGCTGTAGAGCAGACTCATTTTCCCTCTCTCTCTTAAGTGGTCTTGGTGCCACTAGATGGGACAGAACACCACACCCAGAAGATGTGGGTGTTATCCAAGCTCTTCTGGTGAAGTCAGCAGAGCCATGTACCATGTTTAGTCATTTTGACCCCTGAAAAGGGGAAGGAAGGGAATACCACCAGATCAGAATGCTAGCGCTTTGCACCAGTGTAACGGTGCAGCAGGGCAATAGAGGTTAGGCCTTGTCTACGTTAAGAAAACGTGCGTCAGTGCAAGTGCATTGATCTGGCCTCGTCTATATAGAGACTTAGTATGTGGCAAGCCAGGATGTAAATCTACAGTGCTCTAGCCCACTACATACTAACTGGCCACATGAAATCTGCTACCATGCCCCAAAAGTTCTGTAGTGCGCTTTGACCTTTTAGTACACAGTAATAGGGCCCACACGGTCAATGCACAACAAGCTAGTTTGTGTAGATTTACACCCTGGCTTGCCATGGACTAAGTCTCTGTGTAAACAAGCCCTTACACTGGTGCAAACTCCAAATGCAGGCAGGTTGTTCTCGCACAAAGTGGGACACATAGTGTAGCTTTTTGATAAATTACCCAATTGGAGTATGTAAGTCCCACTTTGGGGCAGTACAGCCCCCCACATCTCCATCATGGGTTTGCAGTCGTGTTAACTACATCCATGCAGTTACACCAGGGCAAAATTTTTCTTAAATGTAGGCAGGCTCTTATATGTATATATTTCAGAGAGTCACAGATTCCAAGGCTAGAAGAGACCATTGTGAATATCTAGACTGGTCTCCTGTATACCACAGGCCAGAGAACTTCTCCTGCTCCCTCCCCCAATTATTTCTAGAGCAGAGCTTTTAGAAAAACAGCCCATCTTGATCTAAAAATGGTCAGTGATGGAGAAGAATTCATGATGACCCTTGGTGAATTGTTCCAGTGCAGGGCATGGAATTGCTCAAGCCATTACCCTCCAGATTTTAAGTTTTCTATTTTCTTCCAATTCCCCTCCCTTAAAAACAGCTACCCACCTCGAGGACATTAAATATACAAAGTGTCAGCATTGTGAGAACAAGCACTCAAAAGTCACCATATTCCACAAGTTAAAGCCTCAGTTCTGCAAAGGAATCCAGACAAGCCTGCGAAGAGTCCCGGTGAAATGAGACATAAGAGCATGTCTGAATGGATCAATTTGTAGGATCAGGGCTTGAGGTTGCTGCAGTCCTATGAACTTGGCCACATTACACAGATGTAGTGCTTTCCAGTCCTTTTCCCATTGTTCAGTGTAAATCTTAAACTTCTTTTTTAAAATATATGTTTACTACAAAATATACAGGATGTGGCCAACTCGTGTTGCCGGAACAACTTTTATAATTTTAAATTTCCTGACACTTTTAGTGCTTGATCTTGCAACCTTTGCATAGTATCAATGCTAATTATTTTGGTTTTGTAGGTCCAAGTTGTCAAATGAAGATCTCTAAAATTAGATGCCTAAATCCACATTGAAGTACCTAAATAAGTGACTTGATTTTCAAAGGTTCTGGGCACCTGTCGCTAACATTAACTTTAATAGGAGCTGCAAGTGCTCAGCACCTGGTGGGGGGGGGGAGAAAGAGTGTCACATCCTTTATTTAGGAGCGTAACTTTAGACAACTAAGTTTGACAATTTATATACAAGAGACAAAAACACAAACATGTCCTATTGATACATCAAGTAGATGCCTAAAGCTCTGGTTGCAGCAAATTCTTCAAGTTACAACAAACTTTTCTCTGACTCATTCCTATTCCATGCCTAGTGCCGGGAAAGGGTCATTATAATGCACTCATTTCTCTCTTCCATAACTGCTTTACAAGTGAACTAAGTGGCTCTCCTAAAATCAGGGCTCTGATTGCATTTGCACAGTATCTGCTTGTACCATCCTCAGCTCTAATCAGTTCTGACACCCTCCCAAAAAAACTCTGACTATCCAAATGAATCAGTCCGTAGCGCCTCCTCCTATTCCAGCCCTGAGCACTCAAGAGACAGCTCCTCAGTCCCAACTTGCAGCACCCTCTGCTCCTCCAGACGTGGGCCTGGAGCACCAGAAGAAAGTCAGTCACATCAAACTTCCCTGCTCGTTTGAAAGGTTCATACGCGGGGCTCTGTGCAACAAACCCCTTCTGGCTGAATGGGGGTGTAGACTAGTGAGGCAAACCCTTCAGCATCCTTACTGACAAGGCTGTTTGTGATCTGAGCGTTGCCAGCTCTAAACTGAAATTTCATAGCTAGGGATGCAAAAAATTTTCAGTGAGCCCCCCCAGTTATTGCACTAACAATCTTCATCTACAGAGCAAAAGGCAACAGGGGCCCTAAATAATCATTTAAAGTTAGTTGTGTATCAGACTTAACTGAGGGTCAGATTGGGACTCTGGCAACAAGGCCTTACAGGTGTGGAAAGCCCCCCTACTGCCCTGGGCCAACTACCTGTGTTCCTAGTAGCTGTGTGAGGAGAGAACTTCCGCCTCCACCTCCCACAATGAATCACCAGCACAACTGAGCAGGCACAGAGGGTGGAAGTTATTTACACCTCACCAGATCCAGGGCTGATGCATGTTACTTCCCCTTCAATTAAGGGGGAGAACCACAATGTGGCTTGTGGTCTGCTCCTCAGGCTGCACAGCTGTGCACTGCCCCTTACTCAGGGCTTGTGGCAAGAAATTAGGGTCCATTTGGGCTAGACATTTTACACACACGTTAAGAGTCACGTTCAGTTTATTCAGCTATGTTTTAAAGGGGAAAGACAGCCATGGCAACATTATAAACAGCTCTGCTTTTCTGTAACCAAGTAATTACAATTTAAAAAAGAAAATTGCAATCCCTGTGACAGGGTCAGGCCAGATGGCTACAGGAGAGTGATAGAAGGTAGGTATTAGCCCCAGATTAATCAGATCCCTTTTCCCTGAGTTAGATAATGGGCGGTTCCAGAACAATCAGGAAGTTGCTGGAACCAATTAAGGCAAGCTAATTAGGACACCTGGAGCCAATTAAGAAGCTACCAGAATCAATTAGGACAGGCAGGCTAATCAGGGCATCTGGTTTTAAAAAGGACCTCACTTCAGTTAGTGAGGTGTATGCGAGGAGCTAGGAGCAAGAGGTGCACAAGAAGCTGAGAGTGAGTAGGTGTGCTGCTGGAGGACTGTGAAGTACAAGCGTTATCAGACATCAGGATAAAGGTCCTCTTAGGGATGGCGGAGAACCCAGGCCTCCCCTCTACTCTGAGTTCCAGGCCAGGGCCCTATGGATTGCTGCTGTCTGTAGTGTCTCCTGTGACAGCTACAACTCCCTGGGCTACTTCCACGTGGCCTCCTCCCAACACCTTCTTTGTCCTCACCGCCGGACCTTCCTCCATCTGGCCTGACCCTGTCACACCTCCTTAAAACTTTCAAGACAGTAAATATAAAGCATCTTGATGCAGGAATTAAAATATACATCCTGTTTTGTCTAAAATTACTTTTCTTGTGGAGTAGAGTATTATGGGAGTCTGACTTCCCGTTTATGGATAAATGGCACTATAGCTTCACACACACACAGAATATCCAGACAAAAACAAGATATTCTGTTTGTTTGTTTTTCAGATTGATTACTATTTTTTTTTTCAGTTCCACAAGGATAAAGTCAATAGGGAAATACAATCAGTTCTAAAAATTATTTACAGGAGCCTCTGGGGGGTGGGAGAAGGGGATGAGTGTTGGGATTTTAATATTTTAAACAAGAGACTCTCACATTTTCCCCCGTGATGCCCCTGTGCAGGAGGGTGGGAATCTAGGCACTCCAGGGAGACAGTGTTGTCTAATAGATAGGGCACTGGTCTAAGACTCAGGAGACATGGGTTCTATTCCCATCTCACCCACTGGTGTGCTGGGTGACCTTGGACAAGTCATGTCACTCTTCCGTGCCTCAGTTTGCCTATCTGTAAAGTGGGGGTGTTGAGACGACTCCTTTGTGAAGCACTTTGAGATCCACGGACGAAAAGTGCTATATACGAGCTAGGTATCATCATTCATTCGTTTTTCCTATTTAAATAAAAAAGGCTCTTTAACAATAATCAAGGAGAGAGGCACCAAAATTGACTGAAGCAACATTTTGCTGCAAGTATTCATTCCCTATTGTAGCTTATTAATGTTATTTATTGTTTCCATTACAGTAGCCCTAGAGGTCCCAACTGAGATCACAGCCCCATTGTGTTCAGCCCTGTACAATCACAATGTACTGAGGGAGTCTCTTCCTCTAGATTTTGGCCCACTGAATTAAATCCAGCTCCAGCCATTTAGGCCTTCACCCTGAAGCAATGGGTCTCGGGTGCACGCCTACAGTTAGGCCTGTAAAGGGTGCACCAGAATCCACAGATGTACCTTGGGTCTATGCCAGACAGGTACGTAAATCCAGATCTGGTTTTTCCATCACTAGGGGCTACTGCCACCATCCATCCCCAGTAGCACAGAAATCTAGGGTGGGATCTTTGCCCAGTTCCAAGTGAGCAAACAGACAGAAGGCAGCTTCGTCTACAACTGCCAGAGGGAAATTCCAGGCTGGATATTTTTGCCCTCCCTTCCTCAACACCCCATATATGGTAGTTTTCCTCTATAGTCTCCTTCTTACCTTGGGCGAGGTATGGGCTGTGATGGAGTGGGCTGTGTACACACGTGTGCCAGTATGTATGGCACATGCGGGGCATAGTGTGCACATGTGTGGGGAGGCATGCAGTATGCAGGTTTTGGCCAGTTTAGTCCCCTCTATAGAACCTAGTAACTGGGGTTGCCCTGTTGCGATCCATCTGGCTTTTGCCAGTAACCCATAGGCGTTGGAAGGCAAGTGGGGACAGTGCATGCCCTGCAGGGACACATGGACAGATACAGGTGTCTAGCTCCTCTCAGTTAGCTTTGCCAGCCATTCCAGTTGTGACACACTGCCTTGGTGCTAGAGGGAAACCCTCCCCCAAGCTCTTTGGGGCTGACGCAGCTCCACTTTACCACCACCCTGCATTGCCAGGCTGTGACACTTCCCTCCCGATGGGAGGGTCCCACAGTAAGACGCAAACATCAGGCATGAAAGTTTGTCCAAAAGGCTGCCCTCGGCCGGATCGTGTCACGGTAAAAGCTCCTCATGGCTGGAATGCAGGGAGGAGGAGGAGTGGTGGCTGGGATGGTGTAATCTGTCTGACTATAGCCTCCTTAGCAACAGTCACTCCACTTGGCAACCCTCGAGGCTGGAAACCGGGGGAGTAGTTGGACACCAGCCTGGTTTGCCTTCTTTTTTCAAATCCTGCTCTACCCATTGCATACTGTTTAATCCCTAGTTGATGTGCTGTGATGCTGTCCACATGCTATACGCCGCTTCCTGCAGCGTAAAGGATCCAGCCCCACTGTGACAAGGGGCTATGGTCATTGTCTGTGGACAAATGAAGGCCAGTTGTGTATTTGTCAGCTAGTCAGTCCACCCAGCCACAGGTGCCCACAGACACTCTGTCTGCTTGGCTAGGGTACATGGGGTGACGTGTTGATTTGGGAAATGCTGCTCCTGAAAGCTTCCAGAAGTGATATCGCTAAGTGAGCCAATCACATTGTGCAAGGCCGTGATGCACTTGCTCCTGGAGGCAATAATAGCTTTCTATGTGCCAAGGTGTAGCAGCAGGGCAGGTGGCCTCATACTTCTACAGAGCCTAAAGAGAGTGTTTTCAGTGTAGCCTGTCTTAAAACATTAATGAATTAAGCCTCATGATCCCCTTGTGGGGTAGAAAAGTAGCACTATCCCCATGTTACAGGTTGGAAACTGAGGCACAGAGCAAGTAAGTGACTTGTCTGAGGTCACAGAGCACTCAGTGGCAGAGGTGGGGACAGAACCCGGGACAGAACCCAGATCTCATGGCTGCCAGATCATTCTCCCCAAAATCTTCTCCCCCCTAGTTTTCTGGCCTTTCTGCTTGTGACCCCAGCCACATCCAGGCATTACAGAGTCACGTGCAAATAAAGCCACGTGGTTCAAACATGATGTCCTTCACCACATACAGATCGGGTTTGGGTTGGCATCACATAATACACCTGCTCTCAGGGACCACTCAAAATGCAAGCAATTAGGGTCAGGAGAGTGCAAACGCCCTTCCACCCATGCTGTCTTGTGCCACGGCATGGGTTTTCCTCCTGCTGCTGCCTGTGAAATACACAGACAGAGGGCACCACCTCAGAGAGCCAACTCTGCACCAGAACAATGACATGGGGCTTGGGGCCAGGATTCAGTGTCAATGATATTCATCCAGGGCCAAAGCATCACAGAGCATTTGGGTTTGTATGCAGTTAAAGGGGGTAGCTTGCCTAAGTTGACATGGGTCATGAGAAGGCCAGAATCAGGGGACACTACCCAGAAGAATTAATTCCCATCACAGACTCTAGCCTTATACTGATATAAATTATAACCAACTGCTCCAGGTGGATGCTTCCTGTCCTTTTTAGGGCCTTAAGAGTTACACTGTTTGAGGGGGATAGGTCGTCAAAAGAGGAGCCTGGTTGTCCACTGAATGCTGAGTAGAGCTGGCTGCAGTTTTTCCATGCAGAATTTTTTTTACACACACGTCATTTTTAATGAAAAAATAGTGTTTTGTCAAAGCAGAAATGTTTGCTGGAACTGTCCATTTCTGATTAAATGGGGGTGGGGGATGTTGAAATACTCAAACTGTTTCAGTTTTCAGGTTTGTTTTTTTTTTCCCTGTTTTCAGCAACCAGAACCTGAAGATTTCAGCCAAAATTGACATTTAAAAAAAAAAATTGGCTCCACATTTTCAAGTCGTCAAAAACCAAAACTTTTTGAAATGCTTCTGTTTTGGCTGCTGAAAATGGATTTAAAAAACACAACAATATGCCACCCAAAAAAATATGTAGAAAATTTAGGTGAAAAGGATAAAAAAAGTTTGTTTCATCATAATCTGTTTTCATTGTTTAAAAAAATCAAAACCATTTCTCATGCAGCTGTAATGCTGCAGTGTTCTGAAAATCCAGCTGCTCCCACTGGGATACTAACAGCTAAGTGCTGAGCACTTTGGCAAAATCTGTCCCTTGTTTTGGAGTTTAAATAAGATCTGAGCTCTTTTGAAAATCTAGCTTCCTCAGTGGGTGCTGAGCCCTTGAGAATTTGTCTCTTGGTTTTCTGTGATTCAGCAAAGAGACATGACCAGGAATGCATCATGGATCTGGATTCCAGACAGTGTTTAATTTCCCAGGGGCAGAATTTCTAAGAGCAGACTTCTTCATTCTCTTTCAGGCCACGTAACGCACCATGCCTGCTGCGGTAGTGCAAAATGGCAGGTCTGACTTGGTGGAGAGTAGGATGTCACTGCGGGCGGAGGGTAGCAAAGGACTTACCAGGGTGCACCCATGGCCCAAACTGCAGTGGACAGCCCTATTTTAGGCAGACAAAGATGCTCTGTGACAGATTAACACCTCCCGCAAGGGTGTCACATCCTCCCTGTGGCCAGGCAGGTCAATGAAAGACTGGAGCATACATCAAGAAGGGAGACCATACATGTTGAATTACTATTTAGAAAAAAAAACAAACAAACAGAGCCCAGGCTTTGCTGTTCATTAAAACAGAGGATGTGACTGCAAATCCAGAGCCCTGGGCAAGTAGCAGCATCCATCCACTAATGAGATGTACTGGCCAGATGTACTAGCCAGCACCACAGACACGAGCAAGAGGGTAAAACCTTGGGTATCGTTGCTTGTGAGAGATACAGAAAGGGTCAGACAGCAATAAATGCCGCCCACAACAGGAAAACAGCAATACAAACATGGGTCCTTTAATAAACTAGGGTCCCTGGTGATTCCCAAAACAAACACCACAGCAGAGATCTCCCATAATTTAGTAGTTGTAGAACACAAGTGGAGTCGAGATAACCGGGTTCTGTCTCTACCACAGACAGTGTGTGAGCGAGGTCTGATTGTCAGAGGAGGATTGCAAGTACAACCCCCACTGAAACCTCCCAAGTTAAGTGTGGGTGTGTTTAAGGCATCCATGGTTGAAAGATATGGACCTGCTCCTCTCTATAAAACAGGTATTCCAATAACTCACCCTGCCTCCCAGAGAGGCTGTGGGACTTGAGTTGTTAATGCAGGCCAAGACCTTTAATAAATAACAATACTTAGCTTTCATATAGCGGTTCTTCAGCCAAAGCTCTCAAAGAACTTTCTAACCCTTGAGTGGAAAACACTAGGTAAGCACAAGTTTCGATTTATTAGCCCCTAAGTCACCTGCCAGTTCTCCTAGCAGGTATCCGACCACAATCTCAGCATCATCCTTAACCTGGTCACGTCTCTGGGGAGACAAAGCCTCCCAAAGTACCGCCCTTTCAGACAGCTCAAACCCATAAGGCAGGGGTTCTCAAACTTTTTTTTTGCTGGGACCCTCTTTAAAAAAATATTTAAAGCTGTGACAACCCACCCCCATCCCATGCTACCCTTACTTCTGCACTGCTGCTGGAACGGGGTGCCTCGCCTCCCCCCCCCCCAATAGTCTTATGACCCCCTTTTGAGTCAGGACCCCCCATTTGAGAAACACTCCCATAAGGGCACCACCTCATGCAGCCCCTCAAAGGGCTTTGTTAGGTCTCTGGGGAGGCCGAGTGTGAACCCAAGAGGCGGAGCCAGCCCTCTGACCTTGCCCCTAGAAATAGGTATGCTTTTCTGAGGGAACCTGCAGGTCAGCAGCACCTCGCACTCTCCCCCAGGGAAGGAAACCTTACACGAGGCCACAAAAATGCTGCTCCTTCCCCTCCACAACCCCACCCACTTCTTGCAACAATTGCGAGGTGAGTCACAACAGCTGCATCATCTGTCAGGCTCTGCACTGGATCAAAGAGATGTGCTCACCCCACCGCATTTTCTGACACTCTTCTTCAAGTGACTTGAGCCTGAGTGAAAGGTGCCTCTCTAATACTCCTGGAGACTGAGATCCTCTGTTAATGTAGCCACAAGGGCGTGCTTCTCCCACCTACCTACCTCCAGGCATACTCCAACGCCCACTAAGGTCCATAGAAAGACTCCCACTGATTTCAGTGGGCATTAGATCAGGCCATGTGCACCTCAGGCCATGACCTGCTGGGATCATCTTGAGTTGGGAAGAGAATTGAGTCTACAGCTCATCTCCTGACCTCTCTGCTGAGCCTGCCCACCACAGCCTGCCCACCATATAGGGGCTGTGACCCAGACACTTAACCACCATGGCTGGGTAGATGTTACTACCCTCCCTCAGCCAGCCAAACAGGCATCAGTCAGTAGCAATGTTCAGTCACCACTAATCTAGACCTGAACCAGTGACCTGGTGATTAAAGGCTTTGTACCCCATCCAAGCCCACCTGGAGCCCAGCTACTGTCTGTCAGCTCTAATCTGAGCAGCCTTCCATAGAGCTGGCTACCTGCCAAGTTAGACCAAGTAGGACAGCACTAAACTAGCAGCAGGACAAGGGGTAATAAAAAAATAAAATAAACCCCACAATTCCCTAGGCATATTGGGGGATGGGACCATATTTACCCCTCCCTCCCACACACACACACACACACACACACACACACACACACACACACAACCATTCACACATTCTGAGCAAATGCACCTCTGATTGAGAACCACTGGTCTATGTCCCCATGGGGGTACACAGAGGTCTTCCAGGGGATACATCAACTCATCTAGATATTTGCCTAGTTTTACAACAAGCTACATAAAAAGCCATAGTGAAGTCAGTACAAGCTAAAGTTTCATACAATGACTTGTTTATACTGCTCTATATACTATACACTGAAATGTAAGTACACTTTATTCCATTTGATTTATTTTATAATTATATGGTAAAAATGAGAAAGTAAGCAATTTTTCAGCAATAGTGTGCTGTGACTTGATTAAGGACTGAGAACTGGTTAAAAGACAGGGAACAAAGGGTAGGAATAAATGGTAAATTTTCAAAATGGAGAGGGGTAACTAGTGGTGTTCCCCAAGGGTCAGTCCTAGGACCAATCCTATTCAACTTATTCATAAATGATCTGGAGAAAGGGGTAAACAGTGAGGTGGCAAAGTTTGCAGATGATACTAAACTGCTCAAGATTGTTAAGACCAAAGCAGACTGTGGAGAACTTCAAAAAGATCTCACAAAACTAAGTGATTGGGCAACAAAACGGCAAATGAAATTTAATGTGGATAAATGTAAAGTAATGCACATTGGAAAAAACCACCCTAACTATACATGCAATATGATGGGGGCTAATTTAGCTACAACTAATCAGGAGAAAGATCTTGGAGTCATCGTGGATAGTTCTCTGAAGACGTCCATGCAGTGTGCAGCGGCAGTCAAAAAAGCAAACAGGATGTTAGGCATCATTAAAAAAGAGATAGAGAATAAGACAGAGAATATCTTATTGCCCTTATATAAATCCATGGTACGCCCACATCTTGAATACTGCGTACAGATGTGGTCCCCTCATCTCAAAAAAGATATGCTGGCATTAGAAAAGGTTCAGAAAAGGGCAACTAAAATGTTTAGGGGTTTGGAACGGGTCCCATATGAGGAGCAATTAAAGAGGCTAGGTCTTTTCAGCTTGGAAAAGAGGAGACTAAGGAGGGATATGATAGAGGTATATAAAATCATGAGTGGTGTGGAGAAAGTGAATAAGAAAAAGTTATTTACTTGTTCCCATAATATAAGAACTAGGGGCCACCCAGTGAAATTAATGGGTAGCAGGTTTAAAAGGAAGTTCTTCTTCACTCAGCGCACAGTGAACCTGTGGAACTCCTTGCCTGAGGAGGTTGTGAAGGCTAGGACTAGAACAGGGTTTAAAAGAGAACTGGATAAATTCATGGAGGTTAAGTCCATTAATGGCTATTCGCCAGGATGGGTGAGGAATGGTGTCCCTAGCCTCAGTTTGTCAGAGGGTGGAGATGGATGGCAGGAGAGAGATCACTTGATCATTACCTGTTAGGTTCACTCCCTCTGGGGCACCTGGCATTGGCCAATGTCAGTAGACAGGATACTGGGCTGGATCGACCATTGGTCTGACCCAGTATAGCCATTCTTATGTGACACTTTTCTATTTTTATGTCTAATTTTGTCAGCAAGTAGTTTTTAAACGAGGTGTAACTTGGGGGTACATAAGATAAATCAGACTCCAGGAAGGGATACAGTAGTCTGGAAAAGTTGAGAGCCACTGAAATAGATGGTGATTTTCTGGTTTGGCCACCAAACCAAAAATCACACACAAAAATTCAGTTAGTTTTGAACCAAACTTGACTTTTTTTCGTTTCTCTCACCGAAACGAAAAAACATTTTGTTCGGATCAAATGAAACTATTAAAATGTTTATTCGAATTGACATTTTCAGAACAAAAATGTTGAACCACTTTTTTTTTTTTTAAATGAAAAGTTGAAACTAAATGTTTTAACATTTCCCCCAGAAAAAAATTCAGGTGTTTTTTCAGCCAAAGCTATTCACTTAATTCAACTCAAATTTGTTAAGCGTTCCCCGGAAAAATGCATTTTTCAGTGAATAGTAAATTCACCCCCAAAAAATTAGTCCAGCTTAACTGCTGGGACCTCGGGAACTAATCAGGGTGAAGACACAATCCCTGTGGAATCACTTGAAAGCAGGCCTTGTGGATTCATTCACAACTTGGCCATCACCCATACAAAACATGATGGTAATGACTAAAAGGTAAGAGTTGGACCAGGAGAGGCAGGAGCAATGCAGCACATTGACAAGGGGGAAAGCGGTCTGGGCCGCTGCCAAGAATGCAGTGCTCTGCTGGTTATGTGCACAGCTAGGGGAATGCCATTGTTACGTCAGCCTCTGTTGAAACTTGTATAGTGGGAGGTGAACCATTATCCACAAGAAACCTCGACTGTGAGAAACACTTGGTTAAAAAAATAAAACGGAGGGCTGCAGGTGGCTCGGGGGACAAGCAAGGGGCTACAGAGCCTTTAACTTCAGAGTCACAAGTTGAAATCTAGCGCTGGTCCGCATAGGCTGAGCAATGTTGCTATCTAAATGCTGTAGGTGTGTGCGCGGGTACACTACAATCTGAGTGGTGATTGCAACTCAGGGAGGCAAACCTGGGCTAGGTTTACCCACACTAGAATGGCTAAAAAAATAGCAGTATGGATGCTGTGCAAGCCCACTGGAACCCTGGGGGGGCATACTTACATTGCTAGCCTGCGTTACCACTTCCATGCTGCTGTTTTTAGCTGCCTTTCTACCTATCCTGCAATCACACCTTGGACTGCCGCACAAACGTACCGTGTGGTAGTCGGTATGCTGGAGGGGGCAGCCCACTTTCTGGTCCTCATTATGGAAGCCACCCTCACAGTCTCAGCCCAGAGGTGAACTGTCAAGTGCACTGTGTAGGCAGTACTCAAAGCTCACCACAAGCACCTGTCATGCCTAACCAGGGTTGAGGCATTGTGGGAAGACTAGAGACTCCCAGCTAAAGCCTCACCAACTTCTACCCCAAATGCAAGGCGCACTTCCTTGACCTGCCTTCTCCAGCCTCAAACACAGAGCTGCATGTACTTTAAAAAAAACAACAACAACACAACACACACCTACCAAAACAAACACTGCACCACACATACAGTTCTCTGCTGGAGAAAGGAGGAGAAAGAAAGAATGACCCACACACAACAAACAGGAGTCATGTCATGTCATGTAATGACTGACTGGAAGGTGCTCAGACACTACCGTGTTGAGGGCAGCATAGGAACCTGAACAGAATAGAACTAGCACCTTGCATTAAATTTCCTTTGCAAGAGATCATTGTAAAAGCAAGTGAAGAATCAGTTTGAAAGTGTCCCTCCACATCTGCATTATTTACTATCGCTCCACCATTTCAATTTGTTTTTCCAGCCACGGACACATGCTACCCCTTTTCTTAGGGGGCAGTGGCCCATACAGACGTACAGCCCAATAGTCAAGGTAGGAATGAGCAAGCCTCAAAAGGTTTCAAGAGTCAGTCCAGATAAAGCACTCACACATTTGGATAAGTTACAGAGTAGCAGCCGTGTTAGTCTGTATCCGCAAAAAGAAAAGGAGTACTTGTGGCACCTTAGAGAGTAACAGATTTATTTGAGCATAAGCTTTCGTGAGCTACAGCTCACTTCATCGGCTGCATTCAGTGGAAAATACAGTGGGGAGATTTATATATACAGAGAACATGAAACAATGGGTGTTACCATACACACTGTAACAAGAGCGATCAGGTAAGGTGAGCTATTACCAGCAGGAAACCTTTTGTAGTGATAATCAAGGTGGGCCATTTCCAGCAGTTGACAAGAACATCTAAGGAACAGTGGGCGGGGGGGGGGGGGAATAGTTTTACTTTGTGTAATGACCCATCCACTCCCAGTCTTTATTCAAGCCTAAGTTAATTGTATCCAGTTTGCAAATTAAATTCCAATTCAGCAGTCTCTCCTTGGAATCTGGTTTTGTAATTTTTTTGTTGAAGAATTGCCACTTTTAGATCTGTAATCGAGTGACCAAAGAGATTGAAGTGTTCCCCGACTGGTTTTTGAATGTTATAATTCTTGACGTCCGATTTGTGTCCATTTATTCTTTTACGTAGAGACTGTCCAGTTTGGCCAATGTACATGGCAGAGGGGCATTGCTGGCACATGATGGCATATATCACATTGGTAGATGTGCAGGTGAATGAGCCTCTGATAGTGTGGCTGATGTGATTAGGCCCTATGATGGTGTCCCCTGAATAGATATGTGGGCACAAGTTGGCAACAGGCTTTGTTGCAAGGATAGGTTCCTGGGTTAGTGGTTTTGTTGTGTGGTTGCTGGTGAGTATTTGCTTCAGGTTGGGGGGCTATCTGTAAGCAAGGACTGGCCTGTCTCCCAAGATCTGTGAGATTGATGGGTTGTCCTTCAGGATAGGTTGCAGACCCTTGATGATGCGTTGGAGAGGTTTTAGTTGGGGGCTGAAGGTGACAGCTAGCGGCGTTCTGTTATTTACTTTGTTGGGCCTGTCCTGTAGTAGGTAACTTCTGGGTACTCTTCTGGCTCTGTCAATCTGTTTCTTCACTTCAGCAGGTGGGTATTGTAGTTGTAAGAATGCTTGATAGAGATCTTATAGGTGTTTGTCTCTGTCTGAGGGGTTGGAGCAAATGTGGTTGTATCGGAGAGCTTGGCTGTAGACAATGGGTTGTGTGGTGTGGTCTGGATGAAAGCTGGAGGCATGTAGGTAGGCATAGCGGTCAATAGGTTTCCAGTATAGGGTGGTGTTTATGTGACCATCCCTTATTAGCACCATAGTGTCGAGGAAGTGGATCTCTTGTGTGGACTGGTCCAGGCTGAAGGTGGAATGGAAATTGTTGAAATCATGGTGGAATTCCTCAAGGGCTTCTTTTCCATGGGTCCAGATGATGAAGATGTCATCAATGTAGCGCAAGTAGAGTAGGGGCATTAGGGGACGAGAGCTGAGGAAGCGTTGTTCTTAGTCAGCCATAAAAATGTTGGCATACTGTGAGGCCATGCAGGTACCCATAGCAGTGACACTGATTTGAAGGTATACATTGTCCCTAAATGTGAAATAGTTATGGGTGCGGACAAAGTCACAAAGTTCAGCCACCAGGTTTGCTGTGACATTATCGGGGGTACTGTTCTTAACAGTTTGTAGTCCATCTTTGTGTGGAATGTTGGTGTAGAGGGCTTCTACATCCACAGTGGCCAGGATGGTGTTTTCAGGAAGATTATCGATGGATTGTAGTTTCCTCAGGAAGTCAGTGGTGTCTCAAAGATAGCTGGGAGTGCTGGTGGCGTAGGGCCTGAGGAGGGAGTCTACATAGCCAGACAATCCTGCTGTCAGAATGTCATTTGGATAACTATCTTAATCCTCTCCAAGAAGGAAACCTCATGAGACCAGCCCCTCACATGTATTTCACTGCTTCTGGTCTCCAGGGGAACCCAGAAGCACAGAGCTGTGTGACAAGGAAAACTGGGGTGAAAAATGTTATTTGAACTACTCTGAACTTATTAGATGTTCTAATTAATTCTTATTAGAGCTGAGCCCATAACAAAAGCCCAGACCCAAACATTCCCCAAACTCTGGAAATGCCCATATACAAATGTAGTGTCTCAAGTGCTTATTGTATTCAAAGCAGTACATCCACCTGCAGCTCGGACCCTATGCTCCCATGCCAGAGGTGGGAGTTTGATGCCGGACTCTGGTCCCATTTGCCCTGGCCCAGAAGGGGTCTGGGAATATGGTGCTTTTAGTCCATAGGAGGAGGAGGGGATCCATGGGCATTACTATGCAGAAGTCCTGTCGTTCAGCAGAAGAGTGAGAATGGCCTAGGCAGTGTAAGCCAGCCCCCTCAGAACTCAAGCCCTTCGGGGAACTCGGTAGTTTTAGGAAGACAGCTAGTGTTGGGTTTACACCATTGCTGCGGCCAGTCAGGAATCCTTTGGGACCCTAGACACAGCAGGTTTGCTGGAGGCTCTTCAGCACTGCTGGGCAGAAGGTCTGCATGATTCAGCCCACAGACCAAACATCCCAAACCATTGCCCTTTCGGGAGCTGCAGACTCATCTCTGCAGCTGGCTGAGCGCTCACCAGGTGGCAGGCCCCATGGGCAGCGTTCAAGCTTTGTTGATCAAACGTGGATTTCAGGGCAGCCTCCTGATTTCCTGTTGTTTCCTCTGTCTTCACAGGCACTGACCGGAGCTGCTGCTGGGTTCCATTTGCCTTCCCTCAGGGCTGAACGTCCAGCAAGGGGACCGCACCAGCCACAGGCGGGGAGAACAGGTGCCCAGCCGGCCAATGGCAATGGAGCAGGTCAGCTCCTTCTTTGACTCACTCTGGAATCTCATTCACACCAAGCACCAGGAGGGCATCTTCAACACCGTCTGCCTGGCAGTGCTGTTGGGGCTGCCCGTCCTTGTCCTCCTCGTCCTCCTCGTCATCTGCTGTCACTGCTGCTTCTGTAGACAGCAGAGCAAAGGCAGCATCAACAGCAGCAGCAGCAATGGGCAGGTCCCAGCAGAGAGGAACAAAAAGAGGAAAAAGAAGGGTGAAGAGGACCTGTGGATCTCGGCTCAGCCCAAGCTGCTCCTGCTGGACAAGACACCATCACTGCCTGTCTAGTCGGAGGGACGGAGCCAAGACCCTCCTTCCCAGGGAGCCCTTCTGGCCACGTGCTGCAAGGAGATGTTGTGATGGCTCTGTCTCTTTTGATAATAACTTTAAAACCAGGACTTTCAGGACAAGCCAGACAACTAGTGAGAGCACGGAGACATCACTAGAAGGCACGCAGTCCAGCATATCTTTACATGCACACCCAGAACTGGACTAGGCAGCGTGCTCCAGGACACACACATCCATGTGCACAAGGACGTGCGTGCGCTCACATGTACAAGCATTCACGCAGCTATGAGCCCACAGATATTCACCTTCATGTGCACAACATACCTGCACTCCCATGCAAATGAACCCAATGTCACATGCACAAAGCCATGCGTGCCCAGGGATGTGCACCCCGACAGGCACATGAACATACATGTACACAAGAACATACATGCATGCACTTGAAAACTAACCCACCCTGGCACTCCTCTGCACACGCACGGGCTTTTGCTCCTGCACAGACATGAACACATAGTTACAGCACAATGAAAAGGGTTTTCCTTCACACCCTGGCAAGCTATTGCTTCACAACTCCTGAAGACACAGGTATCCAGCCCACTACTGGAGCTTCCAATGGGGCTTCCTAACCCAGCCCTGCCTTACAGGCCAAAAGACGCTCCTCCAAGGCAGCAAAGCAGCCACCCCTACTGCTGGCAGCCACCCCCATAACAGAGGATGGCAAGAACAGATCAAAAGTGGCACAGTAAGAGACTGAAACCTTTGTACTGGCACTACAAAGCCTGTCTAAGACTGACCTTGGTGCAGACTGGTCCTTTGGAAGCTCGTTCTGCTGCAAGGAAGGTGGCTTCATTTCTATACTGCAGCGAGAGAGAAGACTCCAGCTAATTCTGCACAGAAGCTTGGCTCCAGCATTAGAGTTATTTATTTAATGACTACTAGAAAGGGTTCATTCATGGAACCCATGTATACTAGTAGGCCATGTATACTAGTCGGGCCTCGGAACATTGACTCCATGCAATAACTTAGGCCATGCACCCCCCCGGCACGCTAGACACACACGCAGCCAGAGCCACACTCCCACAGACACACAGGCATGCCCATGTAGCACACCCAGACAGTGGTACACACAAATGGGCACACACAGGGAGTAGCTCCTGCCATCCAGCTGTGCCGCTGGTCCAAGGAGCACTGCAAGGGCAGCTGGCTCTGGAATTCAGCACGAAGACATAGAAGGGAGCCTGAAATCCAGATACACTTCATACCTCCTGCCCACCAAACCTTCCCTCCCGCCCCATCCCGCCCTAAGAGACATTGTCCCAGACAGAACCCCCCCACACTTCACAGAAGTGTCTTCCTCCCACTCCTGAGATCTTCCTCTTCTTCTCAAGCAAGGCAGCTCATCCCATTCCTGCAGCCAGTCAGCAGGCCACAGCCATCTGTGCCCCCTGCTCCACCTTTGACCCCACCCACGCCCTCTTTGACTGCAGTCTATTCCCCAGGGCTCCTGCCTGACTCCTCCCCCTGCATGCACTATTGTAGTTATCATCAAGGTTTATTTAAGTCTCACTTACATGGTTTGCAAATAAACAGAGTGGGTGGACGCCATCATCTTTCCAACAAGCCAGTGCAAGAGACAAATATTTTTGCTCTAAAGGCTCTGTTGGGAACATTCTGCTTTAGTTTATTTTTAGTCTCCAGAGCAGACTACCCAGACAGTTCAGGGAAGCACACAAACCCATCCGGACCAGCCCTGGTGGAGCATGCCAAATGGTACAGCCTCCAGCATGGCAGACTCCTGTGTGGTGACCTCATCTGCAGCAGGGTGTCTCACCCACCCTCCACTAGAAGAGCTCTCTGGCTCTAGGATACCCTTCTGCTAGGGTAAGCGGGCAGCAGGGCGAGCTGGCTGGGGCTTACAGAATCAGCCACTTCTGCTGTGCCCTCAAAGTGCAGCCCAATTTGTCCGACTTTGTGACATCACTTCATGGGGTTTGGCCCTCACTCAACTGTGTTGTTCGGAGCCTCAACCCCAGACGACTCCTCACCCATGCCTTTAAGTAGATGCCATTCAGCTCCTTCATTCACTTCATCTCCATTAAAAAAAAAAAAAAACAGGGACCACCCAATTTCAAGGCTGAGAGGCAACAAATAAGAGTCAGATTTTAGCTTAAACAGCCTTAAGAGAAGCCTGATCCTAGATACCAACTCTCCCTGAACATCTCTGGCTCCCCCACTACCCCAGCTTCTGCTCTGGGATATTTGATTATAAAATTACATCATTTTGGAAACAGAGAGAGAAATAATCTCCTCTCTCTCTCTCTCTCTCTCTCTCTCTCTCTCTCTCTCTCTCTCTCACACACACACAAAACTAGAGCTAGAGGAAAACATAACTGGGGGTACAAGCACTTACTGGCTGGCAGAGAGGAAAATATAGCTAGTTGTGACATGGCTATCTTTGAGCTACAGCTGTTTTGCTCTGCCATAGTTAAAAGACCCAGAAAGGCATCCCGGAAAAATGCTTCCTGTGAGGGCCCTCAACCCTGTCAGGAACAGAGAGTCAGAGGAAAGGGCCGTGTCTGCATATAGGCACTCTACCATGGGCCCAAACCATTAAATCCAAACACGCCCAAACTTTGGGGAAGTTCAAAACCCTACCCCAACTTTATAGCCCTGAGCCATCTCTTTAATGGACTGAACCCACCAGCCCAGAACTCCAGCTCCTGATGACTTGGCCCCATCTCTATCCACTACATACAGTCAAAAGAGCAAAGCTTAGGAAGCTACCTTGTATGAGAGCCATCCTCTTGGCCAATACCAGGGATCGAACCAGAACTGAAAGTGAGAGCGTCTGTAGCTTGAGCTGCAGAATACCCCATCCTCTATGGGTCTGTGTGACACATGCTAACCAGTAGGTTCCATCTGCACAGCCAACAACAAGGCAGTGTCTGATGCACGTTCAGTACACCCTGATAAGGCCCACCTGGGCTCAGGTTCCTACAGCTAGCTCTGCCACTGTGGAGAATAGCCTCTGCCTTGCAGACAGTTCTTCATGTGCATGCATCTGGATTTCAGTATCGGCCTCTTCTGCACAGTTCATGCTCAAGAAAAATTTTTAAAATAAAACTTTTTTTTTTTTTCAAACTCCTGAGAGAGATTTTGTCTCCAGATCTCAGCCATTTCTTTCTTTGGGAAAATCTTTTTGCACCATCTCACTGGCCTTGGATGAGACCTTTGTTGACTTCAGTCGAGAGGAATGCTGAAGGGCACCTCTTTTCAGCCAGTCGCAGATACTAATTGGAAACTGCCCTTTTAAGTATAATGTAATGTTTACTGCGTCTCCTCGTTAATGAGTGCAGGCCAACCTCTCTTGGCATGAAAAAAAAAAGTGGGAGGAAGAAGAGTTATGCTTCTGCTCTGTATGAGTTGGGATGCACACAATATTTTCCTTCTTGGGGTTCAGTCGATCTTAGTTCCAGGCTGGTTTAGGTCACAAGTGAGGAAAGGTTAATGGCGCTCATCCAGTCCCTAGTAGCTGTTTGTATTGTACATATCACAAACACACAGATTGAAAAGCAGGGCCGAAGTGGAGATGCCAAAAGAGCTCAGCGTGTTGGCTGTATTTGAGGTGCTCAGCATTTTTCAAAATCTGACCTTATTTACATGCAACTTATTTAGGGGTCATTAGAGGAGGTTTTGGAACAAATATAAACAGTATACAAATATAAATTAAACAGTAATAGGTCACCAGGAACAGATAGGATTCACCCATGAGTTGTGAAGGAACTCAAATATGAAATTGCAGAACTGTGGTATGTAACCTATTGCTTAAATCAGCCTCTGTACCAGATCTGTACTGGAGGATCATTAATGTGACATCAGGTTTTTTTAAAAGGCTCCAGAGGCGATTCTGGCAATTCCGGCAATTCCAGGCCAGTCAGCCTAACTTCAGTACCAGGCAAATTTGTAGAAACTACAATAAAGAACAAAATTATCAGACACACAGATGAACACAATTTGTTGGAGAAGAGGCAACACAGCTTTCGTAAAGGGAAATCATGCCTCACCAATCTATTAGAATTTTTTTGAGGGGGTCAACAAGCCTGTGGATAAGGGCGATCCAGTGGATGTAGTGTGCTTGAACTTTCAGAAACCCTTTGACAAGGTCCCTCCCCAAAGACTCTTAAGCAAAGTAAGCAGTCATGGGATGAGAGGGAAGGTCCTCTCATGGGTCAGTAACAGGTTAAAAGACAGGAAACAAAGGGGACAAATAAATGGTCAGTTTTCACAGTGGAGAGATAAATAGCAGGGTCCCCCAAGGATCTGTACTGGGACAAGTACTGTTCAACATATTCATAAATGATCTGGGAAAGGGGCAAACAGTGAGGTGACAAAATCTGCAGATGATACAAAGCTACTCCAGATAAGTACAAAGCGACCTGAAGAGTTACAAAGGGAACTCACTAAACTGGGTGACTGAGCGACAAAATTGCAGATGAAATTCAAATGTTGATAAATACAATGTAATGCACATTGGAAAACATAATCCCAACTATACATGGAAAATGATAGAGTCTAAGTTATCTATTACCACTCAGGAAAGAGATTTTGGAGTTATTGTGGATAGTTCTCTGAACACATCTGCTCAATGTGCAGCAGCAGACAAAAAAAGCTAAGAGTGTTAGGAACCGTCAGGAAAGGGATTGATGATAAAACAGAAACTATCATAATGCTACTACATAAATCCATGGTACACCCATACCTTGAATACTGCATATAGTTCTTGTGGCCCGAGCTCAAAAAATGATATATTAGAATTGGCAAAGGTGCAGAGAAAGGCACCAGATGGAACAGCTTCCATATGAGGAAGGATTAAAAAGACAGGGGCTGTTCAGCGTAGAAAAGAGACAGCTAAGGGGGGGGATGTGATCGATGTCTATAAAATCATGAATCGTGGAGAAAGTGATTAGGGAAGTGTTATTTACCCCTTCACCTAACACAAGAACCAGGGGTCACCCAGTAAATTAATAGGCAACAGGTTTAAAACAAACATAAGGAAGTACTTCTTCACACATGCACCGTCAACTTTAGAGCTCTTTTCCATGGGATGTTGTGAAGGCCAAAGAGTATAACTGGGTTCAAAAGAGAACTAGATAAATTCATGGCAGATAGCCATTGAAGGACCTATCAGCCAAGATGGTCAGGGATGCAACCCCATGGTCTGCCTTGTCCCTAAACCTCCAACTTGCAGAAGCTGGGACTGGACAACAGGGAGTGAATCCCTCAATAATTGCACTGTTCTGTTAATTCCCTCTGAAGTGTCTGGCTCAGGCCACAGTCGGAAGACCGCATACTGGGCGAGATGGACCCAGTATGGCCATTCCCATGTTCTCATGCATTAATGGGTGCTGCGCTCCTGAAAATCTGTCCTGGTCAGGGATGCTGAGCATGTCTGAAAATAAGGCCCTGAGCTCTTTTGAAAAATCTAGTCCTTAACAAAGACCAAAGACTGATCAGGCCAGGCTTGGGGTGTATTGGGAGAGCTATGTGCCTGTCAGGACTGGAATGGCAGCGGATGCTTCACATCAGGAGTGAGGGACATAGGCAGAGCTGGGTGGGAGCATGGAACTGAACGGCTGGGAGTGGCCATAAGTCAGGACCTAGATGTACAGGCAAAGCCAGCAAGAGGAGAGGACAGGAAGCTTTCATGGCACTTACTTATGCCAGCTCTGACTCTAAGCAAAACAACTAGTCCCTCCCTTTTATGAGCTGACTTCACTAACTCCCTGGCAACAGAGCAAAACATCTGCACTGTCTGGGCTGGGCAGTAGAGTGACATCAAAATTTCTGCATTGAGACAGGATTTAACACTGAAAGATCTTTTCATGGGGGTCAGATGTTTCATGGCCAGATTCCCCAAAATGAAGTGGACCTAGGGTTCCATCTTGTGGCCATTTGTGATTATTGCAGTGCCTTATTCCCATATCATATGGTTTTTCCAGGGGATTAAAACATATCCCATGTTGAGTGCCACTCCTGGTGAAAGATAGGAACCCAAAATAATCAGGCAAAAATAAACTTCCATCCAGAGCTACACATAAATATGTGGTTCTCATTTTTTGTGAAGGGCCCCATTTTGGAAAGAAGCAGAAACTGTCCGATGTCACATACAAATTCTCCTGTATTGACAGCCCTCTCCAAGGACTACTTTTGCTTCTGAGATTTGCTTAGAGAGCTGCTAGCAGCAGCTGAGCCTCCTGCTCTGTGAGAATAGATACATGAATTTCTCTATCAGATTATCTAAATATAGTACAATGACATTGCGCACCTTTACAAGTCATTTTACCAACTCAGTATGTATATACTACCTTGGAATTTTGCTCTAGAGCCAGCAGTAGCTGAAATTATAGCCTCATTTGCCACACACAATCCCTTACCCAGCCCCAATTGCACCTACTCATATCTATACAGTTCCCTGAACTGGGTGAATTAGTGGAATAGCTCATCACAAACAGGCCAGCATGGGATTGTCACATCACCATAGTAAAGAATCACTTACCTGAGACCCTCTGACACACCCATATGCTCACCAAACATTCTCCTTCTTTCTTTGAGTATCTTTGATTCAGCAGCTGGGGAAACAGGCTGTGGTCTTCCAAGCCTCTCCAGGTAACCGCAATAGCACCCTGCTAAGTCCCTAGTTGCTGGCCTCTGTTCACACAGCTGTAGCCTTAGAAACATCAGAGCAGTAATTGGAGAAGTGGTGAATAGAGGCCTAAGTCCCCACCTGGTGGGAATCAGCATTAAAGCCAATGGAGCTATGCTGATTTACAGCAGCTGAAGAGCTGGTCAGAGTCTTTAGACCCTGGAAAGTGCCCATCTGTGGATTATCCCAGATCCACAATGAGCGTGTTATGCAGTTTATACAGTTTTGGCCCTCTGAGGACAGAGCAGGTTTGAAGATCTGCTCTAAACTTTTCTCATTGTGAGGAACTGCAGCAGTTCTGTATGCTGATTTCTCCTCGCCTTGGCCTGCCTTAGCTGAGAGGAGCAGTGGGGTGAAGGCGGGAGAGCTGTGAGCCAGGGAGGAGGAAGAAGGAGCCTTGGCTGCCTGCACAGAAGCTCTGAGAGCAGCCAGCAGGGGCAACAAAGCTGGCACCATGGCTCATTGCTGCCTGCAGCTCTGTTTAGAAGTGACATTTCCACTGGGGCGGCTCAGAGTGACAGCAGGGGCTAATGTCTCTCCGGGTGACCCTTATTAGGCAAGAGGGAGGGGACAGTGGGAATCCTGGAGACCCCTTTTGCAGGAATAACCGCTGGCAGGAGCTGCCTTTAACCAGCAGCCTCTCTAAGTGCCTCCCCCCGAAGTGTTGGAAGGAATTTCACTCAGAATAAGCCACCCCCACACACAAACTTGGGGCAGGTAATTCTTTCTGAGGCTGCACCTGTGTTAGGCCCGCTGCTGGGCGGGGGGTGGAACTGGCAATGCTCCCTGAAGCTACAGCAGCCCTGCCTTGCATGACAGATATTGGCCCATATGACTCACTCATGCTGACCTGTCCAGAAACTAAGGCCCTGAAGAGCTCTTGGGGTTACCCAGCTCAGCCTCCTCCCAACCCCACCCCCCAAAAGCTGCCTCTAGAAGCTCATTTGAAGGGATTATATCACCCTATGTGCTGTTCATTTCAAGCTCCAGCCTCGCACACACTGAGAGCAGGGGCTGGGAAAGCTCACTTCATTTCTCTATGCAGCTTTCCCCCCACCCCTTTTCTTCCCCGTGACTTTCACACTGAACCCCAGTTCTGGAGTTAGCTGAAGCTTGTGGCTTTGGTGGGTTCCCCCAGCATGGGGCATGGTAATTACCACTCATCACTCCATACACACCTGAAAGGCAAACTACGTGTTTCCATGGCAACAAAACCTTATTTGTGTTGTAGGAGAGTGAGATTGAAATGTACAGAAAGTGGTTTTGAAAGCGCTTAGTAAAGGCCTGGGGGAAAGCTGTCAGTGGTAGTACAGAAAGCAGTGGATCTGGAAATGCCCAGAAGCTAAAAGCAACAGCTGAGAAATGAGACTAGTGGGGTTTCTTATTTCCAGGGATCATCTCTACAGGCCAGGACCATTCACCTGGCTCCCATGGAGTCCTGGGGCCCCTAGAGAGCCCACCAAAGACTGGTTAGGAGGGGGGATCTTCAGCATTAGCACTGAGGAAAGGGAATTTCCACCACAGTTACAATATGTCACCATGTGGAAAACAATGCACCTGCCTCTGGCTAGCACTGGACAAAGTAGCCTGAGTGGGACAAGGGCACTTCGAAGAGAAACACGCCTTCCCCCGGCAATTGCACTTCCCTTCCACAAAGGGTAGATCCACAGTAGCCAGCGCTTCTGGGTGAACTGGAGTGCCTCGTTAGAAAGACATCCAATCATGATTTAAAGACTCCAAGAGAATTTACCACATGACTTGGGAAGCTGTTCCAATGACCCTCAAATAAACCCTAAGGGTATGTCTACACTGTGACAAAAGACCCGTGGCTGGCCTGGGTCAGCTGACTCAGGCTTGCGGGGCTCAGGCTGTGGGGCTATAAAATTGCAGTCTAGACGTTTTGGGGGCTCAAGAGCCGGGGCCTTTAGACTTGGGGTGGGGAGAGGTCTCAGAGCCTGGGCTCAAGCCAGAAGGTCTACACTGCAATTTTTAGCCCTGTGAGCCTGAGTCAGCTGACCCAAGCCCTGAGAATCAGTGCCACGGGGGTTTTTGTCACAGTGTAGACGTACCCTAATAGCCTTCAGACCTTAAGCCAGTGATTATCCGACACACGCTCCTCATCCCCTTCTGGGAGCAGACACCAGGGGCCCATGCCAACCGCAATGGTTTAAAAATCACGACTCAGACCCCACCCCCAAATTCTGTGTTTATTGTAATTATATTGTGGTTTTGGCATGGCTTTTGATATTTGAAACCGTCCCCCTGCCCATCCCCAGTGTGTGAGACAATTCATGTTGCCCACTCCCCCTGATTTATTGAGGTGAGTTGTCCCCTGCTGCAGGAGCTCTCACCCCCACATCTGCCCCTCCCCATGCCCAGCAGATAATTTTTCCCCCCAACCCCCAAATGAATCCCATCTCCACATTAGTTATGTGCCCCTCCTCCCCCACAATTCTGCCCCCCAGCCTCACCTCTGTTCCTCCTGTAGACCCTGGGCTTCTTCACACTCACCCCATTCCAAACTGGGCACGGGGCTGCTGCAGGGTCCCTTCACCCCCTTCCCAGGCTGGGTGTTGTGGGGAGGGGCAGAACTATCCCCCCTTGCTTGGCAGGGGATGGGGGAGGCAAAAAAAGGGGCCCAAAAGTGGGTGTGGGTCAGGGCCCAAGCAGCATAAAGGTGCCTTAGTGTAAATGAGAATCATACCCCTTGTGGTCTCATTTACACCAGAGCAAAGTATGTGTGAAAGGCTCCTAGGAGGGCAAGATTTTTGTTTAGAAGTGTCTTTATTGGTAATGGCTAAGGGGCTCCATGTTGGTCTGTGAATGATTTATGATTCCTAGCCATTCTTTCTATTTAAGAACCATTTCCATTCAGCATTATGAACTAGAAAGAGACACTGATACACAGGATGCACATGTTCCAACGGGCACAGCTGATTAACCCTTTGGGGAGGTGATTGAATGTGACTGGCTCACACCAGTCTTGGTGAGCTGGTACTTTCCCCTGTTGGCTGCATTGTGCGCTCCAGGATCTCAGCTTTTATTCACAAGCAAATGATGACTCATCCTTAAGACTATGAAGAAAATCTTCACCTTGTGAACTAGTTGTAAACCATGCAGCGCTGCCTATCTTAATCTGCTGGAAACAGCAGGTCAAAAAATAGTGTGAACTACCCTTGTTCATGTCAATGTGCTAATTCTGGGGCCTAATGATGACCATTTAAATGTCACCATTGTAATTATTTCTGCGCTGATGAAGAGGATGCAAAGAAAGAGAGGGACAATAAGGCCAGGTCTACACTACAGACCTATATCGGTATAACTACGTCGCACAGAGGTGTGAAAAATCCACAGCCTTGAGCAGTACAGTTATACTGATTTAGCGCTGTCTACACAGGAGGTTTTGTCAGCAGGACAGTTTCTCTCATTGACATAGCTACCACCTCTCGGGAAGGTGGATTAACTACACCGATGGGAGAAGCTCTCTTGTCAGCCATAGGAATGTCTTCACTTAAGTGCTACAACGGCGCAGCTGCACTAGTGCTGTATGTGAAGACAAGCCTCATACTGTGAAAATTCTTCACAGTCACCTGTGAGTGGCATCTTATTTTGGCATCATGAGCAGGCAGAGTTTAGGATAGTAAAACCACTTTTTTGTGCCCCTCCACCTCTTTATGAAGCCTGCCTAGGAGTCTGTGAACATGAATATACTGTACTCTCTCCTAGGCATTTGTTTTGGCTGGAAGACACCAGCTTTCTAAAGGTTACAATTAAATTATACAGAAGGATTTTAGTATGAAGAGACTTGGAGTTGGAATTAGAGGACCCAAGACAACAGAGTTTAAACCAGGGTTGACTAACTTTACCAGCAGTTTAACAGAAAGCATTTCATGATGTTCAATGCCTGTAGTGGTGGGACTGTACCTTTAAGAGTAGAGAATGTTCTGCATCTAGCATTGAGAGGTGAAGGAAGAGGAGACAGGTACTGCATGGACCTAGGAGAGAGGGGGATGAGTGAAGAGATTTCTCTCCTGTGAAGTGTTATCTGTTGTATTCAAAATAATATTTAGTACTTAATTATCTTCAAAGCACTTTGCCAGCATTAACTAAGTAACACACAAAACACCCTTCTGAGGTAGGTTGATGACTATTATTCTCCCCATCTTGCAGATCAGAACACTGAGGCAGAGGAATTAAATGAGTTGTCCAAGGTCACCAAGAGAATCCTATTCGGAGAACTCAGGTGCTCGCAGCTATTCTGATGTTGATGCCATCTGACAACAAATCCCCTATTGGTACATATTCCTCATTCCAGTCCCCATTTTCCTTTCCAAGCAACTAGAGGGAGAGCCATTCCTCTTATCACAGCAGAGCCCATGTCAGCAGGGGGAGCATTACACAGGGCACCTGGAGTTGGCCCTAAAATGGACAACCTGAAGCCAAAGAGAATTATGGAGCAGCTCAGGAGTGAGCTACAATAAACCTGAACTGAGGTTTAATAACCAGAGGCTTTAAAGTGACACTGTTAGGTTTCATTTAGATGGGAAATGTAGGTTTTTATAAAAAGAAGCTTATTCAAAAACTTAAAACTAGGTGACATTTTCCAGTGTTGTTTTTAAAATTCCAAAAGAAGCAGTGTTTGAAAACCAGATCTTTCCCCATAGTGTAGACACCCCAAAGACTGTGGCATTGTGCTAGTGCATGAGGATCTGAAAGAGCAAGTGACTAGAGGCTGATTATTAATAAAAGTGAAGCGCAATGGCCTCTTTTCATCATCCAAGCTGGAAACCAGGAGAAGAAAAACACGGAGTAAAAATAGAAGCAAGTAAACTAGACTCTTAAAATTATCAACCCACGGGGTTATTTTCAACATAGATAAGGGTGCATTTTAACTGGATGCATTTTAACTTGACAAAATGATGCATTTTAACTTCACAATGCCCCCTTGAGGCCTGAGAAGTTACAGTAGTAGCTGGTAGCAATATCTAGTAGTGAAGGGCATTTGCAAATATGAGGGTCAGCAACTTGGGTTGTGGGAAGCCACAGCATGAGTTTAAAGCTTGCTTGTAAAGTTCATAATGATCAGGGAAAATAGGTCATCTGTGTGCATTGGACCAGTCAGGTCCTTGTCGAGTTCAGCCAATCAGGATAGCTGTAAATGTTAATATTCCCCATCAGTCTCCTCCCACTCTGTGACCGGTGACTTTTGTCAATAGCCTCCAAATGCTTAAAGCAGGCTGAACCCAGAGAGCTCTGAGCAGAGCTGCAGCAGGCTGGGCATTTGTTACATAAGTATTGGAACAAGCTGTTCAAGTCCTTACATTTAGTTACAAAATAATGGAATTCCGTTGTCAGGAATTGACAGGCTCGGCCCTGCTTGGAGGCCATTTTAGGCCCTGGTCGTCTTCCTCTTCTCTGCCTGAGACCTTTTTTTCCTCCCCAGGATTGGTTCATTGCTGGATGATTGAGGACGGATCTTCATTTCAGTGTAAGGGATGGAGAACAAATGGCCTTTCCATGGTGCCCAGTTGACCCCCTGGAAAGAGAACAAGGAATTCCCTTTAGTAAGCATGAAAACCCTGTGTGGGGCACTGGGTTACAATAATACATAACTCAGCTATTGGGAGGGTTGTTATTTATTTGGATCTCTACCATAATAAGAAGAGGGAGTCTCAGCCAGCCCTCTGGACACCCCTAACACAAGTTAATATACATACAGTTGGGCATGCACCAAGATTGAACCCCCTACACGCATAACACATTCAGAAACCTATGTAAGTAGATGTATTTTGTGTCATGCCCTAACACCAACAGACCGGGACTATTTCAGACAGGTGTCTGAGGGACAGCCCATTTCTGAGCCGAGGTTCCCCTTGTGGAGCGTATTATACTCCCAACCGCGCCCCTCCCCCCCTTTTAAAATTAGGAAGTTCCAGTTCAAAAGTTCCTGCCCATTTGCAGCTGTAGCAGCATGGCATAAAGAGAGAGGTGGTTTCTCAGGGTGTGTTTACACTGCAGCTGGGAGGTGTGATTCCCAGCCCCCAGGTAGACAAATTCACGCTAGCTCTCCTTGAGCTAGCAAGCTAAAAATAGCAGTGGGGGCGTTGCAGCACTTGTAGAAGCTGAGGCTGGTGGCCAAAGTTCAAGCCCGCCTGCCCCCACCTGGGTCCAATCTCAGGTGCCTAGTCCAAGCCACCGCCCATGTCGCAACACCCACACTGCCTCAGTGTAGACATACCCGCAAGTAGCAAGGTCCCATGCCATCTGCGGCTTTATAGGTTAAAAGCACCACTTTGAATTCCATCAGCAGCCAGCGCAGAACGTGGGGCAGCAGTGACACATGTTGCCACCACCTAACGAGGTGGGCCCCTGCCCTGAGCATCACATATACAGCGCTTTTCATTTGCGGAGCTACAGCGAATGACAAAGGAAGGCAGGTAGCAGGATCTCCACTTTACGGATGGGTCAGCAGAGGCACAGAGAGATGAAGCAACTTGTCTGAGATAATGCCCCAGCCTTTTACCTCTAGAGACAAGGGTTCAAATCCTGGCTCAGATCACAAGAGAGGTTCCACTACTCCTGCTGTCCTTGCTCTCTGTATAAACACAGGATTCCAGTCTCTCATGGCTGTCAATCCAGCACCTTTCAGCACTACTAAATTCACTGTTCAGTACTGTGATCAGCTAGCTAGTGGCAGCGTGTCTGCAGCTGTGTTTCAAAGGATGGAACTGGAAGCACTCAGTGTGCATGTGTGTCTGTCTCATAGACCCTATACCGATTACTATAAATGGATGCTCGTTTAGTTCAAGCAGTAGGCTCTGTGCTGTCTGGGCTGAATGCTGCGAGTTCCATCTCTGCAGTCACTCTGAAGTTACAGGTGGCCATGGCGGGTACCCTAGTAATGACTGTCAGGTTCCTAGGCTGCCATGGATTGATTACAATACACCCTTTTTAAAGGGAAGAAGTATGCCTGATCTATAACTATTGGATGAGTCTGGACAGCCCTTCCTGACTCAGGCACCATCTGAGCTGTCCAGTGTCACCCATGTCCCTGAAGTTGGTGAGAAGCAGCACACATGTAGCAGAACCCTGGCACTCACCTCACTGTGCTTGTTTTCTCCATATTTGCCATTGAGGTTAGCTAAGTGGCAGTTCTTGTACCACCAGGCACCCTGGTGTGACCTCGCACAGTTGCTCAGAGCCACATCATTGTCCCTATCCCAGGTGGTGAATTTCCAGCCATTGTGGTAAGTCAGTGCATCCCCTAAAAGAAGGGAGAAGGAGATGTTAGGCACAGCAATCTGGGGATGCCACTATCAAACTGCTAGGGGGGTGGAGGCTAGGAGGGTGCAGTTCCACAGACTTGGCAATTCCCAGAGGGTGGGGGTTCAAAGGGATGGAGGCGTAGGTGGTAAATGGGGCAGGTGAGAGGATTGGAAGCCAAAGGCAGAGGCGTCATCATGGCAGGGAATACCTGGAGTACAGATGGCCAAGGCCATTATATCATCAGGATGGGAAGTAATGCTGGGTGAACTCCCAAGGAGTCTGAATTCCAGTTCAGTTCAGGATCAGGTTGCCATTCCTCCCCACACAGCCCTCCTTCTTCTCACCACCCCCCAGTGTTGTCTTCCTTGATTGGGAATGCCTAACAGCCCATCCAATGCCTTCACAGGCTCATCTGCTGGAACCACTCCCTTCTCTGGATTCTTCAGCAGGTGGCCTGCTGGGCCTGCTCCCCCCAATCCAGTCTGAGGACAGTTCCATGGGCCTCCTCCCTCTTCTCTGCCTCTTTATCCAGTGGCCGGTGAGCCACACCTAGTCCCTCCCTTCTCAGGAGATGGCTTGGCGGGCCCACTCCCGAGGTCCAGCCAGAAATACCAATGTATATTTCCCTCCTTAGAGAAGCACCAGGAAGCAACCTGGTTTATGGGACTTCTAATGCATCCCAGTCTATTCCAACCCACATGCTTATGGGGAAACAAGTGTCCCAGATTCCAGTGCCTGCTTCCATTATGTGAGACTGAAGCAGCAAGGATACAAAGCATTCCTTACCAGCAGTGCCTTGGTAATTCCCCACCGAGAGCTTGTACTTATCCTTGCTCGAAGCCACCTGGAAGAAGTCATAGACAGCATAGGCAGAGTCATTGGAGGTCTGCAGATCCACCCGGATCTCATATTGAATGGGAGTACTGCTAGTGAGATTGTGCAGCTTGTCAAGACCTGGGAGAAGAATCCAAAGTAATTATTCTATAGAGGGAAAACAGGTGTCAAAATTCATTCACTTTCTCTGTTCCAAGGTTTCTTCTTGCCACATTTGTGGTTAAATCAGTGGTTTGCTCCTTCTCATCCCACCTTCTCCCCCTACTTGATCCCGAAGTTACATCATATGGATAAGGATGAGTTTGCACTATCGCACGCGGCTTCATGGCAGCAGAGAATGACATCAGAAACACAGGAGTCTGATTTTACTTCTAGATCAAGGAGAATAATCCAGACTCCGAAGGAACATTCACTATCTCTAAGCAAATCTAAAGACCCCAACCACAGTCACATCTACGTGCTGAATTTGCCAATCTAAGCACAGTCAGCTGAAACAGCCGGAAAGGAGATACAGAAAATGACTTGCCAAGTACAGTACTTTTTGTTCCTATTCTTCATGTTTCAGTGAATGCCATGTTCTCCTTTAAATCAGTGTGCTAATATCTTGTAACTCCTCTCCTGGTACAGGATCACAGAACTCCTGAACTGAACCGTTTCTGAGGTATGAAAAACATTGGTTCACTCTGAGTGAAAGCCAGATGAAGTTCAGTGGGCACTAGATTTGTTTCATTTGCCTATGCACTTCCAGGCAAGAGCAGAAGCAGCCAAGCCCAGGGCTGTTCCGATGGTATTTCCAACCTGACTGCAGACCTAAGAAGTTTGCATATTTCAGATAAGTATCAAAATGCCGGCCAGCCTCTATAAAGCCTGTCTTTAACTGTCCACCCTTCACTGTCACATACAGATACAGTACCAAGCCAGAATTCCCCCAGGGGATCGCCAAAGCCTTCGACATAATTCCTCCAGCGCTTGTAGAAATCCAGCTGCCCTGTGTTCCGCCTCTGAAACACCTGCAAAACAAGCACTGCTGCATGAGTCATGAACAATTGGGTAAATTATCCTCATTTTCTGTGTGTGGAATATTCACTAGAGATTGCAATTTCCTCCCATTTGTCCATGATTCCGACCTGCCCACGAAGAGGTGGCGTTAATGAGTGTTCAGAATTCAAGCTGTTGGAAAAATGGGATTGGCCCAGGTGATTTCACATGCTTTTTTTTAATGTTCTCTGATTGGATAAGCACACAAGCTCTTCCAATGCATACACTTGTGACTGGAAATTTAAAATTTGCTTTCCACAAATATTTGCCCTAGTATAACTCAAATCACACTCATGTTTGTGGATAGTGAGGCTAAAAGAAACCACAGACCTCCCAAATGTGGTATAAACACCTAAATAAAGAGGAACTAGATATACAACAGGACCAACAAGAACTTTTTTTTGACGTGTGAATGAATATTCATGGGAAATTGTTTGCATTATTCATTCTTCATTAAAATAAAAACATAAAAAAAAAGGAGAGAGGAACATAATCTTATTCTAGTGGAGAATGGGGTCCCAGAATCACACAGTTTTATGCTCCTGCCCTGTTGTACAATGCCCTTAGGTCATGGTTTCTATGCTGTGGCCAGCAATCTACTAGGAACTGGACTCAAGACTGCTCATTCATTTCACATGAGCCACCATACAGTTATCAGGTGGTAAGAAAATTCAGTCACTAACACCATTGGCCTGACTGGAATAAGAGACCAACCAGTGAAATGCTTTGTATCTCAATGAACCTGACCCAGTCCCCAACCAACACCCCTGTGATTGGTGTTCACCCCACATCAGTCCCAAAAGGGTTAAGGAAGCTGAGAAAGGGCCCGACAGTGAAATAGGCCACATGAGGGGATTAGGCTGGGGTAGCAACTCCTGACTGGAAGATGGAGCTCAGCTGAGCAGGTGGGGGGCTGGGCTGGGCTAATACAAAGCCAGGAAGCTGGCAACAGAAATGGCTGCAGTCAGGATGTCTGCATCCATCCTCTGTGTATTAGAGAGGGAAGGGGGAGGCCCTTGAAAAAGAGTGGGAACCTGGCCCTGAGGGAAGGACATACCTGGGAGAGAAAAGGGCAGAGAAGAAAGCCTGTTGGAGGCAGAGTAGGAAGCATCCCAGAGAGAAAGCAGCAAGGTTGAACACTTAGCAGACTTTGGCTGCGTGTTGCAGGGGCCCTTGACTGGAACCTGAAGTAGTGGGCAGTCCCAGGTTCCCCTACCTGCCACTGACAGAGTGGCAGTGCCTGGACGGCAGGCCTAGTGAGACTCTATACCCCGGAAGGGAAAACCACATAATGATCTGGCCAGAGGGCTAAGTCATGAAGACAAAGCTGCAGCTCCTGGAGTGAGAGGCGGGCTGCAGAGTGAGGGAGAGAACAATGGAGAGAGAGCCCGCAAAAGGAGGAGTTGGACCTGGAAGACAGCTAATTAGATGGGGTAAGATCCGAGTTACCCGGGAAAGAATTTTCTGTAGTATCTGGCTGATGAATCTTGCCCATATGCTCAGGGTTTAGCTGATCGCCATATTTGGGGTCGGGAAGGAATTTTCCTCCAGGGCAGATTGGAAGGCCCTGGAGGTTTTTCACCTTCCTCTGTAGCATGGGGCATGGGTCACTTGCTGGAGGATTCTCTGCTCCTTGAAGTCTTTAAACTACGATTTGAGGACTTCAATAGCACAGATATAGGTGGGAGGTTTTTTTGTAGGAGTGGTGGGTGAAATTCTGTGGCCTGCGTTGTGCAGGAGGTCAGACTAGATGATCATAATGGTCCCTTCTGACCTAAATATCTATGAATCTATAATCCCCAGAACAGCCAGGAGGGGGCGCCACCTGCAGTGAGTAGATCATGACACCAATACTGGCATCCGCATTGGCAGTCTCAGCAGAGGCCAAGGACTGAACAGGCATACAGGCAACTATCCCCTTGCCCCTAAAGAAGGTACTTCCCAGGCAAGAGTTGAGAAACACTGATGTGGAGCTGTAGAGTAAAAGGAGGGGATAATTCCAGTGCTGCTGCCCATGTCATGGCTGTGCTGGCCATAAACAGAAGATTTCAGTCTCCAGGGATGTCAGAGCAGCATTAGAGTCACTTGATTTTTTTAAAAAGTAAACAGATGTGCAAAGACCCCAGCACCACTCACTATCCATCCGCCTCCATCGGTGGTCATGTCACAGTACACCTGCATGGGCCTGCCAGCATCACCATTCAGGTAGATAGTGTACATGCCACTGGTGGCATTCCCATTTTGCTGGGTCTGGCTGCAGTCAGCAGGATATGGGTAGAGGAAGGCAACTGTGGGAACAAGACAGGGAAAAACTCACATCAGCAGGTCTGAAAAGGAAGCTGGAGAGGCATTCCCAACTGAGTCTCCTAAAGAGGATGTGGTTTGAACAGGGGCACAGGAATGACAGCCTTAGGATTATGGGATCATATAGAGTCCTGCACCATATGCACACCCACAGGCACCCATCAGCTGGAGCACAAACCCGGATGCCCTGGGTCCTGCCATGCTCTGGTAAAGACCGCCCTCCACCTAAGCTGCAAATTAGCTTTACCTGCTGTCTATCTGGCCCAGGAATGGGGTCAGTGGAGACTGCAGGAGGCAGCCTGGTCCTCGAGAGGGTCTCAGGAAAGCTGGATTTGTGTGGGGATAGATATGTAGGGAAGTCATAGATGTGTAGAGAAGTACTGGTTCTAGATGGAGAGGGAGCTCGCTAACTCCTCCCCACTTGCATCATTTGTCCACAATGGGCAATGCCTTTGTGACCTTCCCCAACAGGACAAACCCCTGCATCATATTGGCATGAAAGACACCTTAACAGGATGCCATTTTGATGCAAGTTTCCTGGACCCTGTTAGTTAATTTGGGCACCTCCTGAATGCCAAAAGCAGTGCTTGCAAGATACAAGTTGCCCCCATGCTACTGGGATGACGCAAGCAGATCCAGAGTTGGTGATCGCCTTCCCTACCTCCAATCAGCTTTTCACAATCAGTCTATCTACTATACTCAACTGGTAGGTTCTGCAAGCAACATCATCCAGATGGATCTGAATCTCCATATAAGCCATCCCACTGTCACCTCATGCTCTTCCCCAACTGCATCTCCAACCCACCATGCAGCCTGGCCCAGGGCAACGGACTGGGAGTCAGGAGATCTGTGTTCTATTTCCAATTTACCGACTTACTGGATGACCTTTGAGTCATTTAATCTCTCTGGGCCTCTGTAAAGTGGAACCATCACCACTAACGCTTAACTGCGAAGTGCTACAGATGAGATGTGCTAAGTATTATTAGTGCCAAGCCCTACCTGTCAAGAAGGTATTGGCTGCCTTTCTGCTCCGGTGGTCTCCCTTAAAGGCCACCACGTAGACTGTGTACCTCACTCCTTGTCCCAGGCCTTCCAGTATGAACCTTTGCTCATTAGGACCCAGTTGCACTTCCTGCCAAAAAAAGAAAAGATAGACTAAAGATCTGCTCAGCTCCATAGTCTGCGTCATCTATTCCCGGCCATGCTGCTTCCATTCTCTGCATGCTTTTAGAGGTGAGCAGGGCACAGTCAGAAGAATGCTGGTAGCAGGGTGTACCCTATAACTACAGGGCCATCTGCATATTAGTGGGTAGGTTGAGGATTCCCTGTCCCTGGAATGAGGATTTGGGGGAAAGAGTGAACTTGCACATACCCTACAGACAACTGTATCCACAGGGAATAGGCTGTATGCACATTCGTGAATGAGATACCTCACGTTCAAGGTGCCCTCTGACATGTATAAACACACTGGAAAAGCAAAGTTAAAACACATCCCTGCCCCCAGTGTCAAGGCCAGTTATGATGGAACTCTCCTATTGCGTGAAGGATCTGCCCAATCCACAACACCCAGCTGCAGTCACAGTGGTATGTGCCGTCCAGTAGGGCACCAGCTTCTCCCAACAAGTGTAATTAAGATGGAATATTCCACTCCCCAAGGTACCTTCTCACTTCAGTTCTAAGGTTGTGCATGTGTTCTTGATAATGGGATCTGATTGGCTAAACCCAACATCCTATGTGCACTTTAAACTGGGGCGGTTTGTAACAAGGAGGAATTGAAGAGCTCACAGTACCTTGCTGGTGCCATCTGGAGCCTGGTAGGTCAGAGTGTAGCCACTGATCTGTGCAGCAGGCGGTGTCCAGGTAACTACACCACTGCTGTGTGTCACATCTGATACACGGAGGTTCTTGGGAGAGTCAATTTCTATTTCAAACAAAAAACAGAGAACAGAATCAAACACTCTGATTGTACAAGTACCTCTGAGAAGAAGCAACCCATAGAGTGAATCTTCAGCATAGGGCATGGAAGTATAGAGCTTTTAGTTCCCAATATTGTTAACTGGGACTCTGCAACTACAGAAACTATATTTCATGGTTAACGAGGAGGAATGCGTGAGGTACGTTAGCAGAGTGTTGGGGCCCAGAACTGAGATAGTAAAGACTGCTGCAGATCAGGCTTCAGATACACTGGCATGGGAGCTGAAATTGAAATAGGATGGGGATAGGTTAGATATGAGGTGGCACCCTGGACTGAAATAGCATAGGGTGCTACTGAGGGAAGACGGGATTGCATTGGCAGAGCTGTGAGGGCATCCAGAGTTGGAATAGCTGATGATCTGAATTTGGGTTCACTGGCAGAACTACATGGGAGAAGCTCACACAGCATTTGCCTGCACCCTGAGCCAACACCAAGCTCACCTTCAGCCGGTGTTACCTGTCCCACATGTTTATGATCACCAAAATACACCCCTCTTTCCTTAAAAACAAGCTAACCAGCCTGAAAGCAAATATGTATTTCTCACTTCTAAAGACTGAGGAGTTAAGGGTCAGTGTAAGGGACTGGGGCATAGGTGCTCTGGCCTAGCTATCATGGCTGGGCTGGTGGCCATCAGTCAGGGATGGCCATGAGGCAGCATCAGCAAGCAGGGATCAAAGTAATCACTAGAGCCAAGATTGATAAGGAAGGGTCAGGGTCAGAGTCAGCCCAGTGTCAGAGACCTGAGATCAGAGGTAACTACCAGGCTGGAATCAGGTGGCAAGAGTCAGGCTGGGGCTGGAGGCCCGAGCTCAGAGATTGTTACAAGCCTGGAATCAGGAGGCCAAAGTAAGGCTCAAAGTCAGGCTGCGGTCAGAGACTGGAGATCAGAAAGCA
The DNA here is from genome assembly GCF_965152275.1 of Natator depressus. Lineage (NCBI taxonomy): Eukaryota > Metazoa > Chordata > Testudines > Cheloniidae > Natator > Natator depressus. The sequence goes on along the minus strand of NC_134241.1, from coordinate 48,991,275 downwards.
AGGTGAGGTCTGGAGTCACAGCAGGCCAGAGATCTGTGTGGTTGCCCAGACAACTTCCTGGGGTACCCTCTAGGATAAAATAGTGAACATGGGCCAATCAGAAGTCCACAGCGTGCTATCACTCTGGATCCTTTGGATGGTACTTCCTGCAGTGCCTAATCTCCACAGTGCCCCTTGAATGTGGCTCTGTATGGCCACCTCCTGGTGATGTGGGAACGGGTTCCACGAACCCAGATTCTAGTCTCAACGGATCCTTACAGTCATGGTGCAGGGACATGAATTAAGGTGGTCCTTCTCTTTCTCCAGAGGTAAACACTGCAACACACTTGGGGTTCTCTTCCCCAAACCCGGGGGCTTTGCATTAACGATCTATAACCACATAACCCATCCATGGCAAAGTGGCTCCCTTTGCAGGCACCAGAAACATTTTATTTTAATATGTTTGCTTACCCTAACAATTTACAAGTACAAAATAACCCACATCTCTATGGTTCTGGTCTCTGGTATTTTGTGTGATTCAGACAGCCTCCACAAACAGCAAAGACTAAGCCATACATTCAAATATCTGTGTGGTTGCTTCCTGAGTGTGACAAGCAGGCTGGCTTTATTTTTAACCAATACTATTTCATTGTGATTATAAATAGCCTCTGATATTGTTTTATACTGGACATACAAGAATGAAGGGTATGAGGCATCCTTTGTGACCAGTGTGGTTTCTGACACTTGTTCCCTAGAATGATCCCCTCCTAGCTCCTGAGCAGAATTTTTCAATAACAGAAGCGGAGGCAGCCGCTGAAGAATCCGTCCCAGTTTTCACACAATGCTTGGTGCATTCTGGGATAGGGTTCTTTGGAAACCTGTCGTTAATTTCACAAAGACCTCCATCCATACGGTCCCTCCCTGTTTCAATCTGAGGGTGTCGGGTGGGCAGTGCTGGTATTCAGGAAAAAGCACCAACTATTGACCTGGGAGCCTATGCACCCACCCACCCACCCACGTATGGCAGAATTATTGACACAGGAGCCTATGCACGTGCGCATACACACACACCCACACACGTATGGCAGAGCGTCATGGAGCTCACAGAAATACTCAGCTCAATTCCCTGCTCCACAACAGGCTTCCTGTGTGACCTGGGGCAAGTCACTTACTCTCTGTGCCTCGGTTCCCCATCTGTCAATGGGGCTGCCCTCCCGCACAGGGTGTTGTGAGGATAGATAAATCCATTAAAGACTGTGAAGCACTCAGATACCACAAAAAGAAAAGGAGTACTTGTGGCACCGTAGAGACTAACAAATTTATTTGAGCATAAGCTTTCGTGAGCTGTAGCTCACTTCACTGTTGCTCATGAAAGCTTATGCTCAAATAAATTTGTTAGTCTCTACGGTGCCACAAGTACTCCTTTTCTTTTTGCGAATACAGACTAACACGGCTGCTACTCTGAAACCTGTCAGATACTACAGTAATGGGGGCCATATAAGTACCTAAGTTAGACAGATGGAAAGAGTGGAGCAGCAGTGGCTTGAACACAGGGTTGGGAGGCAGGAGAACCTTATTTCTCTTATGTTTAGAGAGTTTTTGTTTCATAAAATAGAAACAGAGAGAAGATATCTACACAGACAAAGATCCCTTATCAGGTGAGAGAGGCAGGAACTGGTACATCAAAGCGCACATAAGGAGCTATTAACTGTGAATGAAACACCATATATTCAATGAGCTGTTATTCCCATCAATTAAAATAACTATTTACTGAACTCCCGAGGTTAAGAAAAAAAATCAATTTTTATTATTATGTATGGAAGCAGAAATCCTCTCAGGTTAGTACTGTGGAGGCTTGGACAGCAGAGGGAGATATAGGGTATTGGAATCCATTGTCCTACTCCAGTGATACTGTTGTCAGCTTTCAGAGTAACAGCCGTGTTAGTCTGTATTCGCAAAAAGAAAAGGAGTACTTGTGGCACCTTAGAGACTAACCAATTTATTTGAGCATGAGCTTTCATGAGCTACAGCTCACTTCATCAGATGTTGTCAGCATTACCTGTGCTCTCCCAATCAATTCACAGTGCTACTGTTAAGGGTCTGAGCTGCAGGGGGCTGTTACAACTTGGACACCAAAAACAAACTGCCTCTTGGCCTAAAAACTTCCCATACAAGGTCTCTGCTACAAGCCTATTATTTTAATCATTGGGAATACGTAGCTGTTGTCTTGGGTAAGATTTGAAAGGTATTAGCAGAGCAGGTCGAGAATTTTCTGGCATTGAAAAATACCATTTTGTTGAAATCAACATGTTTTGTGAGAATGTATCAATTCTGACAACAGTTTATTTAGGAAAAAATTCAAAATGTTTTGATTTTTCATTTTTAATTTTTTTTAAACAAATGTGCAGCACTGGGGGGAAAGCCGACGGTTTTGCGGTGCAGCACGTGGTTCAGACAGAGACATCCCTTAGGAGAGGATCTATTAATGTAGATTCTCTATGTCCTAGTAAGGAGGAGAGGATGGAAGATGATAAAATACAGGAAGGATCTGATGAGAAACAGTCAAATGAAAAAAGGCCCCATTCAATTACATCATGTAATGACAGAAAACTAAAAAGTGACAAGTTTTTAAAGTGCTTATATACCAATGCCAGGAGTCTACATAATAAGATGGGTGAACTAGAGTGCCTCGTATTAAATGAGGATACTGATATAACAGGCACCACAGAAACTTGGTGGAATGAGGATAATCAATGGGACACAGTAATACCAGGGTACGAAATATATAGGAAGGACAGAACAGGTCATGCTGGTGGGGGAGTGGCACTATATGTGAAAGAAAGTGTAAAATCAAATGAAGTAAAAATCTAAAATGAACCAAACTGTACCACAGAATCTCTATGGATACTAATTTCATGCTCTAATAATAAGAATCTAGCAGTAGGGATATATTACCAACCATCTGACCAGGATGGCGATGGTGACTGTGAAATGCTCAGGGAGATTAGAGAGGCTATTAAAATAAAAAACTCAGTTATAATGGGGAATTTCAACTATCCCCATATTGACTGGGTATACCTCAGGACGGGATGTAGAGATAAAGTTTCTTGACACCTTAAATGACTGCTTCTTGGAGCAGCTAGTCCTGGAACCCACAAGAGAAGAGGCAATTCTTGATTTAGTCCTAAGTGGAGCACAAGATCTGGTCCAAGAGGTGAATATAGCTGGACCGCTTGGTAATAGTGACCATAATATAATTAAATTTAACATCCCTTTGGTGGGGAAAACACCACAGCAGTCCAACACTGTAGCATTGAATTTCAGAAAGGGGAACTACACAAAAATGAGGAAGTTAGTTAAACAGAAATTAAAAGGTACAGTGCAAAAAGTGAAATCCCTGCCAGCTGCATGGAAACTTTTTAAAGACACCATAATAGAGGCTCAACTTAAATGTATACCCCAAATTAAGAAAATCAAAAAAGTGCCACCGTGGCTAAACAACAAAGTAAAAGAAGCAGTGAGAGGCAAAAAGGCATCCTTTAAAAAGTGGAAGTTAAATCCTAGTGAGGAAAATAGAAAGGAGCATAAACTCTGGCAAATGAAGTGTAAAAATATCATTAGGAAGGCCAAAAAAGAATTTGAAGAACAGCTAGCCAGAGACTCAAAAAGTAATAGCAAAAAAAAAATGTAAGTACATCAGAAGCAGGAAGTCTGCTAAACAACCAGTGAGGCCACTGGACGATTGAGATGCTAAAGGACCACTCAAGGATGATAAGGCCATTGTGGAGAAACTAAATGAATTCTTTGCATCGGTCTTCATGGCTGAGGACGTGAGGGAGATTCCCAAACCTGAGCTATTCTTTTTAGATGACAAATCTGAGGAACTGTCCCAGATTGAGGTGTCATTAGAGGAGGTTTTGGAACAAATTGATAAACTAAACAGTAATAAGTCACCAGGACCAAATGGTATTCACCCAAGAGTTCTGAAGGAACTCAGATGTGAAATTGCAGAACTACTAACAGTAGTCTGTAACCTATGATTTAAATCAGCTTCTGTACCAAATGACTGGAGGATAGCTAATGTGATGCCAATTTTTAAAAAGGGCTCTAGAGGTGATCCCGGCAATTACAGGCTAGTAAGCCAGACTTCAGTAAGAGGCAAACTGGTGGAAACTATAGTAAAGAACAAAATTGTCAGACAAATAGATGAACATAATTTGTTGGGAAAGAGTCAACATGGTCTTTGTAAAGGGAAATCATGCCTCACGGATCTACTAGAATTCTTTGAGGGGGTCAACAAGCATGTGGACAAGGGGGATCCATTGGATATAGTGTACTTAGATTTTCAGAAAGCCTTTGATAAGGTCCCTCACCAAAGGCTCTGAAGCAAAGCAAGCTCTCATGGGATAAAAAGAAAGTCCTCTCATGGATTGGTAACTGGTTAAAAGATAGGAAACAAAGAGTAGGTGTGACGGGTTGGACTCCCCCTCTCCCATTTGGGATGCCACCTGGGATAAAACTCAAAGTTCCAAGCACCCATTGAAGCAGGCAGACTGTGGTGGGACAACACCCTGTTGTCTGGAGGCTGCCCAGTTTTATGGTGAGTTGTGGTTGTCCAGTGAGATACGATGATCTCTCCCACTGTCAGAGACAGCCCCTGGTGCTCAATTCTACGCCAATCGAGTAAGAGCTTAGAACCAGTGACTGCTGCCTCCCGTGTTGTGTCGATGCTTGAGGCAAAGTTGGAGTACCTCTCCAGGGTGCAAGCCTGGGCAGATAATATGGAGGCCCTGACTTGCCCATGCATCAGGACCCCCCTTCTCTCAGCATCACCGATAAAATCCAGAGGAGAGGAAGAATCAATACATCTGGTCCCCGATCCATTACAGGAGTTGCCGGAAAGATACTAAGATGTTAGTCTGACCACCTTTGGGGCTCCACTCCAGATTTTCTGTCTGGGTTTACTCTCATAAACTTTCTTTCTCCTGACTTCACCCACAACGCAGTGGGGCTTTTCTGTCAGGGGTTGCTCCCTTAGCCTTATGCCCTCCCGGGCTACCCACAAGGCAGTGAGTTTAATGAGCCGCAGGTAGTACCATCTACTGTCATTATGATAGTAGGCATAGCCTGACCTGAGTAACTCTGATAAAATATAAGGGTCCTGGTTCTCCATTGCCCTGTGCAGTCATTTATACCGGTGCAAAGGGGGTTTAAAATGCTACCAAATTCAAAGAGTATCAGGATAAGTTAGATGTCATTTGTGACAGAAATTGCAACCATATGCAATATCTTTGGGAACCATATTGTATTAAGTTTATGAATGTTTTATGTGGCATTATGGACCAGGGATCTTATGCAACTCCATGGTGGGAGGGTTACCACCGCTCCTCCAAGAACCAAAAAAGTGGGGGGAGATTACTGCCATCCCTGAGATTGCAAACAGCTCCAGAGAAGTATCACCTCCTTGGGTGGTTTGCATATACTCATTTAGGGCAGTACCAAAGGAGAGGCAAGAGATTTGGGATTTAAAAGGCTGAGTTTACACAGACTCAGGGCATGTCTACACTACAGAGGCTACAGCACTGTAGCTATGCTAGCATAACCCCATAGTATAGGTACAACCTATAGCAATGGCAGGGGTTTTTCCACCACTGTGGGAACATCACCTTCCCAAGCAATTGCAGCTAAGATAATGGAAATATTCTTCAATTAGCCCAGCTGTGTCTACACCGGGGCTTAGGTCAGCATAGCTACTGCACTCAGGGATGTGGATTTTTCACACTCCTGAGCAAAGTAGCTATATCAACCTAAATTTTAAGTGTAGACCAAGCCTTAGGGTCTTTCTTTGGATTCAGCAAACGGACAGGACTTGTGGTCCTCAGGCGGCCCCAACCCTCGCTGAAGGGTTGGAAGGACTTAGGGCTACCAGGGCCCTATAGGACTGATGGGCTATTTCTGTTACATTTAGTGTGCATTTAGAGTCTGTTTTGTTTTACCTTTTTTCTGTGATGCTTTTGTCTTTGAATAAATGTGCTTACTTTGGATGAGTTTTGTGGTCACTGGTAAAACAGGGTTGTTGTCCTTGGAAAGAAACAAAGGAGCAGGGGCTGAACATTTGTCAGGCCTGCCTAGGATAATCACAGTAAAGAGCAGGGGGCTGCAGCCTAAAACTCCAAGTTGAAAGGGAGTGGGACATGGGGCCCTGCCCAGAGAGAAGTGAAGGCTAGAGGCCTCAGACTTCAGGGCCATTGCTGGAGTGGACCACAGAGGAGGTGGGTTAAAAGTGCAGTTACCCTTCAATCTGCAAGCTTTCAGGGTGCATATAGCTCTTGCCTCATCTAGTTCTGCTCTCTGTGCATTGCTAACAGCTCATAGTTATCCAATTATCTTCATGATAGTTTGGCCACTGCAGAATTTCAAGTAGCTAATACCTGATTGGCAAAGTTACCTTTATACACAGTGATACAAAAAGAGATCATGCAACACCAGATAAAAAAGGGATAGACATGTCTCTATCTAACTTCCCTTCACTCCTGTCCCCCATTACCTGTCACAGCTTTCGTGTTTGCTCTCTTGCTCTGCTGGCCTCCCTTCTCAGCCCAGATACAGATGATATACTCCATGCCTGGCATCAGATCCGTTAGAGTGATGATGCTCTTCTCTTTCCCCACAGCTATCTCTCTGGTGTCCCCATCAGCTGAGGTGTAGCTCACCATGTATCTGTCTATCGGAGCCTGGACTCTGTTCCAGGAGATGGTGGCTGTGTCCTCTGTCACTCGGTCGGTCACCAGGTTAATTGGGCTGTCAATGTCTGAGTAAAAGTGTGGATTATTAGAACATTATTAACAGATTCTAAACTGTCTCCTTGAAGCTTGTTTCTTTTGGTCTCTAAACTTTATTTTCATACTCTTAGAACTTTAGTTAGGTAAAGTACAATATGTACATAGGTTTCAGTATTCATGTCTCAATGGCTAAGCATCACTCTTGCTACTGGGGTTTTAGGACTGAAATATTGGGACAACTGAAGGTCAGAACTGAAGTGCATTGGAAGATGCCTCAGCAGTGGTATTGCAATTGATGCTGCAGGTAAAGTGCAATGGCTGAACTCCCTAGGAAAGCCAGGAGTGGAATTTTTGGCTAGGGGCTCCAGCTCAAACCTGAGCTGTGAAAGGACTTGGGACTGGAACAGCGAGGGTGCTGTAGGTCAGGAATGAGGCCCAACAAGAAGGGACAGAACTAAATTAGTAGGAGTCCTACAGACTACAGTTGGGGTACACTGGCAGAGGTGTGAGGGAGAAGTGCACATAGCATTTACCCATGCTACATCTCACTTCTGCCAGTTCTATTTCCTCTCACAGGAGAACCAGTTTCTGAGAGCTTTGAGATGCCTACAAGGGGCACACTCCTACAGCACATAGCTGTGTGGCAAAAAGTCCTGTGTTTTATATTGTGTGTAACTAACTAGGGGGAGGACACATTCACAGCTAATCCAGTGTGAAGCCAGTCTGCTACTGTAGTATCACATTCCAGAAATTCCCCTGGTTACCTGTCACAGCTTTAGTGTCTGTCCTCTTGCTCTGCTGGCCTCCCTTCTCAGCCCAGATGTAGATGTTGTACTCTATGCCTGGCTTCAGACCCGTCAGAGCGGTGGTGCTCTGGTCTTTCCCCACAGCTATCTCTCTGGTGTTCCCATCAGCTGAGGTATAGCTCACCATGTATCTGTCTATGGGAGCCTGGACCCTGTTCCAGGAGATGGTGGCTGTGTCCTCTGTCACTCGATTGGTGACCAGGTTAGTTGGGCTGTCAATTTCTGTGAGTAAAAGCCTTGATTATTACAATGTTATTGACTGATTCTCAAATGATTCCCCTAGGGCACCATGTCTTCTAGACTCAAATCTTTCCATACCCTTAGATATTGTATGAGATGGAGGAAAACAGAAGGCTGCTTACTTGTCAGCCCTGTCACTCACATCTCACTAGGTAAATACTGCTCTTTCTATCAGTGCTTCTGGACTCACTACTGGAAGACTCAGAACTTGGCAGAACTTTTAGGGGGCCCTAGCCTGGAGTAATAAGCTTGTTGTGGGTCAGGATTTAGATACACTGGCAGAGCTGTGCATACTCTAGGACTAAAATAGCAGGAGATGCCATAGGGGAAGATTGTGGTGCACTGGCAGAGCCCTGTGGGGGAAGTTTGCACAGAACCTATGTCAGGGGTGGGCAAACTACGTCCCGCAGGACACATCCAGCCCATCAGAACTTTTAATCTGGCCCTTGAGCTCCCGCCAGGGAGTAGGGTCGGGGGCTTTCCACATGGCTCCCGGAAGCAGCGGCATGTCCCCCCTCTGGCTCCTATGTGGCTCTGCTCTCTCCACATGCTGCCCCTACCCCAAGCACCACCCTCCCGCAGCTCCCATTGGCTGGGAACCGTGGCCAATGGGAGCTGCAGGGGCGGCACCTGCAGATGGGGCAGCAAGCGGAGCCACCTGGCCAGCGCCATGCCTCCACATAGGAGCTGGAGGGGGGCATGCTGCTGCTTCTGGGAGCTGCGGGGGCGGTGCCTGTGGATGGAGCAGACCCACCTGGCTGCATCCTCCACGTAGGAGCCAGAGGGTGGCATGCTGCTGCTTCCGGGAGCTGCTTGAGGTAAGCACCACCCAGAGCCTGCACCCCTGAGACACCACCCCCTGTGTACCAACCCCCTGCCTCAGCCCTGATCCCCCTCCCACCCTCCAAACCCCTCAGTCCCAACCTGGAGCACCCTCCTGCACTCCAAACCCCTCATCCCCAGCCCCACCCTAGAGCCTGCACCCCCAATTGGAGCCCTCAACCCCCCCTGCGCCCCAGCCCCCTGCCCCTCTCCTGCCCTCTGAACCCCTCGGTCCCAGCCCAGAGCACCCTCCTGCACCTCAAATCCCTTATCCCCAGCCCCACCCCAGAGCCTGCTTTCCCAGCTGGAGCCCTCTGCACCCCAACCCCCAATTTTGTGAGCATTCATGGCCCACCATACAATTTCTATACCCAGATGTGGCCCTCAGGCCAAAAAGTTTTCCCACCCCGACCTATGTGCATTATGGAACCAGTCAAGCACCCCATTAAAGTCAATGACATTTTGCAATTGAGTAAATGGGAGTGGGGGTAAATCCTAAATCTCAATCTTGGAATGGCCTGCAGCATGTATGTACCTATGCCATGTTTGGCCACATGACTAATTGTTCTATAATGTACACTGTTTTCTTCCAGCTTATTGCACAGAACAAAACACAGCTAATCTCCAGGGAGCAGTTTGTGGTATGCAGTAGCTAGTATCACATCCCAGAGATTCCCCTGGTTACCTGTCACAGCTTTAGTGTTTGCCCTTTTGCTCTTCTGGCCTCCCTTCTCAGCCCAGATGTAGATGATGTACTCCAGGCCTGGCTTCAGACCTGTCAGGGTGATGGTGCTCTGGTCTTTCCCCACGGCTCTCTCTCTGGTGTCCCCATCAGCTGAGTTGTAGCTCACCACGTATCTGTCTATGGGAGCCTGCACCTCATTCCAGGAGATGGTGGCTGTGTCCTCTGTCACTCGGTCTGTCACCGGGTTTGTTGGGCTGTCAATTTCTTTTAGAGAAGGTTTAACAGTGAAGAGCTACAGTGAGGATTCTCCCCAACACTTCATTAGGAGAGACTCATCAGTCCTTCCCCACTTTTCATGGTCCTTCCCCCTTCCACAGCTGTGAAAATGATACTGTTTCTTAGGCCAACAGCAAAGCTCCTACATGAATTAGCACACAGGAAAAAGCGCTCTTAGGGACTGGCTGCTACCCTCCATCTACCCAGAGTGCAACTATATCGTTTCTGTTAAAAAAAAAACCAACACATCCCACAAGCACCAGATGTGCTAAGCCCCAGCACAGTGAGCAGCCACTAAACCACAGGGAGAGCAACCCTTACACCAGTTATCCCTCAGTGTCTTACTCTCAGGGTAGTTCTCGGAAAGGTCAAAATGGGAAGGTTTCTGAGGTTGTTTATGGCATTCTGAAGGCAAGTCATTAATTCCATGTTCAGCCAACTAAGAGGCCTTGATAATGGCTATGTTTTACTAATTGAATGACCTCCATTGTACTGATATTAATGACTAGCATCTGTGAATAGGGATCCCTACCAGCACTTGTGATTAAAAGGCTCCATTTTCACAACTAAAAGCTAGTTCAGCCTACTAGTGAGAATTACAATTTACAGGATAGATTCTTGTCTCACTAATATCAGTGTAGATCAGAAGTAACTTCAGTGAAGTCAATGGAGTTGATAAACTGGTGTGAGGTCATGATCAAGCTCCACACTTCTTCTCCTGCCATTAGTTACCTGTCTCAGCTTTCGTGTTTGCTCTCTTGCTCTGCAAGCCTTCCTTCTCAGCCCAAATGTAGATCATGTACTCCATGCCTGGCTTCAGACCCATCAGGGTAGTGGTATTCTGGTCTTTCCCTACAGCTATCTCTCTGGTGTCCCCATCAGCTGAGGTGTAGCTCACCATGTATGTGTCTATGGGAGCCTGGACCCTGTTCCATGAGATGGTGGCTGTGTCCTCTGTCACTCGGTCGGTCTCCAGGTGAGTTGGGCTGTCTATTCCTTTAAGAGAGAGTCTGAAAGTGCAGAGTTAACAAACTCCCCGAGCAATATTCCACCTGATCCCAACAGTCACATTCCTTGTCATGTGTAGCATGTCTGCATTTCTTTTACTCTACAGTGATCAGCAAACTCTTTCAAGAGTTTGAAAGTATTTTCCAATTTTATTCTGTTCCTGACAACGGAGAGACACACCTAGCTTTATTTGGTTTACTTTCTGGTCTGGTCAGCAGGAGGGCAGATAGCTTTGAGAATACAATTAGTGAGTTAAATCCTGGTGCAAAGCCAGGGTTCAGAGTGTATTACTGGTGGGTCCTACAAATATGGTGGCTTTTAAAAACTTGAAATACATTATTTGTGGACGAAATGGCAGAATTATCTTTTAAATAGCTGTTTTGAATCCAGGAGGCACTCCTTCCTAGACTGATACCATTTCAAGAGAATGGAAATTTGGGGAGAATAATATTATTCAGTCCATTTCATTTTCAAATTACTTTACCAGCAATAACTCATCCATCCTCACAATAGCACCCCAGAGGCAAGTACTGTTATCTGTGGATGAGGACAATGAGAGAGAAGGGCTAGATGACTGCCCAAAGACACAGGAGTCAATATCAGGAGTTCCTGGTTCCCAGCTTTATACTCAGAGGAATGGACTAGTCCATTTACTAAGGGCCTGACACAGGGATCCTTTAAAGAAGAAATTAGTATTCTCCATTAAAGCATCCCAGTGGCGCCTTGGCCTCTTCACGCACTATCATGGGGAAGGGAGGAGAGAGAATGACCCAGAGATGGCAGGAGAACCATCTTAAAGGAAAAACGGTAGTCTTGAATATTGAATAATTCATAGATGTTCAGGTCAAAAAGGACCATTGTGATTATCTTGTCTAGTTCGACCTCCTGAACCACCCAGGCCAAGGAACTTCACCCAGTAATTTCTGGTTGACTTACAGCATCTCCTTTAGAAAAAGATATCTAGTTTTGATACAAAAAGTTTGAATGATGGAGAATCCCCTAGATGAATTGCTCCAATGATTAGCCTCACTTAACATTTTGCACCTTAATTCCTGTCTCCATTTGTCTAATTTCAACTTCCAGCCACTGGAACTCATTATGTGGTTTGTTAATGCTTTTGGAGACCTAGTTTAAGATCACTTTAATGTCTGAGATGTACTTTATTGGGGAACTGTACCCATTGCTGGCAATGGAGGATGGTCTTCTCCACCCCTTCTCTGGTACTAACTCTGGAGTGTTGGGAGAGGCTATGCAAACAACTCATGTACTGTGCAGCATCTGTTCAGCCAACCAACCTGAGTGGGTCTCTCCCAAAGGAGCTCTTGTTCCACAAAACCATTATACAGCTGGCACTCCAGACAGCACACTTTATGCAGCTGTGTTGCAGTTATGTTCTACAAATTCCCTTAAACTTCTATGAATTGGCTGATCTGGTCACACTGAAGAGAACGAGGGGAAAATATTAGAGGAATTAATAAGTTCATGAAAAGCCTTGGGGCTGTGCAGCACTAGAATGGTCCTACACAAAGCAGAGAGCATTCTAGTAATAGCCACTGAAAAGGAGACGGAATCTATATGTTCACAATGTTCGAAAACACAGATGACAGATGGAGCCATCACGTTCCAAAGGCAGCAGTGCTTCCTGACCGCACTTCCTTCCAAGGGTAACTGGAATCAGATGTCAAGAGTAAACAAGAGCACCGATCAAAAGAAAAGTCCAACAGACTCCGGCCAGGCAGTGGCCAACAAAAGAGACCTCGGCAGTGCCAAACCCACCCAGCGATGCCATTAACAGAGAAGAAATGTGGGAGGGACGGAATGATGATTCCATTTGGGGATCTGTAGGTTTCCAGTAGTGTGGGAATCCTGGATTCCCATCTCACAGATGAGAAACAGATGCAGTCAGAGTGAGAACAAGGCAGAATTGCCCTGCCGTTCGCATGCAGCATTTAATTACTGGCTGTTGGAGGACCTGGCCAGCTATCTGTCCTCTGCACAGTGTAGTGACCAGAGCAACATCCCCCCACATATGCCTTCCTCACTCCTCTGAGAAGAGGACCCAGCCCTTTCTCCACCTTCCATGCATCCCAGTTGCTTCCCCTTGCTGCTGGTCCTACCTTCCATCTGTAACCCACACGCTCATCTGGACTGATGATGTTTTACATAGTAAGTTACAATGCAGCGTTGCTGAGTCTCACGATATTTGGTGTTTGTCTTAAAGCCCCAGCTCCCACAGTCTGGTGATTACCTGAAAATTTCAGGTTGGGTTTTTTTGTTTTTGTTTTTTGTTTGTTTTTTAAGTTTCTAACCCTCATGTTTGTGGAGAGAAGCTTGAAAACATGAATCAACTCAAAACAAGCATCACCATCTAGGGAGCTTTGATCCTCCTTGGGACTTCTGGATACGTACCAGTTCGGCCATTCACTATAGATGGTTTTCCTTCAATCTCATCCTTCACAGATATGACAATGATCTTGTACTCTGTGCCAGGCTTCAGGCCTATAAGAAAACAAAAGGAGCAGTCCCAACAATTAGGGAATAAAGTACATAAATGTTTTCTTAGAGAAATTGCATCTTCTTCTCTCTGATTTTACATTACAGAGGAATTTGAATTGTGGGACTGGGATTTGTACTTCTTGTTTGGAGAATATGTGGATATGATGTTTTGGTTTAGGCTCATCTCTACAGGCCATACTGGTCATAAATTGTGGGGATTTCCATTTTACCCATCCTTAGTGTTCCCAGGTCTGAAATGAGAGAGTAAATTTTATTTATATGAAGATAGAATTAAAGTTGAATGAACGTGCATTGACATTTACTAGCCATACCACATGGGGAGCTTTTCCATGTGATGTCCGGTATCACCCTTCAACCCACACACAGAGAGAATATCCTCATGATGGCTACCTGTGAAGATGTGAACAAGTGCTGGACTTGGTGCAAAGAAGCAAGTAAAGCTGTAGAGCCAGATTCACAGCTGGTGTAAATCACTGAATTCAATGGAGCTATGCCAGTGTACACCAGCTGAGGATCTGCCCCATATGTTTGGCGATATTGAAAGTGAGACTCCCAGCCAGACAAAAAGCAAATAATACCTCCTCTTTTGCTACAAGAGCAAGCTAAATAAAGTGCTCTGGTCATTCACATTCAGAATCTCTCATGATTTGAGATCAGATTGAATGGAAATGGGTCCTACCCTGGGGTTCTGCCAGTTAAATTCCAGCCCCAATCATCAGTGAACATATGTGCTGAAGGGAACTCAGTATAGTTTCAAAGTCACTTGGCCAGTAGGTGCTAGAGGTGGTTAACCTGGCAGACTTTCATCTATGTACTACAAGGTTCATGGATAAAGGCTCATCTGGGTGTTTGTGGGGAAGAGGGGTGCATTGTAGGTGTCTCACAGCAGCAGCCTGGGCATGAAGTGAAAGAGTTCTGCTAACTGTCTGTGTCTGCTCCGAGCATCAGCCACACAGAAACAAAAGAGATGCTCTTCTCAGGTTATGGTTCAAGAGTCAACCTCTCTCTTGTGCCTGTCTCTCCCCATTTCTCCCTGGCTGTGACCCGTTTGGGCTGTATCCAGTCACTTACCGCTGATGATGTATCTGCTCTTCGGTTCGCTGCTTTTAGGCACCACCACCTCCTTCTCCTGTCCTTGCGGTGAGCTGAACCTCAGTTTAAAATAGTCCGGCTCTGTTGGGGGGTTCTCCCACTCCACTTCCAGCGAGTCCTCCATCTCCTCTGTCACCCAGGCAGCGCTAACTGCAGATAGGGCTACGGAAGACAGAGTGGGGAGGGTGATGAGCGAGCACCACATTATCATTTCAGCAGCACCAAAGCCACCTCTTCTCCATGTGTGCACACAAGACAGGAAAGAGCCAAACTACCTCCACCAGGGGTCTCAGGCCTCAAAACCAGGTACAATTTCTCAAATGAACTGAAGGGTTGTTAACTAGACACAATGCAATTATTCTTTCAACAGGCCTGACTGTACTCACTGTAAAGCTCTATCCCAGCCATAGAGGACTCTGGCTCCTATGTCTTCTGTTACAAATAAATACATACTCCCCATAATCCAACCCTTTACTGGCTTTACCAAGGGCATTGAGATAGCACAGTGTGAAGATCTCATCACCTAAGTAAGGTCAGACTAATTCAGGTCTGGCCCAGAGATGCCTGAGGAAAACACAGCTACTGCAGGGAGTGGTGCTGACAATTCAAAACTGGCACTCTGCCGTTTGAGTCCAAAATGCTACAACACTCCAGCATGATGTTAGGAAGTGCTGTGCACCTGGCATTGCCATATGTACAAATGAAGTCCTGACTACTTGTACTCTTTAAGGATCTTCATAGCATGCTGTACAGCCTACGCAGTACCTCTCATCCCCTAGCCAAGTCCCACCTGGGTAATTACATTCTCCTTCTTTGAAACCCTTCTGTGTCCATTCAAATGGATGGTTCTCAGAGAGTAAGGAGCTGCAATTTCTTGGAGAGAGGATGGCACAAATTAAAAAACAAATTCCTCTACCTCCAACAGCAGAGAAGGAGCAGAGAGAAGGCTAAGATCAAAAGAGTGGAGTGAGGAAGTATATATGAGGCAAGATCGCTCAGGCAGAGATTGGTGGAGTGGAGAGAGCGGGCAGGGTTATAGGTCAATATAACTTCTGAGGGGTCAGGTGGAAAGAGTCCATGGAGAATTCTGAAGGCCAGCAGGGCATTTGAGATTGACAGGAAGACAATGAAGGTGACAGAAGACTGGAGGGGGAGTGAGGGGGAGATGTGTCTGTGACGGTGGTAAACCAAGTGCCAGATCTGGCCAAGGTCATAAGTGTTAGTTAAGAGCTGACAAACTCATAGCTGGAAACCAGATCAGCTCATCTTACATTCATTTTGTTAAAATAGGTTGCAGCCTTATAAGAATGTATTGAGTGTTTAGACTCTACGGAAAGCTTGTAAATTGCTGCATGCATTAATCATACTTGTAATATGCATCCGATGAAGTGAGCTGTAGCTCACGAAAGCTTATGCTCAAATAAATTGGTTAGTCTCTAAGGTGCCACAAGTACTCCTTTTCTTTTTGCGAATACAGACTAACACGGCTGCTACTCTGAAACTTGTAATATCAGTATTCCATGCTATCAGGAAATACGTATGTTTCACTTTATAACTTTGAAAGTGTTTGCTCTGAACTTGTGAACCCAGGCACAGAATCCTCAAGATTAAACCGGCCATTAATGAATATCACAATACAAAGGATTGGTAAATGGCCCTATCACACCTTGGAAATGCCATGTGCAAGGGAGCTTGTCTCATGGACTATAAGGCGAAATGTAAAATATAAAACAGGGTCACAAGAAAATTGTTCCTCCTTTGCTGTTTGAACTTTCACAGGGCCAAAGATACTAAACTAAGGCAGAGATCCCCAGGGGTTACCCCTGGGTCTACCCTGAAAGACACATTGAATTGACAGATTACTACATCTCTGTCATCTTTAGGAACCATAGATAGTAACTCATTTGCGTGTATGTTTGCTTACTTTAACCTGTAAATAATTCTCTCATTTCTTTTTCCTAGTTAATAAAACTTTAAATAATTTATTACAGGATTGGCTACAGGCATTGTCTTTGGCGTGAGATCTAAGATGCAAATTGATCTGGGATAAGAGACTGGTCTCTTGGGACTGGGAGCAAACTGAACATTCTGTGATTTTTGGTGTAAGTGACCATTTATCACCAAGTCCGGATTTCCTGCGTGGCAAGATAGACTGGACAGTCTAAGGGGACTGTCTGTGACTCCTTGGTAAGACTGTTATAGTGATCCAGGAGTTCACATTTGTTACTAGGTCAGTAAAATCTAATTATAGAACATACCACCAATTTGGGATGTCTGCCCTGAGGTAGGCACTCACAGTCGTGAGCCACTCCAGACAGCGTGACAGTGAAACATTCCTGTTTCCTGGAGTCAGAGAGTAAACTGGCCCCAGCATTGTGAACTCCCTTGAATTCAGAAGCAGAGAACAATGGCTGGGATTTTGGGGGGGGAAGGGAAATTTTGGCATCTTTAAATGGGAGAAGAAAGGCTTAGAGAATGGGCCTTTCCAAAAGCTCAGACAGGAAGTCATGTGAAGTGCCATACATGCCCAAAGCCTAGCAGTTTGCTCCCCCTATAGTTTGAACCTGACTTTGAAGACCAGCGAATCCTTTGTTGGAGGAAAGGACTTTCTAGTGCTCCCACCTGTCCTTGCTTGTACGTGTTCTGGGTTACTGGAAATCCCCTTCTTCACATAACGAAGTGTGATCTGATACTTTGTGCTAGGATGAAGGCCCGGGATCTCATAGCTGAGCTGTCCTTTGGGCACTCTGACTTGTACTGCGGAGGCCTCATGCCCTATCGGATAATAGCTGAGGAGGTAATTATCCACGTCGAGCACCTGATCCCAGCTGAAGGTCAAAGAATCTTCTGTGGTCTTCAGCAGCTGCACATTCTGAGGAGCAATGACTACAGGAAAAAAAGGAGAAGAAATTATAAGACTGATATCTCATCTTGGGGCATGGTCCAAAGTCCACTGAAGTCCATGAGAGTTTTTCCATTGACTTCAATGGGGTTTGGATCAGGCCCATATTTTGCATTGGTACAATGAATGAACAGCTGGTGAACAGGACTACAAAGACAGCGCTGGAGGCTGAAGTCCTCTGCTTATCCACAAAGAGGTATAGTTGCAGTGGACAATGGGAATTGAGAACACTCAACACTGCAATAAATGGGATATACTTCGCGCCATGGACATGTCAACCATCAAAAGAATGCCAAGAAACAACTTCCTTAACACACTCAGTGTCACCCATGGTACCAAGTGTGTCTGTCGAGGAAAGAAAAGGAGTACTTGGTGCCACAAGTACTCCTTTTCTTTTTGAGAATACAGACTAACACGGCTGCTACTCTGAAACCTGTCGAAGAAAGACGCTCCTCCTTGCTTGGCTGGACGAGTGCAGTTACCATTTCATCATTCTTGTTCTGTGGCATTAAATAATTCTGTACTGACGTTACAACATCCAGAATAAGTGCAGGACCCTCTAACTGCCTAGTCAAAGAGGCTTGTCAGACATATAGACCCAGGAAGATCAAGACTGTCCTGGAGATCTGGGGGCAGGAACAGAACTCTAGGAAGGGCAGCACATCTCAGTGTTCTACACTGGAGATAGCTGGTAGCAGGTTATCCTCTCTGGTGTTGTAATTCGTGGCCTATATTTTCACTGGCACCCAAAGCAGTAACTCTGTAATAGTACTGCAAAGTTCAACTATAGCTGCGGAATGACTTCATCACAGAATTTGAGTGGCAGCAAAAACGGGCCTTAACGCTTCTCACACCATTCGGTCCTGAACCTCAGAAAGACTACCCAGCTATCGCAGCAGCTATACAACAGAACTCTCCTCACTCTACAATTGCTCAGTCACTTACAAATGCCGAAACTGCAGTTCTGAAGGTAAGCCAGGCACTTTCAATGCACTGACTTTCACTGCTACTGCTGGAAGGAAGCCAAACACAGGGATGAGTTACAGCTGTCAGTCACACAGTGAAAGACAGTCACAGGCGGCTACTGCAGAAACTAACTGCTTACTGGAAAAGTGATTTCAAGGTTGTAGAGAGAAGTTCAGATGCAAGGGAGCATGAAAGAGAAAGTCCACGTATGAGAGAGAAAGAACAACTGCACCAGACTACACGTGTATATATATAAATGAATATGTCGGAATGCATGTATGTGTAATATGCATGAGAGAAATAAAAATCCAGAATCTCTAGTTTGGTTGTTTCATGGAGTCAATATTTTTGGGCCTCCTGCTCCCCTTGCATCAATAACAATTCTCTATCCATTGGGCACAGACCCTGTGCCTTCAGTTTCTGCAGAAATCCTGCTCAATATTTGATGCACCTCCGGTCAAAGAGAACCTTCTCAGTAACAGTTTGAGTTCTATCACATCTTGAGCTGAGTAAATCCCACACTTGCTCTTTGACAGTCAGTTTACACGGTAAGGACACCTGATCCCACTAAATTTACAGAAAGTGATAAGTGATAGCAAATAATGGTGACGGATGCTCAACAGGCTCCAGCCTTAATTAACTCAAGTTTTGCACAGTATATTTTTATACCTTTCTGAAGGATTCAGAAAACTAACCATTCTCATGCTTTTCAGTTGGTAAATTTATATAGACTCTTCTTTATAACTGTACATTCTATTTTACACAGTAGATATTAAGGGGATACTATCAGTTCCTTTCCAAGGAACGAGGAAGAAACTACCAGTTCAGATAAAATAAGGCTGGGATAAACTTTTCAGAAGAGCTTATGCTACTGAGGAGCCTAAGTTCCACTTTTAAGAATGACTTAGGCACTTAGTCAATTTAATAAGACTTAGGCTCCTAAGTCACTTAGGCGCTTTTGACAATTTTACCCCAAACCTTTTTGAACCTTTCCCAAAACTTGAATCAAACACCCAATGATTTTTCTACTATCGAAAAAGCTGGATTAACTTTTTAACATATGTAGGGCTTTTTATTTTTACATTTCACATCTTGGAACTCCCTGATTTTGTCCAGGAGTAAAAGCAGAAATACCTCCAGGGTATTTATTGGTGCTATTCCATATCACAGCAAAAAACCAGGAAATAGTGAACATCTGCTCAGATTTCCATAACACATAAGCTCAGATAAGCAACAGCTGAACTTTCAGCGACCAAACTGAACTTCTGAATCTGCTGTGGTTGGCCCATCACAAAACAAGATTGTCTCAGTTCCTATTCCTATGCTGGGAAACAAGTGTTACAGTTTATTCCAACGGATTAATGTGCTGGTTTTAAGGGTTTATTTTATTGTACTAAACCAACCTTTAGATCTTCACTGTTAAAGTTACTTTATTGTTAGTTTAAGATGCATTACAGTCAGTCTGGTCTACACTGACCAAGCAAAAATTTGTTAAACACAGTTTAAACTAACCAGAGCTGTGGTTCCCAATCACATGATCTTCTTGCCTCTCTCTCCCCGCCAAGTAGCTTATTGCTAACTGCCATAAATACTGCTTGCTGCATCTAATACAGTATTTTCCTGGCTTCTTCCCACTATCTTCTTAAGCTCACATTGGCACCAAAAAAAAAAAAAAAAAAAAATGATGTTACTTGATACACTTCCTATAGTGCAGTAATAATGTGTACAACTAGTTGATTCAATTGCTTATTATTTGAGGTTCAGGCCCTCTGTTCTCCCTCTGGGGTATCTGGACCCTGATTGTCACAACTACAGAAGTCAATTTACATCTTCAGGAATGAAGAAGTCACGTGCACTAATTTCAGGGATTATTTGGGCCTTTGAAATAATTCAGGGATAAGGAGATAGTTTTCTTTCCTTCTGCAAAATCATCAGAACTTGCAGAAAGCTGGTGATATACTGGTCATTAATATCATTGTGTGATGTATGTGTGGGTTGTGCATAAAGAATTACATGTGTGTGCTGGAAATACGTTCTTAAAATGTGTTTCAGAAGCAATGCATAAATCCAGCCTGCCCTAGACAAAGAAATGTGGATTTTCCTGGCTGACTGGCTTGATTATTGGCAGAGGAGCTATCACTTAAGGAACAAAGAACAGAAACCTCGGTGTCTGTAAAAAATGGATCCTCCTGGCTTGAAGGGCAGGAGCTGCTGGTAACTCAGAAGTGAGAAACCTATTTAGGCAAAGACTATAACTTGCTAGAATTAAGTTTAGTCACTAGAAAGCATGTATGGTTTGGTCTGTAACCAGACCTGTCTCTTTTTCTCTTGCTTAGTATCACTTAAACCTCTGTCCTTTTTATTAGTAAACTTATCCTTATTTTATTACAAAACCATCTCAGTGCTGCTATATTGAATTAAGTGTGAGTCCTCAATTAAACAATTAAACAGGCTGGTGTGTGCTTTGTCTCTTTGGAGGCAGCGAACTTAATAATTTCTGTGAGTGCTCAGTGAGAGGGACTGGACACTGCAGAGATGTCTCTGGGGAATTCAGGAAATGAGGTTCACTGATTGTTACCTGCAAGGCAAGGTTAAGATTAGCAGAGTCTCAGGGTGTTTGCTGGTGAAATAGACAGGCAGGCATGGCAGGGAGCTGACACACAGTCTAAGTTCCAGCAAAGCTCTCTCTTACTGAGGCAGAGAGGTAACACAGTGGTTTACGGCTGTGGGTGCCCTGAGGAGAGCACCACAGTAGTGAAGAAAACTAAAGAAAGTTTGATCCCTGCAGAAAACAGATATTGACAAATCCAGTGTACACCTTAGCCCTTCTGATGGGAATAACATCTTACCCATTTGGCCAAAAGATACATTGCTTCAGCAATCATGAAGCCACTAAACATGATGGTAGTGTAATTTGTCCTACTGGGAAAGGCTCTCTCTTGAAACTAATTGGGCTATTTTCCCAGCAATCTCTCCTCACTTCATCCACAGCTCTAGCCAAAGTCCATCCTTAGAGGTGCGTACACAGTTCCCATTGCCTTTAGTTGAAGCTATGTAACGCAAGGGCAGAATATGGCCCTTCATTGCCCTGGAACATACATGGGATTTGGGTTTACTTGTGGTAAAATAACCCCAAACACACAGGACAGATCTTGTTCTGTATGTAAGTGCAGTTTGGATGGAGCAGGTGCTATCTGCACCCTTTAAAGTGAAGGACCCAGCACAGAAAAACAAAGTTGTCTATTAGCCAATTGCATGGAATAGTGACCCAGGTGGCTGCAATATCAACAAGCTGTCACTATTTTGTCTTCGTGGCTTTTCAGTTCTACATCATCAGCGGCATGTTTTGATGAGGTGTTGACACAGAGGTCACCTGCCATCTCATCCAGAAACAATACAAATTCTGAGATCAGCTAGAGCCATTCACCCAGGCAGATGTGACAAACCAAAGCCCTTCTGGGGCCTGATCAATAAATTGCAGTCATTTGTCCAGGGAAATAGCATGATGAAAACAAAGGTAAACAAGTGCTACATTTTGGACACTTAGAAACCACTGAAAATCCTCCTTCTTTCCTCCTCTTTGGTAACAAACAAACTTGCACTGTATGGAGTGAAAGGATTCTTTGCATAAACAATACTAATTGCTGAGGGAACTATGAGGACAGATGGGGTTTGGGTGACTAGATGCCAAGAGTCCATCTTGTGTTCTCATTACTATTATAAATCTTTCTCCATTAGCCAGTTGCTTCTCAGGAAATAGATTAAAGCCCTATGGCCTAAGCAAGCGGGAAACCAGGAACACGTTTCTAAATTCACTGCTGGGTTGAAAGCTCACATATCTGCCTGTTAGGAATCCTGGCCCCATTGGAGAGTCTCAGCTTCTCATACTTTAAAACCCCCTCCACTTTCCACCATTCCTATTGCTTCTGCTCCAACACAATGATTTTCAAGCAAAGGCAATAACTTGATAGAAAAATTTGGTTTTAATCAGGTGCCACGTTTATTTAAGGTATCCCAAAGTGCTCTGTAGAGTGATGAGGTGATGTTCAAAAAGAGCACAAGTCAGTATCTGAGGTTTAATATCTAGTTCCGTCCATAGCTCCTTACTGATCATAAATGAATTGTAAAAATTAATGAGTGCAAATAATTCTGCACTTTAGGGAGCAGATACATTCTAGTTGCTCAGATATGCCAGTAATAATGACAACAAATTATGAAATGTGTCTTGTTGCGTGCAAAGAGATGTAAACATCAGTGGAACGGTACCACCGCAGCACTCGGTAGTAATCCTTCAGGATCCAGAAGTCTCTTTCTCAGAACATGAAAGCCAGTTTAATGACATTGGAAGAGGAGAGCTTGGCGGATGCTGCAGAAATATAAACTGTTTCACACAGGATTTAGGAAAAGTATTTTTCCTTTTTGTGACCTTGCTGATCTAGTCGTGAGTTACAGGACAAAATGAATTGTACAATGTGTATTAATTTTATAACGTGTCCACCTTGCTACTGGAGCAACAGCAGCAACGCAGCACGGGGAGGAAGAAGCCAGGTGGCACTCAGACCCTTCTCTTTGGGAGGCAGGGCCAGAACCCCCTTGGGAGACCAGAGCCAATTCTGGCTGCCACCCTCACAGACCTGGCTGCCCCTCTGACAGCATGCACTCCTTGCTCATTTCTGGGGACAGAACAGAATGATCATAGACAGAGAGGCAAACAGAAAACCTGGGAAGAAAGACTGGGGGTTGACTTGGATGAGGTGTTGGTTAAGAGCTTTGGTATAGGGGGAGAATTTTGTCTCTAGCACTTTTTCTAAACAAGGTGAACCAATGAGCAAATGTAGTTTTTGAGGAGCAAGTTCAGAGCTTTATTGCTGATTCAGGGCACAGGGGATCTTGATTTATAAGGTATTTCACTTACAATAATCCGCCTGTACTCAATTCACCTGCCTCAGAAGGTTGAAGGGCTGAGTTGACATGGCTGGGATATGAACTTGCCGTTATAGGGATTTAAAAGACATTTCAAACTGGATGACTAGGCCATTGAGCCATTTTTATGGGCATTGAGGCTTTTCAAGGATGGGAAGTAGTAATGGTAGCAAGCCCTCAAACTGGCAGCTGGGGTTGAGCTGGTTGTCCAGAACAGGATCCACTCACTATTTGACTAGGGCTCCTAGGGCACTTTTTATGCTAAAAGACCTTGAATGAGACTGAGGCTGAGATTTCAGAGGAGACCTATTGGAATGAGGTGCCCAA
This sequence comes from Natator depressus, assembly GCF_965152275.1. Classification (NCBI taxonomy): domain Eukaryota; kingdom Metazoa; phylum Chordata; order Testudines; family Cheloniidae; genus Natator; species Natator depressus. Next base: position 48,967,950 of record NC_134241.1, on the reverse strand, counting down.
CTCCTCCTGAAAGTCAATGGGATTGGGGCACATAACACCCTTAGGCCCCTTTGAAAATCTTAGACTATAGATTCAACTTAATAGATACATTTGGAGAAACAACAGCAACATAAAACCTTCCCTAGTAGACACCCTCCAGCAAAGGCAGACCACCACAAGGAAGGGGATTATGGTCACGGTTTTCAGCTTTGTCATTCTGTGTAAAAGCAGACAAATGCAGGCTAAGGTTAATGACCCAAAGAGCAAGGCCATGCACTGAGCCTTAAGTACAGCTACACAAGGGCTTCAGCAGAAATCCTGCAGCAAGGAGCCTCACTGATAGTGTCTTTAAACTAAGGAGGTTCTGCTCCTGGCCCAGTCCAGTTGGAATCTCTCTGGAGAGAGAGCAGGGTCAGCTCACTCAGGTCTAATCAGTCAGCCCCCACTGCCTTGTGCAGATACAGGACAAGAAATAGCTTCTCAAATGGGAGTTTCCAACAGCAGCAGTGGGAGCAAACAACCTAGCTAGATTTAAGATGGAGCTTGATCAGTTTATGAACAGGATTATATGATGACATTGCCTGAGACAGCAGGAGACTGGACTTTATGACCTACAAGGTGCCTTCTAATCCTAAATTCCCAACTGCCTCAGCCCAGAGTAGATTATTGAAGGTTTTCATGTACCATTGGTCACAGCTTGTACTGAATCCTCTGGCTTACTTACAACCACTGCAGACTGCAGCAGGCAGGCAGACCTGGCTGACCCCCTTGCCTTTATTCCCAGGACCGATCTATGGGCTTGGTTAGCATCCCTCCTTGGCTATAGGCCTCCATATCCAGCCTTTGGCTCTGGGGTGGGGATAGCATCCTCTCCAGCTAATGGATGTTGGGTGGGGTTAGCTGCAGAAGGAACCAAACATGTGCCACAGTGGGCAGGAAGGAAGGGGGATATAGGGGACACTCCAGGATAAAAGACAGAGGGAAGGAATAAAAGGAAGGTGATTCTTACCCTGGGAGCAGTCAAGCCCAATGAAACCATCGTGGCAGTAGCACTCGCCACTGTCACAGAAACCGTTGCCGCTGCAGTCATTGGGGCATCTCTTCTCGCTGCAGTCATCTCGAATGAACTCCTCATAGCACTGGCACACACCATTGTTGCAGATCCCATTGCCACTGCAGTTCATAGGACACAGCCGCTGACTGCAGTCTTCACCAACGTAGGGTTTGCTGCAGATGCATTTGCCATCAACGCAGCGTCCATTGCCATTGCAATTGTTGGGGCAGCTGGGGCGGGAGCAATCACTGCCCTCCCAGCCTTCATCACAGTCACATCCACAGATCTCTTGGATGAAAGTTCCATGGCCACTGCAATTCGAGACACCTGTCCAGTTGGGGACCCAGAGCCGACATCAGCAGGTAGCATGCAGGAGAGAAAGAGGCAGACAAAACAGCTTTAGAAATAGAGCCGTAGACCGATATAGAGAAGGTCTATTCAAAACTACTGGTAGGAAAGAGAAACTAAATGGACTGATTATAGCTGCACCCACTAGGGTCATATGAGACCATCACCTGGGCATTCTTCTTTGTTTTAGACAGTTACCTACCAAAGAAAAACAAACAAATTCTCAACATTTTCCTTTAAGATGAAAAATCCTGGAACTGGAAACAAAAACAAAAAACCTAGGAATGCTACAACCATGCCTCCTGCTGATGTGGAATTCCAGAATGTCCCCTCTCACAAACTCAAGAACTCCATGCCCTGACTTCTTAGACACTCCAGAATTCCTCTCAAAGCTGAAAGACACATGTTAGCACATTTTGGGAACTTCAGCTTTCCCCGCCAAGCCCAGGAACCTGAGCCCTACCCCACCTTGGAGATTCCAGAGTTTGACTCCCTCAAGATCAGGAAATCAAGTTATCTTGGAAATGCAGGAGTCTAATCCAAGTCCAAACTCTTCCAGAAACCCCAGAATTCCACATCCTGCTGCTGAGTCTGAGCTCCTTGCCACTGTGAGGACACTTGAAATCACCCCTACCCCTGCCCATCACCACTGGGGAGCACAGCAAACCAAGCACTCCATCACCTCATAAACAGTAGAATTCCAGCCCAAGCTCTGGAACTTGAACTCCCCCCAAAGCCCAGTGAAGTCAGTGGGAGTCTTTCCATTGGCTTCAATGGACTTTGGAAGTCTCTGTGTCAGGAACTCCAGGATTCCCCACCTCAAACTCAGGAAACTAATTGATCCCATTAATCCTGCTTTCCATATGCCTCAGACTTCCATACTCCAATGTAAGAAACCTGGGCTCCAGCCTACCCAGGACTTTTCCAGTAGGGAATAGCACAGCACAGAGAGGGACATACAATTAAAGTTACTGGAGTTAGAGAGAACACACTACAAAAAAATAAATCACAGTATGATGCACACCTTGGACTCCCCCACAGCACCTCTGTACACTGCAGGCCTCCTTGAGCACCATCATTTCTTTCTCCATCTTTTCCATCCTTTCCACCAGATCTTTCATGTGACCCAAAGCTTCACAGTCACCTCTCGGTGTCTGAACTCGGATGTTGTGCCTGAATATGATATTCTGCTCCTCCTCCTCGTCCGCATCCCCAGCAGCAAGCAGCACATGACTGTCGTCTTTGAGCGGCAACGGGTCCGCCTCCACCTTGATCTGGGATGATTTGGGTAGGTCAATCTTGTATGAGTGGCTGAAGGAGATTTTCTGACCATTGCTGGTACAGTTGTGAGGTTCATGGGGGAGCTGAACAGCAGCTATTTGGAGAGCAAGGTACAGGAACATCCCCTGAGGGAAAGTAAGCCAACTCCAGACACTCATCTTGTAATTCGTCAGAGGGAAGGATTCTACAAAAACAGTGAAGCTGGTTTCAAGGAGAAAAAAGATGAAAAAAATTCTACCATAAAACCATCGCAGCAGGCCATGGTCTATCTGGTGCTGTGAGCTCACAAGTTCATCAGTGACAGGTTGGTCAGTATTTGGATAAGACATATACAAAGAATATCTGGGTGATACAGAAAATGGTAATTGTGTTGACTCAGTAGGCGCCACTCTTCCTTATAAGTCAGCACTGAATTAAAGTCCTGACCCATCATTAGCAGGCACTGTGCTCTGCAAGATGACATCTTTCAGATGAGACTTAAAACCTGATTATTAAAGTCCTGATTATTAACTATCCCGTTGCAATTTTAGTTCAAGTAAAAGGTGTTGGCCCTACCTGACATTAGGTCTAACAATTCCCCTGCAGTTGGATATAGTATTTTTCCCTCACTTATTACATTAAGCTGCTGTACACTGTTGCAGTGTGCTGTTAAACAGAGTTCACCCCAGAGATTGCTGCATTTCAGTGGTGGATGGAGTAAACGCTATACAGTGAAACATGCTTTAAGGCAGCCACTCAAGAGTGACAAAAATCAGCTACTTAACAGAGGTGATTTTCCAATAAAGTCTGTAGCAGAATTGTTCTCGGAACATTCAGGATAATATCTTGGGGCAGCCTCTTATGAAAGGTTTCAGAGTAACAGCCGTGTTAGTCTGTATTCGCAAAAAGAAAAGGAGTACTTGTGGCACCTTAGAGACTAACCAATTTATTTGAGCATAAGCTTTCGTGAGCTACAGCTCACTTCATCGGATGCATACTGTGGAAACTGCAGAAGACATTATATACACAGAGACCATGAAACAATACCTCCTCCCATCCCACTCTCCTGCTGGTAATAGCTTATCTTAAGTGATCACTCTCCTTACAATGTGTATGATAATCAAGTTGGGCCATTTCCAGCACAAATCCAGGTTTTCTCACCCTCCGCCCCCCCCCCCCCAAACTCACTCTCCTGCTGGTAATAGCCCATCCAAAGTGACCACTCTCCTTACAATGTGTATGAAAATCAAGGTGGGCCATTTCCAGCACAAATCCAGGTCCCCCCCCCCCACCTCCAAAAACACACACACACAAACTCACTCTCCTGCTGGTAATAGCTTATCCAAGGTGACCACTCTCCCTACAACCTGGATTTGTGCTGGAAATGGCCCACCTTGATTATCATACACATTGTGAAGAGAGTGATCACTTTGGATGGGCTATTACCAGCAGGAGAGTGGGATGGGAGGAGGTATTGTTTCATGGTCTCTGTGTATATAATGTCTTCTGCAGTTTCCACAGTATACATCCGATGAAGTGAGCTGTAGCTCACGAAAGCTTATGCTCAAATAAATTGGTTAGTCTCTAAGGTGCCACAAGTACTCCTTTCCTCTTATGAAAAGAGGTTGGCTAATACAGATTGTTAGGATATAGATATTCAGGCCTGCCTGTAAAGGCCTATACTTTAAGAATGTAGGTATATGTTTATCATTTTAGCTAGTAATAGAGGTATACAGGAAAGAATCTCTGTAAGGGCCTTCTCTCACTGTGACAGTCTGAGGCCCTGTTCTTAGGCCAATGCCTTTGGCTAAGCAGCAGAGGCAGCCATAAGCTGGGAAGCGACCGGTCATATCCTCACATTCCAAACTAGTCAATATGGGGCTGTTAGGAAGGTGATCCGATCTATCACCTCCAGAGAAAGGGAAGAGCCTAGAAGATGTAAAAGGAAATTTAGGTTGATAGTTTTCTGTCTGGTAAGAACTCACTTATCAAAAGACACAGCTGAGAAACCCTTATGTCTTTATAGATGTAGTTGTGAAATCCTCACTTCTGTATTGTTTTGTCATTATAGTTCCCACTTTGCTATTGCTTATTTGCATGGTCTCTGTCTGGTTCTGTGATTGTTTCTGTCTGCTGTATAATTAATTTTGATGGGTGTAAACTAATTAAGGTGGTGAGATATAATTGGTTAGCTAATCATGTTACAATATGTTAGGATTGGTTAGGTAAATTTCAGTAGAATGATTGGTTAAGGTATAGCTAAGAATATTACTATATGAATTAGGGGCAAACAGGAAGTAAGTTGGGATTCAAAAATAAGGAAAAAGGAACTTGGATTTAAGCTTGCTGGAAGTTCACCCCAATAAACATCGAATTGTTTGCCCCTTCGGACTTCGGGTATTGTTGCTCTGTGTTCACGCGAGAAGGACCGGGGAAGAGGGAGAGTGAAGGAATACGCCCCCTAGCACAGATGGTGTCTTGCATAGGTTTCACTGCATATAGTTTACATAGCTGTTTGTTAATTGGAAAATATCACAGGGTCCTTTGGAAGGAACTGCACTGTACAAATGTACAATATCTTTATTTATCGTACAGTGAATTTAGTGCTGGTGTAAGGTACCAGGCTCACAATCAGGGAGGCTGAATAGTTCTCTCCATACAACAAGTTCAGTGCAGACAATGCTAGGGCAAGACTTTCACATACTGCTCTGTCTGTGTCCCTGCACCCTGACCTGGAAGTCCCTCTTCTAAGAGAGAGGAAGCACAGCTTCCATGCTGGGCATGCAGGCAAGGGCACTAACTGTGATGAGGACACTTGTACATTATCAACTGGATTGAGACATCAGCTCATTTCATATGGGTCACTGAATAACAATCAACTGGTTATCATCAGCCTGGGTGATGTTTGAACCAGTATCTAAAGGTTCAAGGCCCTGTATTACCAATTCCTTCGTCATCCAGTCTACCACGCCAAAGACTCCTTTCCAGTCTAAATCATGTTACTGGCCACTGTGAAATAAAGACTGGGACTCAATTTGTGCATGCCCTTGGAAAATTAATTCTGCTTCTTCTAAGATGTTGCACAGTTTGACCCTTGCATTGTCCTGAACCTGGGGAAGTCAAGGTGTTACCCCACATTCTATTTTAAACTACTGTATGATGACATGGTGCCATCCTGAGTTTTGAGGTCTCTCTAGGGATTTGAAGTGCTTGGTTTAACTGGATGTCAGATATGCTTTATAGTCACTGCAAAGGTAATCCAGGAGCCACACCAAATAACCTCATTGTTAGATTGAGTGACAACAGGTCTGACAAACTAACTGATGCCAATGGGAAAGATAATTTCTGGCAGTTTTAATCATGGTGGCACTTGTAGTTAAGAGCGAAGATTGTTACACACACAAACACACACAGAGCAGGGGCAAACCTACTTTTCATGTCCCAAATTCTGTCTAGGAAATGGATGAGATCTCCCCATGACATTACAGATCCTCACTTTGACTAGCCAGAGCCTGAAATCATGGCATATGGAGCTGTCCTTTAGAGCCTCCTTGGCAGGGTTCAGGAAGAGTACCCTACTTATTCAGAAACTTGAGGCTCTGGCTCCTAAAAAAAAAAACAACCCAAAAACCAAAAAACAATAACAAATGTATGTAGGGCCAAATGCTCAACACCTTACTCAGCACATGCTCAGGCAGAACACTCACTGAGGTTAACAGGAGTTTTGCCAGGGGAAAGAGTGAGTGAAATAGCATAAGGACTTCAGGATTCAGTCCATGAGCCTTTATTATGTATAAAGAAAATTTTAAAAATGAGAAACAATCTGTAGCTTTTTCCTTCCAGCATTTGTCAAACTCTATCTAACCTATTTTTCGTCTCTCAGCACATTATTCTGCTGATGCAGGACTTCTTCATCCTTGTTCTGAGGTTTTGCAACCACCTGTTAGCCAAGGAAGATGAGGCTTTTAATCCTCTCTCCCGTCCCCCATCATCTGCTATTCCATTTACAAACTATTTCCAAACCTCCCCTTTCTTAGGCAAAGAGCCACAGAAATTAACTACCTTCAGCTCTCTTTAGCCCTCTGAAACATATCAAGTAATAAGGGTTGTCCTCATCTCAAGGCTTTGAACCAACATAGTACTTGAGATCCACAGATTTTCACAATAGACCACAGACAGGGTGTCCAGAACCTTGTTTTACAGGGTTTATTTTCAAAGCCCTGGAAATGAAAAACCCACACACGCATACCACACATGAAAAGCCCTTTTCTCATCTCTGGGTATCGCATGCCATTCTGTGTTGTAACATGATGTCTCTACTAATTAGACTCTCTTGAGCACCGCAAATTGATCTCAGATTTTCCTGGGCAAGCAGATCACTCAAGAGAAAAAGTCCTGAACATAGCACTTCTGTCAAGTATAATGAAAGAGGATACCAGTACTTCTGGCTTCAACATCATGTAATAAAAGAGATTTTCCCCTGCTGTTTAAGAAAAAGAGGATGGATGTAACCAATCTTTCATTGAGAACATTATGGTCATATGTATAAGATCATGTAACTGGAAGTAATAGGGTGAAACTGAGTAAAGGAAAGGTTTAGATTGAATACCAGGAATTTTTTTTCCTAACAGTCAGATCTATTAGACTATGGAATAGTCTCCTAAGGAAAAGTGGTGGAAGATACATTGCTTGTGACACTTAAACCTCAACTTAGTAAAACACTAGATAATAAGACACTGTAGAGAACAGACAGGATTCTCATGGGAAGGATAAGATGATCTAATCCTGTAGGTCTTTTCCATTCCTAATGTCTATGCCTGTGTATTTTAGTGTACTGAATTTTGCAATTTGCTGTTTTGGACAACGGTATTTCTTCAAGTTAACTGGCCGTTGTATATATTACTTGTACTGCAGTGCCACTTTATCACCCCAGCTCCTTTGTGCTAGGCACCGTACAAGCATAAAACAAAATAGGTCCTTGCCCCACAGAATTTACTATCTACGCAAACATTTAAAAGGTAACATAGTTTTAACATCTTCTATGAGTGCTTTCATAGGATTTAAGCCCACACCTCTTATGCAAGGCTGATGTACCTAAACCACAAAGCCACTTGATAGGTTGTTAATAAGGTAGCTGTACTTTCCTAACCATTTTAGATTGTAAGCTCTTCAGGGAAGGGACTAGAATTTACAATATGTTTGTACAGTGCCTATCACAATGGAGCCCAAATAGCTTCAGGTCTGTAGGTGCTAGCACAATACAAACATTAGATAAAAGTCACTGATCCAACTGGATGGTTCCTAGCATGGACTCAAATGTTTAAATTAAATACTAGATTTACAAAGTTAAAAAAAAATAATTGCGGTGGAAGAGAGACATTTTCAGATGAAAATAGATGCACAGTCAGGTAAGTGGAGAGATGCACGAAGGTTGTTCCAGATGGCAGGAGATGCGAAGGAGAAGGGTCTTGGACCAATAATGGTGAGATTGTAATATGAGGCAGGGAGGATGCTGACACTAGGCAAGTGGGATGAACAGAAAGGGGAAGGGAGAGACAAAGAGCCAGCTGCTTGGCTGGTGTAAAGTGTCATGGCCTGATTATAGTTCCAGCAAAGTCAATGATCTACACCAGCGGAGGATCCGGCCCAAAGGCTATGCAGCAAATCTATGAAGGGTTTTAAAAACAAGGGGGTTAATTTTCAACCAGATCCTGAAGTGGAGGGAAAACAGGGGTGTTGTTTGAAGATGTAGGTGATATGGTTACATGTCTTTTTATAGGCGAGAAGGTAGTGAGCAGATTTCTGTATATGCATGGGTTAGTTAAAGCATGGGAACACTGCAGGGATGGAAGCTACTATCATCAAGGCAAGGGATGATGAAACCACGGATGTCGATTTCAGCAGAGGTGGGACTGAGAGGGACATATGCAGGCAATGCTGCTAAGGTGGAGATAGGGAGATTCACAGACAGACATAGGAAGCCTGGGAGAAGGAGAGTCCAGAGTGAAGGGTAACTCCAACATTGCAGACAGTGGAGTCAAATACAAGGTCTCCATCCAGGAGAGAAACCGAGGTAACGGAGTAATATTTGAAGATGGTTCTTTTCCGCAAAGGAAGCACATCAGTCTTTGAGATATTTAGCTAAAGGAAGTTGAGACACAGTAGTCAAGAAAGGCAGTGAGGCGGTAAATATGTGCATACTGTAAAAGTTAGCAGTGTAAGCTCAAATTAAAGGCAGAGGGAAAATGGCCATGAAATAGGAGAAAGAGCAGGGGGCTGAGAATTGAACCTTGTGGGATTCCATAGTGCTGTGCTATTCCTAAAGAAGAGCAGTTTCTGTGATAAGGCCAGAATGAAAGTGCCAAGGATATTGTGGTTATTGGAAAGGTGGAAGAAGGCTGCTTCTAAACCTCTTTGCTGAGAAAGGGAAGGTCACAGACAGGTTTGAGCATCAAGGTCAAGGGACATTTCTTGAGGAAGGTGGTGGGGATTGGCTCCTTGAAGAGGCTCTTTTCTGGGCTAGCTAAGGGGAAGTGGCCAAACATTTTCCACATATGTTGCAACCAATATTGTGCAAAATAGTAATTCCATCCCTAGTTAACTGAACCTGGGAACGCTGGGGTTGGGTTCAGGAGAATTCAAATGCTATCGAGTATGAGTAGCCACCATTAGTTCCACCTTAATATCCATAACTCAGATATTGGCTATAAAATTATTAGGGTCTTAATACAGCAAAGAGTTCAATAGCTCTGAAGCAGGGTGATGTGCAATAGCAGCTTGCAGATAGGAAAGGGGTGCATCCTCAGGAGGTACATGGCAAAATCCTGTTCCCCGTTACGCTGGAGTAGATCTGAAGTAATGCCATTGCAATCAATCAGTTAAGTTGTCCTGATTTATCTTAGCGTGAATGAGAGCAGAATATGGGCCATTTTTTGTTGTTAATATTGCAACTTTGTACCAATGAAAAGTGCTTAAATAGACACCAGCAACAGTGAAAAGCAGAACTCATTCATGAAGTTTTTCCTATATCCTTTGGCACCTCACAAAATACCCAATATCCACTCTGCCCAAGTTTCACAGAATCTAGAAATGGAAAATATCTATTCAGTTCTCTAATATTCTAGTCCATCTCCCAGCCATTTGCTTCCTATTATGCATTTACTCATTTTATCCAGTCTAATGGGGCACTCAGCCATGTGGATTGAAGAGACAAGTTACTTATTTTACAGAGTTTCCATAAACTTTATTTAGCGTAAATGACTGAATTTCTAATCTTGACTTTCTGCACTGAGGCTGTGCTATTTTCAACACCATTTCCTGTAGAAAGCGGCTCCTAACAATTTTATTTCCCTGTGTGGGATGATGTTTTGAATGTGATTTGTGCGTGCGTGCACGTTTAAGTTTAATTCTGATTTTAATTCTGAAACACAAAACACATCTTGGGCTCCAAAAGGAAAGGGTTATTATAGCTATAATATGAGCTGACCATATTCTGCTTTGAGTACAACCGAATCCAACTTGGTTAGACTGTTTCTTTGCATGAGTCTATTGCCTTGTTCAAGGACATCACTCACCAATTGACTCTTTACTTAAGTCTACAAAAGTTTGGGATGATTTCCGTTATTAGAAAACGGAATGGAAACCAGTCAGGTAAATCTTTGGGCTTCTCTATCTTTTTCTTCTCATGCATTTTCTCTTCTACAAAGTCTACATTTTCGTATGTACCTGGTTTCCTAATTAGTTTGAATGATTTATGTCTGAATCCCTTAGACAGCTTTGAAAAATCTCTGCATCTTTGCTTTTTAATTTTTTTTATTTTCCAACTTAGTTGTTTAATATAATAAGGTTTTTGTAGCAAGGGTGTAACGCTAGCTATGAGGCTTCCTTTTATTATATATATTAGTTACCAATCAGATATTTACATTATTAATTCAGTATGTGGTTGGGGTTTTTACCTGTCATTAATTGTTATTTTATTAAAGGTTTCAGAGTAGCAGCCGTGTTAGTCTGTATTCGCAAAAAGAAAAGGAGTACTTGTGGCACCTTAGAGACTAACAAATTTATTTGAGCATAAGCTTTTTCACTTCATCGGATGCTGTAGCTCACGAAAGCTTATGCTCAAATAAATTGGTTAGTCTCTAAGGTGCCACAAGTACTCCTTTTCTTTTATTAAAGTAAGCCTCTCTCTTTAAGAGAAGAGAATTTTTTAAAATGCTGTATAATTCACAATTTTTGTAATTGTTATAACTGATCACGTCTGCCTATTTTCTTTAGTTTTGTTTTGCTAGTGGAATGTCATCTTTTTGACATAAACAGTATAGTAAATAAAATACTTATTATGGAAAAGAATCAGTCTATTTAATTTGACCTAATGATAAAGAGCTTCAAATAATTTGGCCCTGTGGAGTTTGTGAAGTGACATGTGCACTGTAAGGCATGAAAGCGGCTGCTGAGCAGGTAGATAATTTATGTATCAAGCATTTTGTTATTAGTTTGTGTTGCAGTCGTAACATGTAAATATGAATAAACAACCTCAATATGATCCCATGGCAAGAGGAAGAGCCTTTTAAAACAAATGAAAAACCATAGAAATTAGTGGCTGGAATAGAAAGTGTAAAGAACACAACAGAGCCTGAAATAACCAGTCTAGGAGTGAAATCCTGACTCCACTGAAGTCAATGACAACTCCCATCGACTTCAGTGGAGACAGCATTTCACTCTAAATATTTGTTTTTCTTTGAAGGAAAACACTTTGAGCAAGTTTAAACCTTTTAACTTGGAACATATATTATATATTAACTGGAACACCATTTTCTGTGAAATATGTATTCTAATAACGTTTACCTGCCACACAGGTGTGTTGTAAGGCTTATTTTATTAGAAGAACAGGAGTACTTGTGGCACCTTAGAGACTAACAAATTTATTAGAGTATAAGCTTTTGTGGGCTACAGCCCACTTCATCGGATGCATAGAATGGAACATATATTAAGAAGATTATATATATATATATATATATATATATATATATATATATATACACACACACATATATATATATATATATATATATATATATATATATATATATATATATATATATATATATATATATATATATATATATATACACACACACACACACACACACACACACACACACACACAGATAAGTTGGAAGTTGTCGTACAAACTGTGAGAGGCTAATTACTTAAGATGAGCTATTATCAGCAGGAGAAAAAAAACTTTTGTACTGATAATCAAGATGGCCCATTTAGACAGTTGACAAGAAGGTGTGAGGATACTTAGCTTAGGGAAATAGATTCAATATGTGTAATGACCCAGCCACTCCCAGTCTCTATTCAAACCCAAGTTTGTGGTATCTAGTTTGCATATTAATTCAAGCTCAGCAGTTTCTCGCTGGAGTCTGTTTTTGAAGCTTTTCTGTTGTAAAATTGCCACCTTTAAATCTTTTACTGAGTGCCCAGAGAGGTTGAAGTGGTCTCCTACTGGTTTTTGAATGTTATGATTCCTGATGCCAGATTTGTGTCCATTTATTCTTTTGCGTAGAGACTGACATCAGGAATCATAACATTCAAAAACCGGTAGGAGAACACTTCAACCTCTCTGGCCACTCAGTAAAAGATTTAAGGGTGGCAATTTTGCAACAGAAAAGCTTCAAAAACAGACTCCAAGGAGAAACTGCTGAGCTTGAATTAATATGCAAACTAGATACCACTAACTTGGGTTTGAATAGAGACTGGGAGTGGCTGGGTCATTACACATATTGAATCTATTTCCCTAAGTTAAGTATCCTCACACCTTCTTGTCAACTGCCTAAATGGGCCATCTTGATTATCACTACAAAAGTTTTTTTCTCCTGCTGATAATAGCTCATCTTAAGTAATTAGCCTCTCACAGTTTGTATGGCAGCTTCCAACTTAACTGTATGTGTGTGTGTGTATATATATATATATATATATATATTTTCTTACTATATGTTCCATTCTATGCATCCGATGAAGTGGGCTGTAGCCCACAAAAGCTTATGCTCTAATAAATTTGTTAGTCTCTAAGGTGCCATAAGTACTCCTGTTCTTTTTGCGGATACAGACTAACACGGCTGCTACTCTGAAACCTGTCATTATTTCATTAGATTTTGTAAAGTGCTTTGAGGTCTTCAGGTGAAAGGTGCTATAAAAAGGAAAACAATGATTATTTATGCTTCATCGAGATCTAAGAGTATTCTCATTTCTTGTCCTAAAGGAAACTAGAAAAATGTTCCCCTTACCTCTAGGATATTCTTCAGCTGTCTGATAAGCAGTAGGGTCCTTCTGTTTCGGCTGCCACCTACAATGGGAAACTGGAGCAAGCTAAAGGTTAGCAACTGCTCTTCTCTTCCCTGCTCAGCTTCTGATGCCTCTTTTCCCCTCTGGGAGTTTAAATCTCCTTCAGAGGAGATGAAAGGAGCCAATAGAGACACTTGGGTGTTTCCCTTCTGAGCTTTTCATAAGGAATGAAGAAGGTTTGAGAGATGGTGAAAAATTCTTCACTGTGTCTCACTCTCTCATTCTATCAGACTTATCACTTTATGTTTAGATTTTGACTAAAAACCAGCAGATGTTTATATTTTTGCAAAAACAGGAGCAGAGATCTCAGAATTGTTGTGAAGTCCCATATATGGAAAAGAACTTTTAAAGCATTATTTTGCTGAGGCCTGGGTGTATTCAACACAAAAAAAGGAAAAGTATAGTACACTTCAAAACCAGTTAAGATTAAATCACAACACTGGAGCTCAAAAGCATGTCTCTTTCACAAACAGAAGCTGATCCAATAAAGATATTACCTCATCCACTTTATCTATCACATCATTAGCAAAACTCAAGTACTTAAAAGAAAGCAAATTAAAAGTTAAGGATACCACTTCTTTTATATCACCCACATAATAAAATTATATACCTACAACAAGGCAAATCTAGAGTAAATTGGCACAGTTCCATAGAATCTGAGCCATTATTCTTACAAAGTATTAGAGCTGACTGAAATATAAAAACCTATTTTCATGAACATTTTCAGAATGTTGAAGCTCTTTTCATTTCAGAAGATTTGAAATGGACCTCTTAAAAATAGATTTAAAAAATGATATAAATAAAAAATTTCAAAAACCTGATTTTTGGTAAACTAAATATTTCTATTCTCATTTCAGTGTTTTCTATAATTTTTAATGTTTCAAGAACAGACACATTTTTCACAGGAAAAGTCAACAATGTTGCCAATTTTTCGTAAAAATTTAATATCTTTTTAACAAAAATCTAACTTTGTATCGACATAATTATTGAAAATGTTATTGAAATGGTTCTCAAATGAAGCCTGCAGCCCACACAGATTTTGTAAGGGGCATAACTCAAGACTTTACAATTTTCTTGGGTGGAGTTTGGCAACTGTTAGGCACTAGGGAAAACCCACATACTAATGTTTCCACTGAATGCATCCAATGAAGTGAACTATAGCTCACGAAAGTTTATGCTCAAATAAATTTGTTAGTCTCTAAGGTGCCACAAGTATTCCTTTTCTCTTTCCACAAACTAATGACAAACTTGATAATGGCAGAGACCTTTTGAATTTATGATACTACACCACTGAAGGAGTGGGGAGTTCATAAGGGGGAGCGAGGGAAAGGGGGCTCTAACACAAGCATGACAGAAGATTTCTGCTGTGTACATGTGGAGCCATTTTGGGGGGCCAGGGAAAGTTAAACCACTTTCCTTCCAGTACTCCAGATTGAACCCTATTGTAACCAGCGGCTGCCTTGTTACTTTTATTTTTGAGGCTTGGAACTCTGGGTTTACTTTTTGCCTTCTTTATTCATTATCACTTGATCTTTTGCCTACAGGGAACTGATTCAGAGGAAGCAGCATGGTCCAATGGTCTAAGCATAGGACTCCGAGCCAGGAGTAGCTGCATTCTAGCCCCTTTTTGATTCTGACATACTGCGTGGCCTTGTGCAAGTCAATTAATCTTTCTCAATATCAGTTTCTCAGTCTGTGACATGGTGACAATGGCCCAGATCTTCCAGTATTGTGCAGTACTTTATGCCTCCCCACGAGGGGAGCGAGGCCCAGCACAACTGGCCATGGCCAGTTCTCCACAAGCCTAGTTTGTATGCCTCCATCTTTTCCTATTGCTGGCACAGGGGGCATAGTCAGGAGAAAGGGGCCATGCCCAGGTTGTCTCTGGGGCCTGCTGATTCCCATCTACCACACAGGCTTCTTGGAACCAATGGCAGCTGGAGCAATTTAGAGTGCAGGCTGTCCCTAACTTACACTAGGGGACCACCTTGGCTCAGAATGGGCTCACGATCTAACCCAATCACATTTACCTGTCTCATGGGGATGTTGAGGATTCCAGTGTTCTGGAATGCAAGGCACCATGCAAATCTAAGTATCATAGACATGTATTGATCACTCCTTCTCTCGTCTGCTGGGATCTGATATGAAGTATGGTGCACTTTATTGCACTGAGGGTATTTTTCCAAACACTCCCTATGACTGCAAGTCAAGGTGTCATGTCTGAGCTGTAGAAGTAAAGAATTCTCACCAACAATGGACTGCTAGAAGGGGAAAAAAAGACGTTAAGGAAACTTTGTCAGCTAAGGCGAATTGAATTCAAAGTCATACTTTTAAGAGATTCTGGACATTGTTTGAAATCACTTGAACATAACTGTTTATGCTAAAGGACATGCTGAAGACCCATATTAAAGAAACTATTGGCTCTCCTGGTTTAAAGGACTCCGATATGCCATATTTGTTCATTTGCTTTTTCCAAATAGTTGCTGAAACAGGAGAGCAGAAAGGACTCCAAGAGAAGTTCAGAAAAAGGCAAAACTGTGCTTTCTGATAAGCGTGGTTGATTTCAACTTGATCTGAGAACTCCAGCAGGCTCTGCCCACCCAGGCAGAGACCATCAGAATCACGATCCATCAGACTGCTCCGAGAGCAGTATTTACCCAAAGATGTTATGCTCTATATCCATGACAAACTGTATTATTCTCAAACTATTAGAGAAAATAACAGTTCAGGGGCAGATTCTCTCCTGTGCTGAGATCTGCCCAGGGCAGAGCAAGAGGAGTGTGGCTATCAGAGATCCAGCTACAGTTCCCTGATTCTTTCCCCTGAGCAGCTCCAGCTCTAGCATGGGGGAGGCTCTAAACTACACTAGCTGGTAATGGTCTCCAAGGAACCATCCCCACCTAAGAATTGCTGGAGCACAGCAGTATGGCTCCAGACATGCCCCGTCCTGTCCTGCTTTGGCCCCGTTGCATCTCGTGAGCGGTATAAAGGGGCTATATTGGGGAGGAGAATTTGGATCGCAGGTTTGTGAGAAGATAACCTGCTTTTTAATAAGAAATATTTTAAATGACTAATTTAGTAAAGCTAAAGGGTGAAACACAGTACTTGGGAATTATGGAACCTTCCCCACATTGTTACAGCCAATACCTCAGGAACATGTACAGGATAGCAAATATTCCGCAGGATTCCTACATGCCCTGCCAGTTGTGCAATCGTCATTCTGTTCGTTCAGCAGCCTTCGCAGCGTGTGTGTATTAGAGTGTACACATCTGCACATTTACTGTTTCTGCACTGGATGGATCAAATGGGACACTAAATTGTAGTGGGAGAGCAGGATTTTAAATTAGAGCGATAACAGAGCTCAGAGCTGAGTTTGTCCTCTTGAATTGCTTTATATCTTTAATCGGGCATCAATCTCCTTATATATCCCCCTACCCAGGATTATACTCATCATATACAGCACCTCCCACACTCACCTCTGCCCATTTTCCATCTGGACTCACTAGCGCCCCCTGCAGCTGATGAAGGACAAAAGCAGAGCAAATGCTGCAAAAAATAATGCACAATTATTTTGATTTTTTTTAAACAAAATCTCTTTGGCTGTGTCTGTGTCCCTTTTTGCATTTGCATTCCACAAATATTCTAGCAATGAGCTCACTGGCCAGCAGGTTTTCAGAAACAGAGAATTCAAGCAAATACTAGAGAATATCTATGAAAAGCAAGTATTTCATTCTTTCTGCAAGCACCAGAAACTTGATTTTAAGCATTCCATTCAGCCAGTCAGGGACCAGAAACACGTAACTTAGGTGTTCAGATGCACATAGCTTGAGTTTTTAGTATCAGATACTCACAACAAACTGCTCATAAATGAGTTGCAGACCATGAGCCTGGATATCCCATATTTCCAGAGCTTTGTGCTCCTCACGTGGTGGGGGATTCCCTCGGTGTAGGGGAATCTTCATTTGATGTAAGAACAGTTGTAGTGTCTCCTATACCAGACCTCAATTACCCTCTTAGGTCAGCTTTCTCACTGCTTTGCTCTGCAAGCAGTGCAAAGGGGCCAGCGCCTGGGCCAGGATTTAGCCCAGAGCCTTGCACCTCTTGGTTGCTGGTCCTGAGCCATATCAGGTGAGTAGTGACTGAAAATTGCTACCATATTTTGGCACTTTGGTAGCCTATGTGATGCGAGTTTGTTGTCTCAGTCCAGTGCCTAGAGGACAGACGTCCACTTGACAGAAACTATCCACCACAAGTAGCACCGAGGTTGGCATGGTGATCAAGGATATAATAAGCTCTGCAGATTGAACTATCCTCTCAACTATAAAATCAGTCTCCTCAGGCCATGGACAAGGTTGATGTTCTTTGGCAGTGGTCAGGGTTCATTATGCTACTGATTCTGCTGTGCATAAATAGACTTCAATCCCCAGGACTCAAACCGCAAGGAACTGTGCTTCCGTTAGAGACTAACCAATTTATTTGAGCATAAGCTCACGAAAGCTTATGCTCAAATAAAGTGGTTAGTCTGCCACAAGTCCTCCTTTTCTTTTTGCGAATACAGACTAACACGGCTGTTACTCTGAAACCTGTGCTTCCGTCGAAACACATTAGAACCCCTCTGCCTCTGCTCAGATGTCTCAACAGGAAACCTGTCACATGGACAAAAGGCAGCACGTCAGGCCTGTGAAAGGAGATAATTTCAAAGGCAAGACTTTTTGGATGCTCCAGCCAGTAGATATGAATTGTTAATTTCATCAAGAGGTTGAGTTCAAAGTGAAGAGCCCAACATACGTTCCACCTGAAGTCACAACTCTGCTTACTACAGCAAAAAGTTATTTTAACGCACCTCGATTGAGATTCCGCACAGTGCAAAAGGGCAGTTACTCTTTTGAGGCAATATAGTACAGGAAGAAACACACAGCACATGCAGAATTTCCCAGTCATTTTTCATTGGTGAGAGGGTCATGATTGTTCTTTTGTCTGTAAACCACACATCCTTAATCAAAATTTGTGAGTTGAGGTGGTGTGAAATCTTGCCACTGTAAATTAGCTACTAAAAACCAAGAACAAGACCTATGAATAGCCAGGCAGATGAAGAGGCAGTTTGAGAAACAGAAAGAGAGAAATGAGAAAAAGAGACTGAGAGATAAATCAAATGAGTAGTAATTATGGACATGCAGCACAGACATACTTAAATGGAAAGTGACCACATTGTGTGGTGTATTGCTGAATTGCATTGCATCATATTTTCCTGTTGGAACTCCATCCCAATCAGTTTTACAAGCTCACCCCTCCCAACATCAGATCCTTGTGGTCTGCACAAACGCTTAGCCTGAGGTTTTGCAAAGACTACCAGTTTAATCTAATGAGGGAGGTATTTATTCAGACTGACATCAGCACAGGGATGAAGTTTCTACACAGTGTAACCCTCAAAAAAGGTTTGGGTTCCCCCCGCCCCCCACACACAAAAGCACTTTAAAGTGGAGTTTCACTATAAAAGGAAAGGCATACAGAGCAAAAGATCCACCCCTTTTACTCCAAGAGTGGTGGCAAGAGTTCTCATCAGCCCTGCAGTGGTAGTGGGTTGCCAGCAGCCTCGGTAAAGATGGACTCTGAAAGTACTATAGTATCTTCACTCTCATTGGGAAGCAGATATAGCAAGTCTAACCCAGCTCTTCTTTCCTCCCTGTGTATAGAAGCAGCTGCAACAAGATCAGGAACTAGGGATTCCTCTCCCTTCCCCAGCACAGTGCCGACTTTCCTCCTTATCTTTGGCCTTGTCTATGTTGGGAATTTGCCCCAATTCCAGATGCACACCCTTGTGTGCATCTTTATGTTCTCTACAGAAAGCCAAGGAACATCAGGCCATCTGTGTCTAAAGAGTGTGTATGGTGTACAAGGTGGCAATACTGCTGCCTATGGGTGTGGGGAAGTCTCAGCACATGGAGGAAGTAAAGCAGGAGTGACCCCATAATGCCACAGTGCAGGTCTGAGCAGAGCATGGGGGAGCCTGACATGCTCTATAGCTAGATAGACTAGCCAGAGGAGCCCAGCTGCTTGCATAGGTCTAATGGTTAATTTGTCACAGACACCTCTGGGGCTCATCTCTTAAGTTGAGCCTGTTATGTGGGGCATCACCCACGGAACAGGGCCTGTGTCCCCCTTTGTTCATAACAGCACTGAGCACGCTGGCAGAGACTGACAAACTCGAAGGGTGCCATTCGGGGCTGTGAACTCCAGGCTTCATGGGGAGACGGGACAGGATCTCCCACTCCTGGCCAGGAGCTTTCACCTCCTGTGGATTTCACTCTGTCACATAGGTCAGCAGCTTGGTCCCCTGGGCCTGAAATAGGAGAGATGCCAGGGGTTGGGCTGCAGAAGGGAAATGAACAATGTGTCCTATTATCGAAACCCATGGCTCTGCCTGGTTCCACCAAACCTCTCCCTCCCCCCAAACTCCCTTAAATCCCCCTCCAAAGCCCCCCTCCCCATCCCTAAACCACCCCTCCCCAAAACTCCTCTTCCTCCCCCAACCACCCACCACCCCTCCCCCTCCCACAACGCCTCGCCTCCCCCGGCGCCTCCCCGCTCCCCCCCTTCCCTCCGCCCGACGGGTGGCTGGAGGCGCATGCGCCACGCGGGGAAGATGGCGGCCTCCATGCTGGGCTGGGCTTTGCGGGCCGCTCGGCAGGTCAGGCCCGTCGGGCGGCAGCGCCCGGCTCGGGGACTCCCCGGGGCTCACGCTGGGGCTGGTAAACTTCCCTGTCCCGGGCCCCCGGTCACTGTCCCGCCACCGACTGGCCCCCGAGCCCAACCTCTCTGCTTGCCCCTGCCCCCGCCCCCATCCGTGCTCCTCGGTGCCCCCCTGCCCCCGGTCCATCCCCATTGGTCCCCTTCAGTCCCTACCCAGTGCCCCCACTCCCTGCCCCCGGCCCTCGGGAGCCCTTCCCCGGCAGCCTTTGTACCCTTGCCCGGTGCCCTCTCTCTGCGGCGCTGCCTAGCGGCCCACGTCCCTCCCCTGGGTTGGTCTGTGTCTCATCTTCAGCTCTCCGTGCAGCGCACGGGGTGTCCCGCTGGGTTCGCCCCTGGGTGAAGTGCGGTCTTCCTGGCTTCAGGTCCGTTAATTTAGGCGGGAAGGATTGGTAGCGTGTCTGGAGAAGCATTTTGTGGAGTGTGCCACTTGGCTTTAGAGAGTGGCAGTGTTGTCTAGGACGGTGGCTCTCAACCTTTCCAGACTACTGCAGGTGAAGAACCAGCAGCAGGAGAAGAGAGTCAGCTACAGAAAAAATCCTGTTTTCACCAAAAGATCCTTAGTGATAAAAAAACAAGGGAAGAGAGTTTAGCAGCTAGAAATAGAAAAGGCCCTTTAGGATATTTGACGTGTGTGTGTCTCACATGATATATCCTCTATTGAGACTGTATAGGCTATTAAACAGATATAACTTAGACTGTGAAGTAAAAATATTATCTAAGAGACACAGACAAGGTTTTCATCTCGAGGCCAAAAGACCAAAAACATCAAGACACTTGATCATGGTCTTTGATAGGCCAAGAGACTACTGATACTTGATCTTAGCCAAAAATACACTGGATCCCAGCACCAAAAAACAAACAAACAAACAAAAAACCACACTCCTGAAAAAACCTGGATTTTTTTCTACGGGTTCTAGGAGGTGCCAACAGCCCTTTTATTTATTATGATGATTTCTATTCCAGTCGTGCCTTAGCCAAGATCAAAGTCTCCTTGTGCTACATGCTAGTAGGGCATTTTATTATGACTGTGTATTTAAATCTTGACAGTCTTAAAAGGCTCCATTGTATGCTGTGTAAAACACACCTGTGCTGGGATGTATGATCCTGCAGGCCTTATCTATGCTACAGAATTTTGTGTTTGAACATAGCTGTCAACAATCGTGTTAACACTTGAAACTACATACAGTTTGTCCTGGTCCACACTGGTTGTTAAACATGACAGATCACAGTTGTCAACAATTGTGTCCTTAGACATGATAGAATTTCATGACCTAGGCCAGGCCAACAACAGAGCTAGCTGGTGTGATTTGCTGAGCTACAGGATTAAATTCCCTGGATGGGTGAAGAGGGTGACTGTTGCCAGTATTGTCAGGCCTGAAGACCAGAGGAGTCAGTGAAGGCAGTGACTGAATCCAAATGAGGTAGATGCTAGGAAGAGTAAATTGGAATAAGCAATATTTGGAATTGGGTGAGTGATAAAATACTGGAAGCTGCAGATTTAACCTTTATATTTTCCCTTTTGTTAGATATTCCCTTTGCCCTGTAGAGGGCAAGTGCGGGGTTACTATGTAGACTGGAGAATGCTGCGTGATGTAAAGAGACGGAAGATGGCTTATGAATATGCAGATGAGAGGTTGCGGATCAACGCTCTCCGAAAAAATAACATCCTGCCTAAAGAACTGCAGGTAAAGTAAAGTCCATCTGTACTTTCCTGTGGGACCATAACTCTTTAGGGAGAAGGTATGCACACCCACACTCTGAGCATCACAAGCTACTTTGTATGAATCTAATTGTGCAGCCAGTGCAAGGCTTCAGATTCGGGGGGGGGGGGGGGGCTCACTCTAGAATACCTGCATCCATCTAGTTCACAAGCTCACTTCACATCATGTAGCCATCTACTTAGTATTGATACTCAGCTCCAGAGCCTTGTCCCTTTTGGGTCATTCTCAACAGGAATAAAATCTCTTGGGTGGAACTCCTTTGCCACTGCTAAAATCAGAAGTCATCAGAGGTTATTAGAACAGGAAGTGGTTATGTCCTGCAGGGGTACAGTGAACAGCCTCATTGTTCCTATTGATGTTCCTGGAGTCTTGTTTTTCCTTCTGTAACTGTCACTAATGGGTGTGTGAGGGCCATTTCCCCTTTAGGTATGGGAGGTTCACTGTCTAGTTCAGTGGTACACAAACTTTTCCAGTTGCATCCCCACTTACCATTTATGGAATCTGTCTGTGCCTCCCCCCTCCATTACTGCACAGCCAAGGCTTCCTCACCTGCAGGTTGCTTCTACCTTGCAGACAGGCTGCACTGCTAGGGCAGGGCCAATACCTGCCCCCTCCCCTCTTGGGTTTTCAGCCTGGGGGTGGAGCCAGCACTCTGCACAGAGGATGCTGGGAGCAGAAATTGGCACGGCACACTGACCCATGGGCTAGGTGGCCCACTGAGGTGACTCGGGTGGAGGTGCTCCCTCCCTGCCCCCAAGGGGGCTGGCACAAGCTGTCTGGCATTGCCACTCAGCTCTGCACGTTCCTCTGTGCCCCCCTAGGGGGGGTGTGCCCCATAGTTTTGCTCACTACAGGTCTAGTTTACTAGTTCCTAAAGAAATGCTGTACATCCAGGCTGATTTCTGCTCCCACACTACTTTAAAATCTTGGGACATGATTCTGCAAAGATTTACATATTTGAGATTAAGCATATGGGTAAGTAGTCTCATTGATTTCAACAGGGCTGTGTGCCCTATTAAAATTAGACTTTTACAAGTCTTTCCAGGATTAGGACCTTTAGATATAAATTTCTGGATTTTTATTGTCTAGTCACCACTACCTCAACCCACCCATCTGAAAACCCTAATAGAGCCTGCAGGCGTCACCAGGGCTATAGAAATTGCTAGAGTGGGGAAAAAGGGAGAAAGATGAGTGCTGCTGATCTGACTCTGTAGTTAAAACATCCTGCTGGAGGTAGCTTTTTTCCCCCCCTAGCTAAGCCATCAGTTTCCTTATTTCCCAGTGCCAGCATTTACAACAGGAGATGCTGACTCAAACGAATGAGGCACTGAGAGAACAGGAAGCAAGACTTCTCCTCAGAACTCTGTCTTCAGCAGTTATTTGTCTGGAAGCTTTATTTATACTCCAAAATAAAGCTAGCAATCTTTATAGACTTACCAGGGAATAATGCACCCGAGCTGTTGCTGTGAGGGAAGATCGTGGGAATAAGTTAGGATTCTGCTCTGACTGGTTTGTTAAGGGGTGCAGAAAGAATTGATTTGTAGTAGGGAACCTTCTGACTTCTCTGGATGAGTGAGTGCTCTAGTATTTTCTGGGTGGTTGCTCACATAACTAGCATATAAACTATTTCCTAATAGAAACTAATTCAGACCAAAGGAACAATTGATACCTCATGGGGAACATACTCATTGTGTCCTGGTTTCAGTCTGTCTTCCTTCTCTCTCTCTCTCCCCCTCTACATTTGCTGTGGAGTTTCCTTCACAGAGATGGCTTTACCTACCCTTTTGAGTGAGATATACCATGAATCGTTCTCATTGCTATGAGCTGGCCTTTACATGGCATATTCACCTACCAGTATTGAGGTAGCACCAGCCTGCAGTGGACATTTTGTATAAAAACAAGGATTTCTATTGGTTTATCTGCTCATGCTATTCCCCAGGTAGTGGTGGTCATCTTTCAGAGTCACAGCTAGCTACTGTAGTAGTGAATGTGATTTAAGGTGGGGAATGAACTGTTCAGTATAAAATCTCCTTGTCATTCTAGGGCCCCTACTAGTCTTCAGAACTAGGGAAGAGGGGTATGGAAAATAAGATCCACGCTGTTGCTTTCGACAGCATGATACTTGGGCTCTAAAGAAACACTTAAGCAACAGACTCCAGATATATGCCTTTCAGAATCTGTTCCTCTTTGAGTAGCATCAGAAAGGCACCAGTTAATTCTGAGCAACTCCACTGTACAAATCAGACTTGTCTATCTGTTGTAGCTGTAATGTGGAAAATATAACAACTTACAGCCTCCAAAAGCTGATGCTACAAACTCCCTATTGAAAAATGGCAGTTTACGTTTAATTTGCTAATTTAAAGGACACTATTTTCTAAAATCATTTTTTGCTATCTGTGACAAATTGTGGCTTGAAATGTTGACTTGTGGCTTGAAATGTTGAAATGAAAGACTTGTTTCCCTAACTACCTACCTTCACTCCCCAATGTGGTTGCACTGGCTTGTTCTTGTAGGGTTGTTTGAAAGTATTAGGCTTTGTACATAAAGCTCTGAAGCATCTGGTTTGAAGGTAAAACATACAGTTACACTGACTTTGCAAAGGTAAGAAACAGAAGTAGGTCATCTGTGTGGTTTCTTGACCTTTTATCCCTTTGAGATCACATGACCTTTTTAGGAGAAGGAAATTTTGCAAGGGTACTGCAAGCCTCAGGGAAACAGTAATTGAATGCAACACCATTTTACCTGATCCAGCATTAGACCCTGCCACTGCCTCAGTTTCCCTGTTTTGGGTTTCCCAATGTGACTGTACCCAGATTCTTCTGAATCAGACACCTCTTCTTGGAGTTTGGGATATAAAAACATTACAGTTCAAATGTCAACTTACTTCAAAACAAGCCTCTCCCTGACTACCAAATTCACAGCCCCTTGCTGGGCTCAACAGTTCTTTGTCAAAACCCAACTCCTGCTGGTTTTTTCAAGCCTCTTCTTCTTCTTCCAGCTTCTACTCCTGCCCCTCCCTGCAGGCTGCTCCCGCCAGGTCCTTCCTTCTGGCTGGAGTTGAGACACCTTCCCTAGTCTCTTCTGACACTGGGTCCCCTGCAAGAATTGTCCTGCTTATTGTAGGTCTTTCTCCCCAACTGAACAGACTCTTTTATCTGCCTGGAAGCCTCTCAGCTGGGGAGGTAACTAACATGAAACAGATGGCGCTGAGTCCAACTCCCTTAAAGGGCCAGCCCACCCTCTAACAGAGACACTACTGACAATTGGTAATTGTCCAACTGGACTGTTCAGTGACTTAGGTGAAATACATGAGGACACTTTTCAGTTCCTAATGGAGCAGGGTCCTCATCCAGCAAGTGGAACCATTAAATCCCATGGGAAGTCTGAGGAGAGAGAACCTAGAAGAGCATGGAGAGCAAACTGCCCTCTCATTAGTTGAGAGGTGGTGGCTCCAGGGTAGGAAGGAGGCACATGCTGGTACCTCTGCTGTGGGTAAGGAAGCCTTCAGGCCTGTCCATCTATACCCCATTCACTAAACTGTCTTAAAAAAAGATAACCCTGGGCAAAATACAGCATAGCAACTTCAGGGTGTGTGTGTGTAATTGCCCTTCCTTTGGCTCCAGGAAATAGCTGATAAAGAGATTGCTGCCCTGCCACGTGACAGCTGCCCTGTGAGGATCCGGAATAGATGTGTCCTGACATCCCGTCCACGAGGCGTGAAGCGGCGCTGGAGGCTTAGTCGAATTGTTTTCCGCCACCTGGCTGACCACAGTCAGATGTCTGGGATACAGAGAGCTATGTGGTAAATCACCACTAGGACTTGTTTGCTCAGTCAAAAAGAGGAGACTGGGCCCAATTTATGCATTCCTGTAACTGAAAAAGCAAGACTGTCCTTTTGTTTAAAGTCCAGCATGAACGTACCAGAAACAAGTAGGGGGAGGGGATAGAGAGGTTCTGTCACTGGGATACCACTGTGAGGGGACTATTGCAAATCTGATGGCAAAGAGATATGGGATAAGGGGCGAATAGGAACGCACCAAGCCAGGCTGTGCTAGAGGCAGTTTTATTTTGCCAGGAAGAGTTGCTACCCTGTTATAAAACCAAGCTGGGATTTGTAACTAAAAGGAACATCTAAATTAAAAACACATTACAGTACAAGACTTGTTCAGTGATTCCTGTTCGCTCTTTACATTCAGATTGCAATGACCTCTTTTGCACAGTTATCTGCTCAAAAGTATCACTAAAAACAAGGAATCACACAATGTAGCAGGGACGTATGCTGCAGTGAATATGAAGACAAGCTCCAACTACTCCGGCCAAGTAGCTGAAAGGTGCTCACCCTCAGTTAAGGTATTTAAACACTACACCTGTTCAATTTATCTGTATGTTAGGGGCAGGCCAGGCTGGCAGTGGACAAACACCCCATTGAGCTGAAGTGTCCTGAGGTTCTTCTCCTTCGTGCAGTTAGGGAGCCTGGTGCAGTAGTTCTCTTATCAACCCCCTGAATCATGTCACTGAACTAACATCTCCGGGCCTTAGTTTTTCCTTCATCTGCAAAATAGGAACAAGAGCATCATATCCCTTGGGAGTTAGGTGAGCTAACACCTAATGCTACATCTGCTTTGGGGCACAGAGAGCTGCTGCCTCCTGCAATCAGAGCTATACTGCGCAGTGTGTACTCAGCCTCCCTCTCCTGCTGCAGTAGACTGTGGGAAAGGAATGTGGCACTGGGAGTACTGCACTAGGGAGCTAGTCACAGCCTGTGGCTTCCCTCCCTTCACACTGCAAAGGAATACCCTGCTGTAGGCAGTGTATGCAGAGGCCATCCTTACTGCTGTGGTGAAGCAGCACAGGTAATGAATTTGGCAGTAGCCCTTGTTACCAGATTTTCCCATTACTTTGGGGTATGCTCATTTATTAGGGTTACTCTTTGGGGCTGGGGGGGAAGGGGAGGCATGTTCTGTACTTCTGTCAATGTACTGCTTGTGTCGCTTGTGTTCTCATATGGAGCTCTGCTCCCTGCTGCAAGTTCCCTCCCAGTGGAGTTATCCTGCAGGACCTAGGTTCCCCACGGCTCGGTTCTTCCAGCCCCAGAATCAGACGAACACACACACGTTAACAGAGTGCATCTGAGAGGACCGAGTTAATCAGCACTCCCAAGCTGACCTCTTATATGTCCCAAGCTGTCACCCTCATAGGCCCTTGGATTCAGCAGGCTGGGTCGAACAGCATCTCCAAGCTGTCACCCTCATATGCCATGGGCACCACACTGGAGTAGAGTATGCCTGAGCAGCACTTTCAGTCTGCCACCCTTATTTGCTCCTGGACTCAGCAGACTGGGTGGAGCAGCACTTTCAGTCTGCCACCCTTATTTGCTCCTGGACTCAGCAGACTGGGTGGAGCAGCACTTCCAAGCTGCCACCCTCATATGTCCCCGGTTCAGCATGTCCCTATCTTCACTTCCATGTTACAATTGTTCTGATAGTAACCCACTTGATAAGCAAACCCCACAGGATTTTTGGGTGCTGCAGGGATCTTTCGCTTAGGTACGAGGAGCGTTGCTGCAGGGAAAATGAGGAAGCCAAAAACCATCCACGGGGTGGCTAGAGAGAGAGAGAAGCAACCAGCTGTCACGGAGTCACCGGGCAATGCTCTGGAACTACTCCATACAAAGCCAGTCAGGACTCTGGGGGATCCTCCTCTCTCTGAGCAGACTGTCTCCAGGGCAAGAAGCTTACACAGCTTCGACCTTCCTGGAGCTGACCTTGGAGCATTCAGCATCCCCTTCTCGCATGGTGCGCTTCCCACAGCGAGTCCGCACAGGCGGGGCTCCTGGGGAAGCCAGTGGGCCCGCACCCCAATTCCAGAGTCAGACGTGACTCTCAGCCAGCCAGTAAAACAGAAGGTTTATTAGTTGACAGGAACATGGTCTAAAAGAAGAGCTTGTAGGTACAGAGGACAGGACCCCTCAGTCAGGTCTGTCCATCTGGGCCTCCCTCCATTTCCCCAACCAGCTCCAAATGGAAACTCTCCTCCTCTCACCTTTGTCCCTTTCCCGGATCAGGAGGCCACGGATCTCTTTGTTCTCCAACCCCTTCTTCAGTTGGCACCTTTGCAGAAGAGGGGCCCAGGCCATCAGTTGCCAGGAGACAGGGTGTTGGCGATTCTCTATGCAGACACCATCACACTGGCCCTCTAGGGCTCTAACAATCACATACCCTTATCCCACCACCTAGCTACTTAAGAAATGCCTAGGGGAAACTGAGGCACCAACACAGTATTCAGAGAAAACATTAAGAACATTCCCACTTTGTCACACCAGCTTAACCATGAAAGTTATTTACTGCCAGGTAATAACCATAGGGGAGCCAAAGAAACAAAACAGTTATACTATTAAATCTAACTTAAATTTGATATAAAAGTCAGGTTTAGAAAACTGACTGATCACACAAGTCAGGGTCAGAAGGCTATACCTAGCGAGAGAGAGCTGGGTTCTCACCACTCCATGAAGCTTGAATCAATTGGAGGTTCCAGGTGGTGGTGGTAGCTGAGGGTCTGGAGTGCTGGAGACAGGTAGAGCCCCCAGCACGTTCAGAAGATTAAGTCCCAATAGAACTGATACAGATTTTGGATCCAGGCATCAGAACACTTACTTGAGCATGGGTAGGGGTTTTTGTAGAGAAACAACACACTAGATTTGTTTATGGGTGAACTGATGGCTCAAGGGAGTATACCAAAGTTGTTTTGTTCAGACTAAGCAATAGGAACTGATCATTCCTGGCTATGGGCGGTGTTCCTTGGAGGGAGCTCACAATGCAATTAGAGAGCTTCACTATTTTGGATACCAATAAAGGATTATTACTAGAATTGGTCTGATAACTACTGAGCTGGGTGTGTGCAGGCGTGGAGCACAGATTCCCCATCATGCAGTGCTTCCCTGCTTTTCTGGTCCCAGAGTTCTATGCAGTTCTTGCCTTGGAATCTCTGTTCTCCATTCTGGATGCTAATGGAGATGCCGCCCTGTCCCATCTTCGATGCAAATGAGGCTAGGGGAGTTTCCTTAATCCTGTCACCCTTTGTCCCAGTGTTTAGGTGTGCCTCCTATGGCCTTTTCATTGCTTTTTGTAAGTCTTTCTTCTGATTGTTTTTGGTTCAAGCAAAGGCTGTGGGGGTAGGTCTTTTGTGAGTCAGACAGGCTAGGTACTACACCCTGGTTCCCCAAGAATATAGAGCTGACAGGTAACACCCCCACATTCAAGCAGATGTTTTGGGGTGTACAGGATCCCTGCCCCCTTCCTGTTCTGTGATGTCTTCCCCATCCCTCACATTGCTGGGAGGAGCGTGTATTTGATCCTACCTTTTACCCACATGCTACCAGTTGCGAGGCCTGCAGAGGCTCATGTTCTATCACAGCAATGGTTGAGCAGCTTCGTGCTGCTAATATGGGAAGCTACAATGAATTCCACACATTAACCAACGTGGGGTCTAATGCTTAATTCTGTTGACCTGTAGGCTCCTAAACATCTCAAAGTAGGGTGTGAGAAAGTCAACAGTTGTACTGTGCTCTGGTAGACAGCACCACCTTTTTTAAAGAAAGGGGGTCATGCTTATAGCAACTTATTAATTCATTAGTTTGGTACAGAACCTTCCTGTCAATGATCAAGAACTTTACAAAGGGTAGAAAATAGTTACGCTTCTGCCTTGTGCTAGTCCAGACATTGTTCTTGCATCTTTCCTTTTTATGGCTACTAACTGCACTGCTGTTACTCAGCTGTGTCTCCTGCATTTTGGGGAGGCGGTTGGAAAAATGGGTGGATTGCCTGCTGCAGGCAGATGCTGGATAAGCTGGTCACATTCACCTTCTCCTGGGTGCGCTTAAGCAAGTCTCTTGACTAGCAACAGGTATCTGCTCAGCATGCTTTCTACAGGATTCTTGCCATTGCCCTTCTGTAAAGAACGGTAGGTAAGAGCTACTTTTCAGCTCAATGAACCAATAACTACTCAAAGATGCAGATTCCACTCCTATAATTAAGCTGTCTTCAGCTATTTAGACATGTCTGTCCTTTTGAGGTTTGTTTGACAGTTTCTCCTGCTTCCTGCATGTAGAAAGTCGCTTAAGCTGGGTTAATACATTAGGGCTAGGAACCAAATAGCCAAAGGCAGCCAAATGACATGGTGACTAACACACAAGGTAGCCATCCTGCAGCAAAAAAACTTCAGGACCAGACTTCAAAAAGAAACTGCTGAGCTTCAGTTCATTTGCAAATTTGACACCATCAGCTCAGGATTAAACAAAGACAGTGAATGGCTAGCCAAGGACAAAAGCAGTTTCTCCTCCTTTGGTGTTCACACCTCAACTGCTAAAAGAAGTTTAGCCTCATCCTCCCTGATTGAACTAACCTCGTTATCCCTAGCCTGATTCTTGCTTGCATATTTATACCTGCCTCTGGAAATTTCCACTACATGCATCCGACTAAGTGGGTATTCACCCACGAAAGCTTATGCTCCAATATGTCTGTTAGTCTGTAAGGTGCCACAGGACTCTCTGCCGCTTTTACAGATCCAGACTAACACGGCTACCCCTCTGACACTTGACACAACAGTTTAAGTTTTTTTTTTTCTGTTTACAATGTTTGTA
Organism: Natator depressus; assembly: GCF_965152275.1. Taxonomy (NCBI): domain Eukaryota; kingdom Metazoa; phylum Chordata; order Testudines; family Cheloniidae; genus Natator; species Natator depressus. The sequence goes on along the minus strand of NC_134241.1, from coordinate 48,937,853 downwards.
TAATTGTCAGTTTTCAGATGAGCAGACCAATAAAAAGCTCTTGGGGAGGGAAGCGATACAAATACTTCCTAGTCTTCAGGGAAGAGGAGGAAACCACTTGACGGAAAGAAATGCTTTATAAGGGTATTTTATTTAAATATTTTCTCCAACCTGAAATGGAAAACAGGTAAGTGTCTTTGCTTGGAAGAAGGTTGTGTAAACAATGCACTTGTAGAACTGATCTCTGCAGCACAGCAAAAGTCTCATATGGAAGGTCCGTGTCAAGGCAGCCTTTGGAGTAGTCTCAAATATCTAATGGTATATCCCCTTTGCCTTGTTTCTCTCTGCTTTCAACCCAGGCCTTGTTAATGGTTCTTTTCATTTCATCATCTCCCTCCGCATACATCTTTTTGAGAAGGTTCATCAGCCCCTCACCAGGGTCTGAGGTGTCATAGGAGGCTTTCCTGTAAGACAGGTGGATATGCATGAAACAAGCTTATCATTGTATTACTAATCATACCACCTAGGAGCCTCAGTCATTTGTAACAATTCTCTGCCAAACTTTAAATGCTTTAACAATTCTTATGCAAAAAATTGGTATTATGTAGAATTTTGCCTTGGGTTTTGGGAAAGGGTGTTATGGAGTCTCAAGCTGAGTCCTCTGAGCTTGGCATCTTCAAAAAGAAAGAGAGGACGTTGTCTAGACCGGGGTGGGCAACCTTTCAGAAATGGTGTGCCAAGTCTTAATTTATTCACTATAATTTAAGGTTTCGTGTGGCAGTAATACATTTTACATTTACAGGAGCTGGCGGACGGAACCCCAGACTGGCAGCAGGCTTACCGGGGCCGCAGCTGGTGGGGGCCAGCGGAGAGAACCCCAGACTGGCAGCGGCCTGAGCAGCTCAGCCCGCTGCCAGTCTGGGGTTCTGGCCACCGGCCCTTGCCAGCCAGGGTCCCCGCTGCCGGCCCTGCTCAGCCCGCTCCTGGCTCGGGGTTCCGTCCATCCAGGCCGGCAGCAGGCTGAGCAGGGCCAGCGGCTGCGACCCCAGGCCAGCAACGAAGCCCCTGGGACTCGTGACCAGGACCAGGAGCCGGAAACCCAGGCCAGCAGCAGAGTGCCACTGTAAATCAGCTTCTGTGCCTCCTTTGACACATGTGTCATAGGTTGCTGACCCCTGGTCTAGACTAAGTGGAAAATAAAAACAAACAGACATTATGTTGGAGATGTCTCAGTAAGGGGGGAGGGTAGGAAGAACCTTGCAGAGGGCATTAGGGTTTGAAACAGGTGTAGATTAAGTTCATAGAGATGGTAACTAAATATAGCACTGGATCCAGGAAGTACCAAAAATCAATCTCTGCTGTTACCATGAAGTCGGTGCAAGAGCTTACTTCTTAATCAGCCTCCTACCAAGGTGACAATCCTAAAGTATCCCCCGCCTATACTAGATCACATCTGTTAAACCACCAATGGACTGGCCCCTTAAGACATGTTTCATTGCTAAAGAAGCCAAGTGATAAATGGAACCTACTTTGATTTATTTGGTACCCAGTTTTACCACCGGCATATCACCACAAATATAAACCATAAGCACATACATTGCCCTTACTGGCTATCATAGGGAAACCTGCCCCATAGCTTCTCCCCTCATCTTGCCTTTGAAACCCCTTGTCTACTGTACTAATCAGCTGAAGGGCTAACTAAAAAGTAAAGGGTTGAACCAAGCCCTGTTAGACCAGCAGGGGGAGCAAATTCCCCAGTTACAGGACTCTATGCCGAGAGCCAGTCTTCAAAAGTTGACCCCTAGAGCAGGGGTTCTCAACCTTTTTCTTTTGGAGGCCCCCCACAACATGCTATAAAAGCTCCAGGGCTCAGCGAGGGAGGGGGAGGCTCTGGGCAAGGGAGGAAGTTCGGGCATAGGTGTAGTTTGACTTCTATTTTCGGTGGGCAGGGGTCAGTGGGGCTGGAGCCAGGTCCACACAGGGAGGTCAAGGGAGGGAGTGTCACCTCCACCCCTGAGTTACCTCAGAAGGCCACTCGCCTGTTTGGGTTGGGGGGGAAGTGGGCACAACCAAAAATTATAACTCAGAAGTGGGGAGCTCAGCTCAAAAAGTTTGAAAACGGTTCAGGGAGAGGGGCAGCTAAGGGCTGTGTGCAGGCAGAGAGGTAGCTCAGGGTGGTGCAGGGAGGGGGTAGCTCAGGGTGCAAGGAGAAGGGTAGCTCGGGGCTGTGTGCGGGCAGAGGGATAGCTAGGGGCTTTGTGTGGGCAGGTGGATAGCTCAGGGTGCAGGGAGAGGGGTAGCTCAGGGTGCAAGGGGAAGGGTAGCTGGGGGCTGTGTGTGAGCAGGGGGATAGCTCAGGGTGCAGGGAGAGGGGTCACTCGGGGCTGTTTGCCGGGAGGGGGTAGCTGAGGGTGCAGGGATGGGGTAGATAGAGGTTGTGTGCCAGGAGGGCTCCCCTGCAGTCCCTATTCACCAAGGGCTCTGCCAGCCAGGGAGCCAGGTCTCCCTGCCCAGGCGGCTCTTACCAGCTGCGTGAGCAAAGGGGGCTAGGAGCTTCAACTCCCTGCACAAGCAGGAAACAAGGGAATGCCGCAGCTGCCTGCTCCATGGCACTAGCCTACACTGCCCGGCTTTGGCTTCTCACCTCTGACCTGACCAGTGGGTGGCGAGAGGAGGTGGAGGGAGGGGGTGTGTGTGTGGAACTGCCCCGGGATTGCCCTGTTCTTGCTCTGTAGCTTCGGGGGGGGGGAGGGGGTAACATCCGTGTCCCTCCAACTCTGCCCATGGGCTCAGGGCTTCTACCCAGGGGGAGCGCCAGGGCTCAGGAATTCAGCCCAGCTGCTCCTGGCTTCAACCCCACTGGGGCTCCAGGGATTGGGGCTCCAAGCCCACTGCTCCTGGATTCAGCCCCTCTGGAGTTGCTGGGGCTTTGGCTCTGGGTTTTAGCCATGGGGCCCCGTGGCCCCCGTGAAAGGGTTCGTGGACTCCCTGTTGAGAGCCGCTGCCCTAGAGTGTGACAGCAAGATTGTCCCAGCTGATCTACAAAATGGCTGGGTCTTGCAACTTTAAGGGATTTATATATTGTGACTAACCCCTTGAACAGGGAGTCAGTGCAGACCTTTGTAGGGCTGGCTTAGTGGTAAAGTACTGCATTGCAGGAGACATATGTTCAATGACCAGTACCCAGTCCTTTGTACAGCATGCACCAGAAGGAAGAAACAAATTGCTCATGAATTATGAGATATGGATGCAGAAAGAACGTAGTTTTGATCTGAATCCAAATTTTGCAGCTAAGCCCAATCTCTACCAGTGAGCCCTCAGAGGATTTGCTGGCAACGCTGACAGGCTCCTGTTTTATTCCTCCTTAAAAGGTTGCAGGTCCGAGCTACAAAGGAGGGACATAAAAGAGCCTCAGGCCATCAACAGAGATGTGGAAAACACTCCACTACCACCTGCAGGGAAAAAGCCTCTAAGAGCATTTAGTCTCAATTAGAGCAGCTCCTATTCAGGAATACAGCCTCCAAGATAGGAACATGTGGCTTAAAGAGGAGTTAACTTTAAGCTTTTCATTGCTGGTCTTCACCACCACACTTCCTGTGCTGCACCATTCACCAATATCCTATTAAAACCATTTAAGGATGTACCAGCTGTATCCCACCTGGAGCATTCAAGCAGCAAAAGGCAGAATGATTTTAGCAAATCAGTGCAAATTCCTTCCCAGGGCACTAATCTTTAGTGCCAAAGGAATCCCCAGATCAGTTGATTACAAAGATCAGGGAAACAGCTATGAAATAATTCTCAGGTCGTAAAACAGGTTAAATGCTAGGCCCTTGGACCATAATTCTCATTGTGTAGACTTAGAGATGTTAAAGTCACAGTACACATCTGCTTTCTTTGGTGACACTAATGCAATATTGTTGGGGTGGAGTGAAGGGAGGGACACTTACTCTTTCTCCTTGCTCTCTTTTTCCACCTGAGTCAGGCAATCCCATTTTTCTTCCCGTTTCTTCCTACATAACACAAGGATCATGTCCGTCTTGATCTGTAAAGGGAGGCAAAGAAAAACAAATCTGATGGTAAGAGGTGAATTAAGGATACTTATTATAGGAGATACTCATTGCATCCACAATAATTAAAGTAGCAGAACAGTTTCTGGTATTATTCTATTGTTGGATGCTCAAAACTTTCTCAGAGAATTGCTGTCTGGGCTAGTTTTTTCTTATATGGGACATATTTTTAAATCAATATTAAGTATTTGGCTGTGGGGCACTAAGGGTTACTTTGTTTTGAATACTCTAAAAGGGACACAGTCATATCTAACAGCAGTCAGTATTAAAGGGAGGTAGAAAATACTCTATGAATTCCAAAACACAGCCCCACTGCAGGAGCAGCCTGGCCCACAATACTTGAGATCCTGAAAACGTTGTGGTCTGTCTGGTCAACGGCCTTTTTATCTGGTCAGAGGGACTAGAGACCAATCAATGTTAAAGATCCCATACCTAGTTTCTGTCTGTGGTGATTCATAAATATTACACCCCAGTGGAAAACTGGGGAAAAGGATTAGTATGAGCTTTTCTAAGGACTGTCTCAGAATTAATGATCAGATACAACCTTTTTGATCCCTGAAACTCAGGCACACCACCCATCTAACCCCCAGCACTACTTAGCACCACCTGGAATTAGAAGACGTTATCTGCTGTGGTCTGTGCTAGTAGCATCCCCAGTTTATGACTCCAGCCAGTCCACCTCCGCACATTTTACTCGAACACAAGGACTCAGCTTACATTTTCAAGAGTATGTGGATTTTGGTTTAAGGATTCAAAAAAACCACCTCAGTTTAGATTCTCAACAGCCTCTGCTTTTCCACTTCAGACCCATAACCCACTTCTAATCTGATCTGCACCTCCCTCTACTATTCCAGTATTTTGTGATGAGGATAAATGGCTTAAGAGTCCAGTAACAACAACATTTAAATCAGGGGTAACTCTATTTGAACCCATATCTCCAGGGATAAAAAGCTAGTCTGAAGACACCACCAAGCCTCAGTGCAGCACCCCAGTGAATTACAAGCAAGACCCTGTGTACTAACCTTGACCTTGTAACCTTGACCTAAATTCTATAATCAGATCCCTGCATTCTGCTTCAGATCAATTAAAACCTCACTCTTTTTTTAATTCAATACAATATGAAAAATGAATATCTCAAGAGTATCCCCTCATTATTTAAGCCGATGTTAAGTTCAATTTATTTTACACTGCCGTAAAGAATTGTGGACCACAACCCATATTTTTATGTTATATATGTTTAGAACAGTGTTCTCAAAGTGCGGGCTGCTTGGGGCCCAATCAGCACAGAGCTGCGGCCTATGTGACATCTGTAGGGCCATAGAGATAGCATTGGATGCGGCCCACATAACACATCGTGGGCCACATATGCAGCCCACGATGGTAAATGGGTTGAGAACCACTGGTCTAGGATGACCAGGGACAGTCCCGATATTTGGGGGTTTGTCTTATATAGGTGCCTATTACCTTCCAGCCCCTGTCCCAGTTCTTCACACTTGCTATCTGGTCACCTTATATGTATCATTGGGGAAAGCTGCAAATGTTGGCAGTTAAGTATGGGGCATATGTGGCTTTTGGCACATAGGAATGTATGAGCGGTGATTTGGGTTTGCAGATAAGCACATTAGCTGGAAGTTAAGATAATCAATGCTGGAATATTAATGATATTTTCTATCATTCAGCTTCAAAGCCAACATCCCACTGACACAAATGGGGTAGCTAAGCTCTTATCTCAGGCTGTGTACAGATTCAGGCATCTAGTTACTTTCTGGGCTTGTCTACCCAAATATTTTGTTTGTGGCAAGGAAAGCTGGGACGTGAATCTACTCTGCACTAGCCTGCGGCGCACTAGGTGTCCATTTGGACCCTGCTGAGGTGCACTAAGAGTTTGTTCAGGATATATCGAAGCATACTAACAAACACTTAGTGCACCTCAGCAGGGTCCACTTGGACAGGTAGTGCATAGCAGGCTAGCATGGGGTAAATTCACACTCCCACTTGCCATGAACTAAGTATTTGTGTAGACAAGCCCTCTCCATGTTTGGAAAATTTTTCTTTGCAACCATAAGGGCTACACACAGAGATATATAGGTGCCTAAAGATGCAGATAGATGCTTAGTGGGATTTTCAAAAGTGCCTAAACACGTTAGAGGGTCTGGGCCCTAACTTTCACTGAAATCAATAGGAGTTAAGCACCCAACCTGCTTAGGTGCTTTTGAAAATCCTGTTAAGCATCTATCTGCATCTTTAGGCACCTATATATCTATGAAAATCTGTCCCTTGATGTTTTAAAACAAAAGCATAGATTCTGGCACACAATTCTGCAGCAAGGATTCAATTTTTCAGCCACAGAATACGTTAAGTCATCAATACAACTTCCCTTTGGAGGCTGAAGAGAGCAAGAGAGAAGGTCTGAGGTTAGAGCAATCCTATACGGCTAAACTGGAGGATTCTACTGAATCAGGCTAAGATTACTCAGATGGTGAGGGGGGTCTATATAAGTACGTACAAAGATAAGATACACAGACCTTCCTTGAACTGCCTTCCACAGAGATGGGTTTCAGAAGGTTATTGAATGTCATGGAGTAATTCTTCCCATTCAGATTCTTCACTAGCAGATCAAATGACCTAGAAAGAAAGAGTATAATGAATGCACACACTTCACTTCCCTATCATACGTGCTATGCAAACTGACCCTTAACAAGAGAGGGATACAGCCTGACTCCTTGGGAAACTGAACCCCAAAACTTTTGTTGTTTATCCAGGACTTTCTGATTCCCTACTTATTGCAATATTGGAAGATTCCTTGAAAGGACTATTGTCTAAAGGTTACAAGAAACTACAAGTCAGAAGTCCTGCTCAGAGTTCTTTTTATAGCTCCGCCACAGACTTGCTGTGGGACCTTGGGCAAATCACTTAACCTCGCAGTGTTTCAGTTTTGTCACTCATAAAATGGGGCTAATAACACATCCCTTATGAGAGTGTTTTACGGCCTAATTAGCATTAGTAAAATGCTTTGAGCTCCTCTGAAGACAGCTACATATGCATGTGCCAAAGTATTGTTGGAGAATTTAAGATTTTAACCCAGAAGGACTCAATACAACAGGCCTTAATCTTGGGTATAGCTCTTCCAATATGTTCTTCCTGGTACGGCATAGCAACAGTCTGGACTCACCTTTCTGTAAAGTGGACCTGCACATTCTCAGCTGGAAGCTGCTGCACTCCATTTAAAGTGATGTAAATCTTCACAAACTTATCCGACTGATCCCAACCTGAAAGGGAGAAAATCAGATAGGAAGGCTGGAAAAAACCTCTGCCTGCTCATGAGTGGTGTTCCTCTGAAACAACCATAGCTCCCCCAGAAGAGAGCATGCCTTCCACCATAGGCCATACATTACTGCAACTGCCTTCAGAGGGAAGCCATTAGCTGCTCAAAGAAGGGTGGAATGAAAGAGGGGAGGCCAGGTATACCCTTTGGGGCTCTGCTCTCCTGGTCCCCATAGTGCATCAAAGAGCAACTCTACCACAGCAGGGAGAAGCAAGGCACCTCTGCCTGACTTAGCGGAAAGGGGTGGGCAGGATCAGAGCCAAGTGGAAGGTTTGGCTACATCTCTCCTGGTCTCCTCCTTTGATGCCCACTTTCACCCAGTACCCTATTCAATTGTGGCAGGGTGCTGGACTATGGGCACTATCTCCACAGATCAGCATGTTGGACACTCCCTACACCTTTTGCCTAGATTGTAACTGAAGAGCACCTGCGCTTTCCCTCATATCTGCCAAGTATTAGGAGGGGTGAGGGGTGAGCAGGACAGAGACCAGTAATTTCCTCCCCATTAATGCTGGAGGATTTGGGACTGCTTAAACCTGCCACGCCACCCTCCCCCCGACACTGCAGCTAAACCTGAAGAGACTCTGAATGTCCCACAGTGGCAGCTGCTGGGCTACCTAGTCTGCCGGATCTCCTGCTGGTGCCAGGAAAGGGGCGGCTCCTCCTCAGATAAGGCGGGGATAGAGGCTTATTTTTGCTTTGGAGCCAGAGCTCTTGGGATCCCTTAACCCCTCCCATCTTTAAAACACAATGCCCATATTGGGCAATTATCATCCCTGTAATTTAAACACACACACACACACACACACACACACACACACACACACACACACACGGTGAGTATGAGTGACAAACTGAGTTAACCAGTTAACCACCAGCTGGCACTAATGCTCGGTTCCATTTACATCATTAATCTTAGTGTGATGTTATATGATTAAAGTATGACCATGTGAATCATTGTTGCTACCATTGTTCTATAATTGCAACAAATCTTGTACAAAGTATGTCATGTACAGGGTATATGGAAAAGTTATGATTTGCTTAATATGATTATCCTATTTGTATGCATGCATCATTTTTATATCTAAAGTTATGAATATTGTCTCTATACCTGTATTTCAAATGTGTTTGCTTCTGGATAATACCCACAAGGTATTTAGGCAGCACATTGTGAAGAGACTATTCAAGTTGAATGGCCTATCAAGGAACACTTAACTCACAATGGACCATGGAAAACGCCTATCCGCATCTATGGTTGCCAACTTTCTGATCGCAGAAAACAGAACTTGTCCCGCCCCCTGCTCTGCCCTTCTCCGAGGCCCCGCCCTTGCTCACTCCACCCGCCTCCTCCCTCATTCATTTTCACCAGGCTGGGGCAGGGGTTGGTTTGTGGGAGGGGGTACAGGCTCTGGGCTGGGGGTGTGGGCCAGAAATGAGGGGTTCAGAGTGCAGGAGGGGGCTCAGGGCTGGGGCAGGGTATTGGGGAGTGGGATGGGGGGCGGCCAGGAGGCACTGGGAGCTCCAATGGGAGTTGTGGAACCAGCTCTTGGGGCAGTGCCTGTGCCAAGGAGTCGGAGGGACATGCCAGCAGTTTCCAGGAGCCGCACAGTGCTGGCCGTTGCAGCCAACTGGACTTTTAGTGGCCTGGTCAGCTGTGCTGACCAGAGTTGCCAGGGTCCCATTTTGACCAGGGATTCTGGTTGAAAACCGGATGCCTGGCAACCCTATCCACACCTGATGGACTTTCATGTGAACGTCCTAACTAGAGTACGGGTAATGGCCTCTGCTATAACTCAGCAAAGCATGCAAGGCCATGTGACTAAATCATGACCCTAAATTCCATCTTGTTACCTATATTTTTCCCCACAAACTGTGCGGAGGGCTTTGTTTGAAACAATGGGTTTCCCTCCACATGGCAGAAACTATCAAAGACCCTGGAAACATCTCCATTTTGCCTCTTTCCTGCTCTGATTTCTGGACTATGGACTTATACTAAAGGGAACATTCTAACCAAGGGACTGAGGACCTTCCAATGATTTGGGAGCAACCAGAGACTTAACCAGTTAGCAGTTTATGCCATCACTGCTTCAAGCCTTAACCAAGAACTCTTTGCAACACTAAAACTCACCATCTCTACTATGACACTGATCTCAGAACTGTACTCATGTCTGTATGTATAATGATCTTTTAACCAATACTCTCTCTTTTTTCTTTTTTAATAAATTTTAGTTTAGTTAATAAGAATTGGCTGCAAGCATGAATTTGAGTAAGATTTGAAATATTCATTAACCTGAGAGGTAATATGTCCAATCCCTTGGGATTGGTAGAACTTTCATATTCGACTTGACAGTCTAGGAGGAAGCCCAAGGCTGGGTTGCTTTAGGGAACTGTGTTTTGTCTTCTGGGTAACTAGTAAGGTATTACAGAAGCTGTTTTGTGGCTAGCTTGGTGGATCTAAGTATTGGAATGACCACCAGCTTTGGGGATTGTCTGCCCCATTCTGCAGTTTGCCCTAATTAAGTAACCTCAGTGTGGCCCAGTGGGACTCCAGTCACACTTAGCTCTGCAGGAAGTCGGGTTGGAAGAGCAATCCTACCATAACTGTTGATTTTCACTGTGTATCCCACAGCTGGTGGTTTCTCTTCCTCCACAGTGTCTTCTTTTAGCTTGGGTGGTGGCTGGTTCTTGATTTCGATCTCTAGCTTGTACTTTTCTGCCATCAAGACATCATGAGTTCTTTTCCTCGTGGCTTTTTTCAGGAGCTCTTTCACCTCTTCCAAATCTTTCTCCAGCTGGGTTTAAGAATAGAAGACCATATATGTACATTAGACACATGCCTCTTTATCTGAGGTTTACTGCTGAGCCCATTCACTCATCTCAGTCACAGAAACTAGAGATGGATTAGATGACTGAACAGGTCTTGTCCATCCCAACCCCACACCCTGGGGCCAATGTAGGACTGCTACCTATATTGCTTTGTCCAGTCTAATATTAAATATTGCAGAACAACAAGAATATTGCCACTTCCCTATTCAATAGTCTGCAAATTTCTCCCAATGTTTAGCTTGCATTTTCCCTTTAAAAACTCCAAACAGATGTTTTAAGTTGTTTTTACTCGTGGGGGCAGAGACTTTTTCTTATGTGTTTGTATTAGCATAACAGGATCCTGGTCCAGGACCTGGGCTCCTAGGTGCTATGATACAAATAATAAAGAAGAACATATGAGCTCCCACAGATATGAACCAATGGTTCATCAAGCCTACTACCCTGTCTCTGACAGTGGCCAATAACAGAGCGTACAGAACAGGGCAATTTGGAGAGCTCCACCCCTGTCTTCTCTTCCTGGCAGTCAAAGGTTTAGGGTCCCCCCAAGCATGGGATTACATCCCTGACCATCTTGGCTAACAGCCATAGATGAACCTATACTCCATGAACTTATCTAATTCTTTTTTGAACCCAGTTATACTTTTGGCCATCACAAAATCCCATGGCAACCAGTTCCACAGGTTAATTGTGTGTTAAATGAAGAAGTATTTCCTCTTGTTTGTATTAAACCTGCAGCCTATTAATTTAATTGGGTGACCCCTCGTTTCTGTATTGCGTGAAAGAGTAAATACTACTCCTCTATTCACTTTTCCACATCATTCATGATTTTATAGATCTCTATCATATCCCCGCTTAATCGTCTCTTTTCTAAGCTGAAGAGCCCTAATCCTCTTAGTCTGTCATTGTATGGAAGATGTTCCATATCCTTGATCATTTTTGTTGTCCTTCTCTGAACCTTTTCCAGTTCCATTATATCCTTTTTGAGATAGGGCGACCAGAACTGGACACAGTATTCAAGATATGGGTGCACCATGGGTTTATATAGTGGCATTTTCTATCCCTTTCCTGATACTTCCTGACATCCTGTTAGCATTTTTAACTGCTGCTGGGCATTGGGCTGAAGTTTTCAGAGAAATATCCACAATGACTCCAAGATCTTTCTTGAGTAGTAACAGCCAGTTTAGAACTCATCATTTTGTATGTACAGTTGGGATTACTTTTTCCAATGTGCATTACTTTGCACTTATCAGTGCTGAATTTCATCTGCCATTTTGTTGCCTAGTCACTCAGTTTTGTGAGATTCCCCTGTAATTCTTTGCAGTCAGGTTTGGACTTTACTATCTTGAATAATTTTTTATCATTTGCAAATTTTGCCATTTCACTGTTCACTCCATTTTCCATATCATTAATGAATATGTTGAACTGCACAGGTTCCAGAACAGATCTTTAGGGGGCCATGCTGTTAATCTCTCTTTATTATGAAAAGTGACCATTTCTATGCTTTGTTTCTGTCTTTTAACCAGTTACTGATCAATGAAAGTACCTCTTATCCCATGACTACTTACTTTACTTAAGAGTCTTATGTGAAGGACCTTGTCAAAGGCTTTCTGAAAATCCCAGTATATTGATTAATCACCCTTATCCACACATTCTTTGTTGACACCCTCAAAGAATTCTAATAAACTGATTTAGTCATGACTTCCCTTTACAAAAGCCGTGTTGACTCTTGCCCAACAAATCGCATTCAGCTATGTAACTGATAATTCTGTTCTTTACTATAGTTTCTACCAATTTGCCCAGTACTGAAGTTAGGCTGACTGGCTTGTAATTGCCAGGATCACCTCTGGAGCCTTTTTTAAAAATTGGAGTTACATTAGCTACCTTCCAGTCATGTGGTACAGAGGCTTGTGTTAATCATCGTTTACATACGACAGTTAGTAGTTCTGCAATTTCATATTTGAGCTCCTGCAGAACTCCTGGGAGAATACTATCTGGTTCTGGTGACTTGTTACTGTTTAATTTATCAATTTGTTCTGAAACCTCTTCCACTGGCACATCAATGTGGGACACTACTTCACATTTGTCACCCAAAAAACAGCTTTGATGTGGATATCTCCCCCACATCCTCTGCAGTGAAGACCCATACAAAGAATTACTTTAGCTTCTTTGCAGTGGAGTTGTCTTCTTTGTCATTTAGTGCCCCCACTGCCTATTTGGCAGGCTTTCTTCCTCCAACATACGTAAAAAAAATTCTTACTGTTAGTTTGTGTGTCTTTATTTCTTGGCCTCCCTTATTATATTTAACCTGCCAGAGTTTGTGCTCCTTCCTATTATCCTCAGTAGGTTTTGACTTCCAAATTTTAAAGGATGCCTTTTTGGTGCTGATTCTTTTGGTCCTTTTATTGTTTTCTCTGAATTGGGGTATACATTTAGGCTGAGTGTCTTTTATGGTGTTTTTAAAAATAGTCCCCTTGCTGCTTGCAGGCATTTATCTCTTGTGACAGCACCTTTTAATTTCCATCTAACAAGAGTTCTCATTTTTGTGTAGTTTCCCTTTTAGAAGTTAAATGTTACTATAGTGGTATTTTTGGTATTATCCCCCTACAAGGATGTTAAATGTAATTACATTATGGTCACGATTACCAATTGCTTTAACTATAATTACCTCTTGGACCAGATCCTGTACTTCATTTAGGACTAAATCTAGAATTGTCTCTCCCCCTGTGGGTTCCAGGAGTAGCTGCTCCTCTAGGCAGTCATTTATGGTGCCTAGAAATGTTATCTCTGCACCACTCCCAGAAGTGATATTTACCCAGTCAAATGAAGATAGCTTAAATCGCCCACTGTTATTGGTTTCAGAGTGGTAGCCATGTTAGCCTGTATCAGCAAAAAGAACTAGGAGTACTTGTGAAACCTTAGAGACTAAAATTTATTTGAGCATAAGCTTTTGTGGGCTAAAACCCACTTCATCGGATCCATGCAACGGAGCTTTCTGCTTGTGTAACATCTTCAACCATCCTTACCATTTCACAATCACTGTCAGCATCCTGGTCAGGTGGTAAGAAGTATAGTCCTACTGCTATACTCAAACATGGAATTTCTATCCACAGAGATTCTGTGGCAGTTTGTTTCATTTAAGATTTTTACCTTATTTAACTACTTAATTTATTAAAGAAAAAAAATGAATACACAGAGAGAGATCATGGTGATACATGATAAATTTCAGAAACATACGGTAACTATTTATCCTGCATTGCTGGCCATCTCACCTGCACTCTGCCAACTAAATTTTTTTTGGGACACTTATTTTAACCACCTGAGCACTTTCAAACAGCAGCTGTAAAAATCAACCTACTGGAGAAGTGGTTCCTCAGTTCTAACCATTTCTCAGATGTGAAATTCCCCTGCAAAAGTTACACTGCTTTAAGATACAAGACAGACAATATTCAATCTTGGACCAGCAACATGGTTAGTCCAATACCATACAACCTTTCCAAGGTAGAATTTGGAATTTTGTGCCAATAGAAGGGGGAAAACTGACAGCTTTTTCCAGTGGGACACACAGCAACTGTTCTATTACTGGTAGGTTCTGAAGGATCAGATCTTAAAATGCAGACAAGTAGTTTTTCCTCCATGACAACTAAGATTGCAACTAGTCACCCCAAAGCATATTCCAAAATTCCACTTAGAGCTAAAGACAACAGAAATCAATATGTCCATCCCAACATATGGGACGCTTGCCTGAGGACCATCAGTTAAGCTGAAGTTGAAGTACACATTCCCCTGGAAAGGAGTCTTCCAGCTACTCAAAGCAGTGACTCCTACTTCTTTTGGTCGAGCTAAGGAGAGAGACAAGAATAACTTCATGTCCTGTTCAAAGTGCTCTATCATCTCCTCTTATGTGTTAATCAAGAACCATAGATGAGTATAGAAACTATATAGGAGGTAAGCGGACTAGAAATAACTAGTTAGTTGACCCCAGTACAAACCAAAGATCAATTGTGACAAAATGCCTGTTATACCAAGAAATCCAAACCAACTAGCCTTCACCCCAAATTAAAAGTTGTATATTTGTCTGCTTTATGAATCAAAGGCACTCACTCTCTGTTTGAGGTTAACTTGTCCCTTCACAATGTTTCTTTTTCGAGTGTAAGCCCTGAAAGATGTGAAATGAAAGGTATTAAATATAATCAAAGAACATATGGACTATGTTCACTAAAATGAGAGAAACTTGATGGGGTATGTACCCCTCACAGGCTGTGAAAGAGTTAATGTGGGCCTGAGAAGCCAATTTTTATACCAGCCTGCACCTGGAGAATGGGCTAGACTTAACTGAGGATGAAGCCCAGCTGGGGAGGAGCAATTATAAGGCAGGAAGTTGAGAGAAGAAAGGAGTTGCTTGTAGAAAGTGAAGAACTCAGTAGAAAGGTTATGAAGGGAAAGCTGAGAGAGCAAGAGCACATACCCTGGGATCCTTTCCTATTTGGGGAAGTCTGGTAAGAGACCAGGTGAGGGATTAACTAAGCAGGGTTTGGGAGTGGAGCAGGCTTCAGTGGTGAGCCCTAATAAAAGGATAGGATTTGGACTACCAGGAGAGAACCCAGGGAGGTGCTCTGTTGAGGAACAGATCAGCAGGGATGAGGGGTCAAACTGAAGGAGGGCAGAAATTGGTTTTAATTTGTGTATATATATATATATATATATATATATATATATATATTTTTTTTTTACAGGGATTCCAAGGGAGAGACCCCTGAGAAAGAGAGAAACAGTGGAAAGCCTAGAGAGAAGAGTGTGAAAACCATGGGGCCCAGAAGTGGGGTAGATGATCCTTTTGTGAGGGCGTTAAGATGGTTTTCTGTTGGACTTTCTTTCCCTGGAAAGAGTGGACTAAACTGTGACCTGGCTGGAGGGCCAAGTCACAGAAAGAGACTGACCACTATTGCAGCTATCAGCAGAGGGTGCCAGATGCGGGGAGAGAGACTCACTCCACTAGTGAGTGACAAACTCTGTGGAATTTTGTTACTTTAAGTCAGGGGTGGGAAAACTTTTTGGCCTGAGGGCACATCAGGGTTGTGAAATGGTATGGAGGGCTGTGCCTCCGCAAACAGCCTGGTCCCTGCCTCCTCCCACTTCCTGCCCCCCTCAGAACCCCTGATACATCCACCCCCTGCTCCTTGTCCCCTAACTACCCCCCCCCGGACCCCCCCTTGTTGTCCCCCCTCTTGGGACTCCCCCACCCTCATTCAACCCCCCTGCTCCTTGTCTCCTGACCACCCCCTTTCCCCTTCCCATGCCGCTCAGAGCGGCAGGACAGGCTTATTGGAAAGTCCGGGAGGTGGGTGGGCACAAGCCATGCTGCTGACGGGGCTGCGGGAGAGGGGGAAGAGCAGGGGAGGGGCTGGGGAATAGCCTCCCTGGCCTGGAGCTCAGGGACTGGGCAAGACGGTCCTGCGGGCCAGATGTGGGCCACAGTTTACCCACTTCTGCTCTAAGTGATAGTGACCCTATAGAAGGGATATGAATTGTATGGCACAAGAAGGAAAAGAATATTGAAAGAAGCACCTGTATATAGCCTTGAAATATTAAAATAAATTACTTAAACGGGAAAGTCTGGATAATACAGAAAATTACTGAAATATAGACCTTGAAATGAATGAAAGAAGCCTCCATTATGAAAAATATCAAAGAAATGTTATACACTGATGCCATCTACTGGATATCAATGGCAACTGCAGAGAAACTGAACTCAAATCCAAGAGCCTATCTGGCAAATTGACAACAGAAATAAGAATTGCATGTGCATGAGCCCCTCCTGGCCCCTGATGAACCCTGAAACAGCATATACAGATTGAGGTCACCAAGTGGGACCCTATAGTCTTGCTGAGTTCACAAAAGCTGCTGCAAAATTCAGAAGCACTACTGATGCTTGGACTAACCCGACGAAGACTCCCCTATCCAAGTTAACTGAGAAGTGGTGAGACTCGTTCCAGAGATAGTAGTTTTGCTTTGTTTTTAAAGTAAGTAACTGAAAGTTCTCATGTTGAGTTTACACTTTCTACTGAGACCTCAAGTAACCATATTTTGGATTTTAACTAAGTAATGCTAGCTGTATGTTTCTCCTCTGTAAGTCCAAGCGTATTGGCCTTAGAGAACATCAAACAATAACTTAGCAATTCCTTTTGATGTTTTAAACTTGTCCAATTCAAACCAAACATTGGAAAGAACAGGAACCATATTCATAAGAGCGCCTTAAGACAAGGGTATCCTTTTTGGAAAATTACTTAAAGCACAATAAAGCTCTCTCCTGGCGATAAAGAATGGCTACGCTGTGTACCTTACAATGGGGTGGCTGTGGCAGCCCAGCCATGCTGTTCGAAGGTGCGCCATGTAGACATAGCCTAAGTATCCTGATCTGAAGAGTAGCATTCAAGATAAAAATAACCCTGAAAAGAACCTGGCATTGAAGTTAGTGAGCTAGCACTTCCCAGACTCAAAGGAGGGGTTATCCTAATTAAACTCCATTCCAATATTGATTAACGTTTATCAAATTAGCAAATCTACTGTTTTAAATTTTAGCTTTGAAACCCGACACCTCAGCCAACTTAAAAAAAACCCCTAGCGCTGTCAATTAATCGTGGTTAATTCACGTGATTAACTCAAAAAAATTAACAGCAATTAATCAGTTTTAATCACACTTAAATAGAATATAAATTGAAATTTATTAAATATTTTGGATATTTTTCTACACTTTCAAATATTTATTTCTACTGCAACACAATACAAAGTGTACTGTGCTCACTTTATATTTTTATTAAAAGTATTTGCACTGTAAAAATGAAAAAATAGTATGAGGTGAATTGAAAAATACAAGTACCGTAGTGCAATCTCTTTATCGTGAAAGTGCAACTTACAAATGTACGTTGTTATATAACTGCACTCAAAAAACTATGTAAAACTTTAGTGCCAACAAGTCCACTCAGTCCTCCTACTTGTTCAGCCAATCGCTAAGAGAAACAAGTTTTGTTTACATTTACAGGAGATAATGCAGCGCTGCTTCTTATTTACAATGTCACCTGAAAGTGAGAACAGGCATTTGCATGGCACTTTTATAGCTGGCATTGCAAGGTATTTACGTGCCAGTATGTTTATATGCTAAATGTTTATATGCTAAACATTTGTATGCCCTTTCATGCTTCGGCCATGATTCCAGAGGACAAGCTTCCATGTTGATGATGCTAGTTAAACAAAGAAAAGAAAATGCATTAATTAAATTTTGACTGAACTCCTTGGGGGGAGAATAGTATGTCCCCTGCTCTGTTTTACCCACATTCTGCCATGTATTTCATGTTATAGCAATCTCAGATGATGACCCAGCACATGTTGTTCGTTTTAAGAACACTTTCACTGCAGATTTGACAAAACACAAAAGTTACCAATATGAGATTTCTAAAGATAGCTACAGCACTCGACACAAGGTTTAAGAATCTGAAGTGCCTTCCAAAATCTGATCGGGACAGCATGTGGAGTATGCTTTCAGATGTCTTAAAAGAGCAACACTCTGATGTGGAAACTACAGCACCCAAACCATCAAAAAAGAAAATCAAACTTCTGCTGGTGGCATCTGACTCAGCTGATGAAAGTGAACATGCGTCAGTCTGCACTGCTTTGGATCGTTATCGAGCAGAACCCATCATCAGCATGGATGCATATCCTCTGGAATGGTGGTTGAAGATGAAAGGACATATGAAAGTTTAGCGCATCTGGCATGTAAATATCTTGCAACACTAGCTACAACAGTGCCATGTGAACGTCTGTTCTCACTTTCAGGTGACACTAAACAAGAAGTGGGCAGCATTATCTACTGCAAATGTAAACAAACGTGTTTGTCTGAGCAATTGGCTGAATAAGAAGTAGGACTGAGCGGACTTGTAGACTCCAAAGTTTTATATTTTTATTTTTGAATGCAGTTATTTTTTGTACATAATTCTACAGTTGTAAATTCAACTTTCATGATACAGGTACTGTAATGCAATCGCTTAGGTGAATTGAAAAACTATTGTTTTTTACAGCACAAATATTTGTACACTGTACACTTTGTATTGCGTTGAACTGAAATCAATGTATTTGAAAATGTAGAAATCAAAATATTTAAATGGTATTCTATTGTTTAACAGTGAGATTAGTCGCCCAATTAATCACAATTTTTTTAATTGCTTGACATCCCTAAAAAAAAAAAACAAAAAAAAACCCCAGATCCGTAGTCATACTTATGTGGCTCTGGCTCACCAGCACATCATGACTATGACTGCTCCAGTTATCTTTCTCTGTGCCTTCTAGTCAGGTCATGTTCAGCCTTTTTGATTTCAGTGATCCCATGGCCTTTTGGCCACCACAGGCCCAGCAGTTCTAAAAGCATGTGGATAAAAATCAATTATTTAAATTTTTTTTCAAAGTTGGATTTTTTTTATATAAAATGCTTTGAGGAAAAAACCTATATAAAGATAGATACATTATAGCTCAAAGACATCTCATCATGGAATAGGGATTATTAATTCTATAGTATGAGATACTATATTAATGTAATGTTTAAGAAAAGTTTTTGTAAATGAGTTCCAATAGGATTAGGGACCCAATCTGATGGGGCTCCAGGGGCTTCTGTATAGATTATTTAGGTTAATCTTTTTATCTACCCAATGGGACTTCAGTGCTCAGTCTAGAAGATACCATCAGAAATGCTTAGTTTTACAGTTCTCAAATTGTGGATTTGTGTCTCCAGAGATAACATGCTTGTTAACAGCAAAAATGTTTTTAAAATAAATCAATATACATAATGAGGTGAGAAATAACAGACCTCAACCCTATTGTCCCTCTGCAAATTTGTGTACAGCGAGTCAATCCCTTACCTCTCTATAGAAGTGCAAAGTTTCAAAAAGTTCAATGAATAGAAGATTGTTGGGACTGGAATAGATCTGGACAAGGAGAAGAAGTCTGGAGATAAATGTGAGAAGGGAGGGACAGGCAGTGGAAAACAAAAGTGAAACTGTTTGAGCAGCATATTCCAGAAGTCTTGAGGTCTTTCTGAGTGTAGCCTTCATTGATTTGAGATCTACCATATCATTCTCACTGGAAGGGAAAACCTATAACGGCAGCAGGCCGTAAGAGCCCCAGCTTGGGAATATTTTAATGAAGTTCCTCTACCTGTGGGTAAGACAGGCATGTGTGCAAAATGCAAACAGTGCAACAAAGAAAGGCAAGGCATGGTTGCCTGAATGAAACAACATCGTTGAAGATGATGAAAGGAACATCACTTTAAAAATGTATAGTGTGTACCTTCTAAAAATGAAACCTACATCTCCCTCTGAGTTGTGAAGAATATGTATTAAGGTTATAACAATCAACAAGAATGCACTTATGCAGAAATCCATGATTAAACAGTCTTCCTGACTAGTGATTTAAACCATGATTTAAATCAAATCCACCCTGTCCAAAAGGATGCTGGGCCTTAAAGAATGTTGGTGCCATGGTCTGGTTCTTTATTTTGGGCACATGTAGAGGGCATCACACCCAGCTTCAGCTCAAGGTGTTTTGAGTTTAAACCCAAACTATGTGCTTTCTTTGAACAATATGCTAAGAGGATGAAGAGTCTTGCCCCCGCCTGCTTAACTGGGTGGAAAGGGGAAAATCGGTGCAGCAAAAAGATACTTACCATAGCTAAGCCACTGGACATTGTTTTGATATCAGTTTCTTACACAACCTTGTCATTAGGAGGACCATGTCTAAATGGCTGACTGCATTTCAGGTTGCTAAGCTTTAGGTTGGCCAGGCCATTGCAATCTCCAGGTTCATTCTGTCTGAGACAAGGAAAAGCAGGGCTACTGATTGCTTCAGGGATGTTTCTGTTGTAGACTTATGCAAAACAGCCTTTCGTGCCTGCTCTTCACTCCATACATTTACAAAGAACTATTGCTTGGACTCTGCCTCTAGGGAAGAATCCTGCTTTGGTCTCTGCCTGGCAGATCCTCCTTCCAAAGTTGGGGAGCCCAAGCGCTTTTGCCTTCTAGAGTCAACCCCATCCCATCCCATCAATCAGTTTTGGACCATCAACAGGATAAGTATAACTAGACCAGGATAGGTTTCAGAGTAGCAGCCGTGTTAGTCTGTATTTGCAAAAAGAAAAGGAGTACTTGTGGCACCTTAGAGACTAACAAATTTATTTGAGCATAAGCTTTCGTGAGGATGCATCCGATGAAGTGAGCTGTAGCTCATGAAAGCTTATGCTCAAATAGATCAGGATAGTTATTCCAGTAAATTCCCCTGTGTAGACAGACTCCAAGTCCGGAACTTAATGGAAAGGTTTAAGTGCAATGGTTAAGCTCCACAGTAGCACAAGACCACACCTTCCTACCTGCTACAACTACCCCTGTGGGCCTAGAAAAAACATCTTTAGAGTAGGGAATTCCACTTGTTTGATGCCAGGGAGCAGAGACCAGCAGTGAGACCTGTGCAAGATAATACTTTCAGAGAAACCGAATTACAGATAAGTAATTACATCTTTTGTTCCTCCATTCTTTTTGGAGCACTCAGAGGAGAGGAGAATGGGAAAAGGACCCCTCCTATGGGGGTACTAAGCTGTTAAGTATCTAAGAGAAGCTGGATTGGAGGAGGGTTAAAGGGCAATGGGTTAATACTACTTAGTGAAGCACTAATACAATGCCTTTTGTCTTCAGAACAGTTACAACCATTACATTCCACTGTGTCCCACACTGGAAAAAGGTGTCAATTTCCCCCTTCTAATGGCACAAAGTTCCAGTTTCTAGCTTTGAAAAGTTGTAAGGTACTGGACTTACCTTAAAGGGTATAGAGTCAGCATAGCCAGTCCTATGCTTCCTTCTTCACACCCTGGTGCAGGTGCCATGAAGGAGTGGCTGGAATCATAGTGTACCCCAACTATCTCCAACTGGATATGTACCATGTGGACCACAGGCAGCTGGAACAAGCTAACGTGTACCGGGGCTGGGGGCAGATTCAGGGAGCTTCTCCTCTATTTCCTCTGTGGGGGAGGAGAGCCATCCTTTCCAAGGCACTCCCCTTGGAGCCAGAGCTCCCAGCTGTTCTCTGTGGGGCTCCCACAGCCAGGCAGGGAAGCAGGGCAGGCACTGGGAGAAATGGCAAGGGCAGCCAGAGGTACTTTCTTCTCTTTCTGGGATAGAGCAGGCAGCCTGAGTAGCTGCAGCAGGGAAGGACCAGCAGCTGCAGGGGCATTAAGTGGAAGGTGTGTGTGGGGGAGACAGGACACTGACTCCCGTAGGGATAGGGCCAGACCCAAACCCTTCCATTTAAACGGCAGCTCAAGGGAGCACATGGTAATGCCTAATCACACAGGAAGTCGCTCAGCCAGGCAGCCTGCGGGGCCACCAATTCGAGGCTGGAGGGCCAGCAGGGCCGAGTGCCCAGTAGCTCAGAAGGCAGGCAGGATACCACGCATTTGCCATATTTCTTGTGCTCGCAGGAGAAAACTATGGGGTGTGGCCCTCCCAGAGCCCGTGTGTGCGCCCGGCTGAGCCCCCCGTGCACAAGGAGCAGTGGCAGGGCACGCTGGGGCACGGGGGGGGGCATGCTTCCAGGAAGGGATAACATAGCCCAGCCAGCTGGCCCGAGGGCAGGAGCAAGACCTGCCCCGACTAGCCCTCCACGGGGCTCTGTGCCCCCTGCAAGACTGCCCCCGCCGGGCACTGTGCCTCCCAACACCCTGCAAGACCCACCCCCCCGAACACAGCGCCCCACACACCCTGCAAGACCCGACCCCCGGGCACTACGCCCTCCGCCGGGCCCCGCCAAGACCCACTTCCCGCGCGCCCCTCCCCTCACCTCCTCCCGCGCAGACGCCATATCGGGGATGCTATACTGCGGTGTTCGCTCCGTACGAGCCGCAGCCGATCTGGGGGGAGGGGCAGCCTGACACTCACACAGTCGCAGCGGCAGCAGCGCCTGCTCCCGCCCCGCCCCGCCCCTCTGGAACTTTCCGGAGCCCCCGTCCGCCACGCCCCCTAGTAACGATCCCAGGCTTCCGCCTGAGAGCAGGAGCCCGAACCACGCCCCTTAGCGACTAGAGCCGCATAAACCACGCCCCTTCTCGCTCCCAGCAGGAAGAGGCATAGAGTTCGCAGGAGTCCGGGCGTCCTAGAAGGTCCCACTGCAGAGCTGGCTAGGCGCTCGGCGGCCATTTTATCGCCGTGCGCCCTGCGAGCGGGAACGGAGTGGGCGGGGCTATGAAAGGCGCGACGTTTCCAGGGAGACAGCCTAGCTGAGGCGCCGCCCAGGCCGCGTTAAGGGGTGTTCGCCGCGGGGAGGCGGGCGCCTCTGGTCAGGGGGCTCCGGCTCTACCGTTGCCGCCCGGGGGGCTGTGTCCCAGTTCCACCGCCATCCCCCTTCAGCTGGTGACTGTCACACCAGCCGTGGCGAGTGTCTGCTCTGCGCGGAGCACTGGGGGTCGCTCTTGGTTGGCCAATGGCCGCCCAGAGGAAAGGGTGAGGAGCCCCGCTCTCGCCGCGGGGGACGGGGGAGCCGGCGCTGTGCGGCAGAGGGGCCGCGCTGTGCGAGGAGAGCCGCGGAGGACGGTGTTGTTCAGGTACCGACCCGGGCGGCAGCGTCCTTAGACCCGGTTAGGCTCCCGCGTCGCCGCGCTCGCTGCCCCTTCCTATGGGGCTCTTCCTCCGCCCTCAACAGCTGCCAGCTGGTTTGCCCCTGCTCAGTGGGCGCTGGTGACTGCAGCTGTCATGGACCAGTAGCCGGGGGAAGGTACGTGAGCACCTTTAGCCCTAGAGACAGTTTAGCCCTAGACAGTTTTTTGAAGTGCATATATACCAATTGGTTTCAGAGTAGCAGCCGTGTTAGTCTGTATCCGCAAAAAGAAAAGGAGTACTTGTGGCGCCTTAGAGACTAACAAATTTATTTGAGCATAAGCTTTCTTGAGCTACAGCCCACTTCATAGGCTGCATTCGGTGGAAAATATAGTGGGGAGATTTATATACACAGAGAACATGAAACAATGGGTGTTACCATACACACTGTAAGGAGCGTGATCAGGTAAGGTGAGCCTATTACCAGCAGGAGGGAGGGGAACCTTTTGTAGTGATAATCAAGGTGGGCCATTTCCAGCAGTTAACAAGAATGTCTGGGGGGGGGGGGGAATAAACATGGGGAAATAGTTTTACTTTGTGTAATGACCCATCCACTCCCAGTCTTTAGTCAAGCCTAAGTTAATTGTATCCAGTTTACAAATTAATTCCAATTCAGCAGTCTCTCCTTGGAGTCTGTTTTTGAATTTTTTTTGGTTGAAGAATTGCCACTTTTAGGTCTGTAATCGAGTGACCAAAGAGATTGAAGTGTTCTCCGACTGGTTTTTGAATGTTATAATTCTTGACGTCTGATTTGTGTCCATTTATTCTTTTACGTAGAGACTGTCCAGTTTGGCCAATGTACGTGGCAGAGGGGCATTGCTGGCACATGATGGCATATATCCCATGTGCAGGTGAATGAGCCTCTGATAGTGTGGCCGATGTGATTAGGCCCTATGATGGTGTCCCCTGAATAGATATGTGGACACAGTTGGCGACGGGCTTTGTTGCAAGGATAGGTTCCTGGGTTAGTGTTTCTGTTGTGTGGTTGCTGGTGAGTATTTGCTTCAGGTTGAGGGGCTGTCTGTAAGCAAGGACTGGCCTGTCTCCCAAGATCTGTGAGAGGGATGGGTCGTCCTTCAGGATAGGTTGTAGATCCTTGATGATGTGTTGGAGAGGTTTTAGTTGGGGGCTGAAGGTGATGGCTAATGGCATTAGCCAAGCTGTACGATACAACTGCATTTGCTCCAACCCCTCAGACAGAGACAAACACCTACAAGAGCTCTATCAAACGTTCTTACAACTACAATACCCACCTGCTGAAGTGAAGAAACAGATTGACAGAGCCAGAAGAGTACCCAGAAGTTACCTACTACAGGACGGGCCCAACAAAGAAAATAACAGAACGCCACAAAAGGTTCCCCCTCCCGCCCACCCGCTCTCCTGCTGGTAATAGCTCACCTTACCTGATCACTCTCGTTATAGTGTGTATGGTAACACCCATTGTTTCATGTTCTCTGTGTATATAAATCTCCCCACTGTATTTTCCACTGAATGCAGCTGATGAAGTGAGCTGTAGCTCACGAAACCTTATGCTCAAATAAATTTGTTAGTCTCTAAGGTGCCACAAGTCCTCCTTTTCTTTTTTATATACCAATGTTAGAAGCCTAAATAATAAGGTGGGTGAACTTGAGTGCCTGGTATTAAATGATATAATAGGCATCGCAGAAAGTTGGTGGAATGAGGATAAGCAATGGGACACAGGAATACCAGGGTACGAAATATATCGGACTGACAGAACAGGTCAGGCAGGCGGGAGGGTGGTGCTGTATGTGTAAAAAAGCGAAGAGTCAAATGAAGTGAAAATATTAGCGGAACCAAACTGTGACATAGAATCTCTATGGATAGTAATTCCATGCTCGAATAATAAGAATATAGCAGTAGGGCTATATTACCAACTACTTGGCCAGGATGGTGATACTGACTGCAAAATGCTCAGAAAGATTAGATTTCAGAGTAGCAGCCGTGTTACTCTGTATCCGCAAAAAAAAAAAAAAAAAAAGGAGTACTTGTGGCACCTTAGAGACTGACCAATTTATTTGAGCATAATGCATCCAATGAAGTGAGCTGTAGCTCACAACAGCTTATGCTCAAATAAATTGGTTAGTCTCTAAGGTGCCACAAGTACTCCTTTTTTTTTTTTTTTTAGATTAGATTAGAGAGGCTACAAAAATAATGGGGGAATTCAGTTATCCCCATATTGATTGAGTACATGTCACCTCAGGATGAGATGCAGAGATACAGTTTCTTGACATCTTAAATGGCTGCTTCTTGGAGCAGCTAGTCCTGGAACCCACAAGAGGAGAGGCAATGCTTTAGTCCTAAATGGAGCACAGGATCTGGTGACTATAGCTGAACCATCTGGTAATAGTGACCATAATATAATTAAATTTAACATCCCTATGGGGGTGACGACACCACAGCAGTCCGCCATGGTAGCATTTAATTTCAAAAAGGGGAACTACACAAAAATGAGGAAGTTAGATAAACAGAAATTAAAAGGTACATTGCCAAAAGTGAAATAACTGCAAGCTGCATGGAAACTTTTCGAAGACAGCATAACAGAGGCCCAGATGTGCCTACCTTTAAGATGCAATGTAAGCACAGTGTGGTACGCAATAGAAGCACACTATGATACTTGCTTTTTTTATTTTTTGGTTTCTACTCCTGCCTGATTGGTAACTTCCAGTTTCACATGGTGTCCAGTTGACCAGTCAGTCCGTAACTCTGGTGTTCGTATCTTTGAGGTTCTACTATATTTAGATTTTTCAGAAAGCCTTTGATAAGGTCCTTCACCAAAGGCTCTTAAGCAAAGTAAGAAGTTTAGCGGGATAAGAAGGAAGGTTCTCTCATGGGTCAGTAACTGGTTAAAAGATAGGAAACGGTAGGAATAATGGCCAGTTTTTAGAACAGAGAGAGGTAAATATAGTGGTGTGCATCCCAGAGGACTGTATTGGGACCAGTACTGGTCCCACGTATTCATAAATGATCTGGAAAAAGGGATAAACAGTGAGGTGGCAAAATTTGCAGATGAAACAAAACTACTCAAGATAGTTAAGTCCAAAGCAGACTGTGAAGAGTTACAAAGGGATCTCATAAAACTGGGTGTCTGGGCAACAAAATGGCAGATGAAATTAAATGTTGCTAAATGCAAAGAAATGCACATTGGAAAACATAATCCCAACTATACATATAAAATGATGGGGTCCAAATTAGCTGTTACCGTTCAAGAAAGAGATCTTGGAGTCATTGTGGATAGTTTTCTGAAAACATCCACTCAATGTGCAGTGGCAGTCAAAAAAGCAAACAGAACATTGTGAATCATTAGGGATAGATAAGACAGAAAATATATTCCCTGTATATAAATCCATGGTATGCCCAAATCTTGACTACTATATGCAGATGTGGTTGCCCCATCTCAAAAAAGATACATTGGAAGTGGAAGAGATGCAGAAAAGGGCAACAAAAATTATTAGGGGTATGGAACAGCTTCCATATAAAGAGAGATTAATAGGACACACTTTTCACCTTGGAAAAGAGACTACAAAGGGGAGATATGATAGAGTTCTATGAAATTATGACTGGTGTGGAGAAAGTAAATAAGGAAGTGTTATTTACTCCTCATAACACAAGAACTAGGGGTCACCCAATGAAATTAATAGGCAGCAGGTTTAAAACAAAGAAAAGGAAGTATTTCTTCACACAGTGCACGGTTAACCTGTGGAACTCTTTGCCAGAGGATGTTGTGAAAGTGAAGACAATAATGGGGTTCAAAAAAGAACTTGATAAATTCATGGAAGATACATCAGTGGCTATTAGCCAGGATGGGCAGAGATAGTGTCCTTAGTCTCTGTTTGCCAGAAGCTGGGAATGGGTGACAGGGGATGGATCACTTGATGATTACCTGTTCTGTTTATTCCCTCTGAAGCACCAGGTATTGGCCACTGTTGGAAGACAGGATATTGGGCTAGATCAGTGGTTCCCAAACTGGGGTTCACGAAATGTTACAGGAGGTTCTTGGGGAAAAAATTCCCTAATGGCGGACAGAGCTGTCCCTAGGGACGCCGGGCAGCATGTGGCCAGCAGCCCAGAGCCCCTGGACTTCCAAGAGCTAAGCAGATCAAAGCAAGCATATCTATCACACTGAGGAGATTTCAACTTCAAGACTCATAAGAAATGGAAAGGGAGGTGGATATTTTTTGCTGTTTTTTAAAATTAAATAGGCAGCTAATATTGTTTTTTAAATTATTATGAAGAACAAGTTTAAGCTTTGTTGCAACGTGCGTCATTTGCCTGGACTGCTCAAGACCTGAGTGCTTGTGTAGGAAGAACTCCTTGAGTTGGCTTCTTAAATACCTTCATGCTGTTTCACATCTGATACTCCTTGATGAAACATAGGAGCCTTGTCTTATAACAGGCTTATTCAAAGTGATACAAGCTATGAAAGTGAGATCTTGGAAGTGTGTTGCCATTTTCATAATGTAATAATACTGTAATGGTAATATTAGTGTATAATAAGCATGTCATAAAAACAAATTTTGTATTTCCAAGGTCACTGCTTTTATAATTTATACTCAGGTAAAGAAGAAAATCCCTGGACATATTAATTTTTAGGAGGGGGTTCGTGAGACTTGACATTTTAGTGAAAGGGGTTCACAGGTTGTTAAAGTTTGGGAACCACTGGGCTAGATGGACTTGTGCTCTGACCCAGTATGGCCATTCTTATGTTAGAAAAGGGTGTTCCTTGCTTTTTCTTTTGCAAAAATGTAATCTTAGCCCTGGTCTACACTAGGACTTTAGGTTGAATTTAGCAGCGTTAAATCGATGTAAACCAGTACCCGTCCACACGATGAAGCCCTTTTTTTTTTTTTTATTTAAAGGGCTCTTAAAATCGATTTCCTTACTCTACCCCTGACAAGTGGATTAGTGCTTAAATCGGCCTTGCCGGGTCGAATTTGGGGTACTGTGGCCACAATTGGACGGTATTGGCCTCTGGGAGCTATCCCAGAGTGCTCCATTGTGACCACTTTGGACAGCACTCTCAACTCAGATGCACTGGCCAGGTAGACAGGAAAAGAACCGCGAACTTTTGAATCTCATTTCTGGAGACTGTGGGATAGCTACCCACAGTGCAACACTCCGGAAGTCGACGCTTGCCTCGGTACTGTGGAAGCACTCTGCCGAGTTAATGCACTTAGAGCATTTTCTGTGGGGGGACACACACTCGAATATATAAAAACGATTTCTAAAAAACTGACTTCTATAAATTCGACCTAATTTCGTAGTGTAGACATACCCTTACTTTTATTCCGTGTCTTCCCTTCCCTCCTGCCCCCTCGCGCTTCCCAGCTGTCTGGCCCTCTTTTTCTCTGCTCCTCTCCCCCAGCACAAGCTTCTGTCCCTTTTCTAGTCTGCTCCCCTGGCCTTACTGCACAACCACCTTCTCCTTCTCTTCTTGGGTATAGTGCTTGCCTGCCCCATTGCCTGCTTCCACTGTGTATTCTGCTAGGGAGATACGCAAGACCCTGTAACCTCACTCCTTGTGTAGCATCAGCCTCTAGGAGTGGTGTATACTGTATATAGACAGACTGGCACCTTTACTTCCAGCAGCTTTTGTAAGCCTGCAGGGTCTGAAGACCCCAGGCATCTCTAGAAACAATTGGAAAAGAGGAGCCATGTGACGTATCAGTTCTCCACAGACTGCCAGCAATTGAGCTGTGGACCACAGATACAGGTGTGGTACTGCATTACCCCATCTAGGGGTAGTTAATTATTTTTTGTCAAGGTCCAAATTTCTTGGTCAACGTATAGTCAAGATCTAGACTCCAGAGAAAATAATAATGATGATGCTAAGTAAAAAAAGATTTTGGGGTCCACTGAAAAGTGTCTGGTGGTCTGGATTTGACCCACAAGTCTGCCTATTGACTCCCTGCCCCAGACCCTTGAAATTAGTTGCTTGCTATATAACATCCATTAGCGGACTTTCTAAGTGTGAATTCAGTGATAGGTAAAGATACAATTTAGTCAGAGAGGTCATGGATTCTGTGACATTTTAACAAACCTCTCTGACTTCTTTGGCTTCTGTCCCCCCCGCTTGGGCTGTCAGTTACTTCCCCCCAGGACTTGAGCTTCAGTCCCCTGTGGCGGTCAGTGCCCCTTCCCCCTCTTCCCCAGTTATTTTTAGTAAAAGTCAGGGACAGGCTTCCATGAATTTTTGTTTATTGCCCGTGACCTGTCCCTGACTTTTACTAAAAATAACTGACAAAATCTTAACCTTAGTGATAGGACTTGATACACTAATGCTGCATGCCTGAGAATGACCAAACTGAGTTGCTGTAAGCATATCAAAAGTGCCAGTGTTAATAAGATTTATTATTGTACATAGAGGTCAAACCATTTCTTGAGCAGACATTGAGGGTATCAGTAATGTAAGCAGTTTATGAAAACAAGCATCTCATTCCCATCTTGTTTGCATTTCTGTTTATTTTACAAGATATCATTCACACAATGAAAACAAGATACTGATCTAAACATGTCTAACAATTAAAAAAGTAAACATTTCTTCTGATGATGTACATTAATTTACACTTTTAATAACAAGTGTTACCTTTATATGTTTATATGATACATGGATTGGTTATACAGCGACTGATTGGCAGTATAGAAATGTTCCCAAATCATATGTCTAACACAACAAAGCTCCTGTAGCTCCCTAGTCCACTAGCAGTGTATTTCTCTTATAATTAGGGATGGACCCAAATCAAGACTGTGCAGCTGAATAACCCAACAGGTGGGGAACCTTCACGCTGGATCCAAGCTTTGCAGCTGGTCCCTATTTCAAGAGGCTGAATAAAACCCTTGGAACTGAACCCCCTTTAAATTTTGGAAAACTAGGGATCTGGATAGGGCCCATCTTTGCTTGCACTTGACATCATTGTATTTTCTACTTAAACTATAAAGAAGATTCTCTCCAGAGTTGGGCTTTCTAAGAGAAGGTGATGGTTCTAAGTGAAATGGCTCCCAATACAATTCTTGAAAACATCATCCACATTCATTTCCTCCAGGGGTTTGTTAAAAGGAGGGAATCAGGCAAAGATGCCAATGACATTTTCTCTTGTTTATATGAATTGGTAGTAGGCTCAATGTATTATATAAAATACAAAAATAAGAGAAACTGAAAGGAAATTAGTACAGCCCAGGATTCTGGTGGTTATCAAATCTCATGAATGAAATTTGTGACACTAGACTCTTCTGATGTATTTTATCTCCTAATTCAGTTTCCTATATATTATTCTATATATAACTTCCAAAGATGCATATATGCTCCTTTACAGGTTAAATAAAAACAAGTCTCACTGAATAAGAAAATAAGGGAAGGAAGTAAAGTTCTTATTTTTGAGCCATATTTTTTCCAGGTAAAAATAGGCATGAAATACATTCAATAGCAAACCACTGGGAGTCTGGAAGAAATTAATGACAGCTCTGTATTCCTGAAGGGCAAACCTGTACAAAGTGAGTAATGGTCATGAAATGTTGTTTTGCAGGCCTCTGAACTAGGAAAGGTAGGGTTGTAATTAGTGCTTGTGTGTAGTGCCCTTATATGCTCCAGTTTTTAGTTCTCATTATGAATCTCTTTAAAACTGGATGCTTTTTATGTCTCATAGCCTAGTTTTAGAGGGTGCATTGGGGGGTGTTCAGAAGTCAACTTGCGACATTTTCTACACTGAATAGTTCAGAATGAAAGGGATGTAGTGTGTGAGCATTTAGCACTATTTGGATAGAAATGCTTTTTTTGTGGGACACCTCTCCATGGGATGGGTAGTATACTAACCAGACTATATTTTTAAGAGGAAAATGTATGGTGCTGCATTACATCGGTGGGCATATGTAGCGCCATATGTCCAGTAAAGACAGCTATTGAACAACTGACTACTTTACAAGGCATCATCCATTGATGGCTCCTATGGGTTCAAGAGAACTATCATTCAGCTCTTAGTTAAAACCACTGCCTAGATGTTCAAATGTAAAACATGTACTAAAGGCTTCTCAAGGAGATGAAAAATAACAAAGTTCACATGTTCAGTACAGGGATGTCAGAATTCAGCCATGCACACTTCCTACTGAGAGGTTGTGGCATCAGGAAAGCAAGATTTTATCATACTTAATTTGTAAATCATGATACTGTAGCAGCCAGTATGGGCAGTTTTTCTACTCTGTTAAAGAACACTACCACCAAGGCTAGTCAGCATATCACAAACTCAACTCCACTGGTGAAATCCTGGCCCCACTGAAGTCAATGGAAGTTTTGTCATTGTCTCACTGGGGCCAGGATTTCACCCCTGGTGTTTGCAACAAAACCTAATGCTGTAATGTATTTGTCTCTTCTCAGACTACAGGAGTCTGCTATGATGAATATACTCTGGTATTGAGGGATGAGTTTCTGCTCTGCCTGACTCTCCTTTCTTGTTCTAGTGAACCGAGATACCTCGCACCTGCTTTTTGCTTCAAACTAGCTTTTTAATGAAATAAGAGAACAAAACAAAATACACCAGCATAAAACAGGAAATTCAATGGCTACACAGAGTCCTGCCATACAACTTATAATACAAAAAGATTTTTTCTGCTTATCTAAAGATAACTTAGCTATAGCAAATGGGAAGATGTACAATCTAATGAGCAGGGCAGAGGCTGGGATGTGTGTGTCAGCTGGCTATATTGGGTACATGGTTCAGTGCTTTCCTTCTACTGAGGACTGAAGCATAAGAACCTTGAGCAATTTATCTGAATGAAGGCAAGTCATTAACTTTTCAATTTTTTTTAAGTAATATGAAGTATGCACTACTATTTTACATAAATTCAACTTTGATCCACAAAGATATGATTAGTGAATTGATGTACCATGTAATTAATCCAACTTTTTATTTATCCTGTTAGGTGTTTCACCCAAACTTGTGTATAAAGTGGAAAAATATACTTGTTCTTTCTGCATTGTGCACCTCAGTGAGGCACTAATATCCACAAGATTAATAACTGCACCAAAATATATATTTTACAGAGACTTGTTTCTTTGTGAAATTAAGGCCATATTTCAAAATTACTTGTTCTGAATAGAAGTAAAAATAAAAATAAAAATCCCCAATAATGCTTGCTCCTTACATATGGACGGACGCAAATTAACTTTAGTATAACTGTTGGAACTGGGCATGCATTTTGATATTGATTTAAAAAAATAATTACTTCCACACTTTGAGTTATGTTAACTGTTTCAGTGCTGTTTGAACAGATACACATTCGCTTCAGTGAGACTTTCAATTCAGGAAGTCTCCCATTGAAAAAAATCTGTACAAACATCAACCTTTACTACATACAATATGTCAGCCAACCCTGAAGGTGCACATTTCCATCATATACCTAATTCTGTCTTTCACCGAGAGGGCCAACTAAAACCAATTTTTTAATCCTTATGACAATCGTAGGTTATTTGTATATACAGCCAGGAAGTGGGATTTTACCTCCTATCTTGTAACCCTAAAGTCTTGTTAGCTTTCCATGTTATTGAATATCACTGTCATTACAGTCAGGAAAGTGCTATTTTATTTGTTCTTTCACTGATTCCAACAAGATTTACAGTTTTTAAAGTCTAAAGGTTATTCATTCTTCTAATTAGAGGTGATAGACACTCAACCTGGGATTGGGGGGTTGGGGGCTGTTAGAAAAATCAAGCCTCTTAGATCATAACCAGGAGTGAAGATTCTGTCATCAGCACTGGACTGATAATTTTATTGCTATCACATGAAGGTAAAATAGAATCCAATTTCCTCTCCGATAACTGTAACAGCTCAGCATGGCTAACAAGTAGCAAACATTTTTACGACTGGAGATATGCCAGAAATTGCCATTTTTAAATCACTTTTCTGTTTATACTGCATTGAAGACCTTGTTTGGAAAACAATATAAATCAACCTCTAGGCATGATTGGAATTTAAATGAGAAATTTGGACAGAACTGGTGGTTTGATACCAGTAATAAAGTTGGCTGTGAGCACAGTACTCCTAGTATTACAATATGGTAATTATCCTAATGTATATGATTGTCACCTCCAGTTTATTACATAACTTAATTCACGTTTGTTAATTCACTTTCCAGTGACATCTCAATGCTGAAATTAATACTTAACTGAATAAACACCAGCGTTCCTGTCCAGTGGAATTACTAATAGCAATAAGCTGATTATGGAAAGCATGCCAAAATACAGTTTCATTTGAAGAACCCTCTTATTTTTGGTTCCACTCTGTAACAACATCTAGACAAAACACTGTTCTCCCACGTAAGTTTATAAACCATTCTAAAGAGAGGAACTTAACTCTTTTCAGCTCTGTTCTTAGAAAAAAGAACCTACATCACCAAATTGCAGGACTTTTGCTGCCTGCGGATAGTGACTACATTTTGATTTCTATTTCAAACAGCTGACTGCTCTTCAAAATGTCTCATTTGGCATAGGGTAAATATTAAACTTGTACTATATGTAAAAATCTTCTGAAAATATACTTGAAAATGAAGCAGGATGTGAGTATCATTAAACTTTATTGTACAGAGCTGATAAAATATTGCATTACTTAAAGTTTAAAATCAAAACAGGGCTAATGTCCCTGAAACATTTTATAACATGGGGAAACTTAATGCACAACTAACCTCTTGTCCAGCAACAGTATTTATCTGCAAGACCTTCTTATAGACATGTTAAATATAATTAAAAAATATTTCCATCAGTTTAAGCAATAGTTCAATTTTTCATGAAATAAGTATTTCTATAAACATTTATGTTCAATCAAAAAAAAAAGACAACTGCTTTTGCACTTCAACTTAGAGATATAAAACAAGACAATCGTGTTTTCAGACAGACTCAAGAATAATCAGAAAAATTTACCTCATGAGTAAAGTCTATTGTCTTGCATTTTTAATATTTTGTCCTTTAAAAAAAAATACAGGAACTTAGGGTTCCCTAATAAAGTGTCAAAAGCAAATAAACTGTTCTGTGGTGTTTGTTTCTCCTGTGCAAAGAGAGTATTTTGATTTGATGCTTCCAATTTTGTGCCAAGTGCAAGCCTTAAACCTTGGCCCAGTGTTTCATGTGAAAATGTTTCCACCAACTTTTCGCTGGGAAAAAAAAAACAGATTTTATTGCACAGGGGTAGTAGAATGTCAAAACTAAGCAAGGTTTCAAATCTACTTGTTGGCCAAAAAACCCCCAAACAAACCCCACCCAAGGAATATATCCTTCCCTTTGTTCTGATGGAGGGAATCATTTATCCAGTTCAGAAAATAAAACATAGAATAAGAAGGGAACTAGAAGATTTCACTTTAAATTCCAGTTCAGATGCGACACACAAGAATTAAACAGTGCTGCCACTCAGCGCCTGGAAGACCTGCGCTCCTTGAATTTGTGCAGGAAGCTAATTGCCAGAATCAAACACATACAATATTCGCAAGGAACATTATAAACACATGTGCTATGCCAGAGAGAGCACAAGACTATCTTGGTTGTGACTTAAGACTTATAATGAATGGGAAATGCTTCGCTGCAGGATGCAATCACCACTGTAAACATGAGATGATCCCATGGCATGAGTATGGAGCAGTATAGAGCCTGGCATTACACTGTGCTTTCTTTGACAAGATTTATGCTGCCCTCCTTCTTTCCCAAAAAGAAAACAGCTGTAGTTATAATTAGTTCACATACTAAACACTTAGTTCTGAATTATTTGACCCATCTTAACATCTAAGCATATAAAATAAAGTGTAAAAGGATGAAGGTTTTGGAATGTGGCTTTCAGGAAGGCAGGTGGGAAATAAGTATTCAACATAAAATTGGATTTTTTAAATAACTTCCCTTTGGAAAGGGTCACACCAGAATGAGTAAAGACACTGAAGGATTTCACTTCAGTGCCTGCACTCCTGCCTTTTGTCCTTTTCCCAAGAGGAGAGACCCCTGGGAAAATCCTCCAGGGCTTCAGTTGCTTTATTCTTTGTGCTCTTGTGCCTGGAGTCTGGCTGGAACTATGTACTGCTCTCTTTGGGTGACTGGGATGGTGGAGGCAGCTGGGGTGGCTGTGTGCTCGTGGCTGTTTTGATAGAGTTCAGGGTTTTGCTAAACCAAGAGTTTTTAGCAGCTTGGATTTCATTCATAAGGGTTCCTCTCTGGTGCTCCAGTTCCTAAGGAAGTAGAATAGTCAGAGTTGATCAGAAAATCATTGATTAGAGAGGCATCTTCAAAGTCACTCCCTTTAACGGAGTTCTTTCCTTCTACAGTCAGGGGAGGAGAGGGGAGAGGCAGTAGAACTACAGAAGATATTACTACAAATTAGAACTCTTTCTTTGAAGACCACAGGGGAAGAGTGAAAAAACCTCCCATTTTTCTGGGAATTCACAAAATCAGTTATGTCCAATTAGACTGGCATAAAATAAACCCTCAGAGGTGATGTGTGGGTGTAGCAATAGTATGGACGAGCATATAGACACACTGTAGGCAAACAAGATTTAATCTATAGGAGGGTAAAAGACAAATGGTATGGTGCCTTGATGGCTTGGCAGCTGTGTGTAGAGATGTCTAGAAGTAGAATAGTATGAAA
This sequence comes from Natator depressus, assembly GCF_965152275.1. NCBI lineage: Eukaryota > Metazoa > Chordata > Testudines > Cheloniidae > Natator > Natator depressus. The sequence continues at coordinate 48,902,347 of NC_134241.1, read as the reverse complement.
GGAAGGGCGTATCTTGAGCTGCCACTGAACCAACAGAGGAATGGTAGTGTCTGAGGAGCGGAGGGGCTGCCTTGCTTGCAATGAAACTCCTTGCCACGGGTACTGACGGATGCCTCAAGGGATACTACTATGCATGATGGACGTTTTGACTTGTGGTGAGAGCGACTCCACAAGCTTAGCAGAAGAGGAGAGGGTACTTCAAGAACAAAAGGGTTGACAACAGACAATCATATGCCAGACAGGACTGGGGTAAGTTAGGGCCACAAACGAGAGCTATTTTTTGGACATAGCACTATGTTATTAAAAGGCTGGATTGTGTTTTATAGTCACTGCCACGGATTGGGAATAATGTACAGTTACATTTACCCCCAGCAGATCTACAGGAGGCATTGAGTTTCATACCCTTTCCAGAGCTCCCTACCACGTAAGTTAAATGTGGCCATTGTGCCACCCTTTAAGAGGGTGCAGTATGCATTCTTCTGCAGTGGTCTTAGCCCCCTTTGGCTTGGCTAGCCTTGTAGGGAGTGCAAGAATGACTCCCTTCAGCTTTGGTGCAGGAATGAAAGGAACAGGAGACTCCTTTCAATTTGGCTATGTCTACATGGCTTACCTTACAGTGGCACAGCTCTGCCTCTACAGTTATGCCTCTGTAAGGTCTCCTGTATAGCCACTCTTTGCCAGCAGGACAGAGCTCTCCTGCTGGCAAAATAAAACCACCGCCAACGAGCAGCGGTAGGTTTGTCGGCTGGAGAGCGTCTTCCCTGACCGACAAAAGTTTTACCAGTGGAAGTACCAGTGTAGACATAGCCCTTAGTGTCACTGCATAAAAGCAACATTCTAGCACCATCTACACTACAGAGCAGAACCAAAGTCAAGGAGACAGTCACATTGCAACTAAATTCCCCATAGAGTAGATAGGGCTTAATACAATCAGTCTTTTCTGCAGTAGGATACCTGTACATATACCTGAATTTTGCACTTTGCTTCCACAAGCTGCAATTTGGTCTGTGCCAGTTCCAGCTCCATCTCCCTCAGCTGCTTCTTGAGGGCATCCTTCTCATCATCTCTTTCTGTTCCCTGGGTCTCTCTGCTTATAGCAGGCAGCTTCAATGCTCCTTCCTTACTGAAAATCTCACTGCAGTGTTTGCAAGCCATCAGTTTACCCTGGAACAGCCAGAGAATCCATTTTTAGCTATGTTACAGATGTCCTGTTTCCTGGAAGAGCCGCTCTTTTATGTTAGATTACCATCAAAAAGCAAATGGAGCCACTAACTGTGTGAGATTGTCACATGCGGTGTTACCTCAAATGATTTTAGAAGTTCATGAACAACAGATATGGGCACATGCACCAGGATAAGAATTCCTAATACTTTCAGCATTTTTTCAACACATCTAGACTTCAGAAGTCACATTTACCCTCTTGTTGTCAAGACTTGTGATATTTTTGCAGTACTGCATTAATGTTAGCATATTTGTTGACAAAGTAGATTGCAGGGTTTTTTCTCTGGCTCAAACTTGCTGCTTTAAAAAAAGAATACCTTTGATCTAATATTAAGGTTAATATGGCTTTTGGCAAAAAAAATATTACAGCCATGTGATATTGCTTAGAAACCCGCTCCCACCCAGGTTTTCCCTACTTGTCACAAGCAATCACTCTATGCTGGATGCAACGGCCACTACTTTGCTATTAATACTGGCATGTAATAGTGATATTATTTTACAGAATGCTCCTAGTGTCTAGAACACTTGACAACAGCAAGTTCCATATTGGGTTGGCTTGAAGAGGTGCTTACAAATTGACTAACAATTTGTTCCAGGAACTTTTCAGGTATCAAAGTTAAGCTGGCTGGTCTATAATTCCCTGAGTCCTTTTTGTTCCCCTAGTTTAAGATCCGTATTATGTTTGCCTTTCTCCATTCTTCTGGGGCCTCACCTGTCCTCCATAAGTTCTCGAAGATGGTTGCTTCAGCTATTTCCTTAACTACTCTAGAATGAATTTAATCAAGCCCTGAATATATCTAATTTATCTAAATATTCTTTAAACTTTTCTTTCCCTATTTTGGCTTGCATTCCTTCCCTCTTGTTAATATTGGGTTGAATATCTGGTCACCATTAACAATAGCAAGTGTCTGCTAATGTAATCCTGCTGACATGGCTCTCAGACCACCTAGCAAGAGTAAACAAGTAAAAAAATTTACTGAAATGCTTTAAGAAACTAGATGCATGTCAGTCTTTATTCTTCTAAAATTACAGTTTCACAAACAGTAAGTAGAGTGGCTGGTATTCTCATTTCAGAAATGTCTTTTTGTATGAGAGGGAAGATATGTATGTTGCTGTACTGCCAACTACTTGTAAAGCATGTGTAAAACCCTTGGTTTAATGTATCATAAATAGTAGGCAGTAAAATATTTAACCCTAGTACAAGGCAGACATTTGCCACTGGATAGCAACAGTTATATACTTCAGAAAGTTTGAGAACTACAGAAACAGAGGGAGGGATTCCACGTATGTTGCTGTGGCAGCATACAGGTGCTGTGAAGTCCCTTATTGGGGAAAATTCCGCTAGTGGGGAGACTATGTAGGACAATCAGAGACAGCTCTATGCAGATCTCACAAGGCCTTGGTGTTCAGGACAGAAGGGGGATGGTTATGGAAAGTCTAGGGCAGACCAGGCCAGCTCACCATAATTAAGAGCAGCTCCCTGGTCTGCCCAGAATCCATAAGTCCAAAGCAACCTTTGCTCTCTCTGTCTTGGGCTGTGCCTGTGTGCACTGTGCAAAATGGAGATGCACTTCAAAAGCTTCCCCAAAGGGCTCCCTTTCTCAGCTTATTAGAACATATAAAGACTTATCCTTCCATGCTTCCTGCAAAATACATACATTTCTGCGGGGGAAATACAAGCATTCTGTGCACTCCAGTTTGGAAACTCCAGCATACCCGATATCCACAACGGCATGGTGAAGGGACATGTACTCTACAATTGTTTCCATCCTGTGAAACATCTGAGAAGGTAGTTTAGACAATCTTCCTGACTCTCAAGGCTGCTACTATATGGCTGCAGTTCAAATTCCTTTCAGTATTTTACTGCCAGCATCTATGAATATTTGAGTTAGACACTTCACATACAGAGGCCTCATTCTCACCTTCACAACCTCCAGTTCCTCCTTACTTGCTGTCTGTTGTTTCTCCAGCCTGGTACTCAGCTGGGAACAAATCTGGAAGAGAGAAAACAATCCCTTTTATAAAGTTTATTAAAAAAAAATTTTTTTTTGTGGTACATTTCAGCAGTATTTTATTATAGCGTCACCGAAATCATACACCGTCATTTCCTCAGAATGAATACATTAGTGGTAGCAAGGCTGATGAAAAAGGTCTAAATGGTAGTATTCAAGATGCAACCTTAACACTGAGATTGATTTGACTAATTTCATGGGGAGCTGGCCTACATCCTTAGCCAGGAGCAGGGCAAAAGAGGCAGTTGCACTGTAGTGGGTTGGGAATGGCTTGATAAGGAGGTATTCTTCTCTACAGAAAGTGGCAGATTCCACTTGGACAACTCCAGAAAGAATATAACTGTCTACAATTCATGCTCTCAGAAAACCTGAAATGAGACATGCCCTGGTCAAAAGTACAAATACTAAAACGCTGAACAGTCAGCTTGCCTGAGATGGGGAGTAGAAAGACGTTAAAAATGGTTTACAAATAATTATATGAAACAGGAGTTTCTCTATAAATGTTACTTGTTTATATTCCGCAATAATGGCTGTGGTTTTCTTTATTTCAGATTCCGCCTTCTCTAGTTGTTTCCTGAAGATTTCCTTCAGCTGGAAAGTTCAAGGAGAGAAATCATATTAGTAGGTGTGCTTTGAGGAATTTTCCAACATGTGAGTGATGACTTCACTCTTGAACATTCTCTGCATTTGTATCAACACTATAGCTCTTCATTACCAACTCCCACTACTTGATAAAGCCTGGTATTAAAAAAAAGACTTGTTATAGCCTCTGTTTTAGTCAATGTGCAGTTATCTTTTAGTAGTATGATTGTATTCTCAGCAATATGAATAGCTATCTAAGAACAGGGACATTTACTGCATATCTTTGGTTGGGAAATTCTGCTCTAGAGTATGGGGAACATCTTTGATTATGACTGAATATAAACGAGCCCACTAGACAGCCAATTGTTGTTTAGTGTTTGAGTTCCCCAGATCCTTTTCACCCAGGAGAAAATTATATTTGAGTATGGAAGGCAGAACATGCCAGGATCATCACAATGACCTCTCCAGCCCAAATGGCTCAGAATGGCAGTACTGACCACCTATATGGCAGTGCATTAAAATACCATTAAATCCCATCCTGCCATTCAGCACCATAAAGAACACAGAGACCTTTCAACAGAAGTGAAGGTCTCTCTTGCTAGAGGTAGTAAAGCTCTAGCAACAGATGGAGAGAGGATGGGACTCTCCAATTTAGAGAAACAGAACTATGAAATATTTTTTTTTGTGGGAGACTGATAACCTTTGGTTAATGCAATGAAGCAAATAAGTCTCATTGCTTCAGCTTCTGTTTACAGACAGTTATCAAAGAAATCCTCAAGCATGATCAGAGGGGTTTTTGCTATTGAAACACACTTATATGTAGGTCATTGTCCAGGATTTAAAATAGCTAAACGTTTAAAAAAAATAAAAAAATCTGTAAACCAGTATCAGGTGAGACCCAGTAAGGAAAAAGATCATTTCCATACCATTCTTGGGCTTACAGCCTGGAAGCACTTAACAACTCATAGCTTTAACTTGTTGATTCAGCATGGCAAATTCTATGTAACAGCCATGCCTCCAGCTACTTTTGTAGGTTCTGAAGAGAGTCTGATTAGGCCTCCTTGGGTGTGGGTGTTTTACACAGTGGCAGTAAAAAGGATGTTGGGAGACAGGATTAAATGTTGGAAAATGGGACCCTCAAAGCTCCAGTAGGAACACAAAAGATGCTCAGAAATAGAGAATTTTAATTTTCTCTCTTTATGTGCATTTTTTATTTTCACTCTGACTTAGAGAATGAATGTTTTGAGGGGCACTAACAAACATTTGATACCGTTGTTTAATACCGACCCTCAAATTCTTGTGGTGTGTGTGTGTTTGGTTAGGTGGGAACACTCAAACAAGTCTTACCTGGGCAGTTTCTTCTTCTTGCTTCCGCTTTTCTTCCTCAGTCTCCACTAGTTTCTGTTTAGTCAGGAGAAGCTCCTTGTTCAGAACATCTGCTTTGTCTTCAGCCTGACAATCAGAAGGGATGAGCTAAAAAAAACCTTGATGCAACTCTTCCTCCTATGTTCTCCCACGCTCACTTTTTGCAGCAGAAACACGTTTTTTTCTAGTAACTGCTTGCTTGGTTATTGCATTATGTTTCAGCTGCTGTGCAAATCCACACGACTATTTGATACTCTAACAGAAAATGTGCTGGGCCATATTAAGAGCAATTAAGGATCCTGGATCACGTGTGAGACTCCTGGCTTATGTTAGGGTATGTGTGACTCTGATGTAAATAAAAGGAAGACTACGAATCAGAAGGGAGGCAGCATGGTATAGTGGGTTGGGTTCTCAACCAAGCTCCTGTGTGACCTGGGCAAGCGGCTTGATCTTTCTGTGCTTTGGTTACCACATCTGTAAAATGGGGAAGATATTACATCACAGGAGAGTTGAGAGTTTGTTTAGCACTTTACACTTTCAAGTATTGTTTGTATTACAATACTTAGAGTGCAGGCCAATATAAGACGCAGAAGAGCATTATCTACCATTGTAAAAACACTGCAAAAATATTTTCTGGAGAAGCCAGATAATGTATGTTGGTCAGGATGTGTGAATTTGTTCCCCCATTTGAAGAGCTAGGCATGACTATGAGACATTCAAGAGTACCAGAAATGTCTTGGTATGGTGGGGGTACCTTGCTAGCCTAGCTGATTACAGTGAAAAAGAGGTTTTGCCAGTGTTAGGTATAGTCAGTGGCTAGGTAACTTCCCCATTTCATAGATTAATATTGCATTGCAGCACTCACTCTGTTTGATAAGCAAGTTGATGGAACAGGCAATGGTTGTAGCCAGAAATAACTCACTGGCTGCAAAATCATGGGAAAAAAACACTGCAGAATGATTGATTACCTAATGCAGAAATTGTGTGTGTGACCTGCACCATGTTTTCCCACCATCACTGGCACTATAGCTTGCTTCTTTGCCATGCTGCCACTGGTTATTAATAGTAGTTAAATGCAGAGGATGGGTGAAATCCTGGCTGCACTGAAGTCAATGGGAGTTTTGCCAGTGACTTCAGTAGGGCCAGGATGTCACTCAAGGTGCTATGAGACGAGAAGAACGTCCCTACCGTTAGAAGCTTACATCTACAAGAATAACCAAGATGCAGTGGGGACACCCACAGGTTTCCTCCCCTCCAACACAGTGAGAGGAGTTAGTGTTCGGGGAGGGGGGCAAAAGAGATGAAGCAAGTCTTTAGCAAGGATATGAATAAGAGGAAGGTGGGAGGATTGGTAGGTCATTCCACACAAAGTGGCAGTATGGAAGAGGGCAAAAACAAGAGAAGAGTGAAAGGAAGGGGATAGTGATGCTAGCATCTGATGGCGCAAAGGAGGTATGGGGATAGTAAAGGGGTCCTGCCAACTTTAAAAAGAAAAAACAAACCAACCTGTTTTAGACCCTAGACCAGCAACATAATACATGGTTCAACATAACCATTAAAAACACTTGAAAGAACTATCTGAATATCAGTTCCTTTTTCTGTTTGCTCAGTCCCAGGTGCTCATCTGCCTAGCACCATCATAAGTGTCATTAACTCTTGTGGGGAAGGAAGACAACAGTTGCACAGAGAGAGACAAAGCTATTGCCACAGCAGGGGTGAACTACAGGTAAAAAAGCCACTTCAATCTCCTACATAGAAGACAGCTAAAATATGAGAGCAGGAATGGGCAGAAAATAAGCAGCTGTGGAGCTAGCAAGTGTTACAATTTGGCATGTATTTCAACTGCTGCTGGGGAGGATACATCTCCTAGCATCCCACAAGGTTTTATCATCTACTCCTAGCCTCCAGAGACATTTCCCGTATCCTTTGCTCTTGTGCATCTCCCCTATCAGTATGGCTCAGGCTCTTAGTCATAACTGAGCCCAAAACAGCAGACACTGACTTTTAAGAGTTAGAGTAACTGCAGGGTTGTAGCATGGACTGTATTTCTTTATGTAAGTTGGGAACTGTATACAGTCAAAGCACAGTCCGATTCAGATACCCTTACTCATACCAAGGAGCACCTTACCCCAGAACAGCACCTACTGGCTTCAGTTTGAGTAAGATGCTACTCAATGAAGTAAGAGTGCAGAATCTGTCCTGTTTATTATTTAATACACTATTGATTACTAACAGTTCACCTCTAAAGAATGTAGCAGAATACATTCTGAAGCTCTGAAGTGCACTGCATTATTGCAAAGAGATAAGACAACACCCCAGTTGTGTATAACCTTCCCAAAGTCAACCTAATCATGTGAACAGCTCCCCCAGCACTTGTCCTCTGTGCCACAGGTTAGATTTTGTAGGAAGCATTTTACTGATGGAAATACTAAACATCTCAACTTTTGGTGCTAGCCCCACATAGCTTTCTTGGGAGTGCTGTCTGCTACCTTGGTAACTGGAGCTGGGATTAGATGGTTTTGGAAGAGTAGAGGAATGGGTGAGGTGAGAGACATACTGGATGACATTGTAGCAATTTAAAATTCTGGAGAGCATGGCATAAATTTTTCAAGTTAGTAGCCATATTCTGATATTTGCATTAGAGATTAAGGTCTACATTTTCCAAAACAGACTGCAGTAGCACAGGTAATTTGGTGTCCACTGGTGCCAATATTTGTGCCTGCAACTGCATCCATTAGACACTTAGCTTCTTGACTGCAGTTACAGATCAGGTAGTTAGGCATCTCAATGGGAGCAGATAAAGAAAGACACTAATAATAATGCCTTCAATTTTGCACTCATTCAGTTGTGAATGCAAAATACTGCCATTGCCCTCCCCACCACCTAACATTAGGAGTTCAGGCTCAGGCCTGGCTACAAATCAGTGCCTGTGTTACCTGGTCCAAGTCATTTCGGAGGGCTATTTTGCTCGTTACAAGTTCATGGGCAAGGTCATCATTCTCCTGTTCCAGCCGCATGCTCGCTTCCTGGAGCCTGCGGTTCTCCCTCTGCAGAAAGAGAGGAACAAATAGGAGAATAAGTTAATTCTTATCAATTTTAAAATGAAGGAACAAAGAGACAAGTGAATATTTTGTGGGTGGGTATGAGAGTGAGAAAAAGTGTAAAAACCAAGAAGGCATGAGTGCACAGTTAAGGCAGGATTGCTGCTGTGGGAAACAACATTGAATTAAGCCAGAAGATGCAGTACCCCATCTGACAGAGCCTGTTTAGAAAAACTGAAACAGTGCTATGGAAATGTAACTTGAAGGGCAGTGATTCCAATTCCGTCCCTATGGTGCTCTTTACAAACATATTTATTTATGTTCAGGCCCAAATGACACACTGATTATAGGCTTCTCTGAGTGCAAAAGCACCCTTTTTACCAGAAAAATATTCTGCTTCGACCTGGTGATCGTTAAGGGAAATTGGTTAAATAATAAAATCCCACACAAAACACAGTGGTAATGAACAAGAGCCATTTTCAAGAGATGCTCTTAATAGTCTATTCAGGTCCAAAATAGAATCTGTCCTGCCCCATTTTACTAAATATTGATTTCAAATCTTCCATAGGAATATTATGTTCTGAAAATGATGTAGAATCAACTGTCCTTCCTCTGCTGGATCTCAAAACAGGGCAGCCTAGTAACGAACCTTTCTCCAGCTCTGTTGACTTGCTTTTCTCCAAAATCTGTGCCAGTGGATTCTAGTGTGTATTCAAATGACATCTGCCAAGAAAGAGTGCAAATGGGGAGAAGGCCTTTCTTTTTGAAATGTATACAGACTCCAGAACAGTGATGCAGATCAACTCGGAAATGAAAAAATATTCAATGTATAGACTGATTCTCCCCTGCCTTACACCTTGTGTAGTCACCTATCCCTGTGCAAAGTGGTTGTAAAATACTACCAGACCAGTGTAAGTAAATTAGGGGAGGAGGGAGAGAGGAATAACGAATGCATTTTTTATCATTGGAATGATGTTTCTTGTCCAAGGGCTTTAAGGCAGAAACATTTGTTAAAGATGTTTCAGGGTGAGCAGACAGGCTGCCAAACATATTCTGAGAGTCCCCATCAAGCAGCTGGCTTAAGAAGAATGGGCTAAATATGGGGATCTTAAATGAATTTGCAAAGAGCAGCAGATTTGCTTGCCTTAGCCCTTGCTTAATGGCCTCTAGTCTTTCATACCAAAGAAGGGATGGGGGGGAAATCTATGAGCTATGTAAAATAAAGACAAAATTTCAAGTTTTTATGAAGAACTTCCTTATGACTGAAGAATGGAATTCTCCACATGATAACATTTGACAAAGATCATCTCTTCACTTGAGGACAGATGGCAGTTTTTTCCTTTGAACAAAAATAAAATGAAATATATTACAGCCTCTAAGATAGCAAGATACTGCCTCTGTAATAAACGTTCATGAGTTACTCAACCAAAACATTGCTTCAAAACAAAGAATTCTTGAACCCACTGCATAAACATGCTACTCAGCTTTCTTAATTTTCCTCCTACTCCGCAACTATGTTCCTAACAATCCTAATGGAAGATATGGGTAAGGCATTTCCTCTCTTTAATCTCAACGGAGTAGGGTTGCTAACCCTCCAGGATTGCCCTGGAGTCTCCAGGAATTACTGATTAATCTTTAATTAGAGATTATATCATGATGAAACCTACAGAAAAACCTCCAACTAAAATTGGCAACCCTACAACAGAGATACAGTCCTGTTTTTGTTCCAACATCCTCCTGCTGCAAGGGTATTTCATATGCTTGCCAAAACAGAACTACTGCTCAAAAAGGATGTTTTAACAAAGAAAAAAACCCTCTCGTTGTTAAACAGCTTCCTCTGTGCCAGGAAATGGAGCCTTTGCAAATACTTACTCTTCACTGTGACCTTATTGTGCAACAGTGCCTGAAATATTGCACTGCACAGAAAGGTAGATTTGTTTCCTTTTGAAGACATCATACATTAAATAACTGCTACACGATTACTGAAGCCTTAAATGAAAGAACCTTATTATGATTTGACACAAGTCAAGTAAACATCTTTAAAGACAAAAACCTGCTGAGTTTTTATTTAAATTACACTGTACTCTGCTATAAATATAAAATTGTTAAAACTAGTTCTTCAGGTAAGGGTAATATATACTTGGATGTAAAACTAAATTACAATCGTCTATAGAAAGCTATCTAGGTGTCTTTAGTTCAATACTTTTGTTCACACTATCAAAGGATTGCCAATTTCATTAGCAAAGATAGCTGCCTGACAGCAGATGTAGCTGAAAAAGAGACCAAATTTCTCACTAGACAGAAATTACTAACATAGCTGCTGTAATGCTGATTATAGGAACACTGTTGAAAGATAAGGAAGAAATCAGCTGGATTCCTTACAGACCTGTGTGAAATAACCCTGCAAGTTGGTTGGCTTTAACATTCTTTGCTATGCTTTTGCCAGAAGCTTCAGTGTCTGCAAAGCAAGCAGCAGAACGTGAGGTTTCAAACTCCTGCTCTGCACTCACAGACAAGTAGGAAAGCAAGCAATGTGGTTGGAAATGCACTATCCTCCTCTTAAATAGGAATCTGCATGCCAAGTTTTAAAATGTTAGATGTGTCCTATTCATTATACCAGCCAACAGCTATTTAGTCTCTGTGATTCTACATATATTTATTTTCTAGCTGAGGATAATTTATCAAGTTGCCTTTCCTTTCCCCCAGAACAAGGATGCAAAGTATGATTAGCCATGAGTAGACTTCTCCAGCCCCTCCTTACATCCTACCAACAAAGAACTGCATGCTTCCTCAGGAGCAAGTTCTCAAATCTATTTAAATAAAAAACAAAACAATTATTAACAAAAAAAGAGGAAGATAGTAACTAAACTGCTTCTCACAAAAGGAAGTGAGCTACTTTTGCTGCCTGTCAAAAGTGTTCTGCAGAGTTTTACACAGCCTCATTTTCAGGGGGAGGATTCCTCAGATTAACTTTAAATGCAGTTTGTTAGCTACAACCAGGCTAACATCAGAACCAGCATTTTGTAACCTCACATGAGCTCACTAGTCAGACCTGCTAGATGTTCTACAGGTGTAAAGAGAGACTCGCTATCACTCCCTGCCTTGTCTCTAAATATACAGCATTTATAAAAGTATACTGACTGTACGGATTATTCCCTTCTTGTTGGTATCACTGTTTCCACAAGCAGTAAAATAAAAGATGCAGCTTTCCAAATTAGTTTCCTTCTTTTTGTCACAGGAGACAGCTGGTTACATTTGGTTAGCGTCTGTAAAAGGAGGATACTGCATTTCCAATAGAGACAAACACTTACACTGCATACATACACACAAATAAACTTACCTCCTGCAAAGTCACAGACCAACTACTGCTTTCAATCATTGGTGTCAACACAGTCAAACAGGATATCCAGTGAATTTTAAATACCAAACAAAATAATTAGGAAATTAAAAAACAAACAAAAATTCCTGATTTGCTAATCCTACACTGGGATTTCTCACTTTGTTTTTTAAAGGTATGGTCTACTCCAGCTTCCACTTATTAAAACAAACATTGATTTAAAGAAGAAAGCTGATTTGAAACTTGCAGGCAAGTCCCAACTCAGGAAGACTAAAAGGCTAATAAACTCCACCCTCTGCTATCAAGCTAGCATGAAGGATGAATATATATGATTACCAATGATGATGCAAATTGTTTTCACTGCTGCTACTAAGCTGGGTGTGACTTTGGTGTCACAAACCTTGCTGAAATCTTAATTTTCACATTTTGTTGTACCCAACAGCAGATATTTAAACATAGAGAGTTTCTTATTGATGGAAATGAAAAGACTGATTGGAATTCACAGTCCTGGATGGCAGTAGGTTGAAGGCTTCATGAGTCAATCCAAAAGAGCAGTTAATTAGGTTAATTCCAAGATGGTAAAATTGAGAAATGTAAGATGGCTGAAAAGCCACAAAGCTTTAAAGGAACAATTATCCAGGACAAAAGAAGTTTTATGGAAGGTGTCACAAAGTTTTTCACTGCGCTCTCTGATACGCCGATGAACTCTTGGCTCTGGTTTTAAAGAAACATTCCGTCAACTGTCATAGTGCAGAGTTTTGGTTTTTTAAAAAATAAAGAAGAAAACCACTCTAATAGTTATCAAATGTTTCGTCGCCTGCATTCAGGAATGCTAATGCAACAACTAGCATCAAAATAACAATTATTAGAATATTAATTTTTACTTATTGACACTTCAGGCATACAAAAAGGCTAATATCTGGATTATACATTAATACAGATAAAAAAATTGCTCCTGTATGGCAGTGGAGCCACAGAGGTGTAACTGTCCCACTCCGATGAAGTGAGCTGTAGCTCACGAAAGCTTATGCTCTAATAAATTTGTTAGTCTCTAAGGTGCCACAAGTCCTCCTTTTCTTTTTGTCCCACTCACAGATCTCATTACAGGATCAAGGCTATTGTGTGCAAAATTAGGACATCAAAGCAATTTTGGATGTGAACAACTTTAGTTAAGGGTCATATTTTAGCAGTAAAAACTAAAGTGAACATATTTACTGTATTGCAGCAAAGTCACACTGTAGGAGTAGGAAACGTTTCTAATTTATTTCATTAAGATAAACAGAGCAGCGACATTTAACATTTTTGGTCATGAGCACTGTGTGAGCACACTTTTGCGCATATAGAGCTCCCGCTAAAGTCAATGGGATTCTGTGTAGATGCAGGGTCTACCTGTAGGATTCTAGCTTTTGTTTGCACCACTGTACAGGACATTTTTTACAGGATCCAAGTTTTCATCACTGATACAGCCTATAAACCCATATTATAGGTGAGAAGTTCTCAGAGGCTCGAAAAATCACCCAGACTATGGGGAAAATATTTGTCTGAATTATTTTGGTACTTTTCTTGGACACGCAGCTCCCATTTTTTTTACTGGCTACTACTTACAATTTGTGATGTGTTTTCACTCAGAGTCAATTCATTTACTTAAGAATGGCAACTCAGGCTGTGTTTCTGTTTTACTTTATGAAAATGTCAGACATTATATTTGTCTGAATGTAAAAACCCAACAGTAAAGTTATTCTGCTGCAGAAATGTGTCTGTATGTATTTAGTTTTCCTAAATGAAAAATTTCTAAATTGAGAAGAAAGAAAATAAACCCAAAGTGAATTTCAGAGCACTATTTCTGATTTTTGTGTGTCTGCGTGCGTGTGTGGGGTGAATAAAATCTGTCACAATTGACTTGCAGAAAATAAGCATGCCCAATAACTAATTCTTGCATCATACTGGACATGTAGCATAGTGTACTACATTGCTTCCACTCAGTCTGTGTAGGATCTGGCTAGCTGATGATTAATCAGATGTTGTAAAATCCCAATTTTAAATGATCTCAGAATTTACAGACGGTTTGGGGTTGGACAATTCTTGGAATGTAATAATCATAAATTTACAATTCTCCCCATACCTTAAGGGATATTGTCAGTCAGTTTGGACATACCTCTCTACCAGATCTGGTGAAGAATGTCATGTGGATTGTTTATATCTGATTAAAAAAAAGTCTACTGCAGAGAAATTAATCTCCACGTCCACGCTTGTTCCTCTGGAGATCTGCGTTGGGGGAAGAAGGAGTGCTTCCTCAGCAGTCCTTTTCCCCTCACCAGAACACTCAGATGCCCCTCTGTAGGTGTACTGCCCAGAAGAGACTTCACTGGGTGTTGAGCAGGGTGGGCAGGAGAAGGAGACTAGCCATGCTATGCATCATCACCACTTGGTGTTCCCTGGATTGGTGTGAAAATGTGGCTAGGAGTTAATACACCTCAGTGCTGTACAGCTCTCCCAGATCCGCTCCATGACTCCCACTGAGTAGCCACCATGCCAACAGCAGTATGGTTTCGGCTAGAGCCACATTGCTAGCAACAGGAAGAGAAGGCCCACTGAACAGACAGTTCCTGGCTCTGTCAGTCTAAAAGGCCCTTTCCTGCGGATCCACATAATTTGTAAAGTTGGGAGGCTTCAACCCCTCCTCACTCCGCAGTTCCCCAAGCCCTGCCCCCCACATGGGACGAGAGGATAATTCACAGGATAGTTTAATTCTTAATTAAACCGTAATGGGTCTGAGCAAAGTGACATACAAGAAGGCTGTCGGTGTACATCTAAATGATCATCCCAAAGTTGCACAGGTAGTGAAACAAACCAAAACACACGCTGAAAACAAGGGAGAGAATAAATGTGTTCTACATCTAAAAGATGAACATGCTGCACAGACCCCTGCTCCACAGAGCTCAGAAGAAATCATTAAAACAAAAGCCATCCCCACTACTGAATGGTGAACTGAAAATAATTTTTTTTCTGCTAGGAAAACTGAGTCTTTAAGCCACAACCCACATGGAGAGCATCATCCCAATGGGAGCTCTTGGAGCATCATGCAAGGACATCCTGGGACCTTTGACAAGGTGCAGAGTGCTATCCCCCAGTTCTAGGGAGCCTCGTACTAGCAGTGGTGTGAATATAGACCTTGCACTCCTGAACACAAGGCCTGCAATGATGTCTTTTAAGGGTTGAGCAGGACTTTTTGCTTTCTCCCCCTTGTACATCCATGCAGGCCTGCAATCATAACTGACTGACCCCTATATGCATAGTCTTCAAATCTGATTCTCACCATTCTCATCAAGACATACTAATAAAATTAAACATACAAAACTGGAGTTAATACACTTATCATAACAGACTTGTTCTCCCATTAAGAGAGAGAACCTCTTTCCCATGTGTGAAACCTATCAGATAAAAAGCTTGACCTAAATGTGGCTCAGCTGGTTGTGAGGGATCTCTCTACTAATCAGTGCATCAACAAAAGGTTGACCTGATCCAATCCAGATAAAAGTTACACAAGGAGATGCACAACTGCAAGCCAAAAAGAAAAGGAGTACTTGTGGCACCTTAGAGACTAACCAATTTATTTGAGCATGAGCTTTCGTGAGCTACAGCTCACTTCATCGGATGCATACTGTGGAAACTGCAGAAGACATTATATACACAGACACCATGAAACAATACTTCCTCCCACCCCACTCTCCTGCTGGTAATAGCTTATCTAAAGTGATCATCAAGTTGTATATAATATCTTCTGCAGTTTCCACAGTATGCATCCGATGAAGTGAGCTGTAGCTCACAAAAGCTCATGCTCAAATAAATTTGTTAGTCTCTAAGGTGCCACAAGTACTCCTTTTCTTTTTGCGAATACAGACTAACACGGCTGTTACTCTGAAAACTGCAAGCCAGAATCCTGAATTCTAGTCCTGCCTCTTGACAGTGACTCACTGTGGGTGTGGCCAAGTAAGTCACTTCACCTGTTTCACGATCTGCTAAATGGGAATAATAACCCTTGCTCATCCATCTTCCATGAGTGCTGTAAGGTTTAATTAGCTAATAGGCTTGCACAGTGCTTTGAAGATGAACAGTACCCTACATTTTCTAAGTATTATTGTAGTTCTATGTTAGTATGAATGAACTGAAGAAAGAAAACAATACCAGTTAACAAGCAGTAAACATGGTTATTTCTAAATAGGGAAATTAACTAGTATTCTCTTGGCCATGAATGCAGTCCTAGTTCTGACAGAAAATTGGATCTATGCTGGATTAGAGTTATGTTAAAAAATGTTAATTTGCAGTTTAGCCTCAGAAATCAAGAAATGTCAGTTACACTTTCACACACAGTCTTAACTCTGCCTCTTCATGTGTATGCATTGTAACAGTCTTTCACTACATGGCTTGTACCATTCCTCAGCATCATACATTGTTTTCTACAACCTTAGATACTGTACACAATTGTAGTATCTTATAGAACTGTTTACTACTCTATGTATGCCAGATAGAATACATGAATGTAATTCATTTAAAAGTACATAGAAAATGGCACTTATACGTTATGTATAATATTGAGGAACAGTAAAAAAGTTGCTGGCATATGCTGGCCACATAAGTTCACAGCTAAGTCACCCAATAAGTAGTTCAGTGCCTCATCCCTGAAAAGTGCACCTAAGGAAAGCTGAGCTGCTGCTGGGGGGAAAAAAAACGTGTAGTAAAAGGATCCTGAATTTTAAATGAAATACAAATCTTAGAAAGAACTTACCCAATAAAAGTCTAAATCAATAGAATATATCATTATGATAATGATAATGAAATTCAAATATATTATAATAAAAAATTGAAAAATATTACAAGGTGCCTCATGTTTATTAGGGATTGTAGAAAAAAAATTGACATATTACTATAATGTATTATCTGAGGAACAACATCTGGGCATGAAATCAAAGCTCAGAGGCTCTAGTCCAACTGACCTGTGCTAGGAGTAGGACCTGAGTGCAGAAAGGTGATCTTATGAGTACTGAGTTCATCTTCAGCAAAGTTTTACGATATCTGTTGTGTTGGCTTATCTGTGCATTATCTGCAACATTCCGGACAAATTTTCCCTCAGTATTGTTTCACAAATAATGGCCAACATTGGTAGATGCAAAATAATGCTTTTCTGAACCCCATTCTGTAAGAGTGACAAGCTACCCTACATGTGCAATAATGTTTTTCCAAGTTTTGCCATAAACAGGGCAATTACTCTGATAAAGTAAAAAGTACACCCCCTACCCCTCCCAGGGAAATGTCAATAGCTTGATCAAAGTGTGCTTTCTAGGCCCAGATCCAACACTGAGGATTGCATGGGCAAACCCCCTTCAACTGCACAGAGCCCCACTGAAGCCAGTGCGGCCCTATGCAGGTGCAGGGGTCTGCATACCTGGTTTTCAATGCAGGATCTTGGCCATAATTTTTGCCTTTTCCCCCTGTTCATAGCTGTGCATGAGTAGATCATGGAACTGTCAAATTTATTTATTATTTGAAATTACTCACAAATTGCTTCACTGAATGATTCCTGATCTGCCTGTGTATGCAGCATCAGAAAACAAACACAAGAAAGGATAACATCATGCATACTTATATTTTCTTATACATAACACAATACTGGCAAGATATTGGATAGTCACACTCAGGCTCCCATCCAGTAAGCTGCTCTGTGTGGCTGGAGCTACATGTACGTGGGGACCTGCCTGCAGAGAGCAGCTTTCAGCATTGGGGCCCAATTACCCTGGAAATCAGAAATTCAGATATACTGTTGAGCTAATCCTATTTTTGTGAGCCATCAACCTATCAGACTAACAACTTGACTCCTCCACAGTAACCAAGACATTTGACTTTGAATCTGTGGCCATATGTTGTTGATCCCATTAAGCTGTAATTGATATGCATTAAAATACATGTAATAACTATCAACATTATTCTGCTTCACACATCACTGGGGCTTTATTTTTCTCCTGTTCATTATTATGTCTATTGCAGTAGCACCAAGGGACCCCAAGCAGGAATCAGGGCCCCCTTGTACTAACAAAAATTATGAAACCTTGCAACAAACAGAGATGGATGACAAGGACCATATGTCAGTCTTGGAAGAGTTCACCTTCCTAAAGTCTTTGTTGGTGTGACCATGCACAGTTTTTGCTAAACAGTAAGTATTATTTCCTCCTTTTTGTGTCAGTAGTTGAGAATCACCCTCAGTCTCTCAGCGTCTCATGCAGATTCCCAGTAAAAGCGCAACAGCAGGAGAGTTACCTACAAACATATAAACTGAAAGAAGAAAAATATTATATGTGGCTATTTGAGGGCTTCTCGAGTGTTCAATTTTTTTTTGACTGAAATACTCCTGGAAAATCAGAATGACTCCAAGTAGCCAAAGTGATCATTAAAGAAATTAGATGAATTTGACCCACCACTTTAATTCCCAGTATAGTTTTCTGTACTGTATTGGCATATCCCAGTATGTGTGAAATACTGACATAGGCACCTCTTGCTGACTAGTGAAATCTGATCACTAGTCCATGTAATTTAGCCAATGGAGTAGGTTTCCATATAGTGTCTCCTTTACCTTGTATCTGTCCATTGGGTCTTCCTGCTGCAGCTGACTCTCTCGCATTGTCTGATACTCTCTTTCATATTTCTTCAGCTTCTTTGTGGGCACCTGTGGAATACATTCAGAAAAACATGTTCTTAGAGAAGCACAGGAAAAGGCTGCCAGAGGTCTTTACTTGCAAACATGAAGTGGAGGAAGCTCCGGATATTCCGTACTGAATAATTAATTCCTCATCTCACTGTCACCAGAAAGCTGCGGTGAAAGCTGGGGGAAAAGTAACATTTTTGCACTCTACTTTTGTTGACAGTAAAAAGAGGCACACCAAACAGTTATCAATACAGTATATGTGGAGAGGATCCTTAGTAAGCTTAATGGCATTTATTTTTAAATACTTCAAATGGAAACCAGAATCCTGAAGTAGAAACATTTTGAAAAAGAATCGGGAGGAGAAGAACAGGCATAAATATGGGAATAAATGAAGAATGGCAAGGAGAACATGGTTCTTTTGGTCTCTTGGATCCACTGAAACTTTAACAGGAAGAGTTTGAGAGCAGTGATGACAAAGTGCTATGAAAATTGAATGATTTAAAAAATGTCATGTGTCCAACAGGAGGATGTTGGGGAATGAATTAGGGGAGAATCAAGTGATTTTTTCCCTGCCAGTGAGAATCAGTTTTTCCATCAAACAGAAACAGCTCATACACTGCCCACATCACTTACATTACTTGTTGTTTAGATAGTGAGCTCAGACCTGTACTAGTCTCTGTGAAGTCTCATTGGAGACATGGTTGGTACTTTTGTGGTAGAACATTACCAGTGACTGAGGTGGCTCTGCTCTCATTCACCTGCCCACTCGCTGCCCACACCAAGTCTGTGCATCAGTGTCCCAGAGTTAAGTGATGCCCTATGACACTGATAAAGCTGCATTGTTCACTTCCAGCCACAGCAGGGAAACAGTGAGTCAGCTACACAGATGAAAATCACAGACAGATTTGGTAAACAACTGTGCAAACAGGTCAAGTCACAGACAGCTGGATTTACACGAAAACATCCATCTGCTTTTTTTGCAAAAAAAATCAGTCAAGATATAGAGACAGCATCTGTATTTTTAGGTGTAGAATGGAGATACTCAGCTTTACATTTATTTTTTAATTGGCTATAATGTAGCTTTGTGTATACTCTCATTACTTGCTCCCTTGACAGACCTTTAACAGCACTCTAATGTCCCCATACAATCCATAATAGGCAACAACAAAGTTGCTAGCTGTATGGCATACATTGGCATCAGGCAAGGACATCAGTGAAAGAATATGTCACAGTGATTTATAAAAAGATACATGATTTGCCTGATCTGTTCCTGTGATATTTCTGCCAGTCTTCTAATCCCCGCCCCCTTGTTATTAAGCAATTGACGAAAATCAGGAGCATTACATGCTAATACAGAGCTTCACGTGACAGCAGCATTGCAGCTACTGGCAGGACAGCGCTGCACCACAACCACCCTGTCATAGTGGTTGTTGGGAAGAGAAGGCTTTGTGGCCACTAGAGGATACTGCATGTGTGTGGGCGCGCATGCATGTGAGTGGGACTTAATATAGTTTCTCTCCAATTTTCCATTTGGGGATTTTCTTCCCCTGCCATAGGAAAGGGCCGAGGTGGTTCCCAAAGTCACAGCAGAAAGGGTCGGGGGAGTTACAGCTGGGAGATGTGGAAGCCAATCCTGCTTGCAAGGTGCAGTACACTGTCACAGGGAGTTTCTATGCTAGATGCAGGAAGGGCTAATACAGCACAATGAATCAGTTGCAGCCTATTGTTAAACATAAACCTACAGCTCTAAAATAAAGACTTTGAAGAGAATAAGGAGAACAGAGAAGAATACAATCAATGCAATAATTCTGGATAAATGTTCATGAGAATTCTACTTGGATGCCTCTTAAATAAATATCTATGAAAAGTGCTAAGTGATAAGAGGGAGATAGTATTATTATTACCTGAAAACAAATTTGAATGAAAATAATTTAACAGGAGAAGCTCATTTATATGTCAATTGACCCCTACTAACTATATGAAAAGCAGGGCTTCCTGGGAAAGTACAAACCATTTCCTCTTTCCTACTATGCTATGGCTGTTAAGGCTACCTTAACATTCAGCGCTAAATGTACACTTCAAAGTAAGATTTTAAGGAAATGAACCAATCCTACACAAAACCCAATCTATTCCCACCCTGCTGTGCTTCCATGATGTTTACTTTGATCTTGCTCAGAGAAATAGACACCAGAATGATGTGTCGCTAGGATACCTTCCAAGCTTATGTCTCTTGTGCTTACTGTGTGATGCTTTGCATCTACCGGCTATTGGCACAAAGCAGGGAGAGAAAAAGAAGGGAATGACAGGTGGAGAAGCATGTACAGATATAAAAAGCAGGAGTATTTATGAAGCAAAAGGAGAATTAGACTAGAAATTGCTGCACCTTGAAGTGCTGTAGTGCAAGGTAAACAATTCTTTTGGACAATGTTGAAAATTTCAGATCTGTATTGGAAATTTCAGGACAAAGCCACCAGACCCCAGTGCAAAGAAAGGGGCACAGTGAGGGAGAAAATAGTAAATGAATTGTTGTACCAACCAACTTACCTGCTTCTCGATATTTTTAATTAATAGTGGATCAAATCCTTAAGGTGCACATGCAAAAGTGTTTGTGCTAAATCTCATTAGTCTCACAAGGTCTGGGTTTGCATACATGCATATATCTACAGTCATTCACTTACATACCTCCATGATGGGCACACATTCTACATACGTAGGGTGGATACAAATAAATTAGATTGGCTAGACAGGAAGATAGGCAGAAGAGGCCGGAGAAAGATTTCATGGTCACCTGTACTCCTTACTTTCAGGTATTTGTGAGTTTAAGTCAAACCTTAATGACATATGAATGTTTATTTCATATTTACTGATCAACAGAACTACCAATTAAGCAGATCCAAATTATCAATCATTTCTATATTATGCACACTTCTATTGCATCCACCACTGCAGTCCTCCTGGATGGTGAAAGGGACTTGCTAGACGGTCGTGATGGTTAAAGCATGACCTCATGCACACCTACCAGTTCCTCAGAGGTCCAAACATCAAAAAAAGCTGGGGGAGTTTTTGCACATCTTACGAAGGAAGCATGAGGCCCAAGTTCCTGCGTTTTATATCTTGATATATAACTAGGTACGTATATGGCCGCCATCACTATAGCATCCAAGTGCCTCACAAACAATCACTTCTCCACCTCATAGGCGTATAGATTATTACTCCATGTTACGGATGGGTAACTGAAGCACGAAAAAGCCAAAGTTCACACAAGAAGTTTGTGACAGAGCTGAGAATTGAACCCAGGTCACCTGAATCCCAGTTCAATGCAAGACCAACCTTATTCTCTTCTTTGTAATACAAGATAGATAGGCAGAAGAAAGGCAGTATAAAGATATGGGCTGGGTAAGCAATAACCTATACTAGGAGGTTTGGAGGAGGGCTGAGAGACATCGCCATGAAACAAACAACTACAAAGAGCACAGTATCGAGGCTTTATGGCACCAGTTTAGTGTTCTGTGAGGATGAGGACTAGTTCTCCTTATTGGGACTGTGTTAGGGCTTGGCTACACTTGCGAGTTACAGCGCAATAAAGGAGCCCCGGGCGCACTAACTCACTACCCGTCCACACTGGCAAGGCACGTAGAGCGCTCTGACTCCGCAGCTACAGTGCTGCTGGTACTCTGCCACGGCACCAGTATGAACACCCTGGTCTGTTACTGCACTGTGATCGGCCTCCAGAAGTATCCCACAATGCCTGTTCTAGCCACTCTGGTTATCACTTTGAACTCTACTGCCCTGCCCTCAGGTGACCAACAATCAGACCCGCCCTTTAAATTCTCTGGGAATTTTGAAAATCCCCTTCCTGTTTGCTCAGCCAGGCGTGGAGTGCTCTCAGAGAATCTTTCCAGGTGACCATGCCTCCACACGCCAGGCAATCCCCAGTATGGAGCAATGGCGAGATGCTGGACCTCATCAGTGTTTTGAGGGGGAGGAAGCTATCTGGTCCCAGCTGTGCTCCAGCCGCAGGAATTATGATATCTTTGGGCAGATATCAAGGGCCATGATGGAAAGGGCCATGACTGAGACGCACTGCAGTGCAGGGTTAAAGTACAGGAGCTGTGGAACGCCTACCACAAAGCCCGAAAGGCAAACAGCTGCTCTGGTGCTGCCCCACAACCTGCTGTTTTTACAAGGAGCTGGGTGCGATACTTGGGGGTGACCCTACCTCCATGCTGAGTACCACCATGGACACCTCAGAGGCCAATGCAACAAGGAGGGAGGAGGAGCAGCAAAGCGGGAGCGAGTGGGCTGAGGCGGAGGAAAACACCCCAGAATCCCCAGCCAGGAGGAAGGTAGCCAGTCGCGGCGGCCGGTGCTTGGGGAAGGACAAACACCAGAGGAGGTTCCCGGTAAGCGGCTTTTATTTTGGGAAGGAAGTTATTCAGTGCGGGCTCTTGGGATGAGAAGGGTTAGGGCCGTGTGCATGCGTAGATGCGGAACAGGGCATTGATGTGCACTCTCACATTGCGGTAATCAACCTCAGTGATCTCTTCAAAGGTCTCAACCAGAACTTGGGAAATGCGCTTGTGCAGGTGTCTCGGGAGAGCCACTGTGTTCCTTGTCCTAGTAAGGCTAACTTGTCCGCGCCACTGTGCCGCGTGGGGTGGGGGGACCGTTGTTGCACACAGGCAAGCTGCATATGGGCCAGGGTGGAAGCCGCATTGCAGTAGAAGACCCTCCCTTGCTTTCCAGGTCACCCTCAGCAGAGATATCTTCCAGGACGAACTCCTGTGGAAAATGTGGGGACAGT
This sequence comes from Natator depressus, assembly GCF_965152275.1. Taxonomy (NCBI): domain Eukaryota; kingdom Metazoa; phylum Chordata; order Testudines; family Cheloniidae; genus Natator; species Natator depressus. Next base: position 48,879,288 of record NC_134241.1, on the reverse strand, counting down.
GATCAGTATAGGGGCCCCCTGCCGCTATTGGCTCTCCCCAAGGCACAGAAACCCAGAGGACAGTACAGCCGTGAAACAATCAGTCACGCTTGACCCTGTGCTTACTCACCATTTTGGGGCTCCCGTGGGTTATGTGCGCTTGCTTTGGGACAGGCAAATTATGCTATTGTGTAGACTGTGCTTGCCCTGGAGTATGGGGGAATCATTGCTCTGTTTGGTGTGAACAATGCTGCCTCTGTTAAGTGTTGCATTTTGCCTTTACAGATGCAACCTCGAGATCTCAGCCGTCTGTGTTATCAACAGCTGAGAGGCTGCAAAGAATCAGGAAGAGCCCACGTAGAAGCAAAGAGGACATGCTGCATGAAGTCATGCAGCATTCAACTAATGAAAATAAAAAAAGTGCAGGAGTGGCAGGAGAGTGAAAGGAGGGTCCGCCAGCAGAATGCAGATTGCCAGCACCAAAGCACAGAGCGGCTGATAAGCATCATGGAGCACCAAGAGGACTCGATCCAGGCACTCGTAGCCATGCAGGCAGAGCACTACCGCACCCTCCCCCCCGCAGCCCTTGTCCCATAACTCTTTCCCTTGTGCCACCATGTCACCTCCAAACCACTTTCCCCAACATCTGGGTTCTTACCACCACCCGCTGCCTCCAACCCCTGTAGCTTCACCACCCAGCCCTGAAAACTACAACCCTTACCCACTGCACTAAACCCCCATCACCATGCAGTGTAGTGTAGCCATCCTGAAGTGCAGCACGCATTGCACAGCACTCCAGACAGGACATACGCAAATTTGTGATTGTACCATTCCCCACCCCACCCTACCCCCTTGCCCTTTGTGTTTCCCAAGCAGTTGTGTTGTGTTTCTTTTCAATACATTGATTTTTTGAATTTGAAAACATTCTTTATTATTGCATAACGTAAAAGAAACCTTAGCCTAGAAAATCAACAGGCACTGCAAGTCAGTGTATCATACATAGCAAACACAGATTCCTACTGCACTTCACTCCCGTGTAGGGCATCACACCAGACATTACTGTTTGCTTTCAGCCTCAAATTGCTCCCTCAAGACATCCCTAATACTTGCAGCCCCACGCTGGGCCCCTGCTCTCTGGCTGTTCAAATTCAGCCTCCAGGTGTTGAACCTCTGAGTTCCATGCCTGAGTGAATCTTTCACCCTTCCCTTCACATGGAGGGTACAGCACGCAGATATAACCGCGGGGATGCTGTTATCGGCCAGGTCCAGCTTCCCATACAGAGAGTGCCAGCGACCCTTTAAACGGCCAAAAGCACACTCCACAGTCATTCTAAACCAGCTCAGCCTGTTGTTGAACCACTCCTTGCTGCTATCAAGGCTCCCTGTGTAGGGTTTCATGAGCCATGGTATCAAAAGGTAAGCGGGGTCTCCAAGGATCACAGTGGGCATTTTGACTTCCCCTACAGTGATCTTCTGGTCTGGGAAAAAGGTCCAGGCTTGCTGCTTCCTGAACAGGCCAGTGTTACAAAAGATTTGTGCATCCTGCACCTTTCCGGGCCAGCCTGCGTTAATGTCAATGAAACACCCATGGTGATCCACAAGCACCTGGAGAACCATAGACCAACAGCCCTTCTGATTAACATACTTGGAGGCTAGGTGGGCTGGTGCCAGAATTGGAATATGAGTCCCATCTATCACCGCTCTGCAGTTAGGGAAACCCATTTGTGCAAAGCCAGCCACAATGTCATGCACATTACCCGGAGTCACGGTTCTTCTGAGCAGGATGCAATAAATGGCCCTGCAAACTTGCATCAACACAATTCCAACTGTCGACTTTCCCACTCCAAACTGGTTAGCGACTGATCAGTAGCTGTCTGGAGTTGCCAGTTTCCAGACTGCAATAGCCACCCGCTTCTCCACCATCAGGGCAGCTCTCAATCTTGTGTCCTTGCGCCGCAGGCTGGGGGCGAGCTCCTCACACAGTCCCATGGAAGTGGCTTTTCTCATCCAAAAGTTCTGCAGCCACTGCTCGTCATCCCAGACTTGCATGACGATGTGATCCCACCACTCAGTGCTTGTTTCCCGATCCCAAAAGCGGCGTTCCACAATGGTGAGCATGTCCGTGAATGCCACAAGCAAACTCGTGTCATTTGCGTTACTCGAGTCAATATCATCGTCAGAGTCCTCACTGTCACTTTGTGTCTTAAGGAATAACTCGACTGCCAAACGTGACGTGTTGGCGAGACTCATCAGCATATTCCTCAGCAATTCGGGCTCCATTCCCGCAGACCGAAAGGGAAGACAGAGCACACAGTACAAAAACCGTTGAAAGATGGTGCCAAATGTGGTTGGAAGGAAAGGGAATATGCTTGGATGCGAACCAATGCCTCATGGGGCATTGGGACAGGAACCAGAATGCCCCACACTCCCCACCCCCTTCCCGCAAGCCACAGCTCCAGAATTGGAATAGGTGCTCTGTGGGATAGCTGCCCACAATGCATTGCTCCCAATGCAGCTGCAAGTGCCGCAAATGTGACCATGCCAGTGCGCTTGCAGCTGTCAGTGTGGACAGACTGCAGCATTTTCCTACTGTGCTGTACGAAGGCGGGTTTAACTGACAGTGCTCTACATCTGCAAATGTAGCCATGCCCTTAGAGGCCGTTAACAGGAACCTAAACACACTAGCCAGTAGTATGCAGAACTCCTTGTTAAATTTTTAAAACATACTTGGCCACCTGCTGGGAGCAGCCTTACTTGTCTGGTTTAGGGTATTGTTGTGAGCTGACTGAAACCTTGTTATGGGTTGCCACATTGAGATTGAGAGGTGTGAACACACCCTTCAATTAACATGAGGATAAGACCCCATCTAGGACAAAAGTGAAGTACCCCTGAGCCAATGGTTCATCAGGCTGACACGGTTAAGGCATGTCAGTTTCATAGTCAATGGTACACAAGGGAGCAATGTGGCCAGCATCATGTCCACCTGCCATAGTCTGCCCTAACCTGAAGGAGCAGGTACCATTTTGCAGCTGGGTAAACTGGAAGTCACCTTTCAGCATGAGATTGAGTAAGACTCAAACCCACAACCTTCAGTCTTGTAGCTGAGTGCTTTAAGCACTGTGACGAAGTGGGACTGTTCTTAATGTTTCCTCTGAATACTGTAGGGGTGCCTCAGTTTCCCCTATGCATTTCTTAAGTCTCTAGGTGGTGGGATAAGGGAGTGTAATTGTTGCAGAGCCCTAAAGGGCTAGTGTACATAAATGGCCGACACTCTGTCTCCTGGCAACTGATGGCCTGGGCCCTTCCCCCTGCAAGGTGATAGCTAAAGGGCTGAAGAACAAAGGAATCAGGTGACCTCCTGGCCCGGGAAAGGGACAAAGCCCAGAGGAGGGGCTGCAGGGTGAGTCAGTTGAGGCTGGCTGGGGACATGGAGTGAAGTGCAGACGTGGTTGTCTGGCTCACTGCCCCCCAAAATGGACCCGGCTGAGGGGTCCTGTTCTCTATACCTACAAGCTCTGTTTTAGACCATGTTCCTGTCATCTAATAAACCTCTGTTTTAGGTCTGACTGCGAAGCTGGGGTGCAGGACCCTCTGGCTTCCCCAGGACCCCGCCTGGGCGGGCTTGCTGTGGGAAGCGCACGGAGGGGCAGACGATGCTGAATGCTCCGAGGTCAGACCCAGGAAGATGGAAGCTCTGTGAGCTTTTTGCCCTGCAGACAGGCGCTCACCCAGAGGAGACTTCACCCGAATCCTGCCTGGCTTCGAAGGGAGCAGTTCCAGAGCATCGCCCAGGGACTCTGTGACAAGCACTCAGTCACTGCACCTGTGAATCCACCCAGAAACTTTTGCTGAGTATTGTTTTAGGTAGGGGTGTGTGCAGAAAAACTGAACACAGGAACTGAGAACAGACAGAACAGAGAGGGAACCAAAAGCAAACAGCAAGAGAGTCAAGCAGTAACCTGTGGGGATAGTGTGACCCTGAGAAAAGCTAGAGAAATAAACTGTCTTTCGGTTGGCTAGAGAGGCTTGGGGACTGTAAGTTAAGTAACCGCTCCTTTTTGTTCTTGGTTCCTCCAGCATTTGTAGAAGCTAGACTCCATACATTCCTTGTGTGACATACTGTACCTCGAAATAGCACCCTGTAACCCACACATTCACCACTTGTATATGGTTATGATATTTGTACAAAGAATGCTTTCTAAGGTATCCTATGAAAGTCATGATTTCCTGGAACTCATTCTGTCAAAATATGTATATCATCATTGTATACGGAGTTATGAGATTTTGCTACATGATTGTTATTGAAATATGTTATGAGTCAGGGAGATGCCCAAAGCTAGCTCTCCAGTAGCAACAAAATGGGTGACCCACATCCAGACAGGTGTTAAGCGACCATCATCAGCCATTGACCTGGAGGGGGGGGACTGTAAACAAGAGATTTACAATTCAGTAAGAGACAGTTGCTCAAGCTCTGTACAATAGGGGATTGCTTAACTCCATGACTCAGCCAAGTATGAGGACTCGTGATGATTGACTCCATGTTTGAGCCAGTATTTTTCCAGGCACATGAACCTGAGAGTATAAAATAAGGGACAGTGGAATCATGAGTCCACTTCTCTCCTCCCCCATCTACTCTGAAGTAGCAAGAATGCTTGGAAGAAAAGACTTTGAACTATGGAAACTGGTCCCAGGCTGAGCAGGGAATTCAGCCTGTGTATTAAAAACGGTGAACTGCTTACAACGCCTAGTGGGGTGAGAAAAGCTGCTTGATTCAAATCTCACTTAGTCTGATAAAGTTTAGGATTTGACTGTGATTTTATTTTATTACTCTTTAATTTCTTATGTAACAAACTCTAACCACTATCCTAACACTTATAATCACTTAAAATCTATCTTTCTGTAGTTAATAAACTTATTTTAAAGTTTTATCTTTACCAGTGAGTTTGTTCAAAGTGCTTGGGGAATCTGCTCAGATTACAAAGTGCATGCCTACTACCCTTTGGTGAAATGGCGAACTAATTAATGAGCTTACATTGCTCAAGGGAAGGTCTTGAGTAGTGTAAGATGGTACATTTCTGGAATCCAATGCTGGGGTTGGGGGGATTTGCTAGTGTCTCCCTGTGTACAGTTCATGAGAGGCTGTGAGAGCCTGCATGTAACTTCGGGTGTGCCCTCACATGCTAATGGCTGTGTGAGAGCAAAGCCTGAAGGGGCTGCTTGTCACTAGCAGAGCAGTGTGAGAGGTACCCTGATCCAGAGAGTTAAAGAGGACACAAAGGTCCCACAGTCCAGGTTGTACCTCAGGGTCTGTCACACCTTGTAAATAAACAAGACAGCATCAAAAAAATACCAGACGCTATCAATTTCTATTTCCACCTGGAACATCCCCAGTGCCCTGAACTTTGTCTAGCCACTTGGGTCAAAAGGCAACAACACTACTAGTTCTCCTTATTAGGATGGTGTTACAGACCATTACCAGGAGACTAAACACACTAGCCAGTAATATGCAGCTCTCCTTGTTAAATTTTTGAAATGTATTTGGCCACCTGGGAGCAGCCTTACTGATCTGGTTTCGGAGATCATTCTCTAGCTGGAGCAGAAGTGGAATTCTACTTGTGTGGATTCTACTTGGTGCTTTAACCACCCGTCCCAAAGGCAGCAGAAATCAATCCGAACCTGAATGGTAAACCACGAATGTTTGTCGAAAACAAGTCATACATAGGGAGTCCTAGAAACAAGAGTGTCTACTGCCTCTCTTAAAGCTGCTCTGTTTTGCTTTCTCACTTTTCCATTCCCTGAGAGTTCAGTGGTGAGTTCTTGATATTTTATAGGCTTCCATACAAACTGTTTGTACAATCTCTCCTCTGATTTCCTAATGGCAGGATCGTGCCCTCATCCTATGTGTCTGTACAAGGGAAGACACCCCCTCCCCATCTGCTTAGGACCAAACCCAATTGCAGCTGGAGTGTGGGAGAGAGAGCAAGGGCTGTGCACCTGGTACCCCATTCTGTGAGCAAATGTTATACTTTTATTCTCTTACTGGTGCTAAAGGTGAGTAATACAATCTCCCTAATGCTACCATTAGACAGGGACAGAATTACATTGGAAGATACAAGGGTAATGCAGTTAGAAGAGGTTTCAATGCTCAAAGAGAGACATCTCCATTCGGACAAATATATCTCCACTTACGCCACATTATCATCATCACTGGAAAAGAATATCCAAATACAACGAAATACTGTTCCAGCAATTTGAGAAAAAGCTTCCACTAGGAAAACATTCCACTCCAGAACAATAATCCCATATATTATAAACTTTACATATGCATAACAACTGACGTGGCCTCTACTACTATCCAGTAGTAGTATTCTCCAAGGAGTCTGACATTATTATAGCTCTTTCTTTTCCTGGATCCATGCTGTTTTGCACTTTAACTCCTTGATACAGTTTGCCCAACTCATGATCTCAAACTGTGATCTATTAGTTTACAAACATCTGACAAATCTCTAGGCCCTTTCATAAATAATTGCATTATGTTAGCCATGTTTCACTCTTCATGGATTGCGGCTGAACTGAGTATGCTCATAAAAGTGTCCATGAAAGCTTCTGCAATATTGATTTCTTCTTTCTTTAACACCTTGAGGCGTATGCTGGCTGGATTGTGTGGTATCAAATTTAGGATTTATAAACCTTGCTTAACCGTGTATCTCAATATCTCATATTCCATTCCCCTACATTTGATTTTTATTTTATTGTATTGTATTCTTCACAACCAGACACACACACACAGCCAGTCATGCAGTAATCTCAATAAAACACTCAAACACAAGGAACTGAACAAACAAAACTTCCCTCTGAAGAAGCACAAGACTCTCAATGGGGCAAAAACAATGCCATTATCAAGTGGAGTGAACATTCAAATGATCAGTACAATGAGCTGTCAGATGGCAGTTGAGGAAAAATAATACATTGCACTCTTTAGCTTGTTCTCCCAGTTCACAGGAACAAAAAGATCTACAACTGCTATAAGGTCACCCTCTTTGAGGAGGAGTCTGAGGCATGGCAGCACACTGCTCTCTACCAGCCATGGGTGGCCAGGACAAGAAGGAATCAGTGTCCACTCAACTTCTGGAGAGTTTTCTTTCATCCAACAATATTTTAAGTAATTTATGGACAATCCACACCAATCCTGATGTATTAATGAAGTCCACATCTACATCCCCTTTTCTCCAAGGATCTCAGAATGTTTTACAAACAGTCACTAAGCCTCAGTTCCATGTGAATTTGTATTATCATGCTCATTTTATAGACAGGGAAATTGAGGCAAGTTATGTGACTTGCCATGGTTTCAAAGGGAGCCAGTGGCTGACCCAGAGCCAGAACAGTCAGCATGGATTCACCAAGAGCAAGTCATGCCTGACTAATCTAATTGCCTTCTATGACGAGATAACTGGCTCTGTGGATGAGGGGAAAGCCATGTTGTTCCTTGACTTTAGCAAAGCTTTTGACACTGTCTCCCACAGTATTCTTGCCAGCAAGTTAAAGAAGTATGAGCTGGATGAATGGACTATAAGGTGGATAGAAAGCTGGCTAGATTGTTGGGCTCAACGGGTAGTGATCAATGGCTCCATGTCTAGTTGGCAGCCGGTATCAAGTGGAGTGCCCCAAGGGTCGGTCCTGGGGCCGGTTTTGTTCAATATCTTCATTAATGATCTGGAGGATGGTGTGGATTGCACCCTCAGCAAGTTTGCAGATGACACTAAACTGGGAGGAGAGGTAGATACGCTGGAGGGTAGGGATAGGATACAGACGGACCTAGACAAATTGGAGGATTGGGCTAAAAGAAATCTGATGAGGTTCAACAAGGACAAGTGCAGAGTCCTGCTCTTATGATGGAAGAATCCCATGCACCGCTACAGACTAGGGACCGAATGGCTAGGCAGCAGTTCTGCAGAAAAGGACCTAGGGGTTACAGTGGACGAGAAGCTGGATATGAGTCAACAGTATGCTGTTGTTGCCAAGAAGGTCAATGGCATTTTGGGATGTATAAGTAGAGGCATTGCCAGCAGATTGAGGGACGTGATCGTTCCCCTCTATTCAACATTGGTGAGGCCTCATCTGGAGTACTGTGTCCAGTTTTGGGCCCCACACTACAAGAAGGATGTGGAAAAATTGGAAAACATCCAGTGGAGGGTAACAAAAATGATTAGGGGGCTGGAACACATGACTTATGAGGAGAGGCTGAGGGAACTGGAATTGTTTAGTCTGCGGAAGAGAAGAATGAGGGGGGATTTGATGGCTGCTTTCATCTACCTGAAAGGGGGTTCCAAAGGGGATGGATCTAGACTGTTCTCAGTGGTAGCAGATAACAGAACGAGGAGTAATGGTCTCAAGTTGCAGTGGGGGAGGTTTAGGTTGGATATTAGGAAAAACTTTTTCACTAGGAGGGTGGTGAAACACTGGAATGCGTTACCTAGGGAGGTGGTGGAATCTCCTTCCTTAGAAGTTTTTAAGGTCAGGCTTGACAAATCCCTGGCTGGGATGATTTAGTTGGGGATTGGTCCTGCTTTGAGCAGGGGGTTGGACTAGATGACCTCCTGAGGTCCCTTCCAACCCTGATATTCTATGATTCTATGAACTCCCAATTCCTAATCTGCAGCTCTAACTACTAGACCACATTAAGCAGAGTATTTTCATTCTTTACTTCTTATTTATTAGTGGTCTTCCTTTAATCATAGATCCACAGCTCCTCATAGCCTTCCTATATACTGCTTCATATACACTAATAACTGAATAGCCAACTGAATTTGCTAAATTTAATATTCTGTTAGATTTATTTCTGCAGTCTTCTACTGCTCTCTCTGGTTTCTATATATAAAATAAACAAACAAACCAAACATTTAATATTTTCCTCTCACTTTCTTTGAAGTCGGTGATTTAAGTTTTTGGCTCCACTTGTTTGCTTTCCTTGGTATTAGGGCTGCCAACTGTCTAATCACAGAAACCCAAATATCCTTGCTCCGCCCCTGCCCTGCCCCTTCCCTGAGGCCCCATCCCACTCACTTCATTCCCCCTCCCTCCGTTGCTTGCTATCCCCCATGCTCACTCACTTTCACCGGGCTGAGACAGGGCGTTGGGGTGCGGGAGGGGTTGCGGCTGTAGGCCGAGGAGTTTGGAGTGTGGGAGGGGGCTGAGCCTGGGGCAGGAGGTTGGGGTGCGAGAGAGGGTGAGGGATGCAAGCTCTGGGAGAGAGTTTGGGTGCAGGAGGGGGCTCAGGGCTCAGGGCTGGGGTAAGGGGTTGGGGTGCAGGAGGGGTGCAGGCTCTGGGAGGGAATGTGGGTGCAGGAGGGGGCTCTGGGCTGGGGCAGGGGGCTGGGGTGCAGGAGGGGGTGCAGGATGCAGGCTCTGGGAGGGAGTTTGGGTGTGGGAGGGGGCTCAGGGCTGGGGAAGGGGATTGGGGTGTGAGCTCCAGCCAGGAAGGGCTTACCTCAGGTGGCTCTGCGGGGCAGCGGTACAGTGGGGCTAAGGCAGGCTCCCTGCCTGTCCTGCGCTGCTCCTGGAAGCAGCCAGCACGTCCCTGTGGCCCCTGGAGGGGAGCAGGCTCCATGTGCTGCCCGCGCCTGCAAGTGCAGCCCCCGCAGTTCCCAGCCAATGGGAGCTGCAGAGTCAGCACTCGGAGACCCCCTGCCCCTCCGCGCCCAGGGGCCGCAGGGACATGCCGTCTGCTTCGGGGAGTGGCACGGGGCCAGGGCAGGCAGGGAGCCTGCCTTAGCCCCCTGCACCGCCTGACTTTTAGCAGCCTCAAATCTCCCGGTTTGACTTCAGTAGCCTCCAGGAGGTAGAGACCGATTCCAGGAGACTCCCAGCGAAACTGGGAGGGTTGGCAACCCTACTTGGTATTTCAAGATTAGGGGGCGAAATTAAACTACTTCAAAGTCAAGATGCCACCACAATCTAATTATTTGTTAGACCAATGAATGCTTAACTTTCTCCACACTTACAGTCTAAAAATACCTAAAGTTAAAAGTAAGTCAATTTTATAATGATGTTTGGCTTATTGAAGTATGTCATCTGAGAACCAGAAGGTTTAGACTAAATTCTAAACCAATACTCAGAATACAGAGTAGTGAAAACGAATTAAGATCATATGTAGTATCTTGGCTTGTATTTCAAGTTATTGTACCAGTTTCTTCCAGTTAACATCTTGTATTAAAAAGAATGTACTCAGCTAAACTAGGGTCAAGGAAGGATAATACAGCTCTATTCAAACAGCTGATTAAGCTTATTTAAGGCTTGAATGTAACAGTGAAACTGTCTTAAAGCTTCACTGCATTGTGTAATCATTGATGCAGATCACTGAATTGTCCTTTCAATAACAATAAGATATCTGAGAGGGCTCAAGCAGTACCTTGAGATATTTGTCAGAGTGGATTAGATTCAAAAGAAGATAAGTATTCTGTCCACATTAAAAAAAAAGAAAACAAAAGAAAAGAAAAAGAAGCCACAGTGGGGTTTTGGCAGAACACAGTAGACTCCATTCATCCTTCTTGTAATCTACAAGAAATCTAATCCAGAGGACTAATATACCAGACATGATACTATACAAGGCAATCCAAAGAATTTGATTCTCCAGAGAGATTCAATTTAATCACAGGCATAAAGTCCCCATGGGAGAAAAAGGGAAAATTTGAACTGGCAACATCTTATGTTTACTGGGTAAAGGTAAGGTTTATAGAGAAAAACTTCTGACTCCCTGTTAAAGAATAAATATGGAGATCATAACAAGTAGCCTGTGCACATGGAAAATTCACAGGTTGGAATAACTGGGACACAGGTAGTGAGATTCCCCATTTCTCCTTTTGTCACAGTCTTGAGAACAGCTCACTGGTGGCTCAGTGACCATGCTGCTTCATAGTAGTCTTGAGATCCAACTATAGACAATGCTTCCCTCTACCAAGCACCCTGAAACATGCATTCTAAAAAATACCCAACACTGGATGCCAACAATCTCACTAACTATTGGCTAGTCTCCTACCTCTCTTTCTCAGGCCAAGATTATCAAGAATCAGAGAGCAGTTTCCAACTGAACCTCACCTTCAGCAATATGCTTCAGTGTCTGGCTTCAGGCCAGGTCCTGGCACAGAAAAAAGTAAAAAGAAAAGGAGTACTTGTGGCACCTTAGAGACTAACTGTAGCTCACGAAAGCTTATGCTCAAATAAATGTGTTAGTCTCTAAGGTGCCACAAGTCCTCCTGTTCTTTTTGCGGATACAGACTAACACGGCTGCTACTCTGAAACCTGTCAGAAAAAAAGTAGTTACCTTTTCTGTAACTGGTGTTCTTCGAGATGTGTTGTTCCTGTCCCTTCCATATGAGGTGTGTGTGCTTGCCACATGCACCGGTGCCGGAAGTTTTTCCCTCAGCAGTATCCATAGGGGACCAGCTCTGGCGCCCTCTGGAGTGGTGCCCGCATGGCATGGTATAAGGGGCACCGGCTCCCCTCACCCTCAGTTCCTTCTTGCTGGAAACTCTGACAGTGGGGAAGGAGGGCGGGTTGTGGAATGGACATGAGCAACACATCTCGAAGAACACCAGTTATGGAAAGGTAACTGTCTTTTCTTCTTTGAGTGCTTGCTCATGTCCATTCCATATTTTAGGTGACTCCAAAGCAGCACCCCTGGAGGCGAGTAGTTGTTCAGATGTGTAGATTGCAACAGAGCTCTGCCGAACCCAGCGTCGTCTCTAGCCTGCTAACTGATGGCATAATGAGCGGTAAACGTGTGAACAGAAGACCACGTTGCGGCTCTACAGATGTCCTGGATAGGGATGTGCACCAGGAAGGCCACAGGAGACGCCTGTGCTCTCGTTGAGTGGGCTCTGACAGGTGGCGGCAGAACCCCTGCCAGGTCCTGTATAAGGACCTGTAACAAGTCCTTATACACGAGGTAATCCAATTAGAAATCCTCTGTGAGGACACCGAATTACCATTCATCCTATCCGCTGTAGCGATGAAGAGTTGAGTTGATTTTTGGAAAGGCTTGGTACGTTCTCAGTAGAACGCCAAGGCCCTCCACGCGGAGGGAGACTGGTGCCGGCTTGTGGAGGGTGCTGGGGGAGCACTAAGCACGGAGGCTGTGGTGCTCAGTGCGGCGTCAGACCGCTGCTCTGGTGCCGGAGTGAGTGCTGACTCCATTGGGAGCGCTCTTCGATGGATATCGCACTCCTTCTTTGTCCTAGGTTTAAAGGACTTGCAGATACAGCACTTGTCACTTATGTGCCCTTCGCCTAAGCACTTTAGACAGCTGGTATGGGGATTGCTGATGGGCATAGGCTGTTTGCACCAATCACAGGGCTTAAAGCTTGGGGTCCAGGGCATGCCCCGACCCCCGGCTGGGTCCCGTTTGGGACTAACGGAGAGTTTGAGTACTACTACTAAGGGTAATTAAGAAAACTACTAACCACGTGTAACTATTTACAGGATTTCAAAGTTTGCAAGATCAGAGATGGAATCAAAGCCCACCAAAGCAGCAGATGTTCCAGCACCATCACTGGCGGCAAGAAGGAACTGAGGGTAGGGGGAGCCGGCGGCACCCCTTATACCATGCCATGCGGGCACCACTCCAGAGGACACCAGGGCCGGTCCCCTATGGACTCTGCCGAGGGAAAAACTTCCGGCACTGGTGCATTGGCGAGCACACACACCTAATATGGAATGGACATGAGCAAGCATTTGAAGAACAGTGCTTGTTGCTCTGTTTAACAATCTCCGCGTAGTGAAGGACAGAGGTGAATCAATGATGCTGATATTCTAATCTAGTCTATTCAGGTTCTTGCACAGCATGTATTACTATGAGATCTGAGTGCCTCATGCTATTCTACCTTCTACTCTATCAGCAGGGGGACATTCCGTTAAAGCTTCCTGGCGAGATAGGTTTTGCTGCATAAGCCCAACTGTTTGGTGCAAACCTACTTGAAAAGGCTCCCTTACATGTAGCATGAATCTCCATTTAGAATTCCAGAAAGGAGGAGTTTACAGATTTTCCTTTTATTGCAACAAGGCAGCTTTCCCTTAGCAATCACATCTACCAATATTGTTTCATTTCAGTGAGAGAACTTTTTTTTTTTAACAAATCACCTTATTTTCCATGTTGTATACATAGATTTCATGAATAAAGAATCTGCAGAAGAATAAGAATCCCATTTGAATCCTAACTCGAAGCCAAGGAAAACTGGTTGGGCTGAAGTTTGGGTCAGTTTTTATTTTATCCTAACAACAGGATCATCAATTCATTATCTAAATGCATAGGGTGCAATTAGACTAGAAAGAGGAACTCATGGAATTCTAGAGAAACATTTTGAAAATATTCCACTCTACGGTGATGAGTTATCCTGATTCCAGATGGCAGTCTCCAGAGCCAGTGACATGAGATGCTTTGGACACTTCTAAGGTTGGGGGTTAATCCTTCCAAGAGATCTCCATATACCTAAAGCCAGCTGTCAATGGCATGATATTTTGCATTTCTATAGCCCTTTCAGCTAAGATTTTTATTAATTAGGCCTCAGAATGCCCATGTGAGATAGTTAAGTACCAGGCGAAAAGAATATTTTTATTATCTATCATTTAAGGAAGGCCAGGACCAACTTTCCAAACAAGGTTCCTGCCTCCAAAATCTTATAATCTAAGTAAGTTTACCCTGGGGGACATGACGTGAGATCAGATAATTAGGGGAAATGTCACTTTGTTTAGGCACTGGGGACAGGATCCTGTTCACGATAACAAAGTTGTGGATAACTGCGGTTGTACCACCATCAGGTTTGTTATTGGTTCATGTCAATCCACTGCCACGTTTTAATTTTTGTAAATGTCAAGTTTACATATATTTGGATTTGTTGCTGTTGCTCCTGTTTATCCTATGTGATTGTAGCATCACACTTCAACTCAGTGTGAGGGATGTCTCTCACTTTTAAAGTTTAGACCATGTCTACACTAGCGAGCTTACAGCGGCATAGCTGTACCGATGCAGCTTGCGTAGCCGCTCTATGCCGACGGGAGAGAGCTCTCCTGTCGACATAATTAAACCACTTCCAATGAGCGGCATTAGCTGTGTGAGCAGGAAAGGTCTCCTACCATCATAATGCTGCTGACACAGCGCTTCTGACTCAATTTCCCCCCAGGCCCAAGTCAGTGAAAAGTCTTAGGGAATGTTACATACGAGGTGCGATTGCTCCTTGGGCAAGTTCACAAGGCTCACAAAGGAGTGGAATTGCTGGGGTTCTGCTGCACTCTGCATGGGGAGAAAAACCACAGAGACACTGCAGGGGGAGGCTGTCACACTGTATGCCACAGTGCTGTATGTAGCTCTACCCATGGTAATGCAGGGGTGGGTGAGGGGAGTTGTCAGTAGGTCCCACCAACACTGCAGGTCCACCGGCCAAATATCCAATACAAAAGGCATGTTACATTGTAGGCTGTGGCCGCTACTCCAACGTGGAGACTGCCATAGTGGCCATGTCATGGTAACGCTACTACTCTGTACCCTGGCTCCAAGCTGGTTTATGCAGGCTCTGCATGGGACTCAGAATTTGGCTCTAAACTAAAGAAATGGGTCCCATTAAAAGGATCACTCAGGGCTAACTAGAGAACAGCACTGCTGGCTCTGCTGACTGACCTGTCAATTCTTCAGAAAGAAAATGAGGGCAATATATACTGTCCAAAGGAGCTGGGGCTTTCTTCTCCCAGCTTCCCCCGTTCCACTCATCCTTCTGCTAGTCACTGCAATGAGAAGGAGGGCAGCTGGGGGGCTAGGAGAGGACGGCAGAACAGTGTCAGAGTACACAGGGAGGAGGAGGCAGTGCTGTAACACGTGAGTTAAATATAGTGCTGAACCCAGGGAAAGGGACAGTCCCAAAGACCTCTAACTTACAGCAGCTTCCCAAAGAATAGCCAGAGTTCTCCAGTCATCTCCTTTCCTCTCCAGACAGACAGACACACCCCATGCACAGGGCCAGCCCCACTCTGCACAGTAAACAACCCTGTGCTAGGTATTCCTAGGTAACCAGTTAAACTGGCTTTCCAACCCCATTTACAACAGCTCAGACTCCTTGAAGGGATTGCAGGGGAGTGTAAAACTGAGGCCAGTGGCTAATATATGTGATAGGAGAATTGGATGACTCAGCAAATTCTGGATCCTATTCACTTTACCATGGTGGAGCTGGTATGCCTGTTAACTTCTCACAGCACCAGGGTGGAAGGAGTGGTTGGAAAAGAAAAAGTTGATTTTGCAATTGGTAGCCAGAGCAAACACAGAAGAGAGCAAGAGTGCTAGAAAATTAGGAAAATACCCTCCACAATTTCCTGGAATCATGCTGGGAAGGGGAAAAAAAAACCCGAAGCCCAGAGACCACAACTAAACTGAATGAGGGTTAACTTCTCAACCTCTTACTTCCAGTATGTGGAAACCAATGCAAATTAATTTTATCATCTTACAACTTGTGGGCACACAATGTGTAAGCAGCCCATCCTCTTAACAAGGGGCCCTTAACCAGGTTCAGTGACTTCTAGATTGCAAAAGCTGTAAACACTCCACATTAAACACATTTAGCACAGCCAACAGCTTTCAGCTAACAAGCAATCAACTGAGTGCATCTTGTGAAACCTGCAATTAGACTGGTGAAAACCATCTGCCCAGCAAACTGGATAAGCAGATGCCTTTGAATGATACAAGCCATAATGCATGGCTTGTTGTCTACAGATTGTACAGAAAAGGTTATTGAAAAACCGCAGTTCCTGACATTTAGTGGGAGATTTAGTGGTTACGGCATTAACCTAGGACTTGGGAAACCCAGGTTCAAGTCCCTGCTACACCAGACTTCTTGTGTGACCTTGGGCAAGTCACTCAGTCTCTCTGTGCCTCAGTTC
The DNA here is from genome assembly GCF_965152275.1 of Natator depressus. Taxonomy (NCBI): domain Eukaryota; kingdom Metazoa; phylum Chordata; order Testudines; family Cheloniidae; genus Natator; species Natator depressus. The sequence goes on along the minus strand of NC_134241.1, from coordinate 48,863,391 downwards.
CCCCTCTGTAACATGGCAGTAATATCACTTCCTTGCCTCACAGTGGTGTTGTGAGCACACAAACATTAAAGACCAGGAGGTGCTCAGATATTCCAGTAAAGGAGGCTATAAGCACCACAGACTGACAGACAATTTATGAACCGAGTGCCATGAAGGAGAGCTGGATTTGTGGATAGCAGGTGCCAGAGGAGAATTCACAGATGTTCTCTATGGAAGATACCAGCTGTATCCCTTCCTGCATCTTCTGGGCTAGGGGAGTAGAGCAAATAGATACAGATTGGATCAATGGTGTGCAGTGAATGAGGCAGGAGAGCACAAATTGAAGAGCAACAATAAAAAAAAATATTGTTCAACCTCTGTACTGATTAGCAACATGATAAAACTTTTGCAATAAATGGGTTCAGAACGAGCAAAAACAGGATCATAAAACTGAGGGCTAAATGAGAGAGTTATTTTTAACTCAGATTTTCATCTAGATAGATGAGCATTTACATTTTGTTCCATCCACCAGTTAGGGAAAAGACAGGCTTCTATAAAGAGTTTCATTGCTTTTTCCACTGGAAACTGGTTTCAGATAAGCTTGTTTTTGTCATCCTAGCTAATTCACTTTCTTTTGAAAATCCCTCCAAAGCGGGTGGTTTTTAGCTAACAAACAGAGAAGTGAAGCTTTCATTTGTTATTGTCTTATTTATGCAAAATATACTTAGTGCTTACAGCAGTGAAGCGTGTTTCATCTTCCAAGCACCCTGTAAAACATGGAAAGAAAATGCTGCTGTTACAGGGGACTTCAGTTTGAGAGACATATGCTGGAGGTCTCATGGAGCCCCATCAGTAAAACATCATTAGAGCTTCTAAAAATTATGGATGATAATTTTCTGACATAAAAGGCATAGCACCCAACACAAGGTACTATTTTGGACTTCATTATGATACATAAGGATGAAGTCATCACTGGACTGGAAGTTGTTGGTTGCCTAGGAACCAGGGATCATGATCTGATTACATTCAATATGGGCAAACAGAGGACAGTCCCAACTAGTAATATATATATATATATATATATACACATATATATATATATATATACACATATATATATATACACACACACATTTGGGTACTACAAAAGGGCTAATTTCCCAAAGCTGAGGAAAATTATTAGTGAAATTGAGTGGGAGGAAAAATGTAAACAGAAAAATGTGAATGAAAACTGGAAGTTCTTTAAGAAGAGTTTATTAGATGGCCAAAAAGCCACAAATCCACAACCAAGGAAGAGGACAGCCTTGGCTAAAAGCCTCTCCTGGTTAGTGGTGAAATAAAGGCAGCATTAAGAAATAAAAAAAAACAATATATAACAAAAGGAAAAAAAGGGGAAATAGATGGCAATCAATATAAATTGGAAGTTATTAAGTGTAGAAAATTGATAAGGGAAGCTAACGATATCAAGGAAAAATACAGGCTAGCAGAGCTAAGGACAATAAGAAGGAGTTTTTAAAGTTTAGTAGGAACAAAAGATTTCTTAGCAAGGCCCAGTACTTGATGGAGATTGTAAAATTTTTATTAATGACATAGAAAAGGCAGAAATATTCAGTAAATATTTCTGTTCCATATTTGAAAATAAGTAGGATCATGTACTCATATCACAAGATAATGATGAAGTACTTTCCAGTCCACTACTAATGAAAGAGGACGTTAAACAATAGCTACAAGGGATAAACATTTTTAAATCAGAAGGCCTGGATAATTTGAACTCAAGAGTCCTATAAGACTTGGCTGAGGAGATCTCTCTCACTGGTGTTCCTTTTTAATACATCTTGGACATTCCAGAAGACTAGAAGAGTACTAATCTTGTGCCAAGATTCATAAAGGGCAAGTGGGATGACCCAGGTAACTATAGGAAAGTTAGCCAGATATCAATCCTCGGCAAAATAATGCAAAAGCTGACATAGGATTCAACTGATAAAAAATTAAAGGACAGGAATATAATTAATGGCAGCCAATGCAGTATTATGGAAAATAGGTTTTGTCAAACAAACCTGATTTCATACTTTGAGGAGGTTACAAGTTTGGTTGATAAAGGTAACTGCTCAGATATAACTTAGATAATTTTTTCACTTCAAGGTCTAAGAGACACAGACAAGGTTTTCATCTCAAGGCCAAAAGACCAAAAACATCAAGACATTTGATCACGGCCTTAGATAGGCCAAGAGTACTTTGACTTTGTACCACATTACATTTTGATTAAAAATTAACACTATACCATATTAATAAAGCATGAGATACACTGATTAAGAACTGGCTAACTGACAAACCTAAAAAAGGAGTTGTTGATAGGGAGTCATCATCAGCGAGTTGGGATGTCTAGTGGGGTTCCGCCAGGATCGGTACTAGACCTGATGCTATTTAATACTTTCATCAATGACATGGGAGTAAATATAAAATCACTGCTGATAAAATTTGCAGATGACACAAAAATTGACGGAAAGGTAAATAACGATGAGGATAGGGCAGGCATACAGAGTGATCTGGACTACTTGGTAAGCTGGGCCCATTTAAACAAAATTTTAATGTAGCCAAATGCAAAGATATACTTCTGGGAACAAGGAATGCAGGCCGGCCACACCGACAGAGAGGGGGATTGTATTCTGGAAAGCAGTGACTCTGAAAAGGATTAGGGGTCATGGTGGACAAGAAACTCAACATGAGCTCCCAGTGTGATGCTGTGGCAAAAAGGGCTAATGCAATCCTTGGATGTATACACAAGGGAGTAGGAAGATGAATTTATCTCCGTCTATAGCATCAATGAGAATCATACTGGAATACTGCATAAAGTTCTAATGTCTAAAATTTTTAAAGGATATTGAAAAATTTGAGAGGGTTCAGAAAAGAAGCATAAAAATTATTTGAGTGCTGGAGAAAATGCCTTTAGAGTGAGGGACTTGCAGAGCTCAGTCTGTTGAGCTTATGGAAAAGAAGACTGAGAGGTGGTTTATTAGCAGTGTATAAATACCCTCACAGGGCAAAAATACCAGGTATTAAAGGGTTCTTTACTCTAGTGGAGAAATGCATTAACAGACAACCAACGACTGGTAACTGAAGTCAGACAAATACAAATTAGAAATTGGGCACAAACATTTTAACAGTGAGGGTGATTAACCACTTAAACAAACTAAGAAGGGAAGTGATGGAATCTCCATCTCTTGATGTCATCAAAACCAAGACTGGATGCCTTTTTGAAAGATATGACTTAACCAAATACAAATTACTGGGCTCAATACAGGTATAACAGGGTGAAATTTAATGGCCTGTGATATTCAGGAGGTCAGACTACATGAGCTAATGGTCCCATCTGATGGCCTCAAACTCTATAAATCTATGAAGTGTGAATGACCTCACTCATCTAAATAAGATGTTGACTCTGAAAACTAATGGTGGATATTTCATTCTCAATGTTATTGGCTATTTCACAGCAGAGTATTTAATAGAAACATCAAAATCAGCAAGCTAATGTGCTTATCCATAGATACTGGAGGCAGTGGTATATATCAGGGCAGGAGGGAGGGGGGTAAGTTACTGCTGTGATGGGGAACGAGGAAGTCAAGTTCCTCCCTGTAATGTCAGGTTACTTCCAATAAGGAAGAGGGCAAAAGGAGATGCATTTCTACCCCACTGCCAAAAGGCTCAACTTCTTGGATGCCCAAAAGCTAAGTAGACTCCTGTGCCTTTCCAGGTACTAAAAGTCCCAACTGTCCTGTACCCAGCTGACAAAAGCAATTGCTTCACCACTGACAGCTTGTACAGTGTTTTAAGAATACATAACAGCAAAAATCTGCTTTAAACATTACAAATTTTGGGCAGCGTAAAATAAATCAAGTTTTATGTAAAAAAATAAAGACTGATATACTGATTATTCCCTTCCATATTTAATTCAGTAGGTTTTATTCATTTACTTAAATATGCCTCAGAATTTCCACCCTGCTACAGAATTCAGCCTCTCAGAGCCATAAAACATAGGGCCAGAGAGAACCTAGGTCCACTTTACTACAGAGATCACAGGTGAGTCAGTGGTGAAAGCAAAATATACACTAGCAACTATCATGGTATTTACCACCTACATGTACATGAGTATTATGGAAAACATATGCTTATTCACTATTTACCAGTTCCATGATTGGCATTAAATATACATGCATATGCAAACATTTCTGGAAATTTTACTAGACAGATGTCTGCATCACAATTATTTCCTTGTTGTCAGTCCCAGGAGAGAGGCAAAGAACTGAATGGTTGCTGGAGAATGAACTCCCCCTCTGGCCCTTAGAAACCTTCACATCAGGGTTGAGGTACTGGCAGTGCACATGGGATGATCTGCACTGCCACTGTGTATGCTATACCAGTTTCTCTAGATAAATGAAAATCAGAAAAGAATCTAAATATGATTAATTTGAGAGGGGAAAGGAATTGTGTTTAGACTGTTTAATCCCCAAGGCTGTCAGTACAGTACCTTTCATGAGCAAAAGTTACTCAATTGAAAAAATAAATAAAAGCTAAAGAAATCGTAATAGAAAATATTTTCACTTTCAGAGACTGAAATAAAAAGGTAAGCTACTGAACAACTAAACTGAAGTCTGTCTATAGCATCCAGTGACTTTGGCCCCAATCCTTTTATTAGCTCCATATGGGCACACCCCTACACTCTGAGAACCCCACTGAAGTCAATGGGTTTGTGGGTGGTAGAATTCATTTTAGGCTTGAGGTCTCTGTACATAACAAAAGGATCTAAATTTCACAGTTCCTCTCTGTGCAGTTGACATTCTTTGTGATGCTGTTAAGGGAAAAATGATGTGTCATCATGGTTACATGCTTAAGAACTCTGACATCACAATGAAAGTAAAATGCTGTATGTAAATACAACATTAGCACCTTACCAGGCCTGACTGCATACCTCAAACCAAATCATCTAACTAGCCTGCAGCGGATAGATTAATTATTCCCCTGTAATCTATCCAACAAATAAATACAAGGACTCCATTGTCATAGGTGGATTCAGAGGGTGCAAGTAACCTGTGAATACATTTGTGAATGTTTAACATAATCTGTCAGCTGAAGTATCTATCTCACACATCACTGTGGCCTCTCCAGGAGTAGATAACTGAGAAAGAGAAAATAGAGAACAAAGAAAACATGAGACCTGTTTGCTTCTTTTAGGCTTTGTCTACACTGGAGTATTTAACTTTGTTTGCTTCTTTTAGGCTTTGTCTACACAGTTTTTGGACCAGCGTAACTATTTCAGTCTTTTCGTACAGTATTTATACCAGTACTGTATAACTGTGTCCACACTAGGGGACTATACCACTTTAAGTTAAAGGAGTGCAACTTTTGTGTGCAGACAAGGCCTTAAAATAAACAAAATCCCAGTATGAACTGTGGGAGCCCTAATGTACATCAATCAATCCTTAACTAACAGGGAAGCCACTGAAGCCTTGTCCACACAAGGCTTCATCCCCAAACAGGTGTCAGTACTAGTGGAATTACTAGGAAAATTCCGAAGTGTAGACATAGCCTATGTGGTTTGTTGGAGACCATCACAGGAGATGGTGACAGGGAAGTATTTGGTAGATGGAAAGGTCAGACTGGGTTGAGGAGTTTGGACTCTGGAGAAGAGTCTTGGCAGTTAAAGAAATTGGGTGAGGTTTGTCATAGGGTGTGTTTAAGAACCAGAGGAAGGGTGACTGGTGTGTGAAATCACAGAAGTCAGAAGATTAAATTCTGAGCGACTGGTTGACGTGGGGAGAGAGAAACAGAATGTTTTAAATTCTTTTTTTTTTAAAAAACACCAATTTAACACAAGCTCACGAAAAGCACATAGGAGAAAAGCTCTCTAAAAATTTCAATAACCTTCCCCTTCAGACTGAGAACAAAGAACTCCCACTCCATTTTTCTAGTCCTCCTAGAAGGCATCCAGAAAACAACCACCACCGCCACAGGGGAGATAAAACTCTTGAAACTGCTATTATTTAAAAAAAGCCTGTGGAAAAGGAAAAGCTCCTTTTTTTTTTGGTGATGGGGAGGGTGACCAAGTGTGAAAAATTGGGATAGGGAGTAATAGGAGCCTATATAAGAAAAAGCCACCAACATCGGGACTGTCCCTATAAAATCGGGATATCTGGTCACCCTAGTGATGGGTGGGAGGAGAAGGAATGAAAGAAGATAAAAAGGGCACAGTCAATGTTTGTCCTTTGCAGGGCAACTTTACAAACGACCTAAGGCCCACAACACAACAGCCGTACGTATAGGAGGCAGGTCAACACAGATGACTAGATATTATGGGGCTTCACTAAATCCAGAATGAAAGTCCCAATTTCAACAAAACAGGTCTCAATACCAGGACAGCCATCTAACTGGGATGTATATTCACCCCATCTGTAACAGGCTAACACCTGAATTGGTGTGGCTGTGCTCAGAACTTGATTTGCAGTAGGTACCCCAAAATGTTGGCTATCACCTGATTAGTGTAAATTTTCGTTCCATGTGATTTATTCAGAAATCAGTTTTACTTAGGTTGCTGCACATACAAAATATACGGGCAGAAAAAGCTGAGTCCTATAATGCCACAGCAACACTATTCTTACACACTCTGGGTAGAAAAAGCCCGAGGGTCAAAAAGAGCATTTGCAGCATGTATTTTAAAAATAGCCTTTCACACTGCATTGTTTGCTTGGAGATAGTGTCCATGAAAACCATTATGATGGTGTTGGCTAGTGCCTAACAACGAATGAGTTCTATGAAATGAATCAAAGTCCCCCCAAAAGAGGTGCAAAACAATAGAACAGGCAGTTAAATGAAAATACAACTAAACTTTCCAATGGAATTTACCTGAACTCTGGATTACATCGGATTATACCAGTTAAACCTCTTTGATACAAGTTTTCCGCAGCTAAACTGAGAATTAAAATTCCCTAGAGTAAAACCACTCAGTTCTGGTACAAACTGCACAGTGACCAACTTTGATTTGCTTCTGTCAAGTTCAGAATATTAAGTGCACAGTAGTTTCAAATAGTCAACTTTCCCCTTTAATGACACTGAATTAACAGGAAGAGATGCATTCTGGCCTTATGCTTACTGTTTGCTCAAAATATTTTGCTCTTTTCCTTGTATCTTTTTATTTAGCAATCTATGAAACTGATTCTCCATTGCCTTGCACCTTCCACAGGTATTTACACCAGTGCAAAACAGGTGTAAAACACTACTACATCTTAACGATAGCATTTTACACCCACTTTGCACAAATGTGACTACACAAGTGGAAAATCATAAACCTCTTTTTAATTTACTACATGGTAATAATGTTAGCTATGTAACTGCAGTATAGTAAATTATGTTATTTACAATATATGATAAACTTTCAGCATGAAAAACATACAGAAGTATTGCTCTCATAATGATGGTTTTGGAATGTAATTTAAGACGACCTTATCTGAAATCTTCCACATATTTGGCACTTTGCGTATTCAATTATTTATTATTTGTATTGTGGGACTGCCCAAAGGTCCCAATTAGGAGCTGGGCCCAGGGACGCTGGAACAATTTTTATAGTGGGGTTCCTGAGATCCATTGAACCAAACTTGTATATAATGGAAACCACTTCAAGCCACGGGGTGCAGCAGCACCCCCAGCACCTCTGGTTCCAGAACCTATGGCTGGACCTCAGTGTGCTAGGTGCTGTACAAACACGAAGTAAGACTTGCCAATGCCTTAGAGAGATTTCTTTATATGGTAAGTGCTGTGATCCCACTTAACTCACTTGTATTTTTCTGAGGCAAAAGAAAAGTTGCTCCATTTCCTGTGGAAACGGCGGCTGAAATGGGTGTGAGCTGGGAAACAGCTGAAACTGAATGGTAGTGGGGGAAGTGGTTTCCCCTCTTGCTGAGGGCTCATGCAAGGTCCTTACTGTTACAGTGATTAGAACTCAACAGCACCAGAAAGTTAAGTAAGGCTGGCCTTAGACATAAGCAACAGCCTGTGGCCCTATAGTTTTATGCTAATTTGGCAACTCAAAGGCTAGGCTGATTCCCTCCTGTACATCTTGGCACTGGGACCGATAGCAAAAGTCTGTGTTTGTTATTTTTACTTAGCATTAACCTTTTGTGACCCTGACCCATGTCAGCTGACTGTCTTACTAGTACTCCTGTGTGTCACACACTTATGGTAGGACTTATTGGACGAGAGGAATTATGATGAAACTAGTTCTGCCAACCCCCCACATTAAAAAATCATGACTCAGGCCCCCAAAATCATGAGATTGTCTTAAAATAGCATGAGATTTTAAAAAATAATATATTTTGGAATCTTTTTATTTGCTTTCCAGTGCTGGAGCCTTTAGAGTTCATGTTTTCAAGCTTTTCTCTGCAAGTTTTCTCTGGGAGGGCTAGCAACTGCCTTTAAAAAAAAAAAGCTGAAATTCTCATGTAATTGCATGAATCCAGAAGCTGGAGCTTTAAGAAAATCACCAAGTATCACTAGTCTTGTGATAAAGTCATGCAAGATGCCAATACTAGAAACTCATACTCTGATGTACTTTACCCCAATCCAAAAGTGAGACTGGAAAGGGGAAGGAAGTCACAGAACAAACCTTTGCTGGAAGCTTTGGGGTGCTGAAAATTGTGGGGCACTGGAGTTCAGATAAACCACATCAGGTTAAGACCAAAGCAGACTGTGAAGAACTTCAAAAAGATCTCACAAAACTAAGTGATTGGGCAACAAAATGGCAAATGAAATTTAATGTGGATAAATGTAAAGTAATGCACATTGGAAAAAAATAACCCCAACTATACATACAATATGATGGGGGCTAATTTAGCTACAACTAATCAGGAGAAAGATCTTGGAGTCATCGTGGATAGTTCTCTGAAGAAATCCACGCAGCGTGCAGCGGCAGTCAAAAAAGCAAACGGGATGTTAGGAATCATTTAAAAAGGGATAGAGAATAAGACGGAGAATATCGTATTGCCCTTATATAAATCCATGGTACTCCCAGATCTTGAATACTGCGTACAGATGTGGTCTTCTCAACTCAAAAAAGATATACTGGCATTAGAAAAGGTTCAGAAAAGGGCAACTAAAATGATTAGGGGTTTGGAACGGGTCCCATATGAGGAGAGATTAAAAGAGGCTAGGACTTTTCAGCTTGAAAAAGAGAAGTCTAAGGGGGATACAATAGAGATATATAAAATCATGAGTGGTGTGGAGAAGTGAATAAGGAAAAGTTATGTACTTGTTCCCATAATATAAGAACTAGAGGCCACCAAAAGAAATTAATGGGCAGCAGGTTTAAAACAAATAAAAGGGAGTTCTTCTTCACATAGCCCACAGTCAACCTGCGGAACTCCTTGCCCAAGGAGGTTGTGAAGGCTAGGACTATAACAGGGTTTAAAAGAGAACTGGATAAATTCATGGAGGTTAAGTCCATTAATGACTATTAGCCAGGATGGGTAAGGAATGGTGTCCCTAGCTTCTGTTTGTCAGAGGGTGGAGATGGATGGCAGGAGAGAGATCACTTGATCATTACCTGTTAGGTTCACTCCCTCTGGGCCACCTGGCATTGACCACTGTCGGTAGACAGGATACTGGGCTGGATGGACCTTTGGTCTGACCCAGTATGGCCGTTCTTATGTTAGTTTGTAACTTTGGGATTTCTCCCTCCATAGACCTTCCCCCTCCCAACATGGAATGAGGGATAAACCACCTTCACAGCAGCACTCTTCCTTTTCCCTGCAGAGAGCTCACAAGAAGTCCAGGGATCTGCACCTGGGGATAGGCTATGGGGGGGTGGGCAAGCAGCAGTCTGAGCCAGAACACCTGGTCACTTCTGTGGAAAGGCAAAGCCTGGCATTAAAGAGGAAGAAGCAGAGGAAACTGTAAGGGGAACCTTATTCCCACGGAGGGGTACAATTAACTCACAGGTAAATTGTTATGTCTGACAGTGGAAGAACTTAACATTGCTTCTAAACTAACTTACCATTTCAAAGAAAGCACACAAACTTGTAACCATTTCCAAAGTCAAATCCCTACAAACTACTTCTGCAGAATCTCATTCAATATAGCAAACCCATCTCGTGGGGCTACCTGGTACAAGTGACCAAAGCAGACTCAACAGGATTTGCTATTTAATTTCATCCCAAAATCATACGCTGTTCAGTCCAGTATGAGACAGTTAAATGTATTTTAAGGCTGACTGAAATCACGATGTACTGTATTTGCCTTATAGTATCAAAAAGGAGCCTGACATAACTAAAAATTAACCAACTTCAGAAGTGTCAAGTGTGTGCATTTTTCAGTCCCTCCACTAAAAGCTGTAGGTTTTCATCTTTGCTAAGGATTTGGCCAGTGTGCTGAAACACATGCAGCAACTTGTGCTTCAGAACCAAACCCTGTACGCCTTGATAAGCACATATATTCTGTTATGTTAAAATAAATAATATAGTGATAATAATACTTTGTCCTCCCACAGTGTATTTCATCCAAAGATCGCAATACACTGTGAAGTACTATTTCCATTTCACAGATGAGCAAAAAAAAAGTGACCACAATGTTATTTCATCACACAGAGAGAGAATGTGGTAGAATCAGTTAAGGCTGTAACTGAGAATTTCTGACACCAATTCCTCCTTTAACCACTCAGCACAAGTGACTCACATCTGACCAGGGGAACAAATGTAGAAAATCCAGACTAAACTATGCACAACGTGTTGTTGTCTCTGCACTTCTCTGAATTTGTACAAAGCATGGATGCAATTGCTAGAGCCATGTAAGCAGAACTTCCCAAGTAATTAAACTGTAGGCTTAGGCTCAGATGCAGTGTTTCTTACCATGAAAATTTTATCCAAATGATCCGTGAGAAATAGCCTAGTAGCATGGAAGCAATTGAGCATGGGAGACACTCATGACAATATTCTTGGTTCTGGGCTGGTGAAACTCAAGAGCAAGACAGAATTTGAGAACTCAACTATAGCTATGCGCATGATAACCAACTGCTCTAACAGTGCTTCTGCTAGCCAATTTACAGCAGTGCTAGCTGTCTTAGAGAAAGATCTTATTCTGTGTTCTTGGTCAGGAAGAAGTTGCTGTTATGGCAGTTGCCTAAGAGAGGGAAGAGGGCTTTATCTAGACTAAGATTTAATGAAAAAAGAAAAGGAGTACTTGTGGCACCTTAGAGACTAACAAATTTATTTGAGCATAAGCTTTCGTGAGCTACAGCTCACCTCATCGGAATGCATCCAATGAAGTGAGCTGTAGCTCATGAAAGCTTATGCTCAAATAAATTTGTTAGTCTCTAAGGTGCCACAAGTACTCCTTTTCTTTTTGGGAATACAGACTAACACGGCTGTTACTCTGAAACCTAAGATTTAATGGTGTGCAGTTAGAACATGTTAGCTAACACATTGTAAAAGCTCAGTGTAGACAAGGCACACAGCCTGTAACATTTGCTAAGCTGGTCGCGTGAAAGCTCAGGAGGTGCTTTGGCTTTTACTCAACCAAGTTTAGCACATGTTAAAGAATGCACTGTCTTGTCGACAGTAGACTTTTCAAACATGTTAGCTAGGGCAGTGGTTCTCAACCAGGGGTACATGTACCCCTCAGGGTACACAGATGTCTTCCAGAAGGTACATCAATTCATCTAGATATATATCTAGTTTTACAACAGGCTACATAAAAACCCCTCATGAAGTCCGTACAAACTAAAATTTCATACAGACAATAACTAGTTTATACTCTCTATATGCTATACACCAAAATGTAAGTACACTATTTATATTCCAATTGATTTATTTTATAATCATATGGTAAAAATGAGAAAGTAAGCAATTTTTCAGTAATAGTGTGCTGTGACACTTTTGTATTTTTATGTCTGATTTTGTAAGCAAGTACTTTTTAAGTGAGGTGAAACTTGGGGTACACAAGAGAACTCAGACTCCTGAAAGGGGTACAGTAGTCTGAAATGGTTGAGAGCCATTGAGCTAGGGTGACCAGACAGCAAGTGTGAAAAATCAGGACAGAGGGTGGGGGGTAATAGGTGCCTATATAAGACAAAGCCCTGAATATCTGAACTGTCCCTATAAAATCGGGTCATCTGGTCACCCTAATGTTAGCTAATATGTTTCAACATATCTTAAATCTTAGTCTAGACAAGACCTAAGGGCAAGGAAGAAAAATGGCACCAGAATGAATGTGATTGGACAAAATCGAAGGAAACTGGCTTAGCTCTGGAGTGCTAATCAGGTGTAATGAAGAGAGGTCAGGTGCACATAAACGGCAATTTCCACAGGTAATGAGGGGAAGGTAAAGTAGTCATGAATTTAATGTATTTTTAAAATACATGGATAGGGCATATTTTTCCTCTTGTGAAGATTATAGATCTGCCACATATGGAAATATCCAAGCACTGTTACCTAAATAAATTCTTTCCTTCTGATAGTTATTTACACAGACAGTATACCCACAGAGACCAAAAATCGCAAACAGGGTGTCTAAACATAGGCTCCTAGATAAGAAATCTGATGTTTAGTGATGCTTAGCATCTGCATTGTCAATAAAAAGTTAAGCTCAACACCTCTGAAAAATCAGGCTTGTAATTTGCAAACCCTCGATCTCACCAATGACTCAGTCACGGCAGACCCTTGCATGAAGCCATTCACAGAATCTGACCCTAAAAAATGTGGAATTGGGAGCCCAACTTCAGGCACTCTTTGAAAATCCTAGACGAGACAAGGTGCAGGGAGCTTTTACTTTGACATAGCTAGGTGAGGTCAACCCTATACCTCCAATCAGCAGTTGAGTTCACCTAATTACAGCACAGTAAAAACTACCTGTACCTTGTCTGGATTAAGATTTTACAGCAGGATAGCTAATGGATGAGTTATCTCGCTTTTTTTTTTTGTATTGAAGACAAAGCTGTTAACTTCAGTGGTACCCCACATATCCACAGGGGTCTGCATTAACAGATCCCAATGCAGGATCATGACTATACGATGCATATAATATACATACACGTCTCTAAAATGCTTTAGAACAGTAATTTGGTGCTGTATTTTAACTAAAAAGTTTGCATAGATGCTTATGCTGATTTTAAAATAGGATATATAACAACTCCTATAAAATGAGTGTGAAGTCTATGGACCATCATGTGGGCCAAATTCACAGCTCAGATCCACAGGAACTATGTTGATTTACACCAGCTGAGAATCTGGCCTTGAGTCTTTAACTGACATGCTAAGCCCTAGAAGTGTTGAGGTTATTTAGCACTTGCTCTGTTTTTAGGAGAAAAATACTTTGTAATTAGTTTCAGTCTCATTTTTACTTCTTTCAGAGAGCTCAAAACACTTGAGAACCATAAAAGTTCAAATCAAAATTACACAAAAAAATTATTATACACACCACAAAACTAGCTTTTCTACTGAGCAATTCCTCCTCTCTTCACCTCAGTCTCAAAAAGACATTAACTTAATATGAACAGTTTAAATTATTACTCCAAATTAAATTACTATTATCATTATTATTACTATGTATGCTATTTCTCAGTACATATAGACAAATTGTAGAGAGATTTATATAATTTTTTAGAAGAACTGTATTGCTTTCAGTGAAAGGGCTCCTCTCCTGTAGGAGTATAACCATCACATGTTACAGTCAAAGGATCAACAACCTGTGAACAACAGTTCACAATCACAACAGCAACACCTACCACAGATTTGGGTTTGCTGATTGCCACCAGACTGGCCAGAAAATCTTCATCATATAGCTGGCTAAAAATATGGGAATTGTAGGCCACCACTATGGAGATTTCTTCCATCATTTTGTCAGCAAGCTCCCAGCTGTTAGCAGCAGCAGGTTCACCATCCAACAATGAACCTTATCTGAGTTCTTTGTGGGTGATGGTCGCCCACACCCACCTGAAGAAGCTAGAGTGGGTGGAGTGTCACAAGAAAAACCCCAACCAACCAAAGCAGCTCCTGTATGTAGTTTGTCTCTTGAGGTGGGAAGGGGGGGTCTCTTATCTTTACAGGAAATGTGTTTTATAAATGCCTGCTCAAATTCTCAGAGAAAGTAGAAAAGTAATTTACTGAAGTTTTCACAAATCCTAGGAAACTATTTATTTCCCTCTGTTCATCCCAAAGTTCTTTGTAATGATTCACTCTTTAAATCCAATATTTATCCACAGGCAGATGATTCTTCTTGTTGGGGGAGTTTGGTTTTCTACTGAATTCTTGCTTTATGCTTATTCTGCAGATTCAAAGAAAAGGAGTGTATAAATGACCTCTCGTATGCCCTCCATGGAATTTTTCACAAGTTTATAAAGCTATCCTCAGAAATACTTGAAAAAGTAGTCACTTTCTTCTGCACAGTTTTAGGTTGTCATTTGTGTCACTTAGGGTTTTTTGGAAAACCTGTACGAAAATTAAAGCACAAGTAGGGCTCAACAGCAACATATCAAATTACAAGCAAGAGTCCCAGCTATGGTAGAGATTTAACAGATGTTAGTTTCCTTTTGTAACCCAGAGAGTAAAACAGTCACCTCAAAAAGGGAAGAATATGATGAAAAAATCAATAATCTTTTATCTAAACTATCTATACTCTAAAAAGGAAATATTTCAGGCAAAAGAAAACCAATAGAAATCCACATTATTTTTCCCAGGCTTGATTGTCCTTAGCATGAAATATTCAGGACTTCTGTAACTTTTAATTACAAAAGTGATAGGGTCTCAAGCAGACAGTGTACAGTAGCCCTGTTGGTTGCTTCCTGGAGAATCAGTCTTGTCAAATCGTTTGTTTAAACATCCATATGACAAAGAAAAACTGCCAAAACAGAAAAAATAATTTGGAAAATGATAAAAGAAATTGAAAGTTATCAAATTATAAATGAAAATATAGTTCTACAGAAAAGTATGAATTGATTTAAAGAAATAAACAAAACATACCCTCTGAGAAAAACGCCCTTACGCACAGTTTTACTAGGAAAAGTAATCATTGCCAAATGAACACAGAGTAAAATTATATTGTCTGTGCTTCTATTTAGCCCCATTTATTACATTTTTTACCCCCTCTGGTAGCACTTTGTTCCAGCGACGAAAACTCCAACCTGTGCAAGAAATATAAATGGATTCAGCTGGGTGTTTTTCTCAAATCAGAGTGAATGCTGGACACTGCAAACCTTACAGAGATTTCCAGTCCAAATTGCCAGTCGCATATTGTCACACGCTTGCTTTCCAGAATAAACAGGATAAGATCAACGTTGCTCTTCTCTTTTTCCTGTTTTTCCTGAAGTATCTTTCAAAGATTACATGCGTATTTAAATAGCACCACGTGTTATTTGCATTTGAATAGGAAACTTGAGCAACAGCTGTAGTGTTCAGGATTAAAAACCAACATCTCTTTTGCTTAAATAGAGGAGGAAAAAAATTACACGTTATTGGTAGGAAACAGAAGAGTGTTCTAATAGGCTTATGGCAAACAAAAATGAGGCACTTGAGGTGAAATCCTTGAGATTAAGACAGTTTCTGATCAT
This sequence comes from Natator depressus, assembly GCF_965152275.1. Classification (NCBI taxonomy): domain Eukaryota; kingdom Metazoa; phylum Chordata; order Testudines; family Cheloniidae; genus Natator; species Natator depressus. The sequence goes on along the minus strand of NC_134241.1, from coordinate 48,847,829 downwards.
CTTTAACCCTTGCAGGAGAAAGAAAAATATTTTCACTTGAAATTTATCTGCAATGCAGCTTTTGTGTTATATATTTCTCCTTTGCTTAAATGAGGTTGTCTTACAATATTTCTTTTACTTGTTTTCCTCAGGAGAGGTAATTCAGATTCAAAAATTAGAGTGATATCCAGTAAACAATTTGTTTATCAAGGAGTCCAGCAGATAGATCATACCTTGTATTCTAAAATCTTCTTATATTTTCAGAAGAGCTGTAACTTGTACTGGGAACTTCTTCACATATGTTCTCTTCTGCTTCATGGCTTCAGATTTTTCTTATAGCAACACTTGCTGGCATTGAAAGCAGTTCTTCCTGCATTCACATTTCTCTCAGTCATGGTGACTCAGTGTGTGCGGACAGTATCTGTATATGAGGTGTGCTAACAAAGACACCTGTTGTAGGAGGTGAAGAAAGAAACTTCCCATAATTCCACACTCCTTGCTGGCAGCTGTACAGAGGCTGCAAACAGGGACTGAAATTACATTTGAACAGTCATGTATGTACCAAGGGAGCGAGCACACAGAACAACAACAAGCATTCCTGCGATAGTGAGAGCACAACTTAATTCTACAACAAGGGTAGAATTAAGGGGTAGAGAATGCAGATATGCAAAATAATACCCAGCTCAGATCATTAAATCCTTCTAGTCACCTTTTTGCTGGTCAGAGATTATGGGGCAGATTTTACTCTCATTTTACAGCAGAACAGTTCACTGACTTAAAAGGGTATTTTTTCAATCATGTGAGCTCAGCTGAGTTAGCCTGATGTGACTGAAAAGTCCTGTTAGAATGCAGGCAAGTTGTGTTGACTGACTGGGTTGTAGCCCAGGAAGAGCCTAAGCTGCAACATGGCCAGCACCTGCATCTTAACAGCGCTTTTCAGTCGTGTTAAGATAACCCGATTGAGCTAACACAATTAAAAACACAACCTATCTGCCTATCAAGACGTGGCCCAGAGTATCATTTCACTGAAACTGGGAAGAGGGGATATGCCTTTTCTACAGAAACAGCTCACAATCTCTTCAAGTCTGCCCACATGTTTTCTGAACTTGAATACTGAGCCCCTCAGCAACAAAGATTTTTAAGCACTCCTTTGATGAATAACATATCAGACACATGATGTAAAATCTATGTGCAGACTAGAGCTGCCTCACGTTACTCCTCATCCTTTGTAACAAATGCTGCTGCTTTGCATAACACCACACAGGTACTGCAGCAGCAGTCATCAAGGAAGTGGTAAAGCAGTTTTCCTGTGTCATTTGTATTTCAACCAGGTGGTCATGGGGAGGCAGGAGGGCAATCTTAGCCAGCCAACAGATGGTTAGGACAGCAGCACAAGATTACACTAGCTAATATAACTGACCTGAATCACATATGCTGGGATTTTACACATTTGGATGAAAAGAAAATACGAATGGAATATTACTGAATTTTGCATAACATTTACCTTTATGCAGCAAAATTCTGCTTACTCACCGGATAAGATTCCCTCCCACCCTACCTCCAGCAATGTCTTATTCCATATGACAAGGGACCTTTCGCCTGAATGACTGAAAAGAGTGGGTGAGGTAACTTCTGTTGTTGGAACAGACGTGAAAGAGAGTGCAGCTAGAAAGCTTGTCTATTTCACCACCCACCTTGCCTCTCTAATATCCTAGGACCAACATGGCTCGACCCTCACTGAAAAGAGTTATATATATGCTGAGTAAGGGCCCTCTCCAGATTCTTGCTAAGCATTCACTGCCGCCACTCCTTTTATGAAGCAGAGTTTGGAGTTTCCTTCAGTTACTCCAAGTTGGATTCATTAACATAACAGACTTCAGACAATTACATTCAAACCTGTTTGTATAGCACTTGAGGTGCTACCTGGCAGCGTTTAAGAGATTTTTGCATAGTTTTTCAACCAATACAGGATGAACAATGGTACTATCATACCCCTTTTATAACTTCCCCACCATGTAATGAGGGGTAAGATCTGTTTCAAATGCAGCCATTAAAGTGGAAAACAGCTGATTAGAACAGAAAGCTTGTTTATCCCACATTAAAGGTCTACCCTCCTCCTTACCCCAAGAGGATTACTGGCAATTAAGAAGCCAGAGGAGTGGACCAAAAAAAAAAAAAAAAAAGAAAATTCTAGCTCTTAATTTGCATAGGGAGTAATATTACTCTCCCACAGAGCTAAATATCACAGAAAAACCCCTCAGGACTGTAAAATGGCTGATCAAACCTGGGCAATCCCAGAAAACACTGCTGCACTCCAGAAAGAGTTTAATCCCACCCTCTTCATTAGGCTGATTCCTACGGTAAATCACACTTTTGTAGCCTGGGGAATGTCAGACCAGCCTTGATTTAGGTGTTACCTACCTCAAGATAAGCAATAATGAATACAGTCCTACGTAGATATACCTTTGAGAAGGAATATTAACCATTAAATAAGTAACTGGCTGGAAACAATCATAGTAAAAAGAAAAGGAGTACTTGTGGCACCTTAGAGACTAACCAATTTATTTGAGCATAAGCTTTCGTGAGCTACAGCTCACTTCATTGGATGCATACTGTGGAAAGTGTAATCTTCTACACTTTCCACAGTGTGCATCCGACGAAGTGAGCTGTAGCTCACGAAAGCTTATGCTCAAATAAATTGGTTAGTCTCTAAAGTGCCACAAGTACTCCTTTTCTTTTTGGGAATACAGACTAACACGGCTGCTACTCTGAAACCAATCATAGTAAAGGCTCATATTCTAATTATGAACTAGTTCAAATTTTAAGAGAAACGTAATTAATTAGGAACCCCTGTGGATTTTCTGACAGGTTTCAGAGTAGCAGCCGTGTTAGTCTGTATTCCCAAAAAGAAAAGGAGTACTTGTGGCACCTTAGAGATTTACAAATTTATTTGAGCATAAGCATTCGTGAGCTACAGCTCACTTCATCGGATGCTCATGAAAGCTTATGCTCAAATAAATTTGTTAGTCTCTAAGGTGCCACAAGTACTCCTTTTCTTTTTGTGGATTTTCTGTTTTTACACAAACATTAAGTATAAAGTGATATTAATGGAGAGTGTCATGTAACTTCATAGCAGTGGTGTATGCTGAACCAGCTGCCTATTGCTGGGCAAAAGCTTTTCATGGTTTTACTTTTAAGTGTCAGATAACATGGCCTACATTTTAAAAAATGTGTGTGTGCACACCTGGGTTGTGCCTGCAAAAATCCCGCCCACATGTGTACAAATCAGGGTTGTACATGCAGTAAGATATGTATGCATGCAAATCCTTGACTTTTGCAAGTGTATTGCCTTCCTTGTAACTTGGGTGCAGGCAAAATTGTGCACTCAATCTTACAGACTTAAGCCAGCAAACCAATATACTTTAGAGAGTTACTGTTATTCTTCTGGTGGTAGCAGAGGTTAGCAGGACTGGAATTGCTGAGGTACAGCCTTTTCCAGCAAGCCGGTGACTCTGGAATTCTCTCCCCCTCAATATAAATCTGTAGCAAGTTTTAGAGAAAAGGTCAAAACTTTTGCTTCTTTTTTATTTTATGGCTGTGCTCTGGCTGTGTTTGAATTATTTACTGCATGCGTGGGTGAAGGAAGGGGAGATGAGATTTGTTTCCCTTACTTTGTTCTACTCCTATTTTAAAGTTTAAAAAAAAAAAAAAAGCTTTAAAATTGTTCAGGCCTTCTCTATAGATTATAAGGAAGCAAATTTGCAAAACCTGAACTCCTCCTTTCCTTCCTCCATCCTTTGCAAATCATCTGTATGCCACACAGAAAGCTAACACTGACCCAGGTTCCCATTGTAGTTATTGATGAGTAAAGATCTGTCTGAGACCCACCTCCCAGATGCTCTTTCCTTGGCTGTGCACAACAGCAGACCTATGACCTCCCTCGGCATACACACCCCAAATGCAAAAGGGAAGGAGAGCAGGCCAGCTGTGGCTGCCCCAAGACACTGGTGATAAAGTGATTTGGAAGGCCACTCCTTTCTAAACAGGGTGTAAAAAGGTTCATCTCAACTTTATGTGGAATTTCAGGTTTTGCGTTTAGCTGAAGCTTCAAGTAAACCTGCAGGACGTGAACCTGGCAAAACCAAATCTACCCCATTTGGTTTTTAAAACCTGTGTGGACTTTAAACAGGTGATAACGCTTTGTAGCTGTGATTCTAACCCAGTGGTTCTCAACCTCTCTGAACTGTACTCCTTTCAGGAATCTGATTTGTCTTGCCTACTTCAAGTTTCACCTCACTTAAAAACTACTTGCTTACAAAACTGAGACATAAAAATACAAAAGTGTCACAGCACACTATTACTGACAAATTGCTGACTTTCTCATTTTTACCGTATAATTATAAAATAAATTGATTGGAATATAAATATTGTACTTACATTTCAGTGTAATATGAGAGTCTGTTTTTCACTTGTGAGCCTTGTCTGAAGCCGGAGCCCCAGGTGGCAGGGCTGAAGCAGGTAACTTAGCTTCGCCAGGTCCCCTGTGGCATGGAACCCCTGGCAGCTGCCTTGCTTGCCACCCCCTAATGCTGGCCCTGCACTTGTGACCCCCCTAAACCTGTCCCGTGACCCCTCTGGGGGCTGCAACCCCCAGGTTGAGAAACACTGATCTAGATGAGTTGAGTACTCCCTGGAAGACCTCTTAGTACCCGCAGGGGTACATGTACCCCTGGTTGAGAACCACTGTTCTAAACTACATATTGACACCCAGCAACATTCAGCTCCATCCAGCCTTTTAAATTATGGCTCTCTCATTTCTTACTGAATTAAATCCAGATTTTAAAATTTAAATATTTTACATTTCTTTCCTATATTCCTTATTTCATTTTCTTTCTAAAGCTGTGTCTACACTACCACCCATAGGCACCAACTCCATGGCTGCTCTGGGGCTGCAGCACCCATGGGAAAAAGATGGTGGGTGCTGAGCACCCACCGGAAGCCCCCCATCAGAACCTCCTCCTTCCCCCAGCACCTCCCACCCACCTGCGGCCCCACGGATCAGCGCCTCCCCCTCCGTCCCAGCGCCTCCTGCCTGCCACAGATCAGCTGTTTCACGGCATCAGGAAGCATGGGAGAGAGGGGGGAGGAGCGAGGGTGCAGCGCACTCAGGGGAGAGACGGAACTGGGCGGGAAGAGGCAGGGTGGGGGCAGGAAGAGGCGGGGAAGAGGTAGGAAGAGCAGGGTGGGGTGGGGCATTGGGGGAAGGGGTGGAGTGGGGGCGAGGCCTGGGGGAAGCACCCCCCAGCAGATTAGAAACTCGGTGCCTATACTATCACTTGTGTTGGTATAATTTATGTCGCTCAGGGGTAAAAAAAACCACCCCCGGGCGACATAAGTTACACCGACATAAGCACCAGTGAGGACAGCGCTAGGTCGGTGGGAGAGCTCGCTGGGGATGGTTTAATTATGTCGATGGGAAAGCTCTCTTGCGTCATTATAGAGCTGCTACACAAGAGATCTTACAGCGGTGCAGCTGCATCAGTACAGCTATTCTGCTGTAAGGTCTCTAGTGTAGACATGGCCTAAGGCACTAGCAGTTATTTCCTTACTTTCCTCTCCCCGCTTCAGCTTTCTCAAGGACTCAATGGTGAATTACTCACTTCATGTCCTTCTGTCTCTAGAAAATGTATATAGAGATTTTTTTTTTAAAAAAATCATCGTTTATGCAAACCATTGTCCTGAACACTGTGTTTGTGTATAGAAGTCCTTTCCCCCACCCTCCACCTACGTTTTGGGTGGGATTTTCAAAGGAGCCTAAGACCTGGTCTACACTACAGGGTTAGGTCGAATTTAGCCGTGTTAGGTAGATTTTAAAATGAATGCGTCCACACAACTAACCCCGTTCCGTCGACTGAAAGGACTCTTAAAATCAACTTCTGTACTCCTCCCTGGCGAGGGGAGTAGCACTAAACTCAACCTTGCTGGGTTGAATTTGAGGTAGTGCGGACGCAAATCGACGGTATTGGCCTCTGGGAGCTATCCCACAGTGCTCCATTGTGACCGCTCTGGACAGCACTTTGAACTCCAATGCACTAGCCAGGTAGACAGGAAAAACCCCGGGAACTTTTGAATTTCATTTCCTGTTTGGTCAGCGTGGCAAACTCAGCAGCACATGTGACCATGCAGTCCCTCCAGAATCGCAAACGAGCTCCTGCATGGACCGAAAGGGAGACACTGGATCTGATTGCTGTATGGGGAGAAGCATCTGTGCAGGCAGAACTCCGATCAAAAAGAAGAAATACAAGTATATTTGCCAAAATCTCACAGGGCATGTTGGAGAGAGGCTACAACAGGGACATATGGCAGTGCCGCGTGAAAGTTAAGGAGCTGAGGCAAGCCTACCAAAAGACAAAGGAGGCAAACGGTCGTTCCGGGTCAGAACCCCATACATGCCGCTTCTATGATCAGCTGCATGGCATGCTAGGAGGGGACCCTACCACTACCCCACCACTGTCCGTGGACACCTGCAAGGGGGGAGTCCCACGCAACATGGAGGAGAATTTTTTGGATGAGGAAGAGGAGGAGGAGGAGAATGCGCAGCAGGCAAGCGGTGAATCCTTTCTCCCCGGCAGCCAGGACCTTTTCATCACCCTGGAGCCAATACCCTCTGAAGGCAGGATCCCTGACCCTGAAGCTGGAGATGGCACCTCTGGTAAGTGCGCATTTGTAACTACAGTACAGGGTTTAAAAGCAAGAGTGTTTAATGTTTGATTTGCCCTGAAGAATTGGGATTCATTCGCGGCCAGTACAGCTACTGGAAAAGTCTGTTCACATGTCTGGGGATGGAGCAGGAATCCTCCAGGGACATCTCCATGAAGCTCTCCTGGAGGTACTCTGAAAGTATTCTGGAATCATTGCAGCACAAAGCATGGCAACGAATGGTCTTGGGTTTTGGTCACATTCAAGCAACATTCGGTCTATATCCTTCTGTGTTAGCCTCAGGAGAGTGAAATCATTCATGGTTACCTGGTTGAAACAGGGGAATTTTTGTAAGGGAACAGTAAAAGGACCCCGTTCATGCTGGGCTGTTTGAGCTTCACTAAAAGGGATCATCCCGGAGAATAGCCACGCGGTGGGGTGGGGGGAAGGGTGTGCTGCACATCCACCCCAAAACTGCAGCCCCCCCTTTTAAATGTGAAACCCAACCCATTGCTTGCTATGAGAAAGGATGGTGCTGCAGTTTGAAACCATTCCCACATGTTATGCGTAACAAGCCAACCCCGTGTACTCTTTGCCTTACCATGGCTGCGTGGAAACCGAATTCTGTTGCCCAGCCGTGTGTGATGTGTCACCATACCGGCAGGCGCTCAATATAAAAGGCAAAATGTGACCTTGTACCTAAAGCACGTGTGCTGTCTGCTGTGAATTGCTTGATTCACTGTGAAACATAAACATATATCTGTGTTGTTACCTTTGTCCTTGAATTACGACTGTCGTCATATACTGTATTTGAATAGCAAATGAGAACAGATATTAACATTAAACAACACATTATAAAGTGAGATTTGCAAATATGAAGAAACTTGAAGTTAGCAGGGCACCGTGGGCCAGGAGTCCTTCGTTCTAATCCAAAGTTTGCACCTGACTTGCTGTGTGGCCTTCTGCTAGTTGGACTACTCTGATTCTGTTTTCTCATCCACAAAATGGAGGTTAGATTACCTGCCTATTTCATTGTGAAAATTAGTTAATATTTGCATTGAAAATACAAAATGCTAAGTATAATTATTTGGCGATTGCCTGTCAGGTTCTCTCCAAATTACTGTCAAAACAACTTATTAACTGGCAGACTGCCACACTGTGCAGGGTGAATAGGACACAGAAGAAGAATACAATGAAATATTTATTTGGATGCCTCATATCACAACCGGTGGTGTGCCTCCTAGCATAAATGGTTTTAATTTTAATTTGATCATCTAGGGCATGTCCACAAAGCAGCTGGAAGGTGCAATTCACAGCGCGGTTAGATGTCCACATGCTAACTGTGCTTGAGCTAGCACCTAAAACAGTGCAGCCGCAGTGGCATGGGCACAGTCCCGCCTGACCCACTGCATACATACTCGGGTGGCTAGCAGGAGCTGCCGCCCATACCACTGGGGCCGCACTGCCACGTTTAGGGGCTATGTCGAGCGGAGCTAGCACGCACATATCCACACACCCTGGGAATTACACCTCTGAGGTCCTGTGCAGCGTACTCTTATGGTCAGATCATACCGTGCACAAGGGAAGGAGAGGGAGCAAAAGGGGAGACCTGGGGGACCAGGTGCACTCACTTTCACTCTTTCACTCGCAGGGCTTGTTTTAACTGCAAGTTTGGTAGTGTAGACCTGACCTCTTACGTTGGCAAAAAACACCCCCCGAGTGACATAAGTTTTGCCACATAAGCGGTAGTGTGCACAGCGCTATGTTGCTCATTGAGGTGGTTTTATGTCATCGATGGGAGAGCTCTCTCCTGTTAGCATAAAGCGGCTACACAAGCGATCTGCATCGGCACAGCTGTACCGCTGTAAGATTGCTAGTGTAGACATAGCCTTAGATTGAGTTAGCACACTCCAGTTCTGCACTTGAGCTAGCCTAGCTTGAGTGAGAGTGACCACACTGCAAAACAACAAGTTACACCAAGTGACTGCATTAGCTGTTGCTGAGTTGGTGTAACCTGAGCTGTGCATCCCCACTGCATTACTAGCCCCAGCATAGGTAGCACTTGAGCTTCAACCCACACCACTGACAGGCTAGCTAGCTTGAGCTTAAAGGCCACTAAACTCAAGCTAGAGATTTTTGTGTGCGGATGGGAGTTGGGTTAAGGGCAAAATTCAAGTTCTAACTTGAGCGAACTGTGTTGTGAGACATACCCACATAGTGAAAGAGTTCTGCAATGCTTGCAAAGTTGCTGTCATTACATTACTCCCTCCACTCCAGCCAAAAGAGCTGACCAGTACAGAGGAGAGGTGACAGCACCCTCAGCAATGGGGATGCAGTGGCTGTGATGTCCCTGGAAATGTGAGAAGCACTGTGCAAACTCCATACAGAGCTGTGTCCATATATTCCACAATCGAGCCCTTAGTTTGATTAAAATGATGTGAAGGCTAGAAAGTGAATGCTGAGAAACTTTCAAGGGGAAATTTTTATATTAAACTTACCTCCAAAAAAATTCACAAGATTTTTGAGAGGGTTTTTTTTGTTTGTTTAATTTTCAGTGACTATTTTATTCTAGTTTTAAACATTTTGCCTCGGAAACTATTTAGACTCTGTCATGTTGCATAAGATATTAAATTATATACACAATGACCAGCAACACCACACTTTAATCTAAGAGTCAAGTTATCCTTTGCCACTAAGTCTCTGTTCATCATTGCACTCTATAGTGAAAGGAATATAGTTCACATTTGGAAGAAAAAAATATTTCAGAAGCAAGGACAATTTCTCCTCAAAGGTTTATTTTATCTGAGGTTCAGTATGCAAGTTGTTTCAGTCCTTAATTGTGTTGATCCAGTTTCCTAATGTGGAAACTATATCAACTACCTGATGGTTCAAAAAATGTAATACAATTAGAAAAGCTATGATTTTTTTCAAGATACATTTTTCTTGATTTGATAGAACAGGCTTATCTTTGGACTTGGAGTTTTATGTGAGCGGGAAGGGAGCATCTTACACAGTTGAGTGAAGCAATTCTTTCCATGATAATGAAATATTTCTTTACTCAGACTCGATCAAAGAGACTCCAGGCATTTTCAAACATTTGTATGTCCTGTTGGCATCTCCTCAGCTTTTCTCCTCTGGCTCCATTTTGCCTTTTATTCAAGTAAGATACGATCTGGACCATGACACCAGTATCACCACTGCTATTAAGTCTATGTAGCTAATGGAAACGTGCCACTCTGTAAAGAAAGACAAAGGAATATACCCAGCCCAGTGCAGGCACCCACAGGAGAAGAGATGGGAGTGTAGGGAGTCTCTTCTCCTTGTGTCCATCTGCAAAGACTGGACAAAATCTACCACTTGGACTATTCAAGGCTAGTGCTTTTGCCATGTGATCGAGCTGGCCGGTAGCAGAAAAAAGAGGACACTGCACTTCCATCAATGGTGATGTAGTGGCTGTGCTCCCTCTTGCTCCCTGGAGGCTCAAAGACTCCTAGAGATCCTGCTGGTGTGGTGTCTCCCTACATCACCACAAACAGGGCTATGTCTTTGCCCTGGTCTACACTACGAGTTTAGGTCGAATTTAGCAGCGTTAGATCAATTTAACCCTGCACCCGTCCACACGATGAAGTCATTTTTTTCAACTTAAAGGGCTCTTAAAATCGATTTCTGTACTCCTCCCTGATGAGGGGATTAGTGCCCTTGCGGGTCGAATTTGGGGTAGCGTGATCGCAATTCGACAGTATTGGCCTCCGGGAGCAATCCCAGAGTGTTCCATTGTGACCGCTCTGGACAACACTCTCAACTCAGATGCACTGGTCAGGTAGACAGGAAAAGGCCCACGAACTTTTGAATCTCATTTCCTCTTTGGCCAGCATGGCAAGCTGCAGGTGAGTGCAGATCTTATCAGCAGAGGTGACCATGATGGAGTCCCAGAATCGCAAAAGAGCTCCAGCATGGACCAAACGGGAGGTACAGGATCTGATCACTGTATGGGGAGATGAATCCATGCTATCAGAACTCCGTTCCAAAAGACGAAATGCCCAAACATCTGAAAAAATCTCCAAGGGCATGAAGGACAGAGGCTATAACAGGGACCCGCAGCAGTGCCGCATAAAACTTAAGGAGCTCAAGCAAGCACCCTTGATAGCAGCAGCTCAGTGATTGCATTGGCTACTTGGATCACAACAGCCCCCACAGTACATCTGCCCACTCCAAATTGATTCCCGACTGACCAGTAGCTGTCTGGCATTGCAAGCTTCCAGAGGGCTGTCACCACTCACTTGTGAACTGTGAGGTCTGCTCTCATCTTGGTATTCTTGCGCTTCAGGGCAGGGGAAAGCAAGTCACAAAGTTCCATGAAAGTGCCCTTATGCATGCAAAAGTTTCACAGCCACTGGGAATCGCCCCAGACCTGCAGCACTATGCGGTCCCACCAGAGTGTGTTTGTTTCCCGGGCCCAGAATCGGCGTTCCACGGCATGAACCTGCCCCATTACCACCATGATGTCCAAATTGCCGGGGCCCATACTTTGAGAGAAGTCTGTGTCCATGTCCTCATCACTCTCATCACCGCATTGTCCTCGCCTGCTTTTGTAGGTTCTGGTTCTGCATATACTGCTGGATAACGCGCGTGGTGTTTACAATGCTCACAACTGCCGCGGTGATCTGAGTGGGCTCCATGCTTGCCGTGCTTTGGTGTCTGCACGAGAGCAGAGTGGCAGTGGAAGCGGCAGGTGGATGACGATGCTGACAGCAATATGGTGCCCGCACAGATAAAGGCGTGAAACTATTGTTGGCCGTTGCTTTCACAGAGGGAGGGAGGAGGGAGCAAGGGGTAGGCTGGCAGCAGATGGTGCAGTACGACTGTAGCCGTCATCTTTTCCAGGCAGACTGAATCTCCATGAGACGAAACTTAAGAAGAGAATGACCTGGAGTCACTCCCATTTATGTCCAGGAGCCCCTGACCGACCTCACCGAGGTCGGCCAAGAGCACCCAGGAGACGACGACGACAACAGCTACCAGTCATACTGCACCGTCTGCTGCCACAAGGCAATGAGCTGCTGCTGTGTAGCAATGCAGTACTGCGTCTGCCAGCACCCAGGACACGCACGGTGATGTGAGCTGAGCGGGCTCCATGCTTGCCGTGGTATGGCGTCTGCACGGGTAACCCAGGAACAAAGGCGCGAAACGATTGTCTGCCGTTGCTTTCACGGAGGGGTGGGGGCTGACGACATGTACCCAGAACCACCCGCGACAATGCTTTTGCCCCATCAGGCACTGGGATCTCAACCCAGAATTCCAATGGGCGGCGGAGACTGTGGGAACTGTGGGATAGATACCCACAGTGCAATGCTCAGGAAGTCGACGCTAGCCTCGGTACTGTGGACGCACTCCGCCGACTTAATGGTGTTAATGGTCTTAAGTGGGGACACATACAATCGACAGTATAAAATCGATTTCTAAAAAATCGACTTCTATAAATTCGACCTAATTTCATCATGTAGACATACCCTTAAAGGCACAATAGAGCTACAATATTTAATCCTACTCCGCATTTTCAGCATGCTTTCTACAAGCAGGAAAACTCTTCAGGCCTAATTCTTCGTGCACAGATTACAATGGGATTGTGAGATATAATGGAGGATTGATTCATATAGATACCCTCCCTTGATTTTTCAAGGGACACCATCAACCTAAGCATCATACCTCTGCCTGTTACAAGTAATGCCTAGGATTATTGTAACTACATAGTAACACCTAGGTTACTCTAGCAGATGAGAGAAATAAATAAAAACATTTTTATACATATGTGGAGTTGGTTTACTTTCTGAATTTGACAGCACTTTGTGTATGGTCAGTGTCACTATTTTCCCATCGCTTATTTGGTCTTTCACAAAACTTTAGAAAAAAATTTTAAAAGAAGAAAATTTGGTTTGTAAAACCATAAAAATGTACAGGAGACTCTGAGGCAGGTGTGTACCTGACATGACTTTTAGCACATTTGCTTTAAAATTAGCCACATTTCAAGTTGACAGTGTTCCCTTTAACCCTGATTCGCTCTTTTGCTCCTACCAGTCAGCTTCTAGGCTGGGTAGGAACTGTAAGAATGTGGCAGCTCCCGTCTAACATCAATTTGTATGCAGAAGGTTCAGGTTTTATTAGATTCCAAGTCTGTGTTCACCACTCAAATTAAAGAGGGAAAAATCAGTCTTTGTCTTCTATTGTTTACAAAAGGCTCTATTTGGGATCTCAAGAAAAAGCTCTGAGAATTCTGGCTCTACTCTATAACAGCACTGCTTTAAAGTAACACATGAAGTTGATCAGAAAATGGGTGCTTTCAAGCAAATGTTAAAATTAATATGAAAAAAGAGACATTATTTTGCTTTCTCCCATGTGATTGACCATATATAATGTAAATCTAGAGCTGTGGATACCTATGAGATTCTTAGAACAATTTTTTTGGTAGCGTCAGAGTGTGGCCACCAACCCTTGCTGGTGGCCGCTCTGACAATTTGTCCAAACCCAAGCCCCACCGCCCCGGGCTAAAGTCCAGAGCCAGAGCCCAGGTCCCAAAACCCGCTGACCACACACACTAGCCCCGTATGTCTGCAGAGGTGCTGCCCGGAGCCCCCAGGAGGCTGCCTGGTGCAGACTGCTTATCCTCTGCTGGTGGTGCCAGCAAACACCAATGCAGCCAGGAGCAACAGCTAGGCACTGCAGGGAGGGGCTGCTGCTTTGTGCCCCTCCTCATCTCCACCCAGGAGGCTATTGTGGCCGAAGAAAAATCCCCTGGTGGCCACATGCGGCCACAGTGACTGCATTTGAGAAACACTGGCCTATAACATTTAGAAGGGTTACGAATGTCTGTCTTCTCAAGAATTGTTCCTGCGATGTTTGTGAAAGAATGACTCAATTTCTAATTATGCTGTGAAACAAGTGAGGGATTTGATCCACACTGCAAAACATGCCATGGCTACTTTAGGGGAATGCTACACGACATTTCTTCTATTGAAGTAACTGTCCTGGAGTGAAGTGTCGTGCTGCAGCTCTTTGTAATAGTATGGAGGACTACAAATAGACTTGGCAACTCTACTGGCATTTGAGGGAGCCCCCTAAGGATGGGTGATTAATTCAGCAGATACATTAACTGGACTTTCCGCGGTGTTTGAGTATGAAAGTAGACTTTCACATTGGCAATTCTTTTGATGCAGCTTGTTCTATTTCATACATTGCATAATATTGTGATTATTGCTATGGCTGAATTCTCTACTGATCTGGTCATGAAAGAAAAAATACCTGTTTTTCTAACATGGGCACGCTCCTTCCTTGTCCTCAGATGCCCCAGGAACCCCTCAGACTCAGTCTGTTGCGTGGCAACTTCGTGTGATTTATTTATTTTCCCATCACCAATACTAATACAATCCCATGCAGAGATATTATATATAAAGCTTCTCTACCTTTAGCCCTTTCCTACAGGACCAGAGGTCTCCCTTTTTTGAGATCTCTGCACACGCTTCGCTCAACTAGCCCTGGTTACTTCTTCTCTCCCCCTGGTACTTCCTTCCTGTCTTTCTTACACCCCTCAGCTGACAGATGAATTGGCTCATCTAGCCTCTGAGCCTGATCAGCCAATTAGTTTGCACAACCCCAATCAGTCATCTCCAGAGGAGCTGACTGATGCCTAAGTGATCAGAGAGTTGGCTCACCTGATAGCTCCCCAGCACTCTGTCACACACAGTTTAAAGTTGCAACACAGAGAAAGCACAGAAATTTCAGAGAGAAGTTCATATTTGTCCCTTCCCTCATAACAATACCAAATAACAGCAGCAACAAAGAATCTTGGGGTGCGTTAAGGGCTGAGAGTCCTAACTGGGCATCTAAGTGCTTTTGGTCTTTTATTATTTATTTATTACTTGTAGGGCTGTCGATTAATCGCAGTTAACTCATGCGATTAACTAAAAAAAATTAATTGCAATTAATTACAGTTTTAATCGCACTGTTAAACCAGACAATCACTGCGCTTTCGAATGAACTCGCACAGAAAAACGGATAAAAGACAAAAACACATCACCTGGCGGAGAACACTTTTCACAAAACGATGACTCTGTATCTGACCTCTCATTCCTCATCCTCAAAGGAAACCTGCACAACACCTTGAAAAGTCGAGCATGGGAACTTAAACTCATAACTTTGCTAGACATTAAGAATTATGGACTGAAGAGAGACACTGGATTTATGGCTTATTACAACAATCTGTAACCCACTAAACCCATTTTTTTGTTCCATGGTCACAGAATCATAGAATATCAGGGTTGGAAGGGACCTCAGGAGGTCATCTAGTCCAACCCCCTGCTCAAAGCAGGACCAATCCCCGACTAAATCATCCCAGTCAGGGCTTTGTCAAGCCTGACCTTAAAAACCTCTTAGGAAGGAGATTCCACCACCTCCCTAGATAACCCATTTCAGTGCTTCACCACCCTCCTAGTGAAAAAGTTTTTCCTAATATCCAACCTATACCCCCCCCCCCCCACTGCAACTCGAGACCATTACTCCTTGTTCTGTCATCTGGTACCACTGAGAACAGTCTAGATCCATCCCCTTTGGAACCTCCTTTCAGGTAATTGAAAGCAGCTATCAAATCCCCCCTCATTCTTCTCTTCTGCAGACTAAATAATCCCAGTTCCCTGAGCCTCTCCTCATAAGTCATGTGCTCCAGCTCCCTAATAATTTTTGTTGCCCTCCACTGGATGTTTTCCAATTTTGCCACGTCCTTCTTGTAGTGTGGGGCCCAAAACTGGACACAATACTCCAGATGAGGCCTCACCAATGCCAAATAGAGGGGAATGATCACGTCCCTCGATCTGCTGGCAATGCGCCTACTTATACAGCCCAAAATGCCATTGGTCTTCTTGGCAACAAGGGCACACTGTTGACTCATATCCAGCTATAACCATAATCCAGTCCACTGTAACCCCTAGGTACTTTTCTGCAGAACTGCTGCCTAGCCACTCGGTCCCTAGTCTGTAGCAGTGCATGGGATTCTTTCGTCCTAAGTGCAGGACTCTGCCCTTGTCCTTGTTGAACCTCATCAGATTTCTTTTGGCCCAATCCTCTAATTTGTCTAGGGCCCTCTGTATTCTATCCCTATCCTCTGGCGTATCTACCACTCCTCCTAGTTTAGTGTCATCTGCAAACTTGCTGAAGGTGCAATCCATGCTATCCTCCAGATCATTAATGAAGATATTGAACAAAACCAGCCCCAGGACTGACCCTTGGGGCACTCCACTTGATACCGGCTGCCAACTAGACATGGAGCCACTGATCACTACCCGTTGAGCCCGACAATCTAGCCAGCTTTTTATCCACCTTATAGTCCATTCATCCAGCCCATACTTCTTTAACTTGCTGGCAAGAATACTGCAGGAGACCGTATCAAAAGCTTTTTTAAAGTCAAGGAATAACACGTCCACTGCTTTCTTCTCATCCACAGAGCTAGTTATCTCATCATAAAAGGCAATTAGGTTAGTCAGGCATGACTTGCCCTTGGTGAATCCATGCTGACTGTTCCTGATCATTTTCCTCTCCTCTAAGTGCTTCAAAATGGATTCTTTGAGAACCTTCTCCATGATTTTTCCAGGGACTGAGGTGAGGCTGACTGGCCTGTAGTTCCCTGGATTCTCCTTCTTCCCTTTTTTAAAGATGGGCACTACATTAGCCTTTTTCCAGTCATCCAGGACCTCCCCCGATTGCCATGAGTTTTCAAAGATAATGGCCAATGGCTCTGCAATCACATCTGCCTACTCCTTTAGCACCCTTAGATGCAGCGCATCCGGCCCCATGGACTTGTGCTCGTCCAGCTTTTCTAAATAGTCCTGAACCACAGAGGTGACAATGGGCCACTTTACCTTGAATAGTCATTTAGAATGTGTGTTAACTACTTATGCTAAACAACCTGTTCCACCTCTTAAGTCTGGTCTACACCACAAATCTGTGTTGGTATAACTATGTCACTCAGGGGGTGTGAAAAATCCACAACCCTGAGCAATGTGGTTATACTGACCGTAACGCCCCATGTTCACAGCGCTATGTCGACGTAGGTACCGCCTCTCAGGGAGGTGGATTAACTACTGGCATAGGAATGTATTCACCTAAGAACTGCAGCTGCACCATTTTAAGTGTAGACCTGTCCTTATTTAGCTGTAACACTCTGAGTACCTTTCCCAGACCTGAAGAAGAGCTTGATGTAGCCTGAAAGCTTGTCTCTTTCACCAACAGAAGTTTATTCAATAAAAGATATTACCTCATCCACCTTACCTCTCTATAACACCACATTCTTAATTACAGACCATCTCTCTTTAATGTAATTCCCCAGCACTTCAGCTCAAGGTTGTCATGATGCAGTCTTTGCATTCACTCGAGGATTCCTCTCACTTTATGCCATTAAAGTAGCACAACCTCGGCCTCACAGGTCTGCCCCTTCCACCCAAGTAATTCTTCTATACCACATTCTTTCCATGTTTGGAATTCTCTCTGGCCTTTCTGAGCATCAAAATATCGATCTATCGAGAAATCATTACACAGAGAATAGCTAGTATTATTGCCTGATATAAGTGAACAGCAAGAAGAGCAGCTTGTGTACATGTTTCCTAAAGGAATTAAAGAAGTATTTGAAAGAAAGATGGTTCTGAGAGTTCAACTATTAATTATGGCCAGGCTGTAGCAGTTAATAGCTGGCCAGAGTTATGAAGATGTCCTGTCCCAGCAGATCACTATAGGCAGCTCACTAACTGATGTAGAGTGGGTCAAGCCACAGGAGCAGAGAAAATGACAACTGTGGCTGGCCCCTGCGTGAAGTTCAAGGGAGAGGAAAGGCAATTTGCTCCCTTTCACACCCACAAAGAGTCTGTGATAATCTAGCCCATTATTATTATTAAGGTTCATTTACGTAGTGCCTTTACATTCAGTGGCTCTCCATAAACAGAAAAACATGCATTCCTTGCCCCAAGAGCTTATTACTATAGGCCAAATCCTGCTCTTATGCACAGGAACAATCCCACTGGCTTCCTTTACACTACTTGTATAAGTAAAGCCAACAACACTCAGCCCTGGGTCAGCGTTCCCTCTAATTTTTCCCACCTATGTGCGGAATGAATTTTGTTATGTGCACCAATATGTGTGACAGACACATCACCTTCATATTGGTGCACATTAAAAAATTCATGTGGTGGGGGTAGGGCCAAGGTGTTCTTGTGGGAGGGGGCTCAGGGCTGGGGCAGAGGGTTGGGGTGTGAGGGCTCCGGCTAGCAGTGTGGGCTCTGGGGAGGGGCTGGAGATGAGGGATTTGGAGTGCAGAAGAGCTCTGGGGCTACGGTGGGGAGAGAGGACTCCCCCCAGCACCCTCTCCTCCAGCAGCACCTGGGCTGGGGGTGAGAGGCGCCTGTCCCTCCCACAGGAGCTCTAGGGCTGGGGCTGGGGCTGGGACTGCAGGATAGGCGCCCCTTCCCCGGCCGTAGCAGGTCTAGGCTGGGGGAGGACCGCACCTGGGGTGGGCCTGGGCCACGCCAGCCGTGCCTGGGGCCAACCCGTGCTACGCTGGCCGCACCTGGGTCTGTGCTGGTTCTAAATAGGCTGCTGCCTATCTGTGCAGGTTACAGGGAATTTAGCCCTCAGGGAGTATGAGAGGGGTTGCACAAGATGTTCAGGGCTCAATCAAGCAAATTTAGATGAGAGATTCCCAGCCCTATTTTATGCTCCAGAGCTATACCCCATCATCCCTTTAAAAGATGCTGAAAAGTACACAAGCCACCAGCAGCTGACCAGGCAGCCAATTACTCATCCCAGAAAATTGGAACACTGATTTATTTGAATCCTCGTGATTGTAGGCAGGGTTTGTGGGTCCTTGAGAGATGAAGGCCTGAGGCCTGAATGGCATTACAGTAGAACCTCAGAGTTACGAACACCTCAGGAATGGAGGTTGTTCGTAACTCTGAAACATTTGCAACACTGAACACAACATTATGGTCGTTCTTTCAAAAGTTTACAATTGAACAGTGATGTAATACAGCTTTGAAACTGTACTATGCAGAAGAAAAATGCTGCTTTAAACCATCTTAATTTAAATGAAACAAGTACAGAAACAGTTTCCATACCTTGTAAATTTTCTTAAACTTTCCCTTTATTTTTCTAGTAGTTTACGTTTAACACAGTACTGTATTTGCCCTTTTTTGCGGGGGGTGGGGGTGTGTGTGTGTGTGTGTGTGTGTGGTGTCTCTGTTGCTGCCTGACTGTGTATTTCCAGTTCCAAATGAGGTGTGTGGTTGACTGGTCAGCTCGTAACTCTGTTTTTTATAACTCTGAGGTTCTACTGTATTTCACAGTTTGTCTGGAGCCTGATGGAAGGCAGTTGAGGCTTACTGGTGAGGTGGATAGTTAGGACAGATGGCATCCATCTCCTTAATGAGCCAATTAAGAGAACCTACCAAAGGGGTCTATCTGATCTCACAGGAAAGAAATAGAGATGGAGACTGCAAAATCTGTCCTGAGAGATTCCTAGGGCATAGAAGCCAAAGAAGTGAGTTATGCAATATAGTAGTTAATTGGTAGCAGTGTGGTCTTGCGGCTAAAGCAGCAGACTATGTCAAAATACCTGGGTTCTACTTGCAGCTGTGCCACTGACTGATCTACTGTGACTTTGAACAGGTCACTTCCTTTCTCTTCTTCTGATTCCCCCTCTGCGAGATGGGGATAACAATATTTCATCTTCCAGAGGTGTTGTGAGGCTCAATTCATTAATATTTGTAATGTATATTGTGATAGTTAAAATGTCTGGCAAAACTGCAAAGTACTGTCAGCTCTATTTATTCAAACAATGTGAACGACTGAACAGAGACAATTTTCTTTTGACTCACAAGAACTGGTGCCAGAGTAGCAGCCGTGTTAGTCTGTATCTGCAAAAAGAAAAGGAGGACTTGTGGCACCTTAGAGACTAACACATTTATTTGAGCATAAGCTTTCGTGAGCTACAGCTCACTTCATCGGATGCATGCGATGAAGTCAGCTGTAGCTCACGAAAGCTTATGCTCAAATAAATGTGTTAGTCTGCACGGTGCCACAAGTCCTCCTTTTCTTTTCAATCATTTTTGTTGCTCTTCTCTGGACTCTCTCCAATTTGTCCACATCCTTCCTGAAATGTGGTGCCCAGAACTGGACACAATACTCCAGTTGAGGCCTAATCAGAGTGGAGTAGAGCGGAAGAATTACTTCTTGTGTCTTGCTTACAACACTCCTACTAATATATCCCAGAAGGATGTTCGCTTTTTTTGCAACAGCGTTACACTGTTAACTCATATTTAGCTTGTGGTCCACTATAACCCCCAGATCCCTTTCCGCAGTACTCCTTCCTAGGCAGTCATTTCCCATTTTGTATGTGTGCAACTGATTGTTCCTACCCAAATGAAGTACTTCACATTTGTCCTTATTGAATTATATCCTATTTACTTCAGACCATTTTTCCAATTTGTCCAGATCATTTTGAATTTTAATCCTCTCCTCCAAAGCACTTGCAACCCCTTCCAGCTTGGTACCATCCGCAAACTTTATAAGTGTACTCTCTATGCCATTATCTAAATCAGTGGTTCTTAACCTGGGGTGCACACACCCCCTGGGGGTGCAAGATGCCTTTTCTGGGGATGTGAGACATGCCAGATTTTTTTAGAAGGTAAATCATTGAAAACACAAATTAAGCACAGGCACATAAGTACAACTACTTTGTTTCATGAAACCTATGTATTTATTAACATTATACATTTTTTAACGCTTACTGTAACATACAAACAAAAATATATCTAGGTTTAAAGAACTGACCTACTTCAACGATTTTTGATAAGGGGTGCGAGAATATATTTTGATTTTTGATTAGGGGTGTGAGAACATATTTTGAGAACCAAAGGGGTGCAGGCTGCAGTAAAGGTTAAGGACCACTGATCTAAATCATTGATGAAGATATTGAACAGAACCAGACCCAGAACTCATCTCTGCGGGACCCCACTCGTTATGCCATTCTAGCATGACTGTGAACCACTGATAATTACTCTCTGGAAATGGTTTTCCAACCTGTTTTGTACCCACCTTATAGTAGCTCCATTTAGGTTGCATTTCCCTAGTTTGTTTATGAGAAGGTCATGCGAGACACTATCAAAAGCTTTACTAAAGTCAAGATATACCACGTCTACCTCTTCCCTCCATCCACAAGGCTTGTTACCCTGTCAAAGAAAGCTATCTGGTTGGTTTGAAATGATTTGTTTTTGACAAATCCATGCTGACTGTTACTTATCACCTTATTATCTTCTAGATGTTTACAAATTGATTGTTTAATTATTTGCTCCATTATCTTTCCGGGTACAGAAGTTAAGTTGACTGGTCTGTAATTCCCCGGGTTGTCCTTATTTCCCTTTTTATAGATGGGCGCTATACTTTGCCCTTTTCCAGTCTTCTGGAATCTCTCCCGTCTTCCATGACTTTTCAAAGATAGTTGCTAATGGCTCAGATGTCTCCTCAGTCAGCTCCTTGAGTATTCCAGGATCCATTTCATCAGGCACTGGTGACTTGAAGACATCTAATTTGTCCAAGTAATTTTTAACTTGTTCTTTCTCTATTTTAGCCTCTTCTGATCCTACCTCATTTTCACTGGCATTCACTATGTTAGACATCTAATCACCACCAGCCTTCTTGGTGAAAACCGAAACAAAGAAGTCATTAAGCACCTCTGCCATTTCCACATTTTCTGTTATTGTTTCCTTCCCCGCCCCTGCACCATTGAGTAATGGGCCTACCCTGTCCTTGGTCTTCCTCTTGCTTCTAATGTATTTGTAGAATGTTTTCTTGTTACCCTTTATGCCTCTGGCTAGTTTGAACTCGTTTTGTGCCTTGGCCTTTCTAATTTTGTCCCTACATACTTGTGTTATTTGTTTATATTCAGCCTTTGTAATTTGACCGAGTTTCCACTTTTTGTAGGACCCTTTTTTGATTTTTAGATCTTTGAAGATCTGGTTAAGCCAGGGTGGTCTCTTGCCATACTTCCTATCTTTCTTAAGCAATCGAATAGTTTCCTCTTGTGCCCTTAATAATGTCTCTTTGAAAAACTACCAACTGTCTGCTATTGTTTTTCCCGTTAGACTTGCTTCCCATGGGATCTTACCTACCAACTCCCTGAGTTTGCTAAAGTCTGCCTTCTTGAAATCCATTGTCTTTATTTTGCTGTTCTCTCTCCTACCATTCTTTAGAATCATGAACTCTATCATGATGAGCAACACGTGAAGAGTGAGAAGGAAACCATCAACGATATACAATTTTTATATTCATATTATACTGTTTGTGGCTGCCAGCGAGTGTGTCTGATCTATGGGCAATCACAAACCTCACTGAAGCTGATGGGCTTGCTAGCCACCTTTCATTCAGGCCAAGCGTAAGAAGCAATTAAGTGTCTTTATGAAGAAAGACACTGAAACAGTAAAAACTACTGCCCAAGGTACTGTACTGAATAGGAAGGCCTGAGCAAGAACTAACTCAGGGAGAATAAGAAGGGTTTCCTTGGGACCAATTGCAAACTCGGGGCGAGGATATTGATCAAGGGAGCTGTGTGTCTGTGCATGAAAGGAATCAGAAAGCCAGCAGACAGGGGGAGAAGCAGTGAGAGCGTGGCTCTGGGAGGAAGTCAAGAGAAAGAGTTTTTTCTGGGCTGGCAGCAAAGGCAGGTTTTGAAATTGTGAGCCAGGAAACTGTCTGCTATTGTTTATTGCTATTGTGTTCAGTCAAACAGGATTTTGTGTACATTCTTTGTAAAGAAACAGCATTGCACCAAAGAAATACCTGACTCTATCATCATTTTCTCCTCCTAATGGAAACAACATGCAAACACCCGAATATTGGCTAACAACTCAGGCCAAGGGATAAGAAATACGTCTTGAAGAGATATGAAGGAGGTGAGGGTCACCTTACAGGATAGTCACCTTAAATGTAAGAGTGGTAGCCGTGTTAGTCTGTATCAGCAAAAAGAACAAGGAGTCCTTGTGGCACTTTAGAGACTAACAAATTTATTTGGACAAAAGCTTTCATGGGACAGAACCCATTTCATCAGTGGGTTCTAGCCCACAAACAGGACCGGCTCTAGGCACCAGCAAAGCAAGCATGTGCTTGGGGCGGCACATTTCCAGGGGCGGCATTCCGGCCATCCTTTTTTCTGGGGGGGGGGGGGGGCAGTTGCGCTCTCAGAGCTGCGCCACTTAGATGGGGCGAGGGCGCAGCGCCCCCGACTGCAGCGGGAAGGGGAAGCCTCAGCCCTGGGATGCTGAGCTGCCAGGTCCCAGCCGCTACCTGGGGAGAAGAGGGCGAGTCCTGCCAGGGAGCCAGGACTGCGCCGCCTCCTCTGTTCACTGGCTGCTGCGCTGCCTTGTGCCACCCCTTATATCGGGGCTTCTCTGCGCGGCCGGGCGGGGGAGGGGGTAAAGCCCCTGCAGGCGCTGGGAGAAGGTGACATCACTCCCTCCACTTCCAGCACCGCCTGCGAGCCCCAGCCCCACCTGAGCCGGCCCTGCCCACGAAAGCTTATGCCCAAATAAATTTGTTAGTCTCTAAAGTGCCACAAGGACTCCTCATTGTTTTTACCTTACATTTAAGTTCAGGGAAGGTTTTCTATGCATAAGAGGTAACACGGAAGAAATCAGAAAGACATTTGTGGTCGGAATAACCAAACTGGTGATTTTGGCTGTTACAACAGCCAGACTGGAGGAGGCTGGGGAGGTGAAATGATAGAAGAAAAGTGTGGATACTTCTGTATTCATGATTAAATCATTTAATGAATTGCCAAAGCCCCTAATGACTGCCCCTCCATGTTCCCCATCCCTCACCAATCTCCCACTCAGTCCCTCAGTTCTCCCAATCCCCAACTGCCTTCTCCATTAGAGGCTGCAGGCAGGCAGGCAGGCAGAGTAAGCTGCTTGCATTGTGTAGGCACAGCCCTGAAGCAGGTGCAGTACAGTAGAGATGGCCCTGCCCTGTGAGCTTGGCGCAGCAGTGTCATCCCCAACACTAGGGTTCTCAACTTTCTAATTGCACAAACCTGAACACCCTTGCCTTGCCTCTCACCATTTCCCTGACACCCCGTCCCTTATTTGAGGCCCCTCCCCATGCCCACTCCATCCCCGCTCCCTCCATCACTTGCTCTCCCCAACCCTCATTCACTTTCACTGGGCTGGTGCAGGGGGTTGGGGCGAGGGCTCCAGGTGGGGCCAGAAATGAGGGGTTTGGGGTACAGGAGGGGGCTCTGGGCCGGGCCTGAGCGGTTCCAAGTGCAGGAGGGGCTCAGGGCTGGGGCAGAGGGTGGAGTGTGGGAGGGGGTTCGCGGTGCGGGCTCTGGAAGGGAGTTTGGGTGCAGGAGGGGGCTGAGGGCTAGAGCCAGGGTTGGGGTACAGGAGGGGGCTCAGGGCTGGGGCAGAGGGTTGGAGTGCAGAAGGGGGGTGAGGGGTACAGGTTCCGACACTTACTTGGGCAGTTCCTGGAACTGACCGGCATGTCCCTCCAGCTTCTAGGCTCAGGGGTGGCCAGGGGCTCCGAGCGCTGTTCTGCCACAGGCACCGCCCCCGCAGCTCCCATTTGCCGGAGTTCCTGGCTGATGGAAGCTGTGAGAGTCAGCACTCTGGGCAGAGACCCCCTGGTCACTCCTGCACTGAGGAGCCAGACATGCCGGCCACTCCCTGGAGCCGCACGGAGCCAGGGCAGGTAGGGAGCCTGCCTTAGCCCTGCTGCACTGCCGACCGGACTTTTAGCAGCCTATTAAAATCTCCCGGATTGCTTTCAATAGTCACCGGGAGTTCGATGCCGATTCTGGTAGACTCCTGGCCAATCTGGGACGGTTGGCAACCCTACCCACCACAATGGTGGAGTGGAAGTTTATGCGGTAGGAGCCCAGGGGAAGCCCCCTGCTCTGCAGGCTGGAGACGGAGGCAATTGCTGGAGTCCACCAGGGAACTTGGGGGGAAGTGTACAGGAGCCTCTGGTGGGGAGCCAGGGGGATTCTGAGCAGTGGATTGGAGCCGGGAGGCAGTCAAGGCAGGGGCACAGGGGGCCAGGGCCTGAATCTGCATGTGTGCATGTTTAGGATCTTTGAGGTGCAAAAAAACCAGGACAACCTGGATGACCTTGAGCCAATAAAACTGGACTGCTGGCAGCATGCCCTGAGCACCCTTACAGATTTCTCAGCACAAAAGGGCAGACCCTGGGAAAGCCTGGACAGGTGGTAACCTTAAGTCTGTGTGCACTGGCTGTTGCATTTTCAACCTGTAATTGTCACACATACATTGGGATGGTCGGGGGTGTTCAAAAACAGCATATACACAAAAACATGATTTCTTCTTCATTCCCCCCCCCATCTCATTTTTATGGCAATCTCATGATTTCTGAACTCTTCGGAGTGGACAATACTGATAAAATTACATGCATTATCAAATTTAATTGTATAAGTAACTGATTATATCAACAGTCACAAAAAGGAAAATCCAACCTTTTCCTATTGTATATCCCGTATAAATTATTTACATTTCTGTAGCAGCAGCCAACCTCTCTTCTTCCAATGTCAACAAACTGGTCTTTATGCTCTCAGACAGACTTTTGGAGCTTGAAGGATTTCTAAGTCTCAGATTTTAAGTCTCTATGTACTAGCATAAGGAACATTTAATTGTTTAGTACCCTTACTACAGGCATTTCTGAGCAGCTAGACGTTATCTACCTTTATTATTTCCAAAGCACATAATTATTTATAGTCTCACTAATCCTTTACTATTTGTTTTTGATCAGTAAGGGGCAATAGAGGGAAACCCAACATTAAAACCTGGATATATATTGTCTGACTCGTGCTCACCTTGTTCTGAACATCACCTCATCATTCTTGAAAGTTCTTTGGGAACCCTTAAATCAGTGGTCACCAACCGGTCAATTGCGATCGACTGGTCAGTCCAAGAGGATCTCCCAGTTGATTGCGATCTCCGGTGGTACAGCGGGGCTGCAGCTAAGGCAGGTTCCCTGCCTGCCCCGGCCCCACACCACTCCTGGAAACATCAATGTGGGCCCAGGGGCAGGGGTCTCCCTCCACATGCAGCTCCTGCCTGCAATCACTGCCCCCCCGCAGCTCCCATTGGCCAGGAACGGGGAGCTGTGGCCAATGGGATCTGTGGGGGCGGTGCTTACAGAGAGGGGCGTGTGGCGGGGGTAGGCAGGGAGCCGCCAGAGGTAAGTGCTGCCTGGCGGAAGGCCACACCCCAACCCCCAGCCCTGACCCCCCCTCCCAGAGCCAGCACTCCATACGCTATCCTGCACCCCAAACTCCCTCCTGCACCCCAAGCCCCAGCCCTGACCCACTCCTAGAGCCAGCACCCTGTACCCCCTCCTGCACCCCAATACTCTGCCCCAGCCCAGAGTCCTCTCCTGCACCCAAACTCCCTCCCAGAACTTGCACCCCTCAGCCTCTCCTGCACCCAACCCCCTGCCCCAGGCTCAGACCAGAGCCCCCTCCCACACTGCAAACCCCTCAGCCCCAGCCCAGAGCCCGCACCCCATTCCAAACCCCTACCCCCGCCCGATGAAAGTGAGTGGGGGGGGGTGAATGCAGTGAGCAGGGCTTTGGGGAAGGGGCAGGGCCTCAGGGAAGGGGCGGGTAGATCCTGGGTTGCCCTTAAATTCAAAAAGTTATCTTGGGTGTAAAAAGGTTGGAGACCACTGCCTTAAATAAATAAAACACCAGCTAAAAACCAAGTTATTCTATCAAATGTTGTTTGCTACAATCAGTTAATCCCCTTCAATGCAGTAATATTTTTACTAAAAATTCTATACTTTGAAATCATAACTCAGGATCAGATGCAATCGGAACCACTGGAATGTGGAGGGGGTTTTAAGGAGTGAAAAGATTCTCTCCATTGGAGCCAGGATTCCCAATCGGCAGATACATTAGCTTCCAATCCAGCAATAAATCTATAAAAATATGTGCTTGTTTCCTGATTGCTTAGGCCATTAGGCCTTAATCTACTTCCTGAGGAAAAAAAAATGGCTAATGGAGAGAGATTTATAATAGTAATCAGAACACAAGATGGACTCTTGGCATCTAGTCATCCAAACCCCATCCATCCTCATATTTCACCTCAGCAATTAATACTGTTTCTGTAAAGAATCCTTTCACTCCATACAGTGCAAGTTTGTTTGTTACCAAAGAGCAAGGAAAGGAGGAAGATTTTCAATGATTTCTAAGTGTCCAAAATGCAGCATCTTTCCTGTTTTCATCCTGTGATTTCCCTGGTCAGATGACTGCAAGAAATGAACTGAAGAAGAGCTCTGTGTAGCTCGAAAGTTCTCTCTTTCACCAACAGAAGTTGGTCCAATAAATTATGTTACCTCACGTACCTTGCCTCTGCAATTTATTTATCAGGTGTTTCACATCTGTCTGAGTGGATGGTTCTGGGTAATCTCAGAATATGGCATAAAAAGTGAATTAAAAATATTGTTTCTGAACTACATGGCACCCGTCTCTGTGTCCACACATCATCAAAACATGCCAGTCTCTCAATGCAGAACTGAAAAGCCAGAAACGGGGAAATGACGACATCCTGGCTGTTGTTGTCTCCATCCCAGGCACTGAGCTAACAGAGAACTTTCTGTGCTGGGTCCTTCACTTTAAGGAGCACGGATACTGCCTGTTCCAAACTGCACTCATGCATGGGACAAATTCTATCCTGTGTATTTGCGGTTTTTACTACAAGTAAACCCAAATCTCACTTTATATTACAAGGCAATGAAGGGCCATATTCTGCCTGTGTGTGTACACAGCTTCCACTAAAGGCAATGGAAACTCTGTATGTACATCTCAGAATGGAAATGGGCACAAGTGAAGTTGAAGGGAGAAGAGGAAAATTACCCTACTTCATGTAAAGGAAGAGCCCACCCCCCCCCCCCAGTACAAGTACTATATCAACATACCTATTGCCAAATGTGTATGATGTTATTACCATCATAAGGACTATTGTGGACAATGAGTTTGCCAGAATCTAGTTTCTTTAGACACCAAACTTTATCTCATTTCCTTCAATACAAAAGTCTCTCTTCAAGTTCAGGAATGACGAAGTCACAAGGAATCAGTGTAGGAACCATTTGGTATTTTAAAATAACTCAAACAGTGATAAGAGGAGGCTTTTTTCCCCTCTCTGCCAATCAAGCCAGACTGGAAGGTCATCAGAGTTATAACTTGATAACACATCTTTCCTTATGGTGCCAATGTGGGTTTAAGACGATAGTGAGAAGAAGCCAGGAAACTACTGTATTAGATATTGCATGCCATGTTTACTGGTACCTAGGAACAAGTTACTTGATAGAGAGAGAGAGAAGCAAATCTAAGGCCAGTTCTACACTATAAACTTGCATCAGTAGAAACTATGTCGCTCAGGGGTGTGAAAATATCCACCACTGCCTCCCAGCCAGACGATGCACTTGAACCGACCTACACTCGGTGTAGACAGCACTATGTCGACAGCAGGGCTTCTCCCATCAACGTAGTTACCACCTCTCGCGGAGGTGGAATAACGGTACAGTTGTGCCATTGCAGCATTTTGAGTATAGACCTGGCTTAAGAGACTGATCGTATGTCTGGGAATCAAATTTCTGATTAGTTTCAGTTTTCTGAAATTACAGCAGAGTGGCAGCTCTGCTATAGTTAATGTTGAGCTTTGCTTACTGTTTAAAGGGCAACGATTTAAGTGCTCAAAAATCTACATGCTTACTTCGATTGTCTTGAAATTTGATGTGCTTCATGGGGGTCAAGAGTAGGGTTATTA
Organism: Natator depressus; assembly: GCF_965152275.1. NCBI lineage: Eukaryota > Metazoa > Chordata > Testudines > Cheloniidae > Natator > Natator depressus. The sequence goes on along the minus strand of NC_134241.1, from coordinate 48,819,282 downwards.
GTCCAAATTTGGAGTTATTTGTGAAAGGAGTTCCCAAGATACAGCACCTCCTAAAAATAGATTGTGTACAAAATCACCTAGTTCTTCTAACCTTTTTTGTGTCCATCTGAGGCTCAAACTGTGGCTCTCCCCTTCGCCATACTGACCTCAACCACTCAATATTTATCTCAGTTAGTGCGTGGCACCCACTGCCCCTTTGGGGAAACAATATTGAAAAAATTATGAAGGGTAAGATATAGAATCTAGGTCAGCATGAGATATACCGATGACCTAAAAGAGTGAAATGTGCATGTGTGGCAAGATCAGGGCTCTGCAGGCAGTCTGTTTTCACAGTAATATGCTATGGTCATTGAACCTGAGCTGTACCTTGCACTGTGAAGTTAAGGTGCACCCTCTGGCAGCTTTCAGAGAATATATGTTGTGCATTTTGTTCTCTGCCTCCATTCTGCTGGGGCTCCCTCTGGATGTTCTGCCCAGAGACCAAAAGTTCTGGTTTAAGAGCTGTTTTAAAGTTCTTAAGTAAAATTTTAGAGATGTACTGTCAAGGAAATTTGCACTAATAAAATAGAGGGAAGATGAAAGACTCTAGTATACAGTTAAAGTAACACATTTCTTGAACAATGGATTGGACTGTAATCAAAGGAAAGCAAGTCACTGGGTCATTTGGTCAATGAATTTTTGCTATATAGCCCTCTAAATGAAAAGGAGTACTTGTGACACCTTAGAGACTAACCAATTTAAGGTGCCACAAGCACTCCTTTTCTTTTTGCGAATACAGACTAACGCGGCTGCTACTCTGAGCCCTCTAAATGTGAGCTGCTCATACATTTTTACAGTTGTATAGATTTTGTTGTAGCACAGCTAGGGAATATGGGGGTTGGAGCAGGGGGAGGGAATGTGAGGGTTGTTGGAGCAGTGTGGGGGTTGAGAGAGTGCAGGATGACCACTCTGCATCTTCAACCACCTTCACCCCTTAGGGTTGTGTTCTGGCACAGTCACCGACAGGACAGCACGCCCTGAGATAATGTCGCTGATGAGTATAAGGATTCATTTCAACACTGCTTTTGAAAATCTTGTCTGATGACTTTGACAAAGAACTGGATTTCCAAAAACTGGCCATTCCTCCTGGAAAAGCTGCAGGAGTGGATGTGAAGCAGACTTGGGGAGTCAGACAGATATTTCCTAGTATATTGTGGTCAGGAGTTGGCATCAAAGTGGATTCTCCCTGCCTAGGTGCTTAACGTGCCTTACAGAAAATCAAACTATAGTAATAAATGCTAATAACGACAAGATAAATATTTTGGCTTTAAACAATGCTAGAACCCCAGACACCATGACACCATTGAAAAGAGGGGGAAGAAGTGAAGTCCTACACAGGCCTCTCAATTGAAAGGAAACACCTCTGTAAAAGGTGAAAAAAAATACAGTGACTTTTCCATCTAGCTGGTTACTTAAGCAACCTGTTTTCTGAATATTTCAACATCTCAGCTGTTAGACACATTCTGTTTCAGTTCAAAAGCCCTGCCTCCCTATCTTTGCACTTGTGTTCCAGCATGGCACATTTTTTTTAATACATAGGTTCTACAGAAGGCCCAATTTAACCGTATCGTATCTGTCTCATTTACTTCCCCACAAGAAGCCAGGGCTGTTAGGAAGCAATATTAGTCACATAGAGCTGGAAAAAGCCACAGCACTGATACGACGGGAATCTGAAAATATTAATACCACTACTACGAAACTTCCAGACAGACTTCTAGTCTGTCAGAGATGTCTTAGCCAGTGTAACAAATTATTATTTGCATTTAATTCTGAAGCCTGCCAGAACAGGTATCAATAATGACTGAAATAATATTTGAGGTCTGTAAAGGAAAGTTACTCATCTGGAACTGAAATTTTCAGGGTACACTGTCACTGCAAATCCCTATAACACTTGGAATGTGCCCTCACCATTCCATGCTCAGAATTATTTGGAAAGCAGTGAACTTCAACTTCATGAGCAGTCCCTAGCTAAACCAAACATTCATTGAAAAGGGTAGGTAATAAGGACCATGGCCCCAGCGGTCCCTCAGCATCTTTCTTAACTCCATCAGCAATGGGGCTGAAAACACAATGGACCTCTTTCTTGTTAACCTTTTTGCCTTCTCTTTTGTTAACCCTTCTCCCCCCCACCCCCCAATCTTTAGGTTTCTTATCTTACCATTGAGTCAAATCAGAATACATTGGTTCATTTCACTTGTCCACACCATTGCACAGGCCTGGCCACTTTCCTCCTCTGCATTGGAATGTGAGACTAATTGTTGTTCTTTTCCTGAGCTATTCTGTAGAATTAGTCATTGGTTCTGGTTACAGGACCATGTGTCTTTAGCAGGGTGGACTCTATTTAATCATGGATTTCTACATAAAAGTGCATTCTTGTTGGTTGTTATAACCTTAATACATATTCTTCACAACTCAGAGATAGATGTAGGTTTTATTTTTAGAAGGTACACACTATACATTTTTAAAGTGATTTATTTTGAAAACTTTTCAGATTAGTTTTACAGCTATATCAGAAAATAAATGATTGTTTGGTTATTTCATTTACCAAAGGTAATTGAAGCAGATATTTCTGAAGTCACTGGGAGGTGAACTATCTCCAGCTCAACAGGTTAGTCATTAATATTTGGAGGATTTTCTTGCCATGCTGTATTAGGAGGAGAACATCACCAGACAGACATTTAAAGTGTTTTATTTAACTAGAACAACAACATTATGTATTCTGGATTTGTTTCTTCAACAGCAAACATATAATATTTTAACAAAACAAGCATATTAATTTTTGAATTTAGTTAAACATTCAAAAACACTTCTTCAGATGCATGGATCTGAAGAAGTGGGGTTTTTTACCCACAAAAGCTTATGCCCAAATAAATCTGTTAGTCTTTAAGGTGCTACTGGACTCCTCGTTGTTTTTGTGGATACCGACTAACATGGCTACCCCTCTGATACTTAAACATTCAAGTTTTTTTAAAATCAGGTTTGTTTTTGTTAAAATTGTTTTTAATTAAAATAGTTAAATGAAATATTTAAAAAAAACAAACAAAAATAAAATCGACTATGTCAGCCAGGTCAACATGAGAAACTTAAAATATTGGCTTCTGCACTAACTCAGTCGTCTTCACCTTCATTTTCCTGTTTGTTCATAATCTAGAAAAGAAAAACAAGCTTTCCTGCTTTTTCAGGTCCCAAACAATTTCTCAATATGGAATGAATTAGTCCAAAGGAAGAAAATATTCTTTCTACACCGGCAGAAGAAGCTACTGCTGTTAAAAGTGAGATTATCACTTCAACAGTCTCTGAATCTAAGAGACTTCCAGTTCACTGGTGTGACTTTCTTTAAAACGTTATCAGCAAACACATATTTCTTGAACTGTTCTTATTCCCAAACTGGGTCTCTTTTATGGCCTCTGCCATGATAAGTTTTCCCTTCTAGTGAGAGAATGGTATGGTAGATCTCAAATCAATGAAGGCTACACTCAGAAAGACCTCAAGATTTCTGGAATATGCTGCTCAAACAGTTTCACTTTTGTTTCTACTGCCTGTCCCTCCCTTCTCACATTTATCTCCAGACTTCTTCTCCTTGTCCAGATCTATTCCGCCCCCAATAATCTTTCTGAACTTTTTGAAACTTTGCACTTTTAGAGAGAGGTAAGGGATTGCCTCTGTGTACATAAATTTGCAGAGGGACAATAGGGTTGAGGTCTGTTATTTCTCACCTCTATATATCAATTCATTAATTAATTTAAAAACATTTTTGCTGTTAACAAGCATGTTATCTCTGGAGACACAAATCCACAGTTTGAGAACTGCAAAACTAAGCATCTCTGATGGTATCTTCTAGACTGAGGTCTGAATCCCATTGGGTAGATAGAAAGATTAAGCTAAATAATCTATAGAGAAACCCCTGGAACCCCATAAAATTGGGTCCCTAATCCATAAACTACTGGAACTCATTTACAAAATTTTTCTTAAACATTACATGACTATGTTGTCTCATACTATAGAATAAGAATTTATAATCCCTATTCCATGATGAGATATCTGTGGAGCTATAATGTATCTTAATTAAAAGTATCTTCAGATAGGTTTTTTCCTCAAAAAGCATTTTATCAAAAAATCCAATTTAAATAAAAAAATCCAATTTAAATTTAAAAAATCTAATCTTTTTTTTTAAATCATTGATTTTTATCCACCCTGGTGTTTAGGGATCATGGCTGAAGCTGACAAGATGTTGGGCTTCAAGTGCTATGAGGCCTACAGCAATAAAATATCGATTACAAATGAGGATTTGGAGTGCTTAAAACATGGATGAAGGACATTCACCAAAGGGCTGCTCAGTCTTTACAGAGCAGGAGACTTCACATTCTCATTCAAACTCAATCAGCTCTGGGCTCCACTCAATGCTGTGGTGAGCGGGAAGGGCCTGGATCAGATGAAGATCTCATGGAAACCTCTGTCAAGTCCTGTGAAGACTGAACTCCCAGGATTGCCTATATGAGGGGGGAAGGAGCGGCAGATCTCACACTTTGAAGGGATGTGAGATTCCCTGAAGCAGTAGAGGCAGATCTTGTGCAGATCACTTACCAAGAAGACCAGAGGGCAGGCAAGGCAAGGTTTGAAACCTGGGACTTTGGGCATAAGTAACCTGGTCATAGAGGAAATAAGGGGACGCGAGGGGGGAGGGACAGAAACCCTTGCTGTCCACTAACTATTATTTAAAAAGCACTAACTAATAAAAAGAGTAAAATAACAAAACTTAAAACTATGTACAATATTTACAGATAATGGATCAAGTAGACGTTAGAAGACTAATGGACACAGGAGGGTTCTGTCCCAGATGGCCAGTGATAAAAAGGAACTGGAGAGATGGTCAATCCACGCCACCATTTATACACTCAGATTGCAGCATATGAGATGCAGGGCATAGGTGTGGACCAATGAGAGTTTCTGGTCCTGGGTGCATGGAGTGCATGCACAGCCACAGCAAATACCCATACCCAAAAAGATGGGACTGCACAGATCAAAGAAATACCTAATATGTATGATAAATTCTATGTTGCTAGACAAATATATTTGTTTATGCAGATATAAATGTACTGCATCCTAACAACAAGGACCTATCTTTACTGAGTTAAGGGAAATGATGACTCTAGAGGCTTATGCAAAAAAAGTACTGTTCTTTTGTAGAGCTTCAATCTGACATTCAGAGGTGCCTGTTCATTGCACGATGCTATACCATGAATCAGGGATGTAGCCCAAGTAGAGAATAGAGTGCGCAGTAAAAAACACGACCCTCCTTATTATGATGACAGGATTGCAGTTCTGCAAACTGGTGATAACAGCACGTGGATAATAAGTGGAATTGAAGATCAGCTTTTAATAAGAAATCCCACATGACACGGCAGCACTTTCTGTAGGCCTGAAAACAATTCTCTCCAGTTTGATTTGGCTTCTCCTTCAGAAATTGATAAACGAGCAATTTTTTTCTGTCCCTTATGTTGGAAAATTAATTTGATGCATCACTAGCAGAGCCAGGAGGGTGAACATCTCTTGCAACCTTGGAGCCTTTCTACAATGATCTCCTTCACTTTTCGGCTGGGTTTTGGGTGGGCTTTTCCCCTCTCATAGCAAAAACAAGATTTCTAGCCCTTCCCATTGCAAAGAGAGATTCCCTTACACACAAATCAATGCATGGTTACTTGTTAATCCAGCCTGGCTGGAAACTATTTCCAGGCCAAACAGCAGTTTCAATAAAGGTGTGAACATTATTACTCATTCACTTCAGAGAAAAGAAAAGGAGGACTTGTGGCACCTTAGAGACTAACAAATGTATTTGAGCATAAGCTTTCATGAGCTACAGCTAACTTCATAGGATGCATCATGAAAGTAGCTCACGAAAGCTTATGCTCAAATACATTTGTTAGTCTCTATGGTGCCACAAGTACTCCTTTTCTTTTTGCGGATACAGACTAACACGGCTGCTACTCTGAAACCTCTCACCTCAGACAGGTGTTAGCTTCAAAGCCTAGTTGGAACTATTTAAATAGCAACATTATTAATGAATGTTGTTTTAAGCTACATAAAGAACAATTTCCAGTTGAGACATGTTTAGCATAGTCCCTACTAGCTTAGTTTGTTCTTTTTGGCTCAACTAGTAAAACTATTAGCTAGGTACCACAAAGGTCTTGCCTCAAGGCAGAGCCAAGGTTATTCCCAGAATGCACAGATCACCTTGTTAACATGCACCTGTGACAAGAGTTTGGGTAACTGTTTCATATTGAAAAAGCCACAATTTTGTTGAACCTGTCAGCTGCTGTTCATGTAAGGTGATGAGAGCAGCACTCTGTCCTCTTACACAACCAATCCAATGGGAGAAACCCTACTTGCTCTGAAGTGTGGATGGAAAAAACAAAGTTACAAGGTTGGATGGGGCTGCTCTCATCAGGGCCTTAAAGTGCGGCTATTATCAAGTCTTTCCTCCCACTGCGAAGAGGGTGAGGAGGGATTAGAAGAGAAGCCAGCTGCCATATGTGAGCTATGCCAAGGCAGAAGAGCAGCCATTAACCAATATGTTTAGACTGCAGGAAAGCAAGTTCATGGAGTTGAAGGCCAGAAGGGACAATTACATCATCTGTTCTTGACCTCCTGTATTGAGCCCAATTACTTGTGTTTGATTAAAGTATAACTTGTGTTTTGGTTATAGCAAATCTTCCAGAAGGGAATCCAATTTTGTTCTGAAGACATAAAAAGACAGATACTCCACTTCCATTGGTAATTCCAGTGTTCCAATAGTTAATTGCCATTAACATTTGAATAGCTTAGTAAGACTCAAAAAGAGATAAACAACATATGAATAAGAACCTCTGCAATCAGATTGAGCAGTATAGCAATTAGAAAGGCTCTCATTCCTCATGCTGGAGGTTATAAATGAATGGCTAGCTGAGATCAGGAAGAAAATTCCATCCCCTCCAACTATTTTATAGACTCGTCCAGATAAATTATGGAAGGTGTTTGCCTTCCATATAGAACAGGACATTTCCAGTGGCAAGATATCTGACTACTGTTATCTTCTTCTGGTAGGGTAACTGTAATGGACTGGGAAAAGAGCAGGAAACAAAAGTGAAAAATCCTCCTTCTCCCATAGTGTCTTATATCCTACTGGGAGGATAAGCAACTGGCTCCTTCATTTAACTTGTTCTGCCTGGCAAATTCAGCTGTGAACAAGACTGTGCTTTGCCCTTAGATTCTGATCAGGTAACTTTATAGTGCCCAGGCCCGCTGACAGCAATTCTGGGCTCCAGGGCAGAATAGTCAATGTGCCCGCAGGCATGTACAAGCTGCACCACGCGGACGTGGTCCACCTGACAGTTGGGTGGTGCTGCACCTGCGCTGGCTGGTGCCCAGCAAGCTGCCAGCTGCATTGCTGGGTGCACTCTTCCGGCACAGCCAGGGCTTCCACACGCCTGCCCGGAAGGATTACCAACTGTCTAATCTCACAAACCCAAAAGACCCTTGCCCTGCCCCTTCCCTGAGGCTCCTCCCCTGCTCCCTCTATCGCTCGCTCTCCCCCACCCTCACTCATTTTCACCAGGCTGGGGCAAGGGGTTGGGGTGCGGGGTGCAGGCTCTGGGAGGGAGTTTGGGTGCGGGCTCTAGGCTGGGGCAGGGCGTTGGGATGCAGGAGGGGATCAGAGGATCGGCGCTTACCTCAGGCAGCTCCTGAAAGTGACCGGCACACCCCTCCGGCAGCGGCTCCTAGGCAGGGGGCCCAAGGGGCCTCTGCACACTGCTGCCCGCAGGCACCATCCCCACAGCTCCCATTGGCCGCATTTTCTGGCCAATGGGAGCTTCGGAGTCAGCACTCTGGGAGGGGGCAGTGCATGGAGACCCCCTCCCCAGGCTGCAGGGACGCACTGTCGGCTGCTTCCCGGAGCGGCATGGAGTGAGGGTGGGCAGGAAGCCTGCCTTAGTCCCGTTGCTCTGATGCCGCCCCCGGGCCCTTTTACATCACCCAAACCCCTGGGCAATTGCCCCCTTCCTTTCCCTCCACCCCTGTCGGCAGGACTGATAGTGCCTAGCCTCTTGAAGTTTGGGACAAAATAAATCACTCCTTAGATTCTGCAAATGTGGGGAAAATACAGCAGCCAAATTTGCTATTGGCTGTTGAAGATGTATGCTGACTTTGGAGTTATGTAACATGTATGAGTTGTGCTAGATGTAGACTTGTGTAAGAATTTCTACCGATCTAATAGCAAAGTACAAGTTACCTCCAAAGTGTCCCCCAAATGCAGGGAATACTATCCCACTATTACCTAAAAAACAGTAGTATTTCTTGCAAATTTCCACTGACCCTAATAATTAGTGAGCTCCTAACTAATAAACCATTCAAATCCAGAACCATCATACTTAGCACCGATTAATGTGTTCCAGACGGGGTGGTAAATCACTGCTAGGGACACACCCTAAATGAATGAGACAGCCTCCACCACACTTTACACACAGTCTTCAATGAACACAGCTTCTCTATTTTTGCCAGTCTATCCTCAAGACACAGAGTGGTGACAGTGCTTTCAGACTTGTTTTAAAGTTACAACTGTGTTTGGTTTCACTGTGTGTAGGGCAGTCTATACTTTGAATCCTCGAATGAAGATCGGTCTCAGTTTGGGAGACTCTACCAGTGTTTAGACAAATGGTAACTTATTTTCTTCCCAAGTGCATTAAACTAGTATTGACAACCCAGAGCATTCAAAAACCAGGAATCCGGCTTAAAGGTGGTCTTTAAAAAAAGGGGGTTTCTTTTTATTTGTTTTCTGATTATTGAACCTTCAGGTTCATATTTTCAAGCTCTTCTGTGAAATCATGAGGGCTAGAAACTTACTTTCAGAAACAAACAATGAAAGCTGAGATTCTCATGTATTAACATGACTCCAGGAGCTGCAGTTTTAAGAAAAACATCCAATCATAGAATCATAGAATATCAGGGTTGGAAGGGACCTCAGGAGGTCATCTAGTCCAACCCCCTGCTCAAAGCAGGACCAATCCCCAACTAAATCATCCCAGTCAGGGCTTTGTCAAGCCTGACCTTAAAAATATCTAAGGAAGGAGATTCCACCACCTCCCTAGGTAACGCATTCCAGTGTTTCACCACCCTCCTAGTGAAAAAGTTTTTCCTAATATCCAATCTAAACCTCCATCACTGCAACTTGAGACCACTACTCCTTGTTCTGTCATCAGCTACCACTGAGAACAGTCTAGATCCATCCTCTTTGGAACCCCCTTTCAGGTAGGTGAAAGCAGCTATCAAATCCCCCCTCATTCTTCTCTTCTGCAGACTAAACAATCCCAGTTCCCTCAGCCTCTCCTCATAAGCCATGTGTTCCAGTCCCCTAATCATTTTTGTTGCCCTCCGCTGGACTCTTTCCAATTTTTCCGCATCCTTCTTGTAGCGTGGGGCCCAAAACTGGACACAGTACTCCAGATGAGGCCTCACCAATGTCGAATAGAGGGGAATGATCACGTCCCTCAATCTGCTGGCAGTGCCCCTACTTATACATCCCAAAATGCCATTGGCCTTCTTGGCAACAAGGGCACACTGTTGACTCTCATAGCCAGTTTCTCGTCCACTGTAAACCCTAGATCCTTTTCTGCAGAACTGCTGCCGAGCCATTCGGTCCCTAGTCTGTAGCGGTGCATGGGATTCTTCCGTCCTAAGTGCAGGACTCTGCACTTGTCCTTGTTGAACCTCATCAGATTTCTTTTGGCCCAATCCTCTAATTTGTCTAGGTCCCTCTGTATCCTATCCCTACCCTCCAGCGTATCTACCTCTCCTCCCAGTTTAGTGTCATCTGCAAACTTGCTGAGGGTGCAATCCACACCATCCTCCAGATCATTTATGAAGATATTGAACAAAACTGGCCTGAGGACCGACCCTTGGGGCACTCCACTTGATACCGGCTGCCAACTAGACATGGAGCCATTGATCACTACCCGTTGAGCCCAACAATCTAGCCAACTTTCTATCCACCTTATAGTCCAATATTGCAAACCTCCTGGTAAAATCATGACTTGGCACAGTTGTGGCCCTGCTTTCAGGTTTGTTATTCAGTCTCAGAATAACTGGAATGCAGGAGAAGCCCCAAATCCCAAGCAGCACATCAGACATAAAATAAATGGCAAAGATGAACAACATAGAGGGCTCAGCATTGAGGGAGACCTTGAATCTTTGTACTTGTCAGTGATTACTGGAGCTATTTGAATTCTTCTCCAGGTAAGATCTTCCATCTATTTTAAGCATTTACCCAGTATCTGAATACTAGCTCCCACACCACAAGGCACCCAGATGATATTTCTATGTGACAATGTGGAAGAAAGATGAGGCCAAAACAAAGTAGCATGAAGTCATAGCCAAGTTTGACTGATGGGTTTCTGGCAGCCAGAGATTTGGTCAGTTCTGTAGCCATCTGATGGCTGTTGCTGAAACTTAGGCAACATGGCTTTTCTCCCTACAGAAAAAGACAGCAGAGCCTCTAAAATCCTCTTCAGAGGAGCTTCTGTTGTTCTGCAGAAGGTGACCTCAGCTGCTGTGCCCAGATTCCAGGGAGATGGTATTTCTCGTTAGCTGCCCTGGAGATAGTTACATTCACTTTTGGTTTTCTCAGGACAGTTTCTGAGTCATCTCTCAAAAACTAATGAAGGGGCCTTAGCAGCCTGTTATGCTACTTTCTAGCCATGATATTGAAGATAGAGGATAAGAGGGCCAAATGGAGAACTACTAGTTTGAAGATAAGATAATGGAAAGTATGCTTGTGCTATCCAGAAAGGGATGAATGATGAATTCACTGAAATGTTAAGTTATTTTCAGCAGTTATACATTTCTCACATTTGTGCTACTAGGATGAGAAAGCACTAAGAGCAGCACTGATTAAAAACAAGAACACTGGAAATAAAACTTTAAAAAGGGCTTTAGTCATTAACAGCAACCTCACTTTTCACATATGTTTGGAACTGGACCATTTGGAACACTTCATAATGTAAGACAATCAAAGAACAACAACTTTTTGCTAAAACTGGCTGTGTAAATGTAAGGTCCTAGTCATGCAATGTCAAGTCCAAGTAATCTTCAGTATTGTTTTATAAAACACATTTTTAAGATCAGGGAATAAAACAGCTTTGCTCAGGTTAGTTTCAGGTCAGTGTATTTTCCAATTATCCTTTTGGGTACAACTGTAGAGGGCACTGGGTGTATTTAGAAACAGTCCTGTTAATCACTAGCTTAGCAATTTACAGAAAACGCTCCATGGCACTTACACTCTGAGATTCATAAAGAGAACCATATATGTTTGATTTATTGCCATAACCACTTTCCAGTTTAGCATTAGTAAAACACACAGTCTCTCTCTCAGAGCAGATGCATGATGTTATTTAATAAAATAAAAAAAAAAGAAGTCAGTTTGCTGCTTACACTCTGTGGATCCTGAAAGGGATTTCATTCTGGGGGAAAATGAACTCATTACTTTTAGTGGACATTCTGAGTAAGATTCTCCCATCTTGCCCCTTTACAATAACTTAGGCTTAGGCAAAGTGGCAGTAAAATGCAGAATGGCAGCATTTTATACCCATTTTTCACAGGTGCAAGAAGCAAGGGAGCAAAGAATCCTTTGTGTATATTTCCAAACACTCAGAAAATTGATGTTTTGGAACTAAAAGAAACCTGCAATAACAGGATTTTTTTGGGGTCTCTGCTGCTACCTGATTGTGTACTTCCAGTTCCAAATGAGGTGTGTGGCTGACCTGTCTGTTCGTAACTCTGAGGTTCTACTGTAAAACTTTCAGTGCTTACAGTGAATGATGACAGAGGAGCTAAAGAGCATTAACATACATATAAGACTCTTTTACTGCTGGTCCATATTTCAGTTGTGAAATGCATGGCTCTCTCACATCCCCTAGTGCTTGCCCAACAAAAGCACAAAACAGGGATATATTTTGGGAATTTCAACAAAAGCGAACTTGCATCTCAAAGAAAATATCCAGAAACTGTTCTTTGCTACTGTTGAAAATTAAATAAATTTGATATTGACCATCTCATATACTTAAGTGAGAGTAACAGATTTGTCATGAGTTCTAACAAAGCATTTGTCCTGCAAAATATTTGTTGAATTTACTGCTTCCATTTTGGCACTGAGGCTGGCAACAACTGTAGCACAATCTGAGGTGGACTCTGGGTGTTAACGACGTACACAGCAGCAAATAAAGGGGCTGTGTTGGTAATAAAGGGGCAGCTAATACAGTATTCCTCATTTCAGAAATGTCATCACTATTGCCCGCAATGTCATGTGTCACACTCACTAGCACGTTTCTCACTGTTGTAGCTCCAGGCAAGATGACAGGTTCTTAAAATATCAATGTGGTCTGAAAAACAACCATGCTTGCTCTTACTCATCTGAAGCAACCAGCTACAAAGAAAGGAAATAATTGCTTTTAAATATCATGATTAAATCTTCCAAATCAGGGGTTTCCAGTCTCATTTATACATTGTGGCATATGAAGTCAAAACCATCTGGGTCTATCATACAATATCTCAGTGGATGGGTTATTTACCCCTCTCCTCAAAAGCTGAGAGAAACTTGTCCTAGCTGACATTTAACTAATTTGGCCAACAGCCCTAACACAATTATCAATGATTTCTGCTAGGAAAGGCTAAAACTGATATAAATGGGAGCTGCAAAGCATGTAGTGTCTCTAAACTATCTCCCCTTTTGCCCTTGATTGGCAGAAACTAAGGAAGAAGTAGCTCTGAAGTCCTCTGTAGAGCAATAATCCTATGACCAGTGTTCAGTAAGCGTCTCTCTTAAAAGGAAATGGAAGATGTTTCTGGCCACATCTGGGCAAAAAGACCATTCGTGGTGATACAGACAATCTGCTCAGGTAGTCTGCTAGGCTGTTCTGTATGCCTGGCAGATAAGATACTTCTAGATTTATCGAATAGGCAATACAGAGCTCCCACAGTAGAGTGGCTTCCTGACAGGGTGGAGAAGTGCAGGCTCTCCCCTGTTTGTTGAGGTAAAACATTGCCACCGTGTTATCTGTGAGGACAACAGGCTGATTCCCCTGATCTGCAATAGAAATACTTGGCACGCCAGTCTCACAGCTTTCAGTTCTCTGACACTCATGTGAAAAGCTAAGTCCTCTAAGGATCACTGACCTTGTGTCGGCACGGCAGAGAACCCAGGTTGGCTCCCCATCCCACAGCAGAAGCATCTGTCACTAGTGTGAGAGTCAGTTGTGGGTGGGCAAACAGAATGCCTATACATACATTGGCGGGGTTTGTCCACCAGTCTATGTGAGGCCACGAGAGGACACTCTTATCACTAAGTCTAACTGAGGGCGGCTTGGCAAGTAGACTAATAACAGCCAGTCCTGCCGCGTTCTGCGGCACATTCTGGCATATTGAAACAGGTGCAAGAGTGCCTGTAGGTGCAATAGGCCATGTTACTTAGAAGCCTCCAACAGTTTTGTGCTGTTGTGACTGGGTGAACCGTCAAACATAACAATTGATCAGATAGCCTGGAACCTGGAGTCTGGAAGAAAGGCACTCACTTGAGATGAGTCCAGTACTGCCCCTATGAACCGTATAGCCTCTGGTCCAGGGAGAGGAGAGATTTTTCTCTGTTGATTAACAGTCCCTAAACATTGAACATTGACTGAATCAGGGCAACACTTACGTATTTGAAGTCTGGACTGGCCCCTGACCAGCCAGTTGTCAGGGGTAAACCTGAACTTCCAACCTTTGGAGGAATGTAGCTACTATTGCCATTACTTTTGTAAAGACCCGGGGAGCTGCTCACAGGCTGAAAGGCAATACAGTGAACTGGTAATGCTTTTGACTTACCAGAAACTGGGGTACTTCTTTTGAGCTGGATTAAGTGGGTGTTTTACCCACAAAAGCTTATGTCCAAATATATTTGTTAGTCTTTAAGGTGCCACCGGATTCCTCATTGTTTTTGTGGATACAGACTAACACGGCTACCCCTCCAATACATGGAAGTAGGCATCTTTTAAGTTGACAGCGGCATACCAGTCCCCAGGATCCAGGGAAAGGATAGTAGAAGCTAGGGTGACCATGCGAGCCTTTATCTTTTTAAGAATCTGCTAGGTTGATGCAGGCCTATAATTGATCTGAGATCCGCCCTCCCCCGCCTTCACTTTTGGGATTAGGAAATATCAGGAATAAAATCCCTTCCCTCTGAAACCATCTGGAACCTACTCTATGGCTCCTAAGTGAAGGACCGATTGTGCTTCCCGGATAAGGATTTTCTTGTTAAAGTGGACCCTGAAGAGGAATGGGGAGGGAGGAGACGCAGCAAACTGGAGAGTATATCCCACTTCCACAGTGCTCTAGATCCACTGGTCTGAAGTAACCGGGGACCAAGCACTGTGGAAGTGGGACAGATGGCTTGTGAAGATGAGAGTGTTTGGATCTAGAGAGATGGAGACTCTCATGTTGACCTTGACTGGCCCATCAAAATGACCACTTTGCATTTCCTGGGTGTCTTGAAGGGGCTGGAGCTGGTGCAAAACAGCAGGACGGGGAGGCCTACACCTATCACCCCTGGACCTTTTTTTTTTTTTGACAGGTCCTTGTTGAGGCGGAGGAGCAGAATATTGGTGCATCTGCTGAGGCTGAAAGTGCTTCCTGACAGGGCAGATGTTATTGATCTAAGAACTTCAAGGTGGCATTAGTGTCCTTAAGTGCATGGAGCTTGCTGTCTGTGTGGTCCAGGAATTACAGAAGGCTCTCAAATGGCAAGTCCTGGATAGTATTCTGGACTGCACAGGGAAGGCCAGAAGACTGCAACCAGGATGATCTATATATGGCAGCTGCAGAAGCCAGGGTTCTAGCAACTGAATCTGCTGCGTCCAGCCCCGCCTACAACGTAGTTCTCGCAGCTGATCTGCCCCCATTGACCAGAGAAGAGAATTCCTGCCTAGTGTTCTCTGAGAGAAGCTCCCTGAACTTTTCCATGGAGTCCCATAAACTAAATTCACACCACCCCAACAGAGCCTGTTGGTTAGCAATACACAGCTTCAAATTCTTGTTGAATAAATCTTTCTGCTGTATAAGTCCAACCTCATAGCATGTTTTGATTTGGGTGATGGCAGCCTAATGCCCCGTCACTCTCATAGATTTATAGATATTTAGGTCAGAAGGGACCATTATGATCATCTAGTCTGACCTCCTGCACAACGCAGGCCACAGAATTTCACCCACCACTCCTGCAAAAAACCTCACACCTATATCTGTGCTATTGAAGTCCTCAAATCGTAGTTTAAAGACTTCAAGGAGCAGAGAATCCTCCAGCAAGTGACCCGTGCCCCATGCTACAGAGGGAGGCGAAAAACCTCCAGGGCCTCTTCCAATCTGCCCTGGAGGAAAATTCCTTCCCGACCCCAAATATGGCGATCAGCTAAACCCTGAGCATATGGGCAAGATTCATCAGCCAGATAGTACAGAAATTCTTTCCTGGGTAACTCGGATCCCACCCCATCTGATATCCCATCACAGGCCATTGGGCCTTTTAACCATGAATATTTAATTACCAAAACCATGTTATCCCATCATACCATCTCCTCCATAAACTTATCGAGTTTAATCTTAAAGCCAGATAGATCTTTTGCCCCCACTGCTTCCCTTGAAAGGCTATTCCAAAACTTCACTCCTCTGATGGTTAGGAATCTTCGTCTAATTTCTAGTCTAAATTTCCTGGTGGCCAGTTTATATCCATTTGTTCTTGTGTCCACATTGGTACTGAACTTAAATAATTCCTCTCCCTCTCTGGTATTTATCCCTCTGATATATTTATAGAGAGCAATCATGTCTCCCCTCAACCTTCTTTTAGTTAGGCTAAACAAGCCAAGCTCCTTGAGTCTCCTTTCATAAGACAAGTTTTCCATTCCTCGGATCATCCTAGTAGCCCTTCTCTGTACCTGTTCCAGTTTGAATTCATCCTTCTTAAACATGGGAGACCAGAACTGGACACAGTATTCCAGGTGAGGTCTCACCAGTGCCTTGTATAACGGTACTAAACCTCCTTATCCCTACTGGAAATACCTCTCCTGATGCATCCCAAGACCGCATTAGCTTTTTTCACGGCCATATCACATTGGCAACTCATAGTCATTCTATGATCAACCAATACTCCAAGGTCCTTTTCCTCCTCCGTTACTTCTAATTGATGCGTCCCTAGCTTATAACTAAAATTCTTGTTATTAATCCCTAAATGCATGACCTTACACTTCTCACTATTAAATTTCATCCTATTACTATTACTCCAGTTTACAAGGTCATCCAGATCCTCCTGTAGGATCTGGATTACCTGGATGACCCTGTCCTTCTCTAAATTGGCAATACCTCCCAGCTTTGTATCATCCGCAAACTTTATTAGCACACTCCCACTTTTTGTGCCGAGGTCAGTAATAAAAAGATTAAATAAGACTGGTCCCAAAACCGATCCTTGAGGAACTCCACTGGTAACCACCCTCCAGCTTGACAGTTCATCTTTCAGTAGGACCCGTTGTAGTCTCCCCTTTAACCAATTCCTTATCCACCTTTCAATTTTCCTATTGATCCCCATCTTATCCAATTTAACTAATAATTCCCCATGTGGCACGGTATCAAACGCCTTACTGAAATCTAGGTAAATTAGATACACTGCGTTTCCTTTGTCTAAAAAATCTGTTACTTTCTCAAAGAAGGAGATCAGGTTGGTTTGGCACGATCTACCTTTTGTAAAACCGTGTTGTATTTTGTCCCATTTACCATTGACTTCAATGTCCTTAACTACCTTCTCCTTCAAAATTTTTTCCAAGACCTTGCATACTACAGATGTCAAACTAACAGGCCAATAATTACCTGCATCACTTTTTTTTCCCTTTCTTAAAAATAGGAACTATGTTAGCAATTCTCCAATCATACGGTACAACCCCTGAGTTTACAGATTCATTAGAAATTCTTGCTAACGGGCTTGCAATTTCATGTGCCAATTCCTTTAATATTCTTGGGTGAAG
This sequence comes from Natator depressus, assembly GCF_965152275.1. Taxonomy (NCBI): domain Eukaryota; kingdom Metazoa; phylum Chordata; order Testudines; family Cheloniidae; genus Natator; species Natator depressus. The sequence continues at coordinate 48,802,180 of NC_134241.1, read as the reverse complement.
ATTATCTGGGCCCCCCGATTTAGTCCCATTAAGCTGTTTGAGTTTCGCTTCTACCTCAAATATGGTAATGTCTACCTCCATATCCTCATTCCCATTTGTCAGGCTACCATTATCCCTAAGATCCTCTTTTGTCTTATTAAAGACTGAGGCAAAGTATTTGTTTAGATATTGGGCCATGCCTAGATTATCCTTGACCTCCACTCCATCCTCAGTGTTTAGCGGTCCCACTTCTTCTTTCTTTGTTTTCTTCTTATTTATATGGCTATAGAACCTTTTACTATTGGTTTTAATTCCCTTTGCAAGGTCCAACTCTACTTGACTTTTAGCCTGTCTCACTTTATCCCTACATGTTCTGACCTCAATAGCTGCTGTGACAACTAATGAGCCCAGAGGTGGGTGAGTATAAAGGTACTCAAAACCTTGGGAGGATACATAGTACTTTCTTTCTTCCCTGGTAGTGGTGGGAGGCAAAGAGGATGGAGTCTGTCATAGGCTCTGGTATTGCCTCATTAATTGGCAGAGCTACCTTGGAGACAGACCCATAGATGATAAAATGTCAGCCAGGCAAAGTGAGGAGACTCTAACCTCGTCAACCTGTACACCTCAGTCTGCAGCCACTGTCCTTAATAACTTGTGATAAACATTAAAATCATCAGGATGGGGTGGAGTTGCCCCAGATGAAACAGCCTCATCTGGAGTGGGCAAAGAGGAGGCAAAGACTGGAGGTGGTAGAATCTCTTCTACCAGCTTTTGCTCAGGTCCTGGAACCTCTTCTTGACGCTCAATACCTGCTTGGTACCAGACTCTGGGGACTGAACCGCTCAGTGAGCAGACTCTGCCCTCCTAGACGAAGGCACTGAGTATGCATGGTGTGGGAAAGATCTGGAAGCTGGAGGAACTCTTCAGGGTCCAAAAGAGCCACTGATACAGGGCAGGGCCCCATTGTCCTGGCCACCTTCCCACAGAAGATCCTATTGAAGAGTCACGGTGGTAGGTTGACAAAGGGGATCTTTGAGGAGAGCAGTGGGTCCTGCTTTTGGGTTGTGAGATGTAAGAGCCCACCTCAGAGTCCAATGACAAAGAGTCCCCTTCTTCTGACCATAGTGGGGCTGATCCAGTCAGGCTGGGGACCAGTGCTGACAGCCTGGTGACAGGGGGAGCGCTGCAATCCTTGCAGGCTTCCTCTTGGATGGTACCAAGGGCCCGTGTGTCCTGGAAGCAGGCAACTGTGAAACCAGAGGTTGAACCAATGGTGGATGGGGCGTCAGTGCCAAGGGATCAGACTCCTTAAGGAAGGAGATACCAGCACCAACAAGCAGAGCAGATTTTCTTGCTGCCACAAATGCCTCCGAGCTAGTCATCACCAAGAGGATCTCTTGTTGCAGTGCTGAAGAAGTTGATGGTGCTGCTTCCAGCACCAGGCTCGACAGTGCTCCTTGCAGTGTCAGAGCTGACTGAGCCAACTTAGGTACTGATTTGGAGAAAGAATGCTTAGGTTTCAGGTGCACTGTACTCAACTCCTTAAACAGACTTAGAGGGTGGAGACCTTGCCCTGGCTGGGGTCTCACTGGAAGTTTTGTATTTCTTCCTTGGTACAAGTGAGAGAGAATGGTGCTGAGATTCTGCTAAAACTGGAGGCAAGTATGTCACTGAAGCTACAGCACTTGGCATCGAGTCAGACCAGAATAGCTCCACGATGGCCTGAGCGCCACTTCCATCAGCAGGAATTTCAGCCTAGCCTTCCTGTCCTCTTTTGTTGTAGGCTTGAACTCTGCAAATCTGACACCAGCCCCATACGTGTGCGGTCGCTCACTAGCATCAGCCTCGAGCAAGAAGCGCAGGGCTTGAAGCCTGGTGACGAAACTCTGTTTTGTGAATAAGAAACCACCCAAACGGGGAAAACAACAAATCTGAAACATTTTGTTTGTTTAAACACATCTAAAACTTACTAACGATCCGAACTATACTGAAGACTAGACCAACTATATATATATATATATATACACACATACACACATACACACACACAATATTTACAAAGAGAGAGAGACAGAGCGCAAGCGAGCGCTGTTCTGGCATTGAACAGAGTTCCAATAACTGTCACGGGTGCTAAAAAGGAACTGAGGGGGGTGGGGGTAGAGGCGGCTCTGCCCTTTATAACTGCAAACAGTGGTGCACGGCAGCAGGGGGAGCTCAAGCTGCCCAACGGGTTCCGCTAAGAGAAAAAGTTTCTGATGGCCGTACACTGGGCACACCAACCCCAAGAGTGAAATGCACATGTGCCATCTCTCAAAGAAGAAATTAATGATAAATGAAGTTCAGCTGAAATCTTTTCACCAGGCTTGGCTGCTCCTAGGCTTCCTATAACAGGACTGCTAGATCCCCTCCCACCTCTCTTATGTTTGAATAAGCTAATGAACCACTTGCTTCAGTGAGTCAGCAGAACCCACTTAACATTTCTTTGCAGGAATAATACCTTCTAACAGGGTGGTGTGGGGTGTTTCTCACACACACACACACACACACACACACAGCCAGCCTGTGACACTAAATCTAAATTGACATTTTTCTTTTAACTTAATTCCATTTCCCTCCACTGCTAATGAACTAGGCATCATTCTTAACCTTGAGTTGTCCTTCCCCTCCCTCCAACACTACCTATTTGGATGTGCATACCTCTGCAACATAACCTAAGTGGGACAGTGCCTTGATTCCACCTCTGCTGAACTCAGTTGTGCCTTTATCTCACCCTTCAAACTCCAGGATGTGCAGAATTCTACTTTCTGCCTTCTTATCCATATAAACAACTGTGTCCACATCACACCCTCAAACAACTCAGCTGACTTCCAATTCATTTTGGGATTTAGTTCAGAATTCCCTTTCCTGTTTTAGAAAGACCTCATGCTCTTGCTAGAGTCAACCTCACAGACTTGGTTTCTTCCTCCCTTGCTAAACTAGTACTGGGCTCCATTTCTCCCCACAATATGGCTACCTTTCATAAAAGAACACTCCTTTCTGCAACTCTTGCTATCTGGAAGAGCGTTCCTCCGCACATCTGATTCATTTGATCTCCTTCCCCTTTTCACATGTGGTATCTGTTCTCCCTGGCTTATCCCTCCTAATACCTCTCTCGCTTTGTTATTGGCCTTTCGGCAGACTGCTTTCATCTATTCACCACACACCATTGTTTCTTGTAATGCATACCATAATATTATCTTGTATTAATTAATGTTGTGAATCATTTAAAGATACAGTTTGCTATCCAAACAGATATAAAAGATGTTCTTATATAGAAAATAAAATTGTACTCTATTGAAATTTATTTTTAAAAACTAGGATTAACTGTTCTAAGAATAATTAATTTGAAGACATATTGCACTGTGCTGGTTTGGTAATTTCTACTAGTTTGGGGATTGCATTTATGTGTGATACAAAAGTTTGTAACAATTTTTAACTTCAAAATAGTCTAATAGCTTTGGCTGCATACCAGCAAATAGGTACTCCACTAGAAAAGTTGCAGGAGAACAAAAACAATGAATGACAAAAGATTTTAATGCAAAATCCTTTAAAAGAATAATAAACTGACTGGAAGAAAAATTGAGACAGCATAAGTATTCTGAGAATTCCATACTCTGCACAGATTTAATTTACCAAATAGAGTGAAACTCATTCTAAGTTTGCGGGGGTGGGGGGGGAAGACTCTTATTAAGCATATGTAGCCAAAATCACAGTAGCCATCATATTGGGTGGTAATAACAAAACTGTATCTGACACAATAAGTTAATAACATCATCATTAATATACTACCTTTTACGTTGAATGATTCCAAAATAATTCACAAACTAGGTATATACATAAAATCACTGAAATACAACCAGCTGGCACGCAATGAATTGCACAAGAGTAAGGTGAGGAAAATTTGGGCCTAAGAAAATGGGCAAACTCCTTCTCTTACAAAAAGTGCCATACGACTCTCTATGATGCCAACACAGAGCTAAGGCACTTCTATATTTAAGGTCTCTGAAAAATGCATACAAAGTGAACAGCATAGAAATCAATTTATTTAGCTCAGCAGAAACCAGGCCTGAAATTATTCAAACCAGGGTTTAAACCGTGGTCTGACTGAATATAGGTATGTCAAACCTGAAGCTTAACCTTTTAAGCCTTTCCCTCCCATACTTTCATCTCTGAAGGGAAGGATTCAAGTCCTGGCGTAGGTGACAAGTAAAAGGGATTTTAGTCTCAACCTTATGTTCACTTTACAAACCTTGTCCTTGCACAATAAAAAATTGTCAACCAATGTGACATAGAAATGGTTACCTACCTTTCTGTAACTGTTGTTCTTCAAGATGCATTGTGCATGTCCATGCCCAGCGCATGGTTGTTGAAGATTTTCTCCTCTATCTGTACCCATTGGGGTAGTTCAAGCGTTCTCTGCTGCCATGTGCTACTGGATGCAGGTAGAAAGGGCGGAGCTGCTCTTGACCCCCCTCAGTTCCTTTCTACTGCATAAACTCCAATAGAGAGGGGTGGGTCATGGAATAGACATGTGCAACACATCTCAAAGAACAGTTATGGAAAGGCATGAAACTGTTTCTTCTTCAAGTGATTGCACAGGTCCATTCCACTATAGGTGATTCACAAGCAGATTGATCTGGAGGTGGGCCTGGAACCTATTTGAACAGTGATTGTAGAACAACATGCCCAAATCTGGCATCGTTCCTGGATTGAAGGGCTCTAGTATAATGAGAAGCAAGTGAGAGCACTGATGACCACGTCCAGAGTAGGAATTGTGCCAGGAAAGCCACAATTGTGCGTGTGCCCTCGTTGAATGGGCTAGCATGCTAGCCAGTGGAATGACATTAGCCAATTGGCAACATAAACACATATACAAAGAAATCCAAGAGGAAATCCTCTGAGAGGATACCAAGGGACCTTTCATTCTGTCAACCGCTGTGATGAACAATTGTGATGATGACCTAAATGATTTAGTCCGGTCTAGGTAAAAAGCTGAAGCTCTTCTGACATCTAAAGAGTGGAGCTTTTCTTCATCTCTGTGAGCATGAGGCTACCGGAAGAAAGTTGGCAAATAGATTGCCTGATTAATGTGAAAATTGGAAACAACTTTCGTCAGGTACTTTGGGGGAGGGCAAAGATAAATGTTGTTCTTAAAAAAGACCTTACAGGAGGCTCTGATACCAGACCTCTCAACTCGCCCACTCTTCTAACTGAGGTAGTTGCAATAAAACACAACACTTTCACAGAGAGGTGGAACAGAGAACAAGTCTTGCATGGTTCAAAGGGTGGTCCCATTAACTTTGCTAATAGGAGGTTCAGATCTGATGAGGGGGGGATAAGTTCTTGTACACATCCAGCCCTTTCAAAAACTTGATAGCAATGGGATTGGAAAAAAGAGATCTATTATTCATGGATGAGTGGAAAGCAGAGACAGTTGCCAGATGAACTTTGACAGAACTGCTAGATCTTGATGTTTCAAGTACAGAAGATCATCCATCAAATGTTGGGCTGGGACTTGCTCCAGAGGAACAACTTTCTGATGGGTCTAGATGGAAAAATGCTTCCATTTAGCCAGGTAAGCACTCTTAGTTGAAGATTTTCTACTATTTAGAAGTACTTCTTCCATGTTCTTTGAGCAAGTCTTTTCTAACAGTTTTAGCCATGAAGTATCCATGCTGTCATGTGGAGGGCCCGCAAGTTGGGGTGGAAGAGGCAGCCGTGGTCCTGGGAAATTATATCTGGATTCAGCAGGTGAGACAATGTAGGTCTGACTGACAAGGTTATCAGGGTCGGGAACCAGTGCTGCCGATGCCACACTAGTACTGTAAGTATGAGGCGAGCATGGTCTCGTTTGATCTTGGACAAGATTCTGGGCAGTAACAGGATTGAAGGGAAGGCATACAGCAGGGTGTTCTTCAAGGGCAACAGGAATGCATCCATCAACAAACAAGGCTGTGATCTCCTTGGGAACAGAACTGATGGCACTTTCTTTTGGTCCTTGCTGCAACCAGGTCCATTTGGGGAATGCCCCACCATCAGAAGATCAACCTGGCCATGTCTGGACAATGTGACCACTTGAAAAGGACTTGCTCAACTGATCTGCCAGCATATTCTTCACCCCTGGAAGGGAAGCAGCTCTGACATGAACAGAGTTGGCTATGCAGAACTCCAGACACAACCAAATGGAATGTGCTCCTCCTTGTCTGTTTACATAAAACATGATGGCTGTGTTGTCTGTTAACACTAGCAGATTTTTCCCCTTAATATGTATAAGGAAAGCCCAACACACAAGATGGACAGTTCACAATTCTCTGACATTTATATGAGCCTTTAGATCTTGGGAAGACCACAGACCTTGAGTCTGCGGCGACCCCATTCGTACTCTCCAACCCAGTGATGACCCATCTAAAGAGCGTGCTAGTTGCAGGGGAACAGTGGGGATCCCCCACAAACTTTCAGAGGGTCTGTCCACCAGTCCAGAGATGACAAGATTAGCACTGGTACTTGAACCACCATGTCTAGATGATGACGGCTCAAGGAATACACTGAAGCTAGCCACCCTTGTAGCTTTCTATGATGCAGTCTGGCATGCTTCACTCTGTGCATAAGTAAGAGTTGTTCTGGTCACCAGCTTGCCCTTGTCCACCATCGCATTTAAGTCCTGCCTTCAGCCGTCTCGTAACCTGTCCTTAAACTTCAACATGTTATTCCACAAGGTAAAATCATACCGACCTAGGAGTGCCTGCTGATATGCAATCCTAAACTGCAGACCCCCACAGTAGCAGTACCAAAATTTAAACTGACTAAAGACCTAAAACTGAAACTTACAACTAACACTAACTAACTACTATTTCTAAGAAAATGGGTATAATTTACACTGGAATGAGGGAAGAACTTGCAATAGCAAGATTGAATTCATTCCAACAATTGTCATGAGCAGTTAGAAGGAACTGAGAAGGGTCGGGGGTGGCTCCACCTTTTATACCTGCACACACTGGTGCACAGCAGCAGAGAGCTCCTGAGCTGCCCCGACAGGTTCTGTTGGGTGAAAAAATCTCTGACAAACATTCACTAAGTGCACACTCACCTACAGTGGAATGGACATGTGCAATCACTTTGAAGAATAACTGTCAATCTTCATTCAAATGTAGAAGTAAATTGGAGTTAGCAGTGGTGTTCCAAATGAAGGCTGAGGTGCATTGGCAGCATTGTTTGGAAAAATTTGCACAGCATTTGCCTTCTATAGGCTGGACTCAACCTAGTGCTGAGAGTCTCTCACTTTCATAAGTGTTTTAATATTAATACATACAAAGTAGTAGCCTAATAAAGTATTAAACTAGAAAAACAGAAAGAAATTAGTTCTCAGTAGTGCACTGTGATTAAATAAAAGCTTCATTTTCTAATTTTTTCCCAGTGGGAAGATCATACTTTCTGGTGATACACTCTCAGCCCATTTTGCTGAGCATTACTTACACAATTCCAATTAATAGAAAAGCCTCAAGACTTGAGTTAAGAATACCCCTTTGCATTTAGGACCAAAATTTGCTACCAAATGGTTAAGCTTTACTTTTATAATCATTCCAACAGAAAAATGCCAGATTGAAGAGGAGACCAACCCCCAACATCCCACCTCTACATCCTCTTGCATTTTATCGATTTAAAATCATTATTTCCCCTAGCATAGACTTACGGAAGAACTGAGAGAGTTTCCCCAGATTAGCAATCCATCACTACAAAAACACGACCCTAGTACAGAGCTCCTCAGAAGCCCATTGTTTGCAGATAAGGCTCTGGCTAGGGTACCATTTGGACAGAGGACCATTGTCTCAGTAAGCGTAAACTGCAAAAGAGATTGTCTTCTACTCCAAAACATTTACATTATAAAATAATACCCGGCAGATGAATAGCCCCAAAGGCAAGACACCTGGTAGCCCAAATTAACAAATGGCTGTGTGAGCCTCAGACATACCATCCAGCTTTTTAGTCTTTTGACTATTTACAAATTAACTAAGTGACATCTCTACTTTTACTTTTCCAACTATAAATCAATTTCCCTATTCTACTTAGTTGCTTTATTCAAAGCAGAGTTTGAGGAAAAAATGCCCGATTCATTATTTTGTTTAAATATAAGGAGTAAGAATTTCACTTTTATTTCCATGTTCTGCTGCCTCTTTCCCTCTATATTCTTTGGCGGAATTAGAGATAGCGAAGAACACTCTCACCTTAATGTTGCAGGCCTGTTCCATCAGTCTTCTAGCGTTCTCTTCTGCTCTGTACCTCTTTGGCAGCTGAACTCTGAAGAATTTTAAAGCCCCTTCAAAATCAGCCTGTAAAAGGTCCTCTTTAGAGGTCTGCAATGAAATACAGATAAGAACTATTATACACGCAGAGAACATCCATACCTACTCTATTATTGCATTTATCATCTGCTAAATTTATTCCAAACAGCCACCGTTCACATTAGCTCAAAAAACAAACAAACAAACAAACAAACAAACAAAAAACTCTAGGACAATGGTTCTCTAAACTATACCTTATAAAATGAAATAAAAAGTCAAGAGCACATCCAGAAAAATCCCAGGCAAAGCAGCATGATAAGAGGACTTTAACAAGCTGATGTACTTATCTTTCCATACCTGGAGGCAGAGAAAGTGCATCTGGCAAAGCCTGTCAAGATGGAACTCAGGGACAGAAAAAGCTAGGTGGAGAATTATGGTGTTTTTGAGATGGTTTGTGCTTCTTAGGTTGTTGCTGATTTCAGTAACTCCCTGCTAGAAAGACACTGTATATGGCTGCAGACATGATCAGCAGAAGTAAAAGTGCTTCTGAGTTATAACATGTATCAGCAAATCATTAATGTTGAGAAGCCTGTGACACTAAATTCATATGTAGCACTGTGCCAGAAAAAGCATTACACCCCACCTCTGTATTTTTCAGTTTAATGCTTATCACAGTGGTATTGAGCCAAAACCATAGCCAGTACTATACTTGGAAAAGCGAAGAGATGAAGATTCAACAGAAATCCAGTAGTGCTGCTGACAGGGTAATATGAACAGTTGCATAGAGATTAGTATTTGTTTCTGTTACTCACGCTTTACTAAAAATGTATGTAAAATTTAATAAGATTAACTTCTGCATTTGAGAGAATACAAAAGACTACGGCTACAATTTTCAAGTGTGAATACTGTGACGGGGCAAGGCCAGATGGCTATAGAAAAGTAGTGGGAGATAGATATATTAGCTCCAGACTAAACAAACCCCTGGTACCAGGATAAGTTAAATGGCAGCTGCTCCAGGTCAATTAAGACACCTGGGGCCAATTAAGAACTCTCCAGGGAGAATGCTAGGTTGATTGGGACACCTGAAACCAATCAGGGACTGGCTGAAACTAGTTAAAAGTCTCCCAGTTAGTCACGTTGGCGTGGCTGTCAGGAGCTGTGGGAGGAAGTTGTGCTGTTGGAGAGACTGAGTAGTACATACCATATAAGGCACAAGGAAGGAAGCCCTGAGGTAAGGGTGAAGTGGAGCTTGAGGAAGTGGGGGCTACTGTGGGGAAGCAGCCCAGGGATTGTAGGTGTCATGTTTCTAAAGGTGAGCTGCCACAGCTGATACTGTTCGGGTCCCTGGGCTGGAGCCTGGAGTAGAGGGCGGGCCTGGGCTTCCTGCTTTGCCCTCCCCGATTAATCCCTGAGACTAGGAGACAACAGAGACTGTGCAAGGGAGGATAGTTTCTCCTCACCTCCCTTGCTGGCTTATGATGAAAATGGCTCAGTAGACTGTGACCCTTGTCTCTAGAGAGAGAAGGGTTACGTGGAGGGTCACAGTGAGCCTCTGAGGCTAGCGAAATCCGCCAGGAAACGTGGGACACATGGAGACAAGGACAGAGCTTTGTCACAATACCCAACTTCCATGTGTACGCTGCACTAGGTTTGCACACAGGTCAGGGATGCACATATGCAATAGGTGTGTGTGCACAAATCCCCAAAGTGAACTACTCAGTTTCCCAAATGAAGCCTCACCAGTTCAAAATCTCGAAGTCTTCAACTGAAGATTGGATGCCTTTCTGGAAGATATGCTTTAGTCATACACAAGTGATTGGGCTCAATACAGGCATAACTGGATCAAATTCTATGGCCTGTACTATGCAGGAGTTCAGACTAGATGTTCTAATGATCCCTTCTGGTCTTAAAATCTGTGAAAATCTAACTGAAGAAAATGATCCTGATGCTTTCAGTTATGAATCAATGCTACACACCTTGTGAACCTGGATATTCTTATTGCAGGATTGGCTCATTTACATATAAATAATTAAATCAACTATATAAACACTATTTTTTTTAAAAGAGCAAATATAATTTTTCCCAAATGCTTTAAATTATATTTCAGTAAAAAGCTGCAGGCTTTAAAGCATGTACCAGAAACAGTCAAGCATAGGAAGTGGCCCAGCTGGCCACAAACAGCTCTTTTGAAAATGCAGTAGCAGCTGGGCCCAGAAAAGATGGAAGGAGGGGCCTGAAAGGAACAATCTAGTTAAGCTTAATACAATTTTTAAATGGTACTCAAGATTGTGCAGGTGTTTACATTTTTGCTCCCATTTTTATTACAAAACATTTTTCATAGTGAGAGTATACAGTGCATACATCAGAAAAAAGGCTTTAAAATTCCTTCAAATTGTGTATCTAATTTGTTAAAGTGGTAGGAAGAGCCAGGGTGAATTTTCCTGATCACTAATCTCTTGAGTAGTTTCGTGCATGAGGATGGCACCTGAAGTATGCCACTTCAACACTGACAATGTTGCCAATTATTGACCCATTTTTATCCCCCTTTTTGGGAAACATCATGGAGAAGGTTGTAGTAGGGGAACTCTGGCAGTTTTTGGAGCCTTTGGATTTCCTCAGTTGGGCTTAAGGCCCATGTATGGGGGGACAGACTACACTGGATGTGTTGACTAATGATCTCCTCCTAATGACTAAAGAAGATCAAATGTCCATGCTGATTTTTTTTGGGTGTGTTGGTAATCTTTGCCACCACTGATCACAAGATATGGTTGATAGGTTCACGACCCCTCAAGGAGTAGCTTAAGTTGCTTGAGTAGCACTGTGTGTGTGAGATTCCAGAAAGCAAGTGTTGTTCTACCCCAAAAATTCTCATGTAGCGTTCCACAGGGATTTTACGTAGAAGGAGCTCAGATACTATCCTGATGAAGCTCTAATAGATTGAAGGACTGCTGACAGAATGTTTTCCATCCAGGTTCTGGACTTCAAAAGTCGATGCCAGAGCCTTGATTTCTTAGCCTTCCAGCCACACTGCAAATCCCATCTTTTTGCCAGGCTATGATAAGGAAGGGGATTGAGTGCTGGAATTAGATTATCATATTTTTATGACAGGTTTCAGAGTAGCAGCCATGTTAGTCTGTATCCGCAAAAAGAAAAGGAGGACTTGTGGCATCTTAGAGAAGGTGCCACAAGTCCTCCTTTTCTTTTTGCGGATACAGACTAACATGGATGCTACTCTGAAACCTGTCATTATGCAAGCCACTGAATTTAGCCGTATGGAGTGGATAAATTTGTTAGTCTCTAAGGTGCCACAAGTCCTCCTATTTTTATGTGACTTTTTAGTTTGAATTGGCCTGGATTAGTCTGTTCACTTGTGTTGTCTGTATTCTATTTGTATTTTTTAACTAATATATTGCACCAAGAGCTCCAGATAGGTGCCCTATAAATCCGTTAAATCAACTCAATTAAATACACACTACAATTTCTCCAGTATATCTTAATACGATATAGGGGTAGCAGAGAAGAGAAAGTGCTATTTGAAAACAGGCACCAAAGTATCAGTCTTCAAATACACTGTGAGACAATTTCTCCCCACCCAGCAATGGGACTTTTCAAATGTATTCCAAAAGCACTTTTGGGGTCCAGGACACTGTCGGGACCATTCTGAATGCAGTTCTCCTAGGCAGCTAGAAACTCAAGCCCTTGGAACAGCAAAAGCACCACACTCCCCAAGCAGTAGTTCATTATAAAAAACTCTCAAAGCACTGAACCAAACTTTGATGCAAGCAACTTGCTAAGAGAACCAAATTTTGTTTTGTATAATTTACATGTATTATTTTGTTCTCCCAAGCTATTCATTTACTATTATTTACTACTCATGTAAATAAGAACTATTCATACGAGTAAGAGTTTACTGGATTGAGCCTATAGCCATTGAAAAGTACAAGTTATGAAGTTTTAGAGTAGGTACACAGTGTTTAGCTGAAGCCTTAATATTTGGACTTTTCTATTTCACAATGCATTTTTAATTAAAAAAAAACAACCCTGTTAATTGAAATGTTAAAGTTTTGCAGTGAAAAATCACATGAAGTCAAAAAATTCCAAAGTAAAGATTCTAAGAATAATGTTCAGTGATTGCATTTGCGTATGTCTTATACTCTTAAGTTGTTTAACAAACAGAAATATTTAGCTACTTATTAGAACAGGAAAGAAAAAAGCAATAGAAAACAGTATATGCGTGTGTGATGGGGTGTCCACTGCACACAAGACTGGAAAGGGTTAAGGTGGGCCAATTAACTGCCCAGGTTGCACCTGGAACAGGAGCCAGGGAGCAGGGATTGATTAAATGGGGCTCAGCTGGGCAGGAACAGGAAGAGCCTGTCTGTATAAAAGTCCAGGAGCTGAGAACAGGAGGATGCTGCAGAGGAGTAGTCTACAATCGCCCTCTGGGAGGTATGTTTGGGGCTACAGAGAGTAGCCTTCAGTTATTCCCAGGGTGGAGGGAGTTTGGCTGACACACCCAGAGAGGTGGGAGAGCCAGCAGGTAGGAAAGGCACAGGCGAAAACAGCAAGGAATAGGAGTGCAGACCTTGACTGCTGATTAGAGGGCCCCAGGCCAGGAGTTTCCTTACCAGCTACTGAGGAAGTGGCACCAGCTCAGGCACTCTTCCCGCTCAGTACCCAGCTGGTGCCACTCCCTCAAGACAGGGGACTACTTAGCCACCTGATTCCCCTCAGCTGTGGCCTTTTGGGTTAATTAGCCCCCCTCTCAATCTGCATTAACCCTTTCAGGGTAAGTGTGGGGTGAACACCCATCACAGTGGGTAATACAAATTATACTGGTGTTGACACTGTAAGCCTTCCATTTTTTGACTTTTTGTGATCCTTAATGATGGATCAAAGAAGAATTCTGGAGCCATTCAGCATACAAAGATCTGTAAACTTTTTGGCCTGCCGTCAATCTGCTTATTTTAACAAAAAACTTTGTAAGCTTGGTGAACCAGCAATTCCAGCTTAATCACCTGCACAGCCATGTTGTGTTTTTGTGTATGTGGGGACTTAAGGACACTTTCTAGTACTCAATAAGCAGCTTTCAAATGGTTGTGTTTTTGTTAAACTGATTTTTCTTTCAAACCAAAGAAAAATAGTAGATCTCAAAGATGTCCATGGCCATATCAAGTTGAAGTTTCAAACTTCAGCCTGTTTCATCATAGCTGTGTCTTTAAAAGGGTGGGTAAAAATGTTTAGGTTTTTTTGAAATGGATAAAGTGTGTTTTTGTAGATGTGTAAAAAGCCCTTCAAGGGATTTTACTGAAACTCAGAAAAAGCACTTTCCACTGAAAATGTGCAGTTTTGGATAACCCTAAGCATGAAACAGGAGAAGAGAATGCACACAGTTTTGAAATTATGGGCAGTATAACATACCCACCTTGATTACTTTTTTTCGGTGAGTAGACAATGTCACAATGAAGCTCCCCAAAATAGTTAAGAACATGCAAAGTGGAAAATGTAACTCTGACTTGTTTGTTTTAATTTAATTACTCTGTCCTGCTTTGCAGAAATTTCCAGCCTGCTTCAGTAATATCAACATCAACTCTGACTCTAATTGTTACCTAAGAAGTGATGAGGTATATGAGATTCAGGGTCATCTACTCTGTACACTCTGGACTTGATTCTTCACTGTCTTGTATCTTGTATAATCATTTACACCTACCTGTACAGAGTATAAAACACTACCACATCAAAATGGTAGCATTTTACAGCCTCTTTGACCAGAGATCAATGTCTGCCCAGAGCGCACGGCAGTGGAGAGTCAGACCCCGTTCTCTCTAATTCATTTCTAAGTTCCCTACCATTATATTTGTTTTCTATGTGAAATACTCTTATCCTATACAGTTTCCCATCTGTAGAATGGGGATGATATTTACCTCTTTTTGCAAGGTGCTTTAAGCTCTATGGATGAAAAGCGCATAGATAGGAGCTAGGTACTACTATTACTTTTGATCTTGCACAATATAAAATCTACTCTTCTAAGACAAATAGGTCAAACTGTATGTCTCTTATTTAATCTCTTACATATTCTAAATCTGGTAATCTAAAATCAAGGATTATCTGCTAATTTTTTTAAAGCTTTGCATCCATTCCTTTTCCATTGATAGGAGAAAATCTGCAATGGTATATGTGACATGGTTCCCCATAATGCTGCCCTGTAAGTATTAGTCATGGATCCCACATCATTAGCCACTCCAATAAGATAAAGCTTGAACTGTACTTTCTACCAGAGTAGTGAGTAAACTTTCTGAGAACCAAGGCCTTGTCTGGTAGAAAATGATCTGCCTTTAGCGTACATGCAGTTTATACCGGCAAAAGAGTGCATTTGCCAGTATAGCTTACACTGTTTCCTGGAACAAAACAAGTTACGCTGGCAAAAGCACTTTTTCCCAGTATAAAAATGTCGTGTAAAAAAAAAAAAAAGAATCACAATGCTAACCAACAGTACCAGCACAAGTTTTCGTGTAGACCTGGCCTAAGTCTTATGCACAACGGATTGCCATCCACAAGTGCACTGCTAATAACTCTGTGACTGAACATACACAATGTCTCTTGCCAAATCTCTCCAGTGCAGCTGTGTGTACTCAGAGACTTCCAAAAGGCACTGTAAATTAAGACGTGCAAAATAATCATGAAAATGTATCGGCCCAAACATAAATTCAAGGACTAGACACGCTCAGTCTAACCGTGATGATAAGGGAAAAACCCAAATGAAATTAATGTTATTTCAGTTGCCTTTCAACAAGTGTACTTGACTCAGGTGAGAATTTTACAGGCTGATGTAATTGCTATAGAGCATATTTTTCACATCACTCATTAATGGAATATACTCTGCATACGGCTCAGGATTTGGGCGTATTAGGAGTGCTGCGGGGGGAAGCTTGGATAATGCTTATAGTTTGATTCAAACCTGTTATTAGCCTCTCTCTATGATGAGAACTAAATCCATACCCACACCAAATGATGATGTTCAAATCTGTCATCACTTTTCACTTCAAGTAACTGAAACTACTTGGTTTTTGATCTGATGTCTCACGATGCAGAAGGAAGGGAGTATTCTGGTGAACTTCTTATGCCTTAAACATCCTATAAGGAACAGATTGTCACTTATCTGGGTCTACTGCAGAAAATGGAGATCAAGAGTAGGTTTCTAAAGTACTTGTAAAAAACCAAGCTTAGGTCACTCTAGGAATAGTACAAGGATTAGTTAGAATATGGCAATAAAGAAAACCCCCTATCCCTCTAGAAAACCAATTCCCCATTATAAAACTGTCTGGGTCCAGCTAAAGAACTCCCTCCTACACACAATAACCAGCTTAGTTGGAATATTTATGTTCAGCTATGAAATACTGGATATTAGATAACAGAACTGCTTTGGACCAATTATACAACAGAACCAAAGCCTGGTTTAGTTACAGAACCATGGAAGAGAACTGGACAGGACTGGCTAGTGATTTTCAGCCTTTTAGCTTAACTATTTTGTGTGTTTGGCTTTGTTCTTGTGCTACTGTACAAATGATAAGCAGGTCAGACATCTCTGTATCATAACAAGCCACACTAGCTTCAGGCCATTTCACAGACACACAGCTCAGGTGCTCCAGCAGATAAGAGCATCTTTAACCATTTCCTTCTCAGAGATAAGTTAGACATTTTACAACTTGCCAGCTGGATTTTCACAGTCAAGCACAGAAATGTTAGAAGTAAGCAAATGTACAGCATCACTGCTTCAAATTATGGATGAAATTGCCTGCATGTCTGAAATTAATCATTGGCATCAGGAGTTAAGAATTCCGAATGCTAAACACCGATGCATTCTGCATTAGTATTTGGGAATGAGTAGGACATACTGCACTAGCAATCACGATGAAATGGAGAACAAAAACATTCAAATCTCTCTCATGCAGCCCTAACTATGACCCTCACACCAGTTAAGGAGTGGCACTGATGGGCTCAGAAGGGAGTATCCATCCAGTCTTCCTTGGCTAGAAGGGCAGTGAGCAGGATTCAGTGCTTCTTAGGTGGGCTGTGTAAAGCAGGGGGGAAAAATGGGGGAATCCTCATGTATCTAACAGCTGCAGAGGATCCTTGGAGGCAGAGGGAGGGGAAAGGAGGATGGCAGATAAGCTATGAATTAATTTCAAGAAAATGTGATCTCACCGCAAGCAGCCGAGGCACAAACAGGCGATGCCCCATCCCAAGAAGTTCCAGCACACGACATGCATACTCATTCACCAGCTTGCTCCTCTCGTCATGCATGTCCTGTGACTTTTTGATGGGTGGTGTGAGCTTGGCAGCTGGGGTTGTGCAAGGTACCCCCTCTTCCATGAGCAATAAGCAGTAAGTATCCAGAGTGAGAATCGCAGTCTCTTAGCCACAATCTGAAAAACTACAATATTATAGGAGCTAGCCTCAGGTCTCCCAAATAGGTTCACACTTCTGTCTAGAGCAAGGAATGCCAGCTAATGTCTTAGAAAGAGCAAGGCATCTTGCTATGAATCAAAGAAGAATATGATCCACTGTAATGGCTTAGCAGGAGTCCAAAGTAGATTACAAAAAACAAACCAAAGAACACATGCATCTAAATATATCCGGAGAGCAGGAAAATGGCAGAGAATGAGAGCAGGAAAGCTCTGATGGGAGAAAGGCAAAGGATAGCTAGCAGGGCCCAGTGCATCTATGAATGTGTGTGTGAGCAGACAGGAGCAGCAGTAAGAGCAATAAAACCAGGGCAGTTATGAAGCTGCAAAGAGAAAAGGATGAGCTCATTGCACTCCCTGATTCGTGACAATCCTGGCAGCAGCTGCTGCTGCTGCCTCTTGCTGTGAATCAGTAATGAAGGGGTAGGAAAGGAGGGGGAGGGGAGAGAAGGAGGTAGGTGAATGAGCATGCAGTGTGTGTCTCGGGGGAGAATGCTGTAATAAGAAGCCAATAGTGAGCTGTTGAACCAATGAGCTCCCCCTCCCAGTCTACCTTAAATCAATGTTAGCCAGACAGTTTCTGCTGTTGAATCCTGAACTCACAGATATATGAACTACATCCTCTTACCATTGCTTAGAGGAAATCAAGAGACTGCCAACCAATATATACACCTTATTCATATCTGCTTTTGAAAAACACAGACAGATTCAATACTGTCCACATATATGTGGGTAGGGCAAGACACTACAGTCCCTCCTAGATTACTGCATGGAACAGTGAGAGATGCCAGGGTGTACTGATGGACTACTGATAGAGAGAGCACAGCACCTGGATTCTAAGAAGCTGGAATGACATGGCCTATGTTTGTTTCAGGTAGTATGACTTCAGGAGCTGTTTCTGAATGTGGAGAAGATTTGCACTGATGGAACAGAATTTCTACAAAGTATAAAATATGATAGAAAAGAAAGAACTGCAAATTTGTCGGGGGGAATGCTGTGATGTCACACCTTCAATTGTCTTCCATTTCTCCCATGCATGGAACAGGCCAGGTACCTCTGCCATATGGCTAGATATATTGTACCGGGTTCTACTTCATCTCTCATTGGGAGTGAGCTTGAGAAAGCATGCCTTTTATGATGCTCTGCCTTTAAATCATTCAGTTAGAAAATGGACTGTCCAACAGAGCATATCTTTGGAACAATTCATACACTAGACTGAAAACTAAAATAATATCCCTGCCTATGCAGACAGATAATGGAATTCTACATATTTCTAATTTATAGAAAGATGGTAGATCTTGTAAAGCTCTAAAATGACAAAGATATGATCCCTGAAAATTGCACACATTTCTGCAAATACAGATTAGTTTGCAAAAAGCATTTGACCCTGGACTTTCTATATCCAGGATAATCCCCTTTAGCAGAGCTACTAGCCAAAACATTATTTTATAAAAAGTGAAATTCCACAATACAGGGTCACCACATTGAAATCACAATCAGAATGCTCTCATATGAGTAGTCTAAATGTGAAGAAGATTTGACTTAAGACATGTCTGGATAAACTCTGCAACAGTAGTGAAAAATACTAAATTGAAGTTGATACAATTCAGGCTAATGCATTATCTATATTGAACTCCATTAAAACATGAACACATTTTCTTGGACTGACAAAGAACTGTACGGAAAAGGTGTTAGCAAAAATAACTCCATCCTCACAGGTCATCTTGGTTTACTGTGACAGATGAAATGTATGGGGAAATGGCTGGAGCAGTCGTGGAAGAAACTATGGGCTAGCAACAGCTGACTTTGTCCAAGATTCCTTAAACTCTTATGCATGGCTGTGCAGGAGGTAAAAAAGAAATTCTTCATTTTACTCTCAGCACCTACATATTTGCTCTAGCAGTATATAGCCTATTTTATCCAAGCAGTCTTCTCCTGGCAGTTGATTTGAGTACATCCTGCTGCAAGGAAATATCTTATTTTGCAGAGCAAATCATTCATGTTTGGACTGGGCTGTCTGGAGAACAGAATTTTGAAGGAGGGGAGGCTAGACCATCTCTGATTTAGTTAAGGTTAGTGATACCCACTGGGGCTTGGGATATACAGGGAGTAAGTACTTTGATCCACACCCTGCACCTGGCTGTTGAAGGCTGGTAGGGAAGTAGTAGGTCCGTGATTGGTAGATTGTCCTAGCACTCTTAAGAGAAATTGTGTATGACCTTTGCACAAGAAATCTTTACTTGTAACAGACAATCTGACCAACTATAATCTTCCATTTTGGGTTAAGATTATGGAGAAAGCTCTGATATTCTAGAATCCTCAGATCTTTGATCCTTGCCGATCTGGCTTCAGACCAGTTATGGAATTCAGACTGCACTGGAAGTACTGGTTGAAGACTAAAGATCAGGAGTCCATATTAATAGATTTATTAGTGGACTTCAGCACTGTTCATCATGAGGTGGTCCTGACTTGCTTAAGGCCCAAGCAGGAAGATAGAAGGTTGCCTTGTAACATGATTCCAATGAATGCTCTTGCGTAATTGTTTCAGTGCATGGAAGGTCTCGCGTGGTTACCCAAGGTTCTACCTTATCACATCTAAACAATGTATGGGTAGGTCCACTGTGGGGACTAGCGAGAAAAGGATGTGTCAACCGGGTTGGGAAAAAGCTGAGGAGTTCCACTCGGGAAAACAAAACAACATAGTGGGGTTTTTTCCAATTTTGTTTTTGTATTTTTGAAGTATTTACATGAATATAACATATGTTGGAGAGTTCGCAGGTACTAGAAATATTAGAATCAAGTTTCAATCTGTGAATAGCTTCATAGATGCTAAGACCAGAAGGGACCACTGTGATCCTTTACTCTGCCCTCCTCTATAACACAGGCCATAGGACTTTCCCAAAATAATTCTAGTTTGAACTAGAGAAGACGTTTTAGTAAAACATCCAATTTTGGCTTAAAAATTGCCCATGATGAAGAATCCAGCATGACCCTTAGTAAGTTGCTCCAGGGATTAATTCCCTTCACTTTTAAAAATATATGCCTAATTTCCAGTCTGAATTTTCAGTCTTGTTCGACCTTTGTTGGCTAGGTTGAGGAGTCCATGATCATAATCAAAGTTTCAAAATGAAAACTTTACTCTAAAATATTAAAAAGGAAACAGTGCGACTATGAAGGTTCTTGTTATGCCTACTGGGAAACACAAAGGAACTTACAGAACTGTCTAGAAACATAGAGGGTGGAATGACTGGTGAAGAGGCAGGGCTAGTGGGTGGAATCAACAGGAGGCAGAACTGTTCCATTCAGCATTTGTCAATTTTTGAAAGACCTGCACTCTGATCAACAGACCTCAAGCTAATTTTAGTAGACGGGGGGCCTCCGCTATTGTGTTCTTTTGTTTTGCTTACAGAAATGCAGACTTTTCATTTTGGATAAGGTTTGTTTCTTTTTATGTATGAAGAATGAATATGCTTGTGAAGTGAATACAAAGATGTCTCTTTACTCTAGCAGGCAAAGAAATAATGAGATCCAATTGCTGGGGGCTGAAGCAAGACAATTTCAGATTGGAAAGAAGGTGCGATTTTTAGCAGGGAGGATAATTAACTACTGGAGTAGCTTCCCAAGGGATGTGGTGCAGTCCTCATTCCTTTACATCTTTAAATCAAGATTGATGGTCTTGCTAAAAAAGAGCTATATTGTAACACTAACTCAACTAAGAAGTTATAGGTTTGATGCAGGGGGTGCAATCTATGGCCTGAGTTGTGCGGGAGGTCAGAGCTGAATATCATAATGGTCTCTTTTGGCCTTAAAATGTGTGACTGACAGTGGTTTTTTTGCGTTTCATTTTACAAAACCTTTAAGGGTTTTGTTTTGTTTTTCAATGCGTACCCCTCCCAGTTTTTTCCTTGGGAAAATAATCTTTTTTTTTCTTCTTTTTTTTGGAGGGGTGTGTGTTTTTCTAATAAGCCGATGATGATCTGGTGTCTCCATTGCATCCGAGCCAGAGGGTACAGTGGAATGTTTCTCTCTATGGATGGAGTACAGTATATGCAGCTTATTAGCAACCCCTCAGTGGACAGCCAAAAGTTGCCATTAACCAGCAGTTGTCAGTAAGCGAAAGGCAGATTTGTAAGGCTGCAGCCAGGGAAGGAAGCGCTGGACCTGCCCGAGCTCTGGACACAGGCAAGTTTATGGGGGCTGCAGCCAGGGAAGGAAGTGCTGGGACATCCCGAGCCCTGGATGCAGACAGATTTTGGGGGCTGAAGCCAAGGAAGGAAGCGCTGGGACATCCTGAGCCCTGGACGCAGGCAGGTTTATGGGGGCTTCAGCCAGGGAAGGAAGCACGGGGCTACAGGGTACCTCTCCCTGGACTCTCCAGGCTGCGTTCTGCCTTGGCACAGGGGGCCTGGGCTTGATACAGGTCAGCTCTTCCTTCCTTGGCTGCAGCCTCACAATCCTGCCTGTAGCTGGGGCTTTCCATGGGGTGCAAGGGTGCTGGGATGTGTGGAGTCCAGGTCCTGGTGCCAGGGCAGGACACAACCTGGAGAATGCAGGGTGAGGTAACTGTGCCAGCCCATTGGCCCTCAGTGCCCTGATCCCTATGCAAAGCCCTGGCATCTGGGTGTCTGCCTGCAGCCTATCCTGGGGCATGGGCTCCACATGTCCCAGCACTTCCATCCCTGGCTGCAGCCCCGCAAACCTGCCAGTGACTGGGGCTTTCCACAAAAAAGTTGTCAATAGCTGGCATGCCTGTTGCCAATATCCAGACCAATTCACGTTGTAGCCCATTGTACAGTATCGGTTCCAGGCAGAATGGTTCTATTAACAGAAAGCGGTTATTAACTAGGCCATTATTAAGCAGAACCTCCTGCAATTGGCACACGAATGAGAGTGAACAGGCTGCGTCTCAACCCGGACTGAGCTGCTATTAGTAGGCTGGAAGAAACAATGGGAAGATATGGCAACAATTACCTTAAACCCTCAGATTGAGAGTGGGTCTGCTGTTTGTCATTCAAATTTGCGATTTGGCAATCTTGTTACACTCCCAGCTGCTGCAGTTTTATAGCACAAGTAAGCAGGACATCTTATTTCCATCTGTTTCTTGTCAGGAAGTTCCAGCACACACACTCTCACTGCCATTCATGCAACATTAGGCTATTGCAATGGGCTCTTCAAAGGGCCACTCCTTAAATCAACTCAGAAACTGAGGCTGTTGCAACTGGGAGCAAAGCTTGCAAGTTAAGCAGCTTGTCTTGCAGTCAGCACACAGCACTAGTACTCAATCTCCACGGGCTGCTCATTAGCTTCTCAGTGGACTTTAAGGTATTGGTTCTGACCTATACATCCCTAACTGGCCGAGGGCTTTCTTCTCCAAGAGACTCTTTCTGCCCATGCGACAATGCCACAGTTGAGCTCAGCAGAGATGCATGATGAGGAGCTCCCTGCTAGAGAAGTAGATGCTAGAGAAGTAGCTGCTGGCAGGGCATTCTCTGTGAGGGCTCCTCAACTTTGGAATTCACTCTCCAACTTGGTTTCAAAATAGCCCACATTTGTTGACCTTAAGAGCATGGTTCAAAGCCATCTCTCTGATGTAGTTTTAATATATGATTGTGTTTGAAAATGTGTCAAGGAGCCCCTAAAATAAAGGATAGGTACTTTTATGGAACTATTGTGTAAATCAAAACAAAAACATATACATGGGAAGGAATCTGTGGACGGATGAAGTTCAGGGGATTCTAGATGAGGTTGTGGATTTCTATCTGGGGGAGATTAGGGTTCTGTGATAGTTGAGGAGGGAAATTTTAGTTTAGGACAAACTGGAGAAATGGCCTGAAGTAAATAGGCTGTAATTCAATAAGGACAAATGCAAAGTACTCCATTTAGGAAGGAACAATCAGTTGTACACATACAAAATGGGAAAAGACTGTGTAGGAAGGAGTAAAATGGAAAGGGATCTAGGGGTCATAGTGGACCACAAGCTAAATATGACTCAAGAGTGTAATGCTGTTGCAAAAAAAGGGAACATCATTCTGGGATGTATTAGCAGGAGTGTTGTAAGCAAGACACGAGAAGTAATTCTTCTGCTCTACTCCATGCTGATTAGATCTCAACTGGAATATTATGTCCAGTTCTGGGCACCACATTTCAGGAAGGATGTGGACAAATTGGAGAGAGTCTAGAGAAGAGTGACAAAAATCATTAAAGGTCTAGAAAACATGACCTATGAGGAAAGATTGAAAAAATTGGGTTTGTTTAGTCTGGAAAAGAGAAGACTGGGAGGGGACATGATAACAGTTTTCAAGCATGTAAAAGGTGGTTACAAGGAGGAGGGAGAATAATTGTTGTTCTTAATCTCTGAGGATAGGACAAGAAGAAGCAATGGGCTTAAATTGCAGCAAGGGAGGTTTAGGTTGGACATTACGAAAAACTTCCTGTCAGGGTGGTTAAGCACTGGAATAAATTGCCTAGGGAGATTGTGGAATCTCCATCACCAGAGATTTTTAAGAGCAGTTTAGACAAACACCCAGGAATGGTCTAGATAATTAATCCTGCCACCAGTGCAGGGGACTGGACTAGACGATCTCTCTAGGTCCCTTCCAGTTCTATGATTCTATGGCATTCATAGAATCACAGAAGTGTATGATTGGAAGTGACCTCAAGAGGTCGTCTAGTCCAGTCCCCTGCACTCGAGGCAGGACTAAGTATTATCTAGACTGTCCCTGACAGGTGTTCGTCTAACCTGCTTTGTAAAAACCTCCAATGATGGAGATTCCACAACATCCCTAGGCAATTTATTCCAGTGCTTAACAACCCTGACAGTTGGGAAGTTTTGCACAAAACAGTTGCTGGTTTGCTACTGCTGTTTTTAAGTATTTGTCAAGGGTGCTCAGAGCCTGGCGATATGGGGGTTTTATGTCTTAAATGTTCATCCTGGGCTCACACTCAGATACTACGGTAATGGAAGCCATATGAGTACCAAGTTAAATAGATAGGCACTGAAATAACAAAACAAGCATCACTAATAGTTCCTACATCATAAACTATTGCTTTTGTATGATAGTTTCTGAGCTACAGAACTGTCCAAAGAAAGTGTCTTTGGATTACCATTAGTATTTTAGTATCAAAAAAGACTGAGTCACTAAAAAGCTAATGAGAATCTAACATTGAAAAAACAGAGGTTCTCTTTAATGAAAATGCCTTCCTATGGAAAGATAAAACACAGGCTGCAATGAGAATAAATTTGAAAATACATGAAGACCATGTTTTTCCTTACACTGGAAGACAGGAGACCAGAATGGTGGGCAGCAGTTTTCAGAGAATATCAAATAAGCCAGGGGCTTGGGGCCACTAAAGGGCTGAATTCTGGTGAATTTTGAGTTATTTTTCCTGCTTTCATTCTCAAACCCTTTTAAAGAAAAAAAAATAGCTTAAAATCCACATGAACATGTACATGACACTCTAGCATAGTGGTCCCTTGGTCCTGAGCTTATTAGGACAAATTATCCATGGCAAACAGTTTCACATGGGAGTTGAAGGGTTCATCTACAGACTTGGTGTCTAAAGAGACAATTTTCAATAAATATACTCAGTAGAGCTGGGCTTTGAAACCTGCAAAACCCACTGCTGTTGACCTCCCTGAGCTGGGGGAACTAGAAATGTAAAGGAGAATCTCAGCTTTGTTTTTTTAAAAAGATAAATTTCTAGATCTCTCCCTTGTGAAGACAGCCTTGAAAACACAGAACAATATCCACTGATCACTAATGCTGAATGGAATAATTAGCTGGAATCCACTTCTGCAGCAGGAGCCTTGGGAAAGAACCTAACAAACCCCTGTGCACCTGCTCCCCCTGCACACATTTTTGAGGTAAAATGAGTAAGTTTAACTTTGTTCTGCCTCTCAAATAACCGTCTCCCTAGCCATGCCTCAAATCCTTAGGCCAGCCTTGTGCATAGTAGCGTGATAATGGTGAACACGAATCGGTTACACTTTGGATGTTGAGAGGGAAAACAAATTGTTGTCACTGTTTTGCAGGGCTACCCAAAATGATATGGGGCTAGCTCTGCACTTAGACAGTTTTTGTAGTTTTGCTGAGAATTCAGAGGTATCTCTTGGACATGTCTAGAGACACAGCCAGTGTTGGGCTAAGGAGCCCCAAAACCACATCTTTGAAAAATCTACTTCTCATGTAGAAGTTTTTCTCAGGAAATCCTTGTCTCTCTTAGTTCCTGCCAAGCAAGTAACTGAGCCTGTATAGCTCACCAGAAAGAAAATCCAACATGACATCAACAGTGTCAACAAACAGTCAAGAGAGGAGTGACTGTCAGACATCTTCAACAAAGGCTCAGAGAGAGCCTGGAGTAAACTTAAAAGTAAGGAAAGGACAAATAACCCTCACCTCCCAGAACACTCAGACTTCCTGGGGAAGTGGCTTGTGCCAGCCTAAGCCTCAGAACACCCCATCCATTTGCAAGGGGTGAAATTAACTCCATCTCTCTCAGCCTCATGCTGGATGCCAGTCAGGGTATGTCTGCAGTGCAGCTGGGAGCCTGGGTAGATAGACACATGCTAGCTCTGGTCAAGTTAGCGTGCTAAAAAGACGACGTTGTGGCATGCATTAGCCACCCATGTATGGACACAAGGGGTGGGGTAGGCTACTACATGGGAGGCTAGCTTGTGTTGCCACCCACGCCATAATGGCCACAGTGCTATTTTTAGTGTGCTATCTCAAGCAGAGCTAGTGTGTGTCTGTCTACCCAGGCTGGGAGGCACACTCCTAGCTGCAAAGTACCCTAAGAAGCCTATATGTAGAGCTTAAGTGGGATTTAAGTGAGAGAGACAAGCATTGTGCTGGCCTAGTGTTGACAAATTATACAGTTTTATTGTGAGTCTCACAATATTTTTAAAGCACTTGGAGTCACGTGATTGCATGAGAATCTTGGCTCTCATTTAAAAAAGACTCTAGCCCTCTTGGTTGCAGAGAAATTGTGAAAATGTGGCATTCAGAAGTGGTGTGCCAAGTCTTCATTTATTCACTTTAAGGTTTCGCATGCCAGTAATACATTTTAACGTTTTTAGAAGGTCTCTTTCTATAAGTATATAATATATAACTGAACTATTGTTGTATGTAAAGTAAATAAGGTTTTTAAAATGTTTAAGAAGTTTCATTTAAAATTAAATTAAAATGCAGAGCCTCCCAGACTGGTGGCCATGGCCCCGGGCAGTGTGAGTGCCACTGAAAATCCGCTCGCGTGCCGCCTTTGGCACGCGTGCCATAGATTGCCTACCCCTGCTCTCAAGGCTCAGAATCCGAAGGCAAATAAAAAGAACACAGAACATATATTTTAAAATCTCAAGATTTTTCAGGGCTGACTCATGATTTTTAAATATTTGGAGTTGGCAATATTGCAAATTTTATCCAGAGTGAGGAAAGAGATGCAGTGCCTTCTTGTCCCCTGCCTATCCTTCACTGACATACCTGTAGTCCTGCTGGTAGAATTCCAAGAAATCAATAAAAACAATGAGGAGCCCTTGTGGCACCTTAGACACTAACAAATTTATTTGGGCATAAGCTTTCATGGGCTAAAACCCACTTCATCAGATGCATGGAGTGGAAAATACAGTAGCAGGTATATACACACAGTACATGAAAAGATGGGAGTTGCCTTACCAAGTGGGGGGTAAGCGCTAACAAGACAATTCAATTAACAGTAGAATACCAAGGGAGGAAAAATCACTTTTGTGGTGGTAATGAAGGTGGCCTAGTTCAAACAGTTGACAAGAAGGTGTGAGTAACAGTAGGGGGAAATTAGTATGGGGAAATTAGTTATTGTAATGACCCATCTACTCCCAGTCTTCAGTGACTAAAGCGAGGCTGTCTCAAATGCAGTAACTCAAGTGCACTACATTGAGCTGACGGTTGCAGTGAAGACAGGACTTGAGAGGCAGAGAACAAAATCTTATCCGTGATTTTTAAAGTCCTGGTACCGCCCAGAGCACAACACTCAAAATTTGGGGCTGGGTAGGTGTAAGCGTCCACCCAAAGGAGCTGACAAGGTAGCATGAGAGCAGAATGAAAAGGGCTCCCTGCGTTACTGGCAAGATGTTCGCTATAGAGGAAATGTACTCCTATGCAGAGGGCCAGTGTAACCTTGATGCATCACTTGCCTCCCACATAAACCCTGGCTTTAAGAGGTACACCAGTTGTGATGGCCCTCTGCATAGTGATAAATTTCACTGCATGAGAGCAAGTTGTCCCTAACAGGTTGGTTTGATGAGTGAAGGTAGCAAAGGATAGAGAAGGGAAAGGAGAGATACAGAAGAATAATGATATCAAATAATCCACCTTTTTCATTCTAGTTTTAATTTATTTTTGGAAATGGGGAGCCTCTGAGCCTGCCCACCCCCACCAGCGAGCTGTCTGAAGTACTCCCTATCACTAACTTTTAAGACACTCTAGATAGCATATGTTAAAAAGATTTCCAACCCCTGTACATTTGAACTTAGTATCTTTTTACAGACCAAAGGATAGGCCTTGATCTGTTCGCAACCAATATTTTCTTAGTGGTTGCCTACATCAGTGCACTTGATCAACAGCCAGGGTTTGGGGATTTTTATGAACTGTGGACAAGATTTTTTGTTTTGTCCACAGCCTGTAAGTAGCTCATCTCTACAAAGAGAGTGCGCATGTCCAAGAAGTCACGGTGCCAAAGCACTGTCAACTCTGGAACTCCTTGCCAGAGAGTGTTGTGAAGGCCAATACTATAATGGGGTTCAAAAGGGAGCTAGATAGATTCATGGAAGATAGGTCCACCAGTGGCTATTAGCCAGGATGGGCAGGAATGGTGTCCCTAGCCTCTGTTTGCCAGTAGCTGGGATTGGGTGACAGGGCATGGATCACTTGACGATAACCTGTTTTTCATTCTCTTTGGGGCACCTGCCATTGGCCACTGTCAGAGGACAGGATAGTGAGCTTCTGTGAGTAAGATCTTTGGTCTGACCCAGTAGGGCCATTCTTATGTTATGTTTTGTTACACTTTTAGTTATTGCACACTATTTTCTTTGTGTTTCAGTTTCGTGTATTTTAATTTAAACTTTTACTTCTGTATGATTATGGATCTTTATAGTTGCCTCATTTTGCTAGCCCCAAACTGAATTGAAAAGCGTGCATTTAATTTTCCAGGTAACCGAGTAGGAAGATTAAAGTAAGGAAACAATACATAATGTGTAGAATTTAAAAATCTGATTATAAAAACTGATTTTCCTGAGCCTCCCTATGTTGCTTTGATAGTTGCTTAACCATAAACAAGAGAACATTTGCTCAGAAGTCGCATTTTGTGATATAGCTACATAAGTTTGGATGCAATTAATCGAAAATGTAAATTCCACTGTAAAACTTGCTTTACACTTGCAGCTCACTCAATTAAGAACTTTTGAGTGGGAATAAAAAAGCTTGCAATGGCTAAAATTGCCTTCCATATTTGTCTAAAATGGGGTGTCAAATGACACTTTTTAATGGAACAGGTTTCCTAACAGATGCAAATATTTCAATGTTTACTTTGCAATCCACAACAAAGAAGCCGGCTGTCCAGGTGATAAAAGGCACTTGAATAGGTGCCATGCACTGGAATGGGAATTCATTTTCCTTTTCACCATTCTAAATCTATATTCTTAATGAGCGTCCTTTTTATGAATATGTCAAGATAGTAAATTGCTTGTGAAAGTGCTCTAAACTGTCCTTCATTAACAGTGTATCTGCCATTTAAACATGAATGTTCATTTTACGCTGCTGTGCCTTAGTCTGTCTCCCTCTTGGGAACTGGGAGGTGAGAGCAAAGAAAGTTGTTTACATCAATGAGCTCAACTTATTAACAATGCTTCAGTTACAATTACAATATTAAATATCTAAACAATAAGGAATTGTATAATACTGCCACCAACTGGACAAAATTATAATTGAGAATGCTTTGTGGATGCTATATGTCAGGGTGGCCAAACCACAGCTCGCAAGCTGCTTTACAGTTAAAGAGCAGCTTGCAGAGCCTCCTATGCCCTTCCCCCAGCCCATTCTCCACCTACCAGACTTGGCAGTGGGGAGCTCTGGACTTCTGCCCTACAGCAGGGTGGTGGCTCTCAGTGCTTCTGCCCAGTGGGGAGGAGGCTCTCAGGGCTTGAGTCCCATGGGGTGCACCTGCTGGGGTGTGGGGCTTGAGCCCCACTTTTGCTGAAGCCCTGATCCCCAAGATAACCCTCCTCCCTGCCAGGCAGACATCCCAAGCCCCAGCAGGTGTGCCCGGCTCTCTAACTTCTAAAGATTATCAGATGTAGCTTGGAGGGTCAGTAAGTTTGGTCACCCCTGTTTTATATTCTACATCAATATCTGAAAGGTAGTAACTGTTGGAGGAAGATGTGATGAAATGGAACACTTAAACTTTCCCTACAGTGTCCAAGTTGTATTTCCTTCAACACTCTATTTTCCATACTGAATCAGACTAATACTCCCAATCAGGTCTGGGAGACTATGGCAGTGGCCAATGCCTGTTGTTCAGAGAAAAGCAACCAAAACAATACATGATGATTGTGCCTAATCAACTGTGCATTGCTGTGAATGTGCTAGATCATGGAGGTGGGGATGAGAGCAGGTTCCTCCCCGATTCCTGTGACTATCATTTTATTCTCTGAAGCAGGTTAGCATGCCCAGGTTATTGGTCAGAGGAGCTTCACTGTCATTTTAAACTCTAGCGAAAGCTCAGTTTTAATCTAGGCACCTGGTAGAGCAGTGACACCAAATTTACTAGGTTAGTAGACAGGTCAGGACCAGAGTTATAATTCTGTTGGTAATTAGAGGACATTACTGAACATTACTCACAGATGCCAGGAAGAAATGACATTTACTGGATAAAGGCTCTTTAATAGCCTGTTGATTCCTAAAATTAGAAATCACCCAAAAGATTGTGGAGGAGAAAAAACAACTAAAGTTGCCATTAATTTAGGCCTGGGGCGAGGTCTACCTAGACCAAGCCCCCCGAGCTGTTGGTCTACATGCAGTATCCAACTCCAGCTCTGGTAAGGAACAAGCTCCTCAGAAGCACATGGTTTCATAAAGATGTTGTTCTGAAGCACTCAGACTTCGTTACTGTTATTTGAAAGACAGATCAACTAAAAACATATGGTTTCTAAGCTATAAAAGTTGGAGACAAATACATTTAAGTGGCAAATATTTATTCCAGAACTCAGAGTACAAAAATCCTATCCCCTCAAACAGAAGAGCAATTCCTGCTGAAAGCAAGCCATCCTCTAATTTAGATCATCATTTCCATGTTGCTGCTGCTATGGAAATGGAGTCTTCTGTAAAAAAGTGAAAGGTACATCCTTTTAAACTAATAAGTAGTTTCTAATTTAGAACCTCATCTTACTTGACTATATTCTCTTTGTGGTTATTTTGTGCTTTCCAATAGGGAAATATTTTATCAAGATAACTTCTCTATTACTGCCGCAACATAAGGATGGATGCAACATAATGTATTGTCTTAAGAGTTGCTAACCAGAGTAACAAACCAAAATGCAGACAGTTACAAGCTTATAAAGTGCTTATTATAAAGTGATTCCAGAATACCTTCTTAAAAATTTTCCCTTCTAATCATCTGGGGTAGTCAATTCAGAACTGACTCAGTGGGCAAAGGAGGTAGAATGTACAGATAATCATCAAGTAATTAGATTGAGTGCTTTATGTTACAAATAACCAGGGCTAATAATTTAAAACAAGAAGTCTCCTTAATCATAACAAGGTCTTTCTAAAGGCAGATGTTTAGGGGTTCAATCCTCTTCCTAACATAACACCAAGGCCCTTGCCTACACTTGAAAATTTTTCTAGAAACATACTACTGTTGCTAACATCAGCTCAGCTGCACAAGTGTTAGCAACGTTGGAAGCACTACTGCAGACAGACGACTGAGCTGATGCAGATGTTTTAAAAACCGTATCACATAACCCTGTTCAGAGCAAGTCTAATCAACATGGTGTTAAAACACTACCAGCAGCCTACGCATATGTATGTGATAGAAACATCATGTAGGCATGCAGCTGAAACATCTTTGGATGTAGCAGAGTACGTTCCAATACCCCAAATAGTGAAACATCCGCCAGGTCACAGCACGTGTGTACACGTAACCTAGTCCATTAGAGAGACTCTGTGCTGAGATAAACTGGCCCCTAGCTTTACCCCTACGAGCTATGAGAAGTCTAAGGGCTTGTCTACACTACCGCACGGGGTTGATCTAAGATACGCAACTTCATTTACGTGAATAGTGTAGCTGAAGTCAACATACTTAGATCTACGTACCACAGTGTCTTCACTGTGCTAAATCGACAGCAGATGCTCTCCCATCGACTCTGCTTGCGCGTCTCTTTCCGGTGGAGTACCGGAATCGATGGGAGAGCGCTCAGCAGTCAATTTATCTTGACCCCCACTGTGTCAATTGCTGCCTGCCATCCGGTGGGTAGTGTAGACAAGCCCTAAGAGTTTAATTAATTGGCTTTGTCTTGTCTAGGAGATAAGTAAAAGCTCTCAACATTTAAGGTGTATAATCTAATGTCTCTCAGAATCAAATGGGGTTTAGGGAAGAAGACAGGTAAATTAATGAGCTGATTAAGACGGAAATAAAAGACTACTTTAGTAAAATAAATTTTGGGTGAGGATATAGGGACCAGCTATCAGGATTTGGAACTCACTAACTCTGGGAAATCCATATAGAAAAGCTATTCTATTTCAGCATAAACAGCTGTCTATGAGAAGGTTTTCTGCTTTCTGAAATGATCTCCTGAACTTCTGCAGAACAGTCAGAGCTGAAACCTCCTGACAGGCCAGTAGCAAACTTTTAAGACTGAGCAACTTCCATGTGAAGAACATAGCTGTGATCCTGAGAGAATACACCCAGGAGATTGAGAAGTGAGACTTCAAGGTCCAATTCTAGATCCATGAGATCCAAGAACCAGAGCTGTTCGGTCCAGTTTTGAGCTACCAATAACACTTTGTCCCACTTGCTCTTTCTGATGACTCTGGGAAATAGAGATATTTGGGGAAAACATGTAAGAACTGTTGACTTCAATTGCAGAAACAAATCTCTTGAGGATCCTGGGATTATTCTGCATGATTTTTATGTTTGAAATCTCAGGTTTCACATATCTTGTCTTCCTTGTTTTTGCTGGAGGTCTCCCTTGGAAAACTCAAAGAAGTGGATTAGGTGCTCTCTTAGCCCTTCATTGCTATGACGGGGTGCTAAATCTTTGAAAAAGGGAGCTTGCCTGTTAATTGTTCATTAGGCAGAATACATTGTTAAGTGAGTGGTAACAAAAACAAAACAAAAAAGCATTCAACACTCTGGATAAAAATCACTTTCCCCCTTACAGGGCTTGTCTTCACTGGAAAGCTGATTCATGTTATAGCTCAAGTAATCCTGTTAATTAGACTCCCATTCACACTCAAACTCCTCTCTTCTGTATTGCTGTACTAGTCACTCAAGTTGGCTGCCATGACTAAGGGCACAGACAAAACCCCAGTGACCAACTCACAGCTGCTAACATGACCATTCTGTCTCATGGATGCAGGCTAGCACTACTCAATTGTTGCTAGTTCTCTAGTACTCTCCCACAATCCTGCTTGACCATGTGGGACTCCATTTTCACAAGGTATGTGTCATGTCAAACTGCTAAATTCCCAGTCATCCCCAGAATCTTCCGCTACTTCCCGCAGCTCCCATTGGCCAGGAACTGCAAACCACGGCCACTGGGAGCTGTGAGGGGGCCATGCCTGCGGATGGTCAACGTCAGCAAAATGTCTCGTGGTCCACAATCAGATTACCCTGATGGGCCGCATGCGGCCCGCAGGCTGTCCACCACTGCCCAAGAACAATAATAGAGCACAAACATTTTTTCATCTTTTGCAGTCACTTTGAAAATTGAGAGTGGAAGCTAGTGGCATTGCAGACTGACAGCTCTATTGAAATGTATGTGAAATGAATTTCCTTTTTCCAGGCTGTTCCTTGAAGATGTGTCAATATAACAAAGTAACCACACAATCTGGCACAAACTAGCTATCTGCTAAGGAAACTCCAGTTACCAAGGTCACATTTTCACTGCAAGGCTAATTTGCGTTGTCTTCGTTTGAGTTACATACCTCACATTAGCATAGCTCAAGTGACAATGGCCACACTATGAAATAACCCTCACATTGGGCTGTCCACAAAGGTGCTGCACTCACTCATGTGTGATGCTATGATTTCTGGGGGTATATCCCATGCTTCTTTGAGCTACAGTAAGGTGAGCTGCTCTATGAATTATTTCCCAGTAAATTGTGGGACAATTTCTCTGTCCTTTCTGGACACATGGGAAATTGTGGGAAGACATTGGAGGACTAGTGACAATTGATTGGCACTAGCCTGCATCCCATTACAGAGTAGTTATGTTAACAACTGAGGAGCTGTGCTAATTTGAGTTGTAGTCTCTACCCCTTGAAGGGTCAGCCACTTTCAGTTAAAAGCACCAGGTTTTAAACAGCAGACTGTTGGACAATACGGTGGTTTTTTGACAGTAGCATGTTGGGAATACTGCAGAGCACTTGTCCAATTCAAGCACCACTTCCATTTCCAGACGAAAGCAAAGATGAAGTCCTGGCCCTGATGAAGTCAATGTGAGTTCTGCAATTTACATCAACTGTTGTTTTCTTCTGAGCAGGTACATCTATGAGGCATCTTAATCACTATATTACCTTTGTCACCAGGAACTTCACTGCATGATGAAGCAGTTTAATATAAACAACAAAGCTGAAGTTTTTAAGGACAACCACCCCCCCCTTTATATTTTCATTTTCCTCCATGATAACTCTGAGAGACCAACCATTATTGTCTGAGACTTTTCAATGTGGTTTTATTAGAAGGTGTGGCATATTCAATTAAGCAATCCCTGAAGGTGAATATCTCATACTGCTTTATAATAAACAAAAGGGTTAAAATAAATAACTTACCTTTAAGAGTGCCAAGGCTACATGAAAGATTATGTTCAGACCCTGAAAAGGAGAAGAAAAAAAGAGAACTGAATCAGTCCCACTGTACCAGGTTTTAGTTCTCCATTAGTTCCCACCATTTATTACCAGGGAGATTTGCAAGATTTTTGTCAGAGTCCTGAGGTACCCCCAAATTTCCCACACTTAAGGCCCCATGATGCAGCTTCCAAACTTCTAGCTGAGGGGGACCGAGAGACTTTGGATTCCAGCGATTTTGCTCTCTTACTGGTCAGATAGGTGCTTTTGGGCAGCCCTCTGTCCTTTGGCTAAGTATCAGTCAAATCTGGTCTCCCGTGGACAGTACAGAATACTACCAGCAACAGACCATTGGGACAGCCTGTTTCTTCAAAGCCAACAGAACCAAATAATCTAGTCAATACAATTTTTGCCAGTCCAAAGAAAGCAGCTTGTATCTACATTTTTTTTGTATTAAACACCCACAAAAATCCCAAGTCTTAAACACACAGGTTTTCTGATATCAACTCAAATGTAAGACAGTTCAGAGATCAGGCAGCTAGATGTGTAAATCAGCCCTGTTGTGCTTGCCACTTTCACTACATTGCAAACATATGGTTCTACATACATGAATACATATAATAAAGGAAATGATGATAAAATAATGATGCTCCACTGATTTCTGATCCCCTGAGAGAACACAGTGCTGGAATTGCTAGGCTAGTGGAGCTGAATTAAAGGTACCAGTGCTCCCTCCTAGCCTTTCTAACAGACCTTAAACAGGACAGCTCTGCCTTCATCTGGTGCCATTCTGGGTCCGAAGATAAAGATCTAGAGCCTCTTTCTGACTACACATAAAAGTTGTACTGCTTAACTGGTATAGTTAAAGTGGTGCAATCACCTTCGTGTGGATGCAGCTATGTCGGTATAAAGATACTTATACCAGTAAAGGTATTCCTATATGACAAGGCACTGTTATACCAGTATAACTGCATCCACATGAGGGCTTGTCCCAGTATAACTATATCAGTAAAAATATCACACCCCTCACCTATACAGTTATGCCAGTACAACTTGCCAGTGTAGACCAGGCCAAAGGGTACAGTACAGCTGTATTGTGCAGGATCAAACATTCCCTATGTCAATAAAGCAGGTTCTACTATCTAGGACTACTTTGCCACACAACTCCATTTAACTTTTTACAGGGCTTTGCAATACCCTGGGTATGGTAGATACCGTACTATATAAAACCCACATGTATTGTATTATTTTGACTTTCCTTTGTATTTATCACGATAACTTTACATTTTTTTAGCAAATGTAGATTGTTCAATTGCAGTGTACCTACTACACTGCCTCACTCAGATTTAACATATGAAAGAGTTCCAACAGACTTTCCCAGAAATAATGTTGCCATTATAATACACACAGTTATGGGATTATCGCAGGATTTCCTTAGTAATCTCCCCTTGTACAATAACAAGATTTCAATGAGTTCCTTGCTAATTTCACCCTGAAATTTGTTTTAACAATATCATAATGGAGTTTCTGAGGTAATCTCACGTATTTTTATTAATTAGGGTTGAGTGACTTGGTTTTTGCAAGAATAAGAGCCCTTAAACTTTTGCCAGTCCCTTGAACCAACCCTTCTTTAAGGTTCAGAAATATTTATTTAAATTCCCTCCATCACATTTCACCTCCAACAATTTGCTGTCAAGATCTATCCTGCTGTTTAACGCTTCCCTGTTAGCAACATATCAGATTGCCTAGCACTCCTGGGAAACTAGCTCACACATTGTCAGTTTCCAGGCATGCTGTGTCATTTATAGGAGTGGGTTCTGTTAGGAAAACCCAGACACAAAATTGAAGAGGCAGCATGTAACCCCTAAGGTCCAATAGCATAGGGAGGGCTGTGGAGCCATCTGCTCTGCCCCTTAGAGAAATGCTGCTGGTTGCGGGAGGCAGAAGTAGCCTCC
Organism: Natator depressus; assembly: GCF_965152275.1. NCBI lineage: Eukaryota > Metazoa > Chordata > Testudines > Cheloniidae > Natator > Natator depressus. Next base: position 48,766,430 of record NC_134241.1, on the reverse strand, counting down.
TCCTCGAGGAGCTTGCTGATTCTGCTGAGGAGAAGTCCTCCAAACTGCCCCCTAAACGTGACGCTCTATATCTTAAGTATAAATGCAAAACTGTGGAGTTTGTCGTGTCCTGCACAATCCAGACTTCATCAAAAGCTGAAGAACCTTTTAGAAAGAAGTTTTGTTCGAATGTAAGCTCTGTCAGGCAGGGTCTGTCGTGTTTGTGCAGTGCTGAGCATAATGTGGTTGTGGTACATGACTGGGGTTCCGAGGTGCTACCACAATAACATAAAAAAAAATTGCATTAGCTAACAAGTTGTTTGGTAATTTTATATTTAATCACTATGGCAACAGATCACACATCCTCCACCAGAGGTCAGAATTGTAGCAGCACTGAAACCAGAGGAGCATTTATTGAACAATCCCTAGTTCCATGGGCGATAGCAGCAGTTTAAATATACACCAAAAACTATTTTGTTTATTTTTACTAGAAAAGCATTAGATTGTCAACCATGCTAACTGAAATTCATGCAACAGGTAAAGCGCTGAAAGCAACAGTCGAAGCGCCCAATATTGCCATTCCAGAATCTCTCAACCCGATTCTAGACAGAACATTTTAAGTGGTAAAAATGGTATTTCAAGCTCCATAGCCTTTCAATCCTTGCCTTCTCTGCTGTGACTGCCAACAAGAGTGCCAATCAGTATGGAATTTTCTGTCATTTGTGATATCAATCCTTTAAAAATGTAACTGAAACCAACAATTCATTTCACATAGTCATCGGATGGTAACAACTTTTATCCACAACTGAAGTGGACTAGGTTTGAGCACATGATCTGTAGATGAAAAGCTCTGTATCTCATAACAGTCACCTGTGTCAAAGTCATAACTGCTGTCAGAATGAACAGTGATGTGCTCAAACAAGAACCTGTCAGGACCCCAGTATCAAAACCAGGCTCACTAGGTCCATGGGTTGCATCCTGAGCTGCTGCACCACAGCAATGAACTGATCTACCACCTTGACCAACAGTCTTACTGCTAAAGGCCTACAGACCGACATCAGCCTACCTCAGGCCCCTGATTGGATGGACAGACAGCACTCTCACTGGGCACCTGGACTATATAAAGACCCCCAACAGGAAGAGGAAGCTATCTGAGCATCAGACCATTGCCTGCTGGTTGCTGCCTAAACCACCTTGCCTTGTTGCTTTGCCTGACCGTACCTTGTTGCCCGCTGCCTCGCCTGACTTCACTCCCTAACCCACTGACCCAACCCCTTGGATTGGATCTTCCAGCTTCTGACCTCTGCAAGAACTCCGACCATTGCTCAGAATACCTCTGATACCAATCCATCTCCCGGCTACCTGACCACCCGCACACACTTGACTACTGCTCTGGACTGCCACCTAGCCCACCTCGGCCAATGGACATTACAAAACCCCACAATCAGCACGGATTGACTGGCGAAGCAGATTTTGTTATCGTATGCCAACACACTGTCCTACTCCTGCAGAATTACTGATGATTACTGTCATGTGCAATTTCAGGCACGAAAAAGTCCCATGAAAAAAATCAAGAGAGTGTTGGTCTGTCTTCCCAAGAACTCTTCTCTGTCACAGCTCTGAACATATAGTGTTTCCAGCTCTCCCTACCATGTTCTTGTTATTGAGGTCACTGTAACAGCTCTTATATCACCACTCTTCCAATGGACAGCAAAAGGGACGTGATGAGCACCTTCCTGTGCCCTGAAGATCCCCAGCTGCTTTAACAGCCCCTTGGGGTGACTGACAGCCAGTGTAATTGACAGCAGCCCTGACATTGCTCCAAGTTACATTGGGCAACCAGTCAAACACATAGGCAGCCCAGGATCAGGAGGGCACAAAGTGAATTAAAACTTCCTATACATACAGCCCTCCTGAGATGTGCTCTATGCTCCTTGACTGCAGCCAGTCAACCATCTATGTCAAGAGCCCTGAAGCAGAGAGAGGGGGACCTGTTCCCGTAGGATCCATGCCTGGAACTAACCCTTTGTGCACTGACCTCCCACACTTCCTCCACAGAGACAGAGAAAGGTCAGCAGACTCCATAGCATCATATGCAACCCCTCCTTGGGGATGGCCATCTGCATAGCATGCCCCCCAGCAGCCAGCATGACAGTCTCTGGAAAGATCAACTTCTCTGCAAGCTCCTGAGTGCTGCAGAACAGCTGGAGAGCCTGTGCAGAGGCCTAGTGCCTTTAGCAGGTCTCATGTGATCCATCGGTTTTGGGGAATGAACCTGTTCTAAAATGGGCAACTCTCGTCCCTCCTGCAATGGAAAAGTTTGGGTAAGACTCAGGGAAGGGGAAACTCACAAGTTTACTTCTCCCCAAGGCCCTATCCAAGGGGCTTTTCCAAATGAGGAACTGATATACCCCTTCAGAATCTATCCTGAGTTTCCTGTAGGGCAGCATATTCATACAAAGTACAACTTTAAGGCCATAGGGGTAGCGTGAATAAATAGAAAAGTTTTAGAAAAGAAAGCTCACTGACACTTTGTGCACAGCTGGAAAAAAGGAAATGAAACAGAAGCGTGGAGGCTGCTGAACAGGTGTATGGGCTTGTTAGGAAGTGATGTTGATAAAATATATGCTAATGAATAGTATTCTCCAAACAAATGAAACATGAATTGTAAACAATATACCTGATGAAATACGGAGATTATTTTTCTAATATTTTTGGTTCTGTCGTAAAAGGCTGAGGTTCCGTTAAAAAAAAAAAAGAAAAAGAAAATGTTTCCCTCAACTTGATCAAAACCAAAGGTAATTGCCATCTGTGCAAGTTATTTCAAACAGAGGAGCTTGCTGACATGAGGGAGAGTCTGAAATTCCCGTTGTTGGCTGAACATAGTTGTTGACCACTTCATACTCCTGCTCAGTTCACTGGGTTCAATTTAAATATTTTCTTCTCACAAGTCAAACCAATTAATCCTCACGGAGGCTCTGGGGCAGAATTTAGGCTCAAATAATTCTAAAATAAGAAAACTCACAGCAGGGGCAAGAAGCTTGATCATATTCCCTTTGTGGAGATTCCTCTGAATTATTCTCTCAAAAGGCTGGGAGGGGGACCCCTCTGGAACAGGCAGGGAGTTCAGTCCCCAAGTCTCTGGAATTCAGGGGCTTAGCTAAAAAATCATAGGTGTCTTTGTGAAGGTCTTGTGTGGGGGCCCATGGCTTCAGTGGACCCATGATTCCACAGACTCTCTCACTGGCTACCATGCTTTGAATATCCCTTTCCCTTCTCACCTCTCAGGTGGCTTCCACAGGGTTGCACACACAAGACAGAGGGATGCAGTATTAGTACTGTAAAGCAATAATGGTGGGGTGATGATGCATGAAGAGAGCTCATCCCCTGTCCCTGCCCACTCCCCTGCTCCGATTCTAACGCCATGGAGGGACTACTGCAGTGCCCAGCTAGTACTCTATGCTACTCTGCATGTGAAGCCAAAAGACTGATTTCCCAGGGAATTTTGGGTTCTAACCAGCAAACCAGACACACCAAATTTCATCAAAATTGTAAAATATGTAAAGTTTCAGCTGAAAATAATGTGTGTGTGTATACACGCATGCGTGCTGAAGTTAAGACTAAAAATGAGTGTTTGAATGGAAATTTTTTTTTTAACTTTACAATTCTGTTCCCCTAAATGTGTGAGTGCCCTACAGAGGGACTGTGTCTTTTTGGGGGGGACCATAAGGGGTGGGGAGTTCAAGGGGAGTCAAGTTAAATTCACCTGCAGCCAAGATTTCCTCTGCAAGGTAGTAACACACTTAAAACTCAGCACAACACTAGGAGAATCCCAAAAGAGGATCAAGCAATCCTCAACAATCCTCAACTTTTAGGTCATGAACATGGCATTAATATCACTTATTCCAGCATAAGTAAGTGCATCCTTTAGTGAAACATAAACTACTTGTGTACATAAATTCTGAGACTATTTTCTCTATCCACTCCATAAACACCAAAACATACTCACTAAAGTGAGTAAGTAAACTACAATGACATGTGATTAAAACCCCCTTTAAATACTCAGGAACTCAGGAATAATTAACCATTTCATTACAAGAGCAATCATGTTTTTTGGATTGATGAAGCTGACCTTCCAGTAGGGAAAATAACTGTATATTTTTTTCCCTAGGGCATAAAAGTAACCTAATAGTCACAGTTCATGGGACATCATGTATTTCTCTTTCAAATATAACGAGAGGGTAAGATTAAGTGAGTACTAGGGATATGTTGATTTTTTGTTATGGACTAAACTATTGTGGACTAAAGAAGTTTTAATGAAAAAAATTAATTTATCACAATTTACATGTCAACACTTAGGGTAATTATGAATTAGACAAATATACATTGCAATATGGTTGCTTAGTGCATTTGGGGGTTTGAGCCTTTTCACTCTAAAACTGGAAATGCAGAAGAAAGTGCAACTACTGCTATGGCAGAAGCAGATACGGGATTGAAAAGTGTTTGGCCTTGAATGCTGATACGCTTTCTTTTACAGAACCAATGATCTGGATCAAGTTACTCCTTTATGTATGTTTTATTTCATTGCTTAATTTAGTATTTGAATTCAAACTAACTTGTTATAAAGATCAACAGGCTGGTGCCAAGCTGCTGGCAACCTTCAATAACCCAGTGTGCAGATTCTATTATTGGGGCCACAATAATAGAATCATGGAAATGTAGAGCTGGAATGGATGTCAAGAGGTCAACTATTCCATCTCCCTGCACTGAGGCAGGACCAAGTAACCTAGAATACAGTGATGCAGCACATCTCCTGAAGAGCACGTGCCTGTGGGGCTTTTATGGAACCCATGTCCGATTTTCAATCTGTTCTCACATGGCAGAAGTCCCAAGGGAAGGTAGTGTTGGTACTGGCACCTCCCCTCCCAAGGAGGCATCACCACTTTGACACAGATGCCTCTGTGGTCACAGAGCAATGTTCTTAACACGACCGCCCACCACCTCAGAGGGTGAATCTGGCAGAACAGATTTAATGGAAATTCATTCAGTATATTCGTCTCTGATTTGGGAGTGCACGGAGGTGAATACATGTGGTTTTACTCCTATATAAAGATGGCTTCTAGAAGGAAATAAAAAGGAGATATTGACAAAACATTCTCTACAGCTTATATTCAGATGGGTCAGGTATGTGTTAGAGACATCTGAGTGGCTCCTAAATAACATTTGAAAAATCTCAGACCAAAATGGATAGTATCAAGAGAACCAGTCATTGTAACTCCGTTTCAAAATTCCGATATTTACATGTTTCTGATCTGGTTTTTAGAATTTAGCTATTCATCTGAAGCTAATTTGAAGCTGTTTTGTAATTGTGTGTTCAGCTGAACTTGTAAAGGGTAATTGTGGTTACAGATTCTAAAAAGGAATTACAATTCTATTTAAATTTTGGATTGGGTCCAGCTGAATGTTTGTTTGGTGGCTACGATTTGTGGGAGCACATGAAGGGGCCTGAGGAATAAATTATGCTTCTTTGCTGACTTTAACTATATAGAGTAAAAGGTCTGTGGCACAGTCTTCAATTTGTAAGTCTTGGAGGCCTCCTGAACATTTTGCAGGGATTGGTTTTGAATTAATTTAATAGATAATAATAATAATTTGCATTTACATACCACTTCTCATAGCTTGGTAAGCACATCTGTGCCTTTGTTGTCTCATCAGTAAAATACGGATACTAAGGTTAAATCCAGCTCTGAAAAGTGACTGTGTAAAAATGGATCTTCTTACTCACAAGATCTATCTGTTCCTTGTGTGTATTCAGAGTCATAGCTGCTTGCTTTACTGACTAAAATAAGCTGTTAGTATTGTTTATTGCTGTTAGTGAGAAGTCAGGGAGAGAAAGCTGGATTCTATTTTGGCTCATCTATCATTAACAGAATTGCTAAATTTCAATTGCAAAATATTTGTTCCTGTTGTGACAGCGAGAAAGAAATCCTACTTGACTCTTACATTCCAGGGTGAGTTTCCAGGGCAGGCAGCTTGAAAAAAACATTTAACTTGTAATTCTGTAAGAGAGTAAGCCTTGGGCAGGCAACAGACACAGCTTTCTTAGTAACTAGTCCTCAGCTATGGAACTCACTTCTGAAAGAAATCAAAATGCTCACAAACCCCAATGTCTTCAGAGTAGAAGGCATAACTTACTTCTTCAACCTAGCCTTTTTCAATAGCCCCACCAAAATCACCTAAAATAAAAACATAACAATAATAAAAAATGGAGTCCCTATAGTAAAGAGGAGGAGAAAGGAAAATACTGAAATCTTCATGTCTATTTTTTAATATACAGTAGAACCCTGTTCATCCAACCCTCCGTTAGCCAGGTCACACAGGTACAGAAGCAGGGATCTCCCCTATAGCCGCTAGATGGCACTGCAGACTTGCACTTTCCCATTCCTTGGCTTATCCAAATGTTTGATAATCTGATTTTGACCCAGTCCCCATTAGATTGGATAAAGGGGGTTCTGGTGTATCGGTATTTCTTTCAGATACCATGGTGATGGAAATAGTATAAGAATCTAAATTAGATTCAACTGAATGGATTAAATAGACAAGTAAATTGGATAGCTTGGTAGATAGATTGTAAAAACAGTATTAAGGGTGTCATTATTTATTAAAAGTGCTCAGCCACCCAGCAGTCCGCATTATGGCATTTTTTGCCAAATTTTCAAAAAAAAAGCTCAGCGCTTAACTCCTAGTTCTTTAGAAAACGTGGCCCGTTATTTTGGTGACTACCTAGGAATTGAGCTCATTTGAAAATCTTGTCCCAATTGTGAGTTCTTCCCAACATGTGACTTGCCTAAATATATATGAGACAGTTGCAAGGTAAGAAAAAGAACCCAGGATTCTGGTTTATGCCTAATCCACTAAACCACAGGCACCCAATACAGGTTTTCTTTCTTCCCTGTAAATGGAACATTACCCCAATTCATCATTCTGGGTTTTTCTTTAATGGGTCATACTGAGGGATACATGTACAGTGAGTTTAAGAGGTTTTGATGAATTCAGTCAGTGAATGAGTTTAACTTGCCTATATTTGATTTACATTCACTGCATGTGAAGGATCTCAGAGTGACAGTACAATGGACGCCATTAATATTAATATGGGAATATTTCCCATTCCAAAAGTAATTGCCATACCATAGTTTCTCTGTTTCAAAGTACAGGAAGATACTGCTGTGACTGTAAGCATGGTACATGGAACAGTTCATGTTGAGTTTTTAATTATACCAAATGCACTTGGCACACTCAAAGGACCTGCTCCTACCTCTTTATTTGAGTTTATATAGCTCTCATCATAGCCTCAAGGTGCATTTTACAATTACATTAAAAATACAATTTTCAAATGGATTCCAAAGTTGAGAAAAGGTCTTCTGATCAGCTGCTTCCACGGCCTTTATATTATTGAGGGGCTGATATTACCAATGGTATTTTAAACCATAGTAACTTGTGCCTAAGGTTTGCAGTCCCTAAAGGCTACATTATCAGAATCAGCAGGGTGAGTCCCACTATTAGAAATATCATTAGGGCAGGAGACTCCGGGAGCACGAGTAATGATAGTAGGGACCACAACAGCTTTCACAAGTTATTAATATTTCCTTTATTAAAAACTTTACTACACAGATAATTAATGCCACAGTTACAGACACCTAAGTGAAGTGTAGGCATACCATAACATGTCCAGCATCAATATTTTCATACTCATACCCCCAAGGGTACCATAAGGATAGGAGAAATTTTCAACAAGTGGTCATCTGTGGAAGGTCTGCTGATGCATTCTTCCTCACTATTCAGTCCTTTAATTCTGTTACACTCACACCCATAACTCTTCTACATACGCTTGAGGGTTCCAACCCTTTTCCCTTAATTGGACTTCCATATTATAAAATTTGGGAGGCCCCACTTTTCAGAGGCTATCCTCTTAGTACCCCTTATTTTCATTAGCATTTACAAGTCCCCATGGTAAACTGTGATTGCTGCAGTATTTCCCAAGATGTTACAATCGGGCAACATGTGGTACATTGTGGCATATTTTCCCAATCACCATCTATTAGCACATAATTTACAGTAATCTTGTAACTTCACTGGCACAGGGTTACTTTTGGGTTAGCCACATTAGGCCATGAAAAGGTAAGTTAAAACCTTACAGGCCTCAGCCTGCAGGCCTTGCATTACAGCCTTACTTACTTATATACTTCATCACTCATAAATGCCTGTCAGCCTTATACCCCTATAATACAATCCTACTTATTCCTATACCTCCAACTTAAATCTATTCATCACACATTGATTACATATGAATTAACCACAACAACAGATGACACAATTTAATGATTGTATAAGGTGATTACCTACAAATATGAGGGCTGAAACGCAAGCATCCCAGTAAATCTCAAGTGTCAAGGTTGTCGTAGGACGTCATAAGCTAGGTGCCTACACTGGTATCTGAGAGGCTGGCCTATTTTCCCATATTCAGAGTAAGAAATTTAGTACACGCTTCAATAGCATCATCCTCCCAAAAAAAAAAAAAAAAAAAAGCATCTGATCTTGTTGGGCTGGTTAATATAACAGAGACAAGGTAGGTGAGGTAATATGTTTTATTAGACCAATTTCTGTTGGGGAGAGAGACAAGTTTTCGAGCTTACACAGAGCTCTTCTTCAGGTCTGGGAAACTAACTCAAGGTATAACTCAGAGTTAGTTTCCCAGACCTGAAGAAGAGCTCTGTGTAAGCTTGAAAGCTTGTCTCTCACCAACAGAATTTGGTCCAGTAAAAGATATTACCTCACCCACCTTCTCTCTCTCTCTCTCTAATATCCAGGGACCGACAGGGCTACAACAGCAGCCTATACAACAATGGTTAATATGTCATTTCTCCATTTGTAATATTTACTTAAGTTCTTTTTGATATTGTGGTTTTGCTTTATGTACTTCCTGGAATGACTAAAATATGCTCCTATCCACAAGCAGCAGATGGCAGTACATGTTAGGTAGGAATCATGTTAGGTAGGAACCTAAAAAAATTATCCTTAGGGAGACTAGCTAGAAAGTGGCTCAAAAGCTCTTCAAGTAAAATGATGGAGACAGAGTTCAAAAGCACGTTGTGATAATGCACTATGTGGTTCACAGCTGGTGCTGAAGAAAATAAAGGAAAGCCTGTACAGTGCTCTACAAAAATAAAGAGAAAATATCTATAGACTATATATATATTAGTAACAAGAGACAATAAATGTTCTTCTGCTGTCAGGGTCTAATCTGGGTCTGACCACAGACTGATATATTTGAAAGGCACTGCATTTTTATAACGCTATCTCTGCCTCTCTAAAGGCCTGATTCTGGCAAATTAGGAATTGGTTTCAATGGAATCTGTATTAGATCCTTATTCCAATTATTACTAGCACTCCTACAGTACACAATTCAGTAGGAATTTGACAGGCATGCTCAGCAACTTAAAAAAGACATTCTCACCAACTGCTTTCTTGTATTTGGGAGTTATTCGACTTCTGAATAGTTCCTTTTTGCAGAAGAATACCTGTCCAATGAATGTCAAATGATCAGAGAGCAAGTAAGTTTAATACAGGGGAAACTCATAAAACTCACAGCCAGAGAAGGAAAGTTAAATAGAGTGCTCACACCTCAATGACAACGTTTTTCTTAGGCCTGGGTTGGGCTACACTTAGCCCTGGTCTACACTACGAGTTTAGGTCAAATTTAGCAGCGTTAGGTCGATCTAACCCTGTACCCAACCACACAACCAAGTTTGTTTTGTTGACTTAAAGGACTCTTAAAATTGATTTTTATATTCCTCCCCAGCAAGGGGTTTAGCACTAAAATCAACCCTTGCTGGGTCGAATTTGGGGTAGTGTGGATGCAATTCGATGGTATTGGCCTCCAGGAGCTATCCCAGAGTGCTCCATTGTGACCGCTCTAGACAGCACTCTCAAATCAGATTCACTGGACAGGTAGACAGGAAAAGACCTGGGAACTTTTGAATTTCATTTCCTGTTTGGCCAGTGTGGCGAGTTGATCAGCACAGGTGACCATGCAGAGCTCATCAGCACAGGCGACCATGGAGTCCCAGAATCGCAAAAGAGCTCCAGCATGGACCAAACAGGAGGTACTGGATCTGATCGCTCTATGAGGAGAAGAATCTGTGCAGACAGAACTCCGTTCCAAAAGATGAAATGCCAATATATTTGCCAAAATCTCCAAGGGCACGATGGACAGAGACTACAACAGACACACAGCAGTGCCGCGTGAAAGTTAAGGAGCTCAGGCAAGCCTACCAAAAAACAAAGGATGCAAACGGTCGCCCCGGGTCAGAGCCCCAAAATTGCTGCTTCTATCTGAGCTGCATGCAATTCTGGGGGGGGGGGAAGCCTACCACTGCCCCACCACTGTCTGTGGACACCTGCCAGGGGGGAGTCTCACGCAACAGGGATGAGGATTTTGTGGAAGAGGAAGAGGAGGAGGAGGAGGAGGATAGCGCACAGCAGGCAAGCGGAGAATCTCTTCTCCCTGGCAGCCAGGAACTGTTCATCACCCTGGAGCTAATACCCTCCCAACCCTCCCAAGGCGGGCTCCCAGACCATGAAGCTGGAGAAGGCAGCTGTGGTGAGTGTACCTTCGTAAATACAATACAGGGTTTAAAAGCAAGCATGTTTAATGATTAATTTGCCCTGAACACTTGGGATGCATTTGCGGCCAGTATAGCTACTGGATAAGTCTGTTAATGTGTCTGGGGATGGAGCAGAAATCCTCCAGGGACATCTCCATGAAGCTCTCCTGGAGGTACTCTAAAAGCCTTTGCCACACAGTGCGGGGAGGCCCTTTCATGCTGAGCTGTTCGCGTTTGGCTGAGGGGGATCTTCTCTGATACTAACCACGCGGTGGTGGGGGGCGGGCGGGGGTGTGAAGCACATGTGCTATGTAATGTGAATTGCTTGATTCAGTGTGAAATAGTCTTCCCTTTGTTCTCTAAAATGTATCTTTTTAAATACTACTCTCCGTTTTTTTTCCTTCCACAGCTGCAAATGTTTCTACGCTCCCCCTATCATCTCCATTCCAGAGGCTAGCAAAGATTAGAAGGTGAAAAAAACGCACTCGCGATGATGTTCTCAGAGCTCATGCAGTCCTCTCACAATGAAAGAGCTCAGCAGAATGCATGGAGGCAAGCAATGGCAGAGTCCAGGAAAGCATTAAATGAATGTGATGAGAGGAAGGAGGAGCATGTTGAGAGCAGGCAGGATGCAATGCTGAGCCTAATGGGGGAGCAAACTGACATGCTCAGGCATCTGGTGGAGCTGCAGAAAAGGCGCTACGGGCACCCAGTCACTCCACCCTAGAGGATTGCCCAAGCAACAGAAGGCTGGTATTCAATAAGTTTTGAACTGTAGTGTGGCCTTGTCCTTCCCTCCTCCACCACCCCATCTGGTGCTTCCCTCCTCACCCACCCCCCCGGGCTACCTCGCGAGTTTTCCCCCTATGTGTGTGATGAATTAATAAAGAATGCATGATTTTGAAACAATAATGACTTTATTGCCTCTGAAAGCAGTGTTCGAAGGGGGGAGGTCGGTTGGCTTACAAGGATATAGAGTCAACCAAGGGGGCGGGTTTTCATCAAGGAGAAACAAACAGAACTGTCACCCCGTCGCTTGGCCAGTCATGGAACTGGTTTTCAAAGCTTCTCTGGTGCACACCACACCCTCCTGTACTCTTCTAACCGCCCTGGTGTCTGGCTGTGCATAATCGGCCACCAGGCGATTTGCCTCAACCTCCCACCCCGCCATAAACGTCTCTCCCTTACTCTCACAGATATTATGGAGCACACAGCAAGCAGCAATAACAATGGGAATATTGGTTTCACTGAGGGCTCACCTAGTAAGTAAACTGTGCCAGTGAGCTTTTAAACGTCCAAATGCACATTCTACCACCATTCTGCAACTTGCTCAGCCTATAGTTGAGCTGCTCCTTACTACTGTCCAGATTGCCTGTGTATGGCTTCATCAGCCATGGCATTAAGGGGTAGGCTGGGTCCCCAAGGATAACTATAGGCATTTCAACATCCCCAACGGTAATATTCTGGTCTGGGAAGTAAGTTACTTCCTGCAGCTGTTGAAACAGACTAGAGTTCCTGAAGATGCGAGCATCATGCACCTTTCCAGCCATCCCACGCTGATGTCGGTGAAACATCCCTTGTGATCCACCAGTGCTTGCAGCACCACTGAAAAGTACCCCTTGCGGTTTATGTACTGGCAGCCAAGGTGGTCCGGTCCCAAGACAGGGATAAGCGTTCCGTCTATCACCCCACCACAGTTAGGGAATCCCCACTGCAGCAAAGCCATCCACTATGACCTGCACATTTCCCAGATTCACTACCCTTGATAGCAGCAGCTCAGTGATTGCGTTGGCTACTTGGATTACAGCAGCCCCCACAGTAGATTTGCCCACTCCAAATTGATTCCCGACTGACCGGTAGCTGTCTGGTGTTGCAAGCTTCCAGACTGCTATCGCCACTTGCTTCTCAACTGTGAGGTCTGCTCTCATCTTGGTATTCTTGAGCTTCAGGGCGGGGGAAAGCAAGTCACAAAGTTCCATGAAAGTGCCCTTACGCGTGCGAAAGTTTCACAGCCACTGGGAATCATCCCAGACCTGCAACACTATGCGGTCCACCAGTCTGTGCTGGTTTCCCAGGCCCAGAATCGGTGTTCCATGGCAGGAACCTGCCCCATTACCACCCTGACGTAAAAATTGCCAGGGCCCATGCTTTGAGAGACGTCTGTGTCCATGTCCTCATCACTATCGTGATGGCGCTGTCGTCGCCTCCTCGCCTGCTTTTGCAGGTTCTGCACATACTGCAGGATAATGCGCGAGGTGTTTACAATGCTCACAACAGCAGCGGTGAGCTGAGCAGGCTCCATGCTTCCTGTGGTATGGCATCTGCAGGAGAGTGGAGTTGCAGCAGAAGCGGTAGATGACAACGGATGTACTGAGAATAGATATTTATACAGAACGACGAGAGGACCCGAGAGGTGGATTCATGGCACCAGGAGGGCAGAGTTGCAGCGGAAGCGGTGGATGACGACGACGGTTAGCAGTCCTACTGCACTGTCTGCTGACAGCAGTATGGTGTCTGCATTGGAAAAAAGGCGCGAAACAATTGTCTACCGTTGCTTTCACGGATGGAGGGGTGACTGATGACATGTACCCAAAACCACCTGCAACAATGTTTTTGCCCCATCAGGCATTGGGAGCTCAACCCAGAATTCCAATGGGCAGCAGAGACTGCAGGAACTGTGGGATAGCTATCCACAGTGCAACGCTCCGAAAGTCGACACTAGCCATGGTACTGTGGACACACTCCGCCGACTTAATGCACTTAGTGGGGACACACACAATCAACTGTATAAAACTGCTTCCTAAAAATCGACTTCTATAAATTCAACCTAATTTCGTAGTGTAGACATACCCTTAGAAGTTTTGCCAGAATACCTCTCTCAGTTAGGAGAAGGGGGTGGGAGGGAAATCACTTCCCTAATCAACATAGATATGCCCAGCAAAAGACAAGTGTAGACAAAATTATACCATCAAAAATATTTTTGCTTGTATAGCTTATTTTTTGAAGGGGAGAGTGGGGCGGGGGGGAGAAGAATTGGTATAAAGCTAAACCAGCAAAGAGCTCTTTAATCTGTCTCCCCTGTAGAAGGGCTTCCTGGTATATCTATAATGGTATAGCTGTACTGACAAACACTTTGTAGTGTAGACAAGGCCTTAAATTCTGGCCAAAGCAACAGTCTTAGAAAACATTTAGAGGATGTTTATTAATAATGAACTACAAAACAAAGTTTAAAACTAAACTAAGATCAGAAATATGTGCTCAATGTCATTCAAGCTATGGGTTGCATTCATCACATTATAAAAAATGTATGTATACTCTTTACGTATGTTAGCAAGAGGTGGGTTGCCTGGGAGGTCCCTGAATGTGTTTTTCTGGAGCTTCACCAAATCAGGAAACTTTGCTGTCGCAATGACCAGATTCTTGAGAATTAACATAAACGTTTAATCTTTAGGTTTATCCTTAAAATAATTAAAAAGAAAAAGACAAAATGTAAAAATATGCTACGGGGGGGGGGGGGGGAGGAGGGAAATGTTCCCAATCTCCCATGAGACTGCTCAATGATACAGTAAAGATTTCCAGCAGGGTAGCACTGAAGCCATAAAACACATGAATTCTGGGACATCAGCAAAAAAATGAGATCCACCCAGTTGATTTAGAATCAAAGAATTTTTTAAAAGTTACTTTTTAAATTATGTGCTGGATGTCTCTCTCCTCTCCACCATAATTCAGCATTTAGCACACAACATAGAAATTTGCTAAATTTTCAGCCACATTGTGATGGGGCATACTTAACCGGCATTGGTTCAGAAGTGGTTCACTCTGTGGGCTGAGGAAGCCACATCCCCCTTACCCCTGCTGGGCATGCTCCAGCTGGAAGCAGAGTATAAAAGGGAGTACCTCAGCTCAGGCTGGGCTGGCCCCTGACAAGAGCAGACTTGTGTTGCAGGCTCCCACAGGGAGATTGCTGGAGCTCCAGGATCCAGAAGCCAGCCAGGCTAAGGCTCCAACAGATCCCCAGCCAACAACAACGGAGGAGAGACAACGGAGGCCACGAGGCTACCAGCCTTGGAAGGAAGGGAAGAAAGCGATCCAGGGAGCAGGACTGAGGTACTGGGTGACTAAGACTGATTGTGGAAGCACTGATTCTCTAGGGCCCTGGGTCGAGACCCGGTGGAGCAGGGTGGGTCCGGGCCTCCCTACCCTAGCTGCCCTGCCAGTGAGGCAGCCAGCACTCGGAGGGGTGAATGGCGCAGCAGAAGGACTGCCCTACTGACCTAGGCCATTGGGCCATACTGCTCTGATCTACAGAGCTGCTAGACTGACTTTGGCCATTGGGCCGCGCTGCCCTGCACCAAATGGCAGCTGCATTGCATTGACTCTGGACATTGGGCCGCACACCCCTGCACTGAAGGGCGGCTGCATTGACTCTGGCCATTGGGCTGTGCTGTCCTGGGAGCCAGGGCAGCTCTGGCAATACTGGGGGCGAGGCCACTTGGGCCACTAAATCTCTGTTTTGATCCCCCCACAACCTGATGCCCCACACCTACCTCACGACACACATCTTCAAAAAGAGAAATATTTCTTTTTTAAAAACAAAAGCAGCCAAAGCAATTTACTCCCAACTCTTCTCCCCTTCATCTGCTCCCCCTCATAAAATCAACAAGACCAAGGCGGCAACTTCTGCTCACATAAGTTATCCTGAGTTACAGATTGGTCTAAGATAGTTCTCACTTTGCTCATATTTTGTCATCAGCTTTGTCCTGAAACTGCACATTACTTTTGGGATAAATAAATTGCATCTATGAATGAAAGGTACCTAAATTACAGGTGCACATAGGACTAGTTGGATGGCAGCAAAAGGGGTTTTGTTGAATCTTGGGTCTTCTTGTGGCCACCTCATGCCCTCCTGGGTGTCCTCCATTAAGTAGTCCTTTCTTAGACCCAAGCTTTGATTTTTTTTTTCTATACAGCTTTAGAGGCGACTAATTATGATCTGTTTTCTGATGATCCAGTGGCAATGAAAGAGATTGGTACTGTGTGTGGCTGCAGTTTTATATTCATTCACTCAAGCAATTTAGTCTTCCTCTGTTTTTGTGAGCATTAGTATGAAACTAGTTTTAAGCCCTTTGTGATTCTAATCTAAACCATTTAAAAAAAAACTTTAAAGGTTTATTCAGCCATATACTACACCAACTGCTGAATTGTTTGCATTTATTTCTGTTCCAGTACTGGAAACCCTCTCCCCAACCCCTATAGTAACCATAAGATAAATTCAACTACAGTTATGCTTAAAATAGGTCTAAATGTCTGACATAAACCCATGAAAGCAAGAGAGTTCAGAGATAGCAAACTTGACTTAACTCCACTACCTTAATTTTGTGGGGGTGGGGTGGGGGGAGAGGAGGACATGGATGAAATCCACTGGCTGTATAATTCTAATCTCAAAATTGACAATATAAAAATCTATATATAAATATATGTACATAAACACACACCTTTTTATGTATCAGGTATGTAGTCCTGATACAAAGTTCTAGCATTTTAATATTTTAAAACACACTACACAGCTGTAGTTACACTTTTTTAAAAAAAAGGAACTTGTAATCTTCAATGATCTTTTAACTCTGGGCAAAGATGATGGATTGACAACCTTTTAGATGAAAGCCCTCTATTAGCCACATTACAGATACCATGTCTATTCAATACTTTACCCTGTGAGACTGCAAAGAGCAGTGTCAATTAATGCCTGTGGTAATGGAAGGAATGTGATATGGAATCCTGTCAACTAACAAATGGACGAACAATTCATTTAACCTGTTCTGAGAGTGAAATAACTAATTCATTTACTCTTTTCTTTCAAACTACTAAATAGTGGGTCTAGTGTACCATATTGGACATACAGGTTCAAATCCTACCCTTTAGTACCCTAAGCATGAGTGCTGCTGATAACCTACCCATCCCACCCTGCAATAAACTCTTAAGGACTAATGTTAATGGGCTCAGAAGAAAATACCACCCAGTTAACACTGGATGCTATGAGGGTGGTTGGTTGACATAAGAAAAGAAAACACCTCCACAGGATCTGAGAGAGATGTGGAAGAAGGGCTGTGGACTAAAGAGGAAAAAAAAAGTGGCAAGGGCATTTAGCCTAAACTTAAAGTCTGATCATCTATACCAGTGGCCCTCCAACTTTTTCTGTCATGCCCGCCCCTTACCCATAATGAAACCTGTCCATGTCCTCCCCCACATCCCCTCCCAGAAGCCATGGACAGGAGCAGGGCTGGAAGCAGAGCTGTGGCTGGGGCCGGGAGCCAAGGCTGGGGCCGTGGCTGCAGCTAGGAGCGGGGCTGAGGCTGGGCCTGAGCTGTGGCTGGGGGCGGGGCCAGAGCGAGGTGGTGCCAGAGTGGGGTTGGGTGGTGCTCCCTTTCTGCCCCCCATGGGGATGGGCCCAGGCCCCGCTGTGCTCCCTGAATTTTCCTCGGTGCACCCCACAGTTTGGGGATCACTGATCTACACCCTTTTTATTTAAAGCAAATAAAGTTGTTTTTGACTTACAGGAGTGAAGGGTAACAGAACCTAACACACATCTGTGCAACTGTTGCAATGGTATATTTTCATGCTGAAACTTTCTGCACAGAATTTTGATCTAAAGCTAGTTTTTAAGTCTGAACTGTTACAACTCTAAAATAGGGTTTATTTTTAGAGAACCCTCTCTACCATTTAATAAGCTTTAGTAAAACATGCATAATGGAAATCCTGGCAGATGCTTAATTACAGGTTTGATAGACTATATAGCTAATTCTGAAAAGTTCCAGCATTTTTGTCAACAGAACCTTGGTAAGATAAAATATTGTACACTATTTTTTTAAATTCACATTTTACCCCACTGTAGATCTGGGGAGGAAGTGGGTTTGTTCCAGATCCAATTCCTGAGGAAGTTTAACAGGTTAAATATTAATCTGTTCTTTTTCAACTTGGCTTTGTTGATGGAATCACAGCAGAGTTTGACAACAATAGATAAAAAATAACAGGCTATTATGACTTCTAGTACTAGAGTCAGAACTAATGTGCTGAGCAGACTAGTCTTATGGTCTGAGCTATACCATTCTGCTTAGTGTTTCCCAGCACCTACATCCCCAGCAAGACACTGCACTGGAAAAATCAAACCTTCCATGACAATGTGTATAATCCCTTTGCGACTTTAACTATTTCATTATGAAACCTAGCGCTCCTCAAGAATCATAGCTATACAATAGAGCTCCACAATTTAACTCTGAATTCATGCCCACTCACTAGATTTAAACAACATTTTCTAAGATTTATTTACAATCAAATCTATCAGTCTATTATTTTATACAAATAATCTACCAAGGCTGATTCTGAACATTATTTTTACACAAATTCTGGGCTGAATATTTATGGAAGGAGAATGGTCCAGGGTTATAATATAGGACAAGGAGTCACGAGATCTGTTCTATTCCCAGCTCTACCATTATGTCGCTGTGTGACCTTAGGAAAGTTAGCTTCACCTCTCTGTGACTCAGATTTTCCAGTCTCTGAATATTATAATTATAATACACATAATTTACAAAAAATAGATTGAATTCTGCGTAACTCATTTCTACTCAGTCCTCAGAAATGTTGATCCAAAAATGGCAGCTCGACATCCAGACTATTCATTTTTGTGACAACTGTCTGTCTCTTTCTGGTATGACTGATACTAGCAAACATGCACCAAGCCCCACCAGATGTGTGCTAAAATTTAATGTATACCCTTTAGAAGGAGAGAAACGTAATCCTTATGCACTTCAACATCCTCAAAGTTTTGCACAAAAATGGCCTTCTGTAATCAAAAACTAAACATAAGATTTCAAGTTATTATTAAAGTTGTGACACAAACCAACAAGCACCAGGAAATTCAAAGTTAATAATGGAGTGACAGCTTTAGCATTGTACTTCCTGGCTTTTGACAATACTGCTTGTATCACGACTCCATGTATTGAACATTTTCCTTTAACAGAAAATTTCATGAAAGGTTATAAAAGGCATCTAATTTACCTGTCAGAATCTTTTTTTTTTTTTTTGCTCTCTAATAAATACGTAGTTAGACTTGTGTAAACACATTTTTTAAAATGCATATTTATGAAAAAAAATGTAAAATGTTAACTCACTGAGATTCAGTACAATTATCTAAATATCTATTATACATACATACATGGACCAAGAATTCAGTGTTGTGAAAGAACTGAGTATGTGGCACAAGATACTAAGAAAGTTCACTCATAAGAAAGCAACTTGTCAAACAGAAACAAAAAGAGTAAGATAAGAGATCCTTGATCTATTAAATATGATCTTTAGTATTTCTAAACTAATTTATGTACATACAATAAGAAAGCCCTACATAGCAAATACAACCACATTTTTTAAAAAGGAAGAAGTACCATTTCTCCTGGGATCTCCACAATGATCAAGGAGGGATGGCAAGTTTGACTTTAAAATGCAAACAATGGGGAAGAAAGTGGTGGGATAAGCCAATTTGAGTAAGTGTTTAAAGAAGGCAAGCGATGTAGCACAGTGAAGAACCAGGTTACTGGAGATAAAATGAGATTGAGGAATGTGAGTCTCAAGGATTGCCGACAATAGAGGGTGAGCCTATCTTACCTACTTTTATGAGAACTGAATTGAAAGAAGAGCACTTCTCATTTGGGGTTGAGGTGATCTACTCAAAAGTAAGCTATTTAAGAATGTTATATGGAAATCTATTAGATGGGGGAGACCTTTAGTTCTCCTAATACTCTGTTCCACTATGTAGAACTCCGCACTCCTTAAATCTAGGTTTAATTCAACCTAGATTTAATTCTCTGCTGCTCACCTTCCAACCATAAATATCCTGCAGACTGGTCCAGAGAGCCCCAACTTGATGACGTTCTGGTTAAGCTTCAAAAACCATTTCCTTCACAGGGTTTGTGGGGAAGGGTTAGGATACGGATATGTTCCTTTATGCCTGAGTGTTATAGCCTGTTGTTCTTGTATGAGGATATGTTCCTGTTACTTTGTTACACTTTTTGATTGTTTAATTCTACTGATGGGCTACATTTGCACCCCTTTTTGTGATTTTTTAATTCTGCTGTGTGCTTGTAAGATTAATTATTCAGAGTGCCTAGAGCATTTTGTATGGCTTATTTCTTACTATTGTTAAAATCTAAATAAATAATCAACAGTGACAAGCATACCCCCAACCCTAATCCTCTCTAGCCATCAGCAGCAATAGCCTCTGCTCAAGTCCCTCAGCCATAAAATCCTCCCCATTCCAGAAAGGGCATGGACACCGAGGTGACAAATAACGAGGAATTCCTAGGAGGCATTAGTGCAGGGACATTGGAAATGTGGAGCACCCTAGGCCTACATCACATCTTCAACAGTTGGGAGATGGGTAGAAGGGAAGTTGATGACTGGAGGTCACAGGGAGGATGATGGTGGGATGGGGGGGAATGCTCAAAAAAGGCAGTGGTTTGGATACACATCTGAGCCTTTGAACGCACATTCAAACCTAACCATTTGATATTCTCCCAACATTCACTGTGACCTTGCATGGCAAGTTCCAGACTGCTATGAATTTTAACAAGGAAGATATTATCTCCATCCAACTATGTATACGGAAAAGATTAAAAGACCTTTGCTGTAGACGCACAAACATCACTACAATGCTAAAAAAAGAAATCCTGAACAGCAGTTCATTATCTATCACTATATTACTGGTTTGCCATTTAGTTTCTCCTCTTTCCTATCCTCCATCCCCCAAAATTCTTATTTTCCCCACCTATTAAGGTTCATTAGTGACCTCTTCCGTGAGACTTTCAGTGGAAAGCAGCATCCTTGCTCGTTATAAGATACTGCTGTCACCAAAAAATGCTTTTCCTTTCTGGAATGAGGATTTAAAATACCCCTTTGAATTATCAATGTTCTTCCCTCTCCCAGCACAGATAAAATCAAAATTGATAAACCCCACCTGAAATTATCCCTGTCTGGCACAAAGTGTTAATCCAGTAGAACCATAATTAGCATCACTTCCATGGGGACCAGAGAATCTCATTGCCAGTGACTAGCTCTGACCATTTATTCAGCGTTTGGTTCCCCATCTTTCTTTCTTCAGACTTTTTTTCCTGCATGAAAGAGTTACTGAGGATGTAAATATTTTGTCAACTACAGGCAGGATAGAGACATAGAGAAAGCACAGCCAGGAAGGAAGTTAAAGGCTATTCAAAATTCATCTGTATTTATGACAAAGACAAGTTAATGAAAAGGCTGGAAACCCATAAAAAAGCCACAACACAGCTCACTTCAAAGGTGTTTTTTTTTTTTTAAGGTGGACATTTTCCATTGTTAACTGCTGCACCCACTTTTTTTCCCTTCCAGCTGCTGGAATTACAGATATGCTGAGAAATAAAGGTAAGAGCTATTTAATGCAGACAATGCTATGCTGCATAGCTCTTCTTGGAGGCTGCCTGGAGACATAGCTTTACAATATGACTGAAGTCCTAAATTAAAGACCCATTTCTTGTCTTCTTTTTCAAGCTCCATATGCCCTTAGGTTTTATTTTTCTTCTCTGTGGAGGGCCAGACACATTTTTGATTTAACCACAGGCCAACCCTAATACTATTTTTGACCATTATCTCCTCTAACAAATTCTCGGGAGCCCAAGTATTTTTAGGCTGGATTCTTTCTGGAAGTCAGAGTTATTTTCTGGCTGGTCTGTACCGTTGCTTCGTTTTCTGTCTGAGACATTTTCCTGCTGGTGCTTGAGATTTCTACACATGACTTCCCACTAGCCCTCCATTTCTTTAATATTTCTGATTATTGTTTAGCCATCATAAATTAGGCCCCTTTAGCATTAAAGGGTTTTCCTCCCTCAAATGCTAGGTTTACTTTTTCTGGCAGATTCCAATTTTTCCTCTTACACAGCTTTACTTATACTCCTAAAAAGGAAAAAAAAAGTTTTCATCTTTTTTTTCTGTGTGTTTTTGCCAAACAAGATGAGACAGAGGCTACCAGATATGACATCTGTATTTCAATGTTTCTAGAGTTGAGTTAAAAAAAACAAAATAATCTACATTTTCTTCAACATTTGTAGTTTCTTATCAGGGTTAATACAATAAAGGGTGAAGTGTGGTTTTATTGTCAGACGGGCAATCACTGCTGTGATAAGCTGTGGATTCTTGTCTGCACTGTCTCTTACAATGACAGTGGCTGAAAGAGACTGGAGTGAATAGACATAACTTTCTCTTCAAGAACCAGAGTGTAGGGATACATTAGATTGACAGAGACTGACTGCACCCGCAGACAGAGTATTCTTGCCAGCAAGTTAAAGAAGCATGGGCTGGATGAATGGACTATAAGGTGGATAGAAAGCTGGCTAGATTGTCGAGCTCAACGGGTAGTGATCAATGGCTCCATGTCTAGTTGGCAGCCGGTATCAAGCAGAGTGCCCCAAGGGTCGGTCCTGGGGCTGGTTTTGTTCAATATCTTCATTAACGATCTGGAGGATGGCGTGAATTGCACCCTCAGCAAGTTTGCAGATGACACTAAACTAGGAGGAGTGGTAGATACGCTGGAAGGTAGGGATAGGATACAGCGGGACCTAGACAAATTGGAGGATTGGGCTAAAAGAAATCTGATGAGGTTCAACAAGGACAAATGCAGAGTCCTGCACTTAGGACAGAAGAATCCCATGCACTGCTACAGACTAGGGACCGACTGGCTAGGCAGCAGTTCTGCAGAAAAGGACCTAGGGGTTACAGGGGACGAGAAGCTGGGTATGAGTCAACAGTGTGCCCTAGTTGCAAAGAAGGCCAATGGCATTTTGGGATGTATAAGTAGGAGCACTGCCAGCAGGTCGAGGGACGTGATCATTCCCCTCTATTCGGCATTGGTGAGGCCTCATCTGGAGTACTGTGTCCAGTTTTGGGCCCCACACTACAAGAAAGATATGGAAAAATTGGAAAGAGTCCAGCGGAGGGCAACAAAAATGATTAGGGGGCTGGAACAAATGATTTATGAGGAGAGGCTCAGGGAACTGGGATTATTTAGTCTGTAGAAGAGAAGAATGAGGGGTGATTTAATAGCTGCTTTCAACTACCTGAAGGGGGGTTCCAAAGAGGGTGGATCTAGGCTGTTCTCAGTGGTACCAGATGACAGAACAAGGAGTAATGGTCTCGAGTTGCAGTGGGGGAGGTTTAGGTTGGATATTAGGAAAAACTTTTTCACTAGGAGGGTGGTGAAGCACTGGAATGGGTTATCTAGGGAGGTGATGGAATCTCCTTCCTTAGAGGTTTTTAAGGTCAGGCTTGAAAAAGCCCTGGCTGGGATGATTTAGTTGGAGATTGGTCCATTTGAGCAGGGGGTTGGACTAGATGACCTCCTAAGGTCCCTTCCAATCCTGATATTCTATGATTCTATGACACAATTCTGTTTTGAAAATAAACTTGCTAACTTAATTCCAAAGAGATCAAAATGCTGAACTCAGTGTATGATTTACTCTGTAAGGAATAGGATGCACGTAAGTGAAATGGGTGGCACTGATGTTCTGTTCTCCTCTGTTTGTTTTACTAACACAACTAAGAAATTGTTAGAGAAAGAAGACTAAATGGTTTGAGTCCAAACTGGAACACACTGTGCTGCCGAAAAGTAAATAAAATAATCTTTACCCCACCTCCGCTGGAGTTGTGAAATTGACAAAAAATCCATCTCCCCAGCCAGGCTGCTGTCCAGTCTCTGCTCCAAGCCAGGCTGCCATCCTGGCTCAGGCTGCTGCCCAGGCTCCCGGCTCCCCAACCAGGCTGCAGCCCGGACTCCCCACTCCTCGCTGGGAGCACGGGACCTGACCAGACTCCGGGCGCAGATCTCCCCGCCAGGAGAACGGCTGGTTGGCTGCCATGCTCCCAGTGGTGAGCCAAAAGCCTGGTGGGGCAGCCAGGCTCCTGGAAGGGAGCCAAGAAGCCTGGTGCGACTGCCCCACTCCCATCGTGGACCTGAGAAGCCGGGCACATCAGCCCTAGTCCAGGTGGGATGGGGCTGTTGAACTCCCAGCGGGTAGCAGACTACCAGTGGGGAGATGCGCGCAATGCTGAGAGCCCTTGCTGTCAGCCCCCCACACTGCCCTGGTGAGGACGTGTACCATCAACAGAAGAAGAGCAGTGTGGATATGAACCACCGCAGTAATTACTGCAGTGGCTGTAAGTTGATCTAAAGTAGGTTGACTTAAGTTTATAGTGCACACATGCCCCAAGAAACTGCAACTCTGTTCTCTGGAGTAAGGCAGTGCTTGATTATTTTCTTTTGATTATTTTCTACCTGTCAGGCCTAAGAGTTTAATGTACCAGCACTGTTTGGTAATTCTCCACTATCTGTGAAATACCAGGCTATCAGAAACAACATGTAATATTCACACTGTCTTTGGATGCTCTGATCTGGGGAAACAATGTAAAGTTCTACCACAGCAATCTCATCTGAGCAATTGGATAGTTGCCAGAAGCCAGATTTATTAAACTTGGATGAACTATCCATTTTAAAAATTAAATGGCTAACTAACTGAACTTACACTTATTTAAAAGTCCATCCTGAAAAAGTTAATCACTTCCAGCTAGTGCAAAACTACATTTATAAAGAGCAAGGTGCCTTGCTAGCGTCTTCAGTTTAACACATTCAGCATTCATTTAGAAATTAATCTGATAGAAACTGAGCAACAAATGACTAAATCTTCCAACAAAATGAGGTAAAAAAGGAAAATTATTAACATTTTTTGGACAAAAAGCATTTCTTCTGATTCAAGGACGGTGTCATTTTACCTCACAGAGTAGTAAATCAATGATGTGGAAGACCATGCAGAGTGGGAACTTGGCAGTAAAGAGGGTGAGAAACCACTGGGATGCATACATGTGAGCTTCCAGGTTCAAGTCTGAGAAATGGCTATATAAATCAGGTAGCTGCTCCTAGAGTAAGAAAAAAAAAAAGGGGAGGGGGGAAATGCTTAAATGTCACCCAAGGATCCTCCAGTTTCAGAAACGCACTGCCAGCAAGGTTATTTGAGGTTTGAGACAAGAGCAAAGTGAAATCCTGGCTCCATTAAAGCCAATGGGAGTTTTGCCACAGGCTTCAGTGGGGACAGGATTTCACTCTCATTTTGTGGCGGCTTCTCTGTGTTACACACCACAGATTCTATCATGCTAGCTATTAAAAGCAAAATCAAATCAATAATCTACCATGGGATTAGAAAGAGAAATTATAGCACATTAAATATGGAAAGGTAGAGTAGTTGTGCCAAGTATAACATGTGCGTAACTATCGATTTAAAAAAATCGTTAATGCTTTTGTTATAAATGGTTTCTTCTGGGAAAACAATTAAATTATGGACATTGAAGCAGGGAGTTTAAATCAGCGTCAGGGATCATGAAAGATAAGCAAAAAACTAAAAAACATTAACAATCAGACAACGAGGCAAGTTCCAAAGGCCAGGAATGCAGTAATCATCAACTACCAGGTATATAGTAATGTCAATTGTAGATCATTGGTCATTAAAAATACACTTACTCGATAAAGTTCATTGTAGCTGTTTGGTACAAATATTGAAAAAAAACATACTGAGAACAAATTAATGTATTTTTTTTCTATGTAGCACCACATAACAAGTATCAGTAAATTGTAAACATACACAAATTGTCATCCTGGAAAGCGAGTTCAAAGGGGTTGTGTGCCCAAGATTGTATTTTAGTTTTTAAATCTCAAAAAGGGAAGTTTGCAGAACAGTTGTATTTTTACTCTGGTTAACTGATTCCAACAGCAAGCTTCCATTATTGTAACTGCACCACAGGTCAAATCTTAATGGACTGTTAATAATGGCTTATTAGTCAGGACAACAGCGTATAAAACTTGTAATGGTTTAGTCAGAGTTAAATTGCTTTTAATACGAAAAATTAAAATGCGAAGAAAAACTAGATGCATATCGAGTCAAAATAAGATGACCCGTGACCTGCAAAATGACCTGTGTTGGACTTATTTTTCATATTCATAGAATTGTCCCAGCTTGTATATCTTAACTCATAATGCAAGTCATGCAAACTAAGACAATCCTATACCAAAATATTCTCATATTTTGTTAGAACTCAGAAGTTCTACTGTAGACACATCAATTTAACAAATAAAAAGAGAAGGGGAGAGAGAACCATAAATATTCTCTCTTTGAATCAAAAAAGTTAGCAAGAGTAAGTATATGGAAGCCAAAAGAAAACAGACACAGACCCAACCACAATGTTTAGCTTCAGATCTTAAATGTCCCTCACGTTGGGGCTCTTAGGATTCAAGAATTTGGTCCAATACACTTCTGAAAGGAGAAAGTTGTATTTTTCTAAAGCTGTAAGAGAATAGTTTACCTCTTCCCCACCCAACATTACCACGTATGACAGGACCAGAGTGCTTGATCCTGGTCCTACCTGCATTAGTTTCTCTAGTTGGTAAAATTTGCAGTGAAGATCTTCAAAGTTATTTTTGTAGAGGTCTCGCAAGCCATAGTCATACATGATCTTCACCAGCACACAAAAGGCCTGCTCCTCTGGCATCTACAGGGAGAAACACACAAAGACACTTTGAATGACAATGCAGAGATTTGAAATACCATAGCTGTAAAATTTTAAAATTCCCTTTGCCCAGGTGATTGTAAGAGATTCTGAAAAAAATCTAAAGGTTTCAATTTTTTAAAATTCAAAATTACTTTTAATTTTCTGAAATTTTATTTTTTAAAACATTAAAAACCTTGAAATAAAAACCAAATGTTTTGTTTTAGGTCAAATGAAATGTTTGGTTTGGTCTAAAACTATTTTTTTCCCTCTTTTCAATTCATCACAATTTTTGAAAAAGTTTTGTTTTGAGTCAACCTGAAAAAAATTTAAAAAAATATTTGAACTGCCAGCAAACCAGAAAAAAAAAGTTATTCACACAGTTCTATTAGGTACCAAAAAATCTGAGGGGAATAATTTATTCTCCTTGAGGAAAACATGAGGTAGGCCTTGTCTATACTGATTTGAAACAGTGTTAGGATCTTTCTTCAGAACCTTATTCAAACACAGTGTAAACAGTATTCCAGTCTCAGTTCAATGCTTGGGACTGTAAATCCACAACTGCCGTTAGCATTCCCATTACAAAGGTAAATGAGACTATTTAGCTTAGCTGG
Organism: Natator depressus; assembly: GCF_965152275.1. NCBI lineage: Eukaryota > Metazoa > Chordata > Testudines > Cheloniidae > Natator > Natator depressus. The sequence continues at coordinate 48,739,564 of NC_134241.1, read as the reverse complement.
TACATAGTTCTTATCTAGAAAACCATGGTAAAAACAAATTGTCATCAAAACAGTCTTTGTCAACTGGACATTAGAAAAACACTTCTCAAAAACTCCAGGCTATATCAGGCCCTCATGGGAAAAAATGCAGAAAGGGCACATTTCCAGCCAACTTCCAGGTTCATCAAGCAGTCCTGGGTCAGGTTTTCCATGACTGAGGACACAGCAATGAGCTTGGCCCTCCAAACATGTGACCATTCTGAGACCTCTCCCAGCAACATGACTCCCTCAGAAGCCCTACTACACCATGGCCATACCTCCTCATCCAAATGATACCGAAAGCTTTAATCCCTGCTGGGGCTCTACTCAAGACCCACTTAGGGGCTGCACTAAATCAGCCAACCTCACTTCTAGAGTTGTGCTGGCTGGCTGCATGCCCTATGCCTCAGGAGGGGAGGTTGTGGGAAGTCTTGTGTCATCATAACCTCCCTTGACAGAATCCTTGACTTCAGGGGATGCCGTAGCAGGGTATGTGTGAGCAGAAACTATTACAGACACAAATCAGGACCTTAATTACAAGAATGTCTTACTTCTGCAAATACCACATAAGTGTTAATGAGCAGAAACTACTTCTGAATATATGAGTGACAACTCTTGACCTTTTACTATTTCCGCTTGCACGCAGAATCTCTCTCCAGACAAATTCTAGAAAGCTGAATAGAATAGCTGAATAGTTTTCTTCAAAGAGAATTTCAGTCCCTTTTTATTGACTTCTAAGGTTTCACTTTTTAGTGCCCAGACTAAGATCATGCCTTGCCTCTAGGCCTAAACTGGTGCTGAGTCCTTTGTCTTTAGCCAGTTTACATGAAAGTAGCTGTTGAACCTCAAGAACTGCCAGCCCAGCTGCCAGGTGTCTGTGCAGACTAAAATCAGACATAATAAGATGTTATGAGATCTCAGATCTCTTGCCACAATCTTATCTGAAAAAATGAACCCCTATGGAGGACAGATAAAGGCTGGAGACCAAGTTAAGAAGAGAAATTAATAGCTTTATCCTTCATAAAGAGCTTGGGAACTGGGTCTGTTCTTTCTAAAACATAAATGTAAACTTATTTTACTTGTTCATATACTAACAAGGAAATTATGTTCACACACACATGCATGCACACACACATTCATCCCCATCCAACACATATGGTGTGTCTGCAGTGCAAAAAAAAAAAAAAAAAAAAAAAAAAAAAAAAGATGAGTTCTTAACTCAGGTTAAAATAGCAGTGAAGACATAGTAACTCAGGTTTTAACTTGGGTTAGCAGGTGAAGTTTAAACCTATAAGGGAACCTGGGGTTGAACTCAAGCTGCCAAACTGCACTGTCTTCACGGGTATTTTAACCCAAGTTAAGAATAGATCTTCTTTTTCAATGAAGACATACCTACAAGGAGTAGGAAGGGATTGTTAGTTTGTTGTGAGGCCAAGTCTTTTACACGGAGAGGCCATGGAGACTTTACTCTCAGGGGATAGGGATTTTTTTAGTATTACCAATCCCAAGAGTCCAAAATCATGAATCAATCCCCAAAATTTATGAGATTATTGTTAAACCAATGAGATTTTAAAAAATAATAAATTTTGGTTTCTTTTAATTTGCTTTGGTTTTTGAGCCCCTTTTCCAACCATGATTGCTAAAAATTTACCAGTTTGTTAATAATGAGAGCTAAGATTCCCACATATTCACATGAATGCAAGAGCTGGGCTTCAAGAAGCACACAAAATATTGTGAGTCCTGTGACAGCTGGAGACAAATGGTTCCCTGTGATTGTGAAATCTTGGCTCATATTTTGGTGGGTATTTCTCCAGCACAGGAAAACTATGAAGACTCAAGATGGAGGTTCAGGCTACCCATCCACCCCTAGAAGACAACTGCAGGAGAAGGAAAAAGCACCCCCTATCCCAGAAGAATAAATAGGGCCTGAAGATGATGGGACCATGTAGAGATTAACAAGTCTTAGAGAGGTTCAGAACAGAGTCAGTAAGCATTCAGGACAATTAACTGGTTGGGCATGGACAATCTGGGGGAGCTAGGGGCTTGAAGGATGTGATCTTCTACCTCTCCCCCACCGCAGCTCCTAAGCTACATCAGCAAGAATTTGCTTCCTCCCCTTCTCTGATCATTTCAGTTTCATTTCTTATTATGAATGTACGTATTATAAAGGCATATTAAGATGGGTGTAATTGCCATATGAAGGTTCCTAGAAATATCTTTCAAATTTCATCACAAACTCTAAAAACACTCAAAGGCAATTCTGCGTAGTAATGCCAGTGTAACATCACACATTTGGAGATAAAGGGAGCCAAACAAAAATTAATCATATTTGGAACTTGGCAGCTTATTCATTTTTGAACACTTGTGTCTCCACAAATAGCTTATCTTATCTGAACTAAACTTAAAAAAAAGCCTACGGTTAGGTAAGAAATGCCATGTAAAATATCTCTGGAATGTTTGATTTTGGAATATATGGCGGGGGGAGGGGGAATGTGGTTCTACTTTCAATTGTGTCTATAAAGAGACAATCATCTCTCCACAATGCTCTTCCTGGGTTACCAGCTGCTTAGATCTTCAAGATGTCATAGTTGCCTTTTAAGAAGATAATACTTATGCCTGAAACAGTCTGAATTTTTCTTTTAGACATCTTACTTAGTAACTTCTTTCCTCTTGGGCTGTCTGTGTTAGGGATAAATTTTTAGGGGTCTTGTAAAGAACCGTACTCTAAATGGCAATAAATGCTGATAGTGATTAATGTGATGTTACCAACAAAAGCCTGGCACTGAAAACAAGCAACAGCCTGCATAACTGTTTTTTTAAAATGCTCTTCACAATATCCCATTTCTTAACTCCGTAGATGTATCAATACATTTGTTTTGCAGGTTGTAAATATCTCGTATTTTTCAACTGTTCTAGTATCTTGGAAATGAAAGATGACAATACAAATTAACAATCAAGTATGCCAAGTATGTCTTTCAATGAATGGGTCAAATCCTTTATTCAGTTTTTGCTCATGAGGAGATTTCAAAAGTGCTCAAGTGACTTGGGAGCACAAGACCTATTGAAAGTCAATGGCACTTATGCTGCATTTGGGTTAGAATCCCACCCTCAGATAAGCTCCCACTAACTTCAATAAGAGTTTGCCTGGTGAGGACTAGGTTAAAAATGAAATGAAAATCCATTAAAAACTTCAGAATTTGGCACACAAATTATCCAAAAAAGTATCCTTAACCATCAAATAAAAACTGACCACGACAAAATATATAACAGCTTCTATTATAACAAAACCTAATTATTCCTGGCCTAATGGCTTCTTAAGAACATAAGAATGGCTATAATGGGTCAGACCAACGGTCCACCTATCTAGCCCAGTACCCTGTCTTCTGACAGTGGTTGATGCCAGAATCTTCAGAGGGAATGAACAGAACAGGGCAATTATCCTGTGTTCAATATCCTGTCATCCTGTCCCAGCTTCAGAGGCTAAGGACACTCGGAGCATAGGGTTGCATCCCTGACTATCTTGGCTAATAGCCATTGATGGACCTATCTAATTCTTTTTTGAACCCCCGGTCATACTTTTGGCCTTCACAACATCCCCTGGCAAAAGTTCTACAGGTTGACTATATGTTGTGTGAAGAAGTACCTTCCTTCTGTTTGTTTTAAACCTGCCGCTTGTTAATTTCATTAGATGAACCCAGTTTTGTATTATGTGAAGGGATAAATAACACTTGCTTATTCTCTTTCACCACACCATTCATGATTTTACAGACCACTATCATATCCCCCCCTTAACTGTCTCTCTCCTAAATTGAACAGTCCCAGTCTTTTTAATCTGTCCTCATATAGGAGCTGTTCCATACCCCTAATCATTTTTGTTGCCCTTTTCTGCACCTTTTTGAATTCTGATATTGTTTTTGAGATGGGATGACCTGAACTGCACAAAGTATTCAAGTGTGGATGTACCATGGATTTATATAGTGGTATTATGATATTTTCTGTTTTATTGTCTATCCATTTCCGAATAGTTCCTAACATCCTGTTAGCCTTTTTGACTGCCGCTGCACATTTCAGAGAACTACTCAAGATCATTCTTGACTGGAAACAGCTAATATAGACCCCCCATCATTTTGTATGTATAGTTGGGATTATGTCTGGCAATGAGCATTATTGTTGATTTATTAACATTGAATTTCATCTGCTATTTTGTTGCCTAGTCACTCGGCCTAGTGAGATCCTGTGATGTACTCATGTACCCTTTGTAACTCTTCACTGTCAGCTTTGGGCTTAATGATCTTGAGTAATTTAGTACTGTCTGCAAACTTTGCCACCTCACTTTTCACCCCTCTTTCCAAATCATTTATGAATAGGGCCCTACCAAATTCACTGCCATGAAAAAAGCATCACAGACTGTGCTTTCTGGTCTCCCTCCATGACATCTGGTCTTTTGTGTGCTTTTACCCATGCTATATAGATTTCACAGGGGAGGCCAGCATTTCTCAAATTGGGGGTCCTGACCCAAAAGGGAGTTGCAGGGGGGTCATAAGGTTATTTTAGGGAAGTTGCAGTATTGCCACCCTTACTTCTGCGCTGCCTTCAGAGCTGGGCGGCCGGAGAACAGCGGCTGTCGGCTGGGTGCCCAGCTCTGAGGGCAGTGCCCCACCAGCAGCAGTGCAGAAGTAAGGGTGGCAATACCATAGCATGCCCCCATTACTTCTGCGCTGCTGCCTTCAGAGCTGGGCGGCCAGAGAGTGGCAGCTGCTGACCAAGGACCCAGCTCTGAAGGCAGCAGCGCAGAAGTAACAGTAGCAATACCATACCGTGCCATCCTTACTTCTGTGCTGCTGCTGGCAGTGGCTGTGCCTTCAGAGCTGGGCTCCCGGCCAACAGCTGCTGCTCTCTGCCTGCCCAGCTCTGACAGCCGCACTGCTGCCAGCAACAGTTCAGAAGTAAGGGTAGCAGTACTGCAAAGCCCCCCTACAATAATCTTGAGACTGCCCCCCCACCCGGAACTCCTTTTTGAATCAGGACCCCTACAGTTCCAACACCATGACATTTCAGATTTAAATAGCTGAAATCAAGAAATTTACGATTTTTAAAATCCTATGACTGTGAAATTAACCAGAATGGACTGTGAATTTGGTAGGGCCCTATTTATGAATATGTTGAACAGCACTGGTCCCAGTACAGATCCCTAGGCGACCCCACTGTTTAGTGCTTTCCATTGTGAAAGCTGACCTACCTTTTAACCAGTTACTGAGCCGTGAGAGGACCTTCCCTCTTATCCCATGACTGCTTACTTTGCTTCAGATCCTTTGGGAGGGATCTTGTGAAAGGCTTTCTGAAAGTTCAAGTACACTATATCCACTGGGTCACCCTTGTCCACATGCTTGTTGACACCATCAAAAAATTCTAACTGATTGGCAAGGCATGATTTCCCTCTACAAAAGCTGTGTTGACTCTTCCCCAACGTATCGTGTTCATCTGTGTGTCTGAAAAATTTGTTCTTTACTATAGTTTCAACCAATTTGCCTGGTACTGAAGTTAGGCTGACTGGTCTGTAACTGCTGGGATCACCTCTGGAGCCTTTTTTAAAAATTGGAGTTACATTAGCTATCCCCCAATCATCTGGTACAGAGGCTGATTTAAGCAATAGGTTACCTACTACAGTTAGTAGCTCTGCAATTTCATATTCGAGTAGTTCATATTCTTATTTGTAGATGAATCACACATTTGTAGAGGTATAAGCCACATGTACTCTCTCTTGGCATCAGGCTAAAAGGATTCCACAGGGAAGGAAAAAATGGACAGAAAAACTAGGATTGGTGAATATTTGACTGACACCAAGTTACAGTACTAAAATTTTTTAAACGGTTTCAGCTTCATCATGTCAGAGCTTTCACTTTGTAATTTACTCACATGCAGCAGCAACACCGCAGCAAGGAAGGACTGTCCCTGACAATAGCCAATGTCTTCATCATAAACAGAGTATGCCTAGAAAAAAATAAAGTCAAGTTTAATTTCTTTATTGAATATTTAAAATCCATGTATCTCTTGTCATATAATGCAGTTTAACTAATGCAGTATTCAGATCATATGATATTCTGGAGCTAGAGGCACTGAAGTGCATGGAATTCTAACCACTTTGGTGTAGGCTTAATGTGCATTAAATAAAACATGTATAGATCACTGTTTGTCCTTTACTGACACTGTATATTTGCAGAGGTGCTGAAAATGTTGGGCCTTATTCTCCTCCCACTTAAACCAGTGTGAATCAGCAGTAATACCACTGAAATCAATAGAGTTACATCAGTGTAAAACTGATATGAGAGGAGAATTAGAACAGTTACCTTTAAAAAAGCCAGACCAACTGTTACATGATAAAATTCTTGGCCCTGAGGGTGTTAAGAAGAAAACCACCAAGGGTAATTTGAAAGGGAAATTTTCTCTATAAGACAGCTGTCCCTGCCTTATTAGTATACTGAAAAGGAATAATAATACTCAGCTGCAGATAACAAAGTTGTAATTCCACAGAGGATTTCAGGTGACATCATAGGACTGAGGCTTAAGACAATGTTTTCCAAACATTTGAAAGCTTCCCTTCAGGAAATGAAACCAACTGCACCTCCTTTCAAGCCATCCTGGCATTGTTAAAAATCTACCAATATTTTAGAATTTTAATTAAAGGGCTTTAAAATACTATTTGATCTATGTCCTTATATTTTTATTTTGTAGATCTTAATAATGATACCTACTCTCCTTTCCTACGTGCTTTGAAAAGCAGTGAAACAGTTACTGTAGACACAAAAAGAAAATATCATCAACATCTGAACTGGAATTCACTGAAATGAATGGCTCTGTTCAGATCTCAGAGCTTTCATTTCAAGCTCTCTGACAGCTCAGACAGACATCACATCAGTTGCATTTCAGCTCAAGTTTTGAAAAGTTTTTTTCACAACCATAACAACTAGAGACTACGAAAAAAAGCTGAAACTGGAGAAAAATTGCTTCACCTTATCCTCCACTGGTGTACGGTTCCTGAGAGATCGTATGCCAGTCATGAGGTTAGCATTGCACCTGTGTAGCTCTAACTTGTGCTGAAGCTGGGCATTTCTGAATCAGAGAGTTGCAAACAACTCCCTGCCTAGCCCTCACACTTCCTGTGAAGAATCAAGGTCTTCAGCCATAAACTCTACAGATATGTTATGAGCAATTGGGTACCATGAGTAACCTAGTGATATAATTCACATGGAAGTTTCATGTTGCCTGTATTCCTAAAGGTACAATTAATGACACGCAGCAATAGTTTTATTATAGCACTATTCATCCAGGTCATCCAAATGACTAATGTCCCAAATGTTGCTTTGATTATGTTGTTGCATCTCCAAAACAAGTAAAACATGTATTGTAATTTTAAAACAAATCCACACCCACAAAACATTCATTAAACCATCAATGTAAGTGATGCATTGCCTTCTGTACACAAATGATCTGCTATAGAGATAAAGTACAGGATAAACACAAGACTAATAAAAAAGAAATTTTCAACATCTGTCTCTGATGCTCTGCTAACATTTTGCGCTTTGCTTCAGCTGAAAGTGGGTTTTTAGGAAGTTTTTTCTTCTTTGGGAGATATTACATTTTGAACACCCAGAAACATGACAGTACCTCACAAAATAAAACCGACATACTCCTACCCCAAATAATAAATTTAATTTTAATATGACACAAATAGCAAGAGCCATAGGATATGTCTCCACTGCCATCAGTGCGAATCACAAAACAGTCTCGACACCCTCCCGAACATCTGATCCTGTAAGATAATGGTTTCAATTGGGACCCTACATAAGTGTTTTGTTTCTAAGTCTCAGATGAGACAAGGTTGCAAATTCTACTTAGTTGGGGATAGACTGGATAGTGTGGGAATAGGATAGTGTAGGCAATATTCATGCGCAGCTTTTTGAAAGGCGTGGTAACACATGGAAGATAGAATTATACATGGTAGTCACATCTTGGATCAGATTTTTTTGGATAACCTTTCCCTTGCATTTGTATCAAAAAGGATATTCACAGCATTGGGAGAATTACCAATATAACCCACAATGTTTTCACAGAAACCAAATTCTATATTTTCTGTTCTTCTGGAGCCCCTCTGAAGTAAAAAGTACAAAAGATGCTGTGTGTGAAGCTGCCATCAACAAGTGCAGTCAGTAGCAATGAACCCTTTTCTCAGTCCCGGGGAGGAAAGCCATTTCCAGTTTTGTTTTAAGTTCTTTTGGCAGATTTTTATTGCAAGGCCCCCCATATAAAACTTTCATGTAGTGCATCTTCACTGGGGTCTTGTTGCACTGCTTACAGTGGATGATGGTGGAGGAGCTAAAGAGCATTAAAATATCAGATTCTTTTACTGCTGGTCCATATTTAAATTGTGAAATGCATGGCTCTCTCACATCCCCTAGTGCTTGCCCAACAAAAGCACAAAACAGGGATATATTTTGGGAATTTCAACAAAAGCGAACTTGCATCTCAAAGAAAATATCCAGAAACTGTTCTTTGCTACTGTTGAAAATTAAATAAATTTGATATTGACCATCTCATATACTTAAGTGAGAGTAACAGATTTGTCATGAGTTCTAACAAAGCATTTGTCCTGCAAAATATTTGTTGAATTAACTGCTTCCATTTTGGCACTGAGGCTGGCAACAACTGTAGCACAATCTGAGGTGGACTCTGGGTGTTGACGACGTACACAGCAGCAAATAAAGGGGCTGTGCTGGTAATAAAGGGGCAGCTAATACAGTATTCCTCATTTCAGAAATGTCATCACTATTGCCCACAATGTCATGTGTCACACTCACTAGCACGTTTCTCACTGTTGTAGCTCCAGGCAAGATGACAGGTTCTTAAAATATCAATGTGGTCTGAAAAACAACCATGCTTGCTCTTACTCATCTGAAGCAACCAGCTACAAAGAAAGGAAATAATTGCTTTTAAATATCATGATTAAATCTTCCAAATCAGGGGTTTCCAGTCTCATTTATACATTGTGGCATATGAAATCAAAACCATCTGGGTCTATCACACAGTATCTCAGTGGATGGGTTAGGGAGTCTCATGCACTCATATTTCCTTCTGTATTTATAGCTACCCTTGCTGGAAACTAGCTGTGGCCCACAGATAATATCTTTTTATCTATATGGTTTACTAATCTTTTGGTTGTAACCAAGAGAGTAACCAGAACGGAGACCACAACAGCCCAGATCTATTCTTTTTATCATCTGCTCAAATGCACAGAGATTAACATCCTCAGTTAGATAAGGAAACAGATTTACTTAAACAACATAATACTAAAACTGAAACCTGATTACTAATTTTGACAAATTTAGCTGCTGAGGTTACAAGGTAGGAGAACTCCATAATGCTTAATAACTGTCAGGAGCTGTCATTCTTGTAAATGGATGCTAGTTTGGGTAAGTGTGTAATTAAAATTGGTCTCCTGGTCTACTAACCCCAAGCACTGGATCAATATAAAATGTTTTTTTAATTAAGAGTTAAAATGGAATGGATTCTGGACATGTCCTAACCAGTGCCAGGATTCGTTTAAAAAAATAGAGTGTTAATTAAGAAAAAGCAATAAGGGAATATGTTTTTTTTCATCTGAATTCCCACGTCTACCAGTTTGTGGGTACTTAATCCCTTATTTATTTAGTACTTCCGAAAGTTGTTTCATATCTGCCTTTTAAAGGGCAGTGCCGTTCAGTAGCAAATACCCAAAGCAATAGTCAGTCATTTATTTTCAGCATTATAACAACATTCACTATTTTTTCACATTTTGAAGAAAAAATATTTCTATTTTTAATTTCTATTTCTATTTTAAACAGTAACACAAAACTAATAACAAGGGATAGACATTACACAGGGTTCTATCTGTGGTCGGCAATAATTACATAATAGTTAATTGGTTTAAAAATAGCAACAGCTAACTAGTTCAAAGAGATTTTAAAACAGGTATGTCCTACGTCAATTAATTATTGTTAGCATATCCTGGTACATAAAACAGGAAGTATTCGTGAGGTAAATGTTCCATTTTCATCATCAGATTTTCATTTCATGGCACAGAACTTGTAGATAGAAACATAAAACTGTGATAATAGATCAGACTAATGTTTCCTCTATTTCAGTATCCTACCAGATGCTTCAGAGGAAGGTGCAAAAAACCACAAAATGGATAATTATGGAGTAACATGCCCATCGGGGGAGTTTCTGCCTAACCTCAGGAAGTTAGAGGTTGGCTTATACTCTGAAGCATAAGGATATACATCCCTTGTAATTTTTAAAATCTTCTCTTATGTAACCGTATGTTCTTACTGTTCACATAAATGTCTAACCCCTTTTAAATTCTTGATACACTCTTGGAACTCACTGCCAAAAGATATCAAAACCACAAGTTCATGACACGTGTAAATAGTACGGAAAAGATTAAAAACTTTGGTAGTGGCTAGTGATCAATTAAAGAAATGACAGGCAGTCATATTTAGGCAGGATTAGGCAGCTGCTAGTTTTAGCATTAAGCCTTCTAGCCAGGGTAAAAGAGACTTGTGCTGCCAGGTCCCAAAGACACAATCATGAGGGCTTAGAGATTTTTTTTTTTTTAAATGAAATATTTGATTCTGGAGAAATTAATACCATTTGCCCAGGCAAGTTTCATACTCATCCCAGGTGAGTGGATTTTTCAAGCTTCATATTTAGGATATTTCAAAATACAAGGTTTTGTTTTGGTTTTTTGTTGTTGTTCTTGTTCTTTTGTTTCAGTTGTTTTTTGTTCAGTAACTTGTAAAGCTTTACATTGCAGAGCATCACAACAAGCTTTATTTCATCAATTTACCCTCAACAATAAGGGTGCTACCTACAGGGACTATCACAATATTATGCAACTAACAAGACCATCCACAGCAATTTTTCAAGGCAACATCCTTTTAGGAGCACCAAGGTTATTTTTCCAGACCTCTTAAGACAAAATCATGCTCCCAGTGAAGTCAATGGGACTTTTATCATTTACTTGAATAGGAACAGGATTTGTCCTTTAATGACCTGGGACAATTTAGCAAACTTTTATGCTAGTTTTCTTCTCTGACTGCTCTCAGAAATCTCTGCTTACTGTTGTAAGCGAAGAGTGAGATTCCTGCACCTTCCCCTCCCCCCCACAATGATATAGGAGTTTTTTAAATTAAAACAGACAGGCTGTAAGTCTCTACTGGGCAATCTTGTTCAACTCATTAATAACAAACAGAAACTGAGCCACCTCTACACAATCAATAAGCTTCTTTATAACGGCTATCAGTCTTCTAGAACTTGTAAGGGATTTTTCAAGTTATCACAACACCTATAGCACCTTTTGGGATCGACACAGCCTCCTAAAATAGCACTTCTGATATGGAGTAGTCTGCTGATCCAAATAGAAGAATGCAGAAGTCTAGGGTCAACAGAAATGCTCTTTAAAAAACTGTCATAGAAAATTGATTGAGATCCTAGCCCTTAACAGAATTAAGCAGATTTAAAAATTAGAAATATATTCATTTCAAAGGTGAACAGAAAGACTTCTGGCCTGAACTTAAACCCTCAGATTTCTGCGATTCTGCTGCTACTGTGGATGATGTCACTAACATGAAAGCAGGCTAAGAAATGCATCTCAAAGCTCCAAAGTGAGATGGACTTTGATCATTTTGCCTTCCCAATCAAGAAAATTGATTCAGACATGATAGCTCAGCTCTCCCAAGGTTCCATTGTACTCAGAACCCATTAAACTTCAACATACTAACTAGGAAATGTGAAATTACAATCATATTGCCAATTTGCCTTAAACACAGCGAGTCAGTCACACTAAACTACAATAGATGACATTCAAATATCCTTCTATAGCTTCAGCTCCGAGAAGATCTGCATTTTTTCCAGAGCTCGCATTTACCCCCATCTTCACACCAGTATAGGCACACAACAGAACTACCCTCTTTCTGGCAAAAGTCATGGATGGAGCTTCCTTAGAATTGGGTAACAGCATCTTTCTCTCATCTGCCAGGGTCACTGGTGAACACCACAGCAGGCTCTCTCTCCCATGAGTAAGTACCAAGCACACTGAATGCAAAGGATACCCAAAGACAGAGTCAACGGCAGGTTTTCAGGACCACTGCAATCCCAGCTAGCTTTTTATTATCTATTTTTGTGTCAGTTCCATATTTCTAAGGACGGTCTGAGGGATATGCCAACAATGTGTGATGAAGGAATTAAACCTTTATATTACCAAAGTTTTACTCTAACAGAACTGGCTTTAGATTATACTTAAATTAACAGAATTACACTGCACTTCAATGACACCGTACTTCCAGGGGCTGATTTTGAATTAAGTTTCTTTTTTCTGTGCAACAGTGGGTCTTACATAAGAATCTGAGCTCCTTGCCATTTCCTTATACACAGGCAGGCTCCCACCTAAAGCAGTGTCAAAGTGGGAGCAGTAGGGTTTTCACCTCTCTTTGCTTTGAACTGCCTTTTCTGACCCTCATATAATTCACCTCTCTTCTTCCTTTCTGCTCTGCCCACAGCAAGAATCTGTATGTTGCTCTCATAACTGGGTTGCAGGAGAAAGCATATTGCACAGAAAAAGCAACACTGCTCTATCACCAACGGCTAGGGTATTCAAACAGACTGTGCATGCTGTAACATCGTCTGCTGGAGTCTTGGGAGCATCACCCCTGGAACTGTCTTCTGTCCCCAGGCAGCAGTGTGACTATCCCAAGGTTCCACCTGAGCTTGGAGCTGGGTCTCTCATTTAACAGCTTATAGCGCTGAGAGGTTAGGAAGTTATTTACTTCATGTTTGGTCTCTTAATAATTTTGGTTGTACAGTAATTTACAACTCTGCACCCAAATCAGTTGAACAGCTAATTGTATGTCCAGGTTGCAGAATAACAGTATTCCTACTATTTTATCTAAAAAGCTGGGATATCTTGGCTACATCACATAATACACCCTCCCACACCACTGTGTTTACATAGAGCTATGATTATTGAATTATTTAATCCATTTATGAAGTACCCACTGCAAGGCATTTCAGTTTCACACAATAAGCCTCATGCAGAGCTGTAACTACAATCTGAGACCAGGAGAATGAAGAAATATTTCCAATCTCTTCAGGCAGGCCTCCTAGCACAATAAATAATTTATTTTCCTTCCAGCACTGTAGCTTCACAAACCTGACCTTTTAACGGGTGCAGTCTCAGCAGAAAATTCATATGTGAGACCAGAATTACTCTTTCCTAGCTGATGCACAGAGGGAGAGTCTTATTAATATGTACATTGAAGAGGACAAGATAATATTACAAATTTGTTTTTGCTTGCAACAAGAAAATGTTTACAAAATTGCTTTTCAAACCTAAAAAAACTAAAATTACATTTAAAAAAAAAATCCTTAAACTGATACGGTGTGTGCTTTAAGCATCTCCACGGGCTGGCACAACAGGCTGCTGTAGGAGTCAGGCCTGCCCCCTGACTGGCAACAGAAATGAAGGCAGCAACTTTTCACACTGTAACTTATGGGGAACACTGGAGAGACCATTAAGAAAGTTGCAAGTGTGATGTTTTGGGATTCACCCAGGCCACTAAGGGATTGGGTCAGCCAAGGCCAGCCTTAGGGATGGGCAAGGTGGGCGAACGCCCAGGGCACCATGTTCGGGGCAGGGGGGGTGGGGTGGGAACACGCCATCCAAGTGCTGCAAACTGGCAGGCCTGACCAGCCGTGCAGAGGGTGGGCGATGCCGGCCGGGGCTGCCAGCCTGGCAGGGAGGTGCAGGCACCAGGGTTTGCCCTGCAGAGCCAGCAGGCCTCCCCCCTCCGGAGCCAGAGGGCCAACTTCTGGGTTCCCCCTTCCCATGGGCACAGTTGTCAGGGGGCATATGGCTGGGCTCATAAATGCCTCCTTCTGCAGCCCTTCCTGCAGGCGATGGTGGGGGGAAGCCCTGGGAACCCATGGGGACCAGGAACTATGGGGGAGATGTGCCTGTGAGCACCAAGGATGGCAAAATAAAGTTCACCCAGGGCACCATTTTCCCTAAGGCCAGTCCTGTAGTCACCAACTGCCTTGTAGCCCTGGGTGTCTTGTGGCTGTGCAGCTTTGGTCCAGAGCTCTGACCCCAACCGCCTGCCAGCAGGACACAAGCCTCACGCTGACTTTGCCCAACCTGGTTACTACTCCTAGCAGACAGACCTTAGTACCCTTCTAGCCCCAAATCACCCTACTGCAGGGATCAGCCCCTCTCACTGGACCCTCACCAAAAAAGTGTTAGGTTTGCTGCCTTTACAGACACAGTAAAACATTCCAACATGTTAGCTTTCTAGAAGCACACACTGTACAGATCTTACACACCACTGATGATTCATAACGAAAGCAAGAGCATTGATTAAGTGATACCAAGTAAAAAGGATAAAGGTAGAGATGGTTACAAGCAAATAGTGAAAACATGCATCTAAAAGACTAAAACTGAATCTAGAATGATACAGTCTTTTTTCAAGATGGTTTCTCTAACTCAGACTCCTTTCCAATTTTTACTGGCCAGGACCTATCACAGAGTTCAAATCGCTTGGTTCCTTTGTCTCCTAAGGTGAAGGATAAAGATGGAGTCTCTCCCTTATATCCCCAAAAGGATTGTCTTTGTCTAAAAAAGTCAGGAAGGCCTCCTGGAGATTCAGTCTCCTTTGTCTCTCTGGGGTACAGGACCCATGGTAATTCTCTGTCTCTTGAATTCAGGATCAGGATAACCCGCACCAGTTTAGCTTGACAGCTTTGTTTATGGCTAATCTACAAATTGAGATAAACCCACATTCCTTTGTCTAGGACACACTTGTTTATCACCTTTACCTAGGCTAGGCTGTGTGGTCTTAGTAACATCAAAGAAAGGGAATTCATAACTTCATATATAGCATTAAACCATGCATTTTACAGTGATATTAATAACCAGCGTGTTATTAACTTTCACATGATACCTCTCAAGGCATATTTTGTCCAAACATTATTGCAGTAGTGTATAGGGTGTGAATACAGGGATGTCCAGCGTCATAGTAAGGATACGTGCTGTGACAAAGTTCCTGCTCTACCTTGGTGGGTCTTGCGCTTATTGGCGGATTTGCTCGCCTTGGAGCTTCACGGCAGCCCTCAACTTGGCCGTTTTTCTGAATTCACAGTCCAGGTCGACTCCTCCTGTGTCTGACCAGGAGTTGGGAGGATTTGGGGGGAACCCGGGCCCGCCCTCTACTCCGGGTTCCAGCCAAGGGCTCTGTGAATGCAGCTGTCTAGACTGCCTCCTGGAACAGCTGTGCGACAGCTACAACTGCCTGGGCTACTTCCCCATTGCCTCCTCCCAACACCTTCTTTATCCTCACCATAGGACCTTCCTCCAGGTGTCTGATAATGATGGTACACCTCAGTCCTCCAACAGTCCGCGTTCTCACTCTCAGCTCCTCGTGCCTCTTGCTCCCAGCTCCTCACATGCACACCACAGACTGAAGTGAGCTCCTTTTTAAAACCCAGGTGCCCTGATTAGCCTGCCTTAATGGATTCCAGCAGCTTCTTGATTGGCTGCAGGTGTTCTAATCAGCCTGTCTTGTCTCCAGAAGGTTCCTGATTGTTCTGGAACCTTACCAGGGAAAAGGGACCTACTTAGCCTGGGGCTAATATATCTGCCTTCTATTACTCTCCTATAGCCCTCTGGCCCAACCCTGTCACGGTGCATATAAAGAAGAAGAGAGCACTGAAGGAGAGGACACTGTATTGGAGTGAATCAGGAAAGAGGTTTGAAGGATAAACAAAGGAGAAATCAACCGGATAGCATTATGAAGCAGCTTTGCCACACTGAAGGGTGAGCCAAAGAGCAAACCGTCAAAATAGGCACATCATGCTATAAAAGTTACATGTCATGATAGCACGAATCAATACAGCGCTTCCATTACATTATCTCCTGTAGCTAAGAGAGTCCAAAGGAAAGTACATTGGGCATGAAGAGTACTAGCCGCTCAAGAAAAACAGCTTGTAATTCTCTCTCTGAGGCCCAAACACACAGAGACATGGTCAATTGCTGCAGTGGGATTGTTATTCCATTGTAAACCAACCAACTGCTGTGCTGAATAATTCATCCCCATTTCCACAAGCAGAGTTAGGATTCAGAATAAATTATAAACTAGATGAGCAAAAAGAGAAAGTGTCAGCAATGAAAGGTGCCATGTCACAAATGACGTGGACCCTCCTCCACTGCCTCAGTTTTTATTGGAAACATTGACACCCGCTTTGAGCCTGTGAAAAAGAGTTACCTTTTCCGTAACTGGTGTTCTTCGAGATGTGTTGCTCATGTCTATTCCACAATATGTGTGCGTGCTTGCCACGTGCACCAGTGCCGGAAGTTTTTTCCCTAGCTGTACCCGTGGGGGGAAGCGACCCCTGGAGCGGCGCCTCCTGGTGCTGTATAAGGGGAGCTACACGCACCCCCCACCCTCAGTTCCTTCTTGCCGGACAACTCCGACAGAGGGGAAGGAGGGCAGGATGTGGAATAGATGTGAGCAACACATCTCAAAGAACACCAGTTACGGAAAAGGTAACTGTCTTTTCTTCTTCGAGTGATTGCTCATGTGTATTCCACAATAGGTGATTCTAAGCTATATCTGTTGGAGGCAGGTAGGAGTTCACAAGTTCTCAGGACGGAGGACAGCCCTGCCGAACCCGGCGTCATCCCTGGTTTGGGGGACGATTGCATAGTGCGAGGTGAACATGTGAACCGAAGACCACGTGGCGGCCCTACAAATGTCCTGGATGGAAACGGGGGGGCACGAAGGCAGCCAACGAGGCCTGCGCCCAAGTCGAGTGTGCCCTCACAGTGGGTGGCGGGGGGACACCAGCCAGCTCATAACAGGAACGGATGCACGAAAGGATTGGAAAGCTGCTGAGTGGAAATCGGCTGGCTCCTTGAGCGCTCAGCCGAGGCGACGAACAGTTGCGAGAACTTTCTGAACGGCTTGGTCCACTCGAGGTGGAAAGCCAGAGCCCGCCGCACATTGAGCTTGTGGAGACGGCACTCCTCACTGGACACGTGAGGCTTGGGGAAGAGAACCGGTAGAAAAATGTCCTGACCCATGTGGTAGGTGGAGACCACCCTCGGGAGGAATGCGGAGTGTGGGCAGAGCTGGACTTGTCCTTATAGAATACCGTGTGCGGCAGCTCAGAAGTCAGGGCCCTGAGTTCCGAGACTCGCCTGGCCGACACGATTGCAACCAGGAAGGCCACCTTCCATGAGAGGTGAGAGCAGAAGCACGTGGCCAGTGCTTCAAATGGGGACCCCGTGAGACGAGCCAACACCTGGTTTAGGTCCCACTGTGGGACCGGGGGTCTAGAATACGGAAAAAGACTGTCCAAACCCTTAAGGAACAGGCCAATCATAGCATGGGAAAATACCATGTGCCCTTGCACCGGTGGATGGAAGGCCAGTATGGCTGCCAGGTGCACCTTGACTGACGAGGGCGCCAGGCCCTGGACCCTCAGGTGGAGGAGGTAATCAAGAATAAGCTGGATAGGGGCGGCCACAGGGGAGACACCCTGGTCCACCGCCCACCTAGAAAACCGGGACCACTTCGCCAAATAAGCGCGGCGAGTGGAGGGCCGTCTACTTACAAGGAGGACATGCTGAACCTGTTCTGAGCATGTCCATTCCTCTCCACCTAACCACTGAGCAGCCACACCGTAAGGTGAAGAGCCACTAGGCTGGGATGGAGGAGGCAGCCCTGGTCCTGAGAGAGCAGGTCTGGGCGGAGCGGCAACTGCCACAGTGGAGCTACCCCCAGGCCTGTGAGGGTCCCGTACCAATGCCGGCTGGGCAATGCCGGGGCAATCACGAGGACCCGGGCCTTGTCCGTCTTTATCTTCTCCAGGACCCTGCTGATTAGAGGGAACGGGGGAAAGGCGTAGAGAAGCCAGCCTGACCAGGACAGGATAAAGGCATCGGAGATAGCGCCCCTCCCCAAGCCCCCACTGGAGCAAAACTGGGGGCATCACCGGTTCTGCCGAGTCACAAATAGGTCCACCTGGGGAGTTCCCCACCTTCGGAAGAGCCGGTGGGCCACTCCAGGTGGAGGGACCACCCATGTTGCGAGGAAAAGTCCCTGCTCAAGCAATCTGCCCTCTCGTTCTGGGCTATCCCACAGCCTGAGGGCTTCGTGGCAGAGGATCAGGCCCCACATGGCCTGTTGATATAGGCCATCGAGGCCGTGTTGTCCAGGAGGACCCTGACTACCATGCCCTCCAGGTGCGAACGGAAGGCCATACATGCCAGCTGCACCACCCTGAGCAACTTGACATTTATATGTAGGGTCAGGTCTTGAGCTGACCACAGGCCTTGGGTCTGAAATTTCCCCACATGGGCCCCCCAACCCAGGTCCGACGCATCGGACACTAGCTCTGATGATGGGGCCCTGTCCCTGAACGGGACCCCTTGGAGCATGTTGTTTGGGGCAGACCACCACCGTAGGGAGATGATCACAGAATCTGGCATGGTGAGGACCTTGTTCATCCTGTCCATGGCCTGGGAGAACTTCAAGGCCAACCAGAGCTGGAGGGGCCTCATCTGGAGTCTGGCGTGACGGACCACATACGTGCACGCTGACATGTGACCCAAGAGCTGCAGGCAAACCCTGGCTGTTGTCACCGGGAACCTTGTGACCGAGTCGATGAAACCTTTCAGGGTCTCGAATCTGTCTGGCGGGAGAGAGGCCCTGGCCGACGCTGCATCCGGGGTGCCCCGATAAACTCCATGAGTTGGACTGGGACTAATGTGGACTTGGTGTTGTTTACCAACAGGCCCAAGGTGGTGCACGTGGACAGGAGGAATGCCATGTGATCCCTCACCTGCAACCGGGAGGTGCCCTTGACAAGCCAATCGTCCAGATAGGGAAATATCTGGACCCCCCACTGTCTGAGGTAGGCCGCTACCACCAATATTCATTTTGTCAACACCCTGGGGTCAGTGGACAGACCAAACGGGAGGACCATGAATTGGCAGTGATTCTGTCCCACCACGAAGGGAGGAGATGATGGAGACCAGGGAAACCATGAGGAACTTGAGTTTCACCATGTACTGGTTCAGACCTCGCAGGTCCAGGATGGGCCTGAGCCCCCCTTTGGCCTTCGCGACAAGGAAATAACGGCAGTAATACCCCTTGCCCATGAACTCCTCAGGCACCGCTTGTATTGCTCCTAGTCCTAGGAGCCGCCCCACCTCCTGCTCGAGCAGAGCTTCTTGCGAGGGGTCCCCCAAGAGGGATGGGGGTGGGTGGTAGTTGGGCAGGGAGGAAGTGAACAGGAGGGTGTAACCCCGGGGATGGTGCTGAGGACCCATCGGTCCGAGGTTAGCCGTGACCATTCTGGGAGGAAAGCACACAACCAGTTGGAGAAGGGGAGCTTTATTGGGGGTGGATCCCTGATGAGGACTGGCAGGGTGCCCCTGAGTGTCCTGTCAAAAGCACCTTTTCCCTGGCTACTTGCCCTTGGAGGACCCAGGCTGGGGGGCACGCTGAGACTGCCTCTGAGGGCATCTCTTATAGTCCCACTGCTTCTTATGGGCAGCCTCATACTTTGGGAGGGCGGCCTGGGCGGGAGTCTGCTGCGGCTTGAACTTAGGTTTTGCCGGAGCTGGGACATAGAGGCCCAGAGTCTGGAGGGTCGTGCGGAAGTCTTTCATACCATGCAGCCTTGTATCTGTTTCCGCCGCAAACAGAGCTTTCCCGTCAAACGGGAGATCCTGCATGGAAGACCGTGCAACGCTGGACAGTCCAGAGAGCAGGAGCCATGACACACGTCTCATGGACGCCACAGAGGCCATGGATTGTGCGGCCATGTCTGCAGCATCCGAGGCTGACTGCAGGGACGCCCTAGCAGCCGCTGCCCTTTCCTCCACTAGTGCCCTGTACTCCTTCCTATCGCGCTCCAGGAGGGAGTCCTCAAACTTGGGCAGGGAGCCCCACAGATTGAATTCGTACCAGCCCAGGAGAGCCTGATGGTTTCCCACTTGTAACTGGAAGCTCGAAGATGAATAAATTTTCCTTCCGAAAGAGTCCAGTTTCGGAGAGTTCTTGTTCTTTGGGGTCGGAGCTGGCTGACCCTGCCGTTCCCTGTGGTTGACCGACTCGACCACCAGGGAGTTGGGCGCTGGGTGGGTATACAAGTACTCATGCCCCTTAGTGAGTACAAAATGCTTGCGTTCCGCCTTCTTAGAGATGGGAGCCAACAAGGCCGGTATTTGCCACAGGGCATTTGAAATCTTAGCCACCCCTTGATGGAGGGGCAAGGCTACCCTACCTGGTGCCGGCAGGGACAGCACATTAAACAGGGAATCGGAGGACTCCTCCATCTCCTCTGCCTGGAGGTGGAGGCTTGCTGCCACCCTCTTTAAGAGTTCTTGATGGGCCCTGAAGTCCTCCTGCGGGGTGGAGGGGGATGGGGTCGCAATCGCCTCCTCCGGGCAGGGCAAGGAGGCCGGTGCAGTGCTCTGGGTATCGGCCGGCACCGGAGGGTCCACCACCTGGTCGGACTCTGGGCACGGTGCCGAGGACATACGTCCCACCAACTCCTTTCTCGGGGGTCTGGAGAGGGAGGCCGACAGTGCTTCCGAAGCTCTGGCCACCAAGCGAGCTCCCACTGGGGGCTGCACCGGAGTCCATGGTGCCCACTGGTACCATTGGGCTGGCCACGATGCTCAGTGCCACTGCACCTGCTGTGGTGCCGGCGGAGCCGGCTGTTTGAGTTGGCTGGCCTGGCCCTTCGAAGGACGGCTACGAATGGAGGCCGGGCTGGCGTAATATCTACTACTGTCTCTGGACCGGGAGGAGCGGCGGTGCCGGGATCTACATCGGCCACAGGACTGCAATCTCGACGTGGAGAACTGGTACCGATGGTAACAGCTGCTCTGTGAACAGCCTCGAGGGGCGGACCCACGACGACGAGACGCCAGCGATCGACACCCAGGGCTGCGATGTCTTGGCAGAGACTTGGAGCGGGAGTCCGAGCGGGAACGGCATCAACGACCGTGCCATGACCGACTGCAGTACCCCCTCCGAGACGAGGACCCTTGGTGACGCCTTCCGCAGTCCCATCAATATTCATTCCTTGAGGACGAGCGGTGCCGAGAGTCCCGGCCCAACGGAAACCAGCCAGACAGTCTGGTCGGCGTCGATCCCCCTGGACTGCCCCAAATGGTCGCTGGGCAGTGAACGGCATCAGGAACGTTCCCTTGACCAAGACCGGTACCGGGCCAGAGGCGACTGCGGAGATCCCAGTGGTGGCTTGCCTCTGGAGCGCGGGACCGACATCGGCAGCGCTCCGGGCACCAGCATGGACATAACATCCCAGGCTGGCTGGAGGGCTTCAGGCGTGGATGGCATCCAGAGAGGCCTGTTCCGAAGGGGCCGAGCTACTCCACTCAATGTGAGTCGGAGGCCTGGGGCCCAGTGGGGATCGAGGACTGCCCGACAGGGGCCTAGCCTCTGTTCCAGACTTTCCTCAGTGCCGCTGCGAAGAGGGAGTCTTTCTGGCCCTCTTGGCATGCCTCGTGGACGGGAAGCAGTGCCGACTGGTCGATGGCACCAGAAGGACGCCGTGTAGCGATGCCAGGTACCAGTTCAGAGTGGCATGCCAGAGTCGGGGTCAGCGCCGACTCCATCAGGATAGCCCGGAGCCTAATGTGCCTTTCTCTTTTGGTCCAAGGCTTAAACGACTTGCAAATCTTGCACCTTTCGCTGATATGGGTTTCTCCCAAACAGTGCAAACAGTCTGTGTGCGGGCCACTTCTTGGCACAGAACGCCTACAAGAGCTGCGCGACTTAAACCCTGGGGCACGGGGCATGCCCTGGCCCGGGCTCACCGACTAACTAAACAGCTAACGAACTACAGGTACTAATACCGAATGAACGAACAGCTCTGGGGACGAGCTACAGCAAAGCTGGAGCAGAGTACTTCCAACGCACCTTCACTGGTGGGAAGAAGGAACTGAGAGTGCAGCTCCCCTTATACCACGGCAGGCAGGCACCATTCAGGGGTCGCGGGGGGCGCTCCCCACTGTGGGTACTGCTAGGGGAAAAACTTCCAGCACCGGTGGACATGACAAGCACGCACACTTATTGTAGAATACACATGAACAATCACTCGAAGAAGAATAAAACACAACCATGTTTGCAGAAACAGGTGAGTGCTGCATTTATTTTTGTTTGGTTCTTTGTACAATAAGGTTGTTAACCTAGACAAACTGGGATATTGATTTCTCTGCAACGTATTTGATTCTTCCTATTAAAAAGTCACAGCAATTGTTTCTCCATCAAATAGGAGCTGTTTTAATCAGAAAATGAGAAAAAACAACATGCCTCAAATTAAATTGTGCAGTGCAGATACTTCAAACCAAAAAACTGAGAAGACTATTTCTGCCAATTGCTTTGTATCCCTATAGCATAGTGCTTTAATTAGATGTGTAGGCATGAAAGTAGGTCACCAGCACTATTCCATTATACCCAGTGACACAGAGAATGAACTCTCCAAAAATAGCTCTAATTTTCATAACATTTACAAAAGTGCAAGAGTGCAAGAAATAAAAACTCTTTTTAGAAAACACTTGATCTGTAAAACACTAGCCAATCTGAAGCCCCCAAATGAGTCTTATATAGCCAGTAACTGCTGGTTCTTTTCTCATCACCACCTTCAGCCTTACAAGTTCATTTTTAGAGTCTTAATTTCATCACACAAATGTGCTGCAACAGAAAAAGCTTCAAGTTTTCCTGATTTCCTTCTATTCTGAAGGGATTAAGAGAAGAAACAAGAACTGACAGTTCCATTAAAACATGGCAGTGAGCTTTTAAGTCTTCCTTCTTATCTGACGGCTCTGATCATTTCTCATTTCACTGGGGCACAGAGAAACTCTCTCCTCTCCAGCTTTCGACTCTCCTATTGCAGAAAACAGAGACCCTTTCCTGGCGCTATTAAACAGCAGCATTCTTCAAATGTCTCCTGTTTTCACATTAGGAGAGCAGCAGGAGTGCACAGTATCTGTTAAAAGACTCTCTCTAATAAAAAGCTGCCAAGCCATTGCTTTCAGCACTGAAGGGTTTTCATAAAATCATCTCTCTTATAAGCAAGTTCATGAACTTTTAAAAACAGTTCTTCTAAAACTTGACAAGGCTCTTGTACTGTGTAACAAACTCAGGACCAGATTAGATATAGGCACAATAGGCACATTCCCAGGGCCCTGGCTTGCAGAGACATCTGATGCTATCAGACTGAGTTCTGAGGTTTGGT
The DNA here is from genome assembly GCF_965152275.1 of Natator depressus. Taxonomy (NCBI): domain Eukaryota; kingdom Metazoa; phylum Chordata; order Testudines; family Cheloniidae; genus Natator; species Natator depressus. Next base: position 48,716,185 of record NC_134241.1, on the reverse strand, counting down.
TTTTTTAAATTATGTTTCTAGCCCTTATGGTACTGTCATCAGGTGGCTGTCTCCTAGGTGCCCCTTTGCGGCCTCAACAGCCCACAGCCTCGATTTCCCTCTTCCAGGCACCGATCGCCTGTCCATATTCTCCACCATATGTGATAAAGCGGTGTATGCCTGGCAGGTGTACCTGAAGCAGGCCAGCGCACTAGCCTCAGTTTCCTGTTTCTTCCAGAGTCCCCAGTAATTCCAAACAAGTTTTCCAAGTATAAATAGCTATTATCGGGGTTAATTTATTACAAAACGTCCCACACCAACACAATTCAGATTTCCCCAGCACAGTCAGAACAGCACATTTATTCTTTCAAATCCCAACACACCACATACAGCTCTGAACATCTCTCACCATGGTCCAGCGTCTCTCTTTAGACTCTCAGGTACAGCCTGGCATTTCTCACCACACCTCCCCCAGGTACGGCTCTGGTGTCTCACACCATGACTTGCCCCAACCCCACTAGCTATGGTGCTTCTCTGCCCTGCTTCATTCTCAGGTCTGGCTCTAGATCTTACATGGAGACACCAGCAAGTTAATCATTCACCAGGATTCAGCCTGCTCTGGCCCTTCGGCTTCAGCTCTCTGGCTCAGAGAGCCAACAGGCATCTCCCTCCTCTGCTTGCAGCCTTCAGCCCTCTCCAGCAATCTCTGGGCATAGCTCTCTGACCTAGAGAAGTCTGTAGGTGACTCCCCCAATTTACTTCCTGCCTTCTGCTTTACCAGCCTGATTTGGCTCCACTGTTCACCAGTGAACTCTCCCTCCTTCAACGACATCCCCTTGCTAAAGCTCTCAACCTAGTCCTGCTCTTCTTATGAGCTTTTTCGCTGGACTCACTCCCTTTCTCAACTCTGAGTTCTGAGCTCTCGCTTGACTTTGGGCTGTCTCCCACTAGCGTGCACCTGGACTAGAACAGAATAATTGAGACCGATTTCATATAAAGGGCCAGTTATTCTGTTACAAGTGTGAATAAGAGCTTGAAAACATGACCCTGAGTGCAACTAATGCAATCATGTCTGCACAGAGCCCGAAGCAGAGGTAGGAGCAGCACTCACTGGGGCAGACCAAGCTATTCTAGGAGGGCACTATGCCAAGGTTTAAGGGGCACCCTTCCATTGCTCAGAGAGCCCTGCCAGTACTCTCAGCAAGGCTGCAGGGCCAGAGAGCAGCCAAAGTCAACAGTCCAGAGGAGAGGGAGCCTCCTGGTTCCTCCTTGAGGTAACAACAAGAGCAGCCTGGGGAAGAAGCAGGCTCCTGCTGCAGGGGTCCGTATGAGCAAGAGCCCCAGTTACTGGGGGAGATGGAAAGGGTCATTGGTTCTGGCACTCTACAGGAGGTAGAAAGGGGGCCAAAGTCACTGTCACATCTCCCAGTGGTCTGAAGAAGGGAAGGTCCAGCATCTGCAGTCCCTAGCTGGCCTGGAGGAGCAGTGACCACTACTGCCTGCAATTTCCAGCTTTTGGGTGGGGGGGTGGTATCCTCTACTACTGCTCCTGAGAGAGGGGAGAGCCTGACATCTCTGGAGCTCCCAAGCTAGCTGGGTGGAAGCCTAGGGCTCCCCTCTCCCTTATTATTCCTTATTTTCTTCTAGGTGCTTACAAATTGCTTCTGTGATTATTTGCTCCATTATCTTTCCGGGTATCGAAGTTAAGCTGACTGGTCTACAATTCCCTGGGTTGTCCTTATTCCCTTTTTTATAGATCTAGACAAAGGCGTTGGTTAGGTTGATGAATAACATGAACAGTTCCTGGTGTTGCTCTCTGCACTTCTCCTGAATCAGTCATGCCACAAAGATCGTGTCAGTTGTGCCTTGGGATGGCCTGAAGCCACATTGTGATTCAGGGAGGTGGAGAAGGTGGTTTAGTAGGATCCAGGCAAGGATCTTTCTTGCAACGGAGAGGATGGCAATACCGCTATAGTTCCCACACAAAGATTTCTCCCCTTTCGTGAATACTGTAACAATGGGTAAGCCGCTTTTCCCTATCCGCAATGCCCTATGGAAGGCGCTGTGTAGGTTTGGCTGTCCACAGAAATTCATTTCCATCATCAGACTACTCCATGATGGAGTGACTGCCACCATTCTGTGCAACAGCTCAGAGACGAAACCATTCATCATTCACACTGGTGTCAAGCAGGGCTGTGTCATTGCTCCAACACTCTTCTCCATTGCCTTGCCGTGATCCGCAACCACCTTCCTGATGGAATTGGGATTGAGTATTGTGAGGATGGGCACCTCCTCAATCTCCAAATAAAATCTAAGATCACGAGAACTAGCATCACTGATCAGTATGCAGATGACTGCATCATTCTTGCACACACAGAGGCTGACCTACAAAACACCCTAAATCTTTTTGCAGATGCCTATCACAGCCTGGGTCTCCCTCTCAACATCGGGAAAACCAAGGTACTCTATCAGCCCTCATCTGCACAGACTACTCTTTGTACTCCACAAATCACCATCGGCCGAGAACTCCTGGAAAATGTGAACCATTTTCCATACCTTGGTAGCCACCTCTCCCAAACAGCCAACACTGACCCAGAAATTGAATACAGGATCTGCTGTGCCAACACATCCTTTGGAAGACTACCCAAATCAGTCTTCAACGATAGGGATCTGCTAACAGGCCCCAAGATCTTGGTTTACAAGGCAGTTGTCATCCCCACCCCTCTCTATGGGTGTGAGACCTGGGAAACCTACAGACGACATCTCAAGCAGCTGGAAAGGTTCCAGCACCGCTGCCTCAGGAGGATTCTCAGGATCAGCTGGGAAGACTGACACACCAACATCAGCGTGCTCTCTGCAGCCAACATCAGCAGTATAGAAGTGCAGGTCACGAAACATCAACTCCGCTGGGCCGTCCACTGTGTACGTATGTCTGACACTCTCCTCCCGAAGCAAGTAATCTTCTCTCAGTTAAGTCAAGGAAGAAGGGCTCACAGAGGGCAGAGGAAGTGCTTCAAAGACATACTGAAAGTACATCTTAAAAAGGAAGGCATCAACCCAACAAACTGGGAGGACTCGGCGCAGAACAGAACACAATGGCACCACACTATAGACCAAGCCACAGCTCATTTTGAGGAGAACAGATGTGCTCATGAGACAGAGAAGTGACAAAGGAGGAAAGAAAGCGCACAACTGTCCAGTCAACAACTATGTCTCCTCCAAGATTACACCTGTCACTTCTGTGGGAAAATCTGCAGGGCATGTGTGACGAGTTGCCCCACTTCAGGGTGCCACCTGATGTGCTGAGATACCACTGAGCCCGCCTGTTCTGCTAGCATTGGCCCCTCTTGCTGAGCCAGGCTCTTAAACCTCTTCTAGCACATACACAGGCAGGGCCACACCCAGCTGCAGAAAAACACAGACACTCAGATTAGCTCTGGGAAGACTCAGTTTAAGGGACTTGCCTCAGCATTTAGGTGCCCACCTTCCTTAGAGTGCAGACCTAAAGGTATATTGTCTTGCACTGTATAAAACAATCTGCACAGTGCACGCTCATAAAAATTTGCCCTCTTCCTCAATATGAAGAGAGATATGAACCCTTTCGTGTCCTCTCCCCAGTTAAAAATTGCACAAACTGGGTTTAATAATAAACAAAACAAATTTATTAACTATAAAAGGCTGATTTTAAGTGGTTATAAGGGATAGCAAGCAGAATAAAGCAGATTATTAAGCAAATAAAACAAAACACACAAACTAAGCTTGAGTCACTAAAGAAATTGACTACAAATAGTCATTTCTCACCTTAAATGTTGTTTCAGGCAGATTACAGAGATCCTTGAAAGCGTGCTGCACTGGCCTGCAGCTTGTAACTTCAGGTATTATTACTCACAGGCTAGACACGCTTCCGGCCTGGGCTCAGCTCTTCTCTCCCGGGTTCAGTTCTTGCTTCCAGGTGATTCCCAGTGTCTCTTTGAGCGGGGTGGCAGAGGAGAACCGCAATGATGTCACTCCCCCACCTTCTATAGTTTTTGTGTATGGTGACAACCCTTTGTCTTCCAGTGGAAAAACACTGACATTCCAAGGGCGGGGGGGGGGGGGGGGTGGAAGGAGGAAGAGAAGTCCCAGTACGAGGTGACTCAGACCCATGTCTCTGCAGGGTGATAGCTGCCATTACTCGCAAGCTGTCTGGAGCGTCCACAGGAAGTTTAAGCTCTTTCACAGTTCATTGTCTTTACTAATGGGCCATCAGTGGATTATCTCATTCAGTAAATCATAACCTTTCCAATGATAACGTAAATGAGCCATCTTGCATAAAGTATCTCTCAGTTATGCCATATCCATATCATAAGCACATTTCCATACAGAATATGGAGTGTAATGTCACAGCATGAATTGGGCTCCTCAGCCACTTAGAAACTCAACAATGAACCCCCTTGGCAGACATCATCCTCGCATTGAGGGCTACCCGAAGAGTTTATATATAGGTATTATATTTGCCCTTTTTCAGTCCTCAGGTATCTCTCCCATCCTCCTCGAGTTCTCAAAGGTAATTGCTAATGGCTCAGAGATCTCTTCAGTCAGTTCCTTAAGTGTTCGAGGATGTATTTCCTCAGGCCCTGTCGACTTGAAGACATCAAACTTGTCTAAGTAATTCTTAACTTGTTATTCTGCTGTTTTAGCCTTTGATCCTACTTCATTTACACTGTTGTTCTCTATGTTAGTCATTGATCAATGCTAACTTTTTTTTGGTGAAAACTGAAACAAAAAAGGCATTTAACTTCAGCCACTGCCGCGTTTTCTGTTATTGTCTTTTCCTCCTCATTTAGTAATGGGCGTACCCTATCTCTGGTCTTCCTCTTGCTTCCCATGTATTTGTAAAATGCTTTCTTGTTACCCTTTATATTCTAGCTAGTTTAATCTCGTTTTGTGCCTTGGCCTTTCTAATTTTGTCTCTACGTACTTATGTTTTTTTAATACTCATTCTTTATAATTTGACCGCGTTTTCACTTCTTGTATGAATCTTATTTGAGTTTCAGGTTACTGAAGATCTCTTGGTTAAGCCAGGGTAGCTGCTTACCATACTTCCTATCTTTCATACACATAGGTATGGTTTGCTTTTGTGCCCTTAATAATACCTCTTTGGAAAACTGCCAACTGTCCTTAACTCTTTTTTCTCTTAGACTTGCTTCCCACAGGATCTTACCTACCAATTCTCTGAGTTTTCTGAAATCTGCCTTCTTGAAGAAACACTGTCTTTATTCTGCTGTTTTCCCTCTTACTGTTGCTTAAAATCAAGAACTCAATCATTTCATGATCACTTTCACCCTAGCAGCCTTCCACTTCAGATTCTCAACTAGTTCCTCCTTGTTTGTCAGAATTAAATCTAGAGTAGCCCCTGCCCTAGTGGCTTTCTCCACTTTCTGTACAAGAACTTGTCTCCAATGCATTACAAGAACTTGTTGGATAATCTATACCCTGCTGCAGATGTCTGGACAGTTGAAGTCCCCCATCATCACCAAGTCCTGTATTTTGAATTATTTTGTTAGTTGTTTAAAAAAAGTCTCATACACGTCTTCTTCCTGGTTAGGAAGAAGGAAACCCCTACCATGATATCACCCTTGTTCTGTACCACTTTTATCCTTATGCAGAGACTTTCAGTAGGTCTGCCTTACACTTCTGTCTCAACCTTGGTGCAAGTGAATACATCTTTAACATACAAGGCAACACCTCTTCCCTTTCTTCCCTAACTGTCCTTCCTGAACAAGCTGTATCAGTCTATACCAATATCGTCTACTCTGTCCTCTTGCACAGCACAGGCCATAGGATTTGCCTGAATTAACTCCTGTTTGAATCACAGTAGATCTTTTAGCAAAACGTCCAATCTTGATTTTAAAATGGCTGGTAATGGAGAATCCACCACAACCCTTGGTAAATTGTTTCAGTGATTAATTACCTTCCCTGTTAAAATGTATGCCTTATTTTCAGTCTAAATTTGTCTAGCTTCAACTTCCATACACTTGATCTTGTTATACCTTCAGTACCTTGAAGAGTCTTGTACTATCACATTTCTGTTTCCCATGTAGGTACTTATAGACTGATCAAGTCACCCCTTAAACTTCTCTTTGATAAGTTAAATAAACTGAGCTCCTTAAGACTATTACTGGAAGGCATGTTTCTCATTTCTTTCATCATTCTTGTGACTTTTCTCTGAACCCTCTCCAATTTATCAACATCTTCCTTGAATTGTGGACATCAGAACTGGACACAGTATTCCAGTAGAGATAACACTGGTGCCAAATACAGATGTAATACATAACTTCTATACTCGTACTCAATTTTCCCAATTATACATCTAAAAATCACACTAGCCCTTTGACCACAGCATCACACTGGGAGCTTATGTTCAGCTGATTATCTACCAGGACCACCAAGTCTTTGTCAGAGTCTCTGCTTCCCAGGATAAAATACTGCATCCTGTAATTACGGTCTGCTTTCTTTTTTCTTAGATGTATGAATTTGGCCATACCGAAATGCATATTTGCATGCACCCAGCTTACCAAGCAATCCAGTGAAACAGTGACCTGTCCTCTTTATTATTTACCAGTTAAGACAAAGTTCCTCCTCTGCCTTGGTGGGTTCTGCGCTTTCCGGCAGATTTGCTTGCCTCAGAGGTTCACAGCAGCCCTCAGTTTGGCCACTTTTGCCACTGACGCAAACCTGCCATTCACTCAGTTAACCTCATCACTGGTCAGGATGGGGGAAAGGGAGGAGAGCAATCCCCACAGTCTGTGTTGTCCCACCTAGTGGGTCGGGGACAGGCCAGAGGCCTTCCCCTCTGATATGACTCTCAGTCCGGGTCAGCTTCTCTTATGTTAAATAAGGAGTTGGGGGAATAGGGGGAACCCTGGCCCGCACTCTACTCTGGGTTCCAGCCCAGGGCCCTGTGGATCACAGCTGTCTACAATGTCTCCTGTAACAGCAGTGTGACAACTACAACTCCCTGGGCCACTTCCCCATGACCTTCCCCCATCACCTTCTTTGTCCTCACTGCAGGATCTTCTTCCTGATGGTGTTTGTATTCCTCAGTCCTCCAGCAGCACGTCCTCTCACTCCCAGTTCCTTATGCACCTCTCCCTAATTGAAGGGAAGTCTTTCTTTTAACCAGGTGCCCTGATTAGCCTACCTGCCTCAATTGGTTCTAGTAGCTTCCTAATTGGCTCCAGGTGTCCTAAGTAGCCTGTTTGCCTTAATTGGTCCCAGCAGTTTCCTGATTGTTCTGGAATAGTCCCTGTTATTTTACATGGGAAAAGGGACCTGCTTAATGTGGGGCTAATGTATCTACCTTCCACCACTCTCCTGTAGCCATCTGGCCTGACCCTGTCACACACTCCAATCTTTGTCTCATCTGAAAACTTAATAAGTAATGATTTTATGTTTTCTTCCAGATCATTAATAAAAACTATATCGATTAATCGCAGTTAACTCACACAGTTAACTCAAAAAAATTAATTGCAATTAAAAAAATTATCACAATTAATCGCAGTTTTAATCGCACTGTTAAACAGTAGAATACCAATTTAAATTTATTAAAGATTTTGGATGTCTTTACATTTTCTCATATATATATATATATATACACATACATACATACATATATATATATATATATATATATATATAGTATTCTGTGTTATAATTGAAATCAAAGTGTATATTATTTTATCACAAAGATTTGCACTGTAAAAATGATAAAAGAAATAGTGCTTTTTAGTTCTCCTCCTACAAATACTGTAGCGCAATCGCTGTTGTGTAAGTGCAATTTACAAATGTAGATTTTTTTGTTACATAACTGCACTCAAAAACAAAACAATGTAAAACTTCAGAGCCCACAAGTCCACTCAGTCCGACTTCTTGTTCAGCCAATCGCTCAGACAAACAAGTTTGTTAACATTTACAGGAAATAATGCTGCCTCCTCCTTATTTACAATGTCACCAGAAAGCGAGAACAGGCATTTGCATAGCATGTTTGTAGCCGGCATTGAAAGGTATTTATGTGCCAGGTATGCTAAACATTTGTATGCCCCTTCATGCTTCGGCCACCATTCCAGGGGACATGCTTCCATGCTGATGGCACTCATCAGAAAAATAATGCGTTAATTAAATTTGTGACTGAACTCCTTGGTGGAGAATTGTATGTCCCCTGCTGTGTTTTACCCGCATTCTGCCATATATTTCATGTTATAGCAGTCTCGCATGATGACCCAGCACATGTTCATTTTAAGAACACTTTCACTGCAGATTTGACAAAACGCAAAGACGCTATAATGTGAGATTTCTAAAGATAGCTACAGCACTCGACCCAAGGTTTAAACATCTGAAGTGCCAAAATCTGAGAGGGACGAAATGTGGAGCATGCTTTCGGAAGTCTTAATAGAGCAACACTCTGATGCGGAAACTACAGAACCTGAACCATCAAAAAAGAAAATCAACCTTCTGCTGGTGGCATCTGACTCAGATAATGAAAACGAACATGCATCAGTCCCCAATACTTTGGATTGTTATCGAGCAGAACCCATCATCAGCATCGACGCATGTGCCCTGGAATGGTGGTTGAAGCATGGAGGGACATATGAATCTTTAGTGCATCTGGTCTGTAAATATCTTGCAACGCCGGCTGCAACAGTGCCATGAGAACTTTTGTTCTCATTGTAAACAAGAAGTAGGCAGCATTATCTCCTGAAAATGTAAACAAACTTGTTTGTCTGAGCGATTGGCTGAACAAGAAGTAGGACTGAGTGGACTTGCAGGCTCTAAAATTTTCCATCGTTTTATTTTTGAATGCTTTTTTTTTTTTTTTTTAACATAATTCTACATTTGTAAGTTCAACTTTCATGATAAAGAGATTGCACTACAGTACTTGTATTACATCAACTGAAAAATACTATTTCTTTTGTTTTTTTTACAGTGCAAATACTTGTAATCAAAAATAAATATAAAGTGAGCACTGTACACTTTATATTCTGTGCTGTAACTGAAATAAATAATTTGAAAATATAGAAAACATCCAAAACTATTTAAATAGATGGTATTCTATTATTGTTAAACAGTGCGATTAATCGTGATTACATTTTTTAAATCGCCTGACAGAGCTAATAAAAACATTAAATAGCCTTGGGCCAAGAACTGATCACTGCAGGACCCCACTAGAAACACTGATGATGATTCCCCATTTATAATCACATGTTCAGACCTATCACTTAGCCATATTTAATCCATTTGAGATATGTTGGAGTTTTTTGGGCATTGTTCTAGTTTCTTCATTATAATGTTGTGTGGTATCAAGTCAAATACTATTCCCTTTTTATCAACCAACTTTATAATCTCATCCAAAAAAAGGTATCAAATTAGTTTGACAAGATCTATTTGCCACAAAACCATGCTGATTGACATTAATATGTTACTCTTCTTTAATTATTAATCGAGTCCTGTATCAATAGTTTCATCATTTTTCCCAAGATTAATTTCAGGCTGACAGACATGTAATAACCCAGGTCATCCTGTTTATCCTTTTTAAATACTGGCACATTAGGTTTCTTCTAGTCCTTTGGAACTGTCCCAAGATGCATTCAAAAGCAATATTAACACTTCAGTGAGCTCTTTGGCCAGCTCTTTTAAAACTCTTTAATGCAAATTATCTGGACCTGATCATTTTAAAATGTCTAAATTTAGTAGCTGATGTTTAACTTCTTACTGAATTACTGTTGGAATGGAAAGAATTTCACCATCATCATATAATTTGAATATATCATCCAGCTATTTCCCAAATACAGAACAGAAATATTAATTGAACACTTCTGCCTTTCTGCATTATTATAGACAATTCTACCATTTCTGTCTAGTAATGAAATGGAGGATGAGACAAGTAACAGGGAGAGGGAAGGGGAGTGGCAGAGGCAGTGCTTAGGCAGTTATTCATTGTGCACACCAAAAAAAATTAAAGGGAATACTGGATGCAACTCCCACTCCCTTGCAAAAGTGGTCCCCAGGAAAAGGTGCCAGCCCTGTCTTTAGGAGCATGGATCACTATGTCAGAGGTCCCCCATTGATGCCAACCCAGCAAAAGTCTTTGTGGGGGTACAGGTTGTCACTACTGCCCCCCACCCCATCCTTATAAAAGGAGGGAGACACAATTACCACACTTGTGGCTGCCTACCGGAGTAGGTATATATTGTTTAAAGCAGAAATTTAAGATCTCTTGGGGAGTAAAAATATGAAGCGTGTGTGAAATTTGTCACTTGCTCAGTGACTTATATAAATATTTGGGGGATGGAATCCTCCTCCCCAACCCACAGAACACCTGCACGGCCACTACATTTCTCATACACAGTGAAGTTTTGGCAAGTGGATCCATAACGTTTGTAAATCTACTGGTTATCCAGCCATCCCATCTAGACCCACATACAACTCCACTCTGACCTGTCCTGGAGATAACTGCCAAAGAATGCAGCACTCCCTGCATAGCCTCTCTTTGGCCTGTTCCCCATGTAGCAGAATCATAACTCTCTTGCTGTGGTTTGGGCTTTGCAAACCTGTGAAAGGGGCAGACACCAGCCTCCTGTTTTTTGTAATTGGATAAAATCAAAGATTGTAAAGGAAAAGACCCTTGTACAAGTTACACTTGGTTACATTAAATCAGATCTCAGAAGGTTTGTTTTTTGTTTTTTTTACTGTGTATCACAGGGGTGGACAAACTACGGCTCGTGGCCAGCCGTTTTAATCCGGCCCTCGAGCTCCTGCTGAGGAGTGGGGTCTGGGGCTTGCCCCACACCAGCCGGAGAGCAGGGTTGTGGGCCATGCCACGCAGCTCCCAGAAGTAGCGGCATGGCCCCCCGCTCCAGCTCCTGTGCTTAGTGGCAGTCAGGGGCCTCTGCTCTTCATGCTGCCCCCATCCCAAGCAGCACCCCTACAGCTTCCATTAGCCAGGAACTGCAGCCAATGGGAGCTGCAAGGGCTGTGCCTTCAGATGGGGCAGCGTGCAGAACCACCGGGCTGCGTGCAGAGCCACCTGGCTATGCCTCCACATAGGAGCAAGAGAAGGGATATGCCGCTGCTTCCGAGAGCTGCTTGAGGTAAGCGCCGCCCACAGCCTGCACCCCTGAGCCCCTCCCTGCGCCCCAACCCCTTTTCCCCTCCCATCCTCTGAACCCGTCGATCCCAGCCCAGAGCACCCTCCTGCACCCTGAACTCCTCATTTCTGGCCCCACCCTGGAGCTGGACCCCCCAACCAGAGCCCTCACACCGTCCCGCATCTCAACCCCAATATTGTGAATATTCATGGCCTGCCATAATATTTCTATTTCCAAATGTGGCCCTCAGGCCAAAAAGTTTGTCCACCCCGAGTGTATCAGCTCAAATTGCATGTTGAAAGTCATAGGATAGCCAGTAACTGACTATTTTAGGGCAAACATGTCAGTTTGCAATAGGATACATAAACTTGCAAGAAGCCATTCGATGAGATATAACTCAACATAACTAATAATCCCACAGCTTCACTAAAATAATTCCTGCTGACAAAAAGAAAATCTAATCTAATCTTATTTCCCATCCCTGGCTGAAAATCACGATGGTGGGAGAACATAACTGATCTAGCCGTGATGCCCCACTTCGTGCATCTCTCCACTGTGGCAGGTCTGTTTTTTGTGCCTGGGAACAAGTTACTTCACTTAGTGCCTCAGCTTCTTCATCTGTAAAATAGAGCTGATGATACCCTCCTCCCTCAAGTGCTTTGAGATGTATGAGTGAAAGTGCTACATAAGAGTTAAGTGTTATTTATTATCTGAGTAGCTGCTTCAGGGAGGCTTTTTGCTACTGTCACTGCAGAACTGGCTCTGGAGGCTCATCCTGCCCTGGCAGCTCTCTACTCCAGACCAAGTGACAAAGCTCAGTTGCCTTGTGCCTCTACTGTGAGAGACCTATGAGACTGCACTGCCCATCAGCAAAGCTGACTTGAGTTCATAATATTTCCACAGTCTCACTTGAAGTTACAAGATCTATTTTAGTAGGTCTAATCCTGAGGAACACTGAAATTACATCTGTAATTCAAAATAAGTTTTAAGATCTTACTGACCACTGATGTGAACCAGACCAAAGTTACAAGAAGGGAGTAAAATCACAGCAAAATCTCAAACTTTTTTTTTTAACTGAAAAAAACTGACCATACCTTACATATCTTGTAAAGCGATTCCTGCCCGTCTCCTCCTGTGTCTTTGAAATAGTCATGTGCTGGAAATGTTCGATGAATGTCTCGTGTAATGACGCTCTCCTGGGCAGAATCCTAATGAGAGAGAAAAAAATACTATTAGCACAGTTATAGTATAATTAAATACACAGAATGTAAAATTATATCTGCAGTCAACATGGGTAACTGCCTTACTGACTCATCCCCCAAAAATGCACTTAAAAAAACCTCAATTCCAATAACCAGTTGACAGCTGCTTTAGTAAGAGCAACGTGGCAGGTTTTTCTTCCTCCAGGCTTAGGGTCCAAAAAGCTTAAACTCTGGTAGCACTTTAAGGAAATGGTTAGTCATTTAATTGTAGTTGCTTTTCCCCTGGAAATGTTGTGTACTATATCCCTCTGAATATCAAGAAAACAGAGTCAGACTGCCTCGAGCAACCTTACAGATGCATTTCTTCAAAACATATCAAGCCAACAGCAAAACTGTGCTAATTACAAATTAAAACTAGTAGTTTGAACCTGCCTATTTGAAAATACTTAAAATTGACCATTTAATGCTCTCAAGAAAAAAAAACAAAACAGAAAATGCTATTATACTAGAATCCATAATGACCACACACAACTATTCATCCTGCCTCTCTCAGAACAGCAAAAGGAAGGAATAAGTGATTGTCAGACAAGTCCATACTTTCCCTTGCTACCAGTAACCTCTTTAATTCAGCTGAATTTTCATGCTGGCTAGTAATTAGATCTGTCTCTTTGTGTGCAAAAGGAAGCAGACTGCTTGGAAAGCTATGTGTCTGTCAAAAAACATCCAAATTATTGCAAATCAATCCTGAGAAAATTCTACTAGCATATACCAAGCAGAGATGCCTACCTGGTTCTGAGACTTTTAGGGATGTTCGTGAAAATAATGAGGAAGGAATTAGGAAGCTTGCTTGGACCTCCCTCTCCCCACAGAAACTGGGAATTCTCCCTCTCCTTCCTGTCTAGGCCCATGGGCTGGGAGACACCTGGGCCCCTTGTACTCCACTCCCAAACATGGAGAAATAGCCCAAGGTAAGCTGCCCTCCTACACCACTAGGGCTCTTAACTGCCTTGGCCAGTCCCAGGCCTGGACCGTCTTCCCAGGATGATACTCCACATCTTCTCATTCTTCTGTTGCGTTCCCCTCTTTCCTCTGCCACTGCAACCTCCTCCTCCTCTGGCTTCTCCTCTCCTGTAGGCTGAGCAGCGAGTGTCTGATAGCAGGCAAGCAGTGGGGACTTCAGTCGGGGTTGGGGCACTGGATTCATCACTCAAGCCACAGGCTGCATGTTGTGCTGTACCTGCCCTATGTGGACTTTGCTGGCATACTCTAGGTGCCTAGAGGGTACTAACGTAGTCCAGCAGAGTCCACACAGGGCAAGTAGAATAGCCTGGGACTTGGGCAGTGAATCCAGCAGCACCCAACACATTCAAAATAACTGTGGCTTGCCTCCTATCAGAGCCACACTGTACAGTCGGAGTATTGCCAGAGGGGTGGTGGAGAAGAATGCCCTCCCTGGGGCCACAGCACTATTTGCTGTGTCTGTCAGATCCCAGTGGTGGTGAGTGACACACACACACTTGCAAAATTAGTAGAATTAATAATTTTGTAATTACATGTAAAAATCAGGAGGATTGTGGAAAGTTAGGGAGGGTTGGCATCTCTGTACCAAGGAGCGCAACAAAGGTCCATCTAGCCCAGTACCTTGTCTTCCGACAGTGGCCAATGCCAGATGCCCCAGAAGGAATGAACCAAACAGGTAATCATCAAGAGATCCATCCTCTGTCGCCCATTCCCAGCTTCTGGCAAACAGAGTCTAGGGCCACCATCCATACCCATCCTGGCTAATATCCATTGATGGACCTATCCTCCATGAATTTATCTAGTTCTTTTTTGAACCCTGTTATAGTCTTGGCCTTCACAACATCCTCTGGCAAAGTGTTCCACAGGTTGACTGTGCGTTGTGTGAAGAAATACTTCCTTTTGTTTGTTTTAAACCTGCTGCCTATTAATTTCATTTGGTGACTCCTAGTTCTTGTGTTATGAGAAGGAGTAAATAACCCTTCCTTATTTACTTTCTCCATATCCATCATCATTTTATAGACATCATCATATCCCCCCCTTAGTTGTCTCTTTTCCAAGCTGAAAAGTCCCAATCCTATTCATCTCTCCTCATATGGAAGCTGTTCCATACCCCTAATCATTTATGTTGCCCTTTTCCAAACCGTCACCAATTCCAATATATCTTTTTTGAGATGGGGAGACCACATATCCATGCAGAATTCAAGATGTGGGTGTACCATGGATTTATACAGAGGGAATATGATGTTTTCTGTCTTATTATCTATCCCTTTCCTAATGATTCCCAACATTCTGTTATCTTTTTTTGACTACTGCTGCACACTGAGTGAATGTTTTCAGAGAAGTATACACAATGACTCCAAGATCTCTTTCTTGAGTAGTAACCTCCTGAAGTCCCTTCCAACCCTGATATTCTATGAACAGCTAATTTAGACCCCATAATTTTATATGTATACTTGGGATTATGTTCTCCAATGTGCATTACTTTGCATTTATCAACACTGAATTTCATCTGCCATTTTGCCCAGTCACCCGGTTTTGTGAGATCCCTTTGTAACTCTCCCCAGTCTGCTTTGGACTTAACTATCTTGAGTAGTTTTGTAACATCTGCAAATTTTGCTACCTCACTGTTTACCCCATTTTCCAGATCATTTATGAATATGTTGAATAGGACTGGTCCCAGTACAGACCTCTGGGGGACACCACTATTTACCTCTCTCCATTCTGAAAATTGACCATTTATTCCTACCATTTGTTTCTTATCTTTTAACCAGTTACCAATCCATAAGAGGACCTTCCCTCTTATCCCAGGACAGCTTACTTTACTTAAGAGCTTTTGGTGAGGGACCTTGTCAAAGGCTTTCTGAAAATTTAAGTACACTATATCGACTGGATCACCCTTGTCTACATGCTTGTTGACTCCCTCAAAGAATTCTAGTAGATTGGTGAGGCATGATTTCCCTTTACAAAATCTATGTTGACTCTTCCCCAACAAATTATGTTCATATATGTGTCTGACAATTCTGTTCTTTACTACAGTTTCAACCAGTTTGCCCAGTACTGAAGTCAGGCGTACTGGCCTGTAATTGCTGGGATCGTCTCTGGAGCCCTTTTTAAAAACTGGCATCACATTAGCTATCCTCCAGACATCTGGTATAGAAACTGATTTAAATGATAGGTTACAAACCACGGTTAGTAATTCTGCAATTTCACAATTGAGTTCCTTCAAAACTCTTAAGTGAATACCATCTAATCCTGGTGATTTATTACTGTTTAATTTATCAATTTGTTCCAAAACCTCCTCTAATGACACCTCAATCTAGGGCAGTTCTTCAGATTCTAAACAGAATGGCTCAGGTTTGGGAATCTCCCTCACATCCTCAGCCATGAAGACCTATGTGAAGAATTCATTTAGTTTCTCTACAATGGTTTTATCGTCCTTGAGTGCTCCTTTAGCATCTCGATCGTCCAGTGGCCCCACTGGTTGTTTAGCAGGCTGCCTGCTTTCTGATGTACTTACTTTTTTTTTGCTATTACTTTTTGAATCTTTGGCTAGCTGTTCTTCAAATTCTTTTTTGGCCTGTCTAATTATATTTTTACACTTCACTTGCCAGAGTTCATACTCCTTTGAATTATCCTCACTAGGATTTAACTTCCACTTTTTAAAGGATACCTTTTTGCCTCTCACTGCTTCTTTCACTTTGTTGTTTAGCCACTGTGGCACTTTTTTGATTTTCTTACTATGTTTTTTAATTTGGGGTATACATTTAAGTTGAGCCTCTATTATGGTGTCTTTAAAAAGTTTCCATGCAGCTTGCAGGAATTTCATTTTTGGCACTGTACTTTTTAATTTCTGTTTACTAACTTCCTCATTTTTGCCAAGTATCAGAGGGGTAGCTCTATTAGTCTGTATCCACAAAAACAACGAGGAGTCTGGTGGCATCTTAAAGACTAACAGATTTATTTGGGCATAAGCTTTTGTGGGCAAAAACCCCAACTTCTGCATCTGAAAAACATCATCTGGAAGGAGGTCCCAACTATGGGATTATTTCCCTCTGCTCCAGTTGGATGGTCTCCTTCCCCGAGACTTTCATCCTCCTCAATAGCACAGAGGCTGTCAAACTGGGAGTGGGACCGTTCTACTGTGTCCCGTAAAGTCTCATCTATGTACCTCTCTGTCTCCCTTAGCTCATCCAGTTCAGCCACTCTGGCCTCCAAAGCCCGTACACAGTCTCAGAGCCAGGAGCTCCTTATACCGAATGCACACATATGCCACCTGCCCATAGGGCAGGTAATCATACATGCTGTATTGAGTGTAATAAACTGGATAGCCCCCACTCTATTGTTGGACTTCTGCCTACATTCTATTTTTACTCCTGCACCCCTTTCCTTTGTTGATATTTTGTTTTTATCAGGGGGTATTTTTGGCCTTAAGTTTAAAGAAGTTTAAAGAATGTTAGTGTATCTAGCCCCCCATCACACTTTCCCCTAAACTCCCTCGCAAAACTCCTCTGTTCGCTAGCTCCTCTGGTGGCTTAGGAGCAGGCTTTTTAAAGCCCTGGTCTTCCGGAGTAGCCCAGCCCCTGGTTAAGGGTTAATGGGTACTAAAGGGTTTAGATATCAAAGCCTCATTAAGAAGCACATCATGGAGCATATGCTGTAGTAGGTATAGAACCAATGCAATTTATTCCCTCCTCAGAGCAGCAGGGAGGCCAGGAGGAAGATTGTGACTGAGGGAGTCATAATCTCCATCTCAGGGCTATCCTGTATTCAGGGCAGATTGTTAACTAAAGACTTATCCCAGAATAAGGAGAAATTGTTCAAAATAAATTGGAAACCACATTCTTGACTGTGTGATGATGTAGGTCAACTGGGAGCCACTCACCACTAGAACTCATGAGAAAGGAGGAGACTTTCAGATAGGATGGAAGGTACATCATTCTCTTTCTATTTTTTAAAATATAAATTAACCAAATTTCAAATACTGTAACTTACAACAGCAGTTTCACATCTTTACATCTTTGAAAAGGGAATTCCCAGATTTTCACTGATGCTCATCACTTGTTTCCAGTTCTGAAGGTCCAGAGATATTGATCTTTGAAGTGGACACTTTTAGATATTAAAAAGCTACTTTAGGACACTTTCAGAAGGTTTTATGGCTCCCTCTGAGCCCCACAGAGTTGAGAAAGAGTAACTAAGGCATCTGGCTTTACAGGCTCAGGAATATGAAAAATAATCTCAACTTATTTTGTTAAAATTCCCTAAAATATTTGTAAATGTGACACACACACAATATATAAAGATGTGGTGTAGTATAAAGGTTTTGTCAACACTGGCTTGGGATGACAACATGTCTTTGCCACTTGTGAATATGGCTTTCCCAAACTAATGCCTCAATAAAACTTTACACCACACAATCCTGTACTCACATTCTCTCACTCCCTTTCCTCTCCTCATTCTCCATATTTTTATATAAAAATATATAAAATTGACGCAGCATGTACATAATCCCACACAATTCCAGCTTCACAATCAACTATTTTAAAAATTCAATAGTCCTTTTCCTTTTAAAATATCTCACATAAGAATTTGTATGTCACATGTTGGAGTTTTGTGTATTGAGTGAAAGACAAGATTTTTTTTTGTGAAGCTCAGTTCAGCTTCTTTCCATAAATAGACCATCTCTTAATTATCATAATCTTTTATTCATCTGGGAGTATAAAATGCACCAATCTTAATTAAAAGAGAGAGACAGGAAGTGAGAAAAAGCAGAAGGGGCTATTCCTGGGAGGCTTTTTAACAGAGTTAGATATCAAGATACTTGGATGAAGAGAATGGTTAGGTTAGCCCAATAAATACACCGGTCAATTTAGTTCTGTAGTATGCTACCTTAGTCTCAAACATATTAATTACTGTCATAGCAAAAATAACTTGTACTGGCATTAGAATTATAATAGTCTTGCTAGATATGAGCCCGAGCCCAAACCAAAACCTTAGATCTGAACAGCCCTGAACTTCGGAGAATTCAAACCTGACTATGAAGTGTGTGTCCTAGGCCCATCTCTGACATTACAATACTGTGGGCTATTAATTCACCTTTTTTCAAGATGGTAAAAATCTTTATTTCATCCAACTGTCTCCCACTGTCCTCAGACTGTTTTCTGGCCAAGATTTTCAAAAACAACAAGTGATTTTGATTTACAGGCACCCAAACTGAAACACTGAAAATGGATCAATTTTCAGAAAGTGATGAACACCTCTCCTCTGAAAATGTGGCTCTTTAAAAGACCCTCAGTTTGGGAACCCAAAATTACCAGTTGTCATAAATAGAAAGGGAAGGGTAAACCCCTTTAAAATCCCTCCTGGCCAGAGGAAATCTCCTCTCACCTGTAAAGGGTTAAGAAGCTAAAGGTAACCTCGCTGGCACCTGACCAAAATGACCAATGAGGAGACAAGATACTTTCAAAAGCTGGTAGGAGGGAGAGAAACAAAGGGTTTGTGTGTCTGTCTACATTTTGTCTTTGCCGGGGATAGACCAGGAATGAAGCCTTAGAACTTTTAGTAAGTAATCTAGCTAGGTATGTGTTAGATTATGATTTCTTTAAATGGCTGAGAAAAGAATTGTGCTGAATAGAATAACTATTTCTGTCTGTGTATCTTTTTTGTAACTTAAGGTTTTTGCCTAGAGGGGTTCTCTATGTTTTGAATCTAGTTACCCTGTAAGGTATTTACCATCCTGATTTTACAGGGGGGATTTCTTATTTCTAATTCTATTTTTATTAAAAGTCTTCTTGTAAGAAAACTGAATGCTTTTCCATTGTTCTCAGATCCAGGGGTTTGGGTCTGTGGTCACCTATGCAAATTGGTGAGGCTTTTTATCCAACATTTCCCAGGAAAGGGAGGGTGCAAGTGTTGGGAGGATTGTTCGTTGTTCTTAAGATCCAAGGGTCTGGGTCTGTAGTCACCTAGGCAAATTGGTGAGGCTTTTTACCAAACCTTGTCCAGGAAGTAGGGTGCAGGGTTTTGGGAAGTATTTTGGGGGGAAAGACGTGTCCAAACAGCTCTTCCCCAGTAACCAGTATTTGTTTGGTGGTGGTAGCGGCCAATCCAAGGACAAAAGGGTGGAATATTTTGTACCTTGGGGAAGTTTTGACCTAAGCTGGTAAAGATAAGCTTAGGAGGTTTTTCATGCAGGTCCCCACATCTGTACCCTACAGTTCAGAGTGGGGGAGGAACCTTGACATGGTGGCAGAGTGGTGGGATTAACCTGAAATCATTTTGAGATCCAGTTGAGATTTTTTTGAACTAGAAATACAGATTTTAAAAAAAAGGAAGTCCAGAAGCAGCTGAACCTGAAAGCAGCTTGTTTTTCTCTGCTTTGTGGCCAAGCAGAGACAAAAGGGGATTATCTTTGTGAATTGCAGGTTTTCTTTGCCTGGAGGCAGGGTACTTAACTCCTGCAGGGAAATTCACAGTCTTCCAACCCAGAGTTTTTTGTTTCCCTAAAAGTAAATAGAAGGAGGGGTGTTCTACCCATTTGCCTGGAGACAAAAGTGGCAGGGGTTTTTTTTTTTTTGGATTTTGATTTTTTACAAGGAGCACAAGTTTAAAAAGGAAACTTGTTTTTTCTTTGGGCTGGGTAAACAGGTTTCCAAGTAGTTGGAAGTTTTTGCTTTGATTTGGGCCCAGAGCAGAGACAAGGGAATTGTCTTTTTCTGTAGGCTGACAATCACTATCAGAGAATAGGTATTCTATTCCAGCACAGCAAAATTTTACAGCCAAGTTTTGTTTGTTTATTTCTAAACCTCGGGTGTAAAGTTAGTTAAAAACAGAGAGGTTAGAATGACAAAATCTGCGGCTAGACTACAGCTGGAATTAGCCAAATTTCAGGCTGAGGAAAAACAAAGGGAACATGAAAGACAGATAGAACTCATGCGGCTGGAGAAGGAGGTACAGGAGGCTGCCCACAAGAGGGAAATGGAGGCAAGGAAGCATGTGGAGGAGGAGAAGGAAAAAGAGAGGAAGCATGTGGAGGAGGTAGAGAAGATAAAGGCTCAGCAGAATATACCAACAAACCCTAGCAATCCTTCTCCAGGTACCACTTCCCATCCCAGAAAGTTCCCCACCTACAAGGCAGGTGATGATACTGAGGCCTTCTTAGAAAACTTCGAAAGGGCCTGCCTTGGGTACAGCATCTCTACCGACCAATACATGGTAGAGCTGAGGCCACAGCTCAGTGGACCCTTAGCTGAGGTGGCGGCTGAAATGCCTAGAGAACACATGAATGAGTATGAACGGTTTAAATCCAAGGCGAGAGTCAGAATGGGGATAACACCCGAGCATTCTCGTCGGAGGTTCAGAGCCCTAAGGTGGAAACCAGACGTGTCATTTACCCGACATGCCTACCACATTGTGAAACATTGGGATGCCTGGATATCAGGAGCAAGTGTTGAATCTCCAGTAGATGTGCCCTTCCTAATGCAAATGGAACAGTTCTTAGAGGGTGTTCCTGAAGAAATAGAAAGATACATCCTAGATGGGAAGCCCAAAACTGTAATCGAGGCAGGAGAGATTGGAGCCAGATGGGTGGAGGTGGCAGAGAAGAAAAAAACTGGTCGCAGTTGGAGCGGAGACCAGAAGGGACAACCCCAGACCACACCCTATTACCGGGGGCCGCCCAAAGCCCCACCTACCTCCCAAAGAACCCTCCAGACCCCTTATCGTCCCACCACCCCGTTCTCCAGCAACCCTCCTCGCCCCAGTGACCCATCAGCTGGACGATGTTTTAAATGTAACGAGCTGGGGCATGTAAAGGCCAACTGCCCCAAGAACCCCAACAGATTACAGTTCATTGCACCGGAATCACACCAGAGGTCCACAGGCCCAGATACCTCCCAGATACCCTTGGAGCGGAGGGAAACTGTGAGTGTGGGCGGGAAGAAGGTCACCGCGTGGAGGGACACCGGAGCACAAGTGTCAGCTATCCATGCTTCCTTAGTGGACCCCAATTTAATCAACCCAGAGATCCAAGTGACGATTCAACCCTTCAAGTCCAACTCTTTCGATTTGCCTACAGCCAAGTTGCCTGTCCAGTACAAGGGCTGGTCAGGAATGTGGACTTTTGCAGTCTATGATGATTATCCCATCCCCATGCTGTTGGGGGAAGACTTGGCCAATCATGTGAAGCAGGCCAAGAGGGTGGGAACGGTCACCCGCAGCCAGGCTAAACAAGCCGTGAGGCCTAGCTCTGTTCCAGAAACTTCTATCAGGACCCGGTCAGAGGTGATGGACCCGGACCCCAGGCCAATGTCTGCAACAGCAGTAGTGGATCCAGTCCCAGAGACCCAGACGGAACCAGTCCCAGAACCGGAACCAGCCGAACAACCAACACCAGACCCATTGTCAGCACTGAATCCAGTACTTGCAACCTCAACACCAGAGGGCCCCACCGACCCTGAACTGGCAGCAGCCGATAACCCGACCCAAGAGGCTCAGCCGGAGCCTGAATCCCAACATAGTGCACCAGCGGAGAGCGGTTCACAGTCAACAGAAACAGCTCCATCCCCTATATCGCTTCCAGAGGGACCAAGCCTAGGTTCACAATCCAATGAGGAACTGATGTCTCCAGCATCAAGGGAACAGTTCCAGACCGAACAGGAAGCAGATGAAAGCCTCCAGAGAGCTTGGACGACGGCACGGAGCAACCCACCGCCTCTCAGCTCTTCTAATCGATCCAGAGAATTAAAGGTTTGTCAGTTTACAGCCCAGGGAGGAGACGACGCTGAGTGGCCTGAAGGTGTCTACTACGAAGGGAAATGTGCTGGTGGTGTGGAAGAGGTGAACCTCTCCATGACCCTTGGGCGTATGCAGCGACAACAGATCCAGGAGCTGTGCACTAGCTACGCGTCAACGTTCTCAGCCACCCCAGGACTGACTGAACGGGCATACCACTCCATTGACACAGGTAATGCTCGCCCAATTAGAGTCCAACCTTACCGAGTGTCTCCTCAAGCTAAAACTGCTATAGAACGGGAGATCCAGGATATGTTACAGATGGGTGTAATCCGCCCCTCTGAAAGTGCATGGGCATCTCCAGTGGTTCTAGTTCCCAAACCAGATGGGGAAATACGTTTTTGCGTGGACTACCGTAAGCTAAATGCTGTAACTCGCCCAGACAACTATCCAATGCTACGCACAGATGAACTATTAGAGAAACTGGGACGGGCCCAGTTCATCTCTACCTTGGACTTAACCAAGGGGTACTGGCAGGTACCGCTAGATGAATCTGCCAAGGAAAGGTCAGCCTTCACCACACATCTCGGGCTGTATGAATTTAATGTACTCCCTTTCGGGCTGCGAAATGCACCCGCCACCTTCCAAAGACTTGTAGATGGTCTCCTAGCGGGATTAGGAGAATATGCAGTCGCCTACCTTGACGATGTGGCCATATTTTCGGATTCCTGGGCAGACCACCTGGAACATCTACAAAAAGTCCTTGAGCGCATAAGGGAGGCAGGACTAACTGTTAAGGCTAAGAAGTGTCAAATAGGCCTAAACAGAGTGACTTACCTTGGACACCAGGTGGGTCAAGGAACTATCAGCCCCCTACAGGCCAAAGTGGATGCTATCCAAAGGTGGCCTGTCCCAAAGTCAAAGAAACAGGTTCAATCCTTCTTAGGCTTGGCCGGTTATTACAGGCGATTTGTACCGCACTACAGCCAAATCGCCACCCCACTGACAGACCTAACCAAAAAGAAACAGCCAAATGCTGTTCAGTGGACCGAAAAGTGTCAGAAGGCCTTTAACAAGCTAAAAGCGACCCTCATGTCTGACCCTGTACTAAGGGCCCCAGACTTTGACAAACCGTTCCTAGTAACCACAGATGCGTCCGAGCGTGGTGTGGGAGCAGTTTTAATGCAGAAAGGACCTGATCAAGAATTCCACCCTGTAGTGTTCCTCAGCAAAAAACTGTCTGAGAGGGAAAGCAACTGGTCAATCACTGAAAAAGAATGTTACGCCATTGTCTACGCTCTGGAAAAGCTACGCCCATATGTTTGGAGACGGCGTTTCCACCTGCAAACCGACCATGCTGCACTGAAGTGGCTTCACACCGTCAAAGAAAATAACAAAAAACTTCTTCGGTGGAGTTTAGCTCTCCAAGATTTTGATTTCGACATCCAACACATCTCAGGAGCTTCTAACAAAGTGGCTGATGCACTCTCACGTGAAAGTTTCCCAGACTCAACTGGTTAAAATCGTCCTTGAGATGTGGAAAATATTGTTAGTCTTTATGTACTTGGTAGCATATTTAGAGATGCATGTGTCTTATTAACTCTGTTTTCCTAGAGCTCCAGGAAGAAATCCCAGCCAGTGGTTCACCCTAGCTGAGATTTGGGGGGCGTGTCATAAATAGAAAGGGAAGGGTAAACCCCTTTAAAATCCCTCCTGGCCAGAGGAAATCTCCTCTCACCTGTAAAGGGTTAAGAAGCTAAAGGTAACCTCGCTGGCACCTGACCAAAATGACCAATGAGGAGACAAGATACTTTCAAAAGCTGGTAGGAGGGAGAGAAACAAAGGGTTTGTGTGTCTGTCTACATTTTGTCTTTGCCGGGGATAGACCAGGAATGAAGCCTTAGAACTTTTAGTAAGTAATCTAGCTAGGTATGTGTTAGATTATGATTTCTTTAAATGGCTGAGAAAAGAATTGTGCTGAATAGAATAACTATTTCTGTCTGTGTATCTTTTTTGTAACTTAAGGTTTTTGCCTAGAGGGGTTCTCTATGTTTTGAATCTAATTACCCTGTAAGGTATTTACCATCCTGATTTTACAGGGGGGATTTCTTATTTCTAATTCTATTTTTATTAAAAGTCTTCTTGTAAGAAAACTGAATGCTTTTCCATTGTTCTCAGATCCAGGGGTTTGGGTCTGTGGTCACCTATGCAAATTGGTGAGGCTTTTTATCCAACATTTCCCAGGAAAGGGAGGGTGCAAGTGTTGGGAGGATTGTTCTTAAGATCCAAGGGTCTGGGTCTGTAGTCACCTAGGCAAATTGGTGAGGCTTTTTACCAAACCTTGTCCAGGAAGTAGGGTGCAGGGTTTTGGGAAGTATTTTGGGGGGAAAGACGTGTCCAAACAGCTCTTCCCCAGTAACCAGTATTTGTTTGGTGGTGGTAGCGGCCAATCCAAGGACAAAAGGGTGGAATATTTTGTACCTTGGGGAAGTTTTGACCTAAGCTGGTAAAGATAAGCTTAGGAGGTTTTTCATGCAGGTCCCCACATCTGTACCCTACAGTTCAGAGTGGGGGAGGAACCTTGACACCAGTCATTTAAAAAATCTTGGCTTCTAGGTATTATAACAGCTTGCCATTAAGGAGGTGGATCATTTTCATATGGAGGAAGTCTGGATTTGGATTGGTCCTGAGTAAAACTGACAAATTCAAATTAGATCCATTTTTTTCTTATTTTTTTTTAAACAGCGAGGGTGATTAACCAATGGACAAACTACCAAGGAAAGTGGTTGATATCCATTTCTTGATGTCTTCAGATCAACAGCAGACGCCTTTCTGGAAAATATGTTTTCCTGCACCCCAACCCCCTGCCGCACCCCGCACCCTTCCTGTACCCCAACCCCCGTCCTCAGCCCCAGCCCCCTGCACCCCAACCCCCTGCCCTGAGCCCCTGCTGCACGTCACACCCCTCCTGCACCACAACCTTCTGCCCTGAGCCCCCTGCTGCATCCACACCCCTCCCACAGCCAACCCCCTGCCCTGAGCCCCCTCCCGCACCCCAACCCCTTGCCCTGAGCCCCCTCGTACATCCCACACCCCTCCTCTGCCCTCACCCCTTGCCCGGAGTCCCTTCCTGCACACCACACCCCCCCACCATACCCCGCACTCCCTCCCGCACCCCAACCCCCTGCCCCAGCCCTACATTCATGGCCCTGCATGCAATTTCCCCATCCAGATGTGGCCCTTGGGCCAAAAAGTTTGCCCACCCCTGCTCTAGGCCTAGAGCTACTGTCAAGGCTCTTTCCCCACTCTGAACTCTAGGGTACAGATGTGGGGACCTGCATGAAAACCTCCTCAGCTTATTTTTACCATCTTAGGTTAAAACTTCCCCAAGGTACAAACTATTTTCCTTTTTCCCTTGGACTTTATTGCTGCCACCACCAAGTGTCTAACAGATATATAACCGGGAAAGAGCCTGCTTGGAAATGTCTTTACCCACAAACTCCTCCCCAAACCCTACACCCCCTTTCCTGGGGAAGGCTTGATAAAAATCCTCACCAATTTGCATAGGTGAACACAGACCCAAACCCTTGCATCTTAAGAACAAGGAAAAAGCAATCAGGTACTTAAAAGAAGAATTTTAATTGAAGAAAAAGTAAAAGAATCACCTTTGTAAAATCAGGATGGTAAATACCTTACAGGGTAATCAGATTCAAAACAGAGAGAACCCCTCTAGGCAAAACCTTAAGTTACAAAAAGACACAAAAACAGGAACATCCATTCCATTCAGCAGAGCTATTTTCTCAGCCAATTAAACAAAACAGAATCTAACGCATATCTAGCTAGATTACTTACTAAGTTCTAAGACTCCATTCCTGTTCTGTTCCCGGCAAAAGCATCACACAGACAGAGAGAACCTTTGTTTCTCCCCTCGCCCGCTCCCGCCCCCGCCCCCCCGCCACCTCCAGCTTTGAAAGTATCTTGTCTCCTCATTGGTCATTTTGGTCAGGTACCAGCGAGATTATCCTAGCTTCTTAACCCTTTACAGGTGAAAGGGTTTTTCCTCTGGCCAGGAGGGATTTTAAAGGTGTTTACCCTTCCCTTTATATTTATGACAGCTACTTATACTCAGATCCACCTACCATATTGTAACGTACATCGCCTACTGCACATCATCTCTGAATTTGGCCCAATAGAGTCTAAAAGTAAGTGCAATTTAAGTAATTTAGGATGGTATACACTGAGGAGCTAGAAGAGGAGGAGGGGGTTAGAAAAGAAAACAACAAAGGATATAACAATCCATATGTGAAAGCAGATTGCACCTTACTTTAATTTACAATGTCTCACCACTGCTTCCTGCTACTCAGCGTGTACTTACACCAGCTCTTCCTTAGAGATTAGTAAACTGGTCTGAGAAAGTAACCTATACCACCCTTATACATCACATGTGAATTTCACAAGAATGCTGTGAAAGTAAACACTAGCATTGCAAAACATGTCCTCATCTGGAGTAATGTACAAGTACTGGTCACTCATTCTCAAAAAGGATATTGCAGGATTACAGGGGGTTTAGAGAGGAGTGACAAGAATCATCAAGAGCACATGAAAAAAGAGAAATTGTAAAGCTTAGGATTGTTTACCTTTGTGAACTATATAAAATAAGAAATGGCCTAAAGAAAGTTCAATGAGAACCTCTGTTCTCCCTGTCTCATAACACAAGAACAAAGGGACATTTAACAAAATTCAAAGGTCAGAAATTCAAAATAGATAAATGAAAATATGTTTTCACACAATAAGAACGGCCATACTGGGTCAGACCAAAGATCCATCCAGCCCAGTATCCTGTCTACCGACAGTGGCCAATGCCAGGTGCCCCAGAGGAAGTGAAACTAACAGGTAATGATCAAGTGATCTCTCTCGTACCATCCATCTCCACCCACTGACAAACAGAGGCTAGGGACACCATTCCTTACCCATCCTGGCTAATAGCCATTAATGGACTTAACCTCCATGAATTTATCTAGTTCTCTTTTAAACCCTGTTATAGTCCTAGCCTTCACAACCTCTTCAGGCAAGGAGTTCCACAGGTTGACTGTGCGCTGTGTGAAGAAGAAAAGGAGTACTTGTGGCACCTTAGAAACTAACCAATTTATTTGAGCATGAGCTTTCGTGAGCTACAGCTCACTTCATCGGATGCATACTGTGGAAACTGCAGAAGACATTATATACACAGACACCATGAAACAATACCTCCTCCCACCCCACTCTCCTGCTGGTAATTGATTATCATACACATTGTGAAGAGAGTGGTCACTTTGAATGGGCTATTACCAGCAGGAGAGTGAGTTTGTGTGTGGGGGGGCGGAGGGTGAGAAAACCTGGATTTGTGCTGGAAATGGCCCAACTTGATGATCACTTTAGATAAGCTATTACCAGCAGGAGAGTGGGGTGGGAGGAGGTATTGTTTCATGGTGTCTGTATATATAATGTCTTCTGCAGTTTCCACAGTATGCATCCGATCAAGTGAGCTGTAGCTCACGAAAGCTCATGCTCAAATAAATTGGTTAGTCTCTAAGGTGCCACAAGTACTCCTTTTCTTTTTGCGAATACAGACTAACACGGCTGTTACTCTGAAACCTGTGTGAAGAAGAACTTCCTTTTATTTGTTACATCATGCATAATTAGGCAGTGGAATTCATTGCCACAGGAAGTCACTGGGGCAAGGAACTTAGCACAATTCAAAGACATTTGAATATTTATATGGAAATCAAGAAAAGAACTATAATTAGTCACAAACATTTTGGAAGGGATATTAAGACAATCCCTAACTATCAGAGCTCAGAATGGGACCTAATGTGGGACACAAATACCACCACATCTGCTTACAGTGGGCTTTCCTTAACTTTTCTCTGGCACATCTGGTGCTCACTTCTGGCAGAGACGGGATAGCAGACCAGATGGACTTTCGTTCTGATCCAGTCTGGCAATTCCTACATTCCAAAGAACTTTGCAAAATACAAAATTATAATACTAATAGTTTAAAAGAGCTAAATACTATGTAGATACTGTTCCATGCTTGTCCATTTTTCAGAACAAAAAAAGAAGGTAATATGCAGAGTTCAAAGGGGTCAGGTAACACCTGGTCAGACCCAGAGAAAGGTTACCATCCAGCTAAAAGATTAGGTGAATTTTAATTTTTTTCCCCTGTAAACATTCATTACACTATTAGAGCGGATACAAAACAATTAATAATGCAACAGTTCTTCAAAAAAACCCGACAACCCTTTACTCTGCCTGAGTTTTTCTTCATTCTTTCCTTTTTCTCTCTCTATTCTGCACTCTCTCTTTTTTCTGCTACATACTGATACATTTAGTCTGTCTCAATCTGTTTGCTCTTTCAAAAAAAAAAACAAACCCCACAGGTTCCTTTTGCTTCAAGGCATTGAGTGCCCGATGGTCAGCTTGTCCCATTGTGATGGAGTACTGTAAATTTAAAGTGGTCATTAAAAGCTTATCAAGGAGTCTCTCGAAGTTGCATGCAGAAGACAAAGACACTGTATATCAGAGAGAGTTTCTGCCTGTGGCATAGGTAAGTTGGAGGTGTGGTTTGGAAAAAAAAAAAAAAAAAGGTGGGTGTCTGTCCACTGGAAGTTACCCAGACCATGATGTGCATACTCAGTGTCATTCAACATTTCTTACAGGCATAAAGGTGTAGCAGCCTCTAGTTCTTCTGGAAGGCTCTTTTCTACTTCTACTTTCCTTATTTTTACATGATTCTGTGGCAGTGAGATTCTGAATGGCTGCTATTGGGAACCATAAGAAATCTAATTATAAAAAATAAACAGATGACAATCCTGCACTACTTATTATTATTATTTATTTGTATTACTGTAGTGCCTCTTGCTAAATATTTTATATTTTGCTCTCATGCTGCTTCCATTAGCTGGGTGTTGGGATTGCTTCATTCCATTAGAAGGTATTGATTTGATTCATCAAGCTGATGATTTTACTTAGTAAAGAATCAGCAAATATTACTAAAAAGTTCAAGTGACTACACTGGAGACAGAGTTAAGAAACTTTGGTTTAAGATTGCAAAAGGAAAACTGAGGGCATGGAGATAAATGATTGAGAGTTCCACTCTCATTCTTAATGAGAATACCATGGCTGTAAACCACTGAGAAAGTGAATGGGTGATCTGAAATTGAAGACCAAATACTGGAATAGCAAGCTGGTTTGAAGTTTTTAAAGACAAGGCGGCATGCAGTACTGAGCTCCTCCTTTTCATCTCCAACAGATAATCAAGATGTAGGGGGGAGGGTCTCTCTTTTTAACTCCTCTACAGGCGTGGCACCTCAAAGTTCCAAGACAAACCAATTAGCCATTACCTGAATGGTAACCAGGAAGGGCAGTTTTGGTATTCATTTCAAAACTGCCCCTCACGGTCTACAGTGGGTATATGTGATAAATCAATCCTCCCCACTTCAGCGAATGCCAGAGATAGTATGAGACACAAGTCGGGTGAAGTAATATCTTTTATTCAACCAATTTCTGTTGGTGAAAGAGAAAAGCTTCCGAGCTCCTGAGAGCTCTTCATATATAATTTGTGTTGCCCTCCAGGACCAAACTCAAACCCTTTTTGGTTTCTTTTTTAATTGCACATGACCTCAGTGTAATCACTATATAGGGAGACGAAATGACAGAATTTTATTTTCCTTTTTGTCCTGCCCTGTGCTTTATTTGGGTCACACTGAAATTTGATAAATATGTCTTTTAATCTTCTTTAATTAAAGTGAGGAGATGCTTTTGGGCAGCTCTGAATATTGAAAAAATAACACTGTTATTAACTAAGAAGGTCTGATTCAGTATATGGAAGACATTTAAGGCCCAAGTAAAGGCCATCTGACCCAACATGCTTGCTTACACTTTTTTTACTGCTCTGAATTCCACCAGCCTTCTTAATTCCTTCCCTTCTCTAGAAAAAAATCTCGGCAGTTCCTCCTGAACAAGCAATTGAAAAGTTATTCCACGGATTTATTATCGTTTGCATGAAATTAATTTTTTTCCAAGTTCCTGATTTTCTTTTTGTCTCCTAATTTTTATATTATGTCCTTGTTCAGGTCTCCTTCATCAGACTAAAGAATGTAGACGATAACCAGATTCACGGAATTTAATTAAAGGCGACTCTTGCGGTTAAAGCACTAGTCTGAGTCAGAATACTCCTGACTGTGCCATTGACTCATTGTGCCACTCTGGGCAAATCACTTCACATCCAATAAGCCACCTTAACTCACAATAAATAGTACCTTATTTCCCTGATATCAGATTACTGCAGAGTACCGATTTCTGATTAATTGCAAGAGTATGGCAAAGGTGATAGATTTGGGCTTTTACTTCTTATGTACGTCAGTTTCTTCATCTATATATTGGTAGTGTTGCAAGGCTTATCAAGTTTTATAAGGCTCTTTGAGAGCTCCACTGGAAGACATTATATAAGAGGAAAGTATTTTTATTGCTCCAGAAGACAACTTCAGTCAAATAAAAAGAGGTTAAGGTTATTAAAGTGAAGGTATTTTTTTAAACATGTTTATTCAACAGACTGAAGCTGTTCAACTGGCTGTTTATGTGTGTTCCGAAATTAAACCTAGTTTTGGAGATGAGACGACCAGTGTAAATGGTTAAGATTTCAAGGAACTGCTGCTCTCCAGAGTTGGCTTATTTTTCACTTGCAAGTTGAGCAACTCCAGCTCTGAGGAATGGCCCTAATAAAATTCAGTTTAATAGGCCTTCAAATGCATGGCAGCCACAAACATTTGTACTGCCTGCTGCTAGCAAAATATTAATATTTGATGTTACAGCATTTTCATTTTAGAAGTCTATTAAGCTCGTGTCTTCAGTGTTTCTGGATTTTGTCATGGAACTGCATTCTTTAAGCTTTACACAGACTGAAAGAGTTGCTGATAGACTGATTTTAAAATATGTTTTATCTGCACATAGTGATCCTTATCAAAAGGAGACACGAGCCTTTTTGTATTTTTTGTTTCTACCTTTCTAGGACAGCTTAGTTTCCCCAATAATCCAAGCAGAAACGCTACAGAAGTATTTTCAGTTGACTGGGTATCTTATTCCAACCAATAAGGATACCCAGCTGATCTCCGGTGCTAGGCATACAGTCCAGCAAGCATTCTGATACCCCGAATATATTCCTGTCAATATTTGCCATCACAACATTGCTTTTTCAGTCCCCTAATTTGGAAACAGACAAGTTATTCTGAAACATCTTCTACTCTCTTGAATCTACCCTTCTCTCAGAATGGTTAAGGATCAACAATCCCATTAAAGGTTAGAGTAAGCTCTGTACAATGACAAGAAGGTACATTGACAGGAGATCAGTTAGAAATTTTTTGGATAAAGGGAAGAATTATTTGGAGTCGATCATCTTTGCATTTTATAGAAGAAAATCCAGTATCAGTGGTGGCCTGGTGTTTGTGTGTTGGGTTGGCAGCTCTTTGCATTACTTGGCAGTGACATTGGCTTTGGAAGAAAAGTAAGACTGCAGCTCCTTAGGCTGGTGGAATTTTGCTGCAATGTTCTTTCAACATCACTTGTCAGCCAATTCCAAAAACCGTTTTTACTCTCCTCTGTGGGAGAACATGCATCCCAAGAGATGAAAGGTGGTCTTGTGGTTAAGGAACAGAAATGGGAATCAGAGAATATGCCTTCTAGTCCTGGTTCTGACGCAACCTGTTAGACCTCTGCATAGGCTGACTGCTGCATATTAGCTTCTGTACATCAGTTCCCTCAATTCTAAAATTAGGGTGATAACACTCACAGGGAAAGTAATTAATGTGTTTAAATCATCTTGATACATTAGATGGAAGCCACTATAAAGGTGCAGAGCATTATTCTTAAACTACCAATACTCAGCATCTCTGTAATGCTAACTACCATTAGCCCTAGAAAGCAGTCATCTGTGACCCAGAGAATACACAGGAGTCATAATAATGACCAAATAGTGGCAAGGGAGGACTGGGGAAAACAGATACTCTTCCCTTAAGTTCCTTTCAAACTATATCTATCAGTTTGCTATTCAGGGTGGATTGATTTAAATCAAAGTTAATCAAAGTGATTTAAATCACCAATTTTAATCATGATCTAAAACAGCAATCAGGAAACCCTGTTTAAATCACCAATTTCAATCTTGTTTTGCATTTGTACTTTTTAGTTATTTTCCTGAAGAAACGTTATTTTGATTGGCTGGCATAATTTGGTACTTTTTGCTAACCAGGAGAATACACTGTAATTATACACAAGCTTAACATGTTTTTATTCAGTTAGGATATGGTGAACGATGCATATCATATTTACTCATGTGGGGTGGGAAACTGTGGGGAAGAGATCTCAAGATTGATGCAAAAATGATATTAATAAAATTATTATAACAAAATATTTTTAAATAATTACAAACTTGTTTGCACCTTTACTGACTATTCAGATAGAGCTACAAGAACATTATAGACATGCTGCTTGGAAATATAACAATGCATATGTTTAACTAGTTATGTTACAAAATGTTAAAGCTAATCAAAGAAATTCCAGAAGGTTTATGCCTCTATCTTCCAAGGACAACCACACTTCAACACAACAGACCCTATAAAACACAAATGTTTTAAATAGAGACCTAACTTTAAAAAGGAATTTACAATGTGTTATCAGAAAAGACTGTTACCTTTTCTGTAACTGGTGTTCTTCGAGATGTGTTGTTCATGTCCCTTCCACATTAGGTGTGTGTGCTCGCCACATGCACCAGTGCCGGAAGTTTTTCCCTCTGCAGTATCCATAAGTGACTGGCTCTGGCGCCCTCTGGAGTGGCGCCCGCATGTCACGGTATAAGGGGCGCTGTTGGCTCCCCCCACCTTCAGTTCCTTCTTGCCAGAAACTCCGACAGTGGGGAAGGAGGGCAGGTCATGGAATGGACACGAGCAACACATCTCAAAGAACACCAGTCACGGAAAAGGTAACTGTCTTTTCTTCTTCAACTGCTTGCTCATGTCCATTCCATATTAGGTGACTCCCAAGTAGTACCCCTGAAGGCGGGTAGGAGTTCAAGGATGTGTAGATTGTAATGCAGCTCTGCAGAATGGAGGGTCATCTCTGGCCTGCTGAATGATGGCATAATGCGTCGTGAACGTGTGGACAAAGGACCACGTCGTGACTCTACAGATGTGCTGGATAGGCATGTGAGCCAGGAAGGCCACCGAGGATGCCTGAGCTCTAGTCGAGTGGTCTCTGACAATCGGTGGCGGTGGGATCCCCACCAGATCATAACAGGTCCGTATACAAGAAGTGATCCAGTTAGAAATCCTGTGCGAGGACACTGGAAGGCCCTTCATCCTATCCATTGTGGCGATGAAGAGATGAGTCAACTTATGGAAAGGCTTGGTATGCTCTAGGTAAAAAGCCAAGGCCCTTTGGAAGTCCAGGGTGTGCAGCCACCTCTCCCCACTGGTCTTGTGCGGCTTAGGACAGAACACAGGGAAGAAGGAAGATGTCCTGGTTCATATGGAAGGTAGATACCACCTTTGGCAGGAAGGCTGGGTGGGGCCTCAGCTGGACCTTGTCTTTGTAGAAGACATGTATGGTGGTTTTGAGGTTAAGGCTTTAATCTCAGAGACTCGCCTTGCTGATGTCATCACCACAAGGAAAGCGACCTTCCATGACAGGTGGGAAAGGGAGCAGGAGCCCAGCGGCTCAAAGGGTGGGCCCGTGAGCCTGCAGAGGACCCAGTTAATATCCCACTGTGGGACAGGGGCCCATACCTGTGGGAAGAGTCTCTTGTGGCCTCTCAAGAATCTGACCATCGTGTCATGAGAAAACACCATCTGGCCCTGGATCAGTGGGTGAAAAACGGAGATGGCTGTGAGATGCACTCTAATGGAAGACTGTGCCAGGCCCTGGTTCCTCAGATGAAGCAGGTAGTCAAAGATAGAGTGTATGGAAGAGCATGAGGGAGAGATGCCATGCTTGGACGCCCAGCATCCATTTGGCCAGGTAAGTCAATTTGGTTGAGGGGTTCCTACTCCTCAGGAGGACCTGTTGGACCTCATCTGAGCAGGTCCATTGCTCCGGGTTCAGCCACATACAGCATCCATGCAGAGAGGTGGAGGGACGCGACGTTGGGGTGTAAGAGCCGACCGTGGTCCTGTGACAGTAGGTCCAGTGGGTTGGGCAGGGGCCGCTGTAAGTTCAGGAAAGTGCTGAACCAGTGCTGGCGAGGCCACACTGGGGCAATCATGGTAATCTGTGCCTTGTCTTTCTTGATCTTTCCTAGGACCCTGCTGATGAGAGGAACTGGAGGGAATGCGTACATCAGGTTCCCTGACCACCACAGGAGGAAGGCATCGGAGAGGGAGTCCTTGCCCAGGCCTTGCCGAGAATAAAACCAGTGACATTTCCTGTTTTGTCTGGTGGCAAGCAGGTCCACTTGGGGAATTCCCCACCTCTGGGGGATCACTCCGGGTGGAGTGACCACTTGTGGTGAGAGGAGACGTCCCTGCTGAGGTGATCCGTTAGCATGTTCTTGACGCCAGGGAAGTGACAAGCTTCCAGATGGATTTTATGGCTGATGCAGAAGTCCCACAGACAAAGTGCCTCTCGGCAGAGAGTCAACAAGCATGCTCCCCCTTGCCTGTTGATGTAGAACATCAAGGCTGTGTTGTCCGTCAGGACTCTCACCACCTTGCCCGACATGCCAAGTGGACGGCCCTGAGTTCTTTGACATTTATGTGTAACGTCATCTCCTCCGGGGACCACATACCCTGGGTCTGGAGATCGCCGAGGTGCGCACCCCAGCCGAAGTCTGAGGCATCCGATACCAACTCGATGGAGTGATTGGGGTGTGTCGAACGGAACCTCCAAGACCATCGTGTGATCGGTCAACCATCACAATGAAGCAAGTATCATCCAGGGGATGGTACCAATCTTCTCTGGACTGGGAATAGACCGTCACCAGCCATTGCTGCAGAGGTTGCATCCAGAGCCTGGCGTGGTGGACAATGTATGTGCATGCTGCCATGTGACCAGCAGATGTAGGCAAACCCTGGCCATAGTCAGGGGAAACGTGGAGACTTCCACGATGACGTCAACGTCTGGAACCTTTCTAGCAGCAGGAACGCTCTGGCGCAGGTCAAGTTGAACACCGCTCCGATGAACTCTATCCTTTGCACTGCAACTAACAGACTTTTTGTCGTTCACCAGGACGCCCAGGAAGCGGCATGTTGCTTGCAGCACCGCGACATCCTTTTGGACCTGAGACCTGGAGTTGCCTTTGACTAGCCAGTCGTCAAGGTACAGGTAGATCTGGATACCCC
Source organism: Natator depressus (assembly GCF_965152275.1). Taxonomy (NCBI): domain Eukaryota; kingdom Metazoa; phylum Chordata; order Testudines; family Cheloniidae; genus Natator; species Natator depressus. The sequence goes on along the minus strand of NC_134241.1, from coordinate 48,680,764 downwards.
AACTCCTGAGATAAGCCGCCACCACCGACATGCACTTGGTAAACCCTCTCGGTGCTGCCACCAGGCCGAATGGGAGGACCACAAACTGGAGTGGTGGGGGCCCACCGTAAACTGGAGGAAGTGTCTGTGACCTTGAATGATCGCTATGCGGAAGTATGCATCCTTCAAGTCAAAGGGGCATACTAGTCTCCCAGATCCAGGGAAGGGATGATAGATGCCAGAGAGACCATGCAGAACTTAAGCTTTTTTAGGTACTTGTTGAAGTCTCGCAGGTCCAGGATTTACCTTTGGGATTAAAAAGTACTGGGAATAGAACCCCTTGTTCCTGTACTCAAGAGGAACTTTTTCCACCACACCCAGCTGTAGTAACCCCTTTACCTCCTGAGCAAGGAGACTCTCATGAGAAGGGCCCCTGAAGAGGAACGGGGAAGGCGGGTGGGAAGGGCTGGGGGGGAGAAAGGAACTGGAGGGTATAACCCCATTCCACTGTACTGAGGACCAGCAGTCCAAAGTTATAGCCATCCAGGCAGGGAGGAAGATGGAAAGATGGTCAGAGAACACTGGGAAAGATTGATCCGGGGAATAGTCTGGTAAGTTGCCCTCGGGTGCACCCTCAAAACGACAGTTTGGCCGCTTGCTTGATACGGGTCAAGCCCGACTGGGCGGAGGGCGGAGGCGGGTGGCTTAAGCCCTTGGCTCGCTTGTGGAGCTGGTCCTGCCGAGGCTGGTTCCCCTGGCCCTGAGGTTGCTGTAGTTTGAACCGCTTACACACTGGAGCTGGGACGTAGAGACTCAGGGTCTTCAGGGTGATGCGGGAGTCCTTGAGGCCGTGCATCTTGTTGTCTGTTTGATACGTAAATAGGGCCCTGCTGTCAAAGGGCAGGTCCTGCAATGACTGCTGGGCCTCGGTGGACAACCCAGAGAGGAGCAGCCAAGAGACTTGCTGCATGGAGAGAGCGGAAGCCATAGTACGGGCAGCAGCAGCAGCATCCGACGCAGCCTGGAGGGCCGCGGTCGTGGCCTCATCGAGGATCGCTCAGAACTCCATCTGGAAAGTCTCAAGGAGCGACCCTTTGAACTTGGTCATGGCTTGCCACATATTAACATCCTATTGGCCAAGGAGGGCTTGGTGGGTGGCCACACTCAGCTGAAGGCTGGAAGACAAATAAACCTTACATCCAAAGAGATCCAGCCTCCTCGAGTCTTTATTTTTGGGGGTGGCCCCGGGTTGTCCTTGCCTCTCCTTATGGTTAACCGCCTCAACCACAAGGGAATTAGGGGCTGGGTGGGAGTATAAGTATTCGTGCCCTTTGGTCGGCAAGAAGTACTTGCATTTGTCCCTTTTAGAGATATGGGCCAGGGAAGAGGGGGTCTGCCACAGGGCATTAGTGATCTTAGAAACCCCTTCATGAAGGGGTAGAGCCACCCTGGCAGGAGCTGAGGACGTCAAACAGCATGTCCGAGGGCTCTTCCAATTCCTCTGCCTGAAGCCCCAGGTTAGAAGTGACATTCTTCAAAAGTTCCTGGTGCGCCTTGGCATCGTCTTGAGGAACTGGATGAGGGAGCCCTGTGATAGCCTCATCTGGCAACAACGAGGACAATGCCGGTGCCGTGGCAACCTCCACATCCATTGGTGGTCTAGGAACTTGCTCCCCTGGATCCTGGACCTGAAGGGTCTTACCCCACGAAGCCTCAAGCACTGGAGGGGGACAGGATATCGAGGCTGCTGGCTTCTCCGAGGCTCCCAACACCGATCAGGCAGACTGGGAAGGTTGGGTGAACCTCAAGGATTCCATGGCTACCATGGCATCGGCCGCTATGCTTGGGGCCATGGGACAGGTTTCGGTGCCAATAATGTAGATGCCAGGGCTTGTCCCACAGACAGGGAACCTTGCTCCGAGCCAGAGCTACCAGCAGAGCAGTCGGTCCCAGGCAACCCAGATTGGGATGACCGGTGGCTCTTGTCCAAACGGTGCTGGTCGCTGCATCCAGAAGTCGACCAGTCCAAGCGAGACTACCTTGGTCAGGCTTTCGGGAACTGACGGCATTTGGTGGATCTGTGGTGGATACCCGGTGATCCACGCCTCTCACTACTTGACCGGTACCAGGACATTGAACAGGATTGGGAGCTACTATGGGCTCGTTGCTGGGAGGATCGTCCTGAGTAGGGCGACCTCCTTCTTGGAGACAGGCGATGATGGCCCAGTGATTGGTGGTCTCTGGTGTCCGATCGGTCTCGGGCCCTTGGAGTCAGTCAGGGCTGGTCCTGGAGTTCTTGCCGGGTGGTGCGTCTCTCAGAGGGCCTGCACCAATCTACCAGTGAGGTACGCCTCGAGTCCCTTGATTGGTGACCCCAGTGTGGGGACTGAAGAGGACTCCGCTCAGCCTGCCTCTCCAGTCCTGAGGCGTGAAAGCTTTAGGTAGGCGAACGCTGGCAGGACGTCCCTCTCGAAGGGAATCGGAACCGCTGAGGCGGGTACACAAGCAATGGCATTGGCCTGCAAAAAGCTGAATCATTCATACACATGTGACTTGCCCAGGTGTCTACAAATTCCATCTTATTGCTGTGACTTTGCACAGAAGAACAAAGGGGTTTCCACCCACAAGAGAGAAAATATAAAAGGCCCTGCAAGCCTCTCCATTTTGTCTTCAGCTGGCTTAAGAGATGGCCGCTCCACCCAAAAGAGATGTCTGAAAGAAACTGGAATAAAAGGACAGTAACTACAGAGGTGTGAGTGATTGCTGGACCCAGACTAGGAAGGAGTCCAGTCTGTGAAAGAAGCTTATTGGAACATTTCTGGGGGTGAGATTTCATCTGTATTCAGTTTCCTACTGAATTAGGCTTAGACTTGTGAATTTTGTTTTATTTTGCTTGGTAACTTATTTTGTTCTGTCTGTTATTACTTGGAACCACTTAAATCCTACTTTTTATACTTAATAAAATCACGTTTTGCTTATTAATTAACACAGAGTAATTAATTAATTCCTGGGGGAGCAAACAGCTGTGCACAGCTCTCTGTCAGTGTTATAGAGGGTGGACAATTTATGAGTTTACCCTGCATGAACTTTATACAGAGTAAAATGGATTTATTTGGGATTTGGATCCCATTGGGAACTGGGTATCTGGGTGCTAGAGACAGGAGCACTTCTTAAAGCTGTTTTCAGTTAAAGCCTGTAGCTTTGGGGGACGTGGTTCAGACCTGGGTCTGTGTTTGCCGCAGACTAGCGTGTCTGGCTCAACAAGAGAGGGTACTGAAGTCCCATGCTGGCAGGGAAAATGGGCTCAGAGGTAGTCTCAGCACATCAGGTGGCAGTCCCAAGGGGGTTTCTGTGACCCAACCCGTCACAGAGACTGCAAGGGTCATTGAGTCTAAACCCCTATTAAAAATGTAGGCCTTATTTCCAGCCTGAATTGGTCTAGCTTCACCTTCCAGCTATTGGAGCATGTTGTATTATTCCCTGCTAGACTGAAGAGCCCATTATTAAATATTTGGTCCCCACGTATGTGATTATAGATTGTGATTAAGTCACCCCTTAACCTTCTCTTTGTGAAGAAAAATAGATCGAGCTCTTTGAGTCTATCACTATAAGGCATGTTTTCCAATCCTTTAATCATTCTCGTGGCTATTCTCTGAATCCTCTCCAATTTATCATCAACATTCTTCTTGAATTGGGGAAACCAGACCTGGACAAAATATTCAAGCACCAATGCCAAATATAGAGGTAAAATAATCTCTCCATTCCTACTTCAGATTCCTATTTTTATGCGTCCAAGAATAAAATTTGGATTTGGCCACAGCATCGCACTGGGAGTTCATGTTCAACTGATTATTCACCGTGACCCTCAAATCTTTTTCTGCTTCCCAGGACAGAGTCCCCCATCCTATACATATTGGCTTCATTCTTTGTTCCTAGATGTATAAATTTGCATTTAGCCATATTAAAACACAGATTGTTTGCTTACACCAAGCTTACTAAGCAATCCAAATGTACGTGCATCAGTAATTTGCCCTCTTCATTATTTACCAGTCCCCCAACTGGCGTATCATCTGAAACTTTCAGTGATAATTTTGTTTTCTTCCAGATCTTTAACAACAATGTTAAATAACGTAGGGCCAAGAACCAATCCCTTCAGGACCCTACAAGAAACACCCATTCAATTATGATTTCCCATTTATAATAGGGTGACTAGATGTCCGGTTTTCGACCAGAACATCCAGTCAAAAAGGGATCCTGGTGGCTCCAGACAGCACTGCTGACCGGGCCATTGACTGTCCAGTTGGAGGCGCTGCGCCATGGGGCTGGCAGGCTCCCTGCTAGCTGCCGCATGGCTCCCGGAAAGCAGCCGACATGTTCGGCTCCTAGGCTTAGGGGCAGCCAGGAGGGTCCACGTGCTGCCCTACTCCCCACCCGCAGGCGCATCTCCCATTGGCTGGGTCAAGGCAGGAGATGAAATAGCGCAACTCGCAAGTGCTCAGCTGGAGGCTGTTGAGGGGTTGTGGCGTGCACCTCTCCTGCTGCTGCTAGCCGTCTTCTCCTCGTGCTCCTCCTGCGGCTGCTAGGCTGGAGCTGCGGCAAGTGCCCTGCAGCGAACCGCAGTCTGTCACCCCATCGCCAGCACCCAGGAGTTTGAGAGGTATGTGTATCTCCATCTCCAAGTGCTGGGAATGGGGCTGCACCCCCATCCCCCTGTCATTGCATCCCTCCCTGTCCCAATCCCCCTCACTGCATCCCTACCCGCCCATCCCCCATACCCACATCCCCCCGTCACTGCATCCCTCCCCGCCCCAACCCACCCCTGCATCCCATCCTACTCCCCTTACTGCATCCCTCCCCCGTCCCATCCCAACCTGCCTGGCCACACCTACCCATCCCAGCCCTGTACCCCTTACAGCGCTCTCCCACCCATCCTCTCCACCTCCCAGAGCTGCCATGTCCCTCACCCCCCACAGTCCTGCACCCCATTCACCTCCATACACTGCTGCACTCCCATTATGTCCCTATACACCTCTGTGCCCCCCATAACCTCATGTACCTATAGCCTTCTGCTTCCCCTGCATCCCCATCCACCCCACATACCCCCACTCTGCTCTCGTCCTTGGTCTCTTTCCCTCCCCATCCTCTCTCCCCCACAATCTTTTCCCCTCCAGCCCACTCTCCTCCCTTCCTGGCTGGGTGATTTAGGCAGCCCCTAAATTGATGAGATAAAACATGTATGTATTCATTTCATAATACGTTTTTAAAAGAGAATGGAACTCTAAAAGAAATGTATTATTTCTTAAAAATTAAATGTTGTTGACTAGTACTTGCAGAAGAGACAATGTATCATACATTTCTCCGCACCTTTGTCAAGCTACATTATAACTCTTTGTTGTAGACTTTCTCTTTTTATGTGTATGTCCAGCACCTACCACCCTGGAGCCCTTATCTTAGCTGGGGTCTCGAGGCACTAAACAACAACTGTAATAATAAATAATGTGGAAGTATATGTGTTAGTGCATGCTAGATGTGTACACATGAATACACGTGTGTATCTTCATGTAGGTGTGGGAGTCAGGTTCTACAGATTTATTTATATAGGTATCTGGACAGGTGTGCATTTCTGTGGTTGTGCTCTATGGATTTGTATTTGGGCTTAGGACTGGGCCTTTAATGGACCCATTGCAGCTGTGATAATGTGTGGTCCTAATTCCAAACATAAAACTACAATATAGGCATTTAGGAAATAAAAATATATTAATTGGTCTATCATTTCCACAACTTACTACCATTGACAAATGTGAACTGCAGTCCTTTTTCTCATAGATGGAACAGAATTGTTGCACCAATGTTGCATTATACAAAACCTTTATAAAGATAATGTGACATGAATAAATCCGGTTTTGTACTTGTCAAGAGCAATATCTGACAAGTCATTAAGAAAATAGAGCTAAGGGTGGAGCAGATTCTTAGTTTCCCATTTGGATTACCACTTATCCCCCCGAGAAAGTAAAATAGATCCCCAATTTATCTTTTACAAGTTATATTCTTACTAGCTGTCTTACTCACCTGCATTTGAAGCTTAAATTCACTTTAAGCTATCACACCTATTCACCCTTTTATCATTCATCCATTTTGTAGAGCAACACCAGCATGCAGGAGTATATGTATATGGCATTGGTGAAACAAATATTGGACTACTGTATCTGATTCTGGTGTCTACATTTTAAATAGAATGTTGAAAAATTGGAGAGGGTGTAGAAGAAGTTTAAAAAGTTTAATTTTCCAGTAGTGTTTAAAATCTCTCCCTGGTGAGATGAAGGGTATTTGAATCACACATTCCATCTCCCATATTCAAACTGTGGCAGCTCCTGGCCTTCTCCTGGTGCCTATTTGGGACTTGCAGTGAAAATGAGCACATGAACGAGGGTGGGGAGAGCAAGCGACGGAGGGAGGTGGATGGAGTGAGCAGGGGTGGGGCCTCGGGAAGGAGTGGGACTTCAGGGAAGGGTGTTTGGTTTTCTGGAATTAGAAAGTTGGCAACCCTAATTTACAATTACATTTTGAGATCTATCATTTAGCCATCTTTTAATCCATTTACTGTGTGTCATGTTAATTTTATATCTTTCTAGTTTTTTTTTTTTATCAAAATGTCATGTGGTACCAAGTCAAACACCTTACAGAAGTCTAAATATATTACATCATTATTACTACCTTAATCAACCAAACTTGTAACCTCATTAAAAAAGATATCAAATCACAAGTGCATACTTACAAATATGTTAGCTAAATGGAAAGCTCCTAATAGTTCCTACTGTCACTGCTGTGTAAATGGCAAGATGTTTTATGTACCAACATGGAATCTAATGACCTCGTTAGACTAGTGTAAGAACCTATTTAACTATAGAATACTTATATTAATGGGAAATTATTTAATTACTGGCAGTTCACAAACAAACAGTCAATCAATTCTGTGAAACAAGAATCATCTCTCCAAAATCAACAACTTTTACCTATTTAAGCTACAGATTTTCTAAGAGTTATTTAAGTTAAAAAGAATGTTTTGAGAATTAAAAATCTTTGTAAAACAAAAGAGTGTTTGGACTTTTTGAAAACAATTTTATTTTATTTCAAATTTCAGTAAAATTGAAAGAATATCTCAGAAACTGGACTGAATAAAAAGAAAGAGTTAAAACTAACTTCAAAAGTTATCTGGATCTTCCCTGCCACAAGAAGAATAAAGGTAATTTTAAAAATGTTACATCTTCGTCAAACAGACTGCATATTCAGGAGCTGAAAGTGTCACATAAGCCAACCCTGAAGGCAGGATGTCAATGAAAGGGTGACAACAACCAACTCTGAGTCTAACAAGCCTGAAAGCGATGTGTTTTTCTAGAATTTCACAAAAATATGAAGAAGAAGGGTATAAAAACTCAGAAGTGAGCAGCCCACACATACACCTTCTGCTACGCAGCTCAAACACAGGTCTCCACAAGCAAGCTGCCAAAAACAGATTTCAGAGAAAAGGAGTACTTGTGGCACCTTAGAGACTAACAAATTTATTTGAGCATAAGCCTTCGTGAGCTACAGCTCACTTCATCGGATGAAGACTCGAGAAGAAACCAACACACGTAAAACCTTCCCAAGATTTCAACATGGATTGGTGAGAGGAAATTAACTAAAACACAGCTAAGGGATTATATTTAAAATGTTTTAAATGATTTGTTAGAATACTGAAATGCTGCTGTAACTTAAAAAAACTGCTACATTGATGACATCTTCATCATCTGGACCCATGGAAAAGAAGCCCTTGAGGAATTCCACCATGATTTCAACAATTTCCATCCCACCATCAACCTCAGCCTGGACCAGTCCACACAAGAGATCCACTTCCTGGACACTACAGTGCTAAGAAGTGATGGTCACATAAACAGCACCCTATACCGCAAACCTACTGACTGCTATACTTACCTACATGCCTCCAGCTTTCATCCAGACCACACCACACAATCCATTGTCTACAGCCAAGCTCTACGATACAACCGCATTTGCTCCAACCCCTCAGAGACAAACACCTACAAGATCTCTATCAAGCGTTCTTACAACTACAATACCCACCTGCTGAAGTGAAGAAACATACTGAGAGAGACAGAAGAGTACCCAGAAGTTACCTACTACAGGACAGGACAGGACCAACAAAGAAAATAACAGAATGCCACTAGTCATCACCTTCAGCCCCCAACTAAAACCTCTCCAACACATCATCAAGGATCTACAATCTATCCTGAAGGACGACCCACCACTCTCACAGATCTTGGGAGACAGGCCAGTCCTTGCCTACAGACAGCCCCCCAACCTGAAGCAAATACTCACCAGCAACCACACACCACACAACAGAACCACTAACCCAGGAACCTATCCTTGCAACAAAGCCCTTTGCCAACTGTGTCCCCATATCTATTCAGGGGACACCACCATAGGGCCTAATCACATCAGCCACACTATCAGAGGCTTGTTCATGTGCACATCTACCAATGTGATATATGCCATCATGTGCCAGCAATGCCCCTCTGCCATGTACATTGGTCAAACTGGACAGTCTCTACGTAAAAGAATAAATGGACACAAATCAGACGTCAAGAATTATAACATTCATAAACCAGTCGGAGAACACTTCAGTCTCTCTGGTCACTCAATTGCAGACCTAAAAGTCACAATATTACAACAAAAAGACTTCAAAAACAGACTCCAACGAGAGACTGCTAAATTGGAATTAATTTGCAAACTGGCTTGAATTAGGCTTGAATATACACTGGGAGTGAATGTGTCATTACACAAAGTAAAACTATTTCCCCATGTTTATTTTTGACCCCTACTGTTCCTCACACGTTCTTGTCAACTGCTGGAAATGGCCCAGCTTGATTATCACTGCAAAAGGTTTTTTTTCTCTCCTGCTGGTAATAGCTCACCTTACCTGATCACTCTTGTTACAGTGTGTATGGTAACACCCATTGTTTCATGTTCTCTGTGTATATAAAATCTCCCTATTGGATTTTCCACTGCATACATCCGATGAAGTGAGCCATAGCTCACGAAAGCTTATGCTCAAATAAATCTGTTAGTCTCTAAGGTGCCAGAAGTACGCCTTTTCTTTTTAAAAAACTAAGTTTCTTTTGTTAATCACCAACCAGTTAGACAATGTATTCCTGGAGAGGAGACCGGGGCTAAACATCAGTAAACAGAAATAGTGAAATGTAACTGGATTTAAGATTCTTACTATTCGTAAATGGCCTTTCTTAAGACAGCTCCTTAAATGGCTTCTTCTAAGTAACCACTAATTTAAATTTCTTCTTTGATTTAATAGGATTTAGTTAAAATTCCTTACTTTGCCCAGCTATAAACTGTTTAGATTATTAACAGCTAGACAGACTTCACTTGCCCTGACATTATTTTGTCTATGCATAAACAGTTTTAAGTATCTAATAAGATACTAAAATTGAATTCCCAATAATTTTGGAAAGTAATATATTTTGGTCTAAACTTATCAGGTGAAAAGTGCCCCAAAAGGCAGTTCACTCTCAAGGATGTAAACTCTGTTAAAAGTTCCGCAGACAGACATTTGGAAGAGACTGTACCAAAAGGAACCAGTTTATTGTTTGAGTTCAGTTATTTGTGTGGTTTTGTCTAATTCCTTCTTCTTCTTCTTCTTTTTTTAAAACAACAGTCATGGTTAATAGCTGTGATTGTTTTACTTGGACTCAATCATAGTATTCCCTAAGACATGTAAAAGAACGCCCGTGATTAAATAGTTAGAACCACACCCCTGAGCTGGTGGTCAGAGAAACTATTAGTAGAGCCAGCCTACCATTTCTTGTTCTTCTAAACTAAATATTTTTAGTAATTTCAAAAATAAAATTGCCTGGCATCCAACAATTTAAAACTAACCCTTTTGACCCTACATTCATGATGTGTGTCAAGCTGTATTTGGATGGAAATTGGAATTCAATTAAAAATGCATAAAAAAGCATTTTAAATTATTAGTTTAAACATACCTACTTTAATTGTGCTGGATACAGCAGAAAAAAGTTTAGCAAAACATATAAAGATTGAAAATTAACTGATTTATAAAACAAAAGCAGCATTATCTGTAGATTGTGAAATGAATTGCTTGTTGCTGGTCACCATGTCTTTCAAGATTTTAGACTAGTAGATCAGATTCTGTCACACCCCATTGGTATTCACAGATCAGAGGATGAAAACAAGATTTCCTGTGTTTTCAGCACCCTATTGGTTTCTCAACTTTCAGTTATCTAGTCATAGAACTGAACTGGTTCAATACACTGGAAAAAAAATTCTCTCTGCTCCTGCAGAAGAGAGGATACTGCTGTCAAAAGCTGGTTTAACACTTCAACAAACTGGGGACCGAGGTTCTTAGCCAGTGAGTTCCAACAGTTCAGAAGTCTGATTTTCTTTAAAACTTTAGCAGTAAACAAGTATTATCTGAAAAATGTTTTTTATTTAATTGAAATTATTTTAGTAGATTATAGTAAATTCATCAAGATTAAGGAAAAAAAGAGTCCAACCCAAGAAAAGTGGCAGGGGTCATAAAGGAAAATGTTATGGGTTGTGATAGATGATATGGCATTGAAGAGCACTTTGGAGGGAGAAGACTGGTACAGTGGACCCCATCTGAATGGATAAATATAAGGAAGAAGAGTAATTTTATGCCTTAGCATAGATTGTTATAATTTAAAATTTAATTTAAAACTTTAAAGAAGTATTTAATTTAAATTTAAAAAAAATCTCGTTTTAATCACTGATTTTAATCCATCTACTTTTATAGCACCCATCATCATAATATCTAAGCACTTCCCACATAAACTACATGGGCACAGCGAGATTTCTAATGGACTTCAGGAAGCCTTCTTCTCTTCTCCTTTCCTGGGTTGTAGGTACTTCTTTTCTTTTTTCTTCCCTGCTATTTCAATTTAACAACTTAATTTATTTTAATTGCTCTGGTTATGTGGGGAGGCTCTCTCACTAGACAGTACTGTCACTTTACAGTTCCCGCTCACTGGATGACATTTTCAAAATAATAATACATAGCACATAAACATACTCCTTGAATATATGAATGTTCTGCCATGACTAAAATAACCCAGAATCTGTTTAAACATGCAAACTTATAAATTAACTGACAATACCCTTTTTCTTAGTGCCCTTGAACATTCATGTCAGTCAGCAGCACAGATATAAAACTGCTGAACTCCTACCGCAACAGAAGCAAAGAATAACCCTCAAACACATGAAAGCTTTCATTATCAGGAAATGCAGTGAACTACATTCAGTATGTGCCCTCAGGCATGGAGGAATAAACAAGTTATATTGTAAAATAAAAACAAACAAAAAAAAGATCTAATCCCTTCACATAAAGGATATTGTTGGGAAAATATCAGAAGACAGGGCCTGCTTTGAAAGCTATAGAATCACCTTTCATTAATTTAATAACATAATACTGCCCAGTCACACATTTTCCTGCATCACAGGTTAACAACTATTCAACATGTCAAATTAAGGCTACATTAATAAACAGATTAAAAACAGAGATCTGGAGTTAAACAAAGAGTTCATTTTCTTACAATATGTTTAAAGGGCTACCATCAATTAAAAACATTTTTGTCTAATTTATTTTTAACTTAAATTGTTACTAGAATACTATGACTGAAAGAATTTTTTTTCATGTTTTTATAAATTTAATTACTTTGTGCACTTGGCGTTTTTCCATAGTCAGTTTAACTTTTTCCTCTAGGTAGGTAGATAGATCACTATTTCTGTGGGTCTTTCACATCACAGCAGGGAACAGCTTGTTTTGTTTTTTCAACAGGAAAATATGGTTGTAGGTGTAGCATCTGAGACTCGTGTAACTGATTAGGTTTCAAGATGGTGTCCCTTTAAAATACAATTTATCATGAGAATTTCACTCCTTTCCAAGCCAGTCAACATAAACCAAAACCAAACAAAACTCTTCTAGGAAGGAGCCCCCCCTTCCCCGCCTGTTCTGGCCAACCAGTTGCCAGATTACTTTTCTGCCTCAGTGTCCTTTTTCACTCCAGGCATATAAAAGTGTTCAACAAAGATTTTGGGGGTGACACAATGCTAACCAGAAACAGGCTTTGTAATCATGTCTGACAAACCGAGAAGGTAACCAGGCACATCATGCAGGGCTCAGTAGACCTAGCTGGGGAGAAGCAATGTTTGAGAATTCTGATGCTCTCACAAAATAGCCAATAGCAAAAATGACTTTTCATAAAGCAGAACCAATTAACCCATGTCTTACATGTAATGACATCCCTCAGCATTGTGGAACTGCAGCACATACTGTGTTAACAAAGAGTCTAGGCATATGGTGACAGAGTTACAGTGATGTGGTATCATTGCCTTAACTTTTTGTTTTACTCCTATACTTATGGCTTTGTATCTGCAATATTTTACCATGTCAGTTTTGTTCCTTTATTATAAATATATCTGCATTGTGTCTAAAAGATTCTAACCTGTGATTAGGCCTTGACCTTGAATACTTTATAAAAGTGATTATGACAGTCAAATCAGTGTTAACACAGGAAAGAAATTCTGCAAGATACTCAATAGAATATGAAATAGACAAAAAATAGAGAACGCGAGAGGAAAAAGAGGGGAGAAGGAGAGAAAAGCTAAAGACAGAAGAGAAGGAAAGAGGAATAATATAAAAGGGATGGGAATGGATCAACAGGACATGGTGAGAAAGATGATAGAGGAAGGAAGACATACAGGGGAAACGGAACAAGATAAATGATAGAGACAAAAAAAAGACAGGAGATATCAGACTGATTATATTTTGCTCTCATTCACTCACAAACGGAGGCTATAAATCAAGCATCCTACCTTCAGTTTGAACCAAGGTAAATCAGATTGCAAGACAACTAAGATCAGTTGTACTCTGTTACTGTGACCAGGCTATAAAGATCTATGAAAGCCACACATAGTTATGAAATGGAAGAATGGCTTTTTCCTTTCTGAACCCTATAGAATCTATCACTAAATCTGTTATACAATTCTACTGCTTCCAAAATCCTAAAATCTAAATAGTTAGATGCTGATGTGCTTAAAATTTCAGCTTTCCCCCACCAGAGTTGCTTTAGGCAGATGGATGCTCCTGCCCTGGATACTAGTGCTCACTACTTGTATTTAATTGCTATGAGTGAGTGGAAAATTAGATAGTGAACAATATGGCTCATACTAGTGACATGTTTCCTTTTTGAATCTTGTGTATTTACTTTTATTGAGGGAAGATTGATCCAGATTAAAAGTGCTTTGGCTCATTTTCTATCTCTTTGTCTTTCTGACAAGTGTTACTTGTGTCCGACATTTTTATATGAGCATTGCACTTCTAAATAGCTTTTAGTTGCTTTGGTCTGATTATTTTCTGGCTTCCTAATGCTCATGTTGTATTTATCATACAGTATTTTTATAATCATGTTTGACACCTTTGCCTCTAGGTGCTATGGCTTAACTTGTAAAATCAAAAGAATAAAATACCGAACATTTCTATTTTTTAAAAACTTATAAAGATATCAAAGAATGTTGCAAATCAAAGAAATTAGTTTTTGCCACTGTGGAGTCTACGCTCTCCAGCATTTATATTTGTATGTAGAGTTTATTTGACTCACATAACACTTGTATTTTTCTGTTTTTTAGGATATTTAAGAACTCTCCTAGGTAGGCTTGCCTGAGGCTTTATAACCTAGGTTAGTTCAGATGATATCTGTCCAAGTTTGGGATCTTTCAATTCGAGAAATATACACTGGAAAGGTCAAAAGGTTTATTAGGATTCCTATTATTTACAGATACTTAGTTCTGTTTTGAAACACAAATACTGTATAAATTATTCAGAATAGGATTTTGTGCATCAACATAACTGTGTCAGAGATGCACAGAATATGGTCTAAAGGCCAAATGAGGCCCACATAGTCACAAATTGCTACCACAAGGTACACTCTTCCAGCAACTACAGGTCAGGGCAAAACTAGTTTACTGATGCTATTTTTATTGCTGAAAAACATAAGCAATTCATCTATCAACGAAGAACTGAAATACTATGGTTGTGTGCAAATACTATAGCTATGTGATTTTTTTCTTAAAAATTTGAAATGCATATAGATATATAAGGAAGCAACCCCGCCCATCACAGCAAGTTACCAGTGCAGTCCTCAGTATCACAAAGTTTGGGCTTACCTGACTTACATAAAACTTTACCACCCCTTGTTAATCTTATATGTACCTTCCCCTCACATCCAGTAAAGCTTTCAAAGCAGTTGCTTGACACTGTGGAGCTCATCACCTTTCAAGATTCTAAAGTGGCTTATTGAAAACTGTATTTGTTGCTATTTTAGTTGTTCTTTGTATCCTGCCTTATTAGATATATGCATAAGAGAAATAAGTAATGGAAAGACAACATTCAGTTTGGGATAAGTAATCATTTATATATTTTACTTCCTAACAACATTGTTTAACACAAATATCCTATTACAATATTATTTTATTAAAAAGATTTAAGTGTTACTGTATGAGATGCATGCAACCAGCATTTTAAGTCAAAATACTTATTTCTGGGAAACAGAGCTGTGATTCAGCAAGGGTAAGGGTAAGTGCCAGGGTAAGAGACTTTGTCCATAGTTCTAAAAGCCAATTGACATCTCTGTTCCCAGTATGCAGACCAGTACCTACATAAAAGACAACACTAATATACAGAAGGCATTGAAATATATCACTCTGAAAAGTACTGAGAGGTTTTTAAAAGTGACAACTGATTTTCTAGTGGCAGCCAAACCTACAGTAACAATTTTTTCGTCTACCCAGGCTGATCTGCTAGAATTAATGGGACAACCTGCAGGCCAAATAGATGGCTTCTTACAGGTTTCTGTATAGCTAATATCAGTCTAAGTGGAAAATCAGTCATACTCAGTGATCATTGCTTTGTTACACAGAAGGCATTAGTAAATGTTAATACCTGTTATAAATTTAAAACAATAGAATTAAAGGGCAGTAGCATTGAAATAGTTTTGTTTTCTTATATCACTGTTATGCTCTGAAAGTATTATTTTCCAGAGGACCACACTGATGAGTGTGTACGGGGGAGGTGCAATGGCTCAAGCCTCGAGGGAATGTATCACATGAAAGCTCTCAAATATCAGGTCCGTTTGGACCAAATACTGGCTAGGAAGCAACTGAAACCTCCACATGGTAAAGATGATTAGGAAGGATAGACCTACTGTTTTCAGAATGATACTTTCAGATAAGGACTCATCCTTGGAGATTGTATAACTAGAATGATGCCTATTCCAGGCGAAGGTGAAGTAAATAGACAACATATGTTTCCCTTAACAATCCATAATCTCCACCCCCAAAATTTACTAAGAGAAAAATCCTGCCTCCTCCACCATGGATGGGTGAATGCTCTAGCAGTGTAACTGATGCCGTTCTACTGCACACCATGGATGTGAAGGATTAAAGGGGGAGTGGGTGGAGACTATATAGGAAATACATGGCCCTTGAGTGGAATGGAGCCCTACTGTGCAAGAGCTCTCACACAGCATCAGGGAGGACGCAGATGGAATCTGGGGCCAGAAGATCTGCACCTGTGCTGATCCTCTGGTGTTCACTCCCACAGGAGAGGGGCCATGTACTGGGGGCCACAGGGCGCCATTGGTCTGAAATGGCCTCTGCAGCCTGGGAAGAGGATTTCTTCTCATTACTCCATTACACACATGTCCACTGACCAGGCCAGCTGCTAGGGCTGGGAATGCTGTTGAGATTTTGGCCTTGGGTGACCTATGCCTTCAAAGGGGACACAAGTATATACAAATAGTGCAAAAGATATTGTCAAGACAAGAACAAATTCTACCTCTATTCAGGAAAATCTTACATTATGAAAACAAAGTTTTAAAAATTTCTCCATTTATGTCCTTAATTTTGCTTTCTTGTCAGATTGAGCAATAAAACTATGTCAGCCAGTATCACTTTTTCCAGTTCTTGAGTATGGTGCTGTCAGGCTTGGATTCCAAACAATGCAGGAGAATTTGTTACACACAATTTTGTGTAATCATTTCTATTTATATTGGGTTTTGTAAACCTCTTTTCTTACAAAACCTAAACTTTGGGTCAAAACTACTTGACAGTATTTCTTTAAAAAGGAAGTGGAAAAAGGTGAATTCTCTAGAAGAAATTGAAAGAATTAAACTTGTGACAACAGGAGCAGGGCATAACTCTTTCAAAATAAGGAATGAAAATGACCTGATTTGAAATAACTCAGCTCCTTCATAGATAAATAAAGGATGGAAAGATTTTACCCAGAAATTTATCAACATGGTGAACGTGACTATGTCCAAGTCACAATACACACTGAAATAAATATAATCACAGCTACATGAAAGCTTGGCACTGTTCTCTAGGGATTTTGTTTGATCAAAAAAGCAGCGTTTAAAGTTTTCTAATGCATGAATTATACATTTTTAAATTACAAAATTATAGACATAAAATGTTGCATACAGATTAAGCCCTGCTCAGCACAGGCTAACACCATAGTTTTCTAATGAAGTAAATGCTTAAAAAGTGACCCAATGAAAGAAATTAAACTCAGACTACAGTAGTTCATGAGATTACAGACAGAAAATTTATATCTACAAAGGGTAGGTATAAATAGTCAGTTTTCAGAATGGAGAGAGGTAAATAGTGGTGTCCCCCAGGGGTCTGTTCTGGGACCAGTCCTATTCAACATATTCATAAATGATCTGGAAAAAGGGGTAAACAGTGAGGTGGCAAAATTTGCAGATGATACAAAATTACTAAAGTTAGTTAAGACCCAGGCAGACTGTGAAGAGCTACAAAAGGATCTCTCAAAACTGAGTGACTGGGCAACAAAATGGCAGATGAAATTGAATGTTGATAAATGCAAAGTAATGCACATTGGAGAACGTAATCCCAACTATACGTATACAGTGATGGGGTCTAAATTAGCTGTTACCACTCAAGAAAGATCTTGGAGTCATTGTGGATAGTTCTCTGAAATCATCCACTCAATGTGCAGCGGCAGTCAAAAAAGCGAACAGAATGTTGGGAATCATCAAGAAAGGGACAGATAATAAGACAGAAAATATCATGTTGCCTCTGTATAAATCCATTGTACACCCACATCTTGAATACTGTGTGCAGATGTGGTTGCCCATCTCAAAAAAGATATATTGGAATCGGAAAAGGTTCAGAAAAGGACAACAAAAATGATTAGGGGTATGGAACGGCTTCCATGTGAGGAGAGATTAATAAAACTGGGACTTTTCAGCTTGGAAAAGAGACAGCTAAGGGGAACTATGATTGAGGTCTATAAAATCATGACTGGTGTAGAGAAAGTAGATAAGGAAGTGTTGTTTACTATTTCTCATAACACAAGAACTACGGGTCACCAAATGAAATTAATAGGCAGCAGATTTAAAACAAACAAAAGGAAGTATTTCTTCACACAACGCACAGTCAACCTGTGGAACTCCTTGCCAGAGGATGTTGTGAAGGCCAAGACCATAACAGCATTCAAAAAGGAACTAGATACATTCATGGAGGATAGGTCCATCAATGGCTATTAGCCAGGATGGGCAGGAATGGTGTGTCCCTAGCCTCTGTTTGCCAGAAGCTGGGAATGAGCGACAGGGGATGGATCACTTGATGATTACCTGTTCTGTTCATTCCCTCTGGGGCACCTGCAACTGGCCACTGTCAGAAGACAGGATACTGGGCTAGATGGGCCTTTGGTCTGACCCAGTAGGGTCATTTTTATGTTAAAATATTTGACCAAATCTGTGGCATTTTAAAGTACCATACACAATTCAAGACCTACTCTACTGAAAGGCAGCAAAAATTATTTGAAATGAATGGCCTGTGATTGTCTCATGAATTATGATTTGGAGACTATAAATCAGCCAGTTCCAGCTATGAGTAACGGCTTTATAAAGAACGTTTTCTACAGTAACACAAGCTCCAATGTAGAAACATTCAATTACTACTAAATACCCTTGTGTGCCCTCTCTCCACAGCCTCTCTTTTTATAATATACATTACAAAAATACTGTGTTATAGGCAACACTACCAGTTCCACCAATAGTTAACCTGCCCGACACATTACATTATAACACCGTGGTTTCAGTTGCTTATAACTTTACCAGACTTCAGCTGCTCAGGCTGAAATTTCCAATACCAGGTACCTGACTGCCTCGGGCTGAATTTTTATTTGGAAGGTTTAGGCAAAACTGGTTCAGTTATTTTGAGAACACAATTAAGAAAAATAAATTGGCTTGCTCATGTTAAAAAAAATCCTTACAACCTTTTCTTTAAGAAGCTATAGCCAGGTATGTGCCTTTTTCTGCTCCTGTAAAAAAATGCCCAAATTTGGCCACTCTCTCACTTGTTCAGGATAGTTTGACAGCTAGATACTCTCAAGAGTCCATCCGTGCTAGGGATGCTCAAACCTGGGGGTGAACAGAACATTCCCTGCAACTGGAGCTGCAGCGGCACTGCGGACTGAGAGAAAAGAGACGGTCTTTCCTCTGCTCTCAATGCTTCCCCGGCTGGAATCCAGCAGTGTGGAGGAGGAAACAGCCTGACTTGAATGAATAAGGATAAGACCCAGATGAAAGGGCGATAGTAAATAGGAGCCAGGGAGGTGGAATTGTGCTCCACATACCATGCAGGAGAGCAACACTGGTTCCACTGCCATATACTGTAGGCCTGGGCAGGATCTGCCCCCTGGGAACCCGAGTTTCAAGGTCATTCAAGTCTTCCATCGAAATTTTGATTCCTTAAGCAAAAAGTTGTGGGTTTTCCTCCCCTACTCGCATTTTGGTGTGTGCAAAATTCTGTAATTTCACTATGTCTTGCCAACTTTATTTTTGAAAAGTCTTAGAAATATCCCATTCAACAGTAACCAGACTGCAAGTTACCTCACCCACAGCACATTCTGGCCCCAAAATACTAAGACATTTGTCAACCATTGTTCGGATTCCTAAAACTGTTTGGAAACCTGGCCTTCTGCGTTATCAGCATTGAACAGTTTTGCCTTAAGCAAATAAATATGTTTGGAGAGACAGTATTTGAGCAAGAGTCCCCAGAAACTGAAACAACTCATTTAGCATTTTTCTCACATTCAACAATTTGTACTTGTCGCACATGCCATGATTTCAAAATATCTTCTTGAACTGTTAAAATAGACTGTCGTTATTTAGATTTTTAAAGTCTTGAAGAAGTATACTAAGAATACAGTATTATCATATTGTCTTTTGTTTATATGCTGCTGGGTACATTTCAGCGTGGAAGTTAGCAACAAGGCAAGTAATTCCCAAAATTAACCATTCTTGTGCTGAAAATGTAATCTTAAACTCAAAGCTCAGCGATGAAACATCTACATATTTAAAACAAAGCACTTAAGTCATTACATTGGAATAAATAAATAGAATGTAACCTTTGTTATTATAACATAGTTAATGGTAGTTTGTAATTTTAATCGTTTTACAACAAATAAGGTATTTCTCAATAGACCTGTACATTTATAACAGCCCTATCAACTTCATTAGGCTCAAAATCTGTCCCCTCTAAAAACTTTTGCAAGGACTGGACTGGAGTGAGAGACACCTATCTTTACGTTATTGTGTTAAAATTCCCCATGTTAATTATACCAGTCTCGTCTGATCCCAAAGGATCACGCCCATATCACAAAAATCCTGAGATCAATGGAACTGCACTCACTTGTGCCAGGACTGAATTTCATATTTAACACATTTTCTACTGAGTATTCGGGGCGCTTCTGGGGGGTAGGGAGTAAAATGGGGCCACCCAGGAGCATACCTTCCCACTAGAACCTCTAAGACTCAGACTGAGGCCTGGTCTACACTATGGGGTTAGGTCGAATTTAGCCGCATTAGGTCGATTTTAAAATGAATGCGTCCACACAACCAACCCCATTCCGTCAACTCCTCCCTGCCGAGAGGAGTAGCACTAAAATTGACCCTGCTGGGTCGAATTTGGGGTAGTGTGGATGCAAACTGACGGTATTGGCCTCTGGGAGCTATCCCACAGTGCTCCATTGTGACCGCTCTGGACAGCACTTTGAACTCCAATGCACTAGCCAGGTAGACAGGAAAAGCCCCGGGAACTTTTGAATTTCATTTCCTGTTTGGTCAGCGTGGCAAACTCAGCTGCACAGGTGACCATGCAGTTCCCCCAGAATCGCAAACGAGCTCCTGCATGGACCGAAAGGGAGACACTGGATCTGATTGCTGTATGGGGAGAAGCATCTGTGCAGGCAGAACTCCGATCAAAAAGAAGAAATACAAGTACATTTGCCAAAATCTCACAGGGCATGTTGGAGAGAGGCTACAACAGGGACATACGGCAGTGCCATGTGAAAGTTAAGGAGCAGAGGCAAGCCTACCAAAAGACAAAGGAGGCAAACGGTCGCTCCGGATCAGAGCCCCATACATGCCTCTTCTATGATCAGCTGCATGGCATGCTAGGAGGGGACCCTACCACTACCCCACCATTGTCCGTGGACACCTGTAAGGGGGGGAGTCTCACGCAACATGGAGGAGGATTTTGAGGATGAGGAAGAGGAGGAGAAGAATGCGCAGCAGGCAAGCGGTGAATCCGTTCTCCCCAGCAGCCAGGATCTTTTCACCACCCTGGAGCCAATACCCTCCGAAGGCGGGATCCCTGACCCTGAAGCTGGAGAAGGCACCTCTGGTGAGTGCACATTTGTAACAATAGTACAGTACAGAGTTTAAAAGCAAGAGTGTTTAATGTTTGATTTGCCATGAAGAATTGGGATGCATTTGCGGCCAGTACAGCTACTGGAAAAGTCTGTTCACACGTCTGGGGTGGAGTGGGAATCCTCCAGGGACATCTCCATGAAGCTCTCCTGGAGGTACTCTGAAAGTAGTCTGGAATCATTGCAGCACAAAGCATGGCAGCGAATGGTCTTGGGTTTTGGTCGCATTCAAGCAGCATTCGGTCTATATCTTTCTGTGTTAGCCTCAGGAGAGTGAAATAATTCGTGGTCACCTGGTTGAAATAGGGGAATTTTTGTAAGGGAACAGTAAAAGGACCCCGTTCATGCTGGGCTGTTTGCGCTTTGCTAAAATGGATCATCCCGGAGAATAGCCAGACGGTGGGGTGGGGGGAGGGGTGTGCTGCACATCCACCCCAAAACTACAGCCCCTCCTTTTAAATGTGAAACCCAACCCATCGCTTGCTATGGGAAAGGATGGAACTGCAGTTTGAAACCATTCCCACATGTTATGCGTAAGAAGCCATCCCCATGTACCCTTTGCCTTACCATGGCTGCATGGAAACCGAATTCTGTTGCCCAGCCATGTGTGATGTGTCACCATATCAGCAGGTGCTCAATATAAAAGGCAAAATGCAACCTTGTACCTAAAGCACCTGTGCCGTCTGCTGTGAATTGCTTGATTCACTGTGAAAGTCTCCCTTTTGTTCTCAGAAATGTATCTTCTTAAATTTTACTCTTCCTTTTTATCTCCCCCCAGGTGCAAATGTTTGCAGGCTCCCCCATCATCTCTGTCCCTGAGGTTATCACAGATTAGAAGGTGAAAAAAACGCACTTGCGATAACATGTTTTCCGAGCTCATGCAGTCCTCCCGCACTGATAGGGCACAGCTGAATGCATGGAGGCATTCAGTGTTAAGAGACTAAGAAAGCATTAAGTGAGCGCAAAGAGCAGACGCAGGAGGCGATACTAAGGCTAATGGGGGAGCAAACGGACATGATGAAGAGTCTGGTGCAGCTGCAGGAAAGCCAACAAGAGCACAGACCCCCGCTGCATCCATTGTACAACCCCCTGACCTCCTCCCCAAGTTCCATATCCTCCTCACCCAGACACCCAAGAACGCGGGCGGGAAGGCTCCGGACACCCAGCCACTCCACTCCAGAGGATGGCCCAAGCTGTCATTCAAACAATTTGATTTGAAGGATTCTAGGTGGACTCCTCCTGAAGGTCAAAACAATAGACTGGACTTCTACATAGAGTGCTTCCGCCGATGTGCACGGGCTGAAATTGGGGAAAAGCAGCATCACTTGCCCCATAACCTCAGCCGTGCAGAACACAATGCCATCCACAGCCTCAGAAACAACTCTGACATCATAATCAAAAAGGCTGACAAAGGAGGTGCTGTCGTCATCATGAATAGGTCGGAATATGAACAAGAGGCTGCTAGGCAGCTCTCCAACACCACTTTCTACAAGCCATTACCCTCTGATCCCACTAAGGGTTACCAGAAGAAACTACAGCATTTGCTCAAGAAACTCTCTGAAAAAGCACAAGAACAAATCCGCACAGACACACCCCTGGAACCCCGACCTGGGGCATTCTATCTGCTACCCAAGATCCATAAACCTGGAAATCCTGGACGCCCCATCATCTCAGGCATTGGCACCCTGACAGCAGGATTGTCTGGCTATGTAGACTCCCTCCTGAGGCCCTACGCTACCAGCACTCCCAGCTATCTTCGAGACACCACTGACTTCCTGAGGAAACCACAATCCATCGGTGATCTTCCTGAAAACACCATCCTGGCCACTATGGATGTAGAAGCCCTCTACGCCAACATTCCACACAAAGATGGACTACAAGCCATCAGGAACAGTATCCCTGATAATGTCACGGCAAACCTGGAGGCTGAACTTTGTGACTTTGTCCTCACCCATAACTATTTCACATTTGGGGACAATGTATACCTTCAAATCAGCAGCACTGCTATGGGTACCCACATGGCCCCACAGTATGCAAACATTTTTATGGCTGACTTAGAACAACGCTTCCTCAGCTCTTGTCCCCTAATGCCCCTACTCTACTTGCGCTACATTGATGACATCTTCATCATCTGCACCCATGGAAAAGAAGCCCTTGAGGAATTCCACCATGATTTCAACAATTTCCATCCCACCATCAACCTCAGCCTGGACCAGTCCACACAAGAGATCCACTTCCTGGACACTACGGTGCTAATAAGCGATGGTCACATAAACACCACCCTATACCGGAAACGTACTGACCACTATTCCTACCTACATGCCTCCAGCTTTCACCCAGACCACACCACACGATCCATTGTCTACAGCCAAGCCCTACGATACAACCGCATTTGCTCCAACCCCTCAGAGAGAGACAAACACCTACAAGATCTCTATCAAGCGCTCTTACAACTACAATACCCACCTGCTGAAGTGAAGAAACAAATTGACAGAGAAGAAGAGTACCCAGAAGTCACCTAACTCCAGGACAGGCCCAACAAAGACAATAACAGAACGCCACTAGCCGTCACCTTCAGCCCCCAACTAAAACCTCTCCAACGCATCATCAAGGATCTACAACCTATCCTGAAGGAAGACCCATCACTCTCACAAATCTTGGGAGACAGGCCAGTCCTTGCCTACAGACAGCCCCCCAACCTGAAGCAAATACTCACCAGCAACCATACACCACACAACAGAACCACTAACCCAGGAACCTATCCTTGCAACAAAGTCCGTTGCCAACTGTGTCCACATATCTATTCAGGGGACTCCATCATAGGGCCTAATCACATCAGCCACACTATCAGAGGCTCGTTCACCTGCACATCTACCAATGTGATACATGTCATCATGTGCCAGCAATGCCCCTCTGCCATGTACATTGGTCAAACTGGACAGTCTCTATGTAAAAGAATAAATGGACACAAATCAGATGTCAAGAATTAACACATTCATAAACCAGTCGGAGAACACTTCAATCTCTCTGGTCACTCGATCTCAGACCTAAAGGTCGCAATATTAAAACAAAAAGACTTCAAAAACAGACTCCAACGAGAGACTGCTGAATTGGAATTAATTTGTGAACTGGATACAATTAACTTAGGCTTGAATAGAGACTGGGAGTGGATGTGTCATTACACAAAGTAAAACTATTTCCCCATGTTTATTTCCCCCACCCCACACTGCTCCTTGGACGTTCCTGTTAACTGCTGGAAATGGCCCACCTTGATTATCACTACAAAAGGTTTTCTCCCCCCCACTCTCCTG
The DNA here is from genome assembly GCF_965152275.1 of Natator depressus. Classification (NCBI taxonomy): domain Eukaryota; kingdom Metazoa; phylum Chordata; order Testudines; family Cheloniidae; genus Natator; species Natator depressus. Next base: position 48,656,632 of record NC_134241.1, on the reverse strand, counting down.
CTGGTAATAGCTCATCTTAAGTGATCACTCTCCTTACAGTTTTCAGAGTAACAGCCGTGTTAGTCTGTATTCGCAAAAAGAAAAGGAGTACTTGTGGCACCTTAGAGACTAACCAATTTATTTGAGCATGAGCTTTCGTGAGCTACAGCTCACTTCATTGGATTCACTCCTTACAGTGTGTACGATAACACCCATTTTTTCATGTTCTGTGTGTATATAAATCTCCTCACTTTACTTTCCACTGAATGTATCCGATGAAGTGAGCTGTAGCTGACGAAAGCTTATGCTCAGATAAATTGGTTAGTCTCTAAGGTGCCACTAATACTCCTTTTCTTTTTGATTTGTAGTGTGGCTACAATAAGCAATGTGGCCTTGTCCTCCCCTCTTCCCCCACCGCACCCCACCCGGGCTACCTTGTCAGTTATCTACCTTGTTTTTTTAATTAAGAAAAAATTCATGGTTTCAAAACAATAGTTACTTTATTTCGAAGGGGGGAGGGTGGTTGGCTTACAGGGAATTAAAATCAACAAAGGGGGCGGGTTTGCATCAAGGAGAAATACACAGAACTCTCACACTGAAGCCTGGCCACTCACGAAACTGGTTTTCAAAGCCTCTCTGATGTGCAGCACACCTTGCTGTGCTCTTCTAATCGCCCTAGTGTCTGGCTGTTCAAAATCAGACGTCAGGCGATTTGCCTCAACCTCCCACCCCACCATAAACATCTCCCTCTTACTCTCACAGGTATTATGGAGCACAAAGCAAGCAGCAATAACAATGGGAATATTGGTTGCACTGAGGTCTGACCTAGTCAGCAAACAGCACCAGCGAGCTTTTAAATGTCCAAAGGCACATTCTACCACCATTCTGCACTTGCTCAGCCTATAGTTGAACTCCTCCTTACTGTTGTCCAGGCTGCCTGTGTACAGCTTCATGAGCCATGGGAGCAAGGGGTAGGCTGGGTCCCCAAGGATAACTATAGGCATTTCAACATTCCCAATGGTAATTTTCTGGTCTGGGAAGTAAGTCCCTTCTTACAGCTGCTCGAACAGCCCCGGAGTTCCTAAAGATGCGAGCGTCCTGCACCTTTCCCGGCCATCCCACGTTGATGTCGGTGAAACGTCCCTTGTGATCCACCAGTGCTTGCAGCACCATTGAGAAGTACCCCTTGCGGTTTACGTACTGGCTGCCAAGGTGGGCCGGTGCCAAGATAGGGATATGCGTTCCGTCTATCGCCCCACCACAGTTAGGAAAACCCATTGCAGCAAAGCCATCCACTATTACCTGCACATTTCCCAGATTCACTACGCTTGATAGCAGCAGCTCAGTGATTGCGTTGGCTACTTGGATCACAGCAGCCCCCACAGTAGATTTGCCCACTCCTAATTGATTCCCGACTGACCAGTAGCAGTCAGGCGTAGCTAGCTTCCACTGGGCTATTGCCACTCACTTCTCAACAGTCAGGGCAGCTCTCATCTTGGTATTCCTGAGCTTCAGGGTGGGGGAAAGCAACTCACAGAGTTCCAGGAAAGTGGCCTTACACATGCGAAAGTTTCGCAGCCACTGGGAATCATCCCGTACCCGCAACACTATGCGGTCCCACCAGTCTGTGCTTGTTTGCCGGGCCCAGAATTGGTGTTCCACTGTATCAACCAGCCCCACTGCCACCAAGATGTCCCAACTGCCACAGCCCGTGCTTTCAGGAATGTCTGTGTCCATGTTCTCATCAAAATCATCCTCGTGCTGGTGTCTCTTAGCCCGGTTCTGCATGTGCTGCAGGATAATGCACGAGGTATTTACAATGCTCACAACAGCAGAGGTGAGCTGAGCCGGGCTCCATGCTTGCCATGGTATGGCGTCTGCAGGAGAGGAGAGTTGCAGAGGAAGTGGTGGATGACGACGGATGCCACGAGAATAGATATTTATACAGAACGACGAGAGGACCTGCGAGGTGGCTTCATGGCACCAGGAGAGCAGAGATGCAGCAGAAGCGGTGGATGACGACAACATGGAGAAATTTGCTATTGAGACTGAGCTCATTTACAAGAGCAGGAGAGCAGAGTTGCAGCGGAAGCGGTGGATGATGACGTTTAGCAGTCGTACTACACTGTCTGCTGACAGCAGCACCCAGGACACCACAGCAGTTGTGATGGTGAGCTGAGCTGAGCGGGCTCCATGCTTGCTGTGGTATGGCGTCTGCATGGAAAAAAGGCGCGAAACGATTGTCTGCCATTGCTTTCACAGAGGGAGGGGCAACTGACGATGTACCCAAAACCACCCGCGACAATGTGTTTGCCCCATCAGGCCTTGGGAGCTTAACCCAGAATTCCAATGGGGGGTGGAAGCTGCAGGAACTGTGGGATAACCACTCCGTAAGTGGATGCTAGCCACTGTAGTAAGGATGCACTCCGCCGACTTAATGCGCTTAATGTGGACATACGCAATCAACCGTATAAAATCAATTTCTAAAAATCAACGTCTATAAAATTGATTTAATTTCGTAGTGTAGACATACCCTTATACAGGGAAACCCCTTCCCTGAGGGCATTAGGACCCACATACCTCCCCCCTCCCCACATCAAAGTGGTCTTGGGGAAAAAGGAACAGCCAGACAGAGACACAAGCTAGGAGGAGTAGCTGAAGCAGCAGCTTAAGCAGGGATGTTTTGGATACTGATGATGACAGTATTTTCTGTGGTTTTGACTGCACTTTCTCAGCCCAGTGATGATTGTCTGTTTGCTCCAACCTCCACCTATCGTCTCCCAAACAGCCTGTAGTAAGGCGGTGTGGCCGCCCTCCAAGCCAGAGGGGAAGGAGCCACCCTCCTTGCCCAAGTGGGCAGAGCCAAGCCTGCCTTGCCCCTCCCACCAGATGTATGTCGCTGGAACAGGAAGCATAAAGGGTGGAGCCTCCCACTCAGTTGGAGCTGAGACACCGAGGGAGGCAGAGGGCTCCTGCTCACTCCCGGCCATGGACCCTACTGCTGAGCCCAGCAACGCCCTACCCGCCAAGGAACTTGCTTCTGCCATGGACCTGCTGGGACTGCTGTGGGCCACCTACCCAGAAAAGCCAGAAACTGCCCCGCTGACCCAAGTACACCCCGAGGGGAGGCAAGGAAGTGGCCCAGGGATAGCTGACCTTAGTCTGGCTACAGCGCTGCCTGAGGTACAGTCAGTGTGTTGCAGTTGGGATTCCTCCTGACCCAGTGGCAGACCACACTGCCATGGCTAGGGTCCTGGGTCGGGGACCAGTGGAGTAGGGTGGGCTTGAACCCCACCTGCCACCCCAATCCTGAGGTGGCAGCTTCCCCTCACCAGGTCCAGTGGCCTGCGTTTGTGGGGTCGTCCACCAGAGCTAGGATGCCCAATCCCTGGGGTTGCTCTGTCTCTGCAACCAGAGGCCAGAGCTGACTGAGTACAGGTTTTGCCCAGTCTCTGTATCAAGAGACCAGGGCTAATTGTCTCCTGGGTGTGCTCTGTCTCTGTATCAAGAGACCAGGGCTAATTGTCTCCTGGGTGTGCTCTGTCTCTGAATCAAGAGACCAGGGCTAATTGTCTCCTGGGTGTGCTCTGTCTCTGAATCAAGAGACCAGGGCTAATTGTCTCCCGGGTGTGCTCTCTCTCTGAACCAAGAGACCAGGGCTAATTGTCTCCCGGGTGTGCTCTCTCTCTGAACCAAGAGACCAGAGCTAATTGACAACTGGGTGTGCTGTGTCTGTGCATCAGGAGACCAGGGCCAATTGATGCTCGTGTTTGCACAGACCCTGCTTAAAAAGCCTTAAAGCTATAGACTCTTGACTGTTCAGCCCCCGCCTCGGGGCAAAGGCATATGGGCTCCTGGGAGAACCTTGTTTCTGCCTACGGGCTGAAGCTAATTGCCTATCTGGGAATTCAACCCCATTAGGCCAGTCGGGATACTAACGCCTAAATGCTAATTCCCCCCAAATACTAGGCCAAGGTCCCGATGGCATAGTGAGGCAGCATGGCCTCCCTCCGACCCAGAGTGGGAGGGACAACCACCACCAGACTACACAGCCTCTTCACCTGGCCTCACTTTATCTGCCCTTACCATCCTCTTTCCTCCCCTGCTTTGTCACCCCACCTCCTCCCTTTAACGTTCCCTCTCCCTTTCCTTGTCTTTCCATTTAGCTAACCCTCTCCCAGCTAAAGCCAAACAACAACAACAAGAAACTAACATGATGTTTGCTGCAATCATATTGTTCAATCTGCTTGTGTGTTATACCCCTTCGCCCGTCATCTGTCTCATCCACTTAAACTGTAAGTTCTTTGAAGCAGGGATTATCTTTTACTTTGTGATTGTACAGTGCCTAGCATGATAGAGTCCTGATGTTCACTGGTCCCTAGGCAGTACCACAGCAAACACAGGTTAATAATAAATGATAATTTAAATAAAGATACCACAAAGCAGTCGTCAGTTAAATCCTACAATCATTTACCTAAAATCTGAAGATAGTATACGATCTTATCTACATAGCCAACTTCTAACAACAAATGATTGGCCTGCAGAAGGCATTCGTTCAGCAAGCAATAACTAGTAATCTGCACTTTCACAGTCCAAGCACATGAACTCTGAGATACACTTGAGCTCTGACAACCTGGGATCCAAACCTCTGAACCAGGTTTCCCCACTCTGAAGTGCATTGATGCTCTCATGCAACTACCACCCTGGCCCAGAATAAAGGTTTGACAAACAATTTAAAGTGTCTTTCCTAACACGGTCTGTGCTAAAACAGAGTTTATATAATCTGAGTAAAGATGTTTAAGAAACTAAATGCTAGATGGTACTGAATGAAGTGCAGAAACATCAAGGTTGGTATAAAAAGACATGTTGCCATAGAGACCATCTTTGAGCTACTAGTTGCAATTACAATTGTGCTGTGTGACTCGATATATCATCCCAAGGCCAAACTAAATTTAACCTTGCTTGACAAAAAGCAAAACAAACGGATTACTTCCCTAGCACAACACAATAAAACTATAATGAAACATTCTGTGCTAGGTTACATACTAATGCTGAAAATATGTATCTATATTTCAAGGAATTATTTCATGCCCCAACTAGAGCTCAGTATTAATCTTACTCCCAGAATTTACTGAAGGTCACATCACACAGTATGAGAAACAAAGGTCCCTTACCAGTAATTGTATTTTTTTTCATCAGATTGTGAATATAGTTCCACAAGAACTCTGAGCATTGATGTGATGAGCCCCTCAGAGCCTTTTCTTCCAATTCTACCACCAGTTTGAGAGAAGGTGGGGATTACACTCCTCTAATGGAGTCACTCTGTCTCTGGATACTGCTAAATTTTCCTTCCATAGATCTCTCTCAGTGGATCCATAATAAGGTACAATAATTCTGAAGAGCAACCAGGGTACACCTCTTACTGATGCATTTACAAAAACTATGATACCCTTACAAGGTCTTCACCACAACTAGTTTCAAACAGCAAAGTTTTACCCTGTGCTTCGATAGATTCAATATGTTCTTTCAGGAACAAAACAAATAGTATTGGCAAATTTCAATGACATGCTTGTTTGGTGACCTGGGTTATGATTATAATTTTGGTGTTTACATGGAAGATTCACCAACCCTCAACTCCCTCTCTCTGCAAGTATTAGAATTTCTGGGAGCTAGATACAGAAACAGAAATCTCTGCTGGCACAATGTTACTTGCTGGCAAAACTGCCCCAGCACATGCATCCTCAGGTTCCTGCTATGAAACGTGGTGAATCTCCTGGTTTCTTTTTAAATTTTAATGGCAATTAGGTCTAGAGCTGGTAGAACTTACTTAGTGGTACTCTTCCAAGCCCTGTTTCCAAGCTCTCTCCCCCCTCCTCCCGCAAACTGATCCCTGCACAAAGGCCTCCTGCCTTCCTGTCTAAATATGGTGGCATAGATAGATGACTTCTGGTGAGGAGAATAAGCACAGAAGCAGATGAACATTTTGCACATAAATGTCCTTCAAGATGCAAAATAAAGGAAGGAAAACATTGAAAATAGAATGTAGAACAAAGTTTTCCATGAAGTATCAGCAGCTCTATCTGGGAAGAATCAGTAAATATAAACATGGATTGCTATTTATAGGCAACACAAAAAATGTACGTCAGAAAAACACCTGGGATCTCTCATTCTCAGATTCTGTGTCCTTCACCTCTACATGACAAATATCAGAAGGGGGAAAAATACTTTCAAATTAAATACATTCACCGCTCTTCTACTTGGAATTGTGAAAAATCTATTTTTTTTTTAAACTGACTTTTGTGTATCCAAGAGAACTTTATAAACCACCATTTCATAATGAATACTACTAGTAGTTGTAGTTAATAGTAGGCCCCTTCATGCTACCTTCCACCCACAGATCTCAAAGAGCTTCATAAATAGCGATTAAACCTAACAATACCCCTGCAAGATAGGTATGCTAAATATTATCTTCATTTTACAGGTGCGGAAACTCAGGCATACAGCATTTAAGTGACTTACCCAAGGCCACAAAGTGGGTCAGCAGAAAAGATAGGAATAAAAAACAGAAGAGTGCTCCTGACTCATTGCTATACTCTAACTACAAGACCACATTGCTTTCTTAAAGTAGGGTTGCCTCTTTTTTTTTTTCCCCGATAAATTCCCTTTATCATACTCTTCTGACACCTTCTTTATCCTCCCCACGTTGCTGCCATTTTTCAAATGCTACCCCAGGATGCAAGATGTCTAATGTCACGTTATAGTCAATAAAAATGGTATTTGAAGAACAAATCAGTCAGTATTTTCCTTTCTAAATGGTCAAGAATATTACAACGTACACAGGGTGAAAGAGTATTCTCTCCTAGACCTGATCCTGGATTCCTGCAGAGCACTACAGAATACTATCAAAACACCACGTCTTCCAAGGTTCTCTCTTTCTTAACGACACTTATTAAAAAAAAGTAAATGAGACCAAAAAATCCAACAATACATACATCATATTCCAAGACAGGGAGCTGGTTACTTTGGGAAGATTTTACTTAATTTATCAAATCCTGTTAAGTGACCGTGTAGTTTGGTTTTCTTAAAAATATGCACTGTGACAGCAGCTCATTCAGCAGTCACCCACATTTAGGTTTAAGATCTATTTTTAGTTCACTTTTGCTTTTTATCATAGAAAAACAGACAGACCATAAAAGCTCAGCTTGAAGGAAGGGTTTAAAATTACCTTCATGGTTTTCCTGGGACAAAATTCACAGCTTCAAAGCAAGCAGTAACAAAGTGAGATGAAAGCATTGGCCAATCTAAGGAGCAGTGCCAACTATGGAAAAAGAAATGGGAAATTTAAAATGGTTGGCCATTTACTTTAAGAAAAAATGCTCCTAGGCTGAAATTCCAGATAGCACTAGAAATATCAAATATGGTACAAAATGCACTTAAATTTTAAATTATTTCAGAGTGATGCATACATGCTGCTGTTTCTTCAATTGATTCACAAGTGGAGCAGTGAAAAAAAAACCACACCTCTAGCATCAGTGATTTGTTCCCCAAGGGTGATTCATCACCAGGAGAGGGCAAGTGTTGTTTGCATTAACTACTCTCAGGAGGGCAAAAGAGATGGTAATAAAACCTAAGAAGGGCTTGACTCTACCACCTTCCCCACCAAAGAAGGCAGTTGTTAGTTGTGGCTGACATTCCATACATGCACACAAAATTAGAGGTGGACAATGTCTGGGAGACATGTTAATTCAGTACATTGCCCAGCTGCCCTAGCCACATCCCTTCCCAAACCAAGGACTGCTCATTTTTTGAGCTGGGCTCTCAAGAGCGGAAGCAGAATCCAGCACCACACAGTCATGATTCGAGCCCCCTATCTGTAAAGAAAAGATAGGTAATTGGATAATCTAGTCCCTAATCCCAGGCCTGCCATATAATTAGTCAGTGTTCCAGGTTTTAATTAAATTCTCAAGGGGACAACAATGCCCTTTGCACTGAAAGTAAATAAGCAAATATTCATTTAAAAGGCAGAGAAGCCATGCTGTCATAAAAATTTGTTTCTGTTTACTTGATTTTCAGAAAAGTATCATTTCTGGAAGACTATTTTTACCCCTAGCCAAACACTCATTTTATATTCTTCTTGCTCCATCCTCTGCTACACATATAACATTGCTTGTTTGAATGAAAAACAATAAAAAAGTGAAAGAAATAAAGTGCCTGAGTGACAAAGGGACAATCTATTTGGGAATCACACAACTACTTTTCATTCTTAGTCATCATAGGTATAGGTCATGCATTACATTTTCATAGAAGAAATATACAGTACACATTACATTTCAAACAAAAAAATTGCTTCTGCTTTGGAATTTTTCATTCCCAACTCAGCACTCTAAGAAAACGCAATATAAAACATTACAAAATGACAATTCATTAAATTTGCAGAGTGGTTTTTTTCTGCCTTTGGAATTATTCATTATGAACAAATGGTCCAAGTGCAGACCTCATCAATAATTGATAAACTGATAGGAGACTTGCAACAGAAAAAAAAAAGACAGTAGTTGAAAGGTCTGGAGTGAAGTAAAGACACAAAATGCTTACAGAAACTACAGGACTACCTGTATCAAGCTAATATTCCTGGATGTTATTAGTACTTCAGGTTTCAGAGTAGCAGCCGTGTTAGTCTCTATTCGCAAAAAGAAAAGGAGTACTTGTGGTAGTCTCTAAGGTGCCACAAGTACTCCTTTTCTTTTTATTAGTACTTCAGTGGTCACATGGTAAAGCTGTGAACCAGATGCATCCTTTCTGGGTCATAAATAATTCTGTGTTCATGAAACTATACAAAGTCTGATAACTGATTTAAAAAAAAAAAAGCACATGCTACACCCTGAGTTCAGTCAAAAAACGTTGACACTCAACATGTTGAAAGAATCGAAAGGTACTGACAAATTAAAGTGATTTAAACAAGATTGTCACTATATTTTTAATCATTTTAAGATCTATTTTTTCACACTGCTTTGTTATTATAGGATTTCTTCCAACTGCTGGGCTTGTAGTGTGGATTTATATTTTAAATAGACAATTTTGGAAAAAAATTAAAATGACTGGTTCTTTGCAAACAGGAGTCCCAAATATTGAGCATTGTTAGCCTTCCCACAGCTAATGCTTTAAGATTGACATTTCTTTAACCCTCTACATTATGCTTACATGTTATATTACAGCTGGCCCCTGCATAGTTGCACGAGGGGAAAGGGACAACCCCACGCGCACACACACACCACTGCAAACCACAGTTGCAGTTCTTGCACTTCTGAGACAGTTTAGCTTTAATGTTTAGAATTGCTGAGTACCCATAATCCCAACTGAAGTTAATGCCAGCTGCAGGTGGTCAGGACCTCTGAAGGTCAGCCGAAGGTGTACCAAAGTTGAGCACCAAAAAACAGAGGCACCCAAAGTCATCAGTCACTTCTGAAAATTTGGCTGCATAACTATACATAATGATCACATTCTACATCAGACTTCAGAGTGGTAGCTGTGTTAGTCTGTATCAGCAAAAAGAACGAGGAGTATTTGTGGCACCTTAGAGACTAAAATTTATTTGAGCATAAGCTTTCGTGGGCTAAAACCCACTTCATTGGATGCATGGAGTGGAAAATACAGTAGGAAGATATATATACACACACACGGAACATGAAAAAATGGGTGTTGCCACACACTATAACGAGAGTGATCAATTAAGGTGAGCTATTATCAGCAGAAGAAAAAATCTTTTGTAGTGATAATCAGGATGCCTATTTCCAACAGTTGACAAGAAGGTGTGAGTAACAGTGGGGGGGGGGGCGGAATAAGCATGGGGAAAAGACTGGGAGTGGATGGGCCGTTACACAAAGTAAAACTATTTCCCCATGCTTATTCCCCCCCCCCCCGCTTACTGTTACTCACACCTTCTTGTCAACTGTTGGAAATTGACAAGCTTTCTGTTCTTTAAATTGAAAAAAAACTTCCCTTTGTCTGTATTGTGGTTCTCCGGGAAAGAGGGGAACAGGGAGCAGTTATGCTGTGAGAAGCTGAAGGCCAGATAAGAAAATCAGATCAGAACATATCTAGAACTACTTATTTAACAACCCAAATATGTAAGTAAATCAGGAATGTTTAGAAAGATGTGATTAGGTTTATTTCTGTTTATTTCTTATTGGCTTGTGGGTTATTCTTGATGTTTACATTTTGTAAGTGGGTTTTTTAAATCTAGCAAAAGCTTAAGTTCCAGATGTATTTTCTTCCTTTTTGTTTTTAATAAAATTTACCTTTTTTAAGAACAGGATTGGATTTGTGGTGTCCTAAGTGGTTTGTGCATATGTTGTTTAATTAGCTGGGGGCAACAGCTAATTTCCTTTATTTTCTTTCTCAGCTCTTCCCTGGAGGGGGGGGTGAAAGGGCTTGAGGGTACCCCACAGGAAGGAATTCCCAAGTACACCCTCCTGGGTCCCAATGGGTTTTTTTTTTCCCCTTGGGTGTGGCAGCATCTACCCATCCAAGGTCAGAGAGAAGCTGTGACCTTGGGAGTTTAACACCAGCCTAGAGTGGCCAGTATTAATGTTTAGAATTCTTGCAGGCTCCCAACTTCTGCATTCTAAGTGCCAGAGTGGGGAATCAGCCTTGACACTACCACTTATGCCGGTGAAACTTATGTCGCTCAGGGAGATTTTTTTTTTGCACCCCAGTGACATAAGTTTTGCTGACGTAAGTGGTAGTGTAGACATGGCCTAAGATTGTCACAGCTAAAGACAAAACTGAACTGATAGTTTAGTGTAAGTAGTTAGCAGATATTCTGAGGGACCATTCAAGGTAAAGTGTCCCATTAACAGCCCTGCAGTCATAGGACAAAAACAGGGGTTAGTGGGTTACAGACTGTTGTAACAAGCCATAAATCCAGTGTCTTCATTAAGACCAGGATTTTGAGTGTTTAGCAAAATTATGAATTTAATCTCCCAGGCTCATCTTTTGAAAGTGTTGTGCAGGTTTCCTTTGAGGATGGGGACTGAGCGGTCAGATAAGGAGTGATTGTTTTGTGAAAAGTGTTCATCCACAGATAATGTGGTGTTTTTGTCTTTTATCATTTTCCTGTGAGTGTTCATTCGACAGTGCAGTGATTGTCTGGTTTCACTCACATAGTTGTTATTCGGGCATTTAGTGCACTGGATGAGATATGTCACACTTTGTGATAGGCATATGTAGGACTATGGATATTGCAAGGTGTGTTGTGACAGGTGTTGATCACTGTAGCAGTTGAGATATGTCTGTAGGTTTTGCATCTGTTGTCTGAAAGGTCTGGTGCTGCTTTGAGTTGGTGTATCCTGGTCTGTGGGGACCTAGCTTCTGATGATCTATTAGGCTGGGGGTTTGTTCAAAGGCCAGAAGAGGGGGTTCAGGAAACATTTATTTCAGGATGGGGTCCCCATCAATTATGGGTTATAATTGTTTGATGATACTCCATATGGGATCCAGTGTGGGGTGGTAGGTGACAACTAGGGGTGTGAGGTTGAAGGGGGTTTTATTTCTGTATTGAAGCAGATTCTCTTGGGGTATTTGGCTGGCTCATTCCATGATGCGATATACTCCTCTGGTGGAGTGTCCTTGTTTGTTGAAGGAGGCTTTGAGTGTGTTATGGTGTATATTCCCTGGACTTTCTCCTCAGATCATATTCTGTGGCATTGAGTGCCTGGCTGTAGATAACAAATTTCTTGATGCGTTTGGGGTGGTTACTGGATCTATATCTGGAGTAGATGCAAACGGGAGAGCTACAGAGATAAATGAACCCCAAGTAACTTCTCAAAAGCGGGTGGGCTAAGAGACTCAGACTCTAAGGTCAGAAGGGATCATCATGATCATCTAGTCTGACTTCCTGCAAATTGCAGGCTACAGAACCTCACCCACCCACTCCTGAGACAATAACCAAGGATTGTATAAAAGCAGAAGATTGTCCCACTTGTTATCCTCTGTGAGGGGAGATGGAGGTTTCGCCAATAGTGGATCCCAGCTTTAAGGGCTGGACAAGCTCTGGAAGAACTAACCATAGGGTGAGAAATGCTTTATTAGTCAGGAAAGTAACTTGTTAATAAGTATAGACTATAGATTGCATTTTGTGTTTTCTTTTACCCGTAACCTCATGTTTTCAAATTCTTTTACTTTCCTTTATTTTGACTCCTTATCTCAAGCTCTGTTAAATAAACTTTCATTTTGTTTTACTATAAACTTAAGTGCCTTGTGCTAAAGAGAGTGTTTAACTAATGTGTAACCAGTGAACTGTGGTGCCGTTTCCATGGAAACAGAAGACCAGTATACACTGCAGGTGTCCAGAAGATAGAGAAGTGAGCACTTGAGTGTAACACAGTGGGGTGTGTAAATTTCTAGCCTGCAGAGACTGGAGTAGAGCACCTGTATTGCAAAGCAGCCAGTGGCTGGGAACTGTTTCCCCTGGTTGGCACAGACAGAACTCCCTCCCGCTGTGAGCAGATGTCAAGGCTGATTCCCCAGTCTGGCACTTTGAGTGCAGAAGGTGGGGGCCCGCAAGGATTCTAAACATGAATATTCGCTACTTCAGGTTTGTGTTAAACTCCCAAGGTTACAGCTTCTCTCTGACCTTGGATGGGTAGATGCTGTCACCACCCAAATGCAAAAAAATCCCTTTGAACCATGGAAGATGCATTTGGGAATTCCTCTCTCTGGGGTCCCCTCAAGCCCTTTCACACCCCCTCTGGGGAAGAACTGAGAAAGAAAACAAAGGAAATCAGTTGTTGCCACCAGCTAATTAAACAACATATATACAAACCTCTTAGGACACAAAAACCCAATCCTGTTCTTAAAAAAGGTAAATTTTATTAAAAACAAAAAGAAAGAAAATACATCTGGAACTTAGGCTATTGGTAGATTTAAAAAGAGCAAATATAATAATTAAGCATCAAGAATGGTTTTCTTGAGGTCCAGCTTAACGGTTACAAGCAAAACAAAAGCATTTGGGGGTTAGCACAGAGGAGTCCACAAGCCATAAAGAAACAGAAATAAACCTAATCGTGTCATTCTAGACATTTCCTGATCTACTTACGTATCTGGGTTTTCAAATAAGTAGTTTCTAGGTATGATTTTATGGTTTTTCATACCTGGCTTAAAGCTTTTTACAGCATAGTCCATCCCTGTCCCTGCTCTCCGGGAGAACAACCACAGACAGACAAAGGGAAAGTTTTTTTTCCCAATTTTAAAAAGTTCTAGCCCTCCCATTGGTTCGTGTGGTCAGGTGCTCACTCCCTTCCTTTTACCTATGGGCTTTTTAAACCCTTTTACGGGTAAAGCAAGCAGAGAACAGCTACTAACAGGGATTTTATAGCTAACTGGCTGGCTGGGTGTCCATAAAAGGGAGCTCCCTTCCCCCCACCCCCTTCATTTATCACAGCAGATGTCAGTGATTCACCCCGGACATCCTTGGTAACCTCCAAAAGTATCACAGCCACTACATCTTTAATGATCATATCACCACACATTGAAATCTTATTCAAAAGATTTCAGCCTCCAGCAGCACAGTTCTCCCTTAAACCATGCAGGGGCCTTAGTGTAGCAGTAACTTTGAGGGAAGCATATACTGCCCACAGTATAAATAATATTCAACAACTTTCTGCGGTATCTAGATTCTCCTCTAACATTGCTGTTTACAATCATCATTTGGTTATGTCACTTTTCAGTATCTGTCAGAGTGTTCGTATCCAAGCTACAGGCCCATCTGAACATATTTTATGTAGGATTTTGTGAGTGTGTATTAAATGTTTTATTGAAGTCCAGATATATTATATCCCTTCATCCACTAGTTTTATCACTCAGATTGTACTGTAAATGTCAACGACTTTCTGCCTCTGAAGCACCATGTCAATGGATGACATTCTATAAATAATAAATAGGCCAGGTTTGTCTGGCATGAATTATAAAGTCACACAATTTATCATCATTTATAGGTCCACTACTTAGATTTTTGTATACCTCTTTTAAACATTTTTTCCTCTCAATATTTTTTCTATTTTACTTAGTATTGAGGTTAGACTAATTGCTATATACCAGAAAATCAATACTACATTTGATGTTTTCCAATCCTCTTGTAGCTCTCCAGTTCTCCATGATTTCTAATAATAATTGTCAGTGGTTCACTACATTTATTAGCTAATTTATTTAGCAACTCTTGGCTCATGATCTAAACCAGATGGTTTCTATGCTATTTTTTTTCCAAATAGATTCTCATACAGTAGCTGCTATTTAAAATCAGTAAATATTTTTATGTTTTCAGCTCTTTCTAATAATCTGTACTTCATTTTTTGCTTCACTAAGAAAATATTGTTTAGAAAGTATCTTAGCCATGTTAGAATTATTTTAATCTCCACAGGGTATTGCTGTGTTCCTCAAACCAACTCTGTATTATGTTGCATCCAACAAGCCTGAGGTACTTATTTAAAAGGAAGAAAAAATGTAAATTGTAACCACTTATGCACAAGGTCAGAATCTGCCACAAAGACTGTAGTACAAATTAACTGAAACCAAAAATAAACTCAGAAATTGACTTAATCCAACTGAGTTAATTTTGTGCTAAACCACACAAAATAAAGGTCACTGTATCAGGAGACTATTGCAGCTGATTTCAAATCTAGCATCTTTTATATAAGAGACATACAGTACAGATGGCACAAACTCAGCCCTAATCAAAACTAATGAAATTGAACTTGACAACTGTAATGAACAGAATGAATTCTTGCTTTCCTACCAGTTTGAAAAATATCAGAGTCTTGCAAACCATTAGTCTAGCAAACTAAATGTATGATGGTAATAGATGCACTATCCTTAAAACACCTGAGGGATACAGTCATGACAGAATAATGAACTACATTAATTTTTTTTAATTACATTAGAGATGGCTTTTCCTGCTTAATAATGAAGTCATGAAGAGGCATTTACAAAGCATTAACACTTAAGAGGAGCAGATTAAAAAAATATAAAAGAAATGACAACTTTGCAAGTTAACATACTTTCAAAATAAACAACAACAAAGAATTAAACTAAAAGTTAGTACCATGGTCACCATTCTAGCTAATTTATCTAATTTACATTATCGCCTTCAATAATAAAGTTTTTTTATTCTTTTAAAATACAAATACAATACAGCAAAACAATACTAACGACTAACAGGACAGAATTAAGGGTTACAGACACAAGAAAAAACTGTTTCCTACCTTTCTCTAACTGTTGTTCAAGAGGTGTTGCACATGTCCATTCCACTGTAGATGTGTGTGTGCGCCTCGTGCACAGGTGTCAGACATTTTTCTCTCAGCAGTTCCCACTGGCGCCTTGCGCCACTGCACGCAGGTATAAGGGGATACACTGCCTCAACTCCCCTCAGTTCCTTTCTACTGGAAAGACTCCTATAGGGAGTGGAGGGAGGGCGGGGTGTCGTAGAATGGACATGTGCAACGCATCTCAAAGAACAACAGTTACAGAACCGTAGATAACCATTTTTTCTTTGAGTGATTGCACATGTCCATTCCACTGTAGGCAATTCACAAGCAGTTTGAACTAGAGGTGGGCTCGGAGTCTACTTGAACAGGGACTGTAGGACCATTCATCCACATCTGGCATTGTCTCTAGAGTGATGACAGATGGCAAAGTGAGAGGGAAATGTATGGACTGACAACCCTACAAATGTCCAATATGGGTACAAGAGCCAGAAAGGCTACATAAGCTACCTGTGACTTGGTTGAGTGAGTCACCACTTTACTTGGAGATGCAATGTCAGCCAATCGGTAGCATAAACCAATAAAATTGGAAATCCAGGAAGACATCCTCTGAGTCAGGGGTTTTCAAACTGGTGGTCGGGACCCCTCAGGGGGTCACAAGGTTATTACATGGGGGGGTTGGGAGCTGTCAGTCTCCATCCCAAACTCTGCTTTTCCTCCAGCATTTATAATGGTGTTAAATATATTAAAATGTGTTTTTAATTTATGGGGGGGCGGGTCGCACTCAGAGGCTTGCTATGTGAAAGGGGTCACCAGTACAAAAGTTTGAGAACCACTATTCTGGGTGGATAGTGGGTGGCCCTTTACTCTGTCTGAAAGCACAACGAAGAGCTGAGATGAAATTCTGAAAGGCCTACTCTGATTTAGGTAAAAAAACCGAAGTTCTTCTAACATTTAGAATATGGAGCTTTTCTTAAGAACGGCCATACTGGGTCAGACCAAAGGTCCATCCAGCCCAGTATCCTGTCTACCGACTGTGGCCAATGTCAGGTGCCCCAGAGGGAGCGAACCTAACAGGTAATGATCTAGTGATCTCTCTCCTGCCATCCATCTCACCCTCTGACAAACAGAGGCGAGGGACACCAATCCTTACCCATCCTGGCTAATAGCCATTAATGGACTTAACCTTCATGAATTTATCCAGTTCTCTTTTAAACCCTGTTCTAGTCCTAGCCTTCACAACCTCCTCAGGAAAGGAGTTCCACAGGTTCACTGTGTGCTGAGTGAAGAAGAACTTCCTTTTATTTGTTTTAAACCTGCTGCCCATTAATTTCACTTGGTGGCCCCTAGTTCTTATATTATGGGAACAAGTAAATAACTTTTTCTTATTCACTTTCTCCACACCACTCATGATTTTATATACCTCTATCATATCCCCCCTTAGTCTCCTCTTTTCCAAGCTGAAAAGTCCTAGCCTCTTCAATCTCTCCTCATATGGGACCCGTTCCAAACCCCTAATCATTTTAGTTGCCCTTTTCTGAACCTTTTCTAATGTCAGTATATCTTTTTTGAGATGAGGGGACCACATCTGTATGCAGTATTCAAGATGTGGGCGTACCATGGATTTATATAAGGGCAATAAGATATTCTCTGTCTTATTCTCTATCCCTTTTTTAATAATTCCTAACATCCTGTGTGCTTTTTTGACTGCCACTGCACACTGCGTGGATGTCTTCAGAGAACTATCCACGATGACTCCAAGATCTTTCTCCTGATTAGTTGTAGGTAAATTAGCCCCCATCACATTGTATGTATAATTGGGGTTATTTTTTTCCAATGTGCATTACTTTACATTTATCCACATTAAATTTCATTTGCCGTTTTGTTGCCCAATCACTTAGTTTTGTAAGATCTTTTTGAAGTTCTTCACAGTCTGCTTTGGTCTTAACGATCTTGAGCAGTTTAGTATCATCTGCAAACTTTGCCACCTCGCTGTTTATCGCTTTCTCCAGATCATTTATGAATAGGTTGAACAGGATTGATCTTAGGACTGACCCTTGGGGAACACCACTAGTTACCCCTCTCCATTCTGAAAAGTTACCATTTATTCCTACCCTTTGTTCCCTGTCTTTTAACCAGTTCTCAATCCATGAAAGGATCTTCCCTCTTATCCCATGACAACTTAATTTACATAAGAGCCTTTGGTGAGGGACCTTGTCAAAGGCTTTCTGGAAATCTAAGTACACTATGTCCACTGGATCCCTCTTGTCCACATGTTTGTTGACCCGCTCAAAGAACTCGAATAGATTAGTAAGACATGATCACCCTTTACAGAAACCATGTTGACTTTTGCACAACAATTTACGTTCTTCTATTTGTCTGGCAATTTTATTCTTTACTATTGTTTCAACTAATTTGCCCGATACTGATGTTAGACTTACCGGTCTGTAATTGCCAGGATCACCTCTAGAGCCCTTTTTAAATATTGGCATTACATTAGTTATCTTCCAGTCACTGGGAACAGTAGCTGATTTAAAGGACAGATTACAAACCATAGTTAATAGTTCTGCAATTTCACATTTGAGTTCTTTCAGAACTCTTGGGTGAATGCCATCTGGTCCCGGTGACTTGTTACTGCTAAATTTCTCAATTAATTCCAAAACCTCCTCTAGGGTCACTTCAATCTGTGACAATTCCTCAGATTTCTCACCTACAAAAGATGGCTCAGGTTTGGGAATCTCCCTAACACTTTCAGCTGTAAGGCTGAAGCAAATAATTCATTTAGTTTCTCCGCAATGATTTTATCGTCTTTAAGTGTTCCTTTTGTATCTTGATCGTCCAGGGGCCCCACTGGTTGTTTAGCAGGCTTCCTGCTTCTGATATACTTAAAAAACATTTTGTTATTACCTTTTGAGTTTTTGGCTAGCTGTTCTTCAAACTCCTTTTTGGCTTTTATTACATTTTTACATTTAATTTGGCAGTGTTTATGTTCCTTTCTATTTACCTCACTAGGATTTGACTTCCACTTTTTAAAAGATGCCTTTTTATCTCTCACTGCTTCTTTTACATGGTTAAGTCAAGTCACGGTGGCTCTTTTTTAGTTCTTTTACTGTGTTTTTTAATTTGGGGTATACATTTAAGTTGAGCCTCTATTATGGTGTCTTTGAAAAGTGTCCATGCAGCTTGCAGGGATTTCACTCTAGTCACTGTACCTTTTAATTTCTGTTTAACTAACCTCCTCTTTTTCGCATAGTTCCCCTTTCTGAAATTAAATGCCACAGTGTTGGGCTGTTGAGGTGTTCTTCCCACCACAGGAATGTTAAATGTTATTATATTATGATTGCTATTTCCTAGCGGTCCTGTTATAGTTACCTCTTGGACCAGATCTTGCGCTCCACTGAGGACTAGATCGAGAGTTGCCTCTCCCCTTGTGGGTTCCTGTGCCAGCTGCTCCAAGAAGCAGTCATTTAAAGTATCAAGAAATTTTGTCTCTGCATTTTGTTCTGAGGTGACATGTACCCAGTCAATATGGGGATAATTGAAATCCCCCACTATTATTGAGTTTTTTATTTTGATAGCCTCTCTAATCTCCCTTAGCATTTCATTGTCACTATCACTGTCCTTGACTTGAATGAGGCTTTGGAAAGAAAGTCAATAAACTGTTTGATAAATGTAAAAATCAAACTGCTTTAGACAGGAATTTTGGGCGAGGTCGAAGGAAAATATTGTTCCAAAAGAAAATTGTATAGGGAGGCTCTGATACTAAAGCTCACAGATTCCCTACTGGCTGATGTTATAGCAACCAAGAAAGCCACCTTCATAGACGGTTGTTATAGAGAACAAGTGACTAGAGGCTCAAAGGGGGAACCCATCAACTTTGCTAGAACTAATTCCACTGTGGAATTGGGCTGTGAAGGGTATAATCTGAGCAAACCCTTTAGAAATCTGATGGACACAGGATTTGAAAAAATTGACTCGTTATTCACAGGAGGGTGGAAAGCTGAGACAGGCGCCAAATGGACTCCGATGGAACTAGGAGCTAACCCTTGCTGTTTCAGAAACAAAAGATAGTCCAAGATACGGCAAATTGGAGCCTGAGCTCAGAGGACACCTCTTTTTATGGACCAAATGGAGAATCTTTTCCATGTAGCAAGGTAAGTAGAACCGGCTGAAGGCTTCCTACTATTTAGCAGAAATTCCTGCACTCCCTAAGAGCAAACTCGTTCTGAGGTTGTCAGCCATGAAGCATTCACACGGTCAGATGGAGGGCCTGAAAGTTGGGATGAACCTGAAGGCTGGGTCCTGGGAGATCACATCCACCTCTCTTGGGAGCAGCAGTGGAGGTCTGGGCTAGTAGAGTTGAAAATCAACATTGACAGGGCCACATTGGAGCCATTAGAATAAGGGGAGAAGAATCTGTCTTGACTTTGGATAAGAATTTGGGCAGGAGCGAAACTGGTGGGAAGGCATACAGCAGGCCTTTTGATCAGGGTAGAAAGAAAGTATCTATCAGTGAACCTTGGCTGTGACTTGCTTGGGAACAAAAAAAATGACATTTTTTATCTGCTCTTGTTGCAAATAAGTCCACGTGGGGAATTCCCCACCACTGGAAAATAGACCTGGACACATCTGGGCAGAAACCACTAGCGGTGACCTGCAAACAACTTGCTCAGGCAGTCTGCTGGAGCCTTCGGAGCTCCTAGAAGATGAGCAGCTCAAAGGTTGATGAAACTGGTAATGCAGAAATTCCAAAGGAGGATTGCCACCTAGCATAACTTTGACGAATGGGCCCTTTCTTGTTTGTTTACATTGAACATGGCTGTTGTGTTGTCTGTAAGTACCAACCAATTCCGCCCCTTGATAGGCAGAAGGAACACCACACAAGCTAAAGGGATGGCCTAGAGCTCCCTGATATTTATATGGAGACTTGAATCCTGAAGGTTGGGATGAAGGAGGAGGCTGGGTCCTGGGAGATCACATCCACCTCTCTTGGGAGCAGCAGCGGAGGTCTGGGCTAGGAGAGTTGAAAACCAATGTTGACAGGGCCACACTGGGGCTATTAGAATAAGGGGAGCAGAATCTCCAGTCAGACCCCAAGTCTGAAGCAGACCTAAGGGAGCTTCCCAACCTAGATTCGATGCATCTGTGACTTGAACAAGTGACTGTCATGGATGGGGAAAGGGAACTCCCTTGAAAACATTGACAGTTTCTACCCACCAGTCCCACGAGGACGAGACCTGAGACTTGAAACACCATGTCCATATGATGACAGGCCAATGCTGTACTACCTTAGTTCTCCGAAGTGTAGCCTGGCATGCCGCACCACACAAGTGCACACTGCCATGTGTCCTAGAGTAGCCATCTGGAATTTTGTTTTCTTTAGGAACTTGTTTAGATGCCTTAGATCTAAAATAGGCCTGAGACCCGCTACGCCTTTAGGATTAGGAAGTGACAGGAATAAAGTCCCTTCCCTATGAACATGGGAACTTCCCGTATGGCCACCACAAAGAGGAGAGATTGGATCTCCTGAAGTAGCACACTCTCATGAGAGTGGTACTTGAAGAGGGCCTGGGAAGGCAGTGAAAAGGGGGGATAGAAATAAATTCAAGATCATACCCCACTTCCATCATACTTAAAACTCACTGATCCTTGGTGATGATGTGGGTCCAAGCACTTAGGAAGTGGGATAGGCAGTCAGCAAAAACTGGGATGGAGAAAGATGGTTGTGTGCTCTCAACTACTAGGTCAAAATGATTGTTTAAAGAAGTGGTTCTCAAACTGTGGGTTGAGACCCCATTTTAATGGGGTTACCAGGGCTGGCGTTAGACTTGCTGGAGCCCTACCACCCAGGGCTGAAGGCAAAGTCTGAGGGCTTCAACCCTGGGTGGTGGGGCTCAGATTACAGGCTCCCAGCCCGGGGCTGAAGCCATTTGTCTTTCTTCCCCCCACCCACACACACACTCAGGGCAGCGGGGCTTGGGTGGGCTCAGGTTTCTATATGACCCTCCTGGGATCATAAAGTAACTTTTGTTGTCAGAAGGCAGTTGCAGTGCAATGAAGTTTTGAGAACCCCTGGTTTAGAGGACCCAGTTTGCTTAGAAGAACTGGCAGCTGCAGGGGGGCAGGAGGGGTGGGGAGAGGAGGAGGCAGAATGCCTTTGGTAACTTCTGCTCCTCTCTTTGGACATGTCCTGGGTATGCAGCAAGAAGGGCTGAAACCGTTAGGACTGCTGTGGGTGGAACAGCTTTCTTTTTGCTGCAGATGTATAATTCTCCAGAGGCTTACGGGTCACCCCTGAATCCTTAAGACTATGAAGCCTCTCATCTGTCTTATTGGAAAAGAGGAAAGAGTCTTCAAATGGGAGGTCTTGAATGGTTTGTTGCACCTCCAAGGGAAGACTTTATGACTGCAGCCAAGATGAACGCCGCATAGTGATGGTGGAAGCCATAGCTCAAGCCACAGAGTCCGCCACATCCAGGCTCTCATGCAATGATGTTTTGGCAACTAATTTTCCCTCCTCCACCATAGCAATGAACTCCTTCTTTGCCTCAGCAGGAAGCTTGTCTTTAAACTTCAGGGTATCATCCCACAGACTGCTGGTTCACGATGCTAAGCTGTAAACCTCCTATGGAATAAAGTTTCCGGCTAAACAGGTCTAACTTTTTTGCTTCTTTTCCTTTAGAGGTAGAGGCAAGGTGCCCCGTCTCTCTTTTTCATTAGCAGAGAGCTTGGAGGAGAGTGATTATAGAAGAGCTCAAATCCCTGTGAAGGGACATAATATCTCCTCTCCACTCTTTTAGCAGTGGGAGACAGGGAAGATGGGGTTTGCCATAAAACATTGACAGGTTCCAGCATAATCTCATTAATAGGGAGAGCAGCCCTAGAGAGTCCTGCAGAGACTAAAATGTCCACAACCTTGTGTGACCTTTCTTGCACCTCTTCTGGTTGGATATCCAGAGCTGCAGCCACCTTCCTCAACAAGTCTTGCTGAGCAATGAAATCATCATCAGGAGGAGGAGAAGTAGACCCAGTCACTACCACCTCATTTGGTGACAAAGAAGAGGCTAAGGGTTGTTGAGGAGGTGCCTCCTTCAACTCTTCCACAGGACAGTCCTGAGTATGCGGTTCCCCCTGCACAGTATCGGTTCCAGTTCCAAAGGAGGGAAGAAGATGACCTTGCTGAAGATGCTCCTGGTGCATAGCTCATTTAGAAGGGCAGGAAGGGAATGGAGAGGCTATAGAATGTGGAGGGAAGGCACAAGGGGTCCAAAAGAGGCATTGATGTGGGGGCGGGACCCAGCCATGTGCAGGCCATTGGTCCTTAGAGTGCCGAGACTGCAGCTGATACCACAGTGGGCAGGCATTCCACTGGGGCTCCTGGGCATGCTCAGGTTGAGACACCTCTGAGTCTGATGAGGAGTCTGCTTCCTCAGACCACGATGGAGCTGACCCTGTTGGTACCAGGAAGACCAGCTCTGAGTCTGGAGATGGGGGTATCAGTGAGATCATTGCTGGCTTCTCTCTAGACGGAACTCTACAGAAAAGGGCCACAACTATAGAAACCACTGGTACTAAACGGTGCTCTGGTGCTGGAGCCAGGACTATGCCCTTCCAATCCTGGTACTGGGCGACATTCATGAACTGCAGGGGAAGTCGGCACCAACAGGTTAAGCAATTCTTTGGCTGCCTCAAAAGCCTTTGGCGTAGACAACAGCAGAAAGGGCTCCTGAGTCTGAGATCCTGAAAGGTGTACCAGTCCTTCAGGGACCCGTCTTGACAGGCTCTGGACTCAGCAACTCAGCCCTTCTTGGACTCTGGACTCAGCAATTCCTCCTGAATTATGGTCTGTGTCTGGAGGTACCTTTTCTTTAAGCACACTTCCGAGTTCTTGCCTCCACTTGGTGACTCACCATAAACTTCAAAGGCTTCGGTACAACGTCTATGGGAGACTTATGTGGTCTCTTCTTAGGTACCACCAACGAGGGTCTACTGCTGGACTCAGTCAGAACAGGGAGAGCACTCCTCACCAACTCAGATGTGCTCTGTACCCATTCCAAGTAGGAAGGTTCCAACGACAGATGAAATGCAGACTGCATAAGCAGGGACTTCGGACTGGCAGCCCTGTCCTTTTTTGATTGGGGTTTTAACCCTCGATAAATGTGACATTTGTCAGTCTCGTGTGAATATCCCAGACACTTAAGGCAGCTGTAGTCTGGGTCGCTCACTGGCATAGACTTGTTACTTGAGAGACAGGCCTTGAAGCTGGGAGAATGAAGCATTAGTCTGGTACTGAGCATGGTACCCAACTGGGAACTGGTAACCCCACTCTAGAAAATTACTATCCTAAACTTATTCTTATATCTAAATATAGATTAAAAACTAACTCTGTAGGCACAATATACACTAAAATAGGGAAGACTTGCAGATACAAAAGATCAGAGCTCCAACAACCATTACTAGCAGTGGAAAGGATCTGATGGAGGTCAGGGGAGCGCAGCCATTTATACTTGTGTGCATATGCTGGCATACGCTGCCCTGAAGGGGAATGCTAAGGGGAAAATCTATGACAACCGTGTACGAGGTAGGCACATAACTACAGTGTCATCGACATGTACAATCACTCCAAGAAGAAAAGGAAATTTTTAAAAGATATTTACCAGTCTTCAACTGCCAAATTAGATGATATGAGCAAATCAGTTGATGCAAGGGCTTAGGTTAGTCTACAGGCTCTAGATTACATATAGTATAACGTGCCACCATTCTGAGCAATTTACAGAAAACACCGTTTCTCTGATTCTGTTTCATCCTATCAAAACATGGCACAATGTACTGATGACAGGGATGGGGCAAGAGGATACTGGGAGTCTTTTCTACTTAGCATACCGCACAGAAGCAGATCAGAAAATGGACTGAATACTAGATGGGAAGCCTGGCAATGCACCCAGGATTGCTTCATGGTTTCACTGGGGAATGGTTAAACAGCTTAGGGAAGTGGACAGATGACTAGCCCCCTCTATTAGGGTACTGTTGACAGCAGGTACCAAGGGGGAACATGCAGACATCTTTTCCAGAGCAGTAAGAAGTGCTGGTGAATGAGTTGCGCTTTCTTCCCACTCCTCCCCAAGACATTCTCCCAGGTGCCCAAACACAAAGGCTTGTAGACCCTCTATTTAGACATTACTGCTCCATTTCCTTCCCTAGGTAAATTTACATGCAAAAGCAGACTTTTGTCCATAGTTCCATAGGAATCTGTACTTTCAATGAGACAAATGTTTATATGAAACAAAAATATGAGGAAAAAAATTGAAGGTAATGTATATTTGCTCTTATAATACCTAGATAATTAAAATTAATGCTATCAATTCCTCTTTTTCACAATACTTAATGGCCCCAATTTTCAGAAATGCATGCATCTGACAGCACACACAACGCCAGATGTGCGTATGCAACCAATGATTTACTGAGGGTGGGTCACCTGCGCAGTGCTAATTAGCCTCGAGACAGAGCACCAGGATGGGAAAGCACATGTGCAGACCGAACAAACACTGCTGTCGAAGTTCTCTGATCAGAAGCACAGGGACGTGCATATACCTGCAGTGGAGCACCCATAGGGACACTACTCAAAGAAGACCCTCAACTCATACATAGAAGCCAGAATTTGCACACTAAGAAGAGTGTGTTCCAGATTTACATGGGTTTGAAAATCTAGGCCTATGTTTTTATACGAAAACGATGTTTAGGAAGGTGGACATGTGGATGATTCCTCACAATAGAACAATTAAAACTAGGAATGAAAAAAAAGTTGTCCCTCCATTCTACCAAAACTAACAGAAGTGAAAGACCCAAGTAGGGAAGAGAACTATACTAGTAGCACCACTGAAATCATCCCCAATACTAATTTTTTATTAGTTATTCTCATAAAGCTACATAGTGCCTTGCAATTAAAATGCAGTGTGCCTAAGTTGCTATGGCAGCCGTACTTCCAGAGAACAATAAATTCCTCAAGCTCAGTCATGAATAGTGCTACAAAGCTGAAATGAAGTCTGCATTTGAAAGGTTTGTGGGGGATTGGCAGGCGGAGGAAGCAAGAGGAAAAAATTTGATTTTTCCAGTTATGAAATAGGTAATCAGTACTTTGAATTACTTTCCCATCTCCAGCAAAGCTCCTGAGGTCCAGGATCTCTGGATTTTTATCTGGTTTTCTTTTTCCTTATCCCTTTAAGAGCTGAAAATATTCCTGATAACCATTTCAGCATCATTCACCTCAGGCAGATTGGCTCAAGCTATAAATAGCACATTCTGCCATCTGCCTTTCTATTCTTGTGCTGAATGCAGTGCTGGCATTCTGTTCACACTTCAGTGATGCCAGGCCTGATGCTGTATAGCCAGCAGCAATAGAAAATAATAGTGCAAGACAGAGATGAGGTGAGGAACAGAAATGGTACTACTATAATTAACTCTGTTTTGATATTCACTACTGTAAAGAATTCACACTGGTGCTAACACAGTGATTCCCAAACTTGTTCCGCCGCTTATGCAGGGAAAGCCCCTGGCGGGCTGGGCCGGTTTGTTTCCCTGCCGCGTGCGCAGGTTCGGCCGATCGTGGCTCCCAGTGGCCGCGGTTCACTGCTCCAGGCCAATGGGAGCTGCTGGAAGCAGCGGCCCTAACCTGCGCAAGCGGCAGGGAAACAAACCAGCCTGGCCCGCCAGGGGCTTTCCCTGCACAAGTGGCTGAACAAGTTTGGGAACCACTGCGCTAAGAGAATCTTAAAAGCATATTTAGTAATATTGTGTATATCCTGTCAGTAAGTCAGACTGCAGAATTATTCTTTAGTGTAACAGTATTCACTCAAGCACTTTTGCTTTAATTATCACATGATCAGTAACAAGTACAATAACGCACCTCAATCCTGACCTGTGGCCGCCTCCAATACTCCAGTCAGGGAAACAAATCTAACCTTGGTGCTGCCCTTTTGAAACAAGAGCCAGACTTATCATTTTTGGGTGGGTTTACAAGGTTTTGTTCTCCCCCCCGCCCCAACAAGTATCCACCATTATACAAAGGGCCAACCTAAGGATTTTAAGAAGGGTTCGATGAGATGATTTTCAAATCCCCAAATTTATACGGATAGATTTTACATAAAGAACCATATTGCTATGTTTGACTGAACTGAGCAAGACACAGGACCTGAGAAACGGGGTGGGATGGGGGGAGGTGCTCCTTGACACTTTTTGGCTCCCATGACCTAGAGGCCAACCTCGCCCCCAGTGTAACTTAGAGCAGCAGTTGGTTAAAGTAGTCCCCTGCTGGCTGTTCAGGGTTTGTCAGTGTAGTGTGCTCCAGACCCACCCCATTCCATCCCCTCATGCCCCCGGCCTGCTTTGGCATTCTCTTTCTCTCTATCTGGGGAGGAAGAGGAGTGCAGTGGAATGCAGGTGGTGTAGAGAAAATTATGCTGGCCTTTGGTCACCCATGTGTTCCCCTATGTCAAGAGAATCCCCAGCTGCCTTGTTCAGGCAGCTTTCCACTATTTTTGCACCACTCCTGCCAGTGACTAGGATCTGGCCCAAAAATTGTGTCCAGGAACATAAGGGAAGGAGTTTTCTTTAGGTCTCCCCACACTACATCTAGAAAATGGAATTCAGCCACTCATTCCTTTCAGCCTTAGAGATCCATTTACAACAATCTATATTTATGCTTTCAAGGCCATCTTTGCAAGGAAAAGGGTTAGAAATTTAAGCCTTGACTCAGCAAGGCACGAAAGCATGTGTCTGACCTCAAGGTGACTACTCACGTGCATAAAGTTAGACATCTACCTAAGTACTTGCTGAATTGGGGCCTTTGTTTTGCTTTGTTTTTTAATGAAATCTGAGAATTTTCTTTATCTTTCCAATTCCTTCAAATCGACAGCAGCATATTTTACAGGGCCAGCTGCTGGCTCGCTCAATTGACTTCAAGATTTGATCTCCAAACAGAGACAGATTTCAGCAATTTTATTTTCACATGTAGAGAAATGTCAGCTAAGAAAGATAGGTTGAGATAACCAAACTCATTCTCATTTCTACATAATCCAGATGGTAACACAGGACTTCAGAGGTAAAAGTTTAGTGTATTAATTCACTACAGAACTTACTATCCTACACCCCAAGAACTTTAATAATCACTGGCGTTTACAAACAATTAAGCAATACATTTCACATGGAACTATCTTCATGCATAAAGTAACATTACTACAAACCCACAGCTGTTAAACAAGAGACCCAGTTATAAAGTTAATAACAATGTAAATTGCAATGGAATTATCGCAATTGGGTCTGGGTCTCTTCTTCAGTTGGTTTGGCTTTTAATCACTGTAACCTATACTTACTTTAGTGGGGCTAAGTGGAAAAGAAATGTCTTATTTTGAGAAGTGCTTGGGACTTTATCCTCCCTTCATTCTGATTAATGGCAAAACTCTCAGCGACTTCAACAGAAGTAGGATAAGGCCACTAGCTAAGCAAGCTATCCCCTGAGACCGCTTCTGAAATCGCTTGGAAATTGAGTATGGTTTATTAAATGTATTTTTTCCATTTTTAAATGTGTATGTGGAGTTTTTACAAATGCATATAATTGGATATATGTTGCCTTGATTTGCTTTTTTAAATATACTACTGCTTTTCTTTGAGTCAATGTGCCATATTTCACATATTCCCCTTCACACTTTGAGTACCTTCAAAGCACAATAGCCTTCTGGTTGGTTGCCACCTATCTAAATTAAACTAAATTTTCATTTTATGTACATGACTGCTAAGAATCTTTCTGAAATATTAACTAATTTTCCATTATTTATATCAGTTAACTGATATCAAATGTATTTATATTATTTAAACGGTTCTGTTTTGTTCCATTGGTACTTTCTGATTTTATCCAGAAAAATTATTTCACTGTTTTAGAATCTTTATCATAAAAATTGTTTTACTCCCAAAGCATGACTGCCTTAAGCCAGTTCATTTGATATGGAAACCATGACATTACTGTATTTTCTTTACCATGATAGCAAGATCTTTGAAGAATGAGAAACAGTTTTAAAGACCTACCTTTTATAAATCCATGTTGGCTGTATCTACTGAAACTATATGTTTCAAAGTAGCTAATTCATTAAATCAAGCAAACCTGTTTTTAATATTTTCCTAACAAGTGATGTTAAAATTACTGTTCTACAAGGTGTATTGCAACTTGGATCTCCTTAAATTAATTGACTTAAACTGGGATCTTTTCAGTCCTCTGGAATCTGAACAGTAAAAAAAAAAAAATCTATTGCCTTTTCCATTAAAATCCCAGATAAATACAGCATGTTGTCAGAAATTAGTCCTAACTCCAGCACTTTACTTAACCTATACAATCCTGGAATCTTAAATTTTCACCTACCCAACATGTGGTAATCCACTGAAAACTTTCAACCCCCATAAAAGACGGACACTCCCTTTATGCAGAAAAGACAGAATATTACAACTCCATCATTTTTATGAAAGAAATATTTCCCCCAGTTGTACGTTCAGATTAGCATGTTATTACATCTTGTCAGTGAGAAGGTAATATATTATCTCTAAAATGATCACCTGGACTGTCTGAATATAAGTAAGAGGGTATGCCTGCACAGCAGTAAAACACCGTGGCAAGGTCATGTCAGCTGACTTGGGCTCCAGCCTGAGTCCAAACATCTACACTGCAGTTTTATAGCCCTGCAAGCCCACATCAGCTGACACAGGCCAGGTGCGGCTGTTTTACTGCATTGCAGACATACCCTTAGAGCTCTCTTTTTCACAACATTTGAAGCAGAGCACAGAGTATACTAAGTCCATAAGACAGGAATAAAACCACAGAACATTCCATGTATACTCAATAGAACTATAAAATGTTTTGTTCAAAAGAAAAACAATACCACCAGTTAGGTGCAATGCTTGACCTAATATGACCAAAAGTGAGTTACAAATATTTTAAGCAGCTAAATTCTGACATTAGTATTTTACAGAAGTCCCAGAAGGCTCCCATATAGGGACACACTGCACTAGTCAGTGTCCAGACATGAAGTAAAAAGACAGTCCCTGCCACAAAGAACAATTCTAGTTGCTGACAAGATGCAGCAGGTGGACAAAACCAACACCAGACAAGGTAAAAGGGAAGGATGAGAAAAGACTGAAATGGGGCTACATTTTCCATGGTAGGTAGTAATCACAATTTGCCATCTGCCTAGTCATGGTCAGCCATCAGGGTTTTGTAGGCATCACAAAAGAACAAAAACTGGAACACGTGTGTCAATGGCAGTAGTAATTAAGTTGTAGTGCAATCATTAATAGAAAAAATTACATGGCAATGACAGAAGGTTAAAAGCGATTAAACGTTTCATATACCTTGGTCATGATGATATGATGTCATGTTTGTGTCATACACTGTCACGGAAATAATTTAAAATGAATTTTTAGAAGACTCAGGTCTCTAATTTTGGCCATGTTTTCTACTGAGGCGAATGTCATCCAACTTTACATAAAGAGGTTAGTCCTCTATCAGAAATATTAGTCATACTAGCATAATTATTAACCTATAGCTCCTCACAGAGAGATACATGTACAAAGAAGCATTAGGCCCAACTCTTTATATGCTTAACTCTAGTTGAACACAATGGAAATTGTGTGAAAACATACTGTGGGATCATGCCCATAGAGTATATATTACATTATGGTTTATGGGCTTGGATTTCTTTTTTTATAGCAGGAGTAATTACAACTGGTGTTTGTTTTATAGCAGGAGTAATTCCAACTGAGCTATACTAATGTCTCACACCCACGTTACAGGACAATCAGGTCCTCCGTGAGATGCACAGCAAAGTGAGCAACCCAATTAGCACTAACAGATGTTATACACACCAGTCCCAGTTCTGCAAGTAACTGTGAAGACTGACTACTGCACCTGGGTGGAACCCCACTGGTTTCAATGGGACTCTGTACCAAGGCAGAGGTTGTCCTCATTAAGTCACTTGTAGGAGTGGGGCTTTAATACTCTATGTTTGGCACAGTAAATTTACCATCAAGTCTGCCTTCCGCACAACACACACATTTTGGACTCCAATTACTAAATGAATTAAAAAGTTAATCCTTCAGCTAAACAGAAAATGAACATCAACGCTTTCACAAAGCAAATGGAATACCAGCAAGTGTTTTGAGCTTGTTTCTTCTCTGATTAAATTACCTGACTCTCCCAGTCCTCTGGGTAATCTCTCTCTCAAGTGGTCCAATAAACAGCATTGTACTTTTTCTCACGTCTAATAATAAGGTAATGATAATGTGTCCAGATTTTTCTCGTGCACAATAAGTTAACCTTAAATAGAATGTGAGAGGAAAAACAAAGACCAATTTTTAAAAAAACAAATCATATAGAAATTTATCTCAAGAGCACTTTTGTGGAAACACAGAATTTGTCATATCAGATCATTTATCCACCTAGACCAGCACTGTACCTGTGGCAGTGAACACCAAAGGCAACAGTCAACCCAGCATACAGCCCCCAAACCCACAATATAATGCACCTATACAATTGCAACGTGTTTTATTCATCTGGAGGGAAAAACAATTACTTAAGACATTCTTAAACATGATGTTCAATCACCCTTCTAATTCTTTTAGTTTGAATAGCTAGAAATGTTAACAGTCATTAAATTACCTTTGGGTTTTTTGTTTATTGTTCAGTGTTTTTCTTAAGTGCAGTCACTATTTGTCTTGACCTCCTGGAGCTTTCAGTGCTACAGGTTGACTATATGCTATCTAAAAAAGCATTTCCTTTTACTTATTCTAAAGGCACTGCACTTTAATTTCACTTTTCTCAGTAAGCAACAGGGAAAAAAGCCACATCCTGATCCTGCAAACACTTGTGCATTTTAATAACTTTACTCAAATCAGCAATCCCACTGAAGTCAATGTGAGTATTCATATGATGACACTTAAGCAAGGTCATAAATATTTGCAGGGTCACAGCCTTTTTGATTATTTCTCACTTTACCATTCATCACTTTGAAAACCTCAGCCAAGTCTCTTAAATCCTTTACGTCCTAACATTATGCTCTTAGTCTTTTGCAATATCTCTGTATGCCATAGCTCTAAGTATTTTTACCACCTCTCCTTGGGACGACTTAATCTCTGCTGCATCTTTCTTGAGAGCGTTTTTCCAGGAGTTACATGCAGGTACTGAGAGAAGACAGCCTCTCTGTAGACATTTCACTAAGACGAAACCACTGCGTTTATCCAGATTCTTGTAATGACATGTCATTTGCTTCATCACACAAATGGATAACTGTTTTTTGGTAACTATTCCTGGAAATCATGTCAACTTTTTATCTGGTGACCCCAGTAGAGTGTCCTTCCCTACCTAGCCTCAACAGAAAATGTCTGCCTGTTTTGAAGAATTACATATATTTCTATTTATAACTAGGTTTAAAGGATGGCAGGCTCAGGACTCTGCACAGGGAAGCAGGATTTCTCTGTTGAGTCATCCTGATTGTCAGGCATTTGAACCCGACATATGAACGGCAAGTATAATTACTGCTGACTCACATTAGACAGACAGACTTAACTCCAACCAGGATGTAACCGGTCCTGTAAGGAAAATTCTACAGCCAAGTTTGGGGAGAAAGATTATGCTTATGTTTGGTTATTATCTGAATGACCAATAAAGCAAAATTCCAGGGAGGGACAATGTTGGGACTATAAGCAGCATGTATATTATATATTCTGTTCACAGCAGAATTGGAATTACATTTGCATACAATAAGATTTATGGACATTCATGGAAATAGCTACTAAACACTGATGCTTTCACAAGAAAGCAACCATCCAGAAATGTATTTATGTAACCAGTACCACATTCCTGTTAAGTATATTAGCAAACAAAAGAAAAGCTATGAAGACATGTAAGAAAAGAATAAGAAGACATTTTAAAAAATATTTGAAGATGGCACTTTCTTTTTCACAAGGAATAAAATAATATGGACATCAATGCCTAGCATTATTATTATTATTACTACTTTTTGTGGAGGTATATTTCATTAAAGATATGTTAGATGTGATATATCAGATAAATTTATACCAATCTTTTTCCCTTTTTGAAACAAGTTAGTTAGTTTCCATCACAGTGACGCTTCCGGGGCTTGAAGCTAGTTTTCATTGTAAAACACTATGCCTGAAGCAGTAAAGTAGAGCAGCAGAGCAAGAAGGTACATATCATTACTCTTTATGCTTTAATTAACTTTCTCAACCACCTGAGACTGGCTATTTTTAAAAGATTGCTTCTCACCAGTGATGCTGTAATTACCTTCCCTTGAAATAGATTAGTTCAACCCTACCTATAGAGCTCTCTGCATATTTAAAAATTACAAATTCATTTCTGTAGAGAGCTCGTTATGATATTTATCCCACCTAATTTAATTCAAAACACCAATTTGTATGTTTTCTTAATTTCAGAAGCCATGCTGGGAGATGGTTAGGCTCTCAGAATAACAGACACACACAAAAAAAGTAAAAAAGAAATATATGTTAGTAAAATGATTTAGCATTACAGCACAGTTTAATAGTAGGTGATTTTTGTTTATAAAGTGTACTTAGGATCATTAAAGAGATATGGTAAAGTTAAAAATCTTATTTTAAAATAACTCATTACATAGGACAGAAATAAAACTTGATATTAAAATTAAATGTCATTAAAATTAATGTACAACTATTTCTGCTGCTTGGTTTTTGTATGCCTCCGTCTGGACAATGAAAACAAAAGTCAGTTTTACTTTTGTTTACAGTCAGTTTCTAGTCCATTTCACTTTAGACTAAACTTTCAGTTGCAGAAAATCTTATGAGGCAATAACTGCAGGTCTGGAAATAT
The DNA here is from genome assembly GCF_965152275.1 of Natator depressus. NCBI lineage: Eukaryota > Metazoa > Chordata > Testudines > Cheloniidae > Natator > Natator depressus. The sequence goes on along the minus strand of NC_134241.1, from coordinate 48,623,497 downwards.
TTATTGAGAAAACTGTTTTCCACTGGAATTTTTTCTTTAAAAAACTAACATTTTTATTAATCATAGATTTTTTTTGTTTATTTGTTTTTAAAAAGGTGGGTTGGGTTGGGTTTTTGTTTATTTTTAACAAAATCTAAATTTTGGAACAGATTTAATCTGGAATAGATTATATCATTTCATACCAATATAACAGAAATGCGTCCCGCATTTCAGTCAAGTTCACTGGTGAGATGTTACATGAATTTATACTTGTAGTGTACCTAAAAAAGGAAAATCTCTCTCTGTGAGGAACTATAGGTTAATAATTATACTAGTATGACTAATATTTCTGATAGAGGACTAACCTCTTTATGTAAAGTTGGATGTCATTCGCCTCAGTAGAAAACATGGCCAAATATAAGACCATTTATTGGACAGGTTACACAATTGCAGATAATGTGCTAATTCATAATGTGTCATCAGATTTTAACCAATTTATCCTTGTCTGTAGGTACCTTTAATTGAAGTAGTCAAAAACATCAAGAAAAGTAGCAGGAAGAAGTGATGAAGGCTATTTTACAAGATGAAAAACTAACCAATTAGATGGAACAAAGTAATTGGCTAATTGAGACGGAAGAGTGGAAATAGGATGCCAGAAAAACACAGGACAGGTAACAGAGTAACAGCCATGTTAGTCTGTATTCGCAAAAAGAAAAGGAGTACTTGTGGCACCTTAGAGACTAACCAATTTATTTGAGCATGAGCTTTCGTGAGCTACCATGCTCAAATAAATTGGTTAGTCTCTATGGTGCCACAAGTACTCCTTTTCTTTTTACAGGACAGGTAAGTAAATTCTACAAAGACAGAGTAAATACACAACTGACACGCAAGCAGAGAGACCACTCTGCATAGAAGATGAAAAATAAGGGCAACAAAAACTGACCAGGACTGTTTTAATTTACATCAAATAGTTTGCTGAATTAGATCATAAATAGGCTGGATAACTACACTTTGTGCCTCGTTCTGCCTAAACATGCACAACGCCTACTCACTTCAGTGGGATCTAAATATTTGTACATGAGAGCAGGAAGGACGATTCAGTGGTTAGCCTGGGACTCTGGAGACTCAGGCTCACTCCTCTGCTCCATCACAGACTTCCTTTACGATCTCGGGCAAGTTTCTTTGTGTCTCCATTTCACATCTGTAAGATGGGAATAATCATACTTCCCTACCTTATGGGGTGTTGTGAGGATAAATACATTAAAACAACATAAGGTGTTCAAATACTATGCTAATAGGGAGCACATGATTGATAAATTAGATCAGCAGTTCTCATCAGCCGGGGGCCTGTGGCCCCCTAGGGGTCTGTGAGCCCTTTCAAGGGCCCCACAGGGCCCCATGGCTGAAACCTGGTCCCCACCCCACCCTGAAGCTGGGAGCGAAGCAGGGCTGAAGCCAGGAGCCCCAGTGCCCCCACCCCACCGAATCTCAGAGCTACACGGGACTGAAGCCCAAAGCCCTGGTGCCTCCCACGGGCAGAAGCCCTGGGTCCATGGGCAGAATGGGGGAGGGGCGCACAAAGGTGCTGCCCCCTCCAAACTGCAGTGTCTTACCCAGAGTGAGGCAATCCAGAGGCAGCTCCAAGCCCCCTCATCTCCTCTCCTCCAGCTCCCCTCAGGCCCAGCTCTCTGGCCAGGTTGTAGGTGGGAAGCCAATGCCAGGCAGTGCAGGGCAGCTGCTCCTCTGGCTGATGGTGCCATGGAGCGGGCAGCTTTGGCATTCCCCCGTCTGCTGCTGGTGCCTGGGGCTGTGGCTGCTCCTCAGCTCCCAGCCCGCTTTAACTGCTTGGGCGGCTGGTAAGAGCTGCCCAGGTGTGGGGACCCAGTTCTGGGGGCTCGCAGAGCCCTCAGGGAGCAGTCACTGCAGAGGGAGCCCTCCTGGCACACAGCCCCTAGCTACCCCCTGTCCGCATACAGTCTCTAGCTACCCCTCCCTGCATCCTGAGCTACCCTGCTGCCTGCACACAGCCGCTAGCTACCCCCTCCCTGCAACCTGAGTTACCCCCCTGCCTGCCCACAGCCCCTAGCTATCCTTCTCTCTGCACCCTGAGCTACCCTCTGCCCGCCCACAGCTCCTAGCTACACCCTGCCTGTACCCTGAGCAGTTTTCAAACTTTCTGAGCTGACTCCCCACTTTGAGTTACATTTTTTGGTTGTGCACCCTCCCCCGCCAACCCAGACAGGCTGCGTGGCCTGCTGAGGTGGAGGTGGCACTCCCTCCCTGGTCCCTGCTGTGTGGAGCTGGCCTGAGCCCCACCAGTCCTTGCCCCCCCCCCCCCCCCAGAGAAGTTAAACTATGCCTATGCCCCAGGGTCTGTCCCCCGCCAGGCCTGGAGCCCCAAGTCCCGCTGGGCCCTGGTCTTTGTATAGCATATTGAGGGGGGCCCCAAGCAAGAAAAGAGTTGAGAACCCCTGGATTAGATGGAATCTGGCCATCTCTATAAATTAACATGAAAGTAAATATGTACCTTGGAAACCAGCAGAGAAAATTAGTCCCTTGTATTATTAATTGTTAGTCTTCAGTTTTAATTGTACTGTTAAACGATATATTACCAATTGAAATTTATTAAATATTTTTGATGTTTTTGTATATTTTCATATATATTATATTCTGTGTTCTAACTGAAATCAAAGTGCATATTTTTATTACAAATATTTGCACCGTAAAAATGATAAACAAAAGAAACAGTATTTTTCAATTCATCTCATACTAGTACTGTAGTGCAATCTCTTTGTTGAGAAAGTGCAATTTACAAATGTAGATTTTTTGATTACATAACTGCACTCAAAAACAAAACAATGTAAAACTTCAGAGCCTACAAGTCCACCCAGTCCGACTTCTTGTTCAGCCTACCATTAAGACAAACGAGTCTGTTTACATTTACAGGAGATAATGCTGCCCCTTCACTGTTGAGGATGTGAGATTCCCAAACCTGCGCCATTCTTTTTGGGTGACAGATCTGAGGAAAAAGAAAAGGAGTACTTGTGGCACCTTAGAGACTAACAAATTTATTTGAGCATAAGCTTTCGTGAGCTACAGCTCACTTCATCGGATGCAGCTCATGAAAGCTTATGCTCAAATAAATGTGTTAGTCTCTAAGGTGCCACAAGTACTCCTTTTCTTTTTGCGAATACAGACTAATACGGCTGCTACTCTGAGATCTGAGGAACTGTCCCAAATAGAGTTCTAACTTCAGTATCGGGCAAATTGGTTGAAACTATCATAAAGAACAAAACTGTCAGACACATAGATGAACATAATTTGCTGGGAAATAGTCAACATGGTTTTTGTAAAGGGAAATCATGCCTCACCAATCTACTAGAATTATATGAGGGGGTCAACAAGCATGCGGAAAAAGGAGATCCAGTGGATATAGTGTATTTAGATATTCAGAAAGACTTTGACAAGGTATCTCACCAAAGGGTCTTAAGCAAAATAAGCAGTCATGGGATAAGAAGGAAGGTTCTCTCATGGATTGGTAACTGCTTAAAAGATAGGAAACAAAGAGTAGGAATAAAAGGTCAGTTTTCAGAATGGAGAGAGGTAAATAGTGGTGTCCCCCAGGGATCTGTATTGGACACAGTCCTATTTAACATATTCATAAATGATCTGGAAAAACATGTAACCAGTGAGGTGGCAAAATTTGCAGATGATACAGAACTACTCAAGATAGTTAAGTCCCAGGCAGACTGTGAAGAGCTACAAAAGGATCTCACAAGACTGGGTGACTGGGCAACGAAACAGCAGATGAAATTTAATGTTGATAAATGCAAAGTAATGCACATTGGAAAACATAATCCTAACTATATATATATAATGATGGGGTCTAAATTAGCTGTTACCACTCAAGAAAGAGATCTTGGAGTCATTGTGGATAGTTCTCTGAAATTATCCACTCAATGTGCAGCAGCAGTCAAAAAAGCGAACAAAATGTTGGGAATCATCAAGAAAGGGATAGATAATAAGACAGAAAATATCATATTGCTGCTATATGAATCCATGGTACGCCCATACCTTGAATACTGCATGCAGATGTGGTCGCCCCATCTCAAAAAAGATATACTGGAATTGGAAAAGGTTCAAAAAAGGGCAACAAAAATGATTAGGGTATAGAACGGCTTCCACAGGAGGAGAGATTAATAAGACTGGGACTTTTTAGCTTAGAAAAGAGGCGACTAAGGAGGGATATGATAGAGGTCTATAAAATCATGAGTGGTACAGAGAAAGTAAATAAGGAAGTGTTATTTACTCCTTCTCATAATACAAGAACAAGGGGCCACCAAATGAAATTAATAGGTAGCAGGTTTAAAACAAACACAAGAAAGTATTTTTTCACGCATCTCACTGTCAACCTCTGGAACTCCTTGCCAGAGGGTGTTGTGAAGGCCAATACTATAACGGGATTCAAAAAGGAGCTAAATAGATTCATGGAAGATAGGTCCAACAATGGCCATTAGCCAGGATGAGCAGGAATGGTGTCCCGAGCCTCTGTTTGCCAGAAGCTAGGACTGGGTGACAGGGCATGGATCACTTGATGATAACCTGTCTGTTCATTCCCTTTGGGGCACCTACCATTGGCCACTGTCAGAGGACAGTATACTGGGCTTGATGGACCTTTGGTCTGACCCAGAATGGCCGTTTTTATGTTCCTCTAATTTACAATGTCACCAGAAAGTGACATTTACATAACACTGTTGTAGCTGGCATTGCAAGATATTTACATGCCCGATATGCTACACATTTGTATGCCCCTTCATGCTTCGGCCACCTTCCATGCTGATGACGCTCACTAAAAAAATAATGCGTTCATTAAATTTGTGACTGAACTCCTTAGGGGAAGAACTGTATGTCCCCTGCTGTGTTTTACCCACATTCTGCCATATATTTCATGTTATAGCAGTCTCGCATGATGACACAGCACATGTCGTTCATTTTAAGAACACTTTCACTGCAAATTTCACAAAATGCAAAGAAGGTACCAATGTGAGATTTCTAAAGATAGCTACAGCACTCGACCCAAGGTTTAAGAATCTGAAGTGCCTTCCAAAATCTGAGATAGACGAGATGTGGAGCATGCTTTCAGAAGTCTTAAAAGAGCAACACTTTGATGCGGAAACGACAGAACCCAAATCACCAAAAAAGAAAATCAACCTTCTGCTGGTGGCATCTGACTCAGATAATGAAAACGAAAATGTGTCCGTCTGCACTGCTTTGGCTTGTTATCAAGCAGAACCCGTCATCAGCATGGATGTATGTCCCCTGGAATGGTGGTTGAAGCATGAAGGGACATCTGAATCTTTAGCGCATCTGGCACGTAAATATTTTGTGATGCTGGCTACAACAGTATCATGAGAACGCCTGTTCTCACTTCCAGATGACATTGTAAACAAAAAGCGGGCAGCATTGTTACTTGCAAATGTAAACAAACTTGTTTTTGTCTGAGCGATTGGCTGAACAAGAAGTAGGACTGAGTGGACTTGCAGGCTCTAAAGTTTTACATGGTTTTATTTTTGAATGCAGATTTTTTTGTACATAGATCTAAATTTGTATGTTCAACTTTAATGATAAAGAGATTGTATTACAGTACTTTTATTAGGTGAACTGAAAAATACTATATCTTGTTTTTTTACAATGCAAATACTTGTAATCAAAAATCAATATAAAGTGAACACTGTACACTTTGTATTCTGTGTTGTAATTGAAATCAATATATTTGAAAATGTAGAAAAAATCCAAAAATATTTAAATAAATGGTATTCTATTACTGTTTAACAGTGTGGTTAATCGCAATTACTTTTTTTAATCGCTTGACAGCCCTAGTTTCAAGCATTCAAAAGTTAGCAAATGCCAGAATTAAGGTGGCCTGCACAACTTTAATTTGGCCCCCTTGTGCTCATGCATTGTAACACAGTCTTTAATTACATACTGTTCCTCCCCCCCCCTGACAGTGGGCACAGGAGAGACAGGCTCCCTGCTCTCAGTTCCAGTGACCAGCCCCACCCTGGCCTAAATCAGCTATCCCCAGGAAAGTCCAGCTTCACCCCTCTAGCCCTGGGCTGGAGAAGCATGCACAGTCACTCTGTGGGGATGGAGCATGCACAATCTGGTGAGCCTGAGGCAGACACTTGTCATGGAAAATTTTAGCCTAACAGTTAAATTTGGCAAAATTAAAAATTACTTAAAACAGGGTCTTACAATGGGAAGTGTTGGGCAACCTTAATAATAGGCAGTGCTACAAGCCCCACCATCAGTTTGCATTTTAGAAATATGAACACCGCCCTTTTAAAAAGAGATTACACATAGTTGTTCATTTTGCTGTGCCCCAGACTGACCTACATACCCTTTAGAAAGACTGTCACATTTCAACACCAAGAGCCTGATCCTACAAGGGTTTAAGAGCCCTCAACTCTCTTTACAATTCAAAGGGGTTGGGAACACTTAACACCTTGTACTTCAGGCCCTAAGTTAAGATAAATATAAATCAATATCTCCAAATCCAATTAATAAAACCTAATAAAAAACTAAATGAAGATATCTAATCTGCAAATAACATATGTAGATTTAATGGAAAGAAATGAAATAAAAAATAACTCTAATGAGGTTGGGTCCATGAAACTAACACAATCTAGGATCAAATTAAGTCTGTAAGGCAATGAGCTTGCAGACCTTTTGTCTTCCCTTCTGGGAGAGACTGCTGTAATTACTGTATTGCCATGGTCTTGAAGATGGGTATAAGAAAGAATAGAATTAACTTCTAAGTAATCAATGTCAGAGTTGCTAATACCACAACATATATCTCCCTGACATTAACAGAGACTCACAGCCACAAATAAAGTGGAGGCAGTTGATAAGCAGCGTAAATTTTTAGTCAGCATCTCTAGTGAAGAATGTAGTTTGTGAAACAGAAGGATTGCTGGGATCTTTATTCTGGGTGCAATCCTTCTGAAGTTTTTCAACAATTACTTTTAAAATGTGAACACTGAAAATAAAAACAAAACAGACAACAGTGTCTGATTATTTCTCTGGTGAAAATAAGGATAATATCTGTCTTTGTAAGCAAGGATATCCATAGTTAAGCATCAAATCCCATTTATGCCATACACATATCGGTAAAGCAGTCAAATTACTGGAATTCAAAAGTGGACAGTTATGTGGATTTTATGAAGGCCTTGTAAATCAAAGAATTCCAAAGGCTGATCACATCCTGGGAGTGAAAGCCCTAGGCTATTTAATCTCAATTTTATTTTTTAAATTTCCAGGGCTGGCCTTTATGTACCTGTAGCAGATTAGTTAAATTTACATAGCTATCTAAGTTAATTTACCCCCTTTTCTAGTGAGATAGTTCCGATCACTTTCCAGAAGCTACCACCTACTTGTACATCATCGGCAGAGATAGCGTCAGCAACAGCACCAGAGGCAGCCGAGGCTCTGACAAAAGCAGTCTCTGGCTGCTGTTGTCGCTCTCTAAGAAAGCAGCATGAAAGAAGGAACACCTCCAACAAAGGAGGGCTCCTTGTAGTGAACTGGAGTGGGGGAGAAGAAAAGCCATCTCATCCACAACCTGCACAAAATAGGGAATAGGTGAGAAGGGGAAGAGAAGCTCTCTTGAGAGAAGGAAGCTAGAGTGAACTGTATTGGAAGAACCAGAGACAGTGAGTAGGATACAAAGGGATACTAGATGGACCGAGCAGCAGGCAGTGAAGTTGGACCAGTCATTTAGCTTTACCCCACACCCTTGTGAATCCAGCTACAGAGCCATTACCACCCACTCTAATCCTCTGCAGGTGATCTTTTTATCTGGTGTTGGGAGAAAACCTGGACCTTGTTTCTCTCCCCCTGTGGAGTTCTGAATCCCCCCGCTCTGAGACAGGACACGAGGGAAAAGACAGGACACAGGGTCCTGTCAAGAGATCAAAGGGCTATCACGTGGGAATAAGAGGTGGATGGACTTGGCTCAATTCTGCAACGAGCAGAACCATGAGAGCTCAGTGACCTTGCTAATCTCATTGCTTGCTGAACTCCCAAAACAAATACTCTGAGCATCCTCTCTAACACAGCTTCCCACCACTGCCCCCTTACTGCAGAGCTGTTCTCTATACAGCTCCCATCTATTGTAGGGGCAATGATACTTTTTTCTATACCCCCAGAATGGGAAGTATTCCCTGTACAAATGTCTTTCTTAGAGCAAGAGCAGACGCTTGAGCTGTCCGTGATGCTGCTGGTCCTAACCCAAGATAACAGCTATCAGCAAATCCCAGCAAGAAGCATGGTTTCTCTCTAGAAATGGGGCACTGACCTTCAGTGCACCACATGTGGGTTAAATCAATTATTAAAGCTTGGCCTGTTTCTTCTCCACAAACTTCACCTTTCTAAAGTGTGAAAACAGCCAAACCATCAGCCTTTCATTACTATTCAGTTCATGAAATCTTTGATCAATTTAAATTATTCTTTTCAAGTAATTAATATTACCACAGTATTCTCAATATTCCCTGTTAATATCATTGATATATTAATTAGGAAAAAAGGCAAAATTATAAAGATTTGAGTGATGAACACTATCAGCTCTTCCCTGGACTTCCCTAGAATTTATACCTCCTTTTGGAGTTACGGATTAAAAAAAATGGACACAGCAGCAGCAGGGATTTCACCATTTCCTTGTACAATGACATATTTCCCTGCCCTTGCTCATCTTTCTCATTTTGATGCAGCTCAGAATCCTGTAAGCCTTATTTGCAGCAACTGAATACTTTATGTTTCCATAATCATGTTTCTTCTAATACAAATCCCGATATACTTTCAGTTACTTTTCAATATGTATATGTTTTTAATAAAAGTAATAGCAACAAAAATACTTTTCGTTGTCTTTTAAGACTGTCCAATGGAAAAAAATTGATTCTCAGAGTCCTAGTGACAACCATCTCTCTCTTATAAACCCCTTTTTTCTAATCTGGTGAGGTAGTTTAGCAGCTTTAAACTTCTAAAACTTAAGAAATTCCTACCTGTTTTTCCTGCCAGCAAGTAACAATGTAAGAAATGGTAAACAGCAAATGGGAGGGCTGGTAAAGATGTTCAATAATTACTATTTATTAATCATCTAGCAACAATCCAGCCTTGAATCCAGGCCTGCAGGGTGAACAGTAAATGTATAACCACGCCCCAGAGTCTGTCTAAACAATAACTCCTGAGTACCTATTTCAATTAAACTTTCATTAAAAAAAATACAAAATGGTTGAGATTGAATGACAAACATCAGGACTTGACACCTAATGCTGTGGCCCCCATGATGGGGATTGTAACTGAGCAGATTAACAAACAATGAAACGTCGTCTTACATGTAGTATTCTGACAAAAGTGTCCAAAAATGTTCCTTCTGGAGGAGAAAATACAATTATTACTGTGTCCTCCATTAACATAAAAATACATAGTACATTGAATTTGTGTGAAAGCCCATGACATCCTTTATCTCAAACAGGAACAAAAGAGCACTTTCTTAAAAAACCCAAACTACAATACATCATCTGATACCGTTTTGTGGTTATTTACACAATTAAGAAAACCCAACCTTTTAGACCAATGCAGCATTCAATAAACCTTGTTCTGCTAAGAAGCATTCACTGATATGTATATTAAATGGGCATTTTGGGGCTTCTGCTTTGTGTGTTGGTGAAAAGTGACACCTCCTATGATAGTAACTGTAAGCATTCAGTGTCAGCATGTGCAACTAGTTCCTATACTGTCTAATTACACACACACACACACACGTCATTAAATGAACATTATTAAGGTTGCAAAGTCAAGCACTCAATGGTTAGGAAATCTCCTTGTGTGTATGCATTATGATACAGTCTTTGATCTGTGGCAAATTGCCGGTACGTTTATTATGGGTCCCGCACTTCCTCTTCTTGGGGGCGGTTCAGGGAGCAGTTTCTTGCCCCTGAACTAGGGTATTTACTGTCCCACTAGTAACCCAGAGAAGGGTAGTGGAGAGGGAGGGACCCAGGCCCGCCCTCTACTCCGGGTCCCAGCCAGGGACCCTAGAGATAATGGGAAACCACTTGAACTAGTGCTTCCTTCCCCTGGGCTACTTCCCTCTCCTGCTCTTCAGCTTGTGGGGCTTCCTGCCCTCTCTCTCTGCACAAGCTGGGTGTCTCTCTATCTAGGGTCTTGGTCTTCTAGCCAGCCACAGCACTTCTCCAAACTGCTCTCTGCTCCAACTCCTTTCCCTGACTGACTGAAGCAGGGGTTTTTTATCAGGTGACTAGCTTCAGGTGCTCTAATTGGCTTCAGGTGCTTTTAATTAATCTATAGAAACCTTTTCCCTCTACAGGGAATAAGGCTTCTACTCATCCTGGGACTTACATATCTCTCCTATATCACTCGCCTGCTGCCTTCTGGTCATGCTGTATCACATATCCTCTTCCCCGCTCAACACCATGGGGTTGGGCTACTTGGGACGAGAGGCAATGCTTTCGTGACAAGCCATCTGCATTGCTGTGTTGGCTTCCAGCCCTATGTTGTACTCGGAAATGAAAGGGTTGCAGAGATAGGAATCATCTAGTCACTCTTGCATTCTTCTCCTTCTTTCTGTGCATCCACTGGAGCAGGGCGTGGTCTGTCACCAGGGTAAATCGCCGCCCCAGCAGGTAGTAGCGGAGAGTCTCCATAGCCCATTTTACTGCTAGACATTCCTTTTCAACCATGGCATACTTTTGTTCCCGGGGGAGGAGCTTCCGGATGAGTTACAGGATCGGGTGTTCCTCCTCCCCTACCATCTCTGAAAGGACGGCTCCTAGCCTTACTTCCGAGGCATCTGTTTGTAGGACAAATTCTTTCTTGAAGGCTGGGGCTATGAGTACGGGATGGCAGCAAAGGGCTGTCCTTAAACCTGCGAATGCTCCTTCTGCTGCATCAGTCCACTTTACTATCTCGGGGCCCCAAGCCTTTATCAGGTCCGTCAATGGCCCTGCTCTTGTGGTGAAAAGGGGATGAATCTCTGATAGTACTCTACTATCCCCAGAAATGCTCTGACCTGCTTTTTACGGACTGACCGAGGCCAATCTTGTATTGCCTCTACTTTGTTCTACTGGGGTTTTACCAAGCCTCTCCCTACCACATACCTGAGGTATCTCGCCTCAGCTAGTCCTATCACGCACTTGAGAGAGTTGGCAGTGAGGCCAGCCTTCCGCAGGGCATCTAGTACCGCTTCTACTTTCCCTAGGTGTGTTTCCCATTCAGGGCTATAGTCTAAATAGGTGGCGGCATACCTGGCATGGGGTCGCAGCAATTTATCCATAAGTCATTGGAATGTTGCAGGGGACCCATGGAGTCCGAAAGGGAGGACAGTGTATTGGAACAGGCCATCGGGTGTAGAGAAAGCAGTCTTCTCCTTGGTGTTTTTGGCCAAGGGAATTTGCCAATATCCTTTGGTCAGGTCCAGAGTGGTGAGGTATCAGGCCTTGCCTAACTGATCAACACGTGGTATCGACACGTGGTATCGGAAAGGTATCGAATTGGGATACTTCATTCAACTTCCGGAAGTCGTTGCAAAACCTCAGGGTGCCGTCAGGCTTGGGGACTAGGACGATAGGGTTGGACCACTGGCTGTGGAATTCTTCAATAACCCCAAGTTGTAACATCATCTTCACTTCTGTCCTAATTTCCTCTCTTTTAACTTCCAATATCGGGTACGGTCTTATCGTCACCCTTATTCTAGGCCTGGTGACGATATGATGTTGGACCAGTGTCGTACGGCCCGGCTGTGTACAGAACACATCTTGGTTCCGTTGGATCATGTCAATGACCTCTGTTAGTTGTTCTGGGGCTATCTCGGGGGATATTCTCACCTGCTCCTGTGGGTCATCCGCCTAAAGTAGAGCTCTCCGAATGACCAGGCATGTCTCTCGGTCACGCCAGGGCTTCAGTAAGTTTACTTGGTAGATCTGCTCTGGTCTTCGGCGGTCTAACCTTATAGTCCACTTCCCCAATGGCTTCCACTATCTCATATGGCCCATGCCAGCTGGCCAGGAGTTTGCTTTCCACTGTCGGCACGAGCACCATCACCCGTTCTCCTGGCTGAAATTTCCGTACTTTTGCCCGGCGGTTATAATATGTCTGCTGGGTCTCTTGTGCTTTTTCAAAATGTTCTCGTACTATAGGGGTTACTCGAGCTATTCACTCTCTCATCTGTGTCACGTGCTCAGTGACATTCTCTCCTGGGTTGGGTTGTTCTTCCCAGTCCTCCTTGGCGATATCTAATATTCCACGTAGGTGGCGTCCGTATAGTAGCTCAAAGGGAGGGAAACCGGTGGATACCTGGGGGACTTCCCGTATTGCAAACACTAGGTAAGGTAGAAGGGTATCCCAGTCTCTTCCATCCTGTGCTACCACCTTCCGGATCATACCTTTAAGGGTGTGGTTAAACTGCTCTACCAGTCCATCTGTTTGTGGATGGTAGACTGACGTCCGTATGGCATGGATGCGGAGCAGGGTACATAAGTCCTTTATTAATTTTGACCTGAAAGGCGTTCTTTGGTCAGTCAGGATCTCCTTAGGGATGCTCACTCTGGCAAAAACCTGAAGTAGTTCTTTTGCTATTGCCTTGGATGTGGGGTTTCTTAAAGGAATGGCTTCTGGATACCGTGTGGCATAGTCAAGGATGACTAATACGTTTCGGTGGCCCGTGCTGATCTTTCCCGCGGGCCCACTAGGTCCATGGCTATCCTTTTGAAAGGGACTTCAATAATAGGCAAAGGTACTAATGGGGCCCGCAAGTGAGGTTGGGGGCTATGCAACTGGCATTGTGGGCAGGAGGTACAGTAAGTGTTGGACCTCCGCACGTATTCCTGGCCAATAAAATCTTCTTAAGAATCTATCAAGTGTCTTCTCTACTCCTAGATGTCCCCCAAATAAATGACTGTGAGCTAACTCTAGTACTGCCCTTGTGTGTTTCCACGGGACTAAGAGCTGCTCTACTTCTTCCCCTCGAATTTGCACTATTCGGTACAACAGATCACGTTTGATCACATAATACGGCCTTGGGCCTTTGGTCTTTCCTTCCACAGGTATGCCATTTACTTCCACTACCTCCTCCCTCACATTCGCATATAGCGGGTCATTGGCTTGGTCCTGCCCGAAATTCTCAAGTGCGGTACCGATTTGACCTAACTCCATGGGACCTATTTCTTCTCTGCCCCTTGGGTTGCCCCTACTTGGGCTAGGAACCGCCTCTGAGTCCTCACTGGCCTCAATTGTCTCCTGAACAGGCTTGCTTACCAACAAGGGAGCCTTTCTGGTTCTCTGCTAGAATCCTGGTCCCTAGCCTTTTATCTGCCCTCTTTTCCCGCCTAGACTTTCGGGGTTTCCCAGGGGATGAAAATAGCTCTGGGGCAAATTCGGCAAAAATTGGGGTGAGGCTATCTGTAGGTGCCTCCGTCTCAGCCCTGGGGTTGCTACCCTCTCCTGGCTCTACTTTGGGGAGTAAGTTCTCAAACCCGGGGAAGTCCCTACCAATTAAGACCGGGTAGGGGAGCCTAGGGACCACTCCTGCAGTTACCCTGGTAGTGTTTCCCTGGATCTCAATCCGTACTGGGATTGTGGGGTACAAATTTACTGTGCCATGAACGCACGTTACCCCTGTGGTTTTGGCCCAGGTTAGTTGGTCTTGCCCCACCAAATTCCCCGAGACCAGTGTGACAGCACTCCCGGAATCTACTAATGCTATGATTGCAATAGCGTTCATCTTTACTGACCTTGTATACCCATGTGAGGTCATTGCGACCCCTACCAGGCCGATTAGGCCACATTGTTCCCCAGGATCCCCCAGATTGCACTGCATAGGCTCTTCCCTGTTGGGGCACTGGGATGCTATATGCCCCAATTCCCCACACTCGTAACACCGACCCCTTATCCCAGTTGCTGCCCTCTGCCTGGAGCTATTTAGTCGCATCTCCCCCCCCCCCAGCCCTCTCTTCCCAAACCCCCAGGTCCCTTCTTGGCCTCAGGCCATTCCTCAGTGTCTTTCCTCCCAGTTATGGTTCTTCTGTAGTTCTCGACAATCCGGGGCCTTGGGTTTGGGGCTGTCTTCCTGGTTTGCAGTGTCTCACCGCCTGGGGTCTGGAACAGTTTACGGGCTGCCAGCTGTCTTTCCACGAGGGAGACCAAGTCATCTTAGGTAAAGGGGTCATTCTGGCCAACCGAAGCCCGAAGGCCTGGTGGCAGCCCCCTCATATACCGGTCCAATACCAGGAGCTCCATCATTTTTTCAGAGCTGAGGGCCTCAGGGCACAGCCATCTCCGGGTCAGGTGGATCAGATCAAACAATTGCGATCGGGGTGTCTTGTCCTCTGTATACTGCCATTCATGAAACCTCTGGGCTCGCAAGGCAATGGTTACTCCGGATTTGGCCAGGATCTCTGCCTTCAGCTGGGGGTAATCCTCCTCAGCCATATCATAGTAGACCTTCTGGGCCTCTCCACACAGGAACGGGGTGAGGATACCAGACCACTGATCTCGGGGCCAGGCCTCCTGCAGGGCTGTTCTCTCAAATGCCAGGATGTACGCCTCTACATCATCCTCCCGTGTCATTTTCTGTAGGAAGTGGCTGGCCCGTATAGTCCAGGTTCCGTCGCAATTGTGGTTCTGCTCCATAAGGGCCTTCATCTGGTTTGCCAGCTCCTGTAGCAGAGCTCGGTCCTGGGCAGCCTGATTCATCAACAGCCAATTAGTCTCCTGCTGCACCCAAGTCGCCTCCTGTTGGGCGGTTGCTTGGATTTGGATAGCCTCCTGCTGGGCCGCAGTGGCTTGTATTAGAGCCTTGACCACGTTGTCCATCTTGGGGACGGGATGGTTTTGGTTAACCCTGGTTTAAGTCCCCAGCGCGGAGATTGCACCTCTCACACCACATGTGGCGAATTGCCGGTACGATTATGATGGGTCCCGCGCTTCCTCTTCCAGAGAAGAGTAGTGGAGAGGGAGGGACCCGGGCCTGCCCTCTACTCCGGTTCCCAGCCCAGGGGCCCTAGGGATAGCAGTAAACCACTTGAACTAGTGCTTCCTTCCCCTGGGCTACTTCCCTCTCCAGCTCTTCAGCTTGTGAGGCTTCCTGCCCTCTCTCTCTGCACAAGCCGGGTGTCTCTTTACCTAGGGCCCCTGGGCTGGGACCCAGAGTAGAGGGTGGGCCCGGGTCCCTCCCTCTCCACTACCCTTCTCTGGGTTAGTGGTGAGACAGTAAATACCCTAGTTCAGGGGCAGGAAACTGCGCCCTGAACCACCCCCCAAGAAGAGGAAGCGCGGGACCCATCATAATCGTACCGGCAATTTACCACAGATCATATGATATTTTTCGACAGGATTCCTGCTGCACTCAACACACAGGATGGAGCTGCTGTAAGGATGAATCAGGTGTTTGTAGTGATGGAAGGTGTTGTCCACAAGCAAAACAACACAGTTTTCCCTAGCCTTGTTCTTGGAAACAGCTGAACCTTTTTTGCTGAAGTATTGCAAAGAAGTCAGCCTGTGGCAGACACATGGGGTGAAGAATTTCAGCCCAAACAGTTAAAATTTGACAAAGTTATAAGCCACTGAAAACAGGATCTTATAATGGGAACTGTCAGCAGCCTTATTAAAGCCTTGACGAGGAGGGAGGGCTAACTCAGGGAAGCCAGCTCCTAAGCACAAGAAGGAGCAGCAAACAGGGAAATTGTGCGAGGGAGTTCTCCAGGTGAAGGAGGAAGGACTACGTGATCCTTCGGGTGAGTTTGTTTATTATTTACTTGCTTGCTTGCTGATTCTAGGAGCAGCAAACAGGAATTTTGCAAGGGAGTTTAGAGAGGGCATGTGAGAGGCAGATTACGTAAAAACATACGCCAGTAACATTCCCCCCCAACACACAAAAAACTACACTAAGAATAAAATCAATGCAAGCAGTAGAGTGGGGGCTATCAAGTTAATTGCACTGAGTGCAGCATGTATACTATCTGCCTTGTGGGCAGGTGTTGTATGTAAGCATCTCAAGGCCCTCAGAGAGACAGTGGGTAGCTCCTGAGGCCAGAGTGGCTGAACTGGAGGAGCTAAAGGAGACAGAGAGGTAGGTACATACATAAGACTTTCCGGGACACAGTAGAATGGTCCCACCCCTGATCTGATAGCTTCTCTGCTGTTAAGGAGGATGAAAGTCTTGGAGAAAGAAAGGGAAACAATCCCATAGTTGGGATCCTCCTTCCAGATGATGTCATGCTAGACTCTTACCATGACTCTACCCCTCTGGGGGAGGGAGCACCAGTTACTAGGGAGAGCCAAGAAATAGTAATATGTATTCAATTATTACAAGTAGAGATAGCTGGGTTTGTGATGACTGGGAGAACCACATGGTGATTGCCTACTGGGTGCAAAGGCTGCAGATCTCACAAGACATCTAGACAGACTTATCCGCAGTGCTGGGGAGGAGCTGGTAGTCATGGTACATGTAGGTAGCAATGACATACAGAAAGGTAGAAAAGAGGCCCTGG
Source organism: Natator depressus (assembly GCF_965152275.1). NCBI lineage: Eukaryota > Metazoa > Chordata > Testudines > Cheloniidae > Natator > Natator depressus. Next base: position 48,606,953 of record NC_134241.1, on the reverse strand, counting down.
AGGCCAAATTTATGCTGCTTGAAGTCCAGGACCGCCATTCTCTGAAATGCTTCCCGCTCCACACGTAGAGCCAGAAAGACAGGCAGAATTTAAAGCATGGATGAGACAATGGTGTAGGGAAGAGGGGTTTAGGTTTATTAGGAACTGGGGAACCTTTTGGGAAAGGAGGCAGCTATAGAGGAAGGATGGGCTCCACCTAAACCAAAATGGAATTAGACTGCTGCCATATAAATAAAAAATCCTCTACAATATTTTTAGTAAGAGCTGGGAGAAACCCAACAAGTGTGGAAGAGCACACGGTTCAGGTGGAGACATTCGTTAGGAATTAATTTATTACAGGGGGAACTCTATATCTTAAGTAAAGAGGATAGGAAACAAGTTAATAAAGTACAGGTAGTGAGAAATAGTCAAATGTCCAAGTGTCTCATTTAAATATAGCACATGGAGGCACATGAGCATTGAGGAAATGTACAAACGCTTATGTACAAATGCTTGAAGTCTAAATAGTAAGATTAGTGAACTAGAGTGCCAAGCATTAAATGAGGATAATGATATAACAGGCACCATGGAAACTTGGTGGAATGAGGATAATCAATGGAACATGGTAATATCAGTGTACAAAACAAATAGGAATGACAGAGTAGTTTGCACATGTGGGGGAATGGCACTATATGCGAAAACAAGCATAGTCTTAATGAAATAAACTGTACCATAAAATCTTTATGTATAGAAATTCCATGCTTGCACAATCAGAGTATAGCAGTTGGAATATACTATTGACCACCTGACCAGGATGTTGATGGTGATTGTGAAATACTCAAGGAGATTACTGAGGGTTTCAACAAACATGTGGACAAGGGTGATCTGGTCAACCTAGTGTACTTGAACTTTCAGAAAGCCTTTGATAAATTCCCTCACTAAAGGCTCTTAAGCAAAGTAGAAAGTCATGGTAGAAGAGGGAAGGTCCTCTCCTGGATGAGTAACTGGTTAAAAGATGGGAAACAATGTGTAGGAATAAATGGTCAGTTTTCACTATGGAGAGAGGTAAAGAGCAGATCCTCCAAACAACTGTACTGAGACCTGTGCTGTTCAACATATTCATAAGTGAAGTGACAAAATTTGTAGATGATACAAAATTACTCGTTAAGTCCAAAGCTGACTGCAAAGAGTTACAAAGGGATCTCACTTGACTGGGTGGCAAAATGGTGGATGAAATTCCATGTGGATAAATCCAAAGTCATGCATATTGGAAAAAATAATCCCAACTATACAAACATATATATGATGGGGGTCTAAATTAGCTGTTTCCTCTCAGGAAACATCTTGGAGTCATTGTGGATAGTTCTTTGAAAACATCTGTTCAATGGGCAGCTGCAGTAAAAAAAGCTAACAGAATGTTAGGCACCATTAGGAAAGAAATAGATAAAAAGACAGAAAATATCATAATGCCTCTATATAAATCCACAGTGCACCCACACCTTGAATACTACATGCAGTTCTGGTCGCTCAATCTCAAAAAAAGATATATTAGAATTGAAAAAGGCACAGAGAATGGCAAGGAAAATGTTTAGGGGTATGGAAAAGCTTCTGAATGAGGAAAGATTAAGATGACTGGGAATGTTCATCTTAGAAAAGAGACGACTAAGGGGAAATATGACAGCAGTCTGTAAAATCATAAATGGTGTGGAGAAAGTGAATAAGTGTTATTTACTCCTTCATGTAACACAAGAACTAGGAGTCACCAAATGAAATTAATAGGCAGCAGGTTTAAAACAAGCAAAAGGAAGTACTTCTTCACACAATGCACAGTCAATCTGTGGAACTCATTGCCAGGGGATATTGTGAAGGCCAAAACTATAACAGGGCTCAAAGAAGAACTAGATAAGTTCATGGAGGATAGACTCATCAATGGTTGTTAGCCAAGATGGTCAGGGATGCAATCCCATGTTCCAGGTATCTCTAAACCTCCAACTACCAGAAGCTGGGACTGGATGACAGTGGCTAGATCACTTGATAATTGCTCTGCTCTGTTCATTCCCTCTCAAGCACCTGGCATTGGCCACTGTCAGATGCAGGATACTGGACTAGATGGATCTTTGGTCTGGCCCTGTATGGCTGTTCTTATGCTAAACGTATGCACAAACAGTTGTGTGAATAAATTAGTCTACAGGCCTCCATCTAAATATTATAGTTGATTGTGAAAATATTAGTTCCAAAAAAGCTCACTTATTCTGATATTATATTTTAATATACATTAAAATGGTTGAGCAAAGTCATTATGGTTGGCAAGAAGCACTTTTGAATTTTCCCTTGGTCCAAGGGAGATGGGCACCCATATCCCACTGAAATTCAACAGAAGCTGGACGCCAAGCCCCCTTTTGCTCCTTTGAAAATCCCAGCCTTTATTACTAAATTCCATGGACAGTGGAAATGCAGCGTTGGCACTGCAGTACTTAAATACAGTTAAACCCTCAAACCAAACATCTATTTTCCTAAAGCGTACTGTGGGTATCTTTTTAACATACTAACTACTATAATATACCACTGTATGCCCTCAAGCATGCCTAACCTTGTATTGCTAGAAGGCCAAGAGAGACACCATTCTTCTTTGACTCAACTCTGGTTAGAAAAAGCTCAGTTACAATCCTGGGGTATCACAATGCAGCTTGCAAGTAGGAGGAAGAGACAGGACAGGCAAGGGTGCTGAGAAGTGAGGGAATTGGTCCTATGTGAGAAATGCAGCTTCACACCTACAGGAAAATAAGAACGGCCATACTGGATCAAACCAAAGGTCCATCTAGCCCAGTATCTTGTCTTCCGACAAAAGTGGCCAGTGCCAGGTGCCCAGAGGGAATGAACAGAACAGGTAATCATCAAGTGATCCACCCCTTGTCACCCATTCCCAGCTTTTAGCAAAGAGGCTAGAGGCACCATCCCTGCCCCCAAAGCTTAGGAGGGGTAAATACATATGGAGTTTGTGAAAGTCCCAATATCAGTAACACTGTGAACAACCTTAACAGCTTACCTATGCATTTTGGAAACTCCTTCGATGTTTTCATAGAAACCAAACTGCAGTGTTATAGCAAATGCAATTCTCTATTCAGGAGATAAATATCAGCACTTCACCTGTCTCTCTTTCTCCTCAGGATACCATCAGAACTAGTGACAGAAGAGGCAAGCAATTATAGTAGCACAGAATGCTCTAGTAGCATTAGTGGGAGCAGCAACTTACAGTGTCTGCATTAAACCATCAGCGTTTACCAACAGTTACAACATCTTATTCCCTTATCAAATTACAGGAAACATTGCAGTTTCATAACGGTTAATAAATAATGCCTTTTTAATAGTAACCACTGTGCTAGTGGAGATAATAGCTGGCAGAGGACTCACAGGAGTAGCAGTGACTAGACTGTTACCCTATTTTATATTTTATATATATATATATATATGAAGTAAAGCGGATCAGATGGCAAGGAAGGTAGGTATGAGAGAAATCAATTTATTTCTTTTTCTATCATATCTTTCATCCATGTAGTATCCACAAATGGTTCCCAGCCTGTTGATGTGTCTAGAAATCAAAATAATGAGACTGCATCCTATATTACCACCTATGAAACTGAATCAGTAAATCTGACCACAACATAGCTAGGCACGCAGCAGATATAGAGTAAAGAGAACCATGTAACATGCAAATAGATAATAATAATGCAAAGGAGGTTTGGAAAAGTTCATAAAGAGATTTAAAAGAAACTGCAAATATAAAAGGTTTGATTATGATACTAAAATAAATTTGTACAGCATAAAAATAATAAAACACTTAGAAATGAAATGCCATTCATCCTGTTAGAGCAGAATGACTTTTTGGTTGTAATTATAGCAATTTACTTCAATTTATACTACACATTAGATAATGTATTCAGAATATTAGAAAGTGTTATAGGATTTTCAGCATTTAAAATGAATAATCCTTCTTAATAGCAGATCAATGTCATTTCCAGTTGACTACTACTAATTCTCTCTTTGAAACAAACATTGATGATGATAGATGTTCCTTAGAGCATTCTTTAAAAAAAAAAAAAGGGGGGGAGCTGCAGCTGTAGGCAAGTAACTTTCTCTATTCCATTCTTATCTGCTAGAGATCTGCACTACTGAAGACACAGTTACAGAAATGTCTCTGCAACACAACAGCATGTCAGGGAAGATGCACTTATTCCTGTAATAGAACAAAATACATTACTAAAACAGCAGTGAGCACAAGAGGAATTTGTGAACCAACTACTGGTGACCTTCGAAAAATAAACTGCAAACAGTCCCTATTGTAAACTGAAGGTATTTAAAGAGTCTGAATGTGGACCCTTGAAATTAAGTCACAGATATTCTATTTCCTTCCCCTCTCCTCCCCCCGAAGGACACAAAGAGGTGCCCACAAAAATTCTATGGAAAAAAAATTAAGTTTGAATGAAATACAAAAAATATTGTAAAAACCGAGGAAAATATGTGTAACTTTATGTATTCAAGATGGCAGTTGCCGTACAGCTCAAGCTCTCATATGGACTAAATATCAGCATAACCTACTGGGGAAAATTCAATCCTGCTGTAAACTGATACAACTCCACTGATTATAAGAGAGCTACACGCACATTAGGGCTTAATTTGACTCACTGAATTTCAAACAGAAGCCTCAGAAGGTAACAAGTGACAGAGTAGGGCATGGGGAGGATTGACCAGGGGATGTTGCGTGGGAGTTTTGCTGATACTGTCTGCATTGGTGATGGGATATCAAGGTGTGACTTCACTTGAGGGATGATACCTGAGCATGTAACCTGAGCCCAGGAGGGGGATGGGGCCAAGTGACACCTTCTGCCCAGGAAACTGGACAAAGGCTGGAGGAGGAGCGGGGCTGTGTGGCTGGAGGAGACTGCTGGAGGGGGTTTCAGTTTGGAGCTGGCTGGGGAAATGGAGGGAGACCCGGGGCCAGGGTCCAAGCTCCCTGCCCCCACAATATGGACCTGACTGAGGGGTCCTGTTGTCTGTACCTGCAAGCTCTGTTTCGGACTGTGTTCCTGTTGTCTAATAAACCTTCTGTTTTACTGGCTGGCTGAGAGTCACGGTGAACCGCAGGAAGTGGGAGGGTGCAGGGCCTTGTCTCCCCCACACTTCGTGACACAGCATATATAAAGTAAAGGAACATTTTTAAAGGAAATAATAAAAATACCTTATGTAGACTGGAGTTTAAGCTTGTAGGGCAAAGCTACTGTCCCTAGGGTAAAGAAAGTGACCACTAGTAGGGAATAATGACCTAAGCTGGTGGCTTTACTCTCACCCAGCAGGTGTACATTTTTATTATAAATGTCACCTCCAGTCTATATATTATATCTTTACTTCCATTCTGATATTTTTATTCTTTTTATTTTCCTAAGTATTATTTTCTTGAATCAGATTATAGCAAAGTGTTGCCTGAATATTTTAGAAATATATTTTATTTCTATAATTTTAATATTCCTTGCTAAGTTTTAGCTCTGGTGACATTCATATATTATCTTTTCAATCAAAAAAGATATCGTTCTGTATATACTGACCACATTTTTCATTATTTTCAATCTTCATCACCATTTTAAATTGCAGCAAGAGAGATTTAGTTTAGACATCAGGAAAAACTTCCTAATGTAAGGGTTGTTAAGGACTGGTACAAATTACCTAGGGAGGTTGCAGAATCTCCATCATACAAGGTTTTTAAGAACAGGTTAGACAAACACCTATCAGGGACAGTCTAGACAATACTTGGTCCTGCCTCACTTAAGGGGATAGGACTAGAAGACCTATCAAGGTCCGTTCCGTCCTACATTTCTATGATTTTCAGAACTAACCTATCTATCTTGCCGTTTGTATGGTGTTTGTTATGTTCACTGCTGCAGCAAGTAAATCCCTTGCTTACAGTTCCCAATTGTAGGAACAATGTTATTTTGTACATGTATGCAGCCTTGCACAGGCAAACTTTAAATTTACATTGATCTTTATTAAAGCACTGATTTATATTTTATTAGCATTTCAACATTTAAAGGAAAATTATGGCTGAAGCTGAGGCAATGCCATGTTACGTGGCATAAGAATTCCTATACTACTCCAGATTTTCATCAAGCTGCTGATGTGAACTCATTTTTTATACTGAGACTAGCCAGAAAGTCATTTTATATAAAATGCTTGTGATTAAATATGTACAATAGTAAAAAGATTGCAGGAGCATTTGTCCCATAAGAGGATACATTTCATCTGTGTCTTTTCAACAACCATACTGAGAGTGAGTATGCCAGTTAGTTCATTCGTTCTCGGTACTTTGTATTCTGATATGCTTTATTTTTAGACAGACAGGTTTGGGACCATTACTACAAAAACAGAAAAAAATCTGCTAGTCAGTATAGTACTGATATTATTATTAAATCTGTTTTTTCTGGTCTCTCCAATTACTCTTCAACAATAAAAATAACAAATGTATTAATTTGTTTTACTGCTGACTAAGAATTCCTTATTTTCTAATGTCTAACAATGATGTCTGTTAGATACTACCTCCTCATTCCTTAACATCTAAATCCTGAGTAATGAAGCTTTAAGGAGTGCAGTAGGGGAGGAAGAACATGTTCTGTTTTTGTTTTTCTTTTTTACTTCCTAATCCATTAACTCCTCATAAGGATCTGTCTCACTGTGTTTCAGTATGTTTGCCAAAATATTCTTCATCCTCATAAAGTAAGAGGTAATCATACAGGTCTTGTATGAAGATTATGTGAACCTGGACAAATTGTCCTTCCACCCGATTCTTTATGCAGTTCATTTCTCAATAAAGTACAATCTTCTCTAAAAACCAGTCTAGACTGTCTAATATTGGGACTCTCAAATCCTTCCAAAGGGTGGTCCACAACTTAGGCCTTGTCTATACTTGCAGTGTGTAAAATACACGTAGCTACACATGGCAATAAAAGGCTCTGGCAGATGGGAAACGTTCCAGCAATCGAGAACTGCTGGAACCTTTCCCTGCTGTCTACCCCTGCCAGAATCTTTCTCCACTGCTGGAGCCTTCACTGCGGTGGGGAAAGGCTCTGGCAGCAGAGAGGCAATGGGACACTACACTGCTAAAAACAGCAGTGTGGATGTGAGAGGCTCTGCTTTGTTGTGTAGAGAGCCATGTACGTTATAGACCAACCTAAGGTTCTAGCATTTCTATATTCTACTTGCCTAAGCAGTACCTCACTGTCTACACTGCTACTTATGCCTGTGCTAGCTGGGCATGCAGTGTCTGTACTCTAAAACACCACAAGTGTAGACCTAACCTACAAGGAGAACTTTTATCATGCACATTTCCTCCCCGATTTGCACTTTCTCCTCCCTTTCCAGGGCCACCTGCCCTTCAAATAGTTATCATAACACATGCCTGTGGCAATTTGTTTAATTTTAGGAAAACATTTATTGCTTTTTGAAGCTATGACCAGCCAGCTCTACTCAAGATCACCAGCAAATTCCCTGCAGAGCAGTCAGAGAAAAGCCACTCTAGTACATTCAGAAATTACCTATTCACAGTAATAGTATTTACCTTTCTTTCTGGGTAAAATCTACACAGAAAACTTTTGTGAGCTCCTTACAGCCTGAATGAGAGTAAGATCATTAAGGATAGTACAAACCAGATCATTTAGAGCTATTCTTATTCAGGCTTAACTAAAGCAACATCTACAACCAATCTGTCCATCAGAATGCAGGGAAATAACTGCAAGTACAGAAAATCAGGACAATGAATTTTCAGATCTCCCACACACTCCTATAACTTATGTTTAGGGCCCTACCAAATTAATGGTCCACTTTGGTCAATTTCATGGTCATAGGATTTTTAAAATAGAAAATTTCATGATTTCAGCTATTTAAATATGAAATTTCAGTGTTGTAATTGTAGGGGTCCTGACCCAAAAAGGAGTTAGGGGGGTCACAAGGTTACTGTAGGGGGGGTTGTGGTACTGCTACCCTTACTTCTGCGGTGCTGCTGGCGGCAGTGCTGGCTTCAGGGCTGGGCAGCTGGAGAGTGGTGGCTGCAGGCTGTGAGCCCAGCTCTGAAGGCAGAGCCACCGCCAGCAGCAGCGCAGAAGCAAGGATGGCACGGTATGGTATTGCCACCTTTACTTCTGTGCTGCTGCCCGCAGAGCTGGGCCCTCAGTCAGCAGCCGCCACTGTCCAGCCGCGCAGCTCTGGAGGCAGCAGCACAGAAGTAAGATGGCATGGGGTATGGTACTGCCACCCTTACTTCTGCACTGCTGCTGGCCACCCAGCAGCCGCCCCCCTCCAGTCACCCACTGAAGGCAGTGCAGAAGTAAGGGTGGCAATACAGTGATCCCCCCTAAAATAACCTTGCAAACCCCCACCCCCACAACTCCCTTTTAGGGCAGGAACCCCAATTTGAGAAAGGTTGGTCTCCCCGGTGAAGTCTATATAGTATAGGGTAAAAGCACACAAAAGACCAGATTTCAGGGTCCATGATGCGTTTTTCATAGCTGTGAATTTTCAAGGTAGGGCCCTACTTATGTTACAGCACTTCTATTTTGCTGTCCTAAGACTCCTGATCACCAAACACCAAAGTCACAACTTTAACCCATATTCAAAAGTTATTTCACTTCTCTGCTAATCTCCAATCCCTGCCCATTCTAATCTAGGTGGCAGAAATTTTTTTTAATTGCGATCATCAAAGATGAAAACTCATCTTAATTTTGGTTTCACAATTTATATGCTGGCATGCTGTGACACAGACAGATACAGTTTTACTAGTCAGCCAGGATCTGATGATAAGGTGTTGGAACTGATCCAAGAGGTCCAGCTACTCTGACCCCCTGATTTCACATTTTCTCTTCTACTCCATACAGCGAACTGTCAAGACAAGACACTACAGTTCAGGGTGCACCTAAAAGAGTAGGACCAGCAGATTGGCAGATAACAGACACACCAATTAGCAGAGCTTGTATGATTAGTGAGCAAAGACTGACCATAGTATCTCAGAAATTGAGGGGGGGAAGGAGAGACACAGAAAAGGAGAGAAAAGCAAAGTAGGAAGAATTCAGAAAATGTGAAAAGGATAGGAGGAAGGCGGGGGGCAAGGGGCGAAACAAGGAAGAAAACAGGAAAGGTAGAGACAAGAACAGAAATCCATCCTGCCAAAAACAGAACCTCTTACAAATCAAAGACAGAAAAACACTGGCTTAAGAAAAACCATTTCAAGCATCAGGAAGTAGCAAGGAGCTGTATTAAAAGCTCAAGTAACCTGACTTAGGTATAAAATAATTTACAACATAAGATGAAAGGCTAGAAGAAAACTCTTACATTACTATGCCATCAAACTGTTTATGAATTGCATTTCCCCCCAAATATATACCAGGGTGAATCCTCAGTCACTGACTGCCTACACCTCCCTCGACTTCAATGGGAAATTGGGTTGCTCAGCAACAGTGAAAAATCAGGCCACCTCTACCTAGATGCCTAAATATAGAATTACTATGTTAACTTTAGGTACCCAGGTTTGAAAATTTTGTCCTAGCTCTTTCTGCTGTGGGGACTGGCTTCAAAATATAACAGTACACCAGTTATGACATTGAAAATCTTTTGATGTAATTTTTTCCCTAAAAATCCCTGGTTATAAACCAAGCAGCAATGACCTTTAACTCCCAGGAGGCCTGTGGCTCTCTCTCTCCTACACCCAGTACCTTTTTTGGGGGGTGGGAAAGGAAACTGACCAATTTGCAGCTGAAGGGGAGAAGCGTTATGGGTTCTGTGAGTGAGCTCCCATTGCTGACTGGCTGCTTGCAAGCGAGCAACCTTCTCCTGTGAATGTGAGCACAGCCTCTGGACTTAAAGGGCCAACTCAATTGAGGCTCTGGCTCAGGGAAGAGCTAAAGGGACAAAACTAAGGTTTCAGATGGGTAGCCATGTTAGTCTGTATCAGCAAAAACGAGGAATCCTAGGTGCCACAAGGATTCCTCATAGTTAAAACTAAGGTTGGAAGCTATCTATTTCCTCCCCTCTAAAACTGTATTGGTTAAGTTCTTGATGTGATCTGAATAATAAAAATAGCAATATTTCACAGAGTATACAATATCTTCATAGCACAGTAAAAACAATAAATATTGACATACAATCTATACCTGTCTGTCTGTCTAGGTAGTATGGACAGAATAGAATTAAAAGAATGCAAAATAAAGAGAGACTGATGACAAAATCTTAGCCAAAATAGAAGCCAGAACACACAAACATAAGCCCCATAAAGATTTCTTGAAAAGAAAAAAAAAAGGGTAATTATATCAATTGTCATTTTAAAGCCATGGAAGATACTAATAAGAAAGTAATTCTCGCTCTTGTGAGTACCTTCCAGTTAACAGAGCCAAGAGAATGATTTTTTTCTAAAAATCAAAGTATTGAGAGATTAGAGCAGAGGTGGGCAAACTACTGCCCGTGGGCCTCATCCAGCCCACAGAACCCGCCTGCCTGGCCCCTGAGCTCCTGGCCAGGGAGGCTAGTCCTCGCCCCCTCCCCTGCTGTTCCCCCTTCCCCCGCAGCCTCAGCACGCTGCGCTGCTGGCACAACTCTCTGGGTGGCTGGGCAGCACAGTTGCAGAGCCACGGCCTGACCCGGTGCTCTTGGCAGCACGGCTGTAGCGCCGCCAGCCACTGGTGTGCCCAGTAGCATGGTAAGGGGGCAAGGGGGTTGGATAGAGGGCAGGGGAGTTCGGGGGCTGTGGTCAGGGGTGTGGATAGGAGTCGGGACGGTCAGAGGGCGGGGAACAGGGAGGTTGGATTGGGCAGGGGTCCCGGGGGGCAGTCAGGAATGGGGGAGGGGTTGAATGGGGCGGCAGGGGACAGTCAGGGGTGGGAGGTCCAGGGGTGGTCAGGGGACAGGGAGCAGGGGCTGGTGGATGGGGCAGGAGTCCCCGGGGAGCCATCAGGGGACAAGAAGCGGGGGGGTCGGATAGGATGCGGAGGGCAGGCCACGCCCGGCTGTTTGGGAGAAGACAGCCTCTCCTAACTGGCCCTCCATACAATTTTGGAAACTTGATGTGGCCCTTAGGCCAAAAAGTTTGCCCACCCCTGGATTAGAGGATGGGAAGAGAGAGGAAATGCAGGGATGGTTGTGTAAATCACTCCCCTGTTCCACGTTGAGTCCTGCTGAGTGAAATCAATTAATCAGCCAAAAGCACAAAAAGAGCAATGCTGCAAGAGAACAGCTGACAACTCCAAAAGACATGTTCTCAAAAATAAGACTCAAGCTTTTTACCAACATGCTACTTAGATAAAATAACTGAAACCTCCCCAAAAAACAATCCACAACTAAGAGCACTGAAATTTAGTCTGAGAACTTAATGCTTTACGACATCATATCAGGATAATGCTTTACGATCATCATATCAGGAATATGAGGCCAGGAGGATCAACAGTGGAGTGGGGCCAGACGATTCACTCTTAACTGCCCCACATGTCAGCGAACAGGCACCTCAGCAGTGCTGAACTGGCACCCGCACGAAAATAAACCCCACTCAAAACTGGTGCACGCGCTCTGCACATTCTGCCCACACATAATGCAGCACCATGATAAAACCTGGTAAGCGACAGAAATTGTAAACATTAATGTTATTAATGTATGTACTGAAATATGGTACATATGCCACGTAAGATTTAAGTACTGCAATGAAAAACATAAGCTGAAATAACCTGTAAGAAAAGCAGAAGAGGTGCTGATGAGAGATGTTTGAATCTGATATAATACCAGGCAGAATAATACTAGTTTTCATTATAGACTAATTTTAAACCTCCATGGTCAAATGGTTAAATTTTTGCCACCAACACAAAGAAGGGAGCATGTGTTCTCCATATACCTTTCTTCCTCATACTTAGATAAAAGAAAATGTTACAGCCAATATTTTCAAACTTGGGTGAGGATAAAAGAACTAATGTTTGGGAAGCGTTAACATTCTCTGGTGATGGTAATAAGTACTTACATAGATCTGCTGCTAGAGGAGTCTCTACATCTACATGGAAGCAAGATTTGCTCCTTAATACAAAAGTGTTGTATTTCAGATTGCAAGCAATATAAAAAGTCCCCAAAATTATGCCTTGTTCTACTTAATACATAACCATAACTGAATTAAAATGTTTTCAGATCAACTCCCAAGACACAGAAAGCCGAATAAACCCCAAGGAAAATACAGCTCATGCAAAACAAGAATTTCAGATCATTACCAGTCCCAGAGCACTAACAAAAACATCTGCTTTGAATGTAACACATATATTCAGCTTCTGCCTAATAAGTAGTTCGGCTGGGATTAACTGTGTACGCTCTTGAATCACTCTCACACAGATACTGTACAAAGAGATCTAACTTCTTTAAAGATGGGATGACAGGCCATGGTTTGGGTTTAGTTTTGTAAACCTCAGGTAGAATTTGGATTTGCAAAATCAAAACCAGGGCAATTTGCATCTGAGTTCAATGTTTACTAAACCAAAGTTCAGGAGGATGAGGCTAAAAGGCTCCAGTTTTGGCCCATCTCTATTTCCAAGGATCACTTTACATTCTGCAAGCAGTCTATGAATAATACAAACTTCTTTTTGTCTATTGCACAATCCTATAACCACATGTAATAGTCTAGCCCTACAACTTTTAATTCATCTTCCACAAAAATAAGTAGAACCATTTCTGGTAACCAAAAGGCCATGTTAACTCATCCATATATGTGACAAAAAAAGTTTCTAAATAATATTCACTATTAAGTAACAACTTAAAATTCTTTGAATGTTTATAGCCTCTTGTACACAAATGAGCATGCACCTTCCTGAAATGAGGTATTCTTCTTACAAGATTGCATTAGAGATTTCATTTAAACTTTTAAGTATTCAGTATTATGTCGTACAAATTATTATTTAATATGAGAGCAATTAACACAAAAATTTCAAACTGAAAAGAATATAAATTAAACTGCTCAGTGAGCCAACAAGCCAAATTGAATTTACAATCTTTCTCCGTGACAAATCTGAAGATTCCAGCTAACAATAAAGGGCTTTTGTGAATTCCTAGACCTTTCATCCAGAAGCTACAGCTGAATATATCATTACAACAACTCAGTGATGCAGACAGGTTAAAGTAGGTGGGGATATACCTCCTCATCTTCTGTTAACAGCTATGGGGTGGCTCCCTCCTTTCTCTAGCGTGGGTAAGCAGCAATCCCAGCAGTTCCCCCTCCTAGTTCAACCTATTTGCCCACTACAGAGATCTTTATGAACACTTGCAACACAAACTGTCTAACAATGCTGGTGACCTCCAAAAATTCCACAGAAGATCTGTCCAGTTTATTTGAAAAAGATCTTGCTAATGAAATAATGGAGGATTGAGAGGTTATAAGGAATGTTTCCCTCTGGTTCACTACCATTTCATAACTTAGTATATGTGGGAAAAATATGATCACACTTCTTTGAAGAGACATAGCATTTTGAGGGAAATATATTTTCTAAGTCTTCACATGCTATTTTTGGAAGAGAGCACACTGCCCTCTTAAACCAATATACTTTATGTATTAATAAAGGTATGCAGACAGATTGGTTAAGAAGGCTGAACCAGAGTCTCAAGATTACAAGACTGCAAGGTTTGAAGGCTCAGATGTGATGTATATCAAACTCATTGCCATTCAGGGGCTGTTGTGTATTCTATTGCTTTGTAAAATGAGTTGGTATTCTCAGTTCAGTTACGAGAGGCAAGATCACCCACCATGATTAGCATCCAATAATGATAATCACAGCAGAAATGCCAAGGACTGAATGGACCATGGAAATTGATGCTGTGGATAAACAGAGGGCTTCTTTATCCTGTCAACATCCTACCACTTGCAAGGAAAGCACCCCTGGTGGGTCATCTCTAATCCATTCTCATCCCATGGCATGAGAGCAGGGATACATGGCTGATGTGGTTCATGGTTGCTTCTGATGCCTGACCCTTCTGCAGAGAGAGGGAGACCCTGCATACATCCACTTGCAATGTGTCAGGAAGCAGCCCCACTTCTGGCTCCTCCAAAACCACCTGATTAAGTTCTGACTGCACTTCTCCCCACATTCCTCCCAGGACGCACTTCCCATCCGTGTCCCACCAAAGTCAGAAACCTGTGGCAAATTGCTGGCACTACTATGACGGGTCTCGCGCTTTCTCTTCTTGGGGGGGGGGGGTGTTCAGGGCACCATTTCTTGCCCCTGAACTGGGGTATTAACTGCCCCACTAGTGTACTAGAGGAGGGGAGTGGAGAGGGAGGGGTAATGATAGCGGTAAACCACTAGAACTAGCGGTTCCTTCCCCTGGGCTACTTCCCTCTCCTGCCCTTCAACTTGTGGGGCTTCCTGCCCTCCCTCTGCACAAACCAGGTGTCCCTTTACCTAGGGTCTTGGTCTTCTTAGCCCACCACAGCACATCTCCAAACTCTCCTCTGCTTCCCTCCAAACTGCTCTCTGCTCCAACACCAATCCACTCCGTTTCAACTCCTCCAAACTGCTCTTTGCTCCAATGCCAATCCACTCTGCTTCAACGCCTCCAAACTGCTCTCTGCTCCAACACCAATCCACTCTGCTTCAACGCCTCCAAACTTGTCTGATTGAAGCAGGGGTTTTTTATCATGTGACTGGCTTCAGGTGCTTTAATTAATTTATAGCAAACTTTCTTCCCTCTACAGAGAATAAGGCTCCCTTCTAACACTCTCCTGCTGCCCTCTGGCCATGCTGTATCACATATTCCCGCCCCCCACCTTTGCTCAACAGCATGGGGTTGGGCTACTTGGGATGAGAGGCAGTGCTGTCGTGATAGGCTGTCAGCATTGCCATATTGGCTTCCAGCCCTATGCTGTACCCAGAAATGGAAGGGCTGCAGGGATAGGAACCACCTAGTCACTCTTGCATTCTTCTCCTTGTTTCTGTGCATCCACTGGAGTGGGGCGTGGTCTGTCACCAGGGTAAACCGCCGCCCCAGTAGGTAGTAGCGGAGAGTCTCCATAGCCCATTTTACCGCCAGACATTGCTTTTCAACGACGGCGTACTTTTGTTCCCTGGAGAGGAGTTTCTGGCTGAGATACAAGATTGAGTGTTCCTCCTCCCCTACCATCTCCGAAAGGACGGCTCCTAACCCTACCTCCGAGGCATCTGTTTGTAGGATGAATTCCTTCTCGAAGTCTGGGGCTATGAGTACTGGATGGCAGCAAAGGGCTGTCCTTAAATCTGCAAATGCTCCTTCTACTGCATCAGTCCACTTTACTATCTCGGGGCCCCAAGCCTTTATTAAATCTGCAATGGCCCTGCTCTTGTGGCGAAAAGAGGGATGAATCTCCAATAGTATCCTACTATCCCCAGAAATGCTCTGACCTGCTTTTTACGGACTGGCTGAGGCCAATCTTGTATTGCCTCCACTTTATTCCACTGGGGTTTCACCAAACTTCTCCCTACTACATAGCCGAGGTATCTGGCCTCAGCTAGTGCTATCACGCACTTGAGAGGGTCGGCAGTGAGGCCGACCTTCCGCAGGGCGTCTAGCACCGCTTCTACTTTTCCTAGGTGCGTTTCCCAGTCACGGCTTTTGTCTAAATAGGCGGCGGCATACCTGGCATGGGGTCGCAGCAATTTATCCATAAGTCATTGGAATGTTGCAGGGGACCCATGGAGTCCGAAAGGGAGGACAGTGTATTGGAACAGGCCATCGGGTGTAGAGAAAGCAGTCTTCTCCTTGGTGTTTTTGGCCAAGGGAATTTGCCAATATCCTTTGGTCTGGTCCAGCGTGGTTACGTATCAGGCCTTGCCTAACTGATCAACTAGCTCGTCAATGCGTGGTATCGGATAGGCATCGAATTGGGATACTTGATTCAACTTCCAGAAGTCGTTGCAAAACCTCAGGGTGCCGTCAGGCTTGGGGACTAGGACGATAGGGCTGGACCACTGGCTGTGGGATTCTTCACTAACCCTGAGTTCCAGTATCTTCTTCACTTCTCTCCTAATTTCTTCCCTTTTAGATTCTGGTATCCCGTACGGTCTTATCACCCTTACTCCGCACCTGGTGACAATATGATGTTGGACCAGTGTCGTACTCCCGGCTGTGTACAGAACACGTCCTGGTTCTGTTGGATCATAACAATGACCTCTGTTCACTGTTCTGGAGTTAACTCAGGAGATATTTTCACCTGCCCCTGTGGGTCGTCTGTCTGGGGTGAAGCTCCCCGAATGACCAGGCACGTCTCTCAGTCATGCCAGGGCTTCAGTAAGTTGATGTGGTAGATTTGCTCTGGCCTTCAGAGGTCTGGTTGTCTGACCTTATAATCCACCTCCCCAGTGGCTTCCGCTATCTCACTTGGTCCATGCCAGCTGGCTAGGAGTTTGCTTTCTGCTGTCAGCACTAGCACCATCACCCGTTCCCCCGGCTGAAATCTCCGTACTTTCACCTGACGGTTGTAATATATCCGCTGGGCCTCTTGTGCTTTTTCCACATGTTCTCGTACTATAGGGGTTACTCGAGTTATTCGCGCTCTCATCATAGGTGGAGGGGTCATTCTGGCCAAGCCAAGCCCGGAGCTCTGGTAGTAGCCCCCTCATATACTGGTCCTGTACCAGGAGCTCCATCATCTTCTCAGAGCCGAGGGCCTCAGGGCGCAGCCATTTCCAGGTCAGGTGGATCAGGTCAAACAATTGCGATCAGGGTGTCTTGTCCTCTGCATACTGCCACTCATGGAACCTCTGGGCTCGCAACACCGTCATTACACCGGCTCTGGCCAGGATCTCTGCCTTCAGCTGGGGGTAATCTGCTGCAGTCTCCGTGGCCATATCGTAGTAGACCTTCTGGGCCTCCCCACACAGGAACGGGGCGAGGATACCAGACCACTGATCTTGGGGCCAGGCCTCCCGCAGGGCTGCTCTTTCAAAAGCCAGGAGGTATGCCTCCACATCATCTTCCCATGTCATTTTCTGTTGGCAGTGGCTGGCCCATATGGTCCAGGTCCCGTCACAGTTGAGCTCCATAAGGGCCCTCTTCTGGTTCACCAGCTCTTGCAGCAGGCCTCGGTCCTGGGCAGCCGGACTCATCAACAGATTATTAGTCTCCTGCTGCATCCATGTTGCCTCCTGTTGGGCAGTTGCTTGGACCCGGGTAGCCTCCTGCTGGGCTGGGTGGCTTGTATTAGGGCCTTGACCACGTCGTTCATCTTAGGGACGGGAGGGTTTTGGCTAACCCTGGTTTAAGTCCCCAGCACGTAGATCCCACTACTATGATGGGTCTTGCGCTCTCTCTTCTTCGGGGGAGGAGGAGGGGGTTTCAGGGCACCGTTTCTTGCCCCTGAACTGGGGTATTAACTGCCCCACTAGTGTCCTAGAGGAGGGGAGTGGAGAGGGAGGGATAACGGTAAACCACTAGAACTAGCGGTTCCTTCCCCTGGGCTACTTCCCTCTCCTGCTCTTCAGCTTGTGGGGCTTCCTGCCCTCCCTCTGCACAAACCAGGTGTCCCTTTACCTAGGGTCTTGGTCTTCTTAGCCCACCGCAGCACTTCTCCCAACTCTCCTCTGCTTCCCTCCAAACTGCTCTCTGGTCCAACACCAGTCCACTCTGCTTCAACGCCTCCAAACTTGTCTGATTGAAGCAGGGGGTTTTTATCATGTGACTGGCTTCAGGAGCTTTAATTGGCTTCAGGTGCTTTAATTAATTTATAGCAAACTTTCTTCCCTCTACAGGGAATAAGGCTCCCTTCTTACACTCTCCTGCTGCCCTCTGGCCATGCTGTATCACAGACCTAATCAACCTCCTGGCACTGGCCAAAATGGCCATCCACCAATCCAGAAGGAGAAAGCTTGAGAGGAAAATTCTCTGAGACCATGGGGCCTTGTTCACTCCCTAATTGTCTCAGGTATCTGGGCCAAATTCCTCTGGGTAACATCCACCAATTCCTTGGACTACTTCAAAAAGCTGTGGGTCCAGTCCAGAGTTCTCTGCTCATCAGTTCTTTCACCTTCACTTTGGTTCCTCTTTTGTTGCCCACGCAATCAACTGATTTCTAGCCCTGTGGCCCCTCCCTCAACCGAGGAGGCAGGCCTTCTGTTCCTGGTGGACCTATTTTTCTAATTCAAATAAGCTGGCCCCTTTCACTTTGGGGTTCTCTGTTTGGTGTCCTCCATTGTTACACCTCTGACCTCATCCTGTGCACTCCATTTTTCAATTTGTCCCATGTACTTAGCTGGCTTCTCTTTCTTTGTGGCCTCCTACCTTCTCCTGAAAGGGAGGTCATTTTCCATGGAGAGGCCTGTCCAGGGTCCGCATCACTCCTACAGAAGTAGGCTTCTTTTCCATCTCTCTGAGGGAAAGACGGCTCCTTTCCTATCACTGTGAGGGGTTCCCTGCTCAATGTCCCCCCCTCCCCCGCCCCAGGCCCCAGTAGTTTTCTCCTCTCACACACTTTACTTTTTTCATGATCACACTCCATTGGCCTCACTTGACCAACTCCCTTTGATCCCTCACATCTAACTGAGTGGGGGGTTTGTTGCCCCAAAGCAGGCCTCTTCCAAGAGCTTTGTCTGTTTCCCCATACGTGATTACATTACACTGGCCCCTTTTACCAGCACAAAGTTCTCATTACCTTAAAGAAAGGGGGTACATAAATGTCTGAACCTAAAATAAGATCACCACACCTAAAGAGCCCCAGTTTACATTGTAAACTGATACCATTGACTGGATTCCATAGGAACAAAATCCTCCCACCAGAGAAATATGAAAATCCTAGCTACTCAACTGTCAAATATAGTTATAAGACAACCTTTTTTTCTCAGATATGTTTATTAACTGTGCAGTTTTATAGTTCTAAGTCATTTGAGTAATAAAAACAAATACATAATGATTAACGTTATTAATAATTTGCTTGTATAATATTTTAATACCATGAGCTTCTTTAAATGCGGTCATATTACACTTCCAAAAAATGAAATTCAGAATGTTCAATATACTGTTTAATTACAAATGAGAGCAGTATACTACAGTATTAATCATTGGACTATCTCTATAGAATCACAAATACAAAAGATTGTAATTACATTGATAAATTAGTGTGCTCTGTGTGTCACAGAAATATATCACCTCTAGAACAATGTCCTATTAGAAGAGTTATGCTCTTTTCGGTGTGTTACCCATATACTATACAGTAAACATATATTAAGGACTTTGGTAGTCCAGTAAAGCAGCACAATTTTGTTACAAGTCTCATCTCTTCTTTGAGGAGCTCAGATTTATAACAAGAAAAAATAATCAAGTTATCCTAAATGTAAAGCCTCGTGTAATTAATCTGCTTGTCATGAAAATGCAAAGTTTTAGATACGATGTGGCAAACTGGAGCTACAGCATACTCTCAATTTTTTCTTTAACGTACTGTGGATTTTAACAGTTTCAATAAAGAATGAAGTAGGGATTAGACATAAAATTTTGTTGAACATGTTATACATCCTCTTCAGCCCAACCATGCAAACATTTAAGCAGATGCATAATTATACTTGTGATAATCCTATACAAATAGAAGGGTTATTAAAGCTTCTGTGCATTCCTCTTACTTATGAGTAGTCCCATTATAATTAAGTTATGCATCAGACTAAGTGTTTGAAGGATTGGAGCTTTAGATATTACTCTAAATAAAATCCACAACGAGACACTGGACATGCAAAACCACCAAGCTAAGATTCCCTGCCAATCTAAGACTCCCACTAAAATTAATGGAGATTTGATGTGTAAAGAAAGCATCATTTTGTAAGTAATAAATATCTATGTTAAGAAAAGGCCACATTAAAATAATCTAAGTGATTGAAAATGGTGCAGTTATATTGCCTTCTTAACTGAAATCTCTTGAATGAATATACACATTGCAGTAAAGCAGCAAATTTTTGCTGGTGCATACATACATCTTCAACACTTGAAAACTGGAAGAAGAAACATCTTGCAGAGGAAAAAAGAGACAATATACAGAATATTTTAACAGGGAAAACAGTGTCAATGAAGAAAAAGTTGTGGGAGATCAACTCCTTTTGATGTCAAACCATGTAGTCATTTCTCTAGTTTACTTGATACTTACTGCTGCAATTCTTCACGTGATCAAGTATCCACATCTTTTGCAACTGCCCTGTAAAAATACCTTTAGAATTGGATAATGTACAGATAGATACAGGAGGTCAGCTTCCCAGTGAAATCTCTCATTTGCTGCTCTTAAATCCATACTGTAGTAGATTAATATTTACACATGTAACATGAGCAAATGGCTACAGTGAGGTAAAGGCTTACCACTGAAATCAGAAGTGCTTTAAGGCACCCTATGCTTATGTTCACTATGCCAGCCTGTGGGTATGTGGTGTCTGCATACAACAATGAATGGTACCTCTATATAAAAATCTGTAACACATACTTGATTCTGATTCACAGATCAACAACAGCATAAATCAGGAGTAGTTTACTTTCACCTTTGCATATATTTTTACAAATTTTAGGGGGCAGAGTTAAGGTTGGGTGGATGGCATACATCAGGCAGGGTGATCATGTGAGATAAAGGGTGATATGACGTGTAGTCTAGTGGAGAAAGAACTGGATCGGGAGCTAGGAGATCAGGATTCTAGTCCCTACCTGGCCACTGTCCTACAATGTGAACTTAGGCAAGACTCGTCTACCCTCTGTTTCCCTTTGTCTTGTCTATTTAGAATGCAAGCTCTTTGAGGCAGCGATTGCATCACACTATGTGCTTGTACAATGGGGTCCTGATCTCAGAGGCCTTAAGATACTACAGTAATAACAAATTCCGAGATCCTTTAACTATTCATTCCCAAACTTGGTAAGGTTTTGACTGTTTGCAATTGTAGGATTTCTGTAAGAAATGTGTAGTATTGGGTTTTGGATATATACAGTTTTAAAACCTTTTGCTTAAGATTTTGTTTAGGAATTTCCCTGTTTTTGAATAAATGCAAAAAAAATTAATTGAGTTGACGTATGTCGATAGGAAGAGAATTGGCATTTCTCATGTATCCCTCTAAAGCACTACCATTCCCTGCTCTCTGTCTTGCCCCATATACACTCCCCTCAAAAATTAAAATGCAATTTTCCACAAGTCAAACAAAACTGGAAAAAAAAAGAAGTTTTCAAGCCAGGCCACTGTAGAGAGATGATGAGCCAAAACAGTTAGGAAAATCTTGAAAAAGTGAAGACCAAATACATTTTCAAGAAATCATGGGCCTGATTTCAAACTTCAACCATTTGTGCAGTAGCTACATGCAGAACGTGTGGCTAGAATTAAATTCCAAGCATGGAAAGCTGCAGCCCAAAAGGAATTTTCAGAAAGTTATGAGCATCTGAAAAGAGTTAGTGGAAACCATTTTGCAACCTTAAATATAGATGTTCAAAAAGATGTACAAAGTGGCAAGTTTAAGATCTTTAAAAGGCTCCTGTAGCATGTGACCACAGAAATAAAGGACTGGGGCTAGCAATGAAATTGCTAACAACTACAGTTTAAGCAACCTAATGAAGAACTCAGTGTGGTTCAAAAACTTGTCTCTCTCACCAACAAAAGTTGTTCCAATAAGAGGTATTACCTCACCCACCTTTTCTCTCTAATGTCCTGGGACAACCTGGCTACAATTACACTGCATACATGTGTATTTCCAGTCATTTTACCCTTAATATATTTTAATCCACCATTGCGTAAGTCAACAAAAGCATGGCAAGGACATTTTTCTTTCGGACACGTCGATAGATTTCTTCTTCTCCTTTTTTTTTAAAATAAGGATCCCAGGAAGACAGTCAGATGGAGACATTATTGAAGTATACATCTGAAACTTTAAGATTCCCTTTGCAAGAATATATTTTGTCTAATACAGAATATGCTCCTTTTGGTCTCAAAAGAATTCATTTTAGGAAGGAGAATAAAAAATAATTGTACAAGTTCCCAGGGTGTTGCTGGTATCTGTCTAGTCACTTGCATCCTTCTACAAGAACATGAACAGGATGTTTTAAGTCATGAAATAATTTAAACATGGAAGCTTCACTGTTTTAAGCTGTGATTTCTTTTGACACTTTCCCATTCTTTCAACATTCATTCTTGAATTCATAAACAAGAGAAAGACAACGACAGGCTAGCCTGAAGGTCCAATGGCATTCTGAACTGCAACACAGGAAACCAGAATACAGAACAGAAATAGAGCTTCATGATTTAACCATTCTGGGACTGGACACTGAGAAGGTCAGACAATCTAGAGAAGGAAGGACTAAATGTGTGTCTTTTAAACACTCCATCCTATCAGCAGATAAACTGCAAACCGAAAAAGACTGATATAAAGACAAAGTCCCCTCCCTCCACTACAAATGTCTAGCCACGGCTCTATTGTTGTGAAGGTATACATACACAGCATATTAAACTCTATTTTCAGCTACACAGACCTCAATACCAACGACATGGAGGATAGGTTCCAGTCTGTGTTGTGGCCTTCTGTTTGAACAGAGTGTGCAATGGTTAAGGATTTGATAAGATCCTCTGCTGTTTCTAAAATGTGGTGGCCACTGTGATGATTGAAATATGAACATGTATATAATTGATATTGCCACTGTTAGACAATTGCAACAAAAGTTGCACAAAGTATATCATGTAAGTGTCAGGGTACCTTCCCCACTCTGAACTCTAGGGTACAGATGTGGGGACCCGCATGAAAGACCCCCTAAGCTTATTCTTACCAGCTCAGGTTAAAAACTTCCCCAAGGTACAAACTTTGCCTTGTCCTTGAACAGTATGGCTATGGGGCTGATCTCTTGAGATCAGAACCACCCTTTGTTTGATTAAATTGGTTTCAATAACAACTCATCAGAAAATCTAGTATCTGGATGGTGAAACAAGGGCTGGGATGCCTATGGAGACTGCATTTTTGACTTCTTGTTAACCAGTGTGGTGAGACAGAAGTTTACTTTTGTTACTGGCTTGGTATAAGAACATAAGAATGGCCATACTGGGTCACACCAAAAGTCCATCCAGCCCAGTATCCTGTCTGTCGACAGTGGCCAATGCCAGGTGCCCCAGAGGGAGAGAACCTAACAGGTAATGATCTAGTGATCTCTCTCCTGCCATCCATCTCCACCCTCTGACAAACTGAGGCTAGGGACACCATTCCTTACCCATCCTGGCTAATAGCCATTAATGGACTTAACCTCCATGAATTTCTCCACCTCTCTTTTAAACCATGTTAGAGTCCTAGCCTTCACAACCTCCTCAGGAAAGGAGTTCCACAGGTTCATTGTGCGCTGTGTGAAGAACTTCCTTTTATTTGTTTTAAACCTGCTGCCCATTAATTTCACTTGGTGGCCCCTAGTTCTCATATTATGGGAACAAGTACATAACTTTTCCTTATTCACTTTCTCCACACCACTCATGATTTTATATACCTCTATCATATCTCCCCTTAGTCTCCTCTTTTCCAAACTGAAAAGTCCTAGCCTCTTTAATCTCTCCTCACATGGGACCCGTTCCGAACCCCTAATCATTTTAGTTGCCCTTTTCTGAACCTTTTCTAATGCCAGTATATCTTCTTTGAGATGAGGGGACCACATCTGTATGCAGTATTCAAGATGTGGGCACACCATGGATTTATATAAGGGCAATAAGATATTCTCCATCTTATTCTCGATCCCTTTTTTAATGATTCCTAACATCCCGTCTGCTTTTTTGACTGCGGCTGCACACTGCGTGGACGTCTTCAGAGAACTATCCACGATGACTCCAAGATCTTTCTCCTGATTAGTTGTAGCTAAATTAGCTCCCATTATATTGTACATCTAATGATAAAATAACTACCAGTCTGAGGTGAGTCTGCTTTATTTCTCAGCAGTTTGTCCCAAATCTGTCATCCTCAACTGCAACGCACTGAGACATGGTGATAGCCACTTGGCCATATTTAGTCACACATGATCTCTCAACAGCTTTTGTTATGGATGACCAGGATTATTGCTTTGGTGATTAAGGAATTTAGTTGCTAGGATATCTGTAACTTTGGTGATTCCAATGAGACCTGGGAGAATATGAGTCAGTTGGACATGGTGAACAATTGTATATCACCATACACAGACATTTTATAAGCAGCATCCTTCAAGGATCTGTCCTCTCACGTTTTCCAACATTAGTGGCCTCTTGGTGAGATAATTTTTAAACATAGGATAGATACACAACTGTACATCTCTTCCCCATAGTCCTTGTTAGATCAAACCGGACCTTGGAGGAATGTTTCACTGATACTGCTAGGTGTATGCATCCTGAATCCTCTCTCAACCCTCCCCCTCACAAAAACCCAGTTACCTACCTCTAACTGTAGTTCTTTAAGACGTGATGCAGATGTGTATTCCGTGTGGAATGTGCACCCTGAACACTGGATCCAGAGAAAACTTTGCTGAGCAATAGCTGTAGGGGCAGTGCTGACACCCTGTGGCCACAGACCCTACCCTGGCAGTATACAGACAGCACCACCATGACCTCCTCAGTTCCTTCAAACTGAGCATCAGATGCAGACTCGATTCAAAAGGACAGAGGGTGGGTTGTGGAACACACATCTGCATCAAATCTAGAAAAACAACAGTTACAGGTCATTACCCATTTTTCTTCTTCAAGTAGATGCAGTCACGTATTCCATGTGGGTGACTCACAAGCAATACTCGCAGAAGATGGGGGCTCAGAGTCTTTTTAAAGGAGGACTGCCTTCCCAAGTTTGCATCTGATCTGGAGCAGCTGCAATGGCATAGTGGTTTGCAAAAAGTATGCACAGAGGACCAAACAGCTGCTCTGCAAATGTCCAATATAGGAATATAATTTAGAAATGCCATTGATGTGACCTGAGCTCTTGTGGATTGAGGTCATACACCCTGAGGAGGCATAGCCTGATCTACTTTGTACTCTGTCATGATACAAGAAGTTACCCACCTGGAGACTGTTTGCGAAGAGACTGCTTGGCCCTTCATTTGAGCTGCACATGAAACAAAAAGATGAGGCAAGGAATGGAAAAGTTAAGTTCTCTCCAGATAAAAAGCTAAACATGGCCTGTCATCTAATGTGTGAAGACACTGCTCCTCTGAGATTGAATGCAGCTTAGGAAAGAATAGAAGACACATAACTTGATTCAAGCGAAACTGGGAAACCACCTTAGATAAAAACTTAGGGTGCAGCTGCAGGATTACTTTGTCTTTGGAAAAAGGCAGGCAAGGAGTTCTCCACCATCAAAGCCTGCAACTCGCACACTCTCCTTGCAGATGTTATTGCCACAAGGAAGGCAGTTTTCTGACACAGAAGGGAGTAAGAAGTTGTTGGCAGAGGCTCAAAACAAAGATCCCATGAGAGCTGCTAAAACAATATTAAGGTCTCACAAGGGAACCAGTTCTTTAACTGATAGGTGGAGATGAAAGACTCCTTTCAAGAACCTCACTGCCATTGGGTTTGAACACACTGACTTCCCATGGATTGAAATCACCATCGGGTGCACTCTCAGTGAACTAAATACAAGACCAAAAGACTGAAGGTGTAACAATTACTCCAAGTAAGATGTCCTGGATACAAGCCAGCATTGGTTGAACTTCCCAGGCTAATGATCATAATGAGAACCACTTCCACATGGCTGAATAGGCAGCCTTGGTGGAGGGCTTTCTACTAGTAAGCAAGACCTGACGGACCACCTCTGAACATCCTTCCTCCTTATCTAACTATATAGCAGCCACGCTGTGAGATGCAGGCAGCCAAGCACCGGATGCAAAACCTGACCATGATGCTGAGTTACAAGGTATGGATGAAGAAGAAGGGACAGGGGGCTGACCAATAATGCAACGAGGTCTCAGACACACTGAAGCAGTGAGAATAAGCTTGGCAGGGTCCAATTTCAGCTTGATAATCGTCGAATCATAGAATATCAGGGTTGGAAGGGACCTCAGGAGGTAATCTAGTCCAACCCCCTGCTCAAAGCAGGACCAATCCCAAATTTTTGCCCCAGATCCCTAAATGGCCCCCTCAAGGATTGATCTCACAACCCTGGGTTTAGCAGGCCAATGCTCAAACCACTGAGCTATCCCTCTCCCCTGGGGAAAGACCTACGGGATGACTGGAATTGGAAAAAAGGCAAACGGGAGTACTGATTCCCAGCACAAGTGAAAAGCATCCGTCAGGGAGCCCAGACTGAGACATCCCTGGGAGCAAAACAGCCAGTATTCCTTGTTTGCCATGAAAGGCAACAGACCAATTGTTGGGATACCACAAACTGCAAAGACGAACCAACTTCAGGACACTGGGTTCACAGACTACTCGAGATTCAGACAGAGATTCCTGCTGAGGTGATCCGTCAGGTGACTGGATTCCAGACAAGTGATTGGCCATGGGCGTAATGTTTCCCCCAATGCAAAACTGCCAGAACCTGACTGTCTCCTGACAAAGCCGGTTGGAGTGTGCTTCCTGCTGCCTGTTCACATAATATATTGTGGTGGCAATGTCCGTGAGTATGAGAACCACTGAGCCCCAATGTGATTCTGAAAGGCACTGTAGATGGCATGAAGCTCCATGACACTGATCTGCAGAGAAGCTTCTTGTTCTGACAACAAGCCTCCAACTTTCAGCAAGTCCAGATGGACTCACCAACCTATTAAGGAGCCATCAGCAACTATAGTCCTGGTCAGTGGATGCCAAGTTAAAGGAAAACCCTGACACTCATTGTCCTGAATAGTCCACCACTGTAAGGAGACCGGTATCAGTGGAGGTAGTCAGACCAGCATGTCCAAGAGACAGATCAATTTTAGTCACATCTGAATAGGATGCAGGCGCAGCCTGGCATATTAAACTACCTGCGTGCATGTGGCCAAGCAACCACAGCCCACATATACTTGAGCTGTGGTTGGGGAATGAGACCAAAGTTCCGACATAGGTAGTAGATTGCCTGGAATCGCTTGGTCGGTAGAAACAATCTCGAACTTTTTGATATATAAAAAGGGCCACAATGAACTCCATTCGCTGAGCTGGAACGACTGTTGCCTTCCCAGGTTCAGGATGAGTCCTAGATGATCGAGTAGAAGTAGCGTGATGTGAACATAAGAGAGGACTTCCTCTCTGGGCTTGCCCCTCAATAACCAATCATCTAGATACAGGAACATATGAATTCCCTTTACCAAGAGGTGCTGTGGTGACAATGGGGGAGCCAGCCCCGATGAGGCAAACCACCGGTCTGAAGCCCAATAAGGTGGCGAATTTGGTGCCAAAGAGGAGTGGGGAATCAGCACCAGCAGCATCAAATAAGACACTCCCACTTGGTACCAGGAGAGCCATCAGTACCAAGGCCGATACCGAACTCGATGATGGGATCTGCTGCCAAGACAATGGCAGTGCCGAAGGATCCACCAGCATCAAGGGGCCTTTGGTCCTGGGCCTGGCCTCAACTTTCTAGTTTGCAGCCCAGATGGTAGACGGACAGACGCAGCGGCTTTGTGACATGGCCGAAAGGTGACACTTAATTTGTGTTTGGAATTCATTTGATTGAAACAGGGAAGAGAACCAAAACTAAAATATGGTATCCTCAACTGTATTAACATAAACTAAGAATTTGTACAATTTTCCTGCCCCAGAGGGTTTACCCATGGGAAGCCACTATTTGGCCCAATACCATTACTCCAATTAATTCTTTCAAATATAAAAATTGTTTGCTGCAATAAAGTCATGCGAGAGATTAAGAGCAGCTCAGTTGTAGACTTCTTAATTTTTTTGCCTTAATACACAAATCCTATTATTTATTCTCCTATAATAAAATAGCTAACAGGAAAATGAACAATTTAATTGGTTAATAAATATTCCAAGCCCTGTGGGTACCCTACATGCCTTTCATGGGTCAGGACAAATTTGCCTAATCACTGAAAAATATCATTTGTCCATTTACAAATCTAAACTTAAAAGTCAAACAAGGAGAACTGCCAGAAGCAAAGTCTGGGGAAAGAACAAATTAAATATAAACACACAAATTGGATAATACGTAAAAAGGTTGCATACTCATAATAAAAAACAACTCCTATAACTGGGTGCAGGTATCTGAATAGGTTCACATCTGAGGTGTATGTGAATTCAACATAGTTGCAGGTCCATGCCTTTTTCCATGCAATTACCAACATATGGAACACCCTACCCTACTTTTTATTTAAATGTCTCTTGAAAACTGACCTCTTCCATGATGCCCACAATAATTCATTATTTATTCGTTCAATTTCAGTAATATTCACTCATCTCTATCTTCCTTTTCAAATTAAATATTTATAGAAGGAAACAAGAACAAAGGGAAGCAAAGAAAAATAACAATACGATCAAAATGTGGGCATGCCTTAAGTAACCATATATTTCTGTATGCCACAGAATGTGTCACGTTCTTTCTCAAGTGGATGGGGCTTGGCACTGCAGAGGGGCCAAGTCTGCATTTGTCCTGAGATCTGATAAAAATCACACTGATCTCATGGAATCCATAGAGGACTGGGGCATTCTTTGACCCACCTTCCCCCTACCTCCTAAGTCAGCCTGGCTGAAAAAGCTGCATTGTCCTTGCATCCCACCTGTGCTCCAAATTACCCCTTCAGGGGAGTTTGAAGTTCTACACCAGGAGTCCACATGAATTAATTGTGAAATGGTGAGCATTAATTCTTGCCTGCATTTTCCCAAGGGTTTGCTGGAGAACAAAGCAGTGCTTTTCTCCCAGACTCTGCTCCCTCAACACCCAAAAATTCCAGGAGCTTTGATCACAATTTACAGAAGGATTTCCACAGTGTTAGAGGAAAGGAAGGGAGGATGTGATGTTACTTAAACAGCAACTCCCTTCTAACTCTCAGGCCTTGTCTACACTACGGAATTAGGTCAAATTTATAGAAGTCGGTTTTGTAGAAAGTGTTTTTATACAATCGATTGTGTGTCCCCCCACACAAATGCTCTAAGTGCATGTAGTCGGCAGAGTGCGTCCACAGTACCGAGGCAACCGTCAACTTCCGGAGCGTTGCACTGTGGGTAGCTATCCCACAGTTCCCGCAGTCTCCGCCGCCCATTTGAATTCTGGATAGAAAGCCCATTGCCTGATGGGGCTAAAACATTGTCGCGGGTGATTCTGGGTACATATCGTCAGGCCCCCCTAGCCCTCCCTCCGTCCCTCCGTGAAAGCAATGGCAGACAATCGTTTCGTGCCTTTTTTCCTGGGTTACCAGCGCAGACGCCATACCACGGCAAGCATGGAGCCCGGCAAGCTAACCGTCACCGTATGTCTCCTGGGTGCTGGCAAAAGCAGTACTGCATTGCTACACAGCAGCAGCTCATTGCCTTTTGGCAGCAGACAGTGTAGTATGACTGATGTAGTCCAGGGTGCTCTTTTAACCAACCTCGATGAGGTCAGGGGCGCCTGGGCAAACATGGGAGTGACTCAGCCAGGTCATTTCCCTTTTAAGTTTTGTCTCATAGCGATTCAGTCCTGCCGGCAGTCCTACTGCACTGTCTTTTAATGAGCAGCCAGGAGACTATGATGACCAGTAGTCATACTGCACCATCTTCTGCTGAGCACCCATGAGATGACAATGGCTAGCGGTTGTACTGCCCAGTCTGCTGCCAGCAAGATCTATGAAGATAGAGGAAGTGGATCAAAACAAGAAATAGACCAGATTTGTTTTGTATTCATTTTCTCCTCCCTCCCTCCGTGAAATCAATGCTAAACCCAGTTTTGAGTTCTATCCTTGAGGGAGCCATTCTGTTTCTCGCAAAGCCACCCCCTTTGTTGATTTTAATTCCCTGTAAGCCAACCCTGTAAGCCATGTTGTCGGTCGCCCCTCCTTCCATCAGAGCAACGGCAAACAATCATTTCCCGCCCTTTTCCCTGGATTGCCTGAGCAGGAGTAGACACCATAGCACAGCAAGCATGGAACCAGTTCAGCTCACTGCAGCAGTTATGACCATTGTAAACACCTCGCACATTATCGTGCAGTTTATGCGGAATCAGCTCCTGAAAAACCAAGCAAGGAGGCAACGGAAACATGGTGATGAGGACATGAACACACTTTTCTCTAAAACCGTGTTCCCCCGCAATTTGGCTATCCTGGTGGCAATGGGGCATGCTGTGGAACGTGGATTCTGGGCCCGGGAAACAAGCACACTCTGGTGGGACCGCATAGTGTTGCGGGTCTGGGATGATTCACAGTGGCTCCGAATCTTTCGCATGCGTAAGGGCACTTTCATGGAACTTTGTGACTTGCTTTCCCCCGCCCTGAAGCGCAAGAATACCAAGATGAGAGCAGCCCTCTCAGTTCACAAGCGAGTGGCAATAGCTCTGTGGAAGCTTGCTATGCCAGACAGCTACCGGTCAGTCCATAATCAATTTGGAGTGGGCAAATCTACTGTGGGGGTTGCTGTGATGCAAGTAGCCAACGCAATCATTGAGCTGCTGCTATCAAAAGTAGCGACTCTGGGAAATGCGTAGGTCATACTAGGTGGCTTTGCAGCAATGGGATTCCCTAACTGTGGTGGGGCAATAGACGGAACGCATATCCCTATCTTGGGACCGGACCACCAGGGCAGCCAGTACATAAACGGCAAAGGTTACTTTTCAACGGTGCTGCAAGCACTGGTGGATCACAAGGGACGTTTCACTAACATCAACATGGGATGGCCAGGAAAGGTTTGTGATGCTCGCGTCTTCAGGAACTCTGGTCTGTTTAAACAGCTGCAGGAAGGGATTTACTTCCCAGACCAGAAAATAACCGTTGGGGATGTTGAAATGCCTATAGTTATCCTTGGGGACCCAGCCTACCCCTTAGTTCCCTGGCTCATGAAGCCGTACACAGGCACCCTGGACAGTAGTCAGGAGCTGTTCAACTATAGGCTGAGCAAGTGAAGAATGGTGGTAGAGTGTAACTTTGGACATTTACAGGGTCGCTGGCGCAGTTTACTGACTCGCTCAGACCTCAGCGAAACCAATATTCCCATTATTATTGCTGCTTGCTGTGTGCTCCACAATCTCTGTGAGAGTAAGGGGGAGATGTTTATGGCAGGGTGGGAGGTTGATGCAAATCGCCTGGCCACTGAATATGCGCAGCCAGACACCAGGGTGGTTAGAAGAGCACAGCAGGAAGCGCTGCGCATCAGAGAAGCTTTGAAAACCAGTTTCATGACTGGCCAGGGTACCGTGTGACACTTCTGTTTGTTTCTCCTTGATGAAAACCGACCCCCTTGGTTGCCTCTAAATTCCCTGTAAGCCACCCGCCCTCCCCCCTTCGATCACAGCTTGCTTGCAAAGGAAATAAAGTCATTGTCATTTAAAAAACATGTATTCTTTATTAATGGATTATAAAAATAGGGAGATAACTCACAAGGTAGCCCAGGAGGGGTGTGGGAGGAGGGAAGGAAAAGGCCACTTTAAAACTTGTTGAACAACAGTCTTCTGTTGCTTGGGCTGTCCACTGGGGTGGAGTGGTTGTGTGCCCAGAGCCTCCCGCCCCGCGTTCTTGGGCCTCTGGGTGAGGAAGCTATGGAACTTGGACAGGAGGGAGGGCGGTTAAGCAGGGGCTGCAGCGGCAGTCTATGATCCTGCTGCTGTTCATGAACCTCCACCAGATGCCAGACCATGTCCATTTGATCCCGCAGTACCCCCAGCGTTGTCTCATGCCTCCTTTGATCTTCCTGCCGCCACCTCTCCTCATGTTCATCAGCCACTATCCTGTAGTCTGCTATTGTGTCCCTCCACACAGCTCTGTCAGTGCCGGACGACTGCATGAACTCAGAGAACGTGTCATCGCACGTGCGTTTTTTTTCACAGCCTTATCTGAGATAGCCTTTGGGACGGAGGAGGGAGGCTTGAAACATTTGAGCTGCTGGAGGGAAAAAAGGGAGTGAAGTATTTAGAAAGATACATTTTAAAGAACAATGGCTATACTCTTTCACGGTGAACAACACTATTCACATTACATAGCACATTTGATTTTCGTACAAGGTCACCTTTTGCATCTTATATTGAGTGCCTGCAGCTTTGGTGTTAGAGATCACACACGCAGTGCCGGGCAACAGAATTCGGCTTGCAGACGGCCCTGGTAAGGCATAGCCTTTCGGCTTCTGCAACCTTCATAACAGTAGCGCCCTCCTTTCCCATACCAAGCAAAGCCCATTGAGTTGGCCATTTAGTGCTACAGTTTTCCTGTTAATGTGCAGCAGCAGAAACCAAACTAACCCCCTCCCATCATCCAATTCTCTGGGATGATAGCTTTACCCCCTCCCCGCACTGCCTGGCTGGTATCAGGGAAGATCTCTGCTAGCCAAACGCGAACAGCTCAGCACCAATACTCCTCCCCCCCCGCACCGCGTGGCTAACTGTGGGGAGGATTTCTTTTCAGCCACAGGCAAACAGCCCAGTAGGAACGGCCACCTCTGAATGTCCCCTTAATTAAATTCCCCTATTTCAACCAGGTTACCATGAACGATATCACTCTCCTGAGTATAACACAGAGCGATAAAGAACGGATGTTGCTTGAATGCCAGCAAACACCGGGACCATACGCTGCCAGGCTTTGCCATGCAATGATACCAGATTACTTGCTACTAGCATGGCATGGTAAAGTGTCCTACTGTGGAGGACTGAATAAGGCTGCTCTCCCCAGAAGCCTTCTGCAAAGCCTTTTAGAGTACCTCCAGGAGAGCTTCATGGAGATGTCACTGGAGGATTTCCGCTCCATCCCCAGACATGTTAACAGACTTTTCCAGTAGCAGTACTGGCCACGAATGCATTCCAAGTCCTCAGAGCTACTTAATCATTAAAAAACGCTTGTTTTTATAACATGTATTATATTTTAAAAGGTACACTCACCAGAGGTCCCTTCTCCGGCTTCGTTGGGTTGGGAGGGTATTTCAGTCAGGGCAATAAAAAGATCCTGGCTGTCGGGGAAAACGGTGTGCTGTGTGCTCTCCCCAAGCTCCTCCTCCTCATCTTCCCCATCTGTAAAATCCTCAGGCATGGTGGAGAGTACCCCACCATCGGAGTCCAAGGACGGGGTGGGGTAGTGGTGGCGGCTCCCCGTAGAATTGCATGCAGCTCAGCGTAGAAGCGGCATGTCTGGGGTTCTGTCCCGGAGCGTCCATTTGATGCTTTGGTTTTCTGGTACGCTTGTCTGAGCTCCTAAGTTTCACACGGCACTGTGTTGCATCCCTGATGTAGCCTCTGTCCCTCATGGCCCCTGAGATTTTTTGAAATGTTTTGGCATTTTGTCTTTTGGAACATAGTTCTGACAGCACGGATTCCTTTCCCCATACAGCAATCAGATCCAGTACCTCCCGTTCGGTCCATGCTGGAGCTCTTTTTTGATTCTGGGACTGCATGGTCACCTGTGCTCATGAGCTCGCCTGGCCAAACAGGAAATGAGATTCAAAAGTTCCCGGGGCTTTTCCTGTACACCAGGCCAGTGCATCCAAGTTCATAGTGCTGTCCAGAGCAGTTACCATGGTGTACTGTGGGATAGCTCCCGGAAGCCAATACCTTATAATTGTGTCCACACTAACCCTAATTCGAAACGGCAATGTCAATTTCAGCGCTAATCCCCTCCTTGGGGAGGAGTACAGAAATCAGTTTTAAGAGCCCTTTATGGCGAAAAAATGGCTTTGTTGTGTGAATGGGTGCAGGGTGCAGGATTAGACCAGGCCTCAGACTCACTAGTGATTTGAGAGAATCTTCCACTCTTTTCTCCCCTCTGAGGCTCAAATCTGAGCGCATGAACTGACCCTTAATCATCAAAATGATGTTAATAGCTGGATAGTCCATAGAATTTACAAAGTAAATAAAAAACTGAATCAAAACATTTTTCATTTAAGGAACCTTTTGTCAACATAAAAAGTGAAATAAAAACATGCTACCTGTACTTGGCTGCACATTGTTTATGATTTATGCGCCCATTAATAAATGAAATGCCATCTTTAAGCAATAATTCTGGAAATACTGCCCCATCTCCCAAGGATAAGAAAACAAACTTCATATATCTTCAGACGGCCCTGGCCATCTTCATGGAAGTTGTGTCTCCACAACATCTTTGGCCCCACGTGCCACTGGCACTTCTCCTTGGCAGATCAACTCCAAGGGAGTCACATTGCCAGGCATTCTGCAACAGCTATAGGACCATGGACAGACATTCCAACTGTGGATGGGGGCATGGATCCAGTGGTATGGCAAGGCCCTGAGAAACTTACTAGCATAATAAAAAACTCACCATACACTTTTATTTGCTTGTCTACAACTTTATGATAGGAAATGAGGATATAGTAATTTCATGGTGATGAAAGTACTCTGAGGTACTGTAATATCTGAAATGTTGCCAGGCCATCTTCATGTGCTGTTGCAGTAACTATAACTTCTGTTTATATTTAAACTGTATTTGTCGTACACATGACAATGGACTAGAGCAATATCTAACCATCGCAATGATGTATTTCCCTCTGTAGCCACTTAGTGATACTATGCAGTTTGACAGGTGAACTACTTTTAAAATATATTCTAATTAGATTTTGCTGAAAGTAAAATCTAAAAATGATCAACGATACTCAATAGGGAAATACCAATGGACATCAAAAATATTTGCGGAAACAGAATAGCAAATACAATTTTAAGATCATCTTTAATAGACCCTGTACAGCCAAAAATCAAAAGTATTAGATCCACAAGGGGAAAAAAAACCACCTTGTTTTGGGGGTGGGGATGGGGAGAGCATAGACTTAGTACAAAAACTATAGCACAGTAGCCATTAGGCATACAACACAGCATGTCATTCTTCCCACAGTTCTGCCACATAATGGCATTTGAGCTTTTTCAGCAAACATGGAAGATCTTCAAATAAGAAAGCATATTTAAATGTGGCATTGTGTTTCACTGCTTATGGTTTTCTCTGGAGAGACATCTTAGAAAGAGATTAAATTTGCCAATTCAAGAAAATAAAGAAGAACATTTCTCTGGAAAAAAGTCACTGTATGGATAATACTTTTACCATCAGAAAATGGCTAATATTTTTTTTTCCATTACCCAAGTATTCAGTCCTTTTCACCCTTGAAGGCATCGATTGCACCTAAGTAGAAGCCAATCTTCACATATCCTCTTTCATACTAAATGTAAAATCAGATTTAAAGTACCAATACAAATACTCAGGAGAAACGGAATAGCAAATGCCATGGCACAATATATGCAATCTATACACATTTGCACAAGGGGAATCTCATACATAAATGTAAGCAATTTTGCTTTGCTTAACCTGCAGTACAGGACGTGTCTTCATTTCAACCTTTACATTCTAATTTTTTGCTTAGCAGCTAATTTTTTATTATTGTGGGCCATTTCCTAAAATGTTTCAGAGAACTCCAGCATTCTGATGGCACAGGGAGGGGTTTTAAAGTTCATTTTATTAACCATGTTGATTTATTTGGTTAATATTTGTACTGTTATTTCCTACATTTTATTTTTATTTCAAAAGGTCTGTAGGTACATGGACGTGAGGAGTATTCCATTAACAAAACATTTATGTGACTTACAGTTAACAAAGAAATAGAAGTTGTAACCACGGAATAAACTGAAGAAGAAAATAAATCAGAGCTTTCTCCTTAATCTGGTTTTCACATGCAAGAATGTGAGATCATCATACTGGGAGACTTTGTGGAAAATCAGGACGTGACGCAAATTGGGCAGTTGCCTGACTGACATAAGAAGAAATATCTACTGTACTTCCTTTTGTCCATCAAAAGGAGTTAAGCCTCATGTGGAATCCTCCAATGCATGCTAAGGAATAGAAAAACCTTTATGCAAACCTTACAGAGAATTCCTTTATTAGAGAAGCCCTTCTTCAGAGGAGCAAACTTAAAAATAAATAAAAAGCAGAGGTAGCCATGCTTGCTTTACAGGCCAGATTTTGACCAATATTCTGGCACACAGCAGTAAGGGACATACAGTACTGATTGTTAACTCACGAGTTAAAAATTTCAGCAATCAGTCTGACAGATTCCAAGAGATGGTGGGTGAGGTAATATCTCCACAGCAGCCCCATCTCCGGAACCTACATAAGCAAATGAATGCCCTACTCCCATCCAGCATTCAGAATATCCACCCCTCCCGACTCCACTCCAACACAGAGGTTCCTGCAGCCTAAGGCTGCAGTAAACTCATGTAACTGTTACAAGAAAGAGAAAGCAGGGACCAGAAAGAAGGAAACAAAGTGATCTCCCATTGAGCGGGGACATGGGTGTATTCAGAAGGCGTTCTCACCTACCCCTCCTGCAAATGGCCTTTGGAGAATCTTTCCCACAGCTGATATCTCCAAAGGCTCAGAAGAGGGATGGGGAGGTAAGTATCACAGATTCTGCCTGTTGGACAAGGAGCAAAGGCAAACCACCTGATATACACTCCGCTGTAGCATCTCTAGGGTGGAGCACCATCTCAGAATTCTAACTGCCAGGTAACAGAGTTCCAGCCAGCTCTCCAAACAGAAGTTCAGTATGGCCAGGTTTTGCGTCCCTATATGACGGAAGACTAGCTTCATATGCAAAAGAACTTTCCTCTCCACTGTTATTTGCACAAAGGTAGCTTGCAGCGAGGACACTGCTAGTAGAAGTGAATTAGTCCCTAGGTCTATAAACCATCATGCACATCTGTGGTGCTATAGTAAAAATTTATTAAACTAAAATTTTTGAAAAGTAAAAGATTTGTTCAACTTTAAGACATTTCTGTAACTTGCTGAACAACTGTTAACTCTTATTACCTTATTTAAAAAAATACCCACAGTTAGTCATCAGTATGTACAGGGTCAATTAAAAACCTTTTACCAGTTAATATGTATGCAGTATGTAATTTGGTTTTCTCCACCTTGTCACTGCTGCAGTGGAATTCCAATTACATAACTGGAAACTGTCCTTCCAGAAAACAAGCAAACCTTCAATATGTTTTCTCTTCTATAAAGATTTCATTCTAATCTCAAGAAAACAATAGCACATATAGATCATGTGGCCCTGTTTAGAAGAGACATTATGCAGCTTTCTGGATTCCATAAACTTCAGTAGGTGACATATAGGGGTTGTTGACTGGGTTGACCAGGAAGGTCAGAGAAGAGTATGAAGGGGAAGAGTATCCAGTTGAAGAGCATGGAGTTATGAAGCTGCTTTGGGTGACACAGGTGGGACAAGCCAGGAAACATAGTTAAATGAGCTTTTTCATTTATTTCTTGGCTGCCATATCCTGCATATCTGGGATATGCTGACCAGGTTCAGGGCATCCCCTACCTTTACTTTTATATAGAATACTTAGGCTGGGAGGGATCCAAGTCTGCTTCTGAGAATGGAGTAGGATTAGGCAGCTATAAAAAGATGAAATCAGCTAGATGAAATTCTCTGGAATAAAAGCAGCTTTATTGTAGCTGTGATACCCTAGAGTCTCACAGAGCATATGTAGGCTACTCACCCATGGAAATAATTATAAAGGGCTGGATAAGCATCATAATCAAAAACCCAAAGCCTCAAAAGCAAGAGTCACATTGCTAGCACACATTTTTGCATACTCAAATGATAGTAAATGGTAGGCAAACTAGTTAAAGTAGTAGTAAATCTGAAGAAAAACCTTTTTTTAATACCAGTCCTGCAAGCCCTTATATAGTTGTCCCATGGATCAGGCACTTTTTCAGTTACAACAACTCAGAAAAAATAGATTTAGAGAAAATCAAAAAGATGTTAAAAATAATAGAAAGCATTTTGAGCCAAAGCAGTGATTTAAGAGGTTTGTTAAGTTGCTTAATATCAAACACAATTACAGGTAACCTACGAAGGAAAAGAGGTTAGTCTGTGATTTTATTACCGAATTTTTTTCCTATTTATTTATATGATACATTCAGGTTTTGTCTATCATGTTTCACTTAACAGATTTTGCAGATGACTCAAGATATACCTTGTTTATCATGTCACAAATACCAAACAAGTAACATCTATTCAATTCAGAGGGAGTGATTTTTACTCAAACTGAATTCTTGTTTTTCTTAGCAGCTATTGAACTCAAACACCAAACTAAGAATTGGAAGAAAAGCTCTTTTGCTACACATTCACCCTTTCCTTTCAAGTGGGTGCTGTAAAATCTCCCTAACCACATCTTTGGGTCCCCTAAGGAAGGTTGATATTTGAAAGGTTAAAACCCCCCAAAACATTCATTTATTTTAGAAATCAAACCCTTTTGTGCTATCTTAATACTACACTGTCAGTAAATGAGAATGAAGAGGCAAAGCCCCTTTTCAAGTCACCTTTAAGACTTGAACCACTGTGGTGCATACCAAAACTAGTAACCTGAGACTTTGGTGACAGGTTTTTAGTTTTCCCCCTCTTCACCTTAAAAAATTAGCTTATTTCATTAGAGACTGGCATTCTGTTACTTCACCCTCCCATAGGCAGCCTTAACTACAAGTTAAATTATGAGTATGTGGGCACAGACTGGTCTTAGGCCAATAAACAGGTTACACTTCCCCAAAAAGGTGGAAGAATCACCATGTAGAGTTTAACAAAACTAGCTGCAGCGTGAAGACCAAAGCTTGATTCCATGCACTACAGAACAGTTGGAGATATCTATGAAGTATCCACTGGGTAAACTTTTCAGAAGGATCTTAATCTCATTTTCAAAAATGATTCAGGCATTTACAAGGTGGATTGATTTAAATCACCAATTTTAATAATTATTTACATCAGCAAGAAATAATTTATTTTAACCCTGTTTTGCATTTATACTTTAGCCATTTTCCTAAAGAAAGGTTTGTTCTCATTGGTTGGTACAACCATTAAAACATATTGATTCGCAAGTAAATATAACCTTTACACTAAACGTGTAACTAACACGTTTTTGCTAACATGAGAATACCCTGTATTTATAAACACTTAAACAATTGTATAGTTTAACATACATTTATTCATATTCTTAATTATTCCCTTTTTACTGTTAGAAAATGGTTAACGATACATTTTTTATTCACTAGATCATTAATTTTTTATTCCGGATTTATATGGAGTTACATTTGGATGGCAATTGGAAATAATTTAAAAAAGCACAAGAAAAACATTTAAAAATTGTTTATCAATAAAATAAAGCTACCTTAAATGTGCTGAATACGTAAGTTTATCAACTAGTTTTGCATTTAGGACTAACGGATTTATTGAACAAAGGAAGTATAAATTGTAGTTAGTGAATTGTCAGATTGTAAATCTGGCCTATGGTGACCAGGAAATAAAAAAGGTATGTGGGGGCCAACAGTGCTGATAGGCTCCTAGTGGGATTTTGAAAAGTACCTAACCTATCTGCATATTTAGGCACCTAAATACCTTTGAAAATCTGGCCACTTGTCCTTCAACTTTTAGACTTAATAGATGTAATTCTCTCTCACACCTGGTTTTTATTCAGAGATTGGATGAAAACATGCTTTCCTGTTTTTTCAACTCCCGGTTGGTTTCTCCATTTTGAATCAATTAGTCCAAATGAAGAAAATATTTTCTCTTCATCCGCTGGCTTAACTGAAAACAAAAGTAATTAAGACAAAAGCTTTTCTGCTCAGCAGAACTGAAAGTAAATGTAAATACTAGCATTCACTCAATTGCAAAGATTAAAAATAATATAGATACTGAATGCGGTATTTTGACATTTATAAAGCTTAACTGACTGCAAAATTTAAAGACGTTTTCCCCCTGATTCTCTGTATCATAAAAAAAGCTGAACCCATTAACTCATTAAAATTTGAGGAGGGCTCATTAAAGCAGCATTTTTCTTTTATGTATTTAAATTATTTTAATAGATTATAATAAATTAGGCCTTAACATAGGCCATTTTAAAAAGGTTTGTTTTTAAAAAGAAAAATTAATTTAAACAAACTCTTATTTTGATTTATTTTTAAATAATTTTTTACCCACCCTGGACACTTAGGAGCCTAAAGCTCTCTCTCTCTCTTTCAATGACACATAGGCACCAAAATGCCTAAAACTCATTAAAAAAATCACACTAAACCACTTAAGCACTTATAAAAATTTCACCCATTGTCTTCAGAAGGGAAGGAATAGGTTCATCTGTCTAGAAAGGAACAACTATGAGATATATGGTGTAAAGACAAAGTTACCAAGGAATTCCTCTCAAATTTTATCTGGAGTATTAATCTGGGGTAATTATCAACACCAAATAAGCTTAGCTAGACTAGAGGAAAATTCCAACTGGCACTTAAACCTGGCTCACCAATACACAATATTAGAAACAATGACACAGACGCACGATGTAGGGAAAGCAAAAAATCCAAAAATTAATGGTGGGTTTTTTTTTTTTTTTTTTTTAATTCTAATTCCTTAGTTGTCTCCCATTTGGACTTTCAGAGAACACAGAATAACATCAGGGAACTAAAGCCAAGTGCGGTTTTGATATACATAATACTACTTTATTCTTTTTATTTTTTCTTACCTTTCTTATAGTTTTAAAAATGTACAGGGGTTCAGAACCACCTCAATAAAACAATGCATACTTTTTTTTTTTTTTTTTTAAGAGACTACTGTAGTCAAACCATTGGTGTGCAAATAAGGTTGACTTCCGTTATGAAAAGTCACAGGCACAATTTCATTATATGCATTTTGGTAAAATAAGAAACTATTTCGCAGCTGTTAAGAGTAGCAATAGTTAGGCCTTTTTAAAAAACAAAACAAATCACCATCTGAGAAAATGGCACCTTGGGTTAAAACTAATATTTAAAATATGTCACTACTTGCCATACTATATCTGAACCCTAGGCAATTTATTACACATGTAGTGCCCTTGCAAAGTATTTTATTTAAGCGGTGAACCTGAAAGGCAGTTCGTTACAAAAGGCAATACTGAGGCTCTTATCTGTATTTTATACTGAATTGTCTCTCCACCTCCTCCTCTAATAAATATCTATTTAATACCTGCATAAAAGTATTTCTCTTAGAGCAAGTAATTCTTTTTTAAAATCCTGTAGACTTAAAATTGACCTACTCCATATGCTATGAAAACATTAGGCACAGATCACATACTTTACATTTTCTTTTTAAAAAAAATACAATATGTGCAAGCTAGGTTCACACAAAGGATTGGCAGCTACAACAGTCAGCTATTCAGACCCCACAGAAAAGTTATTTTCCATTAAATTTTTTTTTTAAATGCACTGAGCAGTGATGTGACACTGCTGTGTGTGGTTATCATATTTGCATTAGGATTATTTGTGTAACTGCTAAAGGAAAAGCTTTAATACATCCTAAAGGACACCACATCAGTACTGTGTGCTAATTTAGCAGGATCCAGAGAACAAATTTTGTAAAAGTCATTAGAATATGGTGAATGCAAACATCCAGCTAGTAAAAATAGCCAGAATTTTCTGAAGGAAGAAGTTATTTGAAATTAAGTTTATCTGACAGGCTCCTTCATTAACTAAGTCACTTCTGAATAATGGAACCCAGGGTGCAGGGCATGAAAAAATGGAAATGGAGGGCGGCGGGGGGTGAGGAGAAGCAGCAGGCTTTGTGGAAGCTGCACAAGAAATGCAAAAAACAAAACTTTAATTTTATCCAAAAAGTGTACCCATCAGTTTCTTTAATTTGTATGGGGTTTGGGGGGAGGTGGGAGAGGGGAAAGGTTTAGCGGATATTTGTACAACTGAAAATAGTACAAGACACAAGCAAAGACTATATGCAGCTGATTGTTAAATTGCAACATTTATTATGCATCCTCTGTCGATATCATTTATGGAGAGCCATTCAGTGTGTTTAAAAAAGTATATTTTAATGCTTGAGGCTACTGTATATCCTGCCACATATATAATACTGTATATGACAATTTCTCTAAAAGGAAAAAAATTAATAGGTCACTAATTTATCTCAAGGGGGAGCCTGCTTTGAAGTGCCAGTTATTTCATGCCCTGCAGAAAATATGAGATATTGATTTCTTTCATCTTCTGTTAATTTCTGTCATACCACCACACAATTTCACAAGACCCATATTCATTATAATTTGTGTGCCCTTTCAGTGCCCTTTAATAGCAACCTTTTCCTTTATTACGAATCACTTGCAAACCCCATCTCATGTCCTAGGAACTATTCAAGTAAATATTTCTGTTGTGGCAAATTTCCAGATGTAACAAATGCTATCCAAACCCAATGTCAGATTGCATTTCATTAGTTGTCCCAGTTTTCTTTAAATGGAGCAGGAATTAGCCCGTTTTCTAGGTTTGGGGTCCCGTACATCCTTGTCTTTTAAACACATACAAGATGAACATATTGTCTCTGACAGTCTCCGGAGTCCCAGCCTGAAAACACTGTTGGAGAGGCTATATATCACACAGTTGCAGAAACTATTGCTTATAGCAAGCCATGTTGTTAAGAAGGAAAGTGCTGGATTTTCCAGCACCCTAGAGCTCTCCAGCAGAAAGTATATGATATAGGGGAGCCAAAGCATGTAAAACACACTGGTTATCCGAAATAAAACCATGGCATAGCGGCGGTCAGGGCTGTGCCCAGTCTCTCCCGCAGCATCCACTTCATGGCTAGGAAAGCGAGCTCTCCGGTCATTTATCTCTTTGGTGTGCTGCCGGCAAATTTTGAAGATGTGGAAATATGTGAAGCAGATTACCAAAGCAGCTGGAGCATACAGTAAGCACACAATAAAGCCAGTAAAATAGGCATTGGTGAGCCAGGAGGTAGCACACCATTCAAAAATATCACCATGGTAACCAGGTTTCCCCCAACCAAAAAAGGAAGGTAAGAAGATCAGACAAGAGTATATCCAGATCAAAATGATACAGATTCTCAAGCGACAAGGCGTGACCAGTTGATTATAGGAGAGAGGTTTTGTAATAGCAAGATAGCGGTCGACACTGATGCAAGCAAGACATGCCATGGAGACACTCTTCAGCACAGAGATGATATATCCAAAAACCTGACAAGTCAAGGACTCATGGACACCTGTAGAATAGTGAAGCAATGATAATGTAGGAACCAGGCAGCTAACTCCAACAAAAAGATCAGCATAGGCCATAGTCTGAATAAAACAGCTGGTGGTATAATGATGTAAGAGCGGAGCACAGTGAAAGACAAATATTACAGTTAAATTACCAGCAATAATTAAAAATGTTAACAGAACAATAATGACCGTCTCAAGGATGCAGATGTCGACTGCATTGTAGTGGCCAAATCCCAGCGGACAGGAGAGATGCTCAGACACATTCACAATGATACTGCTCATGTTCAGAGTCCTCCATTCAGTCCATCTGGAGTGGTTCATGGTTTGGGATTAGGGAACACTGCAATCAGAGCTACAGTGAGCAGGTGACCTGCCCAACATCAGCTAAACTCTGCTTCAGAGTCTCATCATCTCTCTTTGTAGACACCGCCAGTGCTTCTATCAGGGAGGTTACAGTCTCATAGCTGTTGATGCCCCTTTAGCATCAATGCAATGCTCTGACACACCTTAGCTTTGAGGAAAGAAAAAAAAAAGCCAAAAAGGCCACTGACGAGTTTCCTCCAGTGCTCTCCATCTTTACCAAAAAAAAAAAAAAAAAGGCACTTCCAAAGAAAACAGGTTCTTTTTACTGTATTTGTGGAAGATGAAAATAAAAACCAAAAAAAAAAAAAGGAACGGGGGGGGGGGGGGACAGGAAAAAGTCAACTGCCTCAAAAAACTGCCTCTGTGATTGTTTTTTTCCTGAGAAAGGCAGTTTCTTTGGAATTAGCTAGAAAAATACAAATAAAAAAAAGAGAAATGTCTCAATACAACACAGGTTTCCTGAATCAGCAATCTTTAGAAATGAATTAATGTTTTATGTTCATTTAAATAACTAAATCACAGAATGTCTGGAAAATCAAGGAAAAGTTCACCGTATCGTGCTGTGTCTTTTGGCTCCGTTCAGGAGATCTTTCCTTCATCTATCCTATTCATTAGAGAGGAAAGGAAAACATTTCTGTCCGGGTTAATTCCAATAGACTCACCACAGTTTGTGTATGAATAATGAATTTTATTTGGAGGGAGAAGGGTATGGGGAAAGCTAGGTTTGTCCTCTGACTCCCAGGAAGGAAAACATATATCTACCTGTACAATGAGGAAGATCATGTGTACTCACTTAAAAATCAGAAAAATGTAAGAATAAATTTTGGAGCTTTAAGTCAGTATTCAAAACTCTTTTAAACAGTTACGGTCCACTCCAACTATCAATGTCAGCAGCATAATCCAAGGTCCTCACAGACAAAATAAATCCTTCTTGCATTTCATTTCAGCAGT
Source organism: Natator depressus (assembly GCF_965152275.1). Classification (NCBI taxonomy): domain Eukaryota; kingdom Metazoa; phylum Chordata; order Testudines; family Cheloniidae; genus Natator; species Natator depressus. Next base: position 48,562,605 of record NC_134241.1, on the reverse strand, counting down.
GATAATCAAAAATAATTTTCTTCAGAAATAATGCCATATCTGCTACAGTGGATCAGTACAGTGAAGTTCACAGATATATCCATGATATTTCTCACCTTTGTAGCAACACCTGAATCCTTTCACAAGCTCCATACAACAAGAACAGAAACTTCCATCTGCGTTCTGCTGTGAAGCTAATGAAATGCTGATCAGACTAGAAAAGCTGCCATTGTTTACTCCAATATTCTGTCATTCAGCTTCAGCTTCTAGGCTGCCACAGACTTTTGGTTTTTATTAGATGATTAGCATGATAAATCACTGCTTTATAAACCAGATCTTCTAATAGCTGGACGTTACCTGTTAATTGTATTTGCAGTTATGGAGCAGCCATATGTTAAAGAAAGCCTCTTCTGTATTCATTTTTGAGTAACTGCTTGATTAGTGCAAGGACCATTAGCTAGGTTACTAAATGTACACAGTCTTGCTTTTAAAAAACCCCAGAAATACTAAAAATATCTTTAATCCTAGAATTCCTGAGATTATGAAGAGGCAGACAAGAATGAATCAATCCAAATAAAAAGATTTGTCAAGGTCATTTAGATATTATTTTAGCATTTGTTTAACGTCCCTTTAAAAGTACTGACATCTCACTGGTGCTTTTGATAGTCTTCGCTGCTCCTTCTGAAGGAATTTCATTCACTAGAAGAGAAGCATTTTCTCCACTTCTGATGCAGTAGTTTGACAGAAAGCATTCTTTTGAAGTTAATTTTCCAAGATGCACCATCATGCTGTACAGAAGGGTCTTTTTGATTTTATAACATCCCCAAAACACTTGCCAGCTGTTCATTCTCTCTGTCTATAAGTAACTTAATCTGTTACAAAATCACTACTTTTTAAAAAAATTCTCTTGCTACATCAGTAAACCAATGTTTCTCACCTACGTTCATTCTTATCAGCTGCTACGGTGAACTGCTTGATACAGAAGTCCTATTTACTGTGAGGCAGTTACAAGGATGCTGTCACTATTTCTCACATTCTCTCTCAAAATTATTGCTTGCACCTGAGCCTGCTGCTCCTCTTTATCCTTAGCTGATGCAGAAGAACTCACTATCAGAAAGGTGACTCGGTCCTTCTGCCCCAATCAACAGCACAGCCAATGGCTAAAGCAGCTGAAATTGTCACTAGGTAACAGTTGCCAGGCACAATGCAGGCTTACACAGCAAGAGGCAAATAAGAATGACAAATTAAGACAATGGAACTGACCATTTCCCTATAATATATTAATGGCATTTGGAAACTTCTGAAAGAGGCTTCCCTTCTAGTACTTCCATAGGGTTATATCCTGCAGATTAGCAAAAAACCATTGCATACCACATAGAAACTACCATAATATTACTATAACGATCACCAGTTAAAGCAAGTCAGCAGTAATTAATTCTTATTGGCAGGAAAGACCTATTAATTATTAAACAAATAAGTGCTAACCTTCATAAAGTCAAACTGATTGTTTTAAAATTAAAAAAATGCTTCTTTTTTGATCTGTAAAAGTTTAAAATCAGCTTCTACCCTCTTATCAATTCAAATTGCTGAACTATTTATACAAGACAAATGTAGTTAGATTAACGTAACTACAGAATCATAAAAAATACATTTAAGCAATGTTTACGATCCAAAATAAATACCCAAATGCAAAGACATTTAAAATTAAGGCTGAAACTACCTAATTAATTCTCTATTATGTCTAGATATGAAGAGGTCTCAGCACAGTATATTTATGGAGTATACAACATTATCTACTGCAATACCTAAATACAATGTTGAGAAAGTTATTCTCACAGTATTTGTTAGGAATGAAACTAACATCCATTGCTTCTAAACATTTAAGTGATTTAACGTTAACCAATTATTTGTTTTAGCTTAATGTAAAAAAAAGGGGGGGGGGCATTACCAATGGATTTTAAAGGGGTAACTTAAAATATGTCCCTAAAATAATTCAAAATGTCTAATTGTATACTTAGTAAGTTATTAAAAAAAGATTTTGGGTCAGAATAATTTTCTTTCAGTAGGTGAGTCTGAGACAATGTAACAGACCGTTGTAGTGTTAAAGTCCACAGATTTTTTAAACTCAATTAACTGACTTATGTAATACCAATACATATTCATGATATTATTCCTCTTCTGGTTATGGATCCGTTAAATATATGTGTTTAGTCATTCCATGATACAAAATGAGCATAAAGTAAAATTATTACATTCACACTAGACACATTTTTAACCCAAAATTGAAACATTCAGTATATTCAGAAAATACCCAATCATACACCAATACAGCATAGCACAATTTAGTTAAGGGCCGGCAAAATACATTTGTCACAGGTTTGGTTTTAGAGAGTGAATAAAATAGAATAAAGTATCTAATTACTAATTTTTGTAATTCTGCTACATCAAACCACAGACCAAATCTGGCAAAAGTTGCTCCTGGGTTAACACCTTGTATTTCAAATTCAGCCTGGAGCAAATTTGCAAGGCTGAACGACAAATCTCTAGAAATTGGAACTGCATACTGAACTGAAGCAACATAAATACGAAATACACTGGTATAGCAGTGATACTGTATTCCTCCAGTCGAGGGATTTAAGAGAAATATAAAACAGTACTTTAGTGCAATATAAAAGATATTCCAATCACTTGCTATTGTAAATTGCTGCAACAAAATGTGTTAGAACTAGATTGAGCCTTTAGGCTCAGCTCTGAGTAACACCTAGCTGCACCACAAGAGGAGCAAAGGAAAGGAATTTTGACTCCTCTCCTTTCCCACTTGCTTGCAGCCGGAGATGGGGTGAGGACAAGGCTTGGGAGAGGAAAAGTGGATGAAACATCCCTACTCCTCCCTTCCTTCTGCTGGACTCTACACATGATCCAGGCTAAAAGTGAAGGGCTCTTCTACACTTCTTAAAACACTGAAAATCAGACACTTCAAATTTAGCAGCAGTTAAACGTAGCATTAAGGGAATCATAAAAAGGTAAATTTAAAAAAATAAAGTTTACATGACAATAGTTTTGAAACTTTCTAATTTCTAAATAGTAACAGCGACTGAGTGAGACCACAGGTCCATCTAGCTCAATATTCTGACAGTGGCCGGTTGCCAGATGCTTCAAAGGGAATGAACAGAACAGGGCAATTATTAAGGATACAATTTAGTCATGGAGGTCATGGAAGTCACAGATTCTGTAACTTTATCAGACCTCCGTGATTTCTTTGGCTTCAGCTGTCAGTGGCTGCAGCTGGGGCCAGAGCCATATGCTCCCCTACCAGCTCCCCACAGCTAGGCGAGAGCTGGGGCTATGTGCACCCCCTCCCCACCCCCGTGACTTCAGCTAGGCTTTACACCTCACTGTGGTGGTGGGGCTCAGGCTGTCAGTCCCCCCGCCGCACAGGGCTCCAGTTGTCATTCCTTCCTCTTCCCCCATTTGCCCTCCTCCCAGTTATTTTTAGTAAAAGTCACAGACAGGTCACTGGCTCCCTCAAATTTTTGTTTATTGCCTGCGACCTGTCTATGACGTTTACTAAAAATAAGTGAGACAAAATCTTAACCTTAGCAATTATCAAGTGATCCAGCCCCTGTTGTCCAGTCCCAGATTCTGGTAGTTAGATGTTTAGGAACACTCAGACCATAGGATTGCAGGCCTGACAACAGTGGTTAATAGCCGTTGATGAACCTGTCCTTCACGAACTTATCTAATTGTTTTATTAACCCAGTTATACTTTTGGCCCTCACAACATCGCCTGGCAACAAGTTCCACAGGTTGACTGTGAGTTGTGTGAAGTAGTATGTTTTCTTGTTTGTTTTCAACCTGCTGCCCATTAATTTCATTGGGTGACCCCTAGTTCCTGTGTTAAAAGGCGGGGTAAATAACACTTCCCTATTCATTTTCTCCACACCACTCATGATTTTATAGACCTCTCTTATATCCTCCCCCCCTTAGTCGTCTCTTTTCCAAGCTGAACAGTCCCAGTCTTTTTAATCTCTCTTCACACAGAAGCTGTTCCATGTCCTAATCCTTTTCCTTGCCCTTCTCTGCACCTTTTCCAATTCCAATCTATCCTTTTTGAGAGGGGGTGACCACAGCTGCATGCAGCATTCAAGATGTGGGCATCACATGGATTTATAAAGTGGCATTATCATATTTTCTGTTTTATGATCTATCCTTTTCCCAATAGTTCCTCAGATTGTTAGCTTTTTTGACTACCGCTGCACAGTGAGTGGATGTTTTCAGAGAACTTTCCACAACAACTCCAACATCTCTTTCTTGAGTTGTAACAGTTAATTTAGACCCCATCATATCGTATGTATAGTTGGATTATTTTTCAATGTGCATTACTTTACACTTGACACTGAATTTCACCTACTATTCTGTCACCCACTCACCCAGTTTAGTGAGATCCCTTATAACTCTTCACAGTCAGCTTTGGATTTAACTATCTGAGTAATTTTGTATCATTTGCCAACTTTGACACCTCAGCATTCACCTCTTTTTTCAGATCATTTATGAATATGCTGAACAGTACTGGTCCTAGTACAGATCCTTGGGAGCACGACCCTTTACTTCTCTCCATAGTGAAAACTGATAATTTATTCTTACCCTTTGTTTTCTGTCTTTTAATTCATGAGAGGACCTTCCCTCTTATCCCATGATTGCTTAGTTTGCTTAAGAGCCTTTGGTAAGGGACTCTGTCAAAGGCTTTCTGAAAGTCCAAGTACACTATATGCACTCGATCATCCTTTTCTACATGCTTGTTGACACCCTCAATGAATTCTAATTGATTGGCGAGGCATGATTTCCCTTTGCAAAAGCCATGTTGACTTTTCTCTCCCCAACATATTATATTTATCTGTGTGAGAGATAATTTTGTTTTTTACTACAGTTTCAACTAATTTGCCTGGTACTGAACTTAGGCTTAAAAGCCTGTAATTGCCAAGATCGCCTCTGGAGTCTTTTCTTTTTTTAAATCAGCATTACATTAGCTATCCTCCAGTTGTCTGGTACAGAGGCTGATTTAAGTGATAGTTTCTTTCAGAACTCTTGGGTAAATACCATCTGGTCCTGATGACTTATTACTGTTTAATTGATCAGTTTGTTCCAAAATCTCCTCTGCTGACACCTCAATCTGGTGTATTCACTTTGTATTTACCTGTGACATTCTGAGTACATTTCCCAGACCTGAAGAGTTCTGTGTAGCTTGAAAGCTTGTCTCTCTCACCAACAGAAGTTGGTCCAATAAAAAATATTACCTCATCCAGCTTGCACCTCCATCTTGGATGGCTCCACATAATAATTTTGAATGTTGAAGCTCATACTTCCAAGCCCTAATGTACATAATCAAACTAGGCTTCCTGCAGAGATGCATCACTAAATAGAAGTTAACAACTGAGAACCAACTCACTCACTAGATCTGGTCCAGCATATTTTTGAATCATCAGGTCTTTCTACTGGGCTCAGAAAGAGTCCTACAAATATTTGTAAGCAGCAACCCTGCCCTCATATTTTGGAAGTTGTAAAAGGAGTCCAGGAGGATATTAACTAGCCAGTGTGTAACAGTGTGGAAACAATGTCAATATATGTTGAATCTTTTTCAGTGTAAAATGATACTGTTTCATGAATTATAATAAAAGTGATAAAGTAACTAGATGAATTAAAAGTGCCCCTTCTTCCTTGTGTGAGAATTATTATACAAAAGTAGGGGAGTTTGACTTCTTCCATTCAGGAAGTGCAGTCAGACAAGAAGCCAAGTGGCAAGCTGCCAGTGGCTCCCCAGACCTCAGCTGCTCCAAGAGCCCAACTCATTATGGATTTTCTCAAACAGCTGAAATGGAAATAGTGCAAGTTACAAACTGTCTACAGTAATTTATATTGTCTTTTTACATTTTGAGGGATGGGGGTGCAAATTAAGCAGAAACTAGCCAACCCTGACAAAATCCATGGAGTTTGCAGGGTATGGAGAAACTGATGTTATGCCTTGGAGACAGCACTGCCCCATTTCCGCATGGGCAGGAGGAAAGCCACACACAACAAAGGCCTCCACATGTAGATCATTAGGAAACAAAATAGCTCAAAATTATTTTTTTAAACAAAATTTGTCCTCCTTTTTTGTTCTGTTTCATTATTTCCCCTTTATATACAGTGGTATGCTGGAAGGTGTTAATGGCTACCATCAAGCAGTTGTTTAATCTACAGAAAATTGCAGACCTGGTTCAAACTATGGAGTGTGCTAAATACCCTTCTTTCATGCTCTAATTGACGGAACAATTAAATGCCCCTTATATAGTGAAACAGCTGGAAACAACAGAAGCTACCACCCACAGCAAGAGACCACATGGCAAGGTCTGAGCAAAACCATTTCAGGGAGATTAACAGGGGTTTCCCCATACACAGCTTGGACACAAAAATCACTGGAGAAGTAGATTTGGAAATTGTGATCAAGGAAACTCCCTGCTGTTGTTTCTTCTTACTGAGCCCTGGGAAATAGGAGTTTGTGTACATTCACTGTAAATAAACAGGATTGCACCAAAGAAATATCTGACTCGCATCATCAATTTCTCCTCCTAACGGAAACAACTGTGCAAGGCTCAGAATAGTGGATACTTGCTCAGGCCAAAGAGGAAAAAATATTCCCTTTTTTTTTTTTTTAATAGTTAATTTCTTTATAGTTTACTTCATTTCTATCGAATTCCAGCCTTTTCTTTATTTTCTATTCTAGATTTTTTTCCTCCCCTGCATTGGTTTACCTTGGTTCCCTTTTCATCCCAGGGATCTATTTATTTCAGTTTCAGCTCTAAATATTTTTTCCTGTACATTTATTTTCATATTTTTATTTCACATTTCCAAGCTCACTGTTCTCCATCCTGTCCATTGTTGCTGTTCCCCAATCCCTTAACATCTTTCCCTTCTGCTCTCCTCAATTCTGCCTCTCCCCTGCAATCTTTCCTGTTCTCAGCTGCAAAAGAAGCCCTGCTGACTCCTTAGTTTTCCTCCACCTCTATATTTAAGGTAAATACAAATGGCTTGTCCACCTTCCGCCTCACAGTCTCAAATTCAGCCCCTAGTCTCTTCCCTTCTTCCAGGTTGCACCCAAGTCACCTCACCTGTCAGCTGCTAGCAAGAATTCTCTTCTCCATGTCAAGTACTTCCCTTCCCACTGCTTTCCATCCTGTATTTACTCCACCTGCTGGCACTAAAAAAAGTTATCATTAAGAAAGTTATGTCCACCATGGCTGTTACCATGGTGGAAGTAATCAGACCTGCAAGGAACTATGCAGAATTGGTCACCCAGGGAAAGACATGAGACTGAATCACTGAGGCAGACAGAGCTAACCAATTGCTGGATTCTCGTATCTGTGCCTGGGCAGCTCTTGAGAACTTGGGAACTGACGAGAAAACAAAAGGAAAAAGCTTTGCAGAATTGGATCAGTGAAGGAAATTGGCCATGAATATGTTAAAGTTCTCTGTCTGGTCCTTTTATGTCCCTGTGTATTACGCAGCCACCTTTTATAATGATTAAAAACTTGGTATTAATGACCAAAAGAGAGACTCCATCCATATATTCGTATTTGCATACATTAAGCTAAGTTCTTAGAACTGATCACTGCAGCTTTCCTTTAAAAAATGTTTGGAACCTCAAGGATTAAGTGGCTACACTTTTGAAACTACAAACTCAATTCAGAGCTGTACATTCATCTGACTACCAAAATTGTGGACAAACATGGAATATTTTCACTCCTCAAGTCAATGAAAATTAAAAGCCCTGTGGAAAACTGGCTGGAGGATGATTTACATGAGGAGGGTGCTGTGGAGAAGTGTAAAGGATACTGCTCTCTTGCATCACTTAGTAAGTGGTTGTAATATCTGGCAGCAAAAGTAGCACTACAGCATCAAGCTCGATAATCACACATTGTTTAGCATCTATTGAGTGGAAAGAACAAAAAAATAGGTGACCTAGCATGAAGGAGACAACCGACCAGGACTCACTTTAGTTGGGTACCTGTCTCAAGGCATTGCTCTAGGAAGGGGAAAATAGCAACAATCATGTATAGGCCCTCAGCCATGATCATGTGGCTACAGACACTGCCATTAAAACTAACAGGCCGGTCTTACTACTAACGGTAAGAGGCAGGCAAAAATAATAAACTGGCAAATATACAAAGCAGCATTAACTACCCCTGCCCAGGCACCCTGATCAAGGGCAGTGTTATTTGCATTGTCTTTTCCTTTAACCTCTCCTTCTGGTTATGTGACTAATGTGTATTTAATGGCTTGCAAAAGTATATTTAAGGTCTAAAAACCATGCATTTTATTTAAAACTGCCATTTTTGCATTCCAAATATCACATCATACCCATCCACTGTACAGTTAGCTTAATGTTAATACATAGCCCTCGTGCATGGAAATTACACTGCAGTCACAGATTATCATAGAATATCAGGGTTGGAAGGGTCCTCAGGAGGTCATCTAGTCCAACCCCCTGCTCAAAGCAGGACCAATCCCCAATTTTTGCCCCAGATCCCTAAATGGCCCCCTCAAGGATTGAACTCACAACCCTGGTCATCTGAAATAAATTAGCTATTAAACACACTATACAGTACTGTCAAGTGCCAAATAAAAGTTTGGACTGCTAAATACATTACTCAACAAATGACTAGCAATTAAAAGCTCCCGAAGTACTTAGCACCCTGCTAAACACCCTTTTCACCACCTGCACATCATATACTTTTCACACTTGTAGACAAGCGCCAAGCAGAACTGCAGCACCTGAAAGATAATGGTAACATTTGGGAGGGGGAAGGGCTTACGGATTGGAGCTCACACTCTGTGAGCATATATGAGAAAAATGGCGATATTCAACTGCACAAATTTTAGGGCTCTCAAATATATGAGATGTGGGGAGTTTTAATTGTCAAACTTTGAAGAGGTAACCAGCTGGGTATGTGGATCCCAGATTTTCTCTGTGTTGGATTACCAATCCGGTTATTGGCAAAGATCTGTGGCTTGCAGTTATTGACTTTCAGCATGCTATCTCAGAGGTACAGCTATCAATGGCTCCCTTTTGGCTTAGTCTCTGCTCCTGGGATATTTCAGAGAGTGGTCTCTCAGTCCTTTCATGATATCCAGGGTACATATTGCTATTTGGATGATATTCTCCTCTTCGCTAAAACCATTCCTAAGCATAATGCTATTCTGGACCAGGTGCTAACCCAACTCCAACAAGCTGACAAAGTTAAATGCAGCCACGTGCAGCTTTGCAAAAGATGCTGTAGAGTTTCTAGTGTAGTATCTGTCAGCCAATTGAGCGTAGCCAATGCTGCAAACTGTCGCTTCACTACCATTACCCTGACTACCAGGGTAGTCTGGTCATAGCAGTTGACATTCGTTCACTGGCCTACCTCAATACATAGGTGGTCATGCTCTCACCCTGATGGAAGCAAAGCATTTACAGATTGAACTAGAGTTCTTGCTATTGTATGCTTCAAGGTCTACTTAGTGGAAAGACATTTCACTTTAGAAACCAATTATTTGCCTGTTTTGGCCTTTATCATAACACCATTGACCTGCTGAGTGTGAAGTTGCAGTGGTGTATTATTCAGTTGTAGCAGTATGACTTCCATTTGGTACATACCAAAGGAAGACAATTTATTTGCCAATGACCTTTTGAGAAAGTCTTCTGAGTTGGCACCCACATAGGCAGAAACAGCAGAGTACACTATGCTTTTTACCAAAACATATGTGGTGGACTGCTGATGCCACACTTCAAGATATTGAGCTTGAAAGGTGATATGTGCTGTAGAAGTGGTTTGGATGGATCCACTCCTTAAGAAAATGTTGTGTACACTCTACAAAATTCGTTCCAAGATCACAGCGAAGGCATGTGTTACTCAACATCTCTTATGAAGAAGAGCCTGTGTGGTCATCCCAGCAGTGTTGCAATATGCAGTCCTGGATGTGTAACATTTAGGAGTTACAAAGGAACTTCTGCATAGTTATGCTTGGTGGCCAGGGCTACACTCAGACACTGAGCATCAGGAGAAGGCGTGCTCAGCCCACACAATGCATAGAACTACTGTTCCTCTGGATCCTTTGAAACTGGTAGTCATAGACAGACCATAGCAGAGAACTGCAGTAGATATCTCTGGCCTCTCAACTGCACTGCATGGCTACACACTGTTAATTGTTATAGACTATTACTCATGTTACCTTTCCGCATTCATAATTTCACAAGGCACCTCAAAGGAGTTCATTTCTTGCTTAACCACTGAATTTGTTATTTTTGGCCTACTAGAGTGCCTTGTTTTAGATAATGGGATATCTTTTGTATCCAGAGAATTTGAAGGTTTTCCGATGAGTAGTGGTACAGGACAATAGAAATCTACTACGTACCATCCCCAAGGAAATGGAATAGTAGAAAGACTGCATGGAACTCTGAACAAACATGTAGTTTGCATACTGGTACAACACTGAGATACACCCTTCCCCTTATTGCATTAAGTCATGCTTTATAAGATATTCAGAGGACACCTCATGAAAGTACTGCAGAAATCCTGTTTTATCAGCTCTTCAGCCAACCTATGAGAACCAAGTTGTCTATGTTGACAGAAAAGGTTCATCCCAGCAATCACCGTCCTAGAAGCCAACTGATGTGATGAGGAAATATATGAGTTTCAACAAGCATTCCCATGCAAGACTCCATGGGTAGGTCTACACAACAATTAGACACCCGCAGCTGGCTTGTGTCAGCTGACTCAGACTTGCGGGGCTTGGGCTGTGGGGCTGTACAATTATAGTGTAAAAGTTCGGGCTCAGGCTGGAGCCCAAGCTCTGGGACTGGCAAGTGGGGAGGGTCACAGAGCCCAGGCTCCAACCTGAGTCTGAATGTGTACACTGCAATTTTACAGCTCCATAGCCCAAACCAGCTGACACAGGCCAGCCACAAGTGTGTAATTACTGTGTAGACATACCTCAAGTCTTCAATCCTGGACAAGGAGTGTAAATTCGGCAAGGGCTGGAAGCATTTTCAATATATGTGGTATGATTTTGTGGGCTGCAGGGTACGGAACGTTGGTGAGTGCATTTACCACAAGAAGAACGCATTGTTAACTGACAAGTTATACTGCCTGAAAGCTGAACAGATAGGGAAGAGGACGTTCTTTCTGAACGTGATGTCATGTGACCAACTGGGGAAGTTGCACCACTGCAACAGCATTCATCCCCAGAACTGAATCAGAGGTATAACCTATGGCCCCAGGATCACCTGATGCCTCGATCAGGTACCACCAAACTTCTGGGGAGAAGGGAAGGAAATTATGACGACTGGTGTGTGTGTGTGACACCTTCCAGTTCCTTGTTCAGTTCCTGGTTCCTACTCCCTGAACTCAGTGTTCCTGTGCCTGTTTCTTTGCAGGGGATGTGGGAGGGGGAAGAACCATGTGCACAGTGTTGGGTGAGTGCAGTTACTCAAGGCTTGCCATTACACATCTTCTGTTTGGACAGTTATAATGTTTTGTGAGACTTGCTGACCTAACCAGCTCAAGGTTATTATATGTTTTGATTGACAACCTACCCAAATGTCTTGCTTCTTTATTTGTGTTTTGCAATTGATGTTCTGGGGTACATCTTTTTAAATGATATTCACTTTTGATTTAAAGAATTCAAGCGATTGAGAATCCACCACAACCCTAAGTACAAAGCCACGGCACAAAGGCAGCTAGTAAGTGGCCAACACAGGTATCAAACCCACAACCTTGGTGTTATTAGCATCTCATTCTAACCAAATGAGCTAGACACAGCAACCAACGATCACGTAGTATAGCTGTCAAGGTTTCTTCCCCACTCTGAACAGATGTGGGGACCTGCATGAAAACCCCCTAAGCTTATTGGGGGGCATAAAAATGTTCAAACTATCAAGTTGAAGTGTGCCACAAGGTCAGCTGGTTACCTGTGCCTGTTTTGCCTCCTAAAAGTAAAGGTGAGACAGGCCTGGTGGGATATATAAGAGGCACCTGTTCCCAAGCAGAGGAAAGAGCTACCTGGAGCACCAATAAGCTGGGCATGACCAGGGTCTTGGGGACGGACCAACAGTAGTTTACTGTTGAGAAGAAGCTAAGGGGAGATTTAGGGAAGGACAGCAGATCTCCGAGGAGATTTCAGTGGTGGTTCTCAGTGGAGAGGGAGCCGTGGAATGAGCCTAGGTGTACCTCACCAGATGACCCTTCAAGCAAAGTGTTTCTAATTTTCTCCCAAGAATCAAAATGGAACATTAAGTTAAAATGCATAAAGCTCACCTGTAACACTCTACAACTCTTTTGATTGTTTTTACAGATTTTTTTAACATTTGCTATTTAATAATTACATTTTTTTTTTTGGTCTCAACATTAGTATGACCTTATTGCTTAATGAGGAAAATTCACCCTTTATAGAAATAAAGTGGTATGTGTTATAAATCTCGTGTGGGCTGGAGAACAAGTCTTAGCTTTTTACTTGGTTCGAGGAAACTGCCACTTTTCCCACAAAGATTCTCCCACCATTCCAGGAAAAAAAATTAAATTAAATGTAAGTATTTTGTTGGTGCACAGAACATCAAGTTAAAAATCTGCTTACTAAAAATAAATTTCCCTAACTCCTTTACTAAAACAAACATAGTTAATTAAAGCAGAATTGTAAGAATTTACTTTACAGTATTTATGCTCTTTGCTTACAGATTTCATTGGTCTCTGCTGGACAAGAGAATCTGAATACTGAGTTTCCCTTTTGCATATAGTACATTTCACTTTTGAAATCTTACATACTGGCACAAGGTAGAGGTGCAAATCCTGCTGGGCGATTTCACTGAAATTTTTATTTTCAGGTTTTGTAGAACATTTTACCAAACTTTAATTTTCAGGTCAGGGTTAATCAGATAATGCTTTTAAAGAAACAAATGAGAAGACAAGATTTGCTGCAAATTTTGAAGAATATTTTGTGATTAATTTTGGTAAACAAACACCAAGAATTTATTAAGCACTTAATTTTTGTTCAGTGGTGAGCTTACTTGTGTCCAATGGGACAAGCTGAGATTTCTCTAAACTTCTAAAGCTCACAGTCAGACATGCCAAGTATCATGCATCTCACAAAACACTCACTTAAGAGGGCAATTTTTTTCATGCATTCCTGCATCTTTGGCAATTTATCACATTTTTGGAGAAGAGCACGTCTCCCCACAAAACACCCTGTAGCCTAAGAAAACAGACACTGACCTGCAAATCTGGAGACCATGAGTTCAAGCCAGATGCCTTTCATCAGAAATAAAACCACATATTTTTTTTAAAACTGAATTTAAGGTTATAAGCATGTTATTCGCAGATAAGTAAATTACTTCTCTAAAATGTCTCGCAGAGCATAACAAAACTTGGCAGCTACTCATATTGCATTATATTATGGCCTCTCCACCATGTCTGGGAAGGCACAGGGAGTCCTTACCCCAATGCACTCATACACATGGGCATACGAAATAGAGAGAATTAAACTGAATGCCTGAGGAATTCCGGGCAGGGCAGCTTGGGGAGGAGCATCAGCAGAATAATGGAAGCACTGTCTCCTTGTTACATCCTTGTAAGTAAACCCCACTGGCCTCATTACAGGTTCCACACCATAGGACCTAAGTTAATTTGCCTTACACAAGCCAAGTAATTCCATGCACTGCTGGAATAATTTCAGTGCCCTTTATTCTCCCCAACACGCCTCCACTTCACATTTTAAGTGTAAACAGAGCGCAGAATTTTCCACCATCCTTGTAATGAGAACAAAATGGCCAGCTGTTTTGGAAATACTGTAAATTTAAACGACTTAAGTTGTTTAAATGGATAATCCCCAACTCCATCAAAATTTCCTCCTTCGGACACCTACTAGCAACCCAAAATTAAATTAATGGATTGGTTTTAATATGGACCAACATGGTGTCAAAAAGTATGGTGTTCTTTCTGTACGCATGTTATTTATAACCTATAGTTAAAAAAAAATATATGAATGTTAAATGTCAGGTCTATTCAGTCAACAACAAAAAATTGAAAGACAAGTCTCTGAGGCAACCTTTGAGAATTAAAAATGCAAATGATAACATCAGAAGAAAAGAGAGATGGGGTTTCAACAGAAAAAAAAAAAATCAGGGTTCTTTCTGCAGAAGAGATCGGTTGCTCCTTACAAATAACCAATCACTACAGACAAACATGTTGGGGAAGGCAAGATTTTGTTTGTTTGAATTGAGAAGAATTAAACAAAATGTATTGAACATGAAACAAAATTCCAGCACTAATTAATTTTCTATCCAAGCAAAGGTTCCATATAGGTATCTCCACTGATTTTCAAATTCATAGAAATCAAGGATCTGCCTTCGAAGACCTCATGTGAAAACCCATTAAAATTATATGAAAACATTTACTTTGGCAACAACCATACTCTAACTAAAGTGTTCATATTATAGGGGAAATTTTGCTATGCATTTAAACATTTTTTCCCCAGAAAAAGTTTCTCTGTAAAACAAAAAGGACCAAAAAAAAAGAGAAAAAAGATTACATTCAAAAAGCTGTATTTTATTGTTATGGCAACTGATGTGCTAAAAATAAAGAAATATCAAAGTTGTTATGGCAACTGGAAATTTAAAAGCAGTCAAGAGTAGAATAATCAAACCTTCAGTGCCTTAAATGTAACATCTATGACTCAATTTTCAGATGAGCTTTCAGATACAAGTTCTTTTGCTTTTGTGAATCTCCTTTAGAGATCAGAATTACAGTATAACTTTTTAAAAACTCTTCAGGGTAATAGAACGTGAGGAAAATAAAAGTGAATGGAAAACAAATTGGTCATTCAGACTTCTCATACTCAGCTCGGTGTCCTTGCAGCTTTATCTAGGCCAGCAATTACCTTAGTTTATTGTAAGTCAGGGATAAACAACATTTATGGCATTCGTTGTAATGGTGGGAACAAATGACATTTTAAAAGTTGCATTAAGATACTATTAAAAACTATGCAGTCAAGTCAGGCCTTCCCAAAGTTAACTCTTTGTGTGTATGCATTAGAAAGCAGACAAATTAATGGATCACAATTTTTCTCAAATACCACAATACATTTAAATTTCTAATATACATAATGCAATTTTAGGGATCTAGCTAGAGGTGCACATTTGCTATGAAGCTAAATTGCTGTGCAAGTCAGCTTAGCACAGCATGCCTTTTTCCCCCAAGTACTAGCAGATGATTGTTAAGTTACCACTTTTGTTAAAAATTTAACATATGCTCAATGTGCACTTTCAAAGCCTCACAACTCAGCCAAATCCTAACCAATCTTTGACCAAAATACTCAAAAAGTCTCTTCTTAGTAAGACCTAATTTTTTTTTTTTTTTTTAAGATTTCAATTTTCTAATTAGTTTGGCTGTATTTCTGTTTTGAAAAAGATGGAAAGGTTTTTTATTTTGTATTTAAAAGGGGGACCCATTTTTCCTTAAACTAAAAACCCACCTTCAAGCAGAATCAAGGAACAGAAAATTTCAGCTACATGGATGAAATGCTGTAAAGTTATGAGTAACTGAAAATAATTTATAAATGGAAATACTTTGGCAACCTGAACTGTATACTGTAGCTGTTGCCAGCACTCCAACAATATTGAGGGCCACAACTGAAGACAGTATGTGTCTTAGGGTATGCTGGCAAGCGTTTCCCCTAACCCACTCCCATCCGTACACAAAATCCTCTTACCCAGGTTTAGTGGTGCTTTCAACCTGGGCTAGCTGGCATGGCTGGGGATACAGATTAGAGCAGTATTTCTCAAACGCAGCCACCGTGGCTGCATGCGGCCACCAAAATGTGTGTCCTGAGAACCTCTGGGTTAGAGACTAGGTTTCACTTTCACTCAGGCTGGCATCCCGCCCACTTAACCAGCATCCATATGGCAAACCCACTCCGAGCTAGTCCTTTGACTTTTTTTTTGTTGTTGGCGGGGAGGGGTGAGATTTTAGAATTCGGTCAGCCCTGTTGCTTGGAACATGTGGTAAGAATTTTACCTTGAACCAAGTCTAGTTAAGTTTTAGCTACTAGACAGTTTAGCTACTTATTTTTCTTTTAACCATTTCTGATTCTAATACCTTGTACTTGCTCTCACTTGAAATCTCCTCTTTGTAGTTAAATAAACTTGTTTTATCCTTTAATCAAAACTTATCCAGTGTTGTGTTTGAAGTGAACTGTCCAGGTAACTCCAGTTAAAAAGCAAAATGTTGAACATTGACCCTTTACAAGGACAACGGATCTCTAATATCTGAACTCTCCAGGAGAGGGCTGGACAATACATTATACACACTGTTGGGAAAATTTGGGACTGGGACTGTGTTGGGGGTCACCCTGCAAGTGGTAACCGAGGCTGGTGGAAGCCAGAGCACGCATGGAGTGTTGCTGGCAGGCTGCAACTACACACAGACACTCAGGGTGTGACCTGCATGCTGTTTGACTATTTGTGAACAGCCCAAGTTGGGAGCTACAGCAGCAAAGCATTGTGAAGCACCTACAGAAGGAAACATCCCCCACTGGTCTGGATTACATCCCCGGAATGCGATACACACTGGATGGAAGGCAGATACCCCAAACTGGCAAGGAAAAGGAAACTTAAAATAAGTCAAAGGGTGAATAGTTATTGCAGCCAGTAGACTGGCAGACTCCGCTTTAAATAAAAATTTAAAAGAAAAATGTAAAGGGGGGGATATACATCCCTTGCTTCATTTCTTTATTCAGCTTGTGACAAAAGGCCATCATGCCTTTATCCAAGAAGAGAAAGATAGACAAAGAGTGTGCGCATTTCAAGAGAAAAAGAAAATTTTGTATTTCTTTGTGGACATGAATGGAAAGTCCACATGCTTGGATTTGTACAATTTTAGTCGTCACTGGTCATTTGTTCACCTGGTCACAGAGGTATCAACACTTTTCTGCACAGCACCAAAATTCTTTGAGAAAAGAAATGAAATGGAAAGTACACAGGTTCATGTATTTATTTCACTCAGTTTTTGATAAATAGTTTTGTAGTAAATCTTGTTTTAGTGTTTAAAAATCTGTATACTTAACCGCCACCGTGATAGATATTATTATATAGAAACTAGAAATAAATAGTATAGGGTTTTTTTTTTTAAACGAACAGCTTTAGCATTAGAGACAAATTGATCTTACCTTGTGTATAACATATGGCATCTGAGATACAAATGGATCTTAACTTGTATGTAACACTTACATAAAAAAATATTATCTATTTTAAAAGCTGACTTTTATACAGTGCAGGAGACTGTCAGTAAGTGTTCAAAAAGTAAAGAGAACCCAATTTTTCAACAATCACAGTCTAATTTTGCATACAAATCACTGTATTTGGGCACACAAATCTGCACTGACACAAGCAAATGTCGTAATTCAACATTTAACCACCTGATCTACATTGCCAAATATGACAGGTTTCAGAGTAGCAGCTGTGTTAGTCTGTATCCGCAAAAAGAAAAGGAGTACTTGTGGCACCTTAGAGACTAACAAATTTATTTGAGCATAAGCTTTCGTGAGCTACAGCTCACTTCATCGGATGCATTGTCAAATATGTTTGCAGTTTTAGAAGCCAAGTTCAGGCTGGCTGAAATTTGCCCTAATGAATAAGGTTTACATTTCCTTTACAATCAGTGCGTTAAGGGAAGAAGTGAATTAGCCCCAAAACCAGAAGTAAATGTTAAATCATAATTCTATGAATTTCAATGATGCCAGACATTAGATTTCCAGAATGGAAAACTACCAAAATACACTATATGGGACACTGTCTCTACTTCCCCTAAAGGCACAAGTCCCCTAGTAGTTGTTCCACACTCAGTAATATAGAAAGGTTAATGCTAGATCTCTCTCACACCTTCAAACAAATCTCGTCCTTTAGTAATGCAGTGTCCTGAATGGCAATTATGCAACCCTTTGTTTGAAGATGGTAGACAGTTAGGAAGAAGTCAGCATGCAATCAATTTGAAATGAGATTGTAATGTTCACAGGAGGTTCATTTTTTAATTTTATTTTCTCAGAAATTACAGTGATCTGTTAATAGTCTACATATGCAATAATTCTTTACATTTTAGAGAGTTCCTTTGGCTCTGGCAGCTAGGTGCTTATATACAAACTGAACACAAATTATATACAACAGTCCACAACGGGGGAGTACTTAAGAACAATTATTCTTGCCCTCAGAAACATTAGCAGATACTTTTACAATATGGTACACAAAACACCTACTTTTAATAATATTTTCACTCTGTTTGCTGTATGAACAGCTATGTGTTCATGCTCAGGACATAAAACATACCACTAAATATCTAGGGTAAGGAAGAAACCAATATGTATTATGACAGGTTTCAGAGTAACAGCCGTGTTAGTCTGTATTCGCAAAAAGAAAAGGAGTACTTGTGGCACCTTAGAGACTAACCAATTTATTTAATCTCCAAGGTGCCACAAGTACTCCTTTTCTTTTTGCGAATATGTATTATATTACCCTTCTTGCTAACTGTCCCAGTTTGGCCTGGACTACCCTACCGGTTTTTAAATCGACCTGCCTAGTGTCAAGCATCTGACAGAACTATCATTCAAAAATGTGTATGGGAGAGGAAGGAGAGAAGGGACCCTGACCCTCCACTACAAAATTCCCTGATGCCTAGGGGAAAGTGTACAAAACTGCAACCAAGAGACCATAAATTCTAATCTGTTCCAATGACTGCTGTTAATACATCTGCACATTTCATAGCCCTTAATAGTCAAGACTTCATCACCCTACTTTAGGGGAGAGGCAATTATCAATCACCTAGAGATAGGAATAGAATCTAGGTCTCTGATATTACAGACCCAAATCTCATTCACTAACGTTCAGAAGAAATGTGTCAAATTATGTACTTGGATATGCTGTCTCTAGCTAGTAGGCCACACACTGCTCCCAGAGCCAGGAACTGCATCCTAATAACCAACAATACAGTGCTGTCTTGAGTTACAAATGAAAGCGCTAAATATATGGAACTACTTCTTATATTAGTGAGTATCCTGGAATAACTGTAGTTGTTGACACGATTTTATATTGCAAAATATTGTACTTAAAATGAATTTGGATGATTGTTAATATTTGTTTTATTGCTCTATTATTGTTTGTATTTTGGTCAATGGGAGCTGTTCCTTTAAGAACAGCTTTAATAGTAGAATATGTTTGAAGATGACAGAGCAGTGTGGGGAAAATTTTGCCTCTGTATCCACACAGAGAGCAGAGGCAAAGTGTCAGCTCCCAAAATGTCAGAACTTGATTTATTACACTTATTTTCCCAGAAAGTTTACTTAGCATTTATTGAGGGACTGGATGCTTCGGGGAATTATTAAAAGCTACAGGACCTTGGATCTATAGGTCACTAGCCTGAACCCAGCCTATATCAGTAAAGATTAAAAGCTGTTCCCATTTAAAGGATGTTTGCTCGCCCCCATAGGAGATGAGTTCGGTGGGTCTCAGTTCTAGGTCCTACATCACAAATTCATCACCAGAGTTTGCATTAATTGGTAGACTCAGCAAAGAGCCCCAAAAACTGAATGGGTCATGGAGGCTGAACTATCCATTCCCTCAAGAGGAAACTTCCTGTGCCCCTATGTCAAAGCTGATGCATATTGGATAAACAGAGCCAATGCCCTTCACCAGCACTAGAGCCACACCGTTGTTTTAAGTTGAAGTTTGTGACTATTTGCAATTGTTTTCATTAAATAATTTGCCTGTCATGCATGGAGCTGCACAAAACTTGACAGATCTGTTTAAAAGTTTTCCTGGGCACTTTCAGTCCAAGCCAAAATCCCAGGCCATACACTGGCTCCATTTTCTAAAAGAAATTTGGTGCCTAGTCAGTAGGTCACAACGGGGAGCTATACCCTCTCCCCGAGCCTGCAAGAGGTAGACGCTGAGCAGCAGAGGCTAGTAGAGGTCAGAAAGGGACCACTGCCAACCCGCTAGTAGAGGTCAGAAAGGGACCACTGCCAACCTGCTAGCCTGGTCCCTTAATGATGGTGATACAGCACAGTCCTTTCATATGTAGTCTGTTCGATTCCACTCAGACTCCCACCTTAGGGCTGAAAGAGAAAGAAATGGGGAAAAGGCTGACAGGAGACATGCAGGAAGCTTTAAATACCATCCCATTACCAAAAGACTGTAAGTTAGGGAGATCACCTGAGGTTCCCTAAGATGAGATTCAATGAAGGGAGAAGCAAGAGAAAGAAATGGGGAAAAGGCTGACAGGAGACATGCAGGAAGCTTTAAATACCATCCCATTACCAAAAGACTGTAAGTTAGGGAGATCACCTGAGGTTCCCTAAGATGAGATTCAATGAAGGGAGAAGCCCTATGGTCCCCTATTTCCCAGAGTGGTGGGAAGAGGGAAAAAAACACCAGAAACGGGTGCGTAGGGAAAACTGTTCTCCATTAGGAATATCCAAGGTATGCAGCTAGCCTGCTCACGTCCACACATCCCCAAGACAATTGCAGACAGAGGGTGCCTGTTGCAAGAAGGGGCTTATATTGGGATGGAGGAATATGGAGTCTAGTTTGGGTCCCCAGTGATGTGAATAAGCATCTAAACCTTGGTATGTTATTTGATCCCCAAACTTTAAAAAGTTAAATAAAATTAAAAGCTCACCAAAATATACACATAACTCTCCAGAGTTGCGTTTTTTCTATCCCAGATCCCTCGGCTATTTTAAAAAATTGCAGCTAGAAAAATGCTTCTATTATTGGCAACTACATCTACTGCACAATTTTTCACTGTGGAGAAATTTTCCTGTGAAGGTCTGGTACTGGCTGCTCATGCAGGATAATACACTGGATAGACCATAAGTCAGATCCAGAATTGCAGTTCCTACATCTCTTACACAGCTGCTAGTGGAAGAAACAGATGGGCGTTTGTAACAGAGAGCATTGTTTTTGGCCACACCTTGCTTAACCTTACTTTAAAGCATAATATCATTAAGTATCCATATTTCTGTATATAGTGTTAAAATATAGATTTCCAAGTGATATATTTATCACCAGTGTGCCATTAGCTTTCAGAAAAGACCTCACTCCACACATTTTATAAAAGAGTAATATTTATACAGTTGGTTGATTCAATTGCTTATCACTGGAGGTTCAGCCCCCGTCTTTACAGAGCAGTAAATCTTTGCAAATGTTCTTTGAAAAGTAAAACCTAGACTAAGCTTCTCTCTCCTGAGAGTGCAAAGACACCAGGCTGTCTCTTCCCCTACTTGTTGGCTTTACCTAATATGTAAAAATGGGCCTTCATTGTCTTTTCCCCATGACCAGGCTGGTCGGAGAATAAAGTTCACGTTCCTTGGCTAAGATAGACAGTGCTTATGCATTGCTTGCCAAACACATTTTAAGAATATAATTCTAGTGTGGATTCATAACTTTTTGTATACATCCTGCACACACATCCTGCAAGAATACAAACCATCATGCCATAAGTTTCCTACTGCTTAACTGGTCGGCATTATTCTCATACTTGGGGCCAGAAACAATGAGAATTCAATCTACCCTTTGTTCTATACTGTGCTACACTGAGCAAAGCACAGAGTTGTTTGTTTCTTTTGTAGCCTTATTAGGACTTTCCTAACATGGAAAAATTGAGGATGCCCTACCAATAAATGACCTGAAAGAACAATGTTGGACAATACTTTCAGAAAGACAAACTATCTTCAAAGTAATGTGCAAAAGGCCAGGGGAGGAAGGAATACTTCAAACACATAAGTGACAACTAGTTACTTCAGGTTTCAGAATAACAGCCGTGTTAGTCTGTATTCGCAAAAAGAAAAGGAGTACTTGTGGCACCTTAGAGACTAACCAATTTATCTGAGCATGAGCTTTCGTGAGCTACAGCTCACTTCATCGGATGTATCCGATGAAGTGAGCTGTAGCTCACGAAAGCTCATGCTCAGATAAATTGGTTAGTCTCTAAGGTGCCACAAGTACTCCTTTTCTTTTTGCTAGTTACTTATGTATTTAAAGGGTAGTTATAATACTACATAATAAACTGAAATACTGAAGTGGGAAAGCTGTGCATTAAGACCCTGAAATCTGACAGTTTTCTAAGCACTTCCCTGCTCACAGATAAATCAAGAACCATGGGCCAGATTCTCAGCTGGTGCAAATCATTGAACCTGGCCTGTTATTTGTAGTTATAAGTTTCTCCTATTGTTTTCATACAAAATATGCCTCACAGGTAAGTCTGTCCAATACTTGAGACCTAACAAACAGTAATGATTGGGTTGGAGGTAGGGCGACCAGATAGCAAGTGTGAAAAATTGGGACAGTTGCTGGGGGAAGGTGCCTATATAAGACAAAGTCCCAAATATCAGGACTGTCCTTATAAAATCAGGACATCTGGTCACCTTAGTTGGAGGAAAGACGAGAGACTAATGCTTCATCAAATTTTATCACCTAGGTTTGCTGCTGATTTGTCAGAATTTTTCTGCCACTGTCTATGTTCAAGTAGGTGAAACAAAAGACAGCAGCATAAAAACAGTTACAATTACTAAGCAAAAAAAGTAAGCATATGAAAAACTCCATAAATAGTTAAGTACCTGATCTTGCAATATACTGCATCTCTTCTCCAAGGTGCCAAGCATCCTTAATTCTCAGTGAAGTCAATGGAAGTTGAGGTCAAGAACAAGTCACATGATCAAGCTCTAAGCGTTAAGGAAGTCTCTAAAGCTGAATAAAACTAATTTCTATTAACAGTGTATTTTAGGCAAAGTGTTTTAACAAATACACATCACTGATTTTAAATAAGATCTTTTGTCATAACTCCTGTTCATTATTTTCATTAGATAATTTCATTCAAATCTGATATCGAAGTACCTCATTGTATTTAACAATTGTATTCCTTAATTGGATATTCATTTATTGCACAATGGTACTGAAGAAGCAGTGTACAATAAACCATTATTATTTTCTTGTTTAGCACTAATGAGTTTGGCACTGTGCACTATGCAAATACCATCTCAATAGGTTTAACAGATTAGAGAACACATTTTCAAACAGGTTTATGTGCATTTTTTGTGTGTGCCATATAAGCTGAGGTTGTGGGCACTATTCAGAGCTTCCCACACCAGCTCAAATATGCACCAAAATGTGTACACAATTCATTGAAAATCTGGGTTTAAATACTTTACTAAAACATAATTAAAAATATATTTCTTTATGAGTCACTTCATTCCAACAACAAAGGTTACACTGAGGAAAACAGGAATGGGTTGGCTTTCCAAGTGAAATAATATGCCTCAACTTCTACTAATTATTTCTAATAAATGTTCTCAGTTCAAATGGCATAATAGCTCAAAATCTTCAAAGCTGCAGAAATGCAGCACTCCCGAAATAAATCAAAAAGCTACTAGAAATGTTTGTAAAGCATGAGACCTTTCTATCTCCTAACTTTCAGCATTATAAAACTCAGATTATTATTCATTTACACCAGAAAATGACATGCTGTCCTGTCAGTCTGAGCAGACACTTGAAATAACCTTCCTTCATGAAGAGCAAAATGTATGATACTTAGAGAGATTGGCGATTCACAAAACATGGCATGAACAATCTAAGAGTGTGGAGAGAACCACCTTATCCTTTGTCTCCTAGGAAAAGTAGATAAAATTAAGGCAGCAGAATCTGCTACGGCTATTGAACAAACGGAAATGAAACAAAAATGAAATTGGGCAACAAGCTCATAGACAGCACACAATGATACTAATACCTGAAGGTATGCTCTCAAGAATTATTTCACCTAATATCCAAGCAAATCATTAAGAAACTGATATACAACACAGACCAAGTGTGATATGATTAATAAGAATTACTTATATGTCATTTTCACCTTTTAATGAGAAGATCTTAACTGCTTTTATAATGTTTAAATCATTGGATATTTTTCTCTTTTTTCTTAGCAAACTGCAGAAAAATACCTTATACATTATCAATTACAGAAGATTTATATGAGCCTGCAGTCACACCACCCTGGGTGGTGATCTTATCTCTAAGCAGGTAAGGAGGTCATGCCTACTCAATATGTAAATAGAACACAGCCAAGGAAAAAGCCAGAGGCTGGAAGAAAAATTCAGTAGGTGAGAGCTTTCCACAGAGTTAGTATAGAGCAAATTTCCCACTCTAAAACAGCGTCATGAAACAATGTGCAGCCAGAAGTGCTTTTTTTCCTAAGCAGGTTTGAAACCATAGTTTGGACAAGCTGTGGTCTCCAAAGATCCCAAGACAAATTTTCACAAAAGTAAAGTTGTTAACCTACATCCCCTAGCCATAAATCAGTTTGTAAGGGTCTTTGCGGTAAATACTTGTCTTATTAGAAGAAGAGAAAGTAGTCTATTTAGAAATAATAATAGCACTTCACTGCAAAAACTCATTATCGAGAAGTTGCTGGACTTGAAAATGAACAAAATCTTGCCTCCTACTGGTGCTCTCATACAGGTTAATATTAGAAGTAGACCACTAAGCAGCAAGTTTAATGGCAAGTGATGCTTCCCAGGTCACTCAACAGGAGGAATAGAAGGTGCTCTACTCTAAATGGAAGCATAAACTCACCCACCCTCAGTTAGGACAAACAGATGAAATGTCCTGTACAGGAGAAATTTGCCAGAAAGTTGCTATGCAAATATTCTTTTCTAGTTTCCTTCTTTAAAACAACCTGCACAGGCAGCTGGTATGTAATCCCCTTTTTAATTAGAGTCCTTTATTGTTTAATTAGTCCCAGAACATTTAACAATGTAAGCCTGCATTATGCATTGGGATAAAAGATGCTTCTCCCTCTTGGTTCTCACTTAATATCCTCTGTTGCTGCTAGAAATAACAAGCTTGATCTATTTTCTATCCAAATCAATGGCGTCTTTCCATGTTAGAAATAATCCTCACATCTACAATGAACATTTCAAGGCTACTTTTGCAGTCAGAAATTAACATGGGGGCTTCCTAATAGAAACAGAAATTATAAAGCTTTCAAAGGACTTCAAGGTATACTGGATTTACTCACATTTAAATAAGCTTTGGCTCACTTTCAATTTCCTTCATCTTCTATCTTCCAGCTGCATTAGTTAACTTAGAAAAATGAAGATTAACTAGGTGTATTAAAAGCAAAGTATATTAAATATGTAGCAAAGTTTTTCCCACTGTACAAATATAGTTATTAGAATTTCAAATGTTGAAAAAATAAATGCTTGCACATGTTCTTAACAGGTTTACATGGGTTATTTGAAAGCTCATCTTTTACTTTAAGCTTTTCTACTCAACTTGTGCACAGAATTAACAGGAAAATGCATAGAAATAGCTGTATTAAAACTCTGTTAGCATAAAATTTAGTTCAGCTCTGTGGAAGAATGTGCTCCTCTAGAAGAGGAGCTCAAACTAAGTACTTTTTAAAACGCCAGGGTTGACCAGAATAGAAGAAAAGAAGACATAATGGGAAAATTCTTACCCTGATTCTTACCTAAACCCTGGGTGGTTTGGAATGCAAAATCTACTTATTAGTTCAATTTGTTCTTTAATTTTGGACCAGAGAGACTACTGGTAAAGGGACCCAGCCCCGAGCCCCGCCCCCACACCCAAACTCCATCCTGAAGCCCGCACCCCAAACCCTCTCCCACACCCCAACCCACTGAGCCCCCTCCTGCACCCCAACCCCTCATCCCCTGCCCCAGCCCTGAGCCTGCTCCGGTACCCCAAGCCCCTCAGCCCCATCTCAGAGTCTGTACCCCTAGCGGGAGCCCTCCCTCCCCCCTACACCCTAACCCCCTGCCCCAGCCAGGAACCCCCTCCTACACCCTGAACCCACATTTCTGGCCTCACCCCGGAGCCCACACCCACAGCTGAAGCCCTCGCCCCCTCTCGCGTCACAACCCCCTGCCCCAGCCAAGTGAAAGTGAGTGAGGGTGGAAGAGAGCGAGCGACGGAGGGAGAGGAGCTGGAGGGAGTGGGGCCTCTGAGAGGGGACGGGGCCTTGGGGAAGGGTGTTCAGTTTTGCGCAATTAGAAAGTTGGCAACCCTATTTTGCTGCAAGCAATTTTTTTTTTCAGAGGATATACTTGCAAGTTTAATTTTACATTAGAGACCATAAAACCTCCTTATTTAAAGGCTCTATAAAGACCTGAAGCCTTAACTCTGGGTCTTTTCTTTTCCCATTTAAAGTGAGATAGTATGAAACAAATTAGGAAACTTGTATCTGATATCACAATAATATGACAACAGCTGGAAACAGAATGAATATATTACCTAGTTTATTCTTTTTAATCAATGAGATTCTAACCAGCCAAGAAATAGTATATTTATTCCACATTTCCATAACTCCCCTGATCTGTCTCAACACTGGCATTTATAGTACCTTCATTCAACTGGCCCCTCACTGGATGGCAATTGCTTCCCTGTATCCATTTC
Organism: Natator depressus; assembly: GCF_965152275.1. NCBI lineage: Eukaryota > Metazoa > Chordata > Testudines > Cheloniidae > Natator > Natator depressus. Next base: position 48,536,108 of record NC_134241.1, on the reverse strand, counting down.
AATTTGTTTTTTGAAGAGATTTGTTCTCCTGATTTTGTAATTTAATCCCAGAATCAAACTTCCCATATTTTGAAACCCAGAAGAATCTCCGGAAAGGTTGTTCTCCAACTGAATGGCCTGCAATTACGTTCTTGGCCCAGATACATGCATTACACAGTGAGCAAACAGAGCTAATTTTTGGCTGATTTTTTCCCCACTTCCATTCATTTAATTAGTTGATTATATCTAATTTTCTGGGCAAATGCTTCTATTTCCATAGCCAATAATAATGACAAGCATGGACAGACTTGTCTGGTTCCCCTATACAGAAATACAGCCATTAACTCTTGCCTGAGGTTCTTCATACAAATCTCAGTCAATTTAAGGAAATTTGTACTGCATTCACATCCAAATTTATCACCCCATAACACGCCAAACACATCTTATAATGACAATTTTGTTCTTTTTCTCAGCATACTAAATAAATCACTTTCAATTCTCTTTTAATATTGTCTGCTAATTGCCTGTCCTTGATCGTTTGTTCCTGTGTATGCAGTTAAGAAACATATTTAATATTTTATCTAGCACCTTAGCAAACAGAGAAATGTGATTTTAAACTGACAGCATCCCATTAAGTAATCACAGAGAACTTGAAAGAACAATAATTCTCGAGCTGATTCAATTCTGGCAACACTAATAATAGTTTGCCTTGTTCTATTATAAGTTTGTTTTTTTCTTAAGAATCAAGCCACAAAATTTAAGGAAACATGAAACATTAATGAGATGCATCTAGGATAGGAAAGATTTTGTTCGTTTTCAAGTCTGGCAAGTCCTCTGCAGTGAGGTGCCTTTATTATTTCTAAGCGATAGGCCATTTTTGCCTCTTTAAATAATAATTCACATTTATAGTGAGTCTTTCATTTAAAAGATTTGCAAATTGATTTATGGATAGGATGTTGTGGGTAGGACAGGGCTTATGAACTGTAAACAAAACCTGATAAACTTTATAATGTGATTGATACCTATGTGCCAAGTGTTGTCTTTGGTGAGAGATCTAAGGTACAATTGACTGGGGTACGTGACTGGTCCTTTCGGACTGGGAGTAACCTGAATATTGTTGCACCTTAGAGACTAACAAATTTATTTGAGCATAAGCTTTCGTAAGCTACATCCGATGAGGTGAGCTGTAGCTCACGAAAGCTTATGCTCAAATAAATTTGTTAGTCTCTAAGGTGCCACAAGTACTCCTTTTCTTTTTGCGAATACGGACTAACACAGCTGCTACTCTGAAACCTGAATATTATTGTGAATTTTGGTGTAAGGGATCATCTATCACAAAAGCAGACTTGCCTGGGTGGCAAGACAGACTGTAATACCCAAGGGGGCTGTTCATGACTCCATGTTGAGGCTTACAGTGCTTGAAGAGTTCATACTTGGTTGGTGAAATCTAATTATGGAACACACTAGTTTGGGGTTTGTGCCCTGGTTTGTAACAGTCTGCCCTAAGTTGGCACTCACATTTGTGAGCCACTGCAGACAGCCTGACACTACCACCCATTCCTTTTCTCTCTCATCAGAAATGCTTTCCTGCTTCAATTTCCCTACCTTACATGCCATTTGTCCATCATAGCAGGTGGCTCCATTTAGCTTGCCTGCTTCTGCAAGTTGCTTCTCTCAATGTTGTGTCAAGAACAACAGATAGGGCTCTTGGAGGACAAGGTATGTTATAAATCATCTTTCTAATAAGGGGAGAAATCTTTCTTTCCTATGTTGAGTTTAAAAAACCCCAACCCCACGCAAAACACAGACTCTAACACTCACAAAAGGGAAAACAAAATGTATTTAAAATGCTATTTTGATGTGGTTGCATCGTTAAAAATTAAAATTAAATAACCATTTTATGTTGTCACTGAACTGTACGCTGAAATGTGGGAACATTAATTATGAAGTTACTTGACAGTACATGGTTAGACAATTAGAAGTATTTTTTGCATTACTGTTTGTCAAATTATGACGTTTTCAAGAAGTTTGTACATTATTAAAATTCCAAATTAGAATTACATTTATTTTTAGTATCTACCACAATTTAATTCATCTTATGGTCCACATATGATGTATTTCCTGCTGCCTGCCTACAAGCAGTAATTTTCCATGAAGTCAAGCAGCTAGATCCTCACTGTGGGTTATGTCAGGTCAGTGCTGGAGTATTTTCAAAGCCTCCAGACACTAACATAACTCTCTTCGCTACTTGAGATAGTCATAAGCAATGATGGCTAGATATTATACATTCAGTATTAGAGACTAAGTGTCTTTCCTCATTCCTGCTTAGGGACTAAAGCCAAAGTTTTCCTACTTTGTGCCTCAATTTAGGTCCCTAAATCCATATTTGCAAACATTTAATTAAAGATAATTGATTTACTCGTTTGCATCCAAGTCTTCTACTGTAAAGATTCATACTTTTAGAGACTATGCTACCAAGAGGGCAAGAAACCCAACAAGACATTGAGTTTCCAGAAACGAACCGAAACACTGAATACTTATACAGGGTTCACAAATAGGAAAGGTCAAGTGAAGAGCAATGAAAATCAGAGAATGTAGAGACCTCCCATCAATGAAAGGCTAAAAAGAGGGTGACTAGTTCAGAAAGGAAACAAATAAGAGAAGAGGCAATAGAGGCATTGAAGGGTACAGAAAAAAATAAGGTGAGCATTCCTATTTACCTTCTTTTCATAATACAAGGGCAAAAGGACACAATGAAATTAAGACAAGAAATTTAAATTTTGAAACCGAACAATCTATGGAATTTATTATCACAAAAATGTATTGCAGCAAAGACCTTAGTAGGATTCAGAAGAGGAGCAGACATTTATATGGATAAAATACTGAGTTTTATTATCCAAGATTAAATTAACATTTTTTTTAAATACCAAAGAAAATTCTTCAAAATATAAATCAACCCTGAATTGACAGGGTTTAGGGAAAAACTTTCCCTATTGGCAGATTATTCCATAATTGTCCATTAAGAGGATATCTGGTAACAGCCATCACTAGAGACAAGACATCAGAACAGATGGACCTTTTATCTGGTTCACTATAGCAATTCCTATGTTCCTAGGTTTTGCAACAGCTTAAAGAGATTTCCATAGAAAACAGAAAAAGTATTATATGAGCAATAACTACATGCAGAGAAATAAACTATATACAATATTAGAAGAAGGTATACATAAGGCAAAATGATCTAACATACAAAGTGAAATGACATTCAACCCAGCAATTTAAAAATACGCTGTGGTGAACAGAAGAGTTGAACCTGGATTTATTGTACAACACTGCCCAAGCTAGCCGGCCATCAGATATTTATTTCAATTTGTAATAAAAGTCCAAAGTTCTTCACGCACAAAGATTTAAAAAAACAAAACAAAACAAAACATTGACAAGTAAGAACCCCTCCAAAGTCCAATAAAGTAAAGGCAAACATCCCTCAATGGAAACTACAACCCCTCAACCCCAAGAAAAGCATGAGAAAACAGAAAAAAGAAAAGAAGTACTTGTGGCACCTTAGAGACTAACCAGTTTATTTGAGCATGAGCTTTCGTGAGCTACAGCTCACTTCATCGGCTATGCATCCGATGAAGTGAGCTGTAGCTCACGAAAGCTCATGCTCAAATAAACTGGTTAGTCTCTAAGGTGCCACAAGTACCCCTTTTCTTTTTTCTTTTTACGAATACAGACTAACACGGCTGTTACTCTGAAACATGAGAAAACAGGTAATCTTTACAATGTGCCATTAAGATAAAGATCCAAACCTTATGAAACTAAAGGGAGTGGGGCAAGATCTATTGTTGTGGGTCCCTAACTGGAAACACCATGCCACCAGCCCACTTCCAGTTAAACATGAAGGCTGTTAGCTCAACTACCACAGCTGACCTTAAGTGTTGCAGTATCATGCAAGCAAAGAAGCAGTCTACACAGCAGCCAGCATTCAGCAGGTCACACCCAGAAACAAAATGCGAACTTCTTGATACACAGTGGCGTGTGCAAAGGCTGTTCCATTCTGCAGGTACATAGAAAGGCTACTTCCATGCACCCCACCCCTTTCCACCCATTTAACAGCTAGTCACAATGTGGCAGACTGCACAGCAGCAATCCAATCTGGAAGTGACAAAGGCATGCAGTAGTATCGCACAGTCTACATTCAAAATGATAAAGTCACAACCTTTTAACAAAGTACAGCTAGAAAAAAGTACTCTCTGTGAGCGAATTGCAGAAGTTGTGCTGAGCTTCTTGGGTGGTATGAAATGTGCTTTTTTCCCCACTGTTGGTCTGCCAGCATTACAGGCGTGTATCAGATTTCTATCAGGCATATTTGTTCTTAGAGTGGGTCTGTGATGTATTGCAATGCCGTGTGCTGGCCAAAACCATTGGAATAGTGGGAGGCACTTACACTTAACTGCTGGTGCACCTGCATTCATTTTGTGTGTAGCTCTTATTGAACCAGTGGCTTTGAGCCTGGATCAGCATCCAAGGTGCCAACATCCTGTATTTTACTTATGTTGCACCAGTCCGGTCTGGACCTTCTTGGATTGCCTGTGTTGGGGGAGGTGTGTAATTCTGGACTTTGTCCCCTTATAATTCAATGTCCGTCTTCCTTCTTTTACTCCCACAATTCGTTCCTTCGATTCAGGGAAATTTGGCAGTCACTGTTACAAAATACCAATATGTGCACACAGTGTTTTGAGTGCTCTCCGTGGTGTTTCTAATTACAATACTACTTAATACAAGCAATTTCCTGTTGGACTACATTATCTAGAATCATTCACAGGAAGTTGAGTGTTTCTGTGTCTAGAAAGTGGAGAAACAATAAAGCATGGTGGATACTTAAGATAGGATAGATTTGACGTTTCTATCCTCTTCTGTAGATAAGCTTGAGAAGTTTATTGAGGGGATAGTATGATGGGATTGCCTACAAAGGCATGTGGCCCATCTGTCACTGCTATTACCAAACAATTTAAATGGCCAGAGATGGGACACTATACAGGGAGGGCTCCGAGTTACTACAGTGAATTCTTGCCCAGGTGTCTGGCTGGTGAGTCTCCCCCACGTGTTCAGGGTCTAACTGATTGCCATATCTGGAGTTGGAAGGAATTTTCCCCTGGGTCAGATTGTCAGAGACCCTGAGGGGTTTTCACCTTCCCCTGCAGCATGGAGCACAAGTCACTTGCTGGTTCGAACTAGAGTAAATGGTGGATTCTCAGTAACTTGAACTCTTTAAACCATGATTTGAGGAGCTCAGTAACCCAGCCAGAGGTTAGGGGTCTATAATAGCAGTGGTTGGGTGAGGTTCTGTGGCCTGTGATGTGCAGGTGGTCAGACTAGATGATCACGATGGTCCCTTCTGGCCTTAAAGTCTATGAGTCACCACTCCTATCTGCAAATCCAGCAGACAAGAAACCAAGAGGAACCCACACTGTGAAATGTAGCAACAAAAAGGCAAACCAATTCCTTCATTCAAAGAACCTCATGCCACCTTTGTTTTCCCTCCCACTGTTCTTCCCTGTCTGTCAACATTACTTCTGTCTTCCCTAAATTGAGCTCTGCCAAGTAGCTCTCATTAAAGCCTCTATCTTGACCAGAGACTGGAAAAGCTGATAGACTGTGCAGTCTGGATCTGATATAGGAAGACCTTAGTGCTAGGTATCATATGTATACTAAAGGCACTAACTCATACCACTTAACTATCTCCCTTAACAGCCTCAGATACATGTCGAGCAGGAGGCATGACAGAACAGAATCCTGGAGTACTGCACATGAGAGTGTCCACTATGATAAATGAAGGGGCGGGAGGGTAGTTCCCTTTTATGGACACCCAGCCAGCAGTTATAAAATCCCTCTTAGTAGCTGTTCTCTAATTGCTCTCACTGCTATGCATAGGTAAAAGGAAGTGAGTGGGCACCTGGCCAAAAGAGCCAATGGAAGGATAGAACTTTTAAAAATTAAAACAAGACTCCCCTTTTGTCTGTCTGTTGTTCTCCTGGGGAGAGGCGGACAGGACAGCGTTTATGTTGTAAGAAGCTTGGGCCAGGTACAAAAAAATCAACAATATTATACCTAGAAACTACTCATTTAAAACCCCAGATATGTAAGTAGATCAGGAAATGTCTAGGAAGACGCGATAGGTTTATCCCTTTTATTTCGTTACGGCTTGTGGATTCCTCTGTGCTAAGCCCAGATGCTTTTGTTTTGCTTGTAACCTTTAAGCTGGACCTCAGGAAAGCTATTCTTGATGCTTAATCCTTGCAGTTGCTCTTTTAAGATCTAGCAATAGCCTGAGTTCCCAGATGTATTTTTTCCTTTTTTTTTTATTAATAACATTTACTTTTTTTTAGAATAGAATTGGATTTTTGTGTCTTAAGAGGTTTGTGCACGTTGTTTAATTAGCTGGTGACAACAACTGATTTCCTTGTCTTCCCCCTGCCCCCCCCTCCCCACTCCTCTTTCTCAACTCTTCCCTGGATGGGGGGTGAAAGGGCTTGAGGGTACCTCACGGGAACGAATTTCCAAGTGCGCCTTCCTGGGCTCTCAAAGGGATTCTGCACTTGGGTGGTGGCAGCATCTACCAATCCAAGGTCAGAAATGGGAGTTTAATACAAGCCTGGAGCGGCCAGTATTAATTTTTAGGAGCCTTGCGGGCCCCCACCTTCTGTACTCAAAAGTGCCAGAGTGGGGAATTAGCCTTGACATCCACAGATAAGCAATTGCCAAAATGTTTTGAACCTGTCAGAGAAAAAAGAATGGGGCTGGTTCAACTATCCATGCTAGGGTCCACAAATGTCCATGTTAACAGTATCTTGTGATCAAAGACTGAAGATGGATCCAACAGAATGAGCATGTACCCTTAATCTTCAGTCACCAAAAGATGATCATCCTACAATTCAACCTCCATACCATAACAAGGCCTAAAATAAAGATCGCCAGATGTATTGACACTCTCGATATTATCTGAGCTGCTTTGCCACAGCCTACTCAATAAACCTCCCTTAAAAAGAGAGGTTGCAGACACTGCTCTAATTAAGATTCTCTGTATCAAGAGTTTAACAACTGCTTCTTTAAAAGATGCCAAAAAGGGATCACTGACAATTCCTACTAACAGCTGAATTGCTCTCCATTCACCTTTGCTCGCCAAGATAATCGGGGTACAACTTCTTGGGTTGTGCCCCAGCACGTTGAGAACGGAAGCAAGTGATACTTGCTGAAACACTAATGGGAAAGCCTTTGTATTTTTCTCTCCCCCTCCCATTCATCTACCCCACGCACAGTTACACCACATAGGACGAACAAAAAGCATGCTACAGCCAATTTTAAACGTAAGCCTTTGAATGACAAGCCCCCCTCAGAACAATTTGAAACACAGGATGTTAAAACATCACAAATTGTATAGACTTTGTTAATACCTGCTAGATCTCATAAGGTCTTTAGGTTCTCACTTACAGAATAAGACCTCACCAGGACCGGCATGAGGGCCAGTAAAAGATGTAAGCAGAATGATGAACATTTAAAGTGAAAACAACATCTTCACTGGGAAAAAAAAACCACTTCATCTCATTTCACTAACCATTTTATCCATCATATGCCAAATTATATAAATCACCAGCTTTTGTATATTTGTAGTTGATGGGGCAAAGTTCATGCCTTCAGAGAAAAAGATTTCCATTCAGCAAAACTGAGTTTTCAAAAATTTCATATGGAACGTTAGATGCAATTGTCCCTTAATAATCTTGAAAAATATAAGCCACCTAGAAATCCTTATCTTCTATTAGTTCATGAAAAGCACAAATTGCAGCTACATATTTCTGTAAGGCAACAGTTTGAAGATCAGAGTCATATAAAAAAGTAATCAACTTTTTTACCCTGCAATAAACAGCTTCCCCACTGTTAAAATGGAGGGGAGGAATAACGGTGAATGGATTTGATGCAGCACACAACAAAATGGTGGTCTCCAAATGGCGGTCTCCAAATGGCTCCCAGAGAAAACTGTGTCCAAATCACAAAAAACAGTATCAACTGATACTGCTGCTGGCAAGGCTAAATAGGCCATGAAAACCAAACTCTTCTCTCAATTCCAGGAACAACTTTCTCACCTTAAAACCCCAGCTGACTGGTCAGATTAAAAGGTACAAGCAACAACAGGATAAGATAGAGTTCCATCTCTCTAATGTCTCTATTTAAGACTTGTGAGGGCACCAGATACTAAAATGATGGCACCCTACGTATGCTACTAATTACTACTAGTATAGTAGTCAGGACTGAGTCATACTGAGAGGACATTGTGAGAAGTTTGCATTGCCATTGCCCATGCTGTATGTTTTCTGTGGACAGAAAATTTCAGTCTCTGGGGCTATAAATCCAGTACATTTTACAACCACAACGTAAAACTGGAGTCATTACTTGCTTCCATCACACTCATCTTTGTGGCTATTGTTTTAAATCAGATAAAACGACAGTAATATGTGTTTTAGAAATATAAGATAGATAAATCTTATAAAACAGAATGACTAGTCTGAAAATGCACAGAAGCTTTGTAACTTTATACTAATGAATCTCAAACTCTGGTCCATGGGCATCAGTAGTCTGGGAAGCCTTTCCTGATAATCTGCAAAAACTATTAGGACACCCAAGCACCAGAGGCATTGGGATGTGGTGACGGGAGGTGATCCATGAGAGGATATTCCACTCACAGAGTGGTCCATAAAATGAAAAGTTTGCAGAACCACTGCTCCAGATTACTAATGATGCTATGCACTGGAAACCATGTGATGAGAAGAGGAGCCAAGTCTCTTCATACTTAAATATACTTTTTAATATTCTTATATAAAAAAGCCTTTGCCAAGATCATATTCTTTCAATAAAGAGCAAAAATTAAAATAGCATCAGCCTCCAATTGCTGTGTAACAAACAATAAATCTTAAATAAGACCCAACATTTTAAAAATAAGACTATGCAGTGGTTGTTATCAAGGCAAGCAGAAAGTTAAATGTCAAACATTACTATGGATATAGGTCATTGGATTCTATTGTTAATGAATGCCATCCAGCAGCTACCCACGGCAGGGGGTAAAGTGTGTTCATCACCATTCAAATTACTTGTTTTTTTTTAAAACAATTCTGCACACTTGTCACTTTTCAGCCACAAAACTGAGGTTCTATATAGTTTATTCTAGAAAACGAAAGCATAAATAATTTTTACCTTTGTGATGAGAATTCTGTATTTGTCCAACATGGCCTGGTTGTCATGGCATCCTGCTAGCAACTGCCAAACCTCTGCCCTTAGTGCCTCTGGAACGCCACTCTTCACCAGTGTAGACAGTCCTTTTGGTCGCACAACAAGGTTATTGTGCCTGAGAAAACAAATTAAGTGTTTACCTCTCCTATATGAGGAGACATAAACATTCAGTATGAGAAATACATGGAAAGTTTTCTGAGTATGTGTGTTTTTCTCAAAAGTACAGTCACGACTAATTCAAACCATAAATATTTGTTTCATTGCTCATATTTGCAAGTACTTCTCAGGTTACTAACAAAACTGCCACAAGAACTCATATCAGGATTGGTGACAAAATTTGCTGAATTCCCAAAATCAAAATTTGCTTATTACCCAAAAGGTCAACATTAGAGAGGTTTAATCAAGACTAGAAAAGTGAAGAACTGAAAAGGGAGCCAAGCTAGTCAACGGAGAACACATTGATAAATTAAATTCATTGTTGGCAAGTGCAACAATCTGTAGTGCACAGAACAGTTTCTCTATTCATACACATAGGTGAGCTCAAAATTAACTAACTATTAAGGAAAAAGGCATAGCCATTATGGAAGTTCATTTAAAACATCTGCTCAATGTACAGTTGCAGTTTAAAAAAGCAAATAAAATACATTGGGTATCATAAAAAGAGGCACTGATAATATTTTAATATTATTGTTATAGAGGCACTAGTTACAGCTCCATAGTTAAAGCTGAGTTGAGTTTTGCTTGTAAAGCAGGGATTCAACCTCTTTGTTACTTATGAAGAGTATACAGTGTTTCCACCAAATTAAATTTGTTAGTCTCTAAGGTGCCACAAGTACTCCTTTTCTTTTTGCAAATACAGACTAACATGGCTGCTACTCTGAAACCCACCAAATTACAGCACTTCCTCTGAGTACTGAATTAATTTTTCTAAGGATTTACAAGTAAATCTATGAATTAATGAGTGAAAATTAATTTAAAAGTATTTTTAAAAATAATTTAGCACTTCTCTATTAGACTTCTTGTCCACTGCTTCTCAACCTAGTCCCACTCCCTGCGTAGAAGATGGAAAAGATTCATGCATGGCTGGGACATATGTTTTTAAAAAATTAACACATAATTCACCTGTGGAATTCACTTCAAAAATTGAGAGAAAGGGCCTAGTAGAATTTAAAAAGGATTACATAATGATAACGGCATCACTGCTATCACGTCCAATTACATTAGATGGGTTAATCATGTACGACACATCAACCATCATATTTCACAGAATAAAATCCCACCCACTAATCACCTAATGGAAGGGTCAAGTTTCTCCCATAAGTATATTTTGTAATTTTCAATTATAGAGATTTCAGAACTTCTTCTATAAACATCAGATACTGTCCACTGTCAGAGACAAGACACTGAACTGGATGGACCATTGCTTTGATCTATCATGGCAATTTCCAAAAATGCAGCAGAAGGTCAGTGTTTGAATTGATTCTTTGGTCTCAAACACAAGTTACACACAGTGAGCATGAACTAGTTAGCAAGATATCTATACCCACGAAAAAGTAGTTTAAGATGCGTTTGGTAATTATTTATATAGTGCCATTGCTATGAAAAGACAAGTAAGAAAACCAAGTCCCTACCCCGCCCCGCCCGCCGACTTTATAATTTAATTTAAACTGAAAGTGAAACCACCACCAACCAGGCAAGTGGTAAGAAGGGAACAAAATAAAAAAGAATGGAATACTATTGTCATAAAACCAAACAAATAACTATGCCCCCAAAATACACAAAGTTTAAACAGTCTAAAATGGGGTGATGAAGTTCATCAATTCTGAAGCAATAATTCCGTAAGATACATGCTGTACTTTCGAGTGAGCTTCCCACACCTGCACATTTAACTACAATTTCTTTTTATTTGTTAGGTAATTTACAGAAACCAAAGCAAACAATTTTTCTTTGTAAGTAAACATAAAGGCCTACTTAATTCTGAGCCTTTTAACATGTAAATAAATCCAACAAAGAGCTAAGATGGTAAACTTTCACATGCACATGAAAGACAATAAGCAATTCTTCACTACCAGCAGCAAGAGCACACAGATAATAATATACAGTGATAGTCAAGAGAGCAGAATACTGTACTCCATTACCATCATATATTTCCAACTTCCAAGCATGTTTGAGCACTGCATGCACAGGATCATAACTGATTTGTTACATAAATACTCAAGTACATTAATTTTACTGCACAGATAGCACTTCTCGATAGTATTAGATAGTTCAGTTTACGTTATAAAATAACCATGCAGTCAAGCAAAACTCTGTACCTTTACAATTAGCAACTCTTCAGGTATCTGAGTGTCTATCTGGGAAATAGTTTAAACGATTAATATTCCTTGCTGTCCATTTTACTGTAGAAAATAAATATGTATGCTTTTTATTTTCTCTATTGCCAGATGACCCTCTGCCATCTGTTTGGCTGTGGAAACAGCTTTTTTTTAAAAAAAAAAAACCCACAAAGCTTTGCTTATCCGCTTATTTTTATCACATACACCGTTTGGCATTTGGAAAGGACTAGGTCTCTCATGGCTACTGGTGGATTTACATCTTTAATTTCTTACAAAGTGCATTTATTATCTTGGCTACACTTCAGCAGCTGTTATTTAATAGGTCAAAGAACAAATACAGGATATTATCAGAGATGCCAAGACCATATGATTATGGCCTGGGAAGACATAACAAAAACAATAAAAAATTACAGTTGCTATAAATATTTCTGGTTAAAGACTACTAAGTATGGCCATTATCTATGTACACATCAGAAGCTATTATCCACATCTTTTTGAGAATTCCGCTGGTTATGACAGAAGTTCAGCTCAGAAAAATAAACCTCATTCTAAGGATGCCCTACATACTGTGACTTATTAAATAAATGAGAAGACAGTCCCCTATCTTCCATTTGTTTGTTTGTTTTTCTGCTTATCTTGTTATGACTTCTTTTAGGAAAAATCTCTTACAGACTACATCTATGCAATTTTTCTGTCATATCAGTCCACCCGTTTACAGTAACATTCAATGACAGGTAGCAATTAACATACAAGAAGTTTTTATCTCCAAAACAATCAGTGCACCAATTCTCTAGATGGAAATGTTAATTTCTTACAAAGGCATGTATCCTCTTTCAGCATATGCTGTAGCGTTTGGCACGTTGGAGGAGCTTATTTTATTTTATCTATTTTTAATTTTCAAACTGTTACATTTCTGATCAACTGTTTAATGCTATACTTTTCAAAAAATCCTGGAAAGACTAAACAATTCCTCAAAAGTTCAAATACTGAACAGGCGAAATTCATCTCTGACATAACATCAGTGGAGTTACACTAAAGCTGAATTTGGGCAAGCGTGTTTTAGGTTTAATCCATTTCCTCCTACCTCTCATTAATGCAAGCCTGGATTAAGGCAATCTGGGACTTCAGGCACATCTCCAAGCCCCCTCTCAATCTGAGGTGATGGTAGTAGCGAAGACCATCCACACACGAATCATCTCCTATGGCAGTGGACAGCCTACCTGTTCTCTCTTTGGGAGAGCTTATACAGTATACCCAATTTATACTTATACAGTAAGCCCAAACCTATCTCTACATCTGAACATGCTGGGGTCAGCACATGACCAGCAATGCCCCAGCCCCACCTAACCGCACAGAGGTCTCAAGGTGGAGGCATCCCTTCCACCACAACAGCAGAAGGCCCTGTAGAGCAGTGGTTCTCAACCAGGGGTACACATACCCCTGGTGGTAATGCAGAGGTCTTGCAAGGGGTACTCAACACATTGAGATCAGTTTCTCAACCTGGGGGTTGTGAATTCCAGGGGGGTTGCAGGACAGGTTTAGAGGGGTCGTAAGTGTGGGGCTGATGTTAGGGGGTGGAAGCAGGACCATTTCCCAGGGCCCCGCACTACGGGGGCCCCGCAAAGCTAAGATACATGCTTCAGCCTTGAGCATCAGGGCTTTGGCTTCAGCTCTGCCACCCAAGGCTCTGGCTTCAGACAAGGCTCACAAATGAAAAACAGGCTCAAGTATCACACTGAAATGTAAGTACAATATTTATATTCCCTTATTTGATAATTATATGGTAAAAATAAGAAAGTAAGCAATTTTTCAGTAATAGGGTGCTGTGACACTTTTGTATTTTTATGTCTGATTTTGTCAGCAAGTAGTTTTTAAGTGAGGTGAAACTTGAGACTTGACAAATCAGACTCCTGAAAGGGGTACAGTAGTCTGGAAAGGTTGAGCACCACTGCTGTAGAGGATGACTCCTGGTGCCACCACCTAGACAGAGGACTCTGCTGGGTTAATAGTAGCAGAAGGTTCCCACAAAGAAAGTCCTCAGATAAACTAGCAGGCAGGGGCCTGCAGCAGCTGGTCTTCAAGCTGGTTGAGGTCCTTCCCCTCCGGCTCACTACTCATACCCTGGGTGTTTTTCAGGAGCATTTGCATGTGAAAACTAAGGATGGAAAAGCGCTTTGCATTCCAATCTAATCTTATTTAAAGACTGAGTGAGTGTTGAAGCTAAATCCCGCAGCAGATCCATTCCATCCCATTCCTTCAATTACATTTTTCTAAAATTTTAAATTCTTAAATGAAAGTCGGGTATAACTCTGCAGCGGCACAATTTAGCAGAAACAACCACAATCTTATTATTGTAACCCTATCACCATATTAGCACCCAAAGAGTGCTACGTACTTTACAGAAAAATAAAATACCCACCGCACCTAATGATCCTACATTTTAATAGCAGACTTGATTCAAGGGGTGAAAGCAACAAAACAGAGGCAAGATAAAGAACAGAGTCACAAATAATAAGGGAATAAGGATAATCTGGTTTGATGCATGCATATTTTGCCAGTTCCATAACACACAGAGTTTTTGTTCTAATCTATTTCCCACTTAGCTCTGAAGTCCCAAAAATAACATTCCATCCATACTGGCACTATCCATGTAGCTACTTCATTCCATGAATGTGTTTCTTTTCACAAGCCTAGGCAATACCCACTATAGTTATTGGCAAAACAGTTTCTATTACAACCTTCAATTTGCAGATGCTCATACCTTTCAACCTCCACATTGTGGCCTAAAATTTTCTATGCTCGGTCTGCATCTCAACAGCATTTTATTTTAATTTGGGTAAAACTCTTCTGGACATTTCTGAGTTGTGAAAAGGTGAAACGAATATGTTTTTATCAGTCTGAAAAAAGTTGCAACCTGTTTTCTAGGTATTTGAAAATTTCTAAGATATTTCATCAAATTCTAACTTTTCACCAGGCCTTTCATGTATCCTGGATTGCCTTCTTTTGAAAGATGTAAACATGCATTTGTTCACCTGGGAAGACTAAGTTCCTCCAACATGTAAGCCTTCAATTTTAATTTTTCTAACCTTGTGTCAATATGCATTTGAATGTTAACTTGAAATTGAGAATTTTGCCAAAAAATACATTTGATCAAATTTAATTTGGTCTAAGCAAGGCAATTTGAAGTCTGTTACATGATTTAAAAACCTCTTCCTGGCATCTGAGAAAACAGATCAGTGTCCCCTTGGGATTCTATCACATATAGGACCAACAGAAAGAATCAATACCAATGAAACCATAATACACAACATGTAACATCATAAGGAGGAAAGATTTGGGAACAGACAAATTAGTACAAATTAATAAATCAGGTTATAAAGATAAGCATTTAAACAGGATGGGGAGGAGGGAGCATGAAATGAACCATGTTTAACACCAAGGTTGAGGAGAATAATTAGTCAAATAAACCTCGGAAAACGCAGTAACACAGGGACCAGGGCTTTCATGGAAGCACTGGGAGAGAGATCCCCAGAATAACCACCAATTAAAAATACAAGTGCTAATCCTTTATGCTCTGGGTTTAAATACATGTTTTCATATGGAGCATCTCTACTTTATAATCATAACTAAAATGTTTGGGGATTTTTTAAATGGAAAAAGAAAATTAAAATTTAAGCCAAGGGAATTTTAGGCCTTGTATTGTTTTATGAGCCTTTATCTGCTCTTCGGAAAGGTGAAAAGGTTCAGTATTTAAAAATCTAAATGAGAAAGTTAATATTTACCATCTCCCCAGTAATTCTCCCCAGGAATACAAGACCTTCTCAGGACAATCCTTAGACACATCACCAGTACCACTTGAGAGTTCATTATCGCTTTCTGCAAAGAAACAAAAACATGCACACATTTACCAAAGTGCTAACAGATTTATAGAATAACAATTTTTTCTGAAAACACAAAACAGTTATAGGAGACAACACAAAAAAAGGCAGAAAATACAAAGGAATATGGAAAGCTTGAGGATTTGTGCAGACAAGTGAGGGATGAAATGTAAGATGCAGAAGTTTAAAATTAACACATTTAGGAAAGAATGCACAACAGACAGATTAGGGAACTAGTATCTAGAAAGGCATTATGTGAAGAGACTTGGTGGCAATCAGTGATGCATTAAATAAGAGTACTCAGTACTATACTACTGCCAAATACAAGCCAATTCCATTTCCAGGTTTTATATACAGAGAAATTTCTCATCAAGTAGAGCAGACTATATTAGTCCCTTACATTGCACCACACCTAGGACACCATGCACAGTTCTTGCCTCAGGAACTCTGATCACACTCCACAGTGATGAAACAGTATCTTACTGAAAAAGATCCACAGAAGAGCAGCAAAAGTGATATCGTGACTTGGAAGCTGAAATTATATGGGAAGTTAGAAGTGAAGAGGCAATAATCTCAGGAGTGTTAAGGATAAGTGGCTTTAATGTAGAGTTAGAAACAGAGGTAAAATGGATGGGATGAGCCTGTGAATCAGAAATTATGTTGAAGATATGGGTTACAGGGAACATTTTCTAAACAGTTTAAGTGAGTTAGGAGTCTAAATCCCATTTTCAAACGTCACCAGGGAAACTGACCAGCACAGCTATTTTGGTATAATTTAGCTATAACAGAATAACTCCCCCATATGGACACTATTCTGGAATTACATCAATTATGTTCTGGAATACATCATCGATGCAGGGAGCTATTCCAAAATAGATATTGCAAAACAGTTATTCCAGAATTGCTATTTCCCTGTGGAGACAAGCCCCAAATCTCACTGAGTTCAGGTTCCTAACTCACTTCTGAAAATGGGACTTCACTATTGAAAAGTGTACTCTAAACAGTTATATGCTTTGCTAGCTGAGATATATATCTACAGCCCAGGGGTTGTTTCTGAAGCTTTACCACCCACATCCAAACCTCAAGTTTCACAAACAGAAGTTTAATGAAGTAGAGAGAGAACTCTTTCCAGAAAGGTTTCAGAGTAACAGCCGTGTTAGTCTGTAGTCGCAAAAAGAAAAGGAGTACTTGTGGCACCTTAGAGACTAACCAATGTATTTGAGCATAAGCTTTCGTGAGCTACAGCTCACTTTATCGGATGCATACTGTGAAAAATACAGAAGATCTTTTTAATACACACAAAGCATGAAAAAATGGGTGTTTATCACTACAAAAGGTTTTCTCTCCCCCCACCCCACTCTCCTGCTGGTAATAGCTTATCTAAAGTGATCACTCTCCTTACAATGTGTGTGATAATCAAGGTGGGCCATTTCCAGCACAAATCCAGGATTTAACAAGAACGTTTGAGGAACATTGTGTGTGTGAGTGTGTGGGGGTGGGGGGAGAGGAAGGAATAAACAAGGGGAAATAGGTTACTTTTTATAGTGACTTAGCCACTCCCAGTCTCTATTCAAGCCTAAGTTAATTGTATCCAATTTGCAAATGAATTCCAATTCAGCAGTCTCTCGCTGGAGTCTGGTTTTGAAGTTTTTCTGTTGTAATATCGCAACTTTCATGTCTGTAATCGCGTGACCAGAGAGTGTTCTCCGACTGGTTTATGAATGTTATAATTCTTGACATCTGATTTGCATCCATTTATTCTTTTACATAGAGACTGTCCAGTTTGAGAGTGATCACTTTAGATAAGCTATTACCAGCAGGAGAGTGGGGTGGTGGGGAGAGAAAACCTTTTGTAGTGATAAACACCCATTTTTTCATGGTTTGTGTGTATAAAAACATCTTCTGTATTTTCCACAGTATGCATCCGATGAAATGAGCTGTAGCTCACGAAAGCTTATGCTCAAATAAATTGGTTAGTCTCTAAGGTGCCACAAGTACTCCTTTTCTTTCTAGAAAGGCTCATGATTAAAGACTAGATTCATCTCATAGGGTATTGGCTGGCACAACTGAAAAGGAAATGGGCTTGATGTCACAAAGTGTTCCCTCTCAGGTGCAAGACTTAGTGGGGTTACATGTGTTTTGTGTATTGGGAAACATTGTGACCACAACCATTATATGGAAAGACAGTAACTCATTTAGTTGGGTTGACCTAATCCTCCATTCAATCAGAATAATTTGAGGAGTCTATGAGATAATCTTGGAGCTTTTTTTTTGAGGCACATGAACTTGGTGAAGATTCTTCTCAAGCTGTGGAAGGACTGGCCCAAGAGCTTTTGGAGCAACATATCTACCACAAGATGTTTACAGTCAGAGTGGAAAAAAGGAAATATCCCCATTTTGCAGATGAAGAACAGACGTATAGAGAGTTTAAGTGACATGCCCGAGGTCTCACACCGTGTCAGAGCTGGGAACTGAACTCTGATCTTTAAGAGTCTCAGTCCACTACCTTAACTACAGGAAAATCCCCTCCGGTCTCACACTGAAACATTTCACATTGCTCTCATCTGACGCCATCTAATATGCAGAGTGGTACTGACGAATTTATGGCCAAGGTGGGGCCAAATTAGACTGCCAAAAGAAATTATGAGATCTTTGTATTTCACATATATCAGAGGACCGACCATCACCAAAAATAAATACAGATACAAAGGAGGACCTGTTACCATCTATACAAACTTTTTCCTGGTTCCAACCACTGAAACCACAGATTTCTGATTATATGTTTACTAGTAATTTTAGGTCTTTAAACACAATCTTAAAAGCAAAATAAAAACCCAATACTGTTAAATATTCAAAACTAGTATGGTTTAGAAGATAACTGGTACTGTGATCAGGCCAAATCATAGCTCTTTTGTACCACTCTGGCAGCACAAAAGAGTCGCTGCGATGTTCCCATTATCCTTGGAGTCCCAAAGCAGCTAAATATAGTTCAGAGCAGGCCTGAGTATGCTTTAAACTTTGCCCGGGGGCAAACTATCCCAAGAATCCAGAGAGCACAAAAGATGGCTTAAAGCAACTTTTGCTCCACAAGAGAGTGTGACAGAGCTCAGCCACACTCTTGAGTCTTTGCCAACATCTTTAATTTTCCAAGAATTTTCAACATTTCATATTAGAAACAAGTTGATATATTGAACTACTGATGCCAACATGTAGAGGAGGATCTGTCCAACATACTGGCATGATTTCTCTCCTAACTAAATCTTCATCGCTGTCACTCTGACTCCAAGTACAGGTTCCTAATTAATAATCTCAGCAGTTGCCAAGTACAAGTCATTAATAAAAACATATTGGTCCTTGAATTTGACAGCCAACAATGAGGACAAAGATAGCTCATGTCTTGCACCTCAAAAACACTCAAAGCAATGTGAACAGAAATACTGGTTTGGAAAAACAGAGTTCCACAATCTCTTCCATTTCAAACCAAAACATGGTTCATTAAATTCTTTGGGTCAGAATCAGTTTGCATGGTTTCATAGGTCCTGAAATAGAGAAGACGAAGGTTTCAGTGAATCCCGTTGCCCCATTTTTTTTAATCTCCATGCAGTCCTACAGGCAAAATTTTGATTTGATGAGTTCATATCCTTTTGTGCAGGTTCACTGGAACCAAAAGTAGAAACACTGAGCTCAGAAAAATCAATTTTCCCTTATAAAGCAAGGATATAATGATAATGAAGTGTATTAAAATATACGATAGTAAAACGAGACCACTTCCGATAACTTGAAGAACTCATTATGGCCCATGGAAATGTACTGTATTTTGAAGCCCAGATCTGCAAAGCATATTATTAAATTCTAAAGCAAGTAACGGAAAATATTGTGGACCCATTCTCCTTATCCTTAAAACCTGAACAATAATTAAAATTTAAAAACAGTAATTTTTAAAAGAAATTTAATAGCATAAATGAAATTTTAAAAATTCTCTCGTCCTGATTTTCCCAGCTAGATCAGATACAATTCTTCCCTCTTCTCTCCCTCAGACACTACGTAAAAATGGATTCTGCTGAGCAGATCCATTATTGGTCACATGGGGTAATTCAGCCAATCACAATAAAAATATGACGTCCCACTGATCTACCTGGCCCAAACCTGAAGCTCATTACAAATAGCAACTTCTAAATCCAGAGCAGAACAAAGCAAAAATAATCAGAAAAATGTTCCAAGGTTAAAGCTTAAAAATAAATAAATACATAAATAAAAACTTGAGAACCTGAGTGGTAATGTATGTTCACAGGTAAAATGGTTCTACTAAACCACTGCTGAAAATAAATGCACAAGAAATATTCTTGCAGTTTGAGAAACATATGACTAAGCTCCACAAGACATATTCCAGCCTAGTCAGCAACACCAGAAATGAAGGTTACTTAGCCTATAACTGAGGTTCTTGGAGATGGACTCTGCATATTCACACTCTTGAGACATGTGCCAACCAGTGCCACTGAACAGTGCAACCTTCTAGTAGCAGTGCCAATATGAGCGCTCATGTGGCCCCTCGGTGCTCCTCTCCTCAACATTTGAGCATGTTCTGATGGCAGGGCTGTAAAAGCGGGCACTGCAGCGGTTGCCACCGCAGTTCCTTCCACCGCTAATGCAGAGCCCCCAAATAGTTAGAACTTTGCAGAAGAGGGAGGAAAAGGTACAGAGCATGAATATGCAAAGTCTCTCTCAAAGAACCTTGGCTACAGGTAAAGAACCTTCTTTTCTTCATGATGTAAATCAAATCCACCCTGAAATATAGTAAAGCTTTTAGAAACTTCTATATTAGAAATATAGATTTTCCATCTAGTGGTGTGTGAAACACTGCAATTGCAGTTAAATGTACCCTAAGTGACAACAGATAAACCCTCGTTCTTTAGAAACAATACTTCAAATATGGATTGAATAAGGGCTACCCAAAGTGAAAATTTTTTCCATTTCAAATCATAACATTTTCTGGTTGATTGGCTTCTAGCATTTAGTAACACATGCTGTACATCTAGAGAGAAACAGTACTCTAATTCTGTCAGAGATTCTGTCAAATTTAACAAAAGTGGATAAAGAGGATACCCTTGCTGCTATGACAAAAAGTCCTATGACAGTGGTAATACCCTGAAGTTTCCTTTGAAAGGAGGAGCTAGTCCACGTACCATTGCTGTCTTGGTCATTCTGGAGCGACAAGTATCATCCTGATTGATCATGATCAGAGCCTTCAATATTAAAGGGAATAGTGGGAAAGCATACATCAGATCTGTATCCAAACTGAGGAGGAAAGCATCTGTTAGATGCCCCTGCCTTGAACAAAAACAAACAGCATTTGGTGGTGTACCTTGTGGCAACGAGATTTATATATGGAGTATCCCATAGGTCAAAAATTCCCCTGATCACAGTGTCTTTCATGGACCATTCTTATATCTGTGGATCTGCTTAGCTGGTCCACTAAGTGGCTGAAGGCTCCCATATAAATCTCATGAAGAATACCCCTCTCCCAAGGCTTTAGTGGCTCCTCCCCAATTCCTAATATAATATACTGCTGTTATAACTGTCCATGGCCACTTGAACCACATATCCTTTCACCTGAGGGAGGAAAGATCTGAGTGCCAGACAACTCGCTCTTAACTCCAAAGCACTGATCGGGGAGGTGACACTCTTCCCGATTCCAGAGCTCTCTTGTTACACGGTTGTTGACATGGGCACCCCAGCCTGTTTTCAAGGCACCTGTTGTAATTGTCATGATGGGGAAGAAGGGCTGAACCTCAGCTCCCTGCATTATATGATCCTTGTCCGTCCACCACAAGAGTTTTCTAGATCTTGTTTGTAATAGTAATTACGAGGTTCACGTAGTCTATTGCAGGTTTGACGTTTCTTGCCAACCAGTGGCATGAAGTATCATCTTTACTCTCACATAAGGTTGATGTCATAAGACCTAGTAGGGAGAGGAAGAACTTCACCTTCTGAGATGGATTCTGAAGTAGATACTGAATGGGCATATGACATCTTTAGGAATTTGTCCTCCAGAAGCCCTGGCTATCCTGGAGTCTACAATTACTCCTATGAAAGGGGCACTTTGTGAAGGCATTTATAGAGATTTCTTTTTGTTAATCCAAATACTCAACCTCTGGAACAGAGACCACGTGAATCAAGTGCCTATTTCCAGCTTATGTTTGGAAGCTGCTTTTAAGAGCCAATCATCTAAATACAGGAATCAGGAAAATCCCGTCTTCTCAGAAAAGCTGCCGCTATGGATATGCACTTCATAAAGACTCTGGGTGCCCTGGAGAGCCCTAAAGGAAGGACCCTGTATTGGAGATGGTCCTGTCCTGTGGCAAAATGAAGGTACTTCCTGTGTGATGGTCTTATTGAAATATGCAGTTAACTGTCTTTCAGGTCAAGAGCAGCAAACCAATTGAGATAGGAAATCGATAATGAAACCCACTATTAACACTTTGAAGCAAAACCTTCAAATGTACCTGTTTAGTTTCCTCAGATCCAGAAGTGGGCAAAAACCTCCACCATTCTTTGGTATTAGAAAACATGAGGAATAGAAACCCCAATTTCTGAAATTTACCATAACCTCTTCTACTGCTCCCTCCCTTAGTACAGAGTTGTTTTTTTCTCTTAACACCATCTTGTCAGAGGGCTTCCTGAATAGGGAAGGAGAAGGTTCGTTTGGAGGGAAGATTTTGAACTGGATGGTATAAACAGTCTTTTATAGTGTGGAAAACCCACTTTCTGTGGTGATCTTTTGTGAATTACTGGGAAATTGGCTTAAATGGTCTCCAAAGAAAAAGGAACAAAAATCAAAGTTGGGATTTGCTGTTCTCAAACCTTACGTCAAACCTGACGTCGAACTGCTGGTAAAGAAGTGGAGGACAAATTCTTTTGTCTCAGCATGGACTTAAAGGGACATCTTCCATACCAGTTTTGAGAAAAAGATGATTGCTGTTGGTGGTAGTGTTGTTGAAATAGGAAGAAGAAGAAGTGGATAATACGGTCTTTGATATCTGAAGGCAGGTGTAGGAATTCATCTCTTAAAAGGCTGTAAGAGACTCAGGGATCTACGCACATCTCACAAACCAGAGGCAGATGGGCTGAAGGCAGCTGAGGCTATTATTTGGATCTGTTTTGATCCAATATATTTTAGACTATTTTTTATCTGGATAAGAATATCTTTGATATAGTAGTAGAGTGATACAATTTATATAATGGAGCATTTAAAGTATTTTCAAGTGGTTTTAGAATCAACTGACCATACCTGCGAACTGCCTGATCATTAAAACAAAGAATCTGCAGAGGAGGGTTTTTTGGTTGTTTTGTAAAACATTTTTAAAAGGAAAACGTACGCAGACCACACAATTATGGATTTTATGACTTCCCCACAGCTGAGTCTGAAGCACTGGAACTTTCAGGGGCATCTCAAATTGTTTTAAAGTTTTCTTGCTGCAGAGTGGCAGGGAAACTTTAGAGCAGTGCATTAGGACAGCTGAAAATATTACTGCCAAACAGATGTTAACAGTAGACTTCCTTCAAGAGAGCAGTCCCCTTTTTATAAAGCTAATGGGTGGCTCCTCCTCTTGGACATCCCAGTCCCACACAAGTAAAGAAAGCTATAAAAACACAGTTGAGAGTCCAAGTGATCCAATATGCACACTCATTTGGTGTACTCTAACATTAGAGTGAAAGGCTTCTGCTGTATCTCCCCAAAGAAACTGTATCTCCCGAAACTGCTGAGAGTGTGACTAAAACAAGGAGGTAACTCCAAAACTTGACCTAAGATTAAAACAACGAGGAGTCCTTGTAGCACCTTAGAGACTAACAAATGTATTTGGGCATAAGTTTACCCACTTCATCAGATGCAAGCATGCATCTGATGCAGTGGCTTTTAGTCCACAAAAGCTTATGCCCAAATACATTTGTTAGTCTCTAAGGTGCCACAAGGACTCCTCGTTATTTTTGCTGATACAGACTAACACGGCTACCACTGTGAAACCTGATCTAAGATTAGTGCTTCCTAAACTAGATTAAATCAGTGGACTCTTATGTCAAGATTTATGGACTCTTATGTCAAGATTTATTTGACTGTAGCCAGATGTAGTTCTTATAGATTTAATGTTGCTGACTACTCGATGTTCTTATGCTCCGTGGGCATCTTTACACCAAGTACAGCATGCAGTATCTTGCACCAGATATTCACATTTCCTTTAATTTATTTATGATACCTACTATAGCTCATCCAGTATAGAGATTAATCATTCGCAATACTTCAGTGTCAGGAGATGTGGAGGAAACCATTTTGGAGTTACAAAAGCTACAATACAATCCTAAATCATTAAACGGCTTAAAAAAACTGATTAGCTATCTTCAGTAGCCACTTTTTCTTAAAACTGCTACAAGACTATTGTCAAGCTGAAACTTTTACAGCATGCCAAATTTCAGTTGTAGATAGTACCAGCCCTTTAAATAGAGTTTAATCATTAGAATTAGATGAACAGTTTCTGAACTGCTTTTAAGAATCCTAACGAGAACAGAACAAGAGCAGGATTTAGGGGCAGTATTTTGAGACCCTACTGGTAAAGAACACCGTGTATTGCTCTTGCATGCCCTCTCCCCAGCACTCACAGATGCACTGACAGCCACTGCAGGGGGGGAATCACAATGTTCTCCAAGAGGGTAACACATGGAGAACCCCAGAAAACCCATCCTCCCAACAGTGACAAGCTACCTAGCAGGCTATTGCACACCCTAATAACAAATTCATGATATTTTGATTTTCTGCTTTTCTGTTTGAGCCTTTGTTCCCTTGATCAGCCTCAATCAGCCTTGTGATCACCCTCCCCGTGTGTGATTAACGAGGGGGTAGGGCTGACCCAGGACGGAAGGCCTTAAAAGCCAGAGGCTAAGCAACCAAGGGGAGCTAGCGAACAGGGAACTGCAAACAGGGGAATTTGTGGGAGGGAGACGTAATAAAAGCGCTATGGCTAGGAAGGGCCACATTGCCAGTGCCAACACTGCTCCTGTCTCCTCCACCTGCGCCTGTATCCAGACAGAGAACCTAACAATGGATGCCTCTACCCAGATCCTGGTGTGGATTTGCAGAGACTGTGGCCTACATTTCCCACTCACAGAAAGCCAGGCTGGGGGGACCATCCAGTGTGAGAGGTGCCTGCTGGTGGAATCTCTCAGGAAGCATGTGGGAGAGCTACAGGAGGTGGTGGCTAGGCTGAGGAGCATCCGTGCACACAAGGAATTCCTTGACAGTATTCATATGGAGACTTCCAAGGCTGAGGACGCTATCAGCTAGAGAGGACTGCTGTCATGCCACCAGGGGAGGAGAACATGGCTCTGGTACAGGGAGGACACTGGCTGCTGGTTACTTCTGGCAGCAAGCAGTGCTCCACCCCACTATGGTGATGGAGAACCATTATGCTGCCCTGGCAACGAGTAATGAGGAATCACCTCCAAAGGTTGAACAGGAGAAGCCAAATACCCCCAAGGGTAGGAGGATCACAGTCTCTACTCCCAGGAGGAAACATAGGGTAGTGGTGGCTGGAGACTCTCTTCTGAGGGGGACAGAGGCACCTATCTGTCGCCCTGACATGGCATCCTGGGAGGTATGCTGACTGCCAGGGGCCTGTATCCGAGATGTTACAGAGGGATTGTCGAGGATCATCTAGCCCTATGACTACTACCCCATGCTACTCATCCATGTGGGCACTAATGATACTGCAAGGTATGTCCCTCAGCAGATCAGAAGTGACTACAGGGCTCTGGGAGTAAGGGTGAAGGAGTTGGGGTGCAGGTGGTGTTCTCTTCAGTCCTTCCAGTCAAGGGTAGGGACTTCAGTAGACAGATGCATCTTGGAGGTCAATGCCTGGCTGCGAGGATGGCGTCGCCAGGAGGGCTTCAGCTTCCTTGACCACGGGATGCTGTTCCAGGAAGAAAGACTGCTAAACAGAGATGGGGCCCACCTATTGAGGAAGGGGAAGAGCATATTTGGCTACAGACTGGCTAACCTAATGAGGACTTTAAACTAGGTTTGACGGGGGCAGGTGACCAAAGCCCACAGGAAAGTCAAAAACATGGAGGCCTGGGAGAAGGGTCGGAATATGGGGGGAGCGTGGGCTGTTATAGCAGAAATAAGGGAGAAACAAGACAGAACTGCGGGGGCGGGAATCATATCAGTATCATAGATGTCTGTATACTAATGCGAGAAGTATGGGGAATAAGCAGGAAGAACTTGAAATGCTAGTATATAAACACAAGAATGACGTAGTTGGCATCACGGAGACTTGGTGGGATATTGGTATAGAAGGGTACACCTTGCTCAGGAAGGACAGGCAGAGAAAAATGGGAGGAGGTGTTGCCTTATATATTAAAAATGTATATGCTTGGACTGAGGTTGAGATAGAAAAAAGAGACAGACTTGTTGAAAGTCTCTGGGTAAGGATAAAAGGGGTAAAAAACAAGGGTGATGTCAAGGTAGGGGTCTACTACAGACCACCAAACCAGGAAGAAGAGGTGGAGGAGGCTTTTTTTAAACAACTAACAAAGTCATCCAAAGCACAGGACTTGGTGGTGATGGGGGACTTCAACTACCCAGACATCTGTTGGGAAAATAACACAGCAGAGCACAGATTATCCAACGACTTCTTGGAATGTACTGGAAACAATTTTTTGTTTCAGAAGATGGAGAAAGCTACTAGGGGTGAAGCTGTTCTAGATTTGATTTTGACAAATAGGGAAGAACGAGTTGAGAATTTGAAAGCGAAAGGCAACTTGGGTGAAAGTGATCATGAAATGGTAGAGTTCGTGATTCTAAGAAATGGTAGGAGAACAGCACAATAAAGACAACGGATTTCAAGAAGGCAGACTTTAGCAAACTCAGGGAGTTTTAAATACCACGGGAAGCAAGTCTAAGGGGAAGAACAACTGAAGACATTTGGCAGTTTTTCAGAGAGACACTATTAAGGGCACAAGAGCAAACTATCCCACTGCATAGGCAAGACAGGAAGTATGGCAAGAGACCACCCAGGCTTAACCAGGAGATCTTCAATGATCTAAAACTGAAAAAAAAAGTCCTACAAAAAGTGGAAACTTGGTCAAATTACAAAGGATGAATATAAACAAACACCACAAGTATGTAGGGACAAAATTAGAAAGGCCAAAGCACAACATGAGATCAAACTAGCTAGGGACACAAAGGGTAACAAGAAAACATTCAACAAATACATTGGAAGCAAGAGGAAGACCAAGGACAGAGTAGGCCCGTTATACAATGAGGGGGGAAAGACAATAACAAAAAGTGGAAATGGCAGAGGTGCTTAATGACTTTTTTGTTTCGGTTTTCACCAAGAAGGTTGGTGGGTGATTGGATGTCTAACGTAGTGAACGCCAGTGAAAATGAGGTAGGATCAGAGTCTAAAATAGGGAAAGAACAAGTCAAAAATTACTTAGACAAGTTAGATGTCTTCAAATCACCAGGGCCTGATGAAATGCATCCTAGAATACTCAAGGAGCTGACTGAGGAGATATCTCAGCCATTAGTAATTATCTCTGAAAAGTCATGGAAGATAGGAAACATTCCAGAAGACTGGAAAAGGGCAAATAAGGACAACCTGGGGAATTACAGACCAGTCAGCTTAGCTTTTTTACCCAGAAAGATAATGGAGCAAATAATTAAGAAATCAATTTGCAAACACTTAGAAGATAATGAGGTGCTAAGTAACAGTCAGCATGGATTTGTCAAGAACAAATCATGTCAAACCAACCTGATAGCTTTCTTTGACAGGGTAACAAGCCTTGTGGATAGGGGGTAAGCGGTAGATGCGGTATATCTTGACTTTAGTAAGGCTTTTGATACTGTCCCGCATGACCCTCTCACAAACAAACTAGGGAAATGCAACCTAAATGGAGCTACTATAAGGTGGGTGCATAACTGGTTGGAAAATTGTTCCCAGACAGTAGTTATCAGGGGTTCACAGTCATGCTGGAAGGGCATAACGAGTGGGGTCCCACAGGGATCAGTTCTGGGTCTGGTTCTGTTCAATATCTTCATCAACGATTTAGGTAATGGCATAGAGTGCACTTATAAAGTTTGCGAACGATACCAAGCTAGGAGAGGTTGCAAGTGCTTTGGAGCATAGGATTAAAATTCAAATGATCTGGACAAACTGGAGAAATGGTTTGAAGTAAATAGGATGAAATTCAATAAGGACAAATGCAAAATACTCCACTTAGGAAGGAACAATCACTTGCACACATACAAAATGGGAAATGACTGCCGAGGAAGGAGCACTGCGGAAAGGGATCTGGGGGTCATAGTGGATCACAAGCTAAATATGAGTCAATGGTGTAACGCTGTTGCAAAAAAAAAAAAGCAAACATCGTTCTGGGATGTATTAGCAGGAGTATTGTAAGCAAGATACGAGAAGTAATTCTTCTGCTCTACTCCACTCTGATTAGGCCTCAACTGGAGTATTGTGCCCAGTTCTGGGTGCCACATTTCAGGAAAGATGTGGACAAATTGGAGAAAGTCCAAAGAAGAGCAACAAAAATGATTAAAGGTCTAGAAAACATTACCTATGAAGGAAGACTGAAAAAATAGGGTTTTTTTTTTAATCTGGAGAAGAGAAGACGGAGATGGGACATGATAACAGATTTCAAGTACATAAAAGGTTGTTACAAGGAGGAGGAGAAAAATTGTTGTTCTTAACCTCTTAGGATAGGACAAAAAGCAATGGGCTTAAATTGCAGCAAGGGAAGTTTAGGTTGGACATTAGCAAAAACTTCCTGTCAGAATGGTTAAGCACTGGAATAAATTGCCTAGGGAGGGTGTGGAATCTCCATCGTTGGAGATTTTTAAGAGCAGGTTGGACAAACACCTGTCAGGGATGGTATAGATAATACTTAGTCCTGTCCTGAGTGCAGGGGACTGAACTACATGACCTCTCTAAGTCCCTTCCAGTTCTATGAAGAAACAGATTCTGGTTCAGAATTGTTATCCTAACAAATGGATGTATTTCAGATGTTTTATCTGCGGTATTTATAATGAAAAAATAACGGCTCCATTTTGTGTGGGCCTTTTGTTGAATTCTATTTAACAAACTTTCATTTAATAGACGTATTACTCTCCCACTAGTATTTAAAACCAATTACATATATAGAGTACTTAGCACTACCTTTTCAATAACTGCAGCTGTCTTTAAAAAGCCAGGCACAGTAGATCTGATTCAGTGAGTATGATATTATTAACTTATATAGTAACTTAGAAGTAATTATTCTAAGTGCCTTCTATAGCACATGCAAATAAACACATCCTTGCCCCCCGAAGAACTTACAGATTTGCTTGGCTAAGCAGGTGGATTTTTGGTAGTGATCTGAAGGAGCAGAAAAGGTTCATGAGGAGTTTTAACTGAGAACCTGTTACAAACAAAAGAAACTGTGCAGTGGGTAAGGGTGACAAAAAAAGTCAGGAGAGAAGCTTGAGCAGAGCACAGGGAGTGGAAAGGAATGTACAGAAGGAAATTAGGTTGGATGTAGGTGGTAATGTCAATAAAAGTGAAGTTTAAACTAAACGTAGGAGAATAGGGGAAGTCAACAGAAAGACTGAAGGTGACAAGGTATGGTCAGAGTAACAACAGGAAGATGCTACTGACAGCAGCATTTTGAACATATTAAATAAAACAGAGAGATAACAGTGAGGAAGACCAGAGAGAAGCAGGTTTCAGTAGGTAAGCGGAGATAAGAAGCACCAGAGCATGGACCAGAGAGTGTTTTGGCAGTAATGATGGAGAAAAGGGGATAAATTATCAGAACTAGTCAGGAAATGTATGACATTTCCCACAAAAACTTGACAAAAATGAAAAAAATTAATTTGTTAAAAAAAAAAAACGATTGTCAATGACCATATGATTTTTTGTTTCAATATAAATGCAAAAGAGAGGGAAAATAACCTCTCACACAAATTTCTATTTTATTGAAACAGCATTTTTTGTTTAAAAAAATCAGCCAGTTCTATAAATGAGACAAACTTATTTCTCTGGACTGCCAGAATCAATGTAACAGTAAATTAGAAGTACATTACATTTACATTAAGGTAAAACAGTTCATAGGGAGATAAGATCAGTTCTTAGGAAGCAGCAATGACTTTGTAGATGCAGCTAAAAATTTGGACATGAATGTGAACAAAGCTAGCCATGTTGGCTCCCGCTCATTGAGAAAAAAGGCTGGATATTTGTAAGTTACATATTGAACTGGTATGGGAAAAAATATTTCCCAATAGCTATTTGAAAGATCATCTAAACACAGAGCACAAAAAAAAAAAAAAAGGGGGGGGGGCCTTTAAAAAGCCACATAACAGTGTGTTTCTAGCTCTGTGAACAGCTGTAGCAAACAAGTGTTTCCATTCAGTATCACCCTTATTTCTTGTTCATGGTTTGAACAGACTTCAATTTTTACAGAACTTGTTTGCTATTCAAAATTCTTCAAGTACCATTTCATGCTGACAAATTCCAACATGTTGATTATTTGCAGATTATTTGCGGAGTGTCTGCTATTTTTATTACCACTATGTGATTAGTCACCATCACATGGTATTGCTTCTTTTTCCTCTTTGGAAGAGCAATTAAAACAGTGGCTGGGGGAGGACTGAATCAGATTATTATAATAGAGGCTGAGAGCAGATACAGAATTATCTCATCACATCAATATGAACTAATTGGGAAGGGCATGTGTGGTCCCCTCTCCATCCATGAAAGGTTGGGTCATATTCTAGCTAAGTTTATATCAAAAAAAACAAAACATATTTTGAAACAGTTAAGGTTGTGTCAGGATGCATCCCACACTCTCAACACCTTAAAACATGGAAATAAATTAAGAGAAAAGTCTCCCGCATTCTTTGCTACTTTCACATTACCTACAACACAGTCGATAACACACTCCCATCAGGCTTTCACTTTTCTCTCCAACAGATACCAAAAAGCAATGCATAGCCCAGCTTCAAATTCATGCTGTTGCACAAAGCCTTAATGGTGACCTCATGTGCCCATATCATTTATATGAGCAGAGTGGCATATCTGACCATCACACAAACCATTCATATGGGAAGTTAATTTGCCTCTACAATGCTAAAGTCATCAAGGTTTTGCATGAAAACTCTGGGACAAAGCTCTTGGGTTAGGACACACTGACAGACAATTGCCCCCTCATAGTAGTATGAGCAAAGGACCATTACATTGTGGCTATGTACATGGACCCCACTTTTTAAAATATCAGATGTATTTTATGTGTGTTTCTCCCTTTCCTTCCTGAGGGGGCAACAGGCAAAGAACTGGTAGCAAAGACTAACAGACTGGCAACATACATTCAGCAAGGACCTGATCCAAACATCATGCTGCTCAGAGGAGTGCAACAGAAACAACAGCAGCAGCATGACAGAGGCAATTCAGAGGTGAAAAGATCCCTGTGAAGCAACTTGGAGAACTTCAGACTGGTCAACATTTTCCCCACGCGCCCAGTAGATTCAGCTGAAGCCAGGGCTGCACAGATGGCCACAGACTTTATTAATATTTATATCATGCTCATCGTGTCTCTCTCCTTCATTCCCCAACACAGGTAGGATATATGCAAGGTCCCATTGTTGTACTGCCCAATACAGACCCTTAGTTGTATTGACATAGTGAAAGGGATCTGCAACTGGACTTTCACCTGTACAGTTTCATCCTCCCTTCCCCCCCAAACTTACTTGGAGTGACTTTTTAGAAAGGTAGGTAATACAGAGGTAATGTGAAGAAAATTACTTTAATCAAAACAAACATCCTCTTCCACACTAAAAAAAATACTTATCTAGTAGCGGCAGGGAAGAACAGAAAATGGAGTTGGATGTGAATGAGGACAACATTCAAGGACTATGTGCTCCTTGGTGAAAATCTGCAAATGACTGTCTGATCTTCAAAGAGAACATATACTGCCTTTTTTCGCAGACCATTTGGCTTCAGTTATATAATATTGTATAGGAGTGGGCAAGGGCCTGCAAGACAAAGCTAGAGCAACCACCGAAATACTATCTTCGGTACTCAAGGACTGGCATTCAGCAGGAAGGCAGCATCAATGACAACCTAGTGCTAGTGCAAGTCAATACATCAAAACTTTCAGTCTGACCATGTTTTTATTGTTGCATTTGATTACACTATGTTCGCATTCATCTGCATCTTTGTACTCATATGAAATCTAAAAATTTGCAGTAGGCAATGGCCACATCTTCCTACTTATGTCTATTCATAGTTTAGCATTATTGTAGATTTGTATGACCTGTAAAGGCAAACTGTTGTGTATTCTCTTGAACATCTGCTATCTGTTGTGGAAAAAGGCAGTATATTGGCCTAGCTTAACAGGCTAGGCTACACTAACAGTACTGCTAAAGTAAAGTCTGCTCATGAAACCTGGGGGATGAAAGACTGTTACATATAAAGAAAGTGTTACTACTGCTAGTCTTCTGCAATTTAATTTTTAAGCTTGTTTAAAACAATTTTTCTATTCTATTCATACCAGCACATTATGTTTGTGTGATACTTTCAGAATTCTGCAAGGTCTGTCAGGAAACCAACTGGAGAAATATAACAAATGGTCCAAATATGAGATTTAATGTTCAAATAATTTGCTGTGCAGTGAAATGTTTTAGTACTCCAAACACTCAAAAATTAGAAATGCTCACCTCAAGTCACCCATGAATTAATTTAACAGTAAAACAGTTCCCCCATCCTAACATATTTGTTTCAAAATATTTTAGAATAATTTTAGCAAACATTAAGCTACAACTATTGAAGCAAAAACTTAAAATATGGGGAGTGTGAATGAAAGGTTAACACAGTAAACACATACTCCCACTTCCCCCAGACACAATTCTCCTGCTCAGATTGAATGGGAAGCTAGAGATGGATGGCATAAATAGGGTAAGGACATACATTGCCTGTAGAGGAAAAGGAGGTACACTGATGGAAGGAGGACATAAATCAAGAGGGGAGACACTTCACCTCTCATTCAAGTAAATATTTGTTCACCCCACTATCCAGGGCGTGGCTTTGATGTGGCTGGGAACAATGGCAACAGCTTCTGGCATCTCAACTAGCAGCAGCTGAGGCAGCGTTCCATGTACCTTTGCTCTTGCAATGCTGGTTTAGTTCATCATGTTGGGGCTGCTTCTTTCTCCCCTCCCTCCCTCCTTCCTCATACTGCATTGGGTGGGGGAGTGAGAGGATAACATGCTGCATCTGGGCCTGACCATCCACTGCCCCTGCCACTGGCTGATGTGAGTGGTGCTGGGCCAGGTGGAGCATGAGGGAGGGTTGATGCAGTTTTCTGCCTGGACAGGGTAACCCTTGTGGGCTCCCAGTTTCAGCCCTGCCCATCTCAATCTAGTTGCTTGGTCTGCAGTGATGATGGGAGCTAGGCTAATCAACAGTTTTGCCATCTGGAAACGATTTTTCTCATAAGGCAAAACTGGCAAATTGCTGTGTGGGTTTTTTTTTTTTTACCTTCCACCTGGCACTCAAGAGGTCTGGCTTTGGAGTTTAATTATTTCAACTTTGGCAGATTCCAGTGCAGTTGGCAGGTTAGAAAGGGTCCTACTGAGAGCGCTGTAATCTAGTGGCATACTTGGGCATTCACCCTGGTCACAGCACAGCATGGCAAGGGGTCATGCCGATGTGTCTCATGCTGCTTGCAACTCCGCATCTTCTCTCTCCTTCTCCACATTGAAGGCAGGAGACTTGGGCTTCCAGTCAGAGCACCTTAGCAGAGCTGAGGGTGGAGAGGGTGCATGACCTTCACAATCACACACAAAAGTTTATAGTACATGAGGGTATACCACATAAGAGAGCTGCAGTGGAACAACCTTACTGGATAGTTAGAAGTGGTTACCCCAGTAAGGTAATATTTTAAATAAAGTTGTGGCCTCTGCATTTAAACAATATTATGGTGGGTGTCACGCTGCTTCCATGTCCATAGCAAATAGTTTTCACAACGAGCCAGTTCTCTCCTTCCCTCCTCTTCCCCCTTTCCAATCTACTGCCTGATGGAATTGTGGCACAGACCCTAAAAAAGAAGAACCAGCAATCCCAATTCACAGATGAGGGATTCTCTGGATGAATCTTTGCCAGATCTCCCCCCTGCTGCTGCTGCTCCTCTTCATGGGGTGATGTGATGGTAGATTTGAGCAATATTATTCTGCGCAGATTGGCTCACCTGACTTGCAGACAGCAGTAGTCCCTCTCCCTGCAGCCTCTGAAGCCAACATGGTCCAGTGGACCTTTCCAGCCCTCTCTGCCTTAATCCCTAGCTTCTTCCTCATTTTCAGATAAAATCCTATAGTGGCCCTTCCCTATTTTTACTCAAAAAAAGTTTTGTTTACTCATTTGTTTGCTCAGCTGTAGAGCAAAAATTTGTTTGTAAAAACATTTGTACAAAAAGAGAAGACTCCACTCATGTATATTCATAAATAGCAAATACAAAAGGGTGCTAATCATGGAAAATTAGAAGTTGGTATATACTTCACTTAAATCTTAATAGATAATTTTCCCCCACTCTTCATTCAGCATAATTCTCTTTACAGTTCACTAGTTTTACACCCACATTGATGACAAAGCCAATTAAATGCAGCACAATAGATAAGTGCTCCTAAAAATGTAAATTCCTTCAAAATGTACTGTACCATCTGAGTTTGACATCTCTATGAAAAGGCAAAAAAGACAAGGGTTTTTTTTTTTTAATTTTATTTTAAAGCGTGGAACGAGAGATACTTGGATATCTAGTGGGAGCAATTCATAACCCCTAGGGACCACAACAGTAAGGGTTTGAGTCAATCAACCTAAGGTACAAAGGTGAAAACCTATCATGTAATTTGCATCAGAACCCAGACACACCAGAAAAAAGGTCACAGAGGTTATCGAGGGCATAGGTAACTTCACACACACACCCCGCCCCCCCCCCCCCCCGGAGACTTGATAAACCAATGAGGAGACCTTTTAAGAAAAATCAATATGCCATTTTATAGGTAACTAAGGTAAAGAATGCAGGGCAGGTGTAATGTGATCACAGTGGTTCAATCTCAAGAGCTGGCTTATTTCTGCACTCTGCACAAGCTACACCCATTTACTGTCATTTATTATTTAAAAGGTAAAACGTCAATTTTACAGAGCATAAATTGAAGTGACTATATTTTAGCCTTTGATTAGATTAGCAGATAAAATGGTTATCAAAATCACATTTTTAAGCATTCCAGAAAGCCAACTGAATTGAACCAGAGTTGATAGACCAGATTTTTGAAAGTGTCAATGCAGAATCCACAATGATTTTTTTTTTAATATGTATAAGCGTTAGCACATCCATGCATATACTCCATTTGTCCTCAGTTTGCACTATTGGGTGCATGAATGAGGTCCGCAATGTAAATTTCATGATTTGCACACACTGTGCGAAAGTGTACAAAACGTTTGCCAACACAAAACTGAATGTGCAGTGATTAGAATTTTACAAATTTAGCCTAAAACAAAATTGAAGTTCCTAAAAAGAACCTCACTTATGGCCCCAAGATATCCTATGTGGTCTGTTTCCATACAGGGGACTGGAAAATCCTCAAATTTTTGCTAGCTGTTTCTACTCATCATTCTGTTGGAGGAGTGGGGCTTGCCCCAAAGCAATAGTAGTGAGGGGAACTGGCTCAAAGAAATAGAGGTTACTTACCTGTATCTGGAGGTACTTCAAGATGTGTGGTCCCTATCTGTAAGCATGCACATGATTTGCTCGAGTCCAGAAATTTTTAGTAAGCAGCGTCTGTTGGTCCACATATCGCAATTGTTCTACTTGTGCTCCAAAGAAGAAAGTATTAAGGGCAGTGTGGACAGACACCTCTCCAATTCGTTTTCTTACCAGGGAGAGGGGTAACTAGGGGCTGTGCGCCAGGATGGCCCCCCCTTGTGGTCGCTGCTCCCCAAGGGCTCTGCTGGCTCCGGAGCTAGGGAGGCTCTTACTGGCTGCCTGAGCAGCCCAAGGGGGCTGGAAGCCGAGGAGCAGTCGCAACCCTGGGCACCA
Source organism: Natator depressus (assembly GCF_965152275.1). NCBI lineage: Eukaryota > Metazoa > Chordata > Testudines > Cheloniidae > Natator > Natator depressus. The sequence continues at coordinate 48,500,518 of NC_134241.1, read as the reverse complement.
ACTGCAGGAGACGGGGGACCTCCACAGCTGCTTGCTGCATGGCACCAGCCACCCTGCAATGCCTGGCTCCAGCTTCCCGCCTCCAACCTGGCCAGGAACGGAAGGTGTGGAGTTGCCCCTGGGGCTGCCTCGCTGTGGGTAAAGCACTGCAATTTGGGGGAGGAGCAACACCCCCCCACACCCCCTAACTCTGCCCATGGGCTCAGGACTTCAGCCCCACAGGGGGTGCCAGGGCTCAGGGTTTCAGTCACAGAGCCCCATGGCCCAGTTGAAATGACTTGTGGCCCCGCCAGGGGGCCATGGACCCCCAGTTGAGAACAGCTGTTTTAAAGTGTATAAGACTCATGGGTCTTCTCACTAAAGAGGTTATACTCATCAAAGGGAAGGTTCTCAATGTTATTCTGGTCCTCCCTGAGGTATCCCTGGGACTTATAGGGAATTATAGACCAGTCAGCTTAATTTTGGTACCTGAAAAGATAACGAAGCAAATAGTCAAACAATCAGTTTGTAAGAACCTAGAAGATAAGGTGATATGTAACAGTCAAGCTGGAAGGGGATATCGAGTGAGGTCCCACCGGGATCTGTCCTGAGCCAGTTCTATTCAGGATCTTCATAAATGATTTGGATAATGGCACAGAGAGTACACATATAAAGTTTGCGGACAATACCAAGCTGGAAGAGGTGTGAGCGCTTTGAAGGACAGGATTAGAATTCAAAATGATCTTGACAGACTGGAGAAATGGTCTGAATTAAACACGATGAAATTCAAAAAGGACAAATGCAAAGTACTATACTCAGGACGGAATAATCAGTGGCAAATACACAAAATTGGAAATGACTGCCTAGGAAGAAGTACTGCAGAAAGGGATCTGGGGATGATGGTGGGTCACAAACTAAATATGATTGAGTCACAGTGTAATACTGTTCTAAAAAAAGCCAACATCATTCTGGGATGTGTTAGCAGAAGTGTTGCAAGCAAGACAAGTAGTAATTCTTCTACTCTACTCAGCACTGATAAGGACTCAGTTGGAGAACTGTGTCCAGTTCTGGAAAGATGTGGACAGAGGAAGAGCAGCAAAAATGATGAAACGTCTGGAAAACATGACCTACGAGGAAACATTGAAAAACTGGGTTTGTTTAGCTGGAGAAGACTAAGTGTGGGGGCCTGATGAGAACAGTCTAATTATGTACAGGTTGTTATAAAGAAAAATGTGATAAATTGTTCTCCTTATCCACTGAGGACAGGACAAGAAAGTAACGGGCTTAAATTGCAGCAAGGGAGCTTTAGGTTAGACATTACAAGAAACTTCCTAACTATATGGATGGTTAAGCTTCAAAACAAATTAACTAGGGAGGCTGTGGAGTCTCCATCTTTGGAGGTCTGTAAGAACCAGTTAGACAAACACCTGGGAAGGATGGTCTAGAGATAATCCTTAGTCCTAGCCTGAGCGCAGGGGGCTGGATTAGATAACCACTTGAAGTCCCTTCCAGTCCCACATTTCTATGATTCTATTGTATAATTACAATCATAACTCATGTCTCATGACTACAGCTGTGACAATGGCTCTAGAGGCAGTATCTACTGTCACTTGAAGTGACATCTTGGCCACCAGCCTGCCTCCATCAGTAAGGGCTTGGAACTGGGCCCTAGCTTCCCAGGGAAGTCTGTTTTTAAAGTCAGCAAATTTGGCATAATTCAGGAAATCGTATTTTGCTAACAATGCCTCATAGTTAGCAGCTCTGAATTGGAGACTAGCAGATGACACTTTCCGACCCAAAAGGTCAATATGTTTTGCACATTTGTCAGTTGGGGTAGTCTTTGAGAACTCTGGGCCTTTGTGCAGCAACTTGAAGCACTAAGAAGTTGGGAACTTAATGAGCAGAAGAAACCTCTGACACTTTCTCTGGCAAAAAATATATTTTCTCAGCTCTCTCTGGGGTAGGGGCACACCAATCTAGTGGGTTCCAAAATGGCTTGATTAACTGCAAGGGCCACCTTCAAAGGGCCAGAGGCCTGGAGGATGTCCAATAGGCGCTGTTGTGTGTCCTGGTCTTCTTCAAAGAGATATCTGGAGCTCCGTTGTCACACACTGCAATAACTCCTGTTCTGCTTTCGGTCATCAGATAGAGTGGGAGATGATGGAGCAACCACCTCTTTCAATGAGAATGATATACCCACCAGAACAACTGGATCCAGCTTGACTTCCTCCTAAATTCTGACAGAGCCAACTGGAATGGCTAGGAGAGGACAGTTGGTGTGATTCCTGCACAGATCCACGATGCCTACTATATGGATCCCACAGGCCCCAGTAAGACCAGTACGGATTGGCCAGAGGGGAAGGAGCGTAAGGCATCTGAGACCAGTGGCTGGAAGGAGGTAGACAGTTCCAGTACCTTCTTTGGTCTCGTTTCCCTTGTAGGAGAAGGGGGAGAGGGAGCCTCATCTGGAATGTCAGTCACTTGATAAAATTATAGGCTCCTGTTCTACCAGCAGTGCCAATGATACTAGGGGAAGGATGTTCAAAATTGTGGACACAGTAGGGGAGGATACTCTTCCTCACAAGGTGGTCTCCCCGCATGTAGGTATGTTTCTAAAGGAGTCGAGCATGAGTGCAAGGGAGCTTGTGGGCAGGACAGAGTGAAGACATCCTCCAGCGAGGTAAAGGCTTCAGTCCTCAGTGTTTCGAGGGCTTCTGAGGAGTAGATCAGTGGATCCAGGTCATGCAAATGTCTTGTGTTTGAGAAATCTGGCATGGAGAACCAGAGGTGGATTAAGGTTTCGTGAGGCCCTGGACCAGAGCATACCCTCTGCCTGCAGCGTTGGGGCTTCCCCCACTGCCCCGCATTTCTGCGGAGCCTGAGCAGGGAGCGGGCTGCTGCCCCTTCCCAGCCAGGCTCTCTCCCAAGTAGCTCTGCAGGCAGTGTTCCAGCGTAGCTGGAGAGGCTCTGGCCCCGCCCCTTCATCTCCGGCTCCGAGTCTGGCCCCGTCCCTTCCTCTCTCTGACCTGGCGGCTGCTGGGGAGCACTGGACCCTCCCAGTCATTTAGCAGGGTTGGGGCATAGGGGCTTCCCCTGCCCACCCACCCACCTGGCACTGGTGCAAAGACTTCCCCTGCCCCACCCAGTGCTTGTCTGCTGTGGGCGGGATGCCCATTTTTCCAGGGTCTCTCAATTGGCCAGGGACCTTGGGCACAGGTCGTGTGGGCCCAGTTGATAATATGCCACTGTGAGAACATCGGAGCCATCGGATGGGACCCCCATCATTGAACTCCTACACGGAACCGTTGGGTACCACTCATTAGGTTTGCAGGATGGAGCGGGACCCAGTATGATTGGATCCTTCTTCCTTCATGCCTGTCCTTCTAGGACAGAAGGGTTATACAGACCTAACTCTTTAGAACCCTCACATGAGGACTCACTTGACTTTGACAGGATGGGGAGGAATCCTCTCTCTCTTTGAAGCAGATCTGGACAGAGATCTGTCCTTATGCCTATGTTTATGTCCCCTTCTCCTGTGAGAGGATTTCTTAGACTTAACAGCTTTTGCCTCTACTCTGGAAGTCATGCCCAGAGGTCTGCTGCTCATAGTCTGAGGCCGTTGTATGGGGAAGGTCTCTCCAGCCTGAATCTGAATGAGATTTCACGTCCTGCTCCATGAGGTGCTTCTGCAGAGAAAGCTCTTGTCCCTTATGAGTTTGGGGAGGGGAAGGAGCAGCAGATGTGGCACTTGATGGCAATAAGAGTCTCCCCAAGGCAATAAAGGCAGTGCTAGTGGTAGTTGCTGATGGAAAAGGGGCAGGAGAGACAATTCTTGAACACCGGAACTCTTGGCATAGTCCCTCTTCAGAAGGAGAAGCTCCCTGGGGTGAGAAGAACTAAACTAATTATGCTAACTATAAAAACACTAAAAAAACACACACTAAACTATTTGCAACTATTTATAAATTATATTTACAGGTTCACAGTAAAGAAAGATCAAAGTGGACAATGAGGATTCTGACTCCATCCATGTGGTGGTATGAAGGAACTGGAGAGGTGTCAGTTCACACTACCCTTTATAGTCTGTTTGGAGTATGAGGAGAGTAACTTCACATCCCAGACCAAAGAACACTGCGTACTAAAAATTTCTGAACCCAGGCACATGGTACACATGCATACCCAAATGTGGAATACATATAGAGACCAATCGAAGAAGAACCCATCGAATCCTATCAAATACTCATGAATATCAAGGATATCCATAGAGGGCCATGGTCATTCACAGAACAGCCCTATGCTGCGAAGATTATCATACAGAACTTGCTGCAGATGGAAACTATCACTTAGCGCTCAAGGGGAGCGGGTTTGACAGAGAGAAGGGAGAATCCACTCATATAATGCTTACCCAGTCCACCACAACTTGCACTTACGTGTCCTGTGGATTTGGAAGAAGGAAGAATATGATGCTGTACAGAGCACCCATCATCCCTGTCCCATCCACTCCTGACCTGAATCACAAATGAGTTCCCACAAACAAATTTTCATGGGGTTGGGGAGACTTGGGTACAGGAGAAAGAAGAAAGGATGTCATGCAGAACCCTAACTCCAAACTACTGCCCCCTAGCAACTTTCGTTATAAAATAATTCTTGAAGAGAAGCAGCCATAAAATTCCAAATTTCAACATTTGACATGAAAAATTCACGTCATAGAACTCTAGGTAGGTTTGCATCCCATGGAAATGTTTTGCATTCAAATATTTATTTTTTTAAAACTGAGAATTCACACTTGAATCACTCACTTTACAGTATGAACATAAATCAAACTAAACTATCAAGTGCGTGTTTACATCATTCAGAGCGAGAAAAAAAATATACAGTAATATACTGTACTAAATTTTTCACCACTTAAAGGGATTAGAAACCACCCAATAGCACAATAATATTGCTGCAGGAGTTGATTCAATGTATTTTTAATAACTGAAAGGTTAACTTGCAATGCAGTAAGAATGGTCTAATGTTAGAGAACTGAACGTACAACCTGTAAAAATGAGAGATTGACTCATCTCAGGTGTATTTTTTTTTTTTTAAGTGAGACACTATGCATTTGCACACGCATTAGAAGCTATTGTATAAAAAGGTTACATCTTGTGGGACTGCAACCAAGGTTTCTGTCTGATTGAACCTAGGACAAGATGACCTTCTAACAGACTGTCCTCACGAACTGAACAGGTTTTAGTTTTTAGTTTTTATGACTACCGTGGGAATTAAAAGCCAAAGCACATTTAAAGTTCTGTTTGGTTGAGGGAGGACCCAACAGCAGAAGCCTGTTTTTGGGTTCTGACACAGTTCTTATGAATTAAACAAAATATCAGCTATTTTTAGTTTGTATAAAAAATGCAGAATTGACTACTCCCCCAAACGGTTCTTATGTAATTTATTTGTTCTTATGTAATTTCCACAAAATAGGAATTCATTCTGAGATACTACTCTCCTCCACTAACTCTGCTTCTGTAACTCCTTGATTCTCTCATCCTCATTTCTCCTGCCCCAGAGACCATGGTGATGCCACTGAGATTCTTTCCTCTTGCTAAAAGAACAGGAGGAGTTGTGGCACCTTAGAGACTAACCAATTTATTTGAGCATAAGCTTTCGTGAGCTACAGCTCACTTCATCGGATGCTGCTTCCTGTCCCTCCCCACTCCTCAACTTTTCTTCTTTCAAAGTCAACTTCATAAAACTTTGAAGTGTTGTTGTAGCCATATTGGTCCCAGAGTATGAGACACACAAGGTGGGTGAGATAATATATTTTATTGGACCAACTTTTGTTGTTGGAAAGTATAAGCTTTCGAGCTACCCAGAGCTCTTCAAGTCTGGGGAAGGAAATCAGAATGTCTGCACTAAATACCAGTTGGGACAGACTAAATGAAGTGGGCAATTGGGGCATAGACCGTTATGCATGCAGGGTTTGAAGTGGGCAATTAAGGACAGAAGACAGTGTGGTGTATTACAAAATGTTAGACTGAGCCACAAAACCATGTCCCCATTAAGTTCATGTCTTTTGTTGTTTATCTGAGTTTGAATTTAAGTTAATAGGCTTGCCTTTTGAAGAAGTTGTGCAGGTTTCCTTTGAGGACAAATATTGAAAAAGTGAGTGATCACTTTATGAAAACTGTTCATGCACAGCTGATGTGGTGTTTTTGTCTTACTATATTTTTTGTCTTACCATACTCTGAGATGATCAGATCATTTTACATTGCTCACTCTGTCCTTACCTACTCTCTCTTTCTGGGTCCTCCAATACATAACTCTCTCAGATTTCTCTGCAGCTTTCAGACCCCTCCATCACTTGGATCTCCCTCTCATCTTTGAATTTCATGGTGTCTATATGCAACACCAACCTCTCCTCCACGTCGCAATCCTCACATGCTATTACTTTGTTCTTATTTCTGGAGAGTGAAGCCATCTCAGAAGAGTCCAAGGACCAGGGGACTTCTGCTACACATTTGTTCTTCCCTCCTGAAGTTCTACCTCTACCCCCCAACTTGTTAACAAAAAAATTCAACTTCACCTCCCTAGTAACATTCATGTATGTTTAATCACATTCCAACATGGCTCCGATAGCACAATCCCTTCCTTCTGCACCAGCATCAGTGCAGAGACCCATTCTTTCATATCTGGAGGACGCCCAATTCAATTCCTGGTGTGTCAGCCATGGTGGAGGCCTAATCATCTTTAAGAAATCTCTTGCTATAGCAAAAGGCTGACTGTTCCTTAGTTTTCCATTCAGCACTGCATTTCAGGAAATCATGCGAATGTTCTATAAGATGACTGACCTTTGGGTAGACACTTCTTAATTATCAAGCTACTCTCTCCAGAAGTGTCACCTGACTAATAAAGTGTTACTTATTTCTTTTCTTTTTTTTTTTTTTTTTTAAAGGAGGAATCACTTTTTGAAGACTATTCTTTGCCAATTTACAAAAATATAAAAGTTTACTTAGGAAAACAATGCCATTAAAACTATCTTACAGTTGGCTATACATTAAATAAATTCAACTTTTTGTATAATTTTGGCACATTTGTAAAGAAAGCATTTTATTTATCATCTACTTCCTACTTCTGAACTACTTTCTGAAAGCACTGAATATTAAGTATGACTTTACGTGGGCAACAGCAGGGAGGCCTAGTTTTTGAAATCATACAAAACTATATCAAGAGAACTCAAAAGCCGTTCTCAATAATAGTTATAATAATAATAATAGTTTAATGACTGTAGGAGATACAAAGACGACAAGTTAATTCGTGAAATTATTTACACCTAGTTGCTGTATATCAACTTCATATCAAAAGAGCACTGAGCTGGTGGACTGACTCAGCAGAAACAAAAAATCAGACCGAGTCATCCGGGATGGTCTTCTAAGGGTAACCAGTATCATTAGAAATCAAAACACATTAACTCAAAAATAATACCTTTCCCCTTCCCCCAATCAATCCAGTCTTAGGACCTCAAATGTGGAAACCTGCCTTTCCATGAGCAATCTCCTAAGCAACCAGTTTATACTCTTTCCCCCAAGTATGTGTGTGGAAGAGGAGGAAACTGAGGCTAACACCTTTCACAATTTGGTGACCCTATACCAGGACCAATTCTGGCAGGCTATAGAATCCCCCAGTGGAAGGAAAAACAGGGAGAATCAGTTCAGCTGCAACCACTGGAACAGTAATGAACAACAGTTTCATTTTTTTGCCATAGTTTAGTGCCTACTTATTCTTCATTCCTCCATCATACACTATAAAGAGTGAATTTGAGAAACCCTGTGCTCTACTTCATATGCCTGAAAACTGCTTCCCTCCCCAGCCACCTCCCAGCCCTCCAAAAAGAAGATCTGTTCTGTTCTGAGAAGCAGTTCTCAGGAAGCTTGGCCAGGCATGTGAGGAAACAGCAGCATGAGGGGGATACTTGAACTTCAAGTTTGGGTCTTAGATGACCAGGAGAGGTGAGGGAGAATTGTCTTTTCCTCACTAGTTACCAGCTGCCTAACTTCATTTCATGTTGCCCCTCATGGGGGTCTTCTAAGTCTCCACCCTCCTAGCTATTTCATATTGCCCTTTTTCTATAGGATGCCTCCAGACCCCCACTTTCAGGTGCTTCATGCTGCCCCCATCTAGGTGCATCCTCTGGGGTTCTTTCCTGGCCACTGATGGCTCTTTGTCTGGGGACTTCTGTCAGGGCAAATTTAAATGGGGGAGGAAATGAAAAAATGATTACAAAGGAAGCCCCTATGAGCGTGCTTGACCAGCCATGCCTTGCACCTTGTCAAAATTCAAAATTACACATTAATAATTCACTCTCCCACTACTTTACCATGCATTATGAACATGAGCACAGATACCCTAATACATTTCACTTGAGACCTCTTCCAACAACATATAAGAGAAAGTTTAGTCAATATATATCTGGATCTCTTTTTACTTAAATTATAGTCTGAATTAAGCAACCTTGTTAGCAAGGTAAGGCAATTTAGTGTAGAGGTTCAACGCATTCTTTTGCTTTGACAAGCAAGCTGTTAATATTAATTAAATAAGACTATAGTGATCCCCTAAGCAGGGGAAAATTTCTGAGCCGCCTCCAGCTCTCAGGTTTGATGACTGAGCTGACAGAAATATGAGCTGCAATGCTAGTGATAAAATGTAATGGAAATGTATGTTAGGCTGATATGAAAAATTCCTAAATGGCCACGTATGATTTTGCAGAGATCTTTAAAAAAGACAAACTGGAAGTTAGTGTCATGAAACCAAAGCACCAGTAAGAACAAAGGTATGGTTTATTTATTAGAAAAACACAATCCCGATTTTCTATAAGTTCTTGCTCTTATGACACAATGAAATGTATTTCCCATTCACATTAAAATGCTAATGACCTTAAAACCACCATGGGAAGAAAATCCACATGTCCGCCAATACAACAGCAGCACAAAAGTCCTTCTGAACCACTCTCTTCATATATGGACTGAAAGACTATTCTGTCCTATTTCTTAAAGTGACATTTCCACTCCTAATCATGGCATGAGTCAGCTAGCTCACAAAGGACCACGGGACGCTTAGTCCTGGGGTTGGCAGAAATTGAGATAGCTGCAAAGAGTAAGTAAGCAAGAAGAGGATGCAAATAAGGCATCATACACTTTTATGGCATTATATAAATAAATAATATTGCAAGCTTCAAATGTCATACAGTGAATCATGAGGAAAATGATGGAGCGAATAGAGTGGGGAACAGCACTTCATACAGAATAAAGAACAACCCTTCAAAACCCATACATGGATGAACTAACTGGTAGCCTATGAGGTGGGAAAGTCCCTACAATACAAAATATATGCCATAGTCAGGACCAGGTAAAAAGGGAGGCGGGAGGGAATATGGAGCCGGTATTCATGGTCCCTGATCCGAAACAGAAATTAAACAAATAAATAAATCTTAGTTCAAGATCTAAAATACAAATGAAAAAAACTTTGGAATTTTAAACTATTGTATTTTTCCATAATAATAATTAATAATCTGCAAAAGAAGGTACATAAGAATGGAAATATATGTAGAACAACTGGTAGTGACTCATTTAATTGGCACATCTAGCAGGACGGATAACTTCTAGGCAAGTACTCTAAATGCAGTTTCCATGAGAACAGTGTTACATCGTAATGACATCTTTAAAAGAGGATTATTTCCTTTGCAAGTATTTTGAATTTAACATATGGAAACTAACATTAGGTTTAACTTACCATTTTATTTTTCCTGCTGTGCACACCTCTGTACTTTTATTTACCCTATTTTTAAATAAAACTGTTTTACACAACATCAAGAGGGCAAGCTCTAGAGAATATTTATTCTCTAATAGCACAGTGTTCATTACATTCTGGAACAAACACTTGTTATTCTCAATAATAATCACTGGGAAAAAAGGAATTAATTGTGCAATAGTAATTGATGCCTGCTCCATCAAACAAGCTGCTGAAAGGACACTTACTACAAATTTAAAATATATTCAGGATAGATTGATAGCATGAAGGAAAAAATCCACAAATAATTTTTAAGTTATATAAAAATGATCCACAGGCACCAGGGATTGAGTCAGAAATCATTACTACTATAAACAGCTAAGAGCTTCCTGGCATCACTGTTAATTATGAAAGCTCTTTCTAGAGAATAATGGACTCTGATTGGAAGAAAAACCCTTTAACAGAAGCTTACTATCTTGTTAGCCTAACGGGTGAGGAGGAATGGCAAGTTTTGGTGCAGAGTGCTGTATGGATGCACCCTGTTTGCTGCTGCATCTGGATAAAACAGTCTAGACAGGACAGTCTAAAAGTGTCGGGCACTGCTGCTGGTAGTGAAGATGCACTAGTTGTGAATGACGTATTATAATAGCAAAAAAAAAAAAAAAAAAAAAAAAATCTATCCCTGACGGGCACAAATAGGAAGAAATCTATATGGGAATAAAAGGCAGAAAAACTATGAAAAAAGCAGCATATACGGGAATTTTACATGTTCATTTTACTCTTACCTTCTTCTGCCTCATCCTCCTGTGGCGAGAGCGGACCCCCTGCACTTGTTGGACTGACTGATTCATCATCTCTCTCAGACTCCCGCTGCAGACTTACAACTTCATAAATTGCATCTCCAGCATTTGTGTGGCTTTTCCCTGCAGACTAAAAATAAGGACATAAAATGAGTTTTAATGTTAGGTTCTTGCTATTCACCAATTCCATGTTTCTGCTGGTTTGTTCAAAATAGGCTTAAACCAAGGACTGATATAGTAGTTTGGGGGGCAAGACTCTGTCCAATTTCAATGGAAGTTGCACATGTGGATTGAGATTCGTATATGACATTGCTGAATGTAATTTGAGGAAGAAGAAAAACAGCAATGAAAACAGGCAGAACAACAATTATTTTTAAAGCTCCTCCCGCAACAACCTTTATGTATTTGAGGAATTATAACACAAACTTTACAATTTAAATGTAACAAACTGAGACAGAGAGGGGACTGCTTCAAGAAAAAATTGCAAAGACAGACAGGAAAAATATTGTGATAAAAAAAAGTACCAAGCATTTTTGAGAAACCAAGTTTTTTAGCCATTTTGTAGAATGTTGAGAGTTGGCAGTAGGTAGCATGTTGCGCATCAGAAAGATTATAATGCGCACTGCATGAGCAACGTGCTATGAAAGGATCCTTAGAAGTCGGTTGTGTACAGTGCACACATTCACCTGTGCTCCAGGGACCACAATATCTTCCATTTAATCCCACGAGCCCTTTAGGATTTTTATCCAGTGTATTTATGTTTTACCAGTAGCTGAAATTAGCTGGGATGCCTGAGCTCAATATCCCTAGTTATAACAATTTGGGGAATAAGGCACTCTCACTGGAGGGCACTTGACACTCAAAAGTAGCTTCATACCTGACTGTGCCTAAGTTTGATAACTTTCAAGGCACACTGACAGGAATACATTTTCTGACATTCTTTATTTAGCATGAATCAAGTGTGACAAAAGATCCATTAAAGACCCATCAAATTTTTTTGTTGATTAAAACAACTTGTACTTCATATTTTTAAAAATGTAATGTACTTAAATCTTGAAGATTGGATAAATGAATTTGATAAGTCTAGAAGAAAAAAAGTCAGTAAAATAACTCTTTAGTGTGTCCACATTAAATCTTCAAAGAGAAAAGAACCAGACACCAAGACTGTTCCTAGATGTGTCCTCTCCAACATGTGCCCCAGCTGCTTCACTTCCCAGAAATCAGAGTACAGTATATACAACTCTCCTTACTCCCCACCCCCATGTAAAAAAGTTTCTTCTCTGATGTACTCAATATTATTATTCAAAAAGCACCGTGATTCATGTATTTTCATATGGTTGTCCAATAATCAAGCCAAATAGCTGTTATTAAGTGAACTGGAGATAAAGTAAAGCCAAAAAGTACATTTTAAGACCAGTTTTAAATCAGAGTTTTTAAAGCCTGCTTAATTCTTTGCAAACCTTACATAATCACAGTTAAAATAAAGTCATTTTTCAAACAGGCTAATAATGTAAAGTCAGCCTCAAAAATCAAATGAAAGCAGTCTTACAGAGGTGGTGCTAAAATTGTCTCAGAAGCACGGTGTTAACCACATGAGAAAAAAGGAATATCCAATAAAGGATAAGTCAAAGAAAAAAAGTTACCAAGTATTAGAATAAGATTACTGTTTCCTCTGTCAGCAAAAAATAAGAGTAACATATGAGAACCTGCTGTGTAAAACCAAGGCACTGACCACTTGTCATTTAAGAGCCCCTGGCACCTTTCATTCAAAAAAGGAGCATTAACTCCAGCTTGCTCGCCAATTCCACCCGCAGTAATTAACATCTTCCACTCTAAATACCTCCTCTAGTTTCAGTTCCAGTTGGTGGAACTGTTCCATGGGCTAGTCTAAATCTGGACTGCCTGTGGTTGGACAAAATCAAGCATTCCCCCCCTACTCTGATCAGTCCATCAGACCTGTTTCTATTATAACAGAAAAAACAGGGCGTGGGTCCTCTTCTCTCTCTCCGAGTATCAGTTTTCCATACAGTTCTGGAAATGCGGGATGAAAGCTGGGCGACAGTTTATAATTTAGAGCCATTACGCTTGTGATTAGTAAAATATAACAGGGAGGCATTGGGTCCATTATCAATGCATACACGTTTCATCTCCCAGGATGTCAGCATCAGGTAGTTGCAAGGCCCTTGATCAAGCAATTATGTCGACACTGATAATCTCATCATTTATCAAAAAGTCTTGGACATTCCTTTTGGAGGGATAGAGAGGGGTGTTATTGAGAACACTACAGTTATACAGCTTTAGCATTATTCTGAGGACTTGGGATAGTATTCAAAAATCTGTTTAAATGTCATTTTTTAAAAAATGTGTTTGTCTGAAACTCAAGGCACATATAAACAAACATTTTAAAAATACATTAAGAACTTCAGATTAGCCCACTGCCAACATTTAGGACTCTTCTAACCACCAAAAATGCCCCCTCAATCTACTTCCCACTGATACCCTTAAAATCACCTCAGAAAAAGGCAAAGTATTCCTTGAAACATGCCCTGCTGACTCAAGTTTACTTGGACCAAGAAAGAAACTGTATTTTATGATGAGTATCAAATAGAAAGGATTATAGTGTACGCTCTTTAAAACTGGGAAGGGCAGCAGTCTTCCACATTTTCACATACTTGTGTTTTTTATAAATTCTACTGTATTTCACTTATCTCTATTGTAAAACTGAAGAGCTGGAGTGCCAAAGAAAACAGCTTGCAGGAGATTGATTTAGTCAGGTGGGCATTCAGTGTAGTCTGTGCCTTTACTGTACAGTAAAAACATCACTAGCTGTTCAGCACTAACTGTTTTATCCCTTAGTAAGGCGACAATTGTCATTCTAGTTTAGGATCAGCAAAATTAAGTCAGTCCTATTCATTTAAGTCAGCCACAGGGGTTGTGATTCCACTGCAATACAACACAAATTAGAAGATCAGACTCCACTCTTCAGATCTTGAGCCAATATCAGTTAGATGTGTAAATCTCTAGAGAAAATGGATCAATGTTTATTGCAGGAGTATGAAACTCTACATAATTCCAAAATGAACTGAATAATAATGGAAGCTGCAAGTAATGGGGGTCAAGCAGGACAGAAAAACTATGGGGAGGACCTTTGGATTCTACTGTACTGAACATTATTCAGTAAAGCTTACACATACTAAGAAGCATATGCACCCTTCCACTGCATGGCAAGGACGGATGCAAAATCATGTAAATCACACACTCACAGTCGTGGGAAAGCCACACAGAGGGAATATGCAGTATGCTGTATCTTGAGTCCACCTCCCCTAGGTTCAACTACACAGCCCCTCATACAAATAATGACAGACAGAGCTCGGGGGAGGGAAGGGGGGCTAATGAAGTGAAATATTCTGGAGGAAATCTAACTTGCACAGAAATCTGTTGTGTGTTATTCTGAGGAAGGTACGTGTTTTAATCGATATTATTAAAGCATTATATAACATTACAATCATCTGTATAGTGATTTTCATTAATAATGATCATTTAATGGTGCAATTTATAACATTCATTCCCTCACTGCTCCTTCCACACACCAGGGGGCAGTGTAGATGACATCACATGAAATATCACAAGAAGGCAGACAATTAAATATTGTACTTGTATACAAATGCTTTAAGTCTAATTACTAAAATGGTTGAACCTGAGTGCCTGGGATTGAATGAGGGTATTGAAATAACAGGCATTATAGAAACTTGGTGAAACAATGATAATCCACGTGACACTAATACGGGGCACAAAATATGTAAGAATTCCAGTAGATTGCACTGGTGGGTGGGTGTCACTACCTGTGAGAGAAAGCAGAGTCAAATATAGTAAAAAACTTAAATAAATCAAACTTTACTATCGAATCTCTATGGATATAAATTCCATACATGAATAATAAGCGTATAGTAACAGGAATATACTAACAATCACCTGACCAGGGTGGTGACAGTGATTGTGAAATACTCAGGGAGTTTATAGAGACTACAAAAACAGAAAACCCAACCATAATGAGGGATTTCAACTATCCCAGTACTGACTGGGTATATGTCACCCCAAGACAGGGATGCAGACAGAAAAATTTCTGGATACCATAAATGACTGCTGTGACATTGTGTACCTGGGGGAAACACCCTGTAATCCACCATATTCCTCATTTGTATATAATTGTGATATTATATATAAAGCATTCCTTGTGAGGTATCAGGGGAAAGGTTATGATCTGCTGAAAGTCATTTCTCTATCCAAATATGTATATCATTAATGCATATGAAGTAGGGCTGTCAAGTGAGTAAAAAAATTAAACTCTCTGTTAAACAATAATTAGAATACCATTTATTTTAAATATTTTGGATGTTTACTACATTTATAAATATATTAATTTCAATTACAACACTAAATACAAAGTATACAGTGCTTACTTTGTATTTATTTATTACAAATATTTGCACTGTAAAAAAATATATTTTTAATTCACCTCATACAAGAACTGTAATGCAATCTCTTTATCATGAAAGTTGAACTTACAAATGTAGAATTATGTACAAAAAAACTGCATTCAAAAAATAAAACAGTAAAACTTTAGAGCCTACAAGTCCACTCAGTCCTACTCCTTGGTCAGCCAATCACTCAAGACAAACAATTTTGGTTACAATTTTGGTTACAATTTGCAGGAGATAATGCTGCCTGCTTCTTGTTTACAATGTCACCAGAAAGCAAGAACAAGTGTTTGCATGGCGCTGTTGTAGCTGGTGTTGCAACATATTTACGTGCCAGATGTGCTAAAGATTCATATGTCCTTTCATGCTTCAACCACCATTCTAGAGGACATGCTTCCATACTGATGAGGGGTTCTGCTTGATAACTATCAAAAGCAGTGCGGACAGACATGTTCATTTTCATCATCTGAGTCAGACACCACCGGCAGAAGGTTGATTTTCTTTTTTTGGTGGTTTGGGTTCTGTAGTTTCTGCATTGGCGTGTTGCTCTTAAGACTTCTCAAAGCATGCTCCACACCTCGTCCCTCTCAGTTTTTGGACACCACTTCAGATTCTTAAACCTTGGGTCAAATTCTGAAGCTATTTTTAGAAATTTCACATTGGTACCTTCTTTGCATTTTGTCAGATCTGCTGTGAAAGTGTTCTTAAAACGAACATGTGCTGGCTCATCATCCGAGACTGTCATAACATGAAATATATGCAGAATGCGGGTAAAGCAGAGCAGGAGACATACAATTCTCCCCGCAAGGGATACAGTCACAAATTTAATTGATCCATTATTTTTTTAATAAGCATCATCCCCATGGAAGCATGTCCTCTGGAATGGTGGCCAAAGCATGGAAGGGGCATATGAATGTTTAGCATATCTGGCATGTAAATACCTTGCAATGCTGGCTACAAAAGTGCCATGCAAATGCCTGTTCTCACTCTCAGGAGACGTAAATAAGAAGCAGACAGCAGTATCTCCCATCAATGTCAACTAACTTGTTTATCTTAAATAATGAGGAGTCTGGTGGCACCTTAAAGACTAACAGATTTATTTGGGTATAAGCTTTCATGGGTGAAAAACCACTTCTTTAGATGCCTGGAGTGAAAATTATAGATACAAGCATAAATATACTGGCACATGCAGAGAAGGGAGTTACTGTAATGGCTACTGCTCTGATACTTGTTTATCTTAGTAATTGGCAGAATAAGAAGTAGGAGTGAGTGGACTTGTAGGCTCTAAAGTTTTACACTATTTTGTTTTTGAGTGCAGTTATGTAACCAAAGAAATCTACATTTGTAAGTTACACCTTCATGATAAAGAGATTGCATTTCAGTACCTGTATGAGGTGAACTGAAAAATACTATTTCTTCTGTTTATAATTTTTACAGTTCACATATTAGTAATCAAAAATAATAAAGTGAGCACTGTGCACTCTGTATTCTGTGTTGTAATTGAAATCAGTATTGAAAAGATAGATAAACATCCAAAGATATTTAATAAATTCAATTGGTATTCTATTGTTATAAGTGCAATTAATCGCAATTAATGGCGATTAATTTTTTTGAGTTAATCATATGAGTTAAATGTGATTGACAGCCCTAATATGAAGTTAGGAGAATTGTGTTGTAGGGTTGTCACTAAAACATGCTGTAATTTGGGGGATCAACCAGATATTAGCTCCCCAGAGGCAACAGCAAGGAAAGTGACCAACACTTGCGCGGGATGTCAATCAACGCAGCAACAACCATTGTCCAGCGAGGGAGCTACAATGCAATGACTCACCTGCATGAGGCCACAGCAAGGGAATTGTTCAACCTTGCCTGGAGACTCAGCAATGCCCACCCAGACATGCCTGGACTTGTGTTTTCCAAGCACATGGACTGAGGATATAAAACCAAACACAGGGGGCCCATGCTGGACTTTTCTCCTTCACCCACCTATGCTGCAAGCAACAAGGACATTCTGAAGACTCCAACTGAGGGGACTGGCCCAGATTTCAAGGGTGAAATCTGTATATTAAGGACTGCAATATCCAGTGGGGTGAGAAAAACTGCTTAGTCTAGTTGTTGCCCAGTCTAATCGGGTTGAGAGTTTAGACTGCGTGTTTATATTTTATTTCTTTTGGTAACCAACTCTGACTTTTTGCCTAGCACTTAATTTCACTTAAAATTGATCTTTTATAGTCAATAAATTTGTTTTACTGTTGATCTTTACCAGTGAGTTTGTATGAAGTGTGGGGCAAATCTGCTCAAGTTTTGAAAAGGCTGGTGTATATCCACTTCCACTGATGAAAGATGAACCAATTAATAAATTTGCACTGCCAATCTTGAGCAGTGCAAGATGGTATATTTCTGGGGTACAGTGCTGGGAACTGGGGGGATTTGGCTCAGGTGCCTTTCCATGTGTGATTCATAAGTGGCTCTGGGAGCATTCATTCAATCTAGCTGGGTGTGGGGTCTCCACATGTGGTTGTGCTGAGTGATAACAGCACCTGGAGGGGTTTGCTGCTGGTCACGAGCAAGGCATTGTGAGAGACACAGCCCAGGATGGAGAGAGTTCAGAGGGCACAGCGGTCCCACAGTCTCACGCTGCACCCCGGGGATCCCATCACAACTGCCTTTTGAAGCTGTTTCCCTGGAACCCACAAGGGGAGCACCAGTTCTTGATTTAGTCTTCAGTGGAGCACAGGGTCTGGTCCAAGAGATTAATATAACTGAACCGCTTAATAATAGTGACCATAAAAGAATTGAAATTAACATCCTTACAGGAAAGAAAATACCAAACTAAAAGAATTGAAATTAACATCCTTACAGGAGAGAAAATACCAAACTAACCCACCACAGTCACATTTACTTTCAAAAAGGAAAATACCACCAAAACAAGGAATCTAGTTAAAAGGAAACTAAACGGAACAGTGTGACCGAGTGGACTAGGATCTGAGGCCCCTTGCTGGAAGCCTCAGGGTCCTGACACACTTGTCCCAGGAAAGAGCGGTAGAGAGGTCCTCCAAGCAGGTGAGAGTGGCTCCAGGGGAAGCAGCCAATCAGAGACCAGGAGAGCCCAATAAAAAAGAGCTGCGGGGGGGGGGGGGGGCAGTTCCTTGCTGGAGCTAGAAGAGTGCAGATGGTACTCCTGGCTGCCCAAAGGGAAATGCAGCACAACAGACAACTCAGTGCTAGTAAGGACTGGGGGAGCGAGGAAGGACTCCTGGCTGGCTGCTGGGCCTGAACTTTGAAGGGCCCTGAGCTAAGAGTAAGGTGTAAGGGAAGGCTGGGGCTGTGGGGAAGCGTCCTAGGAAACTGAATGCAGTTTTACTGAACGGACACAGTGGAGCGTGGCTGCTATTCTTAGGGTCCCTGGAATGGGACTCAGAGTAGTTGGTGGACCTGGGTTCCACCATAGGCCACTGGGGAAGGGCCTACAATTGGACAGTTTTAAACCCCCAGAAGGGGACTGAAGTGTCAGGAAGTCCAGCTGGAGAACTGGGGGGCAGAACAGACTAAAAGGGCAAAACCATTGCCTTCAGGGAGGAAGCCCTGGGGGTATGGCCCAATACCAAGGCTGTGACTGGTTTAAAGACCACAGACACACCCAAACAGAAGCAGGAGCTCGCGAGAGGTGGGTGCCACACAGTGCAGTGCCTGCAAGGTGCATGGAAACTTTTTGAAAACACCATAGTAAAGGCTCTAATTAAATGTATACTGCCCCCCCCAATATAAAAAAAACAGTAAGAGCAGCACAAAAATGCCACCATGGCTAGACAGCAGAGTAAAAGACACAATTAGAAGTAGAAATGCATCCTTTAAAAATTGGAAGTCAGATCATAGAATCATAGAGTATCAGGGTTGGAAGGGACCTCTGAAGGTCATCTAATCCAACCCCCTGCTCAAAGCAGGACCAATTCCCAGTTAAATCATCCCAGCCAGGGATTTGTCAAGCCTGACCTTAAAAACTTCTAAGGAAGGAGATTCCACAACTTCCCTAGGTAACGCATTCCAGTGCTTTACCACCCTCCTAGTGAAAAAGTTTTTCCTAATATCCAACCTAAACCTCCCCCACTGCAACTTGAGACCATTACTCCTCATTCTGTCATCAGCTACCACTGAGAACAGTCAAGATCCATCCTCTGTGGAACCCCCTTTCAGGTAGTTGAAAGCAGCTATCAAATCCCCCCTCATTCTTCTCTTCCGCAGACTAAACAATCCCAGTTCCCTCAGCCTCTCCTCCTAAGTCATGTGTTCCAGTCCCCTAATCATTTTTGTTGCCCTCCGCTGGACTTTTTCCAATTTTTCCACATCCTTCTTGTAGTGTGGGGCCCAAAACTGGACACAGTACTTCAGACGAGGCCTCACCAATGTTGAAAAGAGGGGAACGATCACGTCCCTCGATCTGCTGGCAATGCACCTACTATACAGCCCAAAATGCCATTGGCCTTCTTGGCAACAACAACACACTGTTAACTCATATCCAGCTTCTCGTCCACTGTAACCCCTAGGTCCTTTTCTGCAGAACTGCTGGCGAACCATTCGGTCCCTAGTCTGTAGCAGTGCATGGGATTCTTCTGTCCTAAGTGCAGGATTCTGCACTTGTCCTTGTTGTAGCTCATCATATTTCTTTTGGCCCAACCCTCTAATTTGTCTAGGGCCCTCTGTATCCTATCCCTACCCTCCAGCGTATCTACCTCTCCTCCCAGTTTAGTGTCCTCTGCAAACTTGCTGAGGGTGCAATCCACACCATCCTCCAGATCATTTATGAAGATATTAAACAAAACCAGCCCGAGGACCGACCCTTGGGGCACTCCACTTGATACCGGCTGCCAACTAGACATGGAGCCATTGATCACTACCCGTTGAGCCCGACAATCTAGCCAGCTTTCTATCCACACCTTATAGTCCATTCCTCCAGCCCATACCTCTTTAACTTGCTGGCAAGAATACTGTGGGAGACCGTGTCAAAAGCTTTGCTGAAGTCAAGGAACAACACGTCCACTGCTTTCCCTTCATCCACAGAGCCAGTTATCTCGTCATAGAAGGCAATTAGATTAGTCAGGCATGACTTGCCCTTGGTGAATCCATGCTGACTGTTCCTGATCACTTTCCTCTCCTCTAAGTGCTTTAGAATTGATTCTTTGAGGACCTGCTCCATGATTTTTCCAGGGACTGAGGTGAGGCTGACTGGCCTGTAGTTCCCAGGATCCTCCTCCTTCCCTTTTTTAAAGATGGGCACTACATTAGCCTTTTTCCAGTCATCTGGGACCTCCCCTGATCGCCATGAGTTTTCAAAGATAATGGCCAATGGCTCTGCAATCACATCTGCCAACTCCTTTAGCACTCTTGGATGCAGCGCATCCGGCCCCATGGACTTGTGCTTGTCCAGCTTTTCTAAATAGTCCCGAACCACTTTCTTTCTCCACAGAGGGCCGGTCACCTCCTCCCCATGCTGTGCTGCCCAGTGAAGTAATCTGGGAGCTGACCTTGTTCATGAAGACAAGAGGCAAAAAAAGCATTCAGTACATTAGCTTTTTCCACATCCTCTCCCACTAGGTTGCCCCCCTCATTCAGTAAGGGGCCCACACTTTCCTTGGCTTTCTTCTTGTTGCTAACATACCTGAAGGAACCCTTCTTGTTACTCTTAACATATCTTGCTAGCTGCAACTCCAGGTGTGATTTGGCCTTCCTGATTTCACTCCTGCATGCCCGAGCAATATTTTTATACTCTTCCCTGGTCATCTGTCCAATCTTCCACTTCTTGTAAGCTTCTTTTTTTGTGTTTAAGATCAGCAAGGATTTCACTGTTAAGCCAAGCTGGTCGCCTGCCATATTTACTATTCTTTCGACACATCGGGATGGTTTGTCCCTGTAACCTCAATAATGATTCTTTAAAATACAGCCAGCTTTCCTGGACTCCTTTCCCCCTCATGTTATTCTCCCAGGGGATCCTGCCCATCAGTTCCCGGAGGGAGTCAAAGTCTGCTTTTCTGAAGTCCAGGATCAGTATTCTGCTGCTCTCCTTTCTTCCCTGTGTCAGGATCCTGAACTCGACCATCTCATGGTCACTGCCTCCCAGGTTCCCATCCACTTTTGCTTCCCCTACTAATTCTTCCCGGTTTGTGAGCAGCAGGTCAAGAAGAGCTCTGCCTCTAGTTGGTTCCTCCAGCACTTGCACCAGGAAATTGTCCCCTACCCTTTCCAAAAACTTCCTGGATTGTCTGTGCACCGCTGTATTGCTCTCCCAGCAGATATTAGGGTGATTGAAGTCTCCCATGAGAACCAGGGCCTGCGATCTAGTAACTTCCGTGAGTTGCCGGAAGAAAGCCTCGTCCGCCTCATCCCCCTGGTCCGGTGGTCTATAGCAGACTCCCACCACGACACCACCCTTGTTGCTTCTACTTCTAAACTTAATCCAGAGACTCAGGTTTTTCTGCAGTTTCATACTTGAGCTCTGAGCAGTCATACTGCTCCCTTACATACAATGCAACTCCCCCACCTTTTCTGCCCTACCTGTCCTTCCTGAACATTTTATATCCATCCATGACAGTACTCCAGTCATGTGAGTTATCCCACCAAGTCTCTGTTATTCCAATCACATCATAATTCCTTGACTGTGCCAGGACTTCCAGTTCTCCCTGGAATCACAAACTCTGGTAAATCAAGTATAAAAGTATAATTAGGCAGACCAAAAAAGAATTTGAAGATTAATTAGCAAAAGACAAACTTAAAAAAAATTAAGCACATCAGAAGCAGGAAGACTACCAAACAATCCATAGGGCCACTGGACAACTCATGTGCTGAATCAGCACTCAAGGAAAACAAGGCCATTGCAGAGAAGCTAAATTAATTCTTTGCATCAGTCTTCTCTGAAGAGGATGTGAGGGAGATTCCCACACCCAACCCATTCTTGTTAGGTGACAAATATGAGGCACTGTCCCAGATTGAGGTGTCAGTAGAGGTTGTTTTGGAACAACATGATCAGTTAAATGGTAATAACTCAGCAGGACCAGATGGTATTCACCCAAGAGTTCTGAAGGAATTCAAATATGAAATTGCAGAACTACTAAGAGTGGTAGGTAACCTAGCATTTAAATTAGCCTCCATACCAGATGACAGGGGAATGGCTAACATAACAATAATTTTTTTAAAAGGCTCCAGAGTAGATCATGGCAACTATGGGCCAGGACACTGAACTTCAATACCAGGCACATTGATAATTTTGTTTTTTACTATAGTTTCAAACAAACACACTGATGAACACAATATGTTGGGGAAGAGTCAACATGGCTTTTGTAAACGGAAATCACCACTCACCAATCTATTAGAATTCTCTGAGGGTGTGAGCAAACACTTGGACAAGCAAGATCCAGTGGATATAGTGTATTTGGACTTTCAGAAAGCCTTTTACAAGGTCCCTCACCAAAAGCTCAAAGCAAATTAAGTAGTCCTGGGATAAGAGGGAAGGTACTTTTATGGATCAATAATTGGTTACAAGATGAATAAATGGTCAGTTTTCATTATGAAGCAAGATAAATAGTGGGGTTCCCAAGGATCTGTACTGAGACCTGTGCTGTTCAACATATTCATCATAAATGATCTGGAAAAAGGGGTAAAGAGTGAGACGGCAAGGTCTGCAGATAACACAAAATTATTTAAGATAATTAAGTCCAAAGCTGACTGCAGAGTTAAAAAAAGATCACTGAACTGGGTGATGGGACAACAAAATGGCAGATAAAACTCCATGTTGATAAGTGCAAAGTAAGGTACATTAGAAAAAATAATCCCAAATATACACACAAAATGATGGGATCAGTTATCACTCAAGAAAGATCGTGGAGACACTGCAGATAGTTTTATGAAAACATCCACTCACTGTGCAGTGGCAGTCAAAAAACCTAACAGAATGTTAGAACCATTAAGAAAGGGATAGATAATAAAACAGTGAATATCATAGTGCCACTACATAAATCCATGGAACGCCCTTGAATACTGCACGCAGTTCTGGTGGTGCGATCTCAAAGGAATATATTAGAATTGGAAGTAGTACAGAGAAGGGAAACGAAAATGATTTGGGATATGAAGCAGCTTCCATATAAGGAGAGATTAAAAAGCCTAGGCCCGTTCAATTTAGAAAAGATATGACTATAAAAACATGAATGGTGTGGAGAAAGTGAATATGTGAAGGGATAAATAACTTTCCTAACTCAAGAACTAGGGGTCACCCAGTGAAACTAATATGAACAAAGTTTAAAAACAAACGTAAGGAAATACTATTTCACTTAACACCCATTCAACCTGTGGAACTCATTGCCAGGGGACTGGGTTCAAAAAGAATTAGATAAATTCACCACTGCTGGCCAGGAGTCCAGCTCTGAAGACAGAGCTGCCGCCAGCAGCAGCGCAGAAGTAATGATGGCATGGTATGGTATTGCCACCCTTACATCTGCGCTGCTGCCTTCAGAGCTTGATCCTTGGTCAGCAGCTGCCACTCTCTGGCCGACCAGCTCTGAAGGCAGCAGCACAGAAGTAATGAAGGCATAGTATGGCATTGCCACCCTTACTTCTGCACTGCTGCTGGTGGGATACTGCCTTCAGAGCTGGGCGCCCAGCCGACACGCTCCAGCTGCCCAGCTCTGAAGGCACCGCTGTCGCCAGCAACAGCACAAAAGTAAGGGTAGCAGTACCACAACCCTCCCTACAATAACCTTGCGACCCCCTCCCCCAACTCCTTTTTGGGTCAAGACCCCTAGAGTTAACAATACTGTGAAATTAACCAACATGGACTGTCAATTTGGTAGGGCCCTGATGATGCTGTAATGAACTACAGTAGTAGAGTGAGCTGTTGATATTTAAATATATAAAGATGCCTTGGTTGCTTTAACGTTAGAGCTACATTATTATAAATATACGTAGAAGTTTACCACTGCATCAGTAAGCAATTTAGAACTAGATAGGAAGCTTCCAATTTAAGCATTTATAAAATGTGTAATGTCAGGGAATACAAACTCAAATGCCTAGAGATGAATAATGGCCCTTTCATTAACTAGCATGAAAAGGAATATTTGAGATTAGGCAAAGTGCATTTGTAACCAAGTTGCACCTGTGAACTCCAACACATTTTACCGAAACAAATTAATTACTTTTATTTATTTATTTATTTATTTTGTGTGTATATTATATATATAAATAAAACTAGATAAATTATAACATGATAAAATTAAGACTTTCAAAGGATTGAGTTTTCTTCATTTTTAATTGTTATACTCTATCACCATTACAGAGGTGGTGCTAGCGCATTGGGGATCCTAAGCAGGAATATTGTTCTCCCCTCCCTCCTCTCAACAATACAAAATGTGAATGGGGGCCCCCTTGAGCTGCTTGAGGCCCTAAGCAATTGCTTAGTCTGTTAGAGCTAGAGCCGGCTCTGCGCCAGTATCAGGGGCCTTGGAAACATCTACAGAAACAAATAATTAGAAAAGGTCGACTAATGCTCAGAAAGTCAATTTTTTCTAAAGAAAAGCAATTTTATTCTTATTAGAAAACACTGCTGTACCTGTTTTAGCTTCATGTAAAAATTTTCTGTGAAGGTTTTTCTGCTGAAATACCAGAAACGCTCATTAGCTGGGTACACACGAACAACAGTCTCCAGCAAAAAGCGGACTGGCTCTACCACTTCAGTGACCACCATATCCACTGCCACAGTCATGTACACACGTTTATCTGGAACGCAAAAATAAATTCACATTCACAAAAGCAGTCAGTCTCAAAAAGAGTCAATTTCTCAAGGTACTGATTAGTATAAAAAAACCCCACAAAAACAGATGGCTATTTAGGTCCAAATCCCTTCCTATTAAATCCATCTATTGATTCTGCAGCACATATTTCATTTCTGTTTTAGATCTTGTATATCCACATAGAATGAAATGCAAAATAGCCAATGGGATAGTCTCCTTTAATAGCAAATAATTCTGGTAGTTCTCTCACACAAGTAAGCATTTGCAAGAATGGAGGCAAAACGTCCCATATGGGGTGAGGAGGGGGAAGGAATGAAGAAACTGCGGACCAGAACCATGGTCTGAGGTCAAATGACTGGAAAATTACAATGGGTCAGGTCACAAATCTGAAGGTATCATCTAATGCTGAAGGAGTGAGCTGTCTTAGAAGCCAGATACTCGGTGTCAAGCATTCCCTACATCATCCTGCATTTGTCCCAAGCCCCATTGGCACTCGGATACAAAATGGATGAATGATGCCTAGGCCTTATAAGTTACAAATAAGACCCCTTAAGTACGTGATTTTACTGTTGCAGGAAACACAGCTTTTAAAATAAGTGTTCGTTTTTAGTCATCAGGGATATGAAACAGAGCCTCAGGCAATAACAAATGCACTCACCTGGGATAGTTACGTGATCAGACCACAAATGGACAATGGAAAGAACACAATCAAGTCATGAATTGGAAATAGAGTCAAGCTGCACAGCAAGAGCCAAATCTACACTATGCTAGAAGTAACAAACTACTGTATATAACATTTTAAAAGACACTAAAGAAATCCAAGAATAAGGAAAAGTATGCTGTGCTCGGAGTCAATACTACTTTAAGGCTAAAATCAAGGTTAAAAAAAGGATAGGATTTCCTGATTCAACCAAGCAGTAAAACAGGAACTAGGCGCAGTGAGGAAATGGCTCCTAAGTACCCCTGGGATTGAGAATTCTGATCCCCAGGGGAACATGCCTGTGACCTCACACACAGCTCTTCTACAGGATTCTGACCTTGCAGCAAGAGCACATGCCAGTTTGAACAATTCTTTATGTTATATGTGTTTATACAGTTCCTCGCACAGTCAGGTTGTGATACTGACCAAGGCCTTTGGGGTTACCATGATGTTAACGTTAAACTGAAGTACACAGCATGGTCTCAAAGAGACAAAGACAGAAAACATTTATTAAACAAGGTTAAGTATTCTTTATCATATTAAGTAATTACTAAGCAAGCAAAACAGCATTGTTAAAAAAATCATTTACCTTTAGGTGTTTCCTCATTAAGTACTGCAAAAGTAGGTGCATTGGGATTCCACATTCCAGTAATAACATACGCTCTCCCATCACAGCTCTTTCCCATGGACTCCTAAGAATAAACATATGTATTATATGCATTACAGTGGCACCTACATACAACCAATATCGGGGGCCCAGTTGTGCTAGGAATTGTACAGTGAGATAATCCCCTGCTTTAAAGAGCTTCAAATCTAAACAGTGAAGATAGACAAAGTTGAAAAGGGATAGAACATACAAGCAAAGAGAACAACATGATAGCTTGCAAACATTTCATTTATTTTCATTTAGTTGAATTATTTTTGTTAGTATTTTATTTTGCGGGAGCGTGTTTCTGGCTTTATGTTTTACTGTTTTGGAGTGTGGGAATAGACAAACAAATGAAGGGAGAAGAGACAAGGAAGGGAGTGATGAGGGGAAGGCAGGGAAACAGACATGGAGGACAGGGTCAGGAAAACTGACTGTATAGGAATAAAAAAGCCAATCAGCACAGGGGAGAACGCATTCAGAGTGAAAACTAGGGAAACTCTCTGAGGAACTCATCAACATCCAAACTTCCAGGAGAAAGGGGAGGCAGAAATCTCTCACGGTGCAGCTGTACCCATTGCACCTGCTTTGGTGTTTGCTGCTGGCTGGTAGATTTGTATGTGCCACCATTGAAGTAGATTTCTTTGAGAATTAAACCTTAACTTTAGGGAGAAATGTCAGAACAACATGCAGATGCATCCAGAACAGCCCCCTCCCACCACCACCCCCGACGTACATGCATGCACTAAAATCTCTGTTAACGTCTCCAGGTTTGCACTAAAAGACAATTCCATGCAGTGTCTCCCATTTCTAAAAAAATTCATAATCTTGGGAGAAATAAGTCTGAACACAAAGTTACGTGTAGAGGCTATTGCCAAGTCTGTAGTCGTATATGCATGCACACCAGTCTCTTGAAGCCCTCTCCCTGTTTTAGAACATCCCTTCATTGCTCAGATCAAGGAGGGCCTTGCAGAATGGCCTCCCCACGGATCTTGAGGAGAGAGGTATCTTCCATCCTACCTCAAATTTGTCAGGGTGCTGGGTAATTAATCTGAGGTGCTCAATAAAGCTGAGTGAATAATTTATTCACTGAAGAGGAAAAAAAAAGACTTTCAGGAAACCAGAAACTATCTGCAAAGTCACTTTGAGTCTGCCGAATAGTTTCAACCAAACAGAACGTTTCCAAAACATTCTGATTTTTTCCAATCAAAATGGTTTGGTTTGACATTGTCAAAACCTTTTAATTTGTCAAGCTGATGGTGGTGCCCTTTTTATAACCCACTGGGGCAGAGTCTCCTGGAATGTAGAAAACCTAGGTTCAACTTCACCCTTTGTGGAGCAGGGACTTGAACTTGGGCCTCCCGCATCGTATGTGGATGCCCTAAAAAGCTGGCTATAGAGTCACTCTCACATACTTTCCCTGGCCCAATGATTATTCATTGCAATCATGGATGACTAAAAATTGCCACTATGAACAACAATGGAGAGAGCGAGAGATTCACATGAAAATATTCCACAGCCCCATGGCTAAGGCACTCTCCTGCAATGTGGGAGACTCAAGTTGAAATTACCTCTCCCACTTCAGGCCGCAGGGGGAATTGAACCCTGGTCTGCTACATCCCCAGAAGACTATCCTAACGACTGGACTAAAAGTTATAAGGAAGAAATGAGCACACCCTCATCCCTACCGATTTTGTGAATCTAGTCTTCCTCTGTTTGTGTTAAAATATCAGAACTGAAATGAAAGACATTGAGTTGGGTTGAACAAAATGTTTGACTTGATCCAGCTCAAATTTTTTTCTGACTTTTTAATTCACTACAATTTTTTTTTTAGATTGTTTTCATTTCCACCTGAATCAAAACATTTTTTCTGGAATTGTCAGAGAATTGAAAAATCCATGATTCACCCAGTTCTACTGCTGAATTCTCCAAATAAACAGAAAAAGGACTTTTCAGAATATTTGTTATACTTAAGCAAATAAACTAAGATTATGTGATGCAGTAGTTTAATGCAATGGGTTTTATTTCTGGAGACCTGGATTCAAATCCTTGTTAAGATGACATATTAAAATACATTTTTGAGACCTGTTTCAGTAAACATTTGTCTACATTACAAAGCAACCACAAAGTTTATTACAATTTGTTGTTCCATTTCCTAATCAAAGGATACAACTGGAAAAGCAGATTTGTTCATGTCAATACTGAAATGCACTAGCAGAGATATGTCTGCAGAAGGCTGAGGGGGGACACTATAAGTAATCAAATATGTAAAAGGTTTTTATAACAAAGGATGGTCATAAGTTGGGGATAGTTTAGGTATATATAATTGTGCCTCAGCACAGGGCAATGGACTGGATGTCCTCCTGAGGTCCCTTCCAGCCCTACACATTTCTGTGATTCTGCAAGTGTGCCCATTATTTGCACACTCTGTGTTTGGCTCAAGCTAGTATCATTTAGTCCCTTGCTGTCATCAGAATGACTTTTTTAAACAAGTGGGGAAAAAATGGTTGTAGCAGGAATCTCATTAGGAAAAAAAACATGCTACAGCAGGACAGGAAGAAGAATTCTTTAAAGTGACTGAGGGTTTTATATGTCAGTGAAGACAACAGGTGGTAGAGATCACATCAGGGTGCATTACTCTGATCTTCACAGGGAGTAAAATATATCCTCAACATCTGAGCCAAAGCCAAACCCCTGAGATGTGCCAACATTCTGGAGTGTCTTTCACTGCACTGACATGTCTTTTTGACTTGCTGATATGAGACAACATAGAATGCTTTGACATCTTCAAAGCACCACTGGAAATTTTCAACTTGAGTCAAATCTCATTTGAGGAAGATTACTTTTCCCATGAAAAAGAAAAGGAATGTCCTCCTCACTCCTAAAAATTAATTTACCATGAAGTCTTCAGGAATTATCTTTCATGCTGACAACTCACACTTTGGAAAAAAGAGGGGTATTTAGTCAGGATCGAGGATTCTTGTGTCTTGACTGCTAGAAGGACATCCTTAAACAATTTAATGCCATCAACATTAATTGCTTGCTATGAAACACACAAGGATCAGCTTGTCCCGATCAACCATTTTCTCACCTTACACAGGAAACCAGAGGGACATTAAAGGACTCGAAGTAAATCAAGGTTATTGTACTGATGCGCAACTCCTAACCAGTTCAAGTTAAGCACTTCTAGAATATGTTGAGATTTCAATATTGTAGAACACTAATCAAAACTCAAAAAATTAAATTACATAAACTATTAACTTGTATTTAACTTACAAACAACTTGCTATAGAGTGTACAATAGAAAAGTTAAAAATTGAAAAAGGTCAACTAGTAGTTAAGAGCAATGGCCAAAATTTTAAGTTGTAATGAAGCAAATGAGGGGCTGAATGTTTCTAAGCATCTAGAAAGTCAGGTCACTTATTTAGATGTCCAAGTATGAATGTAGGTACCTGATTTTAATTACCCATATTTGAAAATTTTGGCTTGTATGCCTACTTCTAACAATAAGTGTCAGCTCACCAAGCAAACTCCTGCACCGTTAAAAGCAACTGATGGCTACAGGTTGGGACGTCCTAATACAGTGAAACCTGCACAAAAAGACAACCTTCAATGGGCAACTCTTTGTCTTAAGCAACTACTTTAGACAATCTACACATGGTTTTAGTACCTTTTTCCTCAATGGTTTAGTTAAAATCCAAGTGCAAAATTTAGCCCTTCTTATAAATGGGTACGATTCCACTGACTTCAGTGGAACTGGGTCTGCTTACGGCAGGACTGATTTTGGCTTCTCCTCTGCTCAGTGAATATTTTTTAGTGCTCATTTTGGCCATCAATTAAGTTAAAATATAACTAGATGTCATGCTGTTGCTTGGGCAACCTAGACAGAAGCCACCGAATGAGTTATGTACCTCCATGATGTTCTGTCCTGAACCAAATCTGATATATTACAAGACAGTGAGACAGACATGGCAATTGCCTATGATTTCTTTGGGAGAGCTTACTGTATTAAGTTTATGTATCATTGTGGGCCAGCAACTGTATGGGGGAGGGTAATCAGAGCCATCCATGAAATAAGAACAGTGTGGGGTTATCAGGCAAATTCAAATCAAGTTGTAACACCTCCAGAGATACACCACCCCCTGGGGAGGCTCACCTACACTAGTTCAAACTGGATTTTTTAGAGGCCAACCGACAAAAAGGATTTTTGGATAAATAGCCTAAGTTTAAACTGAGTCGAGACCTTTCTCATCCAGAAAACAGACAGGATCTTCTGTCCAAAGGCAGGGCCTCAATCTTTAGGGAATGACTGGAAGCACTGACACCGATCAGAGCTATTGTGGAGATAGGGGAAAGTGATCTCTGGTAAGCTTATTAGCATGTTTGTAGGGGTTTTTTTTTTTCTTTTCTTTCTTTTTTTTTTTAATGTTTTCTTGATAATTTTTTATCTTAAGAATAAATGTGCTTGCTTAGAAAAAGCTGTTTGGCAAATTAAACCATGGGCAATTATGCTGTTTATAGCCTCTGAGGAGAAAAGCAAAGTGCAGATATGGGCCTGTCAGTCATTCTGCCTTGCTGGGGGAACTCTGCAGCCGGAGAAAACCCCAGTCAGGAGGAAGAGAGAGAGGAAGGTCTCCACTCAAGACAGCTGATGGCTGGGGAGCCAGAAGCCTGAGGGTGGGTGCCCTTGCTGGACCACAAAGAGGAAATACAGGTGCAGTTGCCCTGAAATGGGACACTTAGAACGACTTTAAGGAACAGGTGTCTGTTGACACCATCCAGCCATCGTGTTTTAGGTTTCCGGACGGTTTTTTCCATTCTGCTTTTACTAAGTCAAAAGTCAAAGATGACTCCCACAGGGAAGTTGGTAGGCATTCAAACAAAATGTCCATGCTACCTTAGAACACACTGGGCAACCATCTGAGAGAGCAGAACCTGTTTAGTTAGAAGACTGATCTCTTCATTTGTCTTGAATTTCAACCATTGGATGTTTTCCAATCATTCAGAGATGTTTTATCTGAATGACATCCAATTTCTTTTCCATCTGGACAATGAGGGGCCATGTTTCAGTCCCGTAGGTCAAGATACTGACCACTGTATATCCTCAGCTCAATCTCTGTACTTATCATGGAGTTTGGCTTTCAAAAGACATTTTTGATTAAGCAGCACCCCATTACTGATGACGCTTTTGCACTGCAGGCTTCAGGTTCTTCTTTGATGCCACCCATGTTATCCACAATGTAGCTGAGGTAGATCATTGCCCAACGCAGCCATATCGACTAGGTGGTTGCCCGCTAAGATGCTAGTGCCCACACCACATACAAAGTCACCAGCTGGAAGAATTTTGGTTTTACTTCAGTTAATTTTCAGGCCAGCTTCTGCCGCTGAGCTTTCCAGCCTTTACATACCACAATAAACTTTTCCACTGATTTGGCAATTAGCGGATGTGACAAAGTGGGAATTTTCTGTAGTATTTTTATGAGTCCTATGTGTACCTCAGTTTCCCCTCTATGGTGCACTACTACCCAGCTAGGAGAAAAGGATTAAATTTGCTCTCCACTCAGACTAAGACACAGGTGTGTGTTACCTCCCTGTATAGGTGGAATGAACAGTCTTTAAGGAATTGGTTGAAATCAACCCAGATCAACAAGAGGGCTGGAGACACAACGCAAGTTCCAATGACTCAGATTTCCAGCTTCTCAGCAGAGAAGCTAAGCAAAGACCCAAGCTGAAGAACAAAAGACAGAGACTGGTGTTGAGGGGGTATAAGGGTTGGTTTCCAGAGGTAGCTGGAAGCTCTCTCACTTGTGAACTGACTAATGAACGAAGAGGGAGAGAGAGAGAGAGAGAACACGCACGTGTGCAAGCACAAGTTATATAATGGAGTTTGCTACAGCTTGGCTGGGGCTCTGGGTTGACCAGAATGGACTATGCTTTAACCTTAATTTCTCTATGCTAACCTAAGGATTTCTTATGCTGTGGTCCACTTGACTAAAATGCCACTGTTTTGATGCCACTACGAATCCTGGGTGAGGTGCATTAGTCCCTGAAGAGTGTACAAGTCTCTCCCAGGAATTTATCTCAGCTGGACTCACTGAACAGAGCTCACAGTGTGAAGCAGCAGTGCTTAAGCCCCAGAGGTTTAGTCTCAAGAGGTAGTGAGGTATCCACGGCCTACCCTGAAGGAAAAGAGACCCCTTAGGGTGAGGCACATCAAAGGATTTCCTTCAAGAGATTGTTCCAAAGTTGGGGGCGTAGCGCTGATCCTGTAGATCTGTGACAGTTGTGGGCCTGTGGGGATCCAAGAGTGCTATGCCATTAGCGAAACTGATGTCAGTAAGGTTATCATCATCCAGGTATATCCCTAAAATATATTTACTTAGTGTTTGTTCAAGCACATATTCTGATGACATTAAGAGCTCTGGAGCAGCAAGATATCCTTGCTGAACATCTGACCTAATTCAGAGGAAGGCAGTTTGCTTCTCATTTACAAGAATGCAGCTTGAAGAGTCATCATATCAGAGATTAACATTTGATTTACTAAATATACAATCTGAATACACAATATATGTTGCTTTTAATATGGGTTTCTAGAAATTTGAGGCATATTCACTGGATATACTCTAAGACCAAATAATTTGAAAATAAGAAGGAACAGAGGAGGGGCTCTTTAAACAGCAGTGTCAGTCACATATGATAGATTAATGTCATGCTTTAAATAAGTGACAACAAAACTCTTGCAGATGCAAATTATCAGACCTTTGCTAGATTTAGGTAATCAGGTCAGACAAAGGTAGAAAGCTCTACTTTATTTGCTTATTTGAGGGACCATTTTCATTAAGGATAGATTTATTTATTTTTCCCCATAAAGGGACACTGTCAAGGTTGGCATTTGAATAATTTTTTTTTCTTATCTTTGTATGTAAACTCCTCTTAATTCTTTTAGATATGCTTTCTTCCCCAGGATAACAATGTTTCAAACGTTTTTATTTAATAAAACAAAATTCAAGAACAGCTCTACAATAGTAAACCAATATATGCATATAATGGAGGAAACATTTTGGTAAAGGACCAAATTTCACCTTCAAGTTTCAAAGCTGGGATTTTAAAAGATTGAATTACAATGGGCACCCTGACAGTGTCCTTTTTCAAAAAAGCAACAGAAAACTGCACCCCATAGCCTCTAATTTGTTAGACAAGATGATTATTACCATATCAAGTAAATGCATGTCACTGTTCTTCACATTTCGACCTGGGCTTAACAGCATCCCAAAGCATCTGCAAAAGGTTTTTAAAAATTAAAGACATTAGAAAGTCATTGAAAACTACAGCAATATCTTCTTGAGTGTGCACACGACAAAGATCACCCACTATTTTTCCTTTAAGTAGAATCATTTTTACAGTAAATTGCTGTTGGTGCTTTTATCTCTCACATTCAGAAAACGCCACCACATATACTAGACATGGCCAAGAAATCGTCTACTGAAAAGATAAAGGCAAAATCAAGTTTTCAAAATCAAAATTAATTTCTGTTACGAACTTTCTTGAGTAAGTACAAAGCTTAACGTATACAGTTTAAATGTTAAAATACTTCTGATACATAGGAAGTATTTGAGTATTTGAAAGCAAGGTATTCAATATTTCACCACATCAAGGAATATATATCAAAAATGTAATCTACTTCTGTACAGAAGGACTAAATACTATTTCCAATGTTCCTTTCTACCATTTACAACACAGTATCAGCATTCTTTAAAAATGAAAATGCTTTTCTGTTCATTCCCTATTTTAGTGTCATGTCCATTGCTAACCTTACATTTGAATTGTAAAGGAACAAAAACACTGAGGTTGCTTTCTTTTTCTGTAATTCTTTATGGATACATCAAATGAGCTGAAGGGTTTTGCTCAAATTTGAGCAACTGCTATAGGAAAGGATTATAAAATATATAAAGCCCTAAACAGTATACACATACATGCACACCCATCCCGCTGACTATTTGGAAGGAATTATACCCTTCTTCAATGTTCAGTACTCCAGCCCCTTCAATTAAGGTACAGGAGCTTACAAAACACATTATACTAGCCTGCAGAGGCTCCAACTGAGATCAGGACCCCATTGTGTTAATTGTTTGTATCAGGGGTCAGCAACCTTTCAGAAGTGGTGTGCCGAGTCTTCATTTATTCACTCTAATTTAATACATTTTACCATTTTTAGGTGGTCTCTTTCTGTAACTCTTTAACATATAAATAAACTATTTTTGTATGTAAATAAGGTTTTTAAAATGTTTAAGAAGCTTCATTTAAAATTAAATTAAATTGCAGAGCCCCCCAAACCAGTGGCCAGGACCTGGGCAGCGTGAGTGCCACTGAAAATAAGCTTGCGTGCCGCCTTTGGCACGTGTCCCATAGGTTGCCTAACCCTGGTTTATATAGACAGCACCTTGTCGTAGAATCACAGAATATTATGGTTGGAAGAGACATCAGAAGGTCATCTAGTCCAATCCCCTGCTCAAAGCAGGACCAACACCAACTAAATCATCCCAGCCAAGGCTTTGTCAAGCCAGGCTTTAAAAACCTCAAAGGATGGAGATTCCACCACCTCCTTAGGTAACCCATTCCAGTGCTTCACCACCCTCCCAGTGAAATAGTGTTTCCTAATATCCAATCTAGACCACCGCCACTGCAACTTAAGATCATTGCTCCTTGTTCTGTCATCAGCCACTACTGAGAACAGTCTAGTTCCATCCTCACTGGAAGCCCCCTTCAGGTAACTGAACGCTGCTATCAAATCCCGATTCACTCTTCTATTCTGCAGACTAAATAACCCCAGTTCCCTCAGCCTCTCCTCGTAAGTCATGTGCCCCATCTCCCTAATCATTTTCGTTGCCCTCTGCTGGACTCTCCCCAATTTGTCCTAGAGACCCTGAAATCTAAACAGACAAGACAAACAAAGGAACGATTTACCATCCCCATTTTACAGTTGGGAAACTGAGGTACTGGGGCTATGTCTACACTGCACACTAAGCCCAGTCTCTGACTCAGGTTTCAGCCCAACCTCCACTTCTGTCCACACTGACGGGTTGGGTCACAGAGACCCACTTGGGACTGCCACCTGATGTGCTGAGACTACCTCTGAGCCAGTTTTACCTGCCAGCATGGAACTTCAGTACACCGTCTGTTTGTAGCAGGCTCGTGTGTCTGGCTCAACAAGAGACCTAGGTCTGAACCACGTCCCCCACAAGCTGCAGTTTTAACGGAAAACAACTCAAGAAGTGCTCCTGTCTCTAGCACCCAGATACTCAGTTCCCAATGGGTTCCAAACCCCAAATAAATCCATTTTACTCTGTATAAAGCTTATACAGGGTAAACTCAAATTGTTTGCCCTCTAACACTGATAGAGAGATATGCACAGCTCTTTTCTCCCCCAGGCATTAATACTTGCTCTGGGTTAATTAATAAGCAAAAAGTGATTTTATTAAATATAAAATGTACGATTTAAGTGGTTCCAAGTAATAACAGACAGAACAAATAAGTTACCAAGCAAAATAAAACAAAAACACACAACTTTAGGCCTAATACAGTAAGAAACTGATTACAGATGAAACCTCACCCTCAGAGATATTCCAATAAGCTTCTTTCACAGACTAGATTCCTTTCTAGTCTGGGCCCAATCCTTTCCGCGGTACAGTCCTCGTTCCAGCTCAGGTGGTAGCTAGGAGATTTCTCATGACTGGAACCCACTTTGTTCCACTACCTTATAAACCTTTGGTACAAGGCAGGAATTTTTTGTCTTTTTGGGTCCCCACCCCTCCTTCTAAATGGAAAAGCACCAGGTTTAAGATGGATTCCAGTAACAGGTGACATGGTCACATGTCCTGTGAGACCCCAAGCCTTCATTCTTCCCGGCCTGACTCATAGGAAGGCTTGCAAGTAAACAGAGCCATCTACAGTCAGTTGTCCCAGTTGATGGGAGCCATCAAGATTCTAAACCACCATTAATGGCCCACACTTTGCATAATTACAATAGGACCTCAGAGTTATATTTTATATTCCAAGTTGCAGATACAAGAATAATACATTCATATAAATAGGATGACCTCACTCAGTAGATTATAAGCTTGGTAATGATACCTTACAAGAGACCTTTTGCATGAAGCATATTCCAGTTACATTATACTCACACTTATTAGCATATTTTCATAAAATCATATGGAGCACAACGTCACACACACACAAATCAATCTGACTCAGGTTAGCAAACACTCAGGACCCAGGTCCTAAGACCCTGCTATGGAGATGGGTCAAAGTTTGAGTCCCACTGTAACTCAGGTCCAAGCCCTGTCATTTTGCAGTGTGGATGCAAGTCAAACAGCAGACCCAAGTCAGAAGGTCTGTGTAGTGCACTATGGATGTGTTAGCACAGCTGTGAGACCCAGGTCCTGTAACTGTAAACCCAAGTTAAAAATGCAATGTGGATTCTCAAGTGTAGGGTTGGAAACACCAAGTTCACAGATTCTGGCTTAGTGTGCAGTGTAGACATACCATGAGAGATTAAGTAACTTGCCCAAGATCAGGAAGGAGTCTGCACTGAAACCCAGTCTGGTGCTTGAGCCATAAGGCTATCTTTCTACAAAAGAATAAATTTAAAAAACAAAAAAACAAAAAAAAAACCAAAAAAAAACCCTCTTCCTCTAAGATCCCAAAGACATCTCCAGGGACAGCTGGAAAAAACAGACTTAATATGCCTCATATTTTTTTAAAAAATAGAACACTTCTTAAAACAATCTCTTCAGGCTTCCTTTATACAGGATAAGGAAACAAA
This sequence comes from Natator depressus, assembly GCF_965152275.1. NCBI lineage: Eukaryota > Metazoa > Chordata > Testudines > Cheloniidae > Natator > Natator depressus. Next base: position 48,463,552 of record NC_134241.1, on the reverse strand, counting down.
GGCACAAAGCCAGTTTTTAAAAAATCCTTGTTAAGTCACCTGTAAATCTTCCTCTTGGTATCTGCTACATCACAAATAGAGTGGTTAGCTGATGCATATTTATAATGGACAAATGTTACGCAATATTACACAGAAACGAGATCTCACAATCAAGAAAGCATCTGAGCAGCACTATTAGCAACAGGCTGAATTATAAAAAGCACAGACAATATTTTAGTCTTTTTTGACAGTTTTCTTTTGCACAATAGCCCAATTTTCTCTAATGGAAGAAAGGTTTGACTGTTTCACAATGAATATTTAGGTTTTACAACAAATAGGGATTATAAGGAATAGACAGTTTAGACATTTAGTATTCAAAGGGTACCACAAAAGCAGTTTCATAGCTTTCAAATGACTGACAGCTAACTAATTAATACTGTGGTGAGCATGGTGTGTTATGAGTAGAAATGTAATAAACAATGCAATTACATTAGCAGAGTGAATATCATTATATTAAAAACTTACTAACAGGTTTTTCCACATAAGTGATTACTACCCTATTAGCCAGGTTTGTTCCTGTTCATTTTATGCATGTGATATGCTTTCTCTGCTTCATTATAGAAATCAGACATGGTAGTAATTTATACACAAAATTATGTTTTTCCTCTCTTCACATTTTATTATAGAGCGTAAAAAAGATCAATAGCAGCTACACAGGCTTCAAAAGGCAAAAGAGCACAGTAACTCCTCACTTAAAGTCGCCCCGGTTAATGTTGTTTCATTATGTTGCTGATCAATTAGAGAACATGCTCATTTAAAGTTGCACAATTCTCCCTTATAATGTCATTTGGCAGCCGCCTGCTTTGTCCACTGCTTCCAGGAAGAGCAGCCCGTTGCAGCTAGCTGTTGGGGGCTTGGAATCAGGATGGACCCGTAGCCCCCCCATCAGCTCCCCACTCCCCTAAGTTCCCTGTGCAGCAGCCCCCCAGCAGGCTATCAATTGCAGGCAGTTCAGCTGTCCCTCCCCCCCGGCAGTGTGCTGCTCCTGCCCTCTGCCTTGGATCTGCTCCCCAAGCCTCCTGCTTGCTGTGCAGGGGGTGTGGAGGAGAAGGGGGGGGGCTAATGTCAGGGCATCCCCCTCCCCTCTGCTCCTGCACCCCGCTTACCACATCTTCCATAGAGCAGGGGGGGACACACGACAGGGCTCAGGATGGAGGGAGCTTCCTGGCAGCAGCTATGGTCTCAGCTTGCTGATCTACTTAACAAGGCAATGTACTTAAGAGTGGGGTCAGCGTACTTAAAGGGGAAATGCGCATCTCTCTCTCTCTCTGCCATGCTGTCTCCCCTCCCTCCATTCGTGCTGCCTTGTAGAGTGTGAGGCTACATTAACAACAATGAGCTAACCCTTGAGGGCTCAGCCAACTGCTAGTTCATCATTTAGCAGTAAGGCATTCCCTGGGAAATATCCCACCCTCTGACTTCACCACCTCAACCAAGCTTCACAATCATCATCGCTGTGTACCAGGATTACATTGTTGTTTGTTGAGCGAGAGCAAGAGCGAGAGCGTGTGTGTGTGTTTAAAATATAGTCTTTTGTCTCATGAAAAAAATTTCCCTGGAACCTAATCCCCAGTATTTACATTAATTCTTATGGGGAAACTGGATTCGCTTAACATAGTTTTGCTTAAACTCGCATTTTTCAGGAACATAACTACAACGTTAAGTGAGGAATTACTGCATACAAAAGCAATAAGGTTACCAGGGAAGAGGGAAATGAAACTGAAAGACAGGCACACAACTCAGAACTGCTGGTTACATCCTTAGGCCGCAATCCCACAACTTGTTGCATGTGGCACATCATCTACGTCTGCTTATGCAGTACTAAGTCACATGACTTACAGAAGTCTAAGCATCTTTTATCAATACAGTTACCTTTGTCAACCAAACTCGTAATCTCAAAACACAGTATCTAGGAGGTCAACTAGAATTACTTCAAGTAAGTCATAATACTTGGTGCTAGAAAATCTATAATTTTTTAGGAACTCCAAGTAATTTTTACTAGTGGCAGCATGAGACCTTTAGCATATATCCCTAGATTGAAATTTCCCACAATAGTGCAATTTTTCTTTCTACATATTATAAATGGATACTTAAAGGAGCTCTTTATCCTGTTCTCTAGCCTGATCTGGTGGTCCATAACAGATTCCCATCAGTATCCAATCTTGTAATCGGTCAGTTAGAACACTGATCCATACGCATACCAGGTACTGCACTTCTGAATTGTCAATTACTCTAAAGCAGGTGAACCTTTTCATAACATAAGTTTCTTACTGCACTTGCTGAAAGTAATTAACAAGATACTGTTATGAAATCATCATTTAAGATTAACCAAGATCAAATGTTGTACAAACCTTGAAGTTTGCATGAAACTACAAAAAAATTCAACAAATGCTTTGATGCCCCATAGCCTCCACCTACAAAGAAATTAGAAATTAATTCTGTAGCCTCTCTAACTATCAAAACTTGGAAAACCATCTGAATGACATTAAAAAGTGTGAACCTTTATAGGCAGATCTTCAATTAATGTTTTTGAAGTACAGAATGAAACAAGTAATTCCTAGTGTTTCCCCAAGAATATGCATTTGCACTGTTTGAAGAAAAAAGAAATCAGTTAGAGGCAATTTCATTTTTGTAAAAACTAAATAATTAGACACTAATGCAACAACTATTCCTAAATTGTCACTGGTTGCTAGGAGCTGCAAGGAGTCTGAGGATCACATATGAACCAGTCATTAATTAACCCAAAATCACTTTCATCCACTACCCCCAAGAGGACACTATTAACACATGTAGGCTTACAGAATCCAAACTGAGCTTCATCAAATTAGAATACAGAAAGACAAAAATACACACAATCATCTTGTTGTAAAGAGACTTAGCCCTTTGCTGATCAGGATAGTCTGCTATAGGAGAATTTGCTGTATGAATTTCCACAATATATTATCTGCATGTACCCTCACCAGGAGTACAAATTCTCATCTTTGCAAAAAGCTGAGTTTCCATCTCAGAAAGACAAGATGGAACACTAATTACTTGCTTTCCAAAACATATTGCTGAAATTCAGTCAAGTGAAGAACTCACCAGCTAGGGTCAACTATGTATCTGCAAGGCCTCATACACAACACAAGGAGCCTAATTCCTGTCGAACAAAACCTTTGTGCTGTGCTCCAGACTCTAACTCTAGAGCTGAAATTCTCCATAGCTTGCTTCAAATCAAAAAGAGTATTTTTTTTGAAGTTTGAGCAAAATCTGTTTAACCATTTTTGAGTTATGTGGTTATAAACAAAATCTTGTTTAAATACTAAAATTAGAAATTAGCTTTACTATTTCACAATTTGGTATTGTATATTCCATATAAAAACTAAGTTCTTTAGGGTTGCAAATTCAACACTCAAAAGGTAGAGAATGCCAGATTTACAGTTGCCCATAAAACCTTAATTCTACCCTCCTCCACCCAGTCTGCATAACGAATAAGGCGGGGGTCCTTTGGAAAAATTAGTGTATGATTATGTAATTACAGACTATCATAATGCCCCCACTCCCACAGCAAAGAAAGGGTTGTATAATCTCCATTCATCTATTTTAAGGCTATATTTGACATACCACTTACTGGGTACAGAAATGAAGTTGTATCATGACAGCAAGAGTGGATTTACCGGTGAAGAGGGGGAGGGATAGCTCAGTGGTTTGAGCATTGGCCTGCTAAACCCAGGGTTGTGAATTCAATCCTTGAGGGGACCATTTAGGAATCTGGGGCAAAAATTGGGGATTGGTCCTGCTTTGAGCAGGGGGTTGGACTAGATGACCTCCTGAGGTCCCTTCCAACCCTAATATTCTATGATTCTACGAAATTATTCTATATCCTGTTTTCAATCCTATTTTTAGTTATTTTTTAAAAAAGCTCCCGAAGAGTAGGAATGGAGTTTCAGGATACAGAAAATCACACAACTGTGTTTAAAGGTAATATTTTTTATTATATTTTAACTGTCTAAAGCGTTAAATTTCCATTTTATGACAAAACTGGAAGTGAAAGAGAAAGATACATGTCTTTTTCAAGTTATTTTTAATTATTTTTTTGTGGTGAGTATCTCTTGATCATTTCAAGGTACTTTCTCCTACTAATCACTGATTAGAATATAGTACTTTCCTCAACTTTTTCACTATATGAGAGACTTGAAAGTGTATTTGAATTCTTTTGGTAAGACTGCCACCTGGTGGATTTTTTATGTTAATATTTTTCATGCTACTATTCAGAAGGAACTTCCCCATTATACCATAACAACCACCCCCATCACCACTGTAGTTAAGGACAGTTAGTATTTTATATTATGAAAGAACAGTTACTTACCTTACAGTAACTGGTTCTTTCAGATGTATTATCCACATTAATTCCACTCTTGGTGCACCCACATGAAATGAAACTGGAATATTTTGGCCAACAGAGCCCATTCCTGTGCCCTAGATGGTCTCACCCCACCCCCCATTCCAAGGATATCAAGGGCATAGCAGGTCCAAGCACCCTTCTGTTCCCCCACCAGTACAGAATCCCAAAGGAGTAGGACTCCATAGTAGCAGAGAAGGAGGGTGGGTCATGGAGTCCATGTGGACAACACATCTTGAAAACTGACTTCCATGTGGATTTCATTCTTGTTTACTAACAAGCAGTATCTGTGTGCTAGGAGGTAGATAATAGCTATTCTATTTAAACAATGACTGCAGGACAGACCTACCAAAAATGAGCATCTAATCTGGAAGTTTCTACCAAAGTACAGTTTCTTGCAAATATGTGGACGAAGTTCCATGTAGCTGCTCTACAAATTTCAGAAAGAAGGACATTCTTCTAACAGGCAGCAGAGGCTCTAAAGCCTGTGCTCTAGGTGGCTCTAACTTGGTTTGCTCCCAATATGTTCTTATACACTTGGAGACTCATTTTTATCATCTCTGTGAAGATTAAGATCAGGCAATATTCTATCAGCAAAGGCTACCAGCAGTTTAGGTGTGTTCATGAATGATTCTGACCTTAAGGTAAAATGGCAATTCCCTGCAGTTGAGTAATGCCTGGGGAAAAAAACTGGGAGATGAATTAATTAGGTCATAGGCAAGTGCTTGGCCCATGCTGAGGCCATCGTGATCACTGATCCAGCATCTTGCCTCAGTTTCGTCTAGACCCTCTGTATCATTGAGATGGTTGGTAGAAAGTATACATGGGTCCCAGTGTACAGGGGACAAGAAAGCCATCTGACAGAAAGCCAGGACTGGAGCAAATGATCTAATTATGGCTACCCTCATTTGCAGAAGACACTCCGAAACACTATGTCCTTGACTGACCACCTATGGTTGTCCGAGAACTGTCTGCTGAAGTAATCTACTAGCAAGTTCTCAATCCTTGGGGACCAGGCATGATAGGGTGATCAACATACAAAATCAAGAGCCAAATGGCTTCCTGACAGAGTGGGGAGGACCTGAATCCTCCATGTCTACTGACATAATCCATAGGCAGGATGTTGTCTGTCAGCATCTGACCTGTGAATCCCTGGAGTAAAGGTAGAAACCGCCACACGTGCCAGGCAGATGACGGAGTTCCAGGATGTTTACATGCAGACAAGCTTCTTGAGGGGACCATAAGGTTTGAGTTTTAAGGTGACCTAGATGACTACCCATACCTGAGTGAAGGTATCAGTCACCAGTCTCTCTCTAAGTAAAGGTGAAGAAGAGCGTATTCTGTTGCATATCTGAAGGTCTTTCCATCAACGTAATGAGGAGAGAACTTTTTATGGGACTGCGCAGAGGGTTGGGGGTGCGGGCTCCAGGGTGGGGCCAGAAATGAGGGGTTCAGGGTGTGGGAGGGGGCTCCGGGGTGGGGCAGAGAGTTGGGGTGTAGGAGGGGGTGAGGGCTCCAGCTGGGGGTGTGGGCTCTGGGGTGGGGCTGGGGATGAGGGGTTTGGGGGTATAGGAAGGGGCCCCAGGTTGCAGGGTGGGGCCGAGGGATTCAGAGTGTGGGAAGGGGCTGCGGGTTGAGACAGGAGGTTGGTGTGCAGGAGGTAGTACAGGCTCTATGATGAGGTGCAGGAGGGGGCTCTAAGCTGGGGGGTGAAGCCGAGGGATTCAGAGTGTGGGAGGGGACTGAGGGTTGAGGCAGGAGGTTGGGGTGCAGGAGGGGCTTTGGGCTCTGGGTTGGGTGTGCAGGAGGGGGCTCTGGCTTTAGGGAGGGCTCAGGGGTGGGGCAGGGGGTTGGGGCATGGCCTTACCTCAGGCGGCTGCCGGTCAGCGGCGCAGTGGGGCTAAGGCAGGCTCCCTGCCTGCCCTGGCACCACGCTACGCCCCGGAAGCGGCCAGCAGCAGGTCCAGCTCCTAGGTAGGGAGGCCAGGAGGCTCTGCACACTGCTCTTGCCCGCAGACACCGTCCCTCCAGCTCCCATTGGCCATGGTGCTGACCAGAGCTGCCAGGGTCCCTTTTCGACCACTCATTCCGGTCGATAACTGGACACCTGGCAACCCTAGGCAAGATGCATCACATAGGTGCAGGAGACCACGTGTCCCTGAAGTCTGAGGCATGCTCTCACTGATGTTTTTGGGTGCTTGAAGTTAGTTGACAAGGTCCACCTTTGTTTGTAAACTTGTGTAAGGTAAGCTTTAGATGACTTGGAACTTAACACAGCTCCTACAAACTGCATGCTTTGAGTAGGTGAAAGTGTAGCTTTTTCTCTGCCGACTTTGACGCCCAGTATAACAGTTGTAAGGGTCACCTAAATCGAGTTGGTGTTGGGGTGATCTTCCTCAGATCAGTCAGTCGAGCTATGGGTAGAACTGGATTACCTGTTTGATTAGATGAGATGCCAGGACTGCCAAGCATTCTGAATGCCCCCAGTCCTGTGGAAAGGCCAAAGGGCAGGACAGTGATGAGAGTGTACCAGTCATGAGATCTTCCTACTAGGAACTGGAGAAATTTCATGAGGGCCAGAAGCATTAACATGTGAAAATGGGCATCTTGAAAGTTGAGAGATGTGAGCCAGTCTTGAGAATCTAACAAGAGCATTATGGAGGCCAGAATCACCATCCTGAACCTGAAATGCCAGATGAACCTGTTGAGATGCTGAAAGTCCAGATATGGGATGCCATAGTACTTTCCTTCTTTGGAATGAGAAAGTAATGGGAATTAAATGCCCTGCCTCTGCACTGCTGCAAGCAGTAGATGGAGTCCAACTCTTGTTTCAACAGTGTCATGTGAAAGGGTGCCCCTGAAAGAGGGTGAGAGGTAGAAAAGGATTGGAATTGAAAGCAGTACCTTTTGCTGACAATATCTAGGACAAACTGGTCTGAGGTGATCCCATCCCAAGCTTCCAAAAAAGAGATAGCTGCCAAAAGGGGAAGGAGAAGATTTGTAGGAGGTTCTGATAGACTCTCAATGGTGTTGGCAAATTTGTTGGTGGGAGGAAGACATCTAGTGTCCAGTGTTGAGAAAGAGCTCTCCTTCTGTCACTCTCGTATCTGATGCTGCAATAACTGACCTGGCTGGAAAGTTCTATGCTGTCTTTTGAGAGAAGGGCGATCTAGACCTGGAAAGACGGACAATTAGCTAATGGTTTTCTGGGATAGGCTACCCAGTAGGCAATGGTTGATAGGTATATGAATGCTGGACTAGAGGACAAGAGGATACCAGGGGTCCTGTTCTCTGAGATGCACGCCTTTTCCTACTCAAAGAGCAGTCCCTGCAGGCTATCCCAGAATTCCACTGTGATCCCCATAGAGGGGAGGAGGGAGAATGGGAAATGAGCCCATAATGTGAACCAGTGGGTAGGATGAAAAGCAGTAAGACTCCTACAAAGGTGGGGTTGCCTTTTCAGTAGTTACAAGGATGCTCTCACGTCCCCTCATTTCAAGTAGGGAACTGAAGCAATGCCATCAATACTTCGCTTGTCTGCAATATTAAGGTCTCAGTGACAAGTGGTCGAGCCAGCACCATCACCAACCTATCCAGTGAAGGTGATCTTGAATCAGGCCCACAGCTAAATCATTTGGGGTCCATATATGCTCTAGAAACAGCACCAATGGGCAAAGTTTTAAGGCAGGGGTGGCCAACCTGCGGCTCCGGAGCCACATGTGGCTCTTCAGAAGTTAATATGCGGCTCCTTGTATAGGCACCAACTCCAGGGCTGGAGCTACAGGCGCTAACTTTCCAACGTGACGGGGGGTGCTCACTGCTTAACCCCTGACTCTGCTACAGGCCCTGCCCCAACTCCACTCCTTCCCATCCCCTCCCCTGAGCCTGCTATGACCTCACTCCTCCCTCTCTGAGCCTCCTGCACACCATGAAACAGCTGATTGGGAGGTGCAAGGAGGGAGAGGGAGGCGCTGATCGGCGGGGCTGCCGGTGGGCGGGAGGCGCGGGGAGAGCTGATTGGGGCCTGCTGACATATTACTGTGGCTCTTTGGCAACACACATTGGTAAATTCTGGCTTCTTCTCAGGCTCAGGTTGGCCACACCTCTTCTAAGGTGACTGTGCCACAGCAAGCTCAATCCATGGGTTTCATGGTGTAGATGATGAGGCTAACTCAAAATATGTTGAAATGCAAGTCGGGAGCAGGAGTCACACTAGCTAAAGTTATGTTATGTTGTTAGCATGAGTGAATAGTGATATTAATAGAAGCGACAAGGCATAACCTTGGGTCATGTAGTAAATATGTTTCTGTTTTAATTGGGTTTAGCAAGTGTTGTAGGGGAATTTTTGGATGTTTTGGAATATTGGTAACCACAGAATTTGCAATGATGCAAATAGTAATTAGAATGATGTTTGATATTAATAACTAATAATGAAGTAGAAGGTATTTGAGTTTTCGGGTATGAAAGGTTTAATGTGGTAGCCGAAATATAGATATGGTACAAGGTAGGCTTAATAGGAGGAGTGTTGTTATAATTTATTATAAAAAGGTATTATTCTAATTTTAGATTTACATGCTCATCCACCATCAAGGTGCTGTTAAAAAAAAAAAAGACTTAAGTTCTTCTCATCCAAGGACTGATCACCCCAGAATGCACCATTTATTCTTGGAATGTGAATATAAACGCAGCATGTAGTTATATTGTAATTCCTGTTTGCTTTACGTAATTTTTTAAATTAAATAATGCCTTTAATTTGATCACTCATTGTGTCAGTCACAATCCTCCACTAAATTAAATTATCTGTAACTACCCTGGAGGCTCAACCCTTAAAGAATTCAGTGTGGTTTTATTCCTTATGTTTAAACTGTAAATTGGAAACACATCAAACAAGGTTACAGTTGGCACAAGGTCACATTTGTCAGGCAGCTGGCTGCCCTGTGATTGTTGAGCCAGAGACAAATCAGGCACTGGTGCCTAGCAAGTTGAGATGTAAGAATCAGCAGCAGAGGGTGACTTGCACCTTAGTTCATATCTGGAGCAGTGCTCCTTCCGAACCTTCTCTGAGGTCATAGACACCAAAATGGAGGCAGAGAACGGGACCATCTTAGTCACTGTAACACAGGAGCTCAAGTGGAATCTCAACTCACTGTGGCACTCATGAGGAGGAACTGACAGGAGGACTAAGGTCAAGCTACATCCTTCCTTTTAGCATCCACAGTTGCTTGTACATAGCACTCCAGGAGCAGCAATTTTAGGTGGGACTCTAGCTTTTTGAGTCCATTTAGAGAAGGAGAAATATATTGAACAATCACTTATGCATGTGTCCCTCTCCTAAACAAAAGAGGACCAGGTACATCTACACTGCAAAATAAATAAATAAAAACCCTGCAGCAGGAAGTCTTGAAGCCTGAGTCTAACTGACTCAGGTTTGCAAGGCTCACACTTCAGGGCTAAAAATAGCAGTTTAGACCTTCCCTCTCAGGCTGGAGCTCGGGCTCTGAAACCCAGCCAGTAAGGGTGGGTCTCAGAGCCTGTGTGGGAATATCTACACTGCTACTTTTAGCCATGTAGCACAAGCCTCACACGCCAGAGTCAGTTGACAGAGGCTCTGAGACTTGCTGCTGTATGTGGGAGGGGGAGATTTTGTGTTTTGCAGCACACATGCACCTATTGAAGCTTCACACAAAGAGGACAGGTTTTGAACTCCAGGGATTTTGGTTTTGTCATATTGTCAGAGACCCTGTATATGGTGGTCCTCCCTATAAACTAAATGTCTGACTAAAAGGTTGGTGCTTGTGGCAACTGATAAAAAGACTAACACTAGTAACTAATTAACAAATACTAGTACCTACTAACACTAGTGCACAGGGAAGCAAGCAGACAGTGTAAGGATTCTGTCTCATTGCCACAGGTGGTAAGATGGAATGGAAAGACTGTTGGACCACTCTACTCTTTATGCCTTCAGGCGAAGATGGAGGAGTGCAAGAAAACATAGCATGCAGGCACACCAAAACCAGACATTGGTGGCCAAAAGAATCCAATCTCGCACACATGGGCATAAGCACACCAAATGTGGACCAATCACACAAAAACTTTCAGTTTCCAAGGAAGAGAGTTTTTGCACCGAAGAGTCCTGTCAAATATTTTTATACAATACTTATGCTTACTTCTACATATTACTAATTATTAGGCCTGTCAATCACAGTTAACTCACGCGCTTAACTCAAAAAAATTGTGATTAATTGCAGTTTTAATCACAGTGTTAAACAACAGAATACCAATTGAAATTGATTAAATATTTTGGATGTTTTTCTACATTTTCATACATATTGTATTCTGTGTTGCAATTGAAATCAAAGTGTATATTATTTTTTATTACAAATATTTGCACTGTAAAAATGATAAACAAAAGAAATAGTATTTTTCAATTCACCTCATTCAAGTACTGTAGTGCAATCTCTTTGCCATGAAAGTGCAACTTAAAATTTTTTTTAAAAATCTACATTTGTAACACAACTGCACTCAAAAACAAAACAAACTTCATAGTCTACAATCACCATTCCAATGGACATGCTTCCACGCTGATGACGCTCATTAAAAAAATAAAGCATTAAATTTGTGACTGAACTCCTTGGGGGAGAACTTTATGTCCCCTGCTATGTTTTACCCGCATTCTGCCATATATTTCATGTTATTGCAGTCTCGCATGATGACAGAGCACATGTTCATTTTTAGAACACTTTCACTGCAGATTTCACAAAATATAAAGAAGGTACCAATGTGAGATTTCTAAAGATAGCTATAGCACTCGACCCAAAACTTAAGAATCTGAAGTGCTGTCCAAAATCTGAGAGGGACAAGGTGTGGAATATGCTTTCAGGAGTCTTAAAAAAAATTAACACGCCGATGCGGAAACTACAGAACCTGAAGCACCAAAAAAAGAAAAAACAACCTTCTGCTGGTGGCAACTGTGATAAATGAAGGGGGGGGGAGGGTACCTCCCTTTTATGGACACCCAGCCAGCCAGTAGCTATGAAATCCCTCTCAGTAGCTATTCTCTAATTGCTCTACCTGTAAAGGGTTAAAAAGTCTCACTGCTGTGCATAGGTAAAAGGAAGTGAGTGGGCACCTGGCCAAAAGAGCCAATGGGAAGGCTAGAACTTTCAAAAATTGAAAAACGACTCCCCTTTTTGTCGGTCTGTTGTTCTCCCGGGGAGAGGCAGACAGAGCAGAGCTATGCTGTAAAAAGCTTGGGGCAGGTATGAAAAATCATCAGTATCATACCTAGAAACTACTCCTTTAAAGACCCAGTTATGTAAGTAGATCAGGAAATGTCTAGGAAGATGTGATTAGGTTTATCCCTTTTATTTCTTTATGGCTTGTGGATTCCTCTGTGCTAACCCCAAGTGCTTTTGTTTTGCTTGTAACCTTTAAACTGGACCTCAAGGAAGCTATTTTTGGTGCTTACTCCCTGTAATTGCTCTTTTAAAATCTAGCAATAGCCTGAGTTCCCAGATGTATTCTCTCCCCCCCACCCTTTTTTTTTTTTTAAATAAAATTTACCTTTTTTAAGAACAGAGTTAGATTTTTGTGTCTTAAGAAGTTTGTGCACATGTTGTTTAATTAGCTCATGGCAACAGCTGATTTCCCTTCCCCCCCCCCCCTTTCTCCGCTCTTCCCCAAAAGGGGAGGGGGAGGTGAAACGGTTTGAGGGTACTCCACAGGAAGGAATTCCCAAGTATGCCTTCTTGGGCTCTCAAAGGGGTTCTGCACTTGCGTGGTGGCAGCATCTACCAATCCAAGGTCAGAGAAAAGCTGTAATCTTGGGAGTTTAATACAAGCCTGGAGTGGCCAGTATTAATTTTTAGAATCCTTGTGGGCCCCCACCTTCGGCACTCAAAGTGCCAGAGTGGGGAATTAGCCTTGACATCCACAGATAAGCAATTGTCAAATGTTTTCGTCCTGTCAGAGATAAAAGAATGGGGCTGGTTCAACTATCCATGCTAGGGTGGGGAATTAGCCTTGACAGCATCTAACTCAGATAATGAAAATGAACATGTGTCGGTCTGCACTGCTTCAGATTGTTATCGAGCAGAACCCGTCATCCACATGGACGCATGTCCTCTGGTATGGTGGCTGAAGCATGATGGGACATATGACTCTTTAGCACATCTGGCACATAAATATCTTGCAATGCCTGCAACAACAGTACCATGCAAATGCCTATTCTCACTTTCATTGTAAGTAAGAAGTGGCAGAATTATCTCCTGCAAATATAAACTAACTTGTTTGTCTGAGTGATTAGCTGAACAAGAAGTAGGATTGAGTGGACTTGCAGGCTGTAAAATTTCACGTTGTTTTATTTTTGCATGCAGTTATTTTTTGTATATAATTCTACATTTGTAAGTCTAATGGTCATGAGAAAGAGATTGCACTAAAAGTACTTGTATTAAGTGAATTGAAAAATGCTATTTCTTTTATTTTTTTACAGTGCAAATACTTGCCATCAAAAATAATATAAAGCGAGCACTGTACACTTTGTATTCTGTGTTCTAATGAAATTAATATAGTTGAAAAGGTAGAAAACATCCAAAAATATTTAAATAAATTGTGTTCTGTTGTTTAACAGTGCAATTAATCACGATTAATTTTTTTCATCCCTTGACAGCTCTACTAATTATACCATTACTTGAACACATTCAGTGCATATTATTTCCTAAATAATTTTATTAAACATTCACTAAAAATTATAAAATTAGAAGATATATTACAAATTCAAGAATCTAAACTTTGTATGATCGGAAGAGGATCATAGGACTTTGCACTGACATGATAGTCCAGACAAAACTGGAGGAAGATGGGCCTAGCCATCCAGCAGGAGACATGTTCTTGTAAAACTTAAAGCTGAAAAGAATAAAAACTTTCTAAGACTAATTTAGAATCCAACCACAAATTGGCAGTCTTCACACCTGTTACAGTTGCATAGAAACAGGAATCAGAAGAAATGGAACAGAAAACTAAAAAGTTGATCAGGAATCTGGATTTCTTTAAGACAAAAAAGCAGCACCAGCATTCAAACACCAATACATACTTTGTGCAGTAACCAAACCTTTAACCAAGAACAAAGCCAAACAATCCTTGGGAACAGAAAGAATGAAACAGAAGCTTTAAGAAACTTTGGCCAGATCTGAACAGAAGGAGACCTCCACGGAAAAAAACAAAATGGAAAACCTACAGATTCAAGAATTTAAATTAATGGGCATCAGGGCATTAATGCCAACTCACAGTTTGTTGGATCTGAAATTAAGGTTTTGAAAACAGATTCATGTCCCACTAGCAATCCAGTGAGACACTAACTCTCCACTGTTTCTATTTTTAAGATGTTAGTATAGCAAATGTGGCTTTAGCAGATACGGCTGCCAGCATTTCAATAGGAACATGCTAGACACAAAAGGCTACAACGGATGTACTACATTTTGTCCCACATATTTGACACATAAAGCAACATCAAAAGCAGTTCAAGTGCATAAACAACAAGAATTGTAGGCAAACCCAAAAATGCGACCAAGAACTGAAGCAGAACGAAAAACCCTGAGTATTATGAGAGAGATTTTCAGAAAATATCTGCCCCCCTCCCTTAGGTACCAAAGTAAGTGGCCAAATCTTCAACCAACATGCAGATTTAAAGAATAAAATAAAATAAAATGGGCCTCAAATCAACTGTAGCTCCAAGTATTTGGTCCTGTGCTGAGCCAACACTGGTTGGATTCACCTCAGTAGTAGTGAACACTGGTCTTAACACTGAAATAACTCCAGAAGTGATAGATGAGCTATAAGGTGTTTGGACACTAGTAACCCATTAACCTATATTTTTCTATTCCTTTGGATATTTAAGAAGAAACACTTGGTAATACACACAAGTTACCTCATTAGAGCTCCAAGTCTGAATTTAGTATGTATGTATTATTAGCGCACAATGTATTCAGTTCCACTGAATCACAGGTATTTTGTGAGGGCGATGATAAGCACATTAGAGAACATTTTCTTACACTTAACATGTTTTCCTTTATATCATGCTTACCTTTCAATGGCCAATTCTTTGTTTGACAGTTGCTGGACTGTGATCACAACTTTCTTCTCAATTCCCTGTTTCAGTTTGAAATAAAATTTCTCTCTGTCCTTTGGTACAGGGCTAAAAAGAAAGAATTAATTCCTTTAGCACAGATATAGCACAATATAGGTGAATAACTATTAGAAATATGATGTGGTGATAGCTAGAGCCTCATAAAATTATTTTCCTTTTATTTTTAAGGCATTTCATTTTATTTTATTGTGGGAGGCCCAGGTGGAAGTGTGTCTGGGCCTGCCCCGGAAGGGAGTGGGAGGCCCCGGGAGGGGTGTTGCAGAGTGAGGTCACCCTGCATTCACCCCACAGTGGTGCCATCTGTCCCATGGAGCTGGGCATGGCTCCCCACTCCAACAGTTATGACCTGGTACACAGGGTTGCAGAGCTGCTGGGGTTTGGCCTGGCTAACCCATGGGACATGAGCAGCAGGAGCCACCAACATGGGGTAGATTTTTTGTTTTATTTCATTTTATGTTGTGTTATTTCACATTTGTGAAAAACCACAGAGCTCTAGTGATAGCCACCCACTTAGTTCCACCAGTGCCACCCATGTCTGCAATCATTCTATATCTCCTCTTCCCCTTTATTCGTCTTTTATCAGCCAATTAATAGCTTGGTACTGAACAAGAGGAATCTTTGCCCCACCCGTAGGGGCCTAAATTTCTGTATGTTTCATTTTCATGTTTGCAGCTATTATGTGGTACATATTTATCTACTATAGTTTAAGACTGCTTCTCAAACAGTAGCTATCTTAAGTTACAGTATGAGAATATTAGGTGCCCATAGTTGGGCACCATGCAAAATATAAAAGCAGAAACAAGTGTTACACAAAACAAAAATTCCCATTGCTACCCCTTTCTATCCAAAATTCTCACATATCTGTATGTCTTAAATCATACCCAAAGAACACTGTGTGTTAAGAGAAGGGTGCTCATGCTTATTGAAATATGCTTCCTTTCCCACCTCCACAATGCTTCAAGACATTTTTCCAATATTTTCTCCTGTACCCTCAACACACTGATTCAGATTTATTGGCTTATGAAAACTCAATTAAAAGAGTTAATTTACTGTACTGAAAGAAACCCCAGAAAACACTGGTACAAATTTTCAGCAAGCTAGGCCTCAATTATCTTTCCAAGTTCCATAGGCACACTTGAGTATGTACACCAAGAACTAGAATTTAAACAGTTACAAAACTTGATTAATATTGTTTTTCTACACTGCTTTTTATTTTTGAATCAAGTTAGGCTTCTACAAAAAAATGTATTTAAGACAAACAAAGCAAAAACCTCAAACAAACAAAATAGCATACAGCAAAAAGTAAACCAAAACTAGCTTCTTCACTACATGCTGGTTAGCCACACATCCCTCAAAACAGCCGCACATGTCTTATGGAGACTTCTAATTTTTCTCCGTTTTTCAAATTACCTAAAATTTCCTTTACCATCATCTTCTTTGACCTCTAAGGAGACACTGAAAGTGAACACATCACTATCTGGGGTAGGAAGAACAGTGTCTTTAACATGGTCTGAAGCTTGTTTGGAAGACCGTCTGAATGCTGTTGAGAAACTATATAAAATTCTGCTGACCTGAAAAAGGGAAGGGGGAAAAAAAAAAGAGTAAGAGCACCGACGCCATCCGTTCATCTGCCTGTGGAGAACATACACAGTTGTGATGTATTCCCTCAAGAGATCATTTCTCAGCAAGCATATTTTTGAAATTCTTAAAAAAATCATTTTACCCTTCTTCTCTCCCGCTCATTTCAAGTGTTTAATAAGAATACGTGTTGAGATACCATAGTTTTAGTGTTACAGAAGTGTGTTCACCTCTGATGCAATATCTCAAAAATTGTTAAGTCAGCAAGTTTCACCTACACAAGTGATTTTCAACGTGTGATCCGCAGACAATGTCGAAGGGGTCCATGAAAGGTGACTATGAAAATAAAGTTTCAGATCCCAGAAAAGTCATTCCATTTTTCTGATCAAAAGTATGTGAATCCCCCACCTACAGGTCAAAACCTCGAAGTGTTGTCATTACCATAAAAAACAAGAGTTTAGCACCCTTTCTCCTGCTGCGTCAAATGACCTGCTGAGCATGTGAGACATTTATGGTTGAGTTCTATTCAGTCCGTTTGCAGCTTAAGACTACTGTAGTAGGGATCTGTGGACCACAAATTGAATTTCCAAAGGGATCCACACCTTCATTCAAAAATTAGAAGTCCAGAAATAAAAAAGGTTGAAAAACCACTGGTCTACGCAGTTCATGAATGTAATTTTGTTGCTAAATGACCTGCAGATTTTGTTATTGTAATTAATTTTACATTTAAAAATCTGTCCAGTTTATTGTTTGTACCTGCCAGGTCCTAAACTCACATTCGCTTTACTTTTTTCTTTTTACCATCTCCACCCTCAAGACCCAATACTGTGCTGATCATCATTAACTCAAGGAAAGCAGAAGTCTGCTCTTTCAAATGTCCCAA
Source organism: Natator depressus (assembly GCF_965152275.1). Taxonomy (NCBI): domain Eukaryota; kingdom Metazoa; phylum Chordata; order Testudines; family Cheloniidae; genus Natator; species Natator depressus. Next base: position 48,446,527 of record NC_134241.1, on the reverse strand, counting down.
TGCTCTTCTTTAACCATCAAGAGGAATCCCTACTGAGGGATTTAAGACATTCCGTTATAACTCCAAGGCCCAAGCACATTATCTCCTTGGTAATCTCAACCCAGATTTAAAGCAGGAGCGAAGGATTATCTCCCAAATCTCCCCATTACATCATAGTGCAATAAATTGTAAACTAGGACAATGTTTGGGCAAGACCCACTGCAAGATAAACACTTTGGTAAAAGGTATTAAAGTAAAGTAACTTCCTAAATTATTTTAATATTCAAGAACACATAGCTGCACATCTTGTGAAATCTACTGCACACATGCCAAAATACTGAGGTTGATTTTACATGATAGTATGTGACAGCAGATATTTAAAGACTGGGAACAATCATAGAAAATAGCTTTATTATGCTCGGTAACAAGTCACTGTGGTAGTATTTTATACTTACTGCCTCTTTAATCTCACAGGAGAAAACATGAATCTGGAACTCCTCTGTTCCACAGTAGCTTTCAGTAAATGCAAAGCAGTCACTCTCTGCGGTTCCATTTTGTCCACGTGCACAGAACAATATCTTATAGATTGGGAAAGAGGCTATCTCCATATTGCTGGTTTGGTCTATTATTCTGCAGGGGGGAAGTGACAAATGTGAAGTCAGTCAAATAAACTGGAACCAAATAAAGATATCCACCAGCTTCTTTCTGTAACTGAATGAGCTATTATGCAAAGTATAACTAATATTCAATGCAAGCACCCAACATTATAATACAATTAAGGAATGTAAGCAATAAAAATGTTCAGTTTCAACTACATTTGTTTCAATACAATTTATATCAAAATAAAATAGGAAGCATATAATACTCTAAATTATATCGGAGCAGTATGCCTCATAAAAATCACTGCTCTGCAGTTAATCACCAGAATCAAAGGGTCTGGTTAACTAGGAACCACAGAAATTGTGAAAATGCACTTCGTATACATACATGCCCAGAAACTCAGCAAAGGGAGATTCTGTAAACTCCCTGTCTGAGAAGTTATTAGTAGTCTGAAATGTACGCTGTTATGCTGTATACTGCTAAAAAGTCAAATAATGGTGAAAACTGACCTTAATATCTTGTCTAAAAATATCAATAAAAGGCACACGACCCCCATTTGAGGTCAACTTCTCATCAAGATTTCCTTTACCCTGTCCTGCAAGCTATTTTAAAGGCCTGATATTTTATTTTTGGATAAAATCGGGGCATATTACCTCCTGACAACCATCAATAGGAAAAAATCCAGCCAAAAGTAATAAACCTCAAGGCAACTCCAGCTCCTGCATTTCATAAAGAAAAAGAAGATATACAAACTGTCTCTGCCCAAGGAAGGTGTTGGAAGTGCCCTGAAGAAACTGGAGATACTTCCCCTGTCATATCATGCCCAAGCACCAGCTCCTTCCTAAAAGTAAATCAAGGGTAGTAGAAAGTACCCATATTCAAAGGTGTCTGGAATAAAATCACTTGAAATTAACTTTAGCTGGAATATGTGAAAGGCTTCCTTTCTAGAATTTGGCAAAAGTTACCAACACTGCAGGTATGCTACTCCAAATTATTTATATATATATATATATCTTATAAATTGAATTTCTCCAAACACTAGGCCTGGGATGGCCAACCTGTGGCTCCAGAGCCACATGCAGCTCTTCAGAAGTTAATATGTGGCTCCTTGTATAGGCACCAACTCCAGGGCTGGAGCTACAGGCACCAACTTTCCAATGTGCTGGGGGGTGCTCACTGCTCAACCCCCAGCTCTGCCAGAGACTCTGCCCCCACTCCACTCCTTCCCACTTCCTCCCGAGCCTGCTGTGCCCTCGTTCCTTCCCCTCACCCTGAGCCTCCCGCATGCCACAAAACAGCTGATCGGGAGGACTGCCGGGGGGTGGGAGGTGCTGGGAGCAGGGGGAAGTAAAGCTGATGGGGGGCTGCTGATGTATTACTGTGGCTCTTTGGCAATGTATACTGGTAAATTCTGGCTCCTTCTCAGGCTCAGGTTGGCCACCCCTGCACTAGGCTATGCTAATGCCTCAAACCTTCCTAACATAATTTTCTATCTCAATGTGCATTTAAACTAATACTTTATTCCCTAAATCAGAGAAGTCACCTTTTACATAATCTGCAACAATATGCATTGCATTAATACACCATTTTTATTTAAACAGAAAAATAGGTATCTAAGTTTTTCATGAAGTGGGTCAAAGCATTCACAGATCCACAAAATACACAAGTACCAATGATGTGTATATTTTTTCTGTTAGAAGTGAACCCTCTTTCTTTCCATTTCCCTTGATTTCTCTCTTGCATGACACCTGCAAGTCTGATGCTTTAGCAAAGTCACATCATTTCCAATTATATATTAGCCTGGAAGCATTTCCAAGGCGCCACCTTGTGGTTTCCACCAAGAATCGTAACAATAAATATTTTATTGTGCAGGAAAACCAGATTACCAAAAAAGACTATGCTCATTCGGAAACTATTTAATGAAGGTAATTTTATTTGTTTTTGCTTTAAGAAACGGGTGCCAGGGAAACTAACTACACTAACGATGAAAAGCAGAGTCAGTAAGGGAAAACTAACAAAAAGGTGGGTCTTTTCCAAAGGAGGCAAACTTGTCTAACGCAATTCATAATAGAATTTCATTATGGAAAAAACATCATGGATCTTCATTTTATGAAACAGGACCTACAACATGCACTTATATATATACTGTATTTACAGAATTAAGCTCAAGCACAACATCTATGAAAGCAATATAAAGTAGATTAAAATGATCATTTAAATCAATGGGAGCTGTGCCTACTTACTTCAGTTCTAAATTTGGGACACAGTACCAAGATCTCACTGTAAATGTATGAATACCCTCTTAAAAGGTTATTGGCATAGATTGAAATTACAACCTGAAAGAATGGCACTAGTTATAGCCCTTCACAATGGTCAGCAATAGAATCTTCGCAGCTGTCTTTTTGCAAGCACACATTACTTTTGCAGTCTTCAAAAATACTCCATTTAGTGAGCATATAGGACTTTGGGGGAATATTACTGTAAAGCTAACTGCTTGCAAGACCTTTACAGAGTCTACAATTACAAACCCTGTATATAGGAAAATGCTAATAATGTGAGCATGGTTTTGGTTATAGAAATAAAGCATGCTCAAGAACTTCTCAAATGTGATCTTCGCTGATTTCAGCGTTAGGTATGTTTATTCTGTAAGGACAGGCTGACTATTTCTCATTATACAGTGTGATCTGTTAAACACAATCTAGAATATTTCAAATTCGCATGCAAATTAACAGAAGGTAGAGATTTTGTCTCATACAATACATCAGGGAGATTGAATCTATGTGATTGAGTCCTACCATCATCATACAATAAAACTAGTTTAATATTAAAGGGTTCAAGATTCTAAGTTCAACTTGTGCATTTTTCTCACTGGATGTTTTACTTATTCGTTTAAATATCCTTGATTTTTATTCATTTTATCATTTCCTCAGCAGAGTTTGTGATAAATTATGCTTTTGGACAGACCTACGCAGTTCAACTTCACTGGAAGCCCAGTGTTTGCAACCCAGGTCAGAATCTGAACTCTTTGGGTATGTCCATACTACCCACTGGATCGGCTGGCAGCGATCGATCCAACAGGGGTCGATTTATCACGTCTAGTCTAGACGCGATAAATCAAACCCCTCTCCCGCCCCCCTCGAGTGCTCTCCCGTCGACTCCTGTACTCCACCTCCATGAGAGGCACAGGCAGAGTCAACTGGGGAGCGGCAGCAGTCGACTCACCACGGTGAAGACACCGCAGTGAGTAGGTCTAAGTATGTCGACTTCAGCTACATTATTCACATAGCTGAAGTTGTGTAACTTAGATCAATCCTCCCCTCCGCCCCAGTGTAGACCAGGCCTGTGTGTCTGCGTAAGTAATGAAGTACCATTGTAGTTCACCTTACAGAGCCTTCTGGGACGTTCGGAACATAGAGAGTCACAGGAAAAGAGGACTGGCATGAGGACTTCAAAGCTTCCATAGCACGTAGAGCTTCTGACTCATTACGAGGAGCAGAAATCTTCATAGAACCTAGATACATCAGTTTGTTAAATAATACACTGTCCTCTTCTGGGAGTTCATTAGGGGAAGAGGGTCTAGGTGCCGAGATTTCTGAAAATGAAGAAAATAAATCTTAACAATAAAACTCTCAGCCATTGCATTAAATTAGTGCAAGTTAAAAGCTGCAAGCCTACATCTGTAAACCTAAAAGAAACTATCACTGTATCTGAACAAGCTCCCTGAAGCATTACCCTAGACAATGATCACATAGACCTGGAAGGGCAGTTATTCTGAATTATGGCCATTTCATATTTGTGAAGCTTTTGCAGTAATAAATGTAGTCAGGTTACCAAAAAGACATTTTAAGAACATCTCCATATTTAGTGTCAATCTCTCCCTACTGACTACAGGTATTGCTTGCCGAATGAGTGTGAGTAGCCTAAGGTTGATTCATCAATCTGAGCATTCTGCAAGCATCCCCACATGGGCCATATGGAGGAGATAACTGGTTAATGACTGGATATTGAGCAATTAGCAAGGTAATGCAGCTAGTCAGTTGAGGACAGTTAAAAGACAGACAGGAGTGAGAGAGGAAGGCTTGAGGGAGGCCAGAGAAGCCCAGAATCTCAGAAATGTTCTCCCCAGTTTCCCCTCCCCCGGTCTGGGGATTCTTGGGACGAGGATCAGACCTCTGCACAGTCAGACTCACCTCAATTTTTCCTTTGCTCAGTTTCATCCCATAACTTCAGTACATACCCAAAATATCTTAACCAGTACCTGTATTGGAAGGGTCCAGAATTAGATGTAAAGAAGGTTGCTTTGTCTGACTGGCTGACACATCTTCAGCCGACCGTCTGCAAGCATCATTGGAGTCTTTACAGTCAGTAGTATAACTTATTTGGCCTTTTTCAGAATCTCTCAGTACCTCTTCCATGGCTTCCTCCAGCTGTTCATCTCCATTTGAAAATATCTGTACGAAGGACAAGACACAGAAGACTTACAAATTGTCTGCTACTTTTACCTTAAGAGTTATTACACAAATATTTGAAAAATATTTTCAAATTTGTTTTACTTTTTTAAAGAAGACATTTTGCCAAACACTTCTTCAGCTAATTATACCAGATATCCATGTTACTCATGTGGCTAAAGCCATGAATGCACCCAAGGCTCATCTGTGTTCATTAAACCAACAAATAAAATGTGTACAATGGAAGACTATATCTGACTACCAAAGGTTCCAACATCCAGTATTACAATGCAGCATCCAGTATAACTGCTCAGGTAATGACAATTTATATATCCTCAAATCTTTGACTATATACAGTACAGATTTCACCTCTCCAAGTACTTTATATTGTATTAAAATGGCATCCATGAGTCATGAATGTGTGCTACACTCAGATAGTATATTAAAAGGCACACAGAAAAATAAAAGTGTAATTAGGTATATCCTTCTCCCCTCATTTTTAATATACATCTGTAATGAATGGCAAAATTAATTTGGAGGTTTTATTCCTTATTCTATTTTCATTTATCTTTATTTTTTAAAATGTAACTGAGAATTAGAAACAGAGCTCTCTCCAGGTGTTCAGACAATAGTAAAAACGTTGTTCAATTCAGTTTCTGTATACAGAAAGAAGAGAAACTACCTAATCATAACAAAACACATCTAGTCAGTTGAGACAACTACCTGGGAGAGACATTTTCATATCTGCCATCTCCTCAGCACAGTTCAACTTTGAGCCACACTGAAAGATAATTTAAAATTAATTTCCTCACCATAATTTTCTCTTCTTTAAATGGGAGCACAGTTCTCTGTCAGTCAAGTACTGACAAGTTTTCTATCTTGTCACAGATTTTGGATGAAGAGCATAATATTCCTAACGAGCTTCCCCACCCTGCCCGCATCTGTCAGTTACTTGCCTGCTAAAGTGAAGAATAATTCACATTCAAATAAGCTCTTATAAGGGAGTGGTTTCTGACAATGCACTAGAAGCTTAAAGCTGATAAAATTACAGTAAAGTAAAAGGAGAACTTTTACGTTTCTCCCATATAAACAGCTGCTGCCCCCATGAGACAAGTACTTATAGGAAACGGCAAGCAGTAAAAAGACATCCATCAAATCGAAGGGAAAGAAAAACTTAAGTCTTTCAGTATCTGATAGCTGCATTGGATGAGTTTTTATCTTATAAGGCCTAGTACAGCAGTTCTCAAACTTGGGTCGGGACACCAAGGTGGGTCGCATCCCCATGTTAATGGGGTCTCCAGGTCTGGCTTACACCAGCTGGGGCCCAAGGCTGAAGCCCAAGGGCAGCAGGGCTCAAGTTGCAGGTCCCCTGCCTGGAGCTGAAGCCCTTGAGCTTTGGCTTTGTCCCCGCCCCCACCCACCTGGGGTGGTGGGGCTCAGGCTTTGGCCCCTGCACCCAGGGTGACAGGGCTTGGCAGGCTCAGGCTTCGGTCCCCACTCCTGAGGTCAGGCTGTAATTTTTGTCATCAGAAGGAGGTCATGGTGCAGTGAAGTTTGAGAACCCCTGGCCTAGTAAACAGAGCACTGAAAACCGAGTGCACTGAAACCCAACACATCTCCTCAAAGGTTCTCTGTGTTGCTGAGCCCATGAAGCAGTCATGCACCTGCTAGTGTGTGCGCTCACTCAAATGGGAGGAGACTTCTTGTATAACCGATCGCCTACAAGTTACAGGACTATCTTGCAATAGTAGACTTAACTATTCACTTTTTTAGATCCTCCATATAAAGACAAATTTGCATCAGTCTTTCCCCAGGGCTTTGTTTTATGCAAGTAAAACTTCACATCCTTGACCACATCCAACACATTTCAGTGCTTCTCATGGTCTGAGCTGGCTTGGGGTAGAAAGAGGGCAAGGGAACACTGACTCAAATGGAAGGTTGTGTTTTTCCCAGGAAACAAATTCTAAATCTCATCTAAGAGGTACCTTAAAATAAATATAAATGTTTTTTAAAATTTAAATTAAATTTTAATGATTTTTTAAAAACCTACACCCAACCACCCAGCAAACCACTGTTTAATGGATTTGGTGAGTACTTGCAAAACTAGATGCCAAGACCTTAGAACAAGGGGCTCTCCTGGCTGTGCGTGGTTTCTTAAAAGCAGTGTTTCAGATTTGTTCAGGAGACAGCTGCAGGTGCACCAGTTCCTGTGGCTGAAATTAAGGAGTTCTTCTGGTACCTGCCTGGACAGTCCTGATAGTATGATCTTCAATCGGCTGCCTGCCACACATCTTCAAATACTATGAGGCCACTATTTCCTTAGATATTGTGGAATTGGGAAGGCAGTTTTGCCCTCTCCCCATCATTTTATCTTAAGGACGGTTTTGAGTTGGGTGGCCAGGTTTGCAATATTTAAGGTGCAGTAAATATGATCCAGCAGCTCAACCTCATCCTACAGAGCAGATAACCTAAATCATTGGATTGGGACTTGGCTAATGCAGAGCATCAGAAAACTGGTGAAAATCTTGAAATCCCAGCTCCGGCCTCCAAGGCTACTGTATGTACAAACACATGGAGCTGAGAGCACCTCCTCTGATCTTAGTGTTCTAACCACTTCTAGCACTGTAGAAACCCACTGAGTTAAGGAAGTTTTGAGCTTCCCTTCAACCTTTGACAAAACCCCTCTCCCTACCAAAACTGCTGCTAAATTAAAAGGAAAAGCTGGGCTGAAGAGAAAAACGTGTCTGGGCAGAGAGCTTAGGGACAGAAACGAGGCTGAAAGTATAGTGTAGTTATAAGCATGTCAGCAATGGAAGTTGGGTCATTTTCTACACATTTCCCACCTGTGCCAACAGCTCTTCCTGCACCAAAGTTGACTATGTTGGAAACCCTTATGAGGCAAGGTCCCACAGCCAGAACCATCTGTAACACTATCAGCCAAAAACGCTTAGAGAAAATCTGACGTGGTATTAAAAGTGGCTCCAGTTGCAGGAGTCTTGCCTGTATTAAGTGTTCCAATGTTATCCACAGTAGGAAGTTTTTAGAAAAAGAGTCCTTAATGTATACCAGTGTTTCTCAACCTGAACTTAAAAAAAAAAAAAAATCATGACCCTCCTCCCCCAGTAAGACTTGAAAAATTGCGACCCCCTACCTTAAATCTAATTAAGTAAATTATGAATAATACTCAGAACCAGCGCTAGAGGGTGGCAAGCAGGGCAACTGCCCAGGACTCAACACTTCAGGAGGCCCCATGAAGCTAAGTTACATGCTGGAGCCCCGCTACGCGGGACTCGAGCGTGTAACTTAGCTTTATGGGGCCCCAGGCAATTTCCCTGCTTGCTACCCCCTAATGCTGGCCTTGCACTTGTGACCTCCCTAAACCCATCTCGTGACCCCTACGGGTCATGTCCCCCACGTTAAGAAACGCTGGTATAGACAACGCTAAGGAAGGCAGATCAATAAGGCAAAAGCCAGTGCAGTCTATACATATATAGCTTAATCCTGATCTCATATACAAACAGCGAAACAGTGTTCTGAATCATAAAGCCACATTGTTTCCTATCTCCCAATTTGAAGTTTTTAAATTTATAAGAATAACTGGTTTCTTTTGTTGACTGCATAAATCAGAAGGATGCTAAGATGGCTAAGTCTTGACACTTCAAGTTATTACATAAGTGACTGGACTGAAACTTTCATTAGACAAACAGATTTGCTCACTCACTCTGTTCATTTTGCAAATATATACAGCAAGAACAAAAGTAAAGGATTTTAAGAATCTGCACAAACACCAAAGTCAATTAACTTAAATAAATTGTAATATAAATCACAATCTTTTGGTGCAAGAGATTCTTACTATGCATTTAAAAAAATAAGTGTACTTTTAGTTGAGGTTTCTCATCTTTTGCACAGGGATCCTCAAGTTGCTGATGAACCAAGACAAATTCTTCACTGTTTAAGGTGGACACAGATTCAGATGATTGACTAAATTTATCAAATGAGGACCGGACTTCCATTTCAGGACTGCAATTCCCTCCTGCTGCACCAACCTAATAAAAAAAAAGTACAAACACTGAGTCAGCTCTGAAACTGTACGCAGCTATCCTTTTCTAATTGATAAATATATTTAATAGCAGTTGCAGAAGAAAAATAAGTAGTGCCTAACAAAAAGAACAGAATATTTTAAATTATATAAACATAATGGTTAATGGGAACTCAAAAAGAGTTTTTATTTTTGGCCTCCCAAACCATGATTTTAGATAGCAAGACCCTATAAGAGACATTCATTTTCCTTCCCTTCCTGACCATTTAAAGGGAAGGTGAAAAACAATCTAAAAATATACTAATTAAAAAGGAGAAGGGATTAAAATACTCCATTCTGAATTGTCATTTTCATTATTTCAAAGCCCCAACCACAAAATACAATTGTTTGGCATGCTCTATGGTGGCTCTAGAGCAGGGGTTCTCAAACTTTTGTACTGGTGACCCCTTTCACATAGCAAGCCTATGAGTGTGACCCCCCCTTTTATAAATTAAAAACAATTTTTAATATATTTAACACCATTATAAATGTAAAGTGGGGTTTGGGGTGGAGGCTGACAGCTTGCGACGTAATAACCTCACAAACCCGAGTGGTCCCGACCCCCAGTTTGAGAACCCCTACTCTAGAGCCAAAACAAGTCTTTGGCTCTTCCCTAAAGAATGGTGGCTTCATTGTGCCCATGTCGACACATGTAACCCCAGCAAAGATCAAGAACATAAATATGACCTTGAAAATTTGACCTCCTCTGGGCTTGTAGACGTCATAAACAGAAATCTTGGAATCACTGCAGAACTCCATTCTATCGAGGGACTGATTTATACAGATTTTATACAGTATACTCTTGTCAGAAGGCCGTGCTTCCAGCAAAGCCACTGTCCTGTGGTTGCAACTACTGTGGTAGAGATTACCAGCTGGGGTTAAAGTTTTAGCTGTACCTGTGCTCTTTCAGACATCATCTCACCATTTCAAAAAAACTCACATATTTAAGAAATATTTTCAGACGAATGATGTAATGTGAGCTCCACCCAAGCCTAGTTGAGAGATTCAGTGTTGCAATGAACTTTGTTCCAGAGTTTAAAAATCTCTGTAAAAATGTTCTTTCACTTAATGGCCAAGTAATAATCCCTTCCAGCACCACATTGGAAATGCATGAGAATAAAGACACAGGGAAGAAAGTGCAGTGATGTGATTATTACAAAAACTACAACAATTAATGTCTGTACAATGCTTTGAAAATTTAACATGCTATATAAGTGCTTGGAGCTCACTTACTATATTACTCTGTTATAGAGAAATTCCTGTTATAATGAAGTAGGGTGAAAGTGCTTCAACGCACTTCAGGGGATTTGAACTGCTCTGATTTTCACTGAAGATTCACTTTAGAATAAAATTGCATTGCCCTCTTCTTTGAATGCAGCAATTAGTCACCATGACAAATATGCTCAACCCCTGTCTACATTAGAACTCCTACTGTTGCTAGCACCCATAGTTGCACCATTGCTACAAGACAAAATATTTTAATATAGAAAAGGCTTGGCTGAAACCTGGGAGGAGAAATTGCCCCCAGTATGGTGAGGAACCATAAGTATGCCTCTCAATATTATTGATGCTGCTCCCTTAAGGAGGAGATTGAGCTTTTGTAAAGGGCCCTATGCAAACACTGCTGATAAAGGCCCCAAAGCTACAGGAAATAAGAAGAGGCCCTACCACTACTCCAAACATATTTGATAGGCAGGCGGGAGGATATTTTTCCAAGTAGGCCTCATTTCATTATAGTGAAACTCCACTTAGTGAATTTTTGCATACGCTTGGTGAAGGGAAAGGGGGGTGAAGGGGGGGGGGGGAGATAACAGGACTATACTATAAGAGGATTATTTTGCTGATTATTAAGTAATCTGAATTCTACCAGCAAATCAAGTCTTTCTTGAACAAAAATGTCCAGTAAAAACAACCTGTCTCCTCAAGAAATAATGTTATCCTGCAAGATAGTTTTCCTAGACAGCCTTTCTATTTGATTAACTTCAATGTTATTTGTTATTTGTATTCCGGTACAATGTAGGAGCCCCAGTCCTGCTGTACGAGGTGCTGTACAAAACAACAAAACAAAGAGACACTCCTTCCCCACAGAACTTGCAATCTAAGTAGAAGACAAGAGACAACAGGTTGAAAAAGGGCAGAGGAGCACAAGAAATGAGGTAATACTGAACAGGGATCCTAGAAATCCATTTGCCACAGGAAAACATGGAATTTACATTTTTGCACAGAATCTTCAGTTTTTACCTTTTGTGAAAAAATAAAAACATATTAACTGTTAACTAAATTTTACTGAAAATACCAGTGTCACTTACTCAATGTGCACAACCTCCACCTCTTGTAGTTGATTTTTGAATGCACTTTAAAATTTACATAGCTAAACATACTCCAATAAACTGCTTCTTGGGTATAGAGGTTTTTTCAATAGTATATAGGGATTCCTGTTTTAATGCATTTCAAATTTCACTTCAGCCTCCAGACGTGAGAAATTAAAGTTATGAGAAGATGCCAAAAAAGCACCCCTAAAACCATGTCACTGAGTTTGGTAAGGACAATATTTCATGGTAATGTGCAGTTCTGTACTGTATGCACCAAAGCTGTACATTACATTCAAAGGCAGACAAATACAAACTGCAATTATATTAATTTTATTATAATGATTAATTGCACTGGTAGGCTTCAAACTTGCTTTAAAATGTTAAATATATCAATAAAACGTGTTCAACTGACAGGGTGAATAAAAGGCAGTGATTTTTCAAAAATCAAATTTAAAAAAAATCAGATTTTTTTTTATTCAAGTTGGATTTTTTTGATAAAATGCTTTTTGAGGAAAAAACTAATCTAAAGATAGTTTTAATTAAGATACATTATAGCTCAAAGGTATCCCATCATGGAATAGGGATTATAAATTCTAATTCTATAGTATAAAACAATACGTTCATGTAATGTTTAAGAAAAGTTTTGTAAATTAGTTCCAATAGATCATGGATTAGAGAACCAATCGTATGGGGTCTCAGGGGCTTCTGTATAGATTATTTAGGTTAATCTTTCTATCTATCCAATGAGGCCCAGTGCTAAGTCCAGAAGACACCATCAGAGATGCTTAGTTTTGCAGTTCTCAAACTGTGGATTTGTGTCTCCAGAGATAAAATGCTTGTTAACAGCAAAAATGTAACTAACTAACTACCTACAACCCTATTGTTCCTCTGCAAATTTCTCTACACTGAGTCAATCCCTTACCTCTCTCTAAAAGTGCAAAGTTTCAAAAAGTTCAATGATTTAGGGAAGATTAGATCTGGACAAGGAGAAGTAGTCTGGAGATAAATGTGAGAAGGGAGGGTCAGGCAGTAGAAACAAAAGTGAAACTGTTTAAGCAGCATATTCCAGAAGTCTTGAGGTCTTTCTGAGGGTAGCCTTCCCTGATTTCAGATCTACTATTCCATTCTCTCACTAGAGGCAGCAGGCCATAAAAGAGACCCAGTTTGGAAATATTTTAATGACGTTCCTCTACCTGTGGGTGAGACAGGCATGCATGCAAGATGCAAACAGTGCAACAAAGAAATGCAAGGACTGATTGCCCGAATGAAACAACATCATGAGAAGTGTTCCTTTTCAAGAGGAAGCTGCATTGAAGATAAGGAAAGGAACATGTCTGAACATGCAGGATCTTCAGGTTGGTAAACTTTTTTATTTCATACTTCTTTCTTAAGGACTGCCCGTCTTCCTTCTGGACTATTCTTGAATTCTCATGTTTGAGCAAAAAATATAGTACTTACTCTATGGTACTATCATTTTAGATACAGTTGTGATCAAAAATAAATAGCTGAAATAGGCAGATCTTCCTTTTACAATTTCACCTTTAAAGTAGTACTGAGTGTCAGTCAATGCAATGAGTAATACTAAATGAGCAGTATGGTGGTAATAATGAAATAACTGCATTGACTTATTTTGTTTAGGAGAATCCATCCTCAACATACAGGATTCTGAAGACTATCCACCTTCAAGATCACCATCATTTTCTATAGTTTCAGAGTTATCTGCCAATGACAGTGTTTCAGTCACATCATGTATGTCACATAGCCACAGTATATCACCTGTAGCAAAAAGAAAAACAACTCCATCATCCAGAAACAACCATAGATAAGTTTGTGATAAGAACCAGCAGATTACAAAAAGAGGTAATTGATGAAAAAATTGCCCCGTTTGTTTATGCAACAAACTCTCCTTTCCGTATGATTGAGAACTCACATTTCATAAACATGGTTCAGTCATTAAGACCAGGATACAGTCCACCCAACAGAGCAGATGTCGCAGGCAAATTGCTGGATAACGTGTATGAAACAGAAATTGAGCAGTGTGCAAAAGGTCTAGAGGGTGAAATTGTTAACCTGAGTCTTGATGGGTGGAGCAATGTCCACGATGATCCTGTGGTACATGCTTGTGTGACAAAAGAAGAAGGGAATGTCTTCCTTACAGAAACAATTGATACATCAGGAAATGCACACACAGCAGAATACTTACAAGAAGTAGCAGTAAAAGCTAAAAAAACTCAAATGTCTACTACGCAGCTTGGTCACAGACAATGCTACAAATGTATCCAAGTTTAGAAGAAATTATTTAGAAGAGAGTCCCAAGCTAATAACATACGGTTGCAGTGCTCATTTGATGCACCTCCTAGTCAAAGACTTCAGTGCTCCAGAAATAAAGGCTAATGTGGTTGAAATTGCAAAATACTTCTGTAACAACCACTTTGCAGCAGCTGCCCTGAAAAAAGTGAGAGGAACCAAGCTAACTCTCCCACAAGACATGCGATGGAACTCGGTAGTGGACTGTTTTGAGCACTGTATCAAGAACTGGCCTAATCTGATGACAGTTTGTGAACAAAATTGTGAACAAATAGATGGCACTGTCACAGCCAAAGTTCCCATCATTGGGCTTAAGACAAATGTTGAACACATGCCGAGTACCCTGAAGCCCATTTCTGTAGCCTTGAATAAAATGCAGGGAAATAGCTGTTTTATTGCTGACGCTGTTGAAATTTGGAATGAACTGAATGAGATCTTTAAAAGAGAAACATGCAATGACAGAGTTAAGTTACAAGCATTAAAAAAATGAATGGGACAAGCACTCTCTCCAGCTCATTTTCTTGCAACTATTCTCAATACATGGTACCAGGGTCAAACCTTAACTGCTGAAGAAGAGGAGCTGGCTATGACATGGACATCTAGCAATCATCCTGTGACATTGCACTCCATATGACTTTATTCATACTCATTAGCATATTTTCATATAATGTAACTGGAATATGCTTCTTGCAAAAGATCTCTTGTAAGATATCATTACAAAGCTTATAATCTACTGAGTGTGGTCATCCTATTTGTGTGAAGTATCATTCTTGTATCTGAAGCTAGAAATATGAAATATAACTCTGCGGTCCTATTGTAATTATGCAAAGTGTGGGCCATAAATGGTGGTTTGCAATCTTGATGGCTCCCATCAACTAGAACAACTGGTTGTAAATTGCTCTGTTTACTTGCAAGCCTTCCTGTGAGTCAGGCCAGGAAGAATGAAGGCTTGGGGTCTCCCAGGACACGTGACCATGTCACCTAGGACTGGAATCCATCTTAAACCTGGTGCTTTTCCATTTAGAAGGAAGGGTGGGGACCCAGAGAGACAAGATTCCTGCTTTTTGCCAAAGCTATATATGGGGGTGGAACAAAACAAAGTGGGTTCCAGTCATGAGAAATCCCCTAGTTACCACCTGAGCTGGAGCTAACAAGAACTGTACCGGGGAAAGGATTGGGCCCAGACTAGGAAAACTCGTTGGAACATCTCTGAGGGTGAGATTTTATTATTTTTTTAATGTATTAGACTTTTTGGTTTATTTTCCTTGGTAACTTACTTTGTTCTGTCTGTTGTTACTTGGAACCACTTAAATACGACTTTTTATATTTAATAAAATCACTTTTGCTTATTAATTAATCCAGAGCAAGTATTAATACCTGGTGGAGGAAACAGCTGTCCATCTCTCTTTATCAGTGTTATACAGGGCGGACAATTTATGAGTTTACCCTGTATAAGCTTTATACAGAGTAAAACGGATTCATTTGGAGTTTTGATCCCATTGGGAGCTGGATGTCTGGGTGCTGGAGACAGGAGCACTTCTTAAGCTGTTTTCAGTTAAGTCTGCAGCTTTGGGGCGCATGGGTCAGACCCTGGGTCTGTGTTGGAGTCGACTGGCGTGTCTGGCTCAACAAGGCAGGGTTCCGGAGGCCCAAACTGGCAGAGAAAACAGGCTCAGAGGTAGTCTCAGCACATCAGGTGACAATCCCAAGGGGGTCTCTGTGACCCAAACCATCACACTTCCCTCCATAGTGCCAACTTCAGAGCTAAGGGTGAACCATTCAAGAAACATATGTTTGCTGATGAAGTTTTTAAGAAAATCACACCAGTGTACTGGTGGAAGTCACTTAAGCACTTGGAATCAGAGACACTTAACAGCAGTAGCTTCTTCTGACGGTGTAGAAAGAATATTTTCTTCCTTTGGACTAATTCATTCCAAATTGAGAAATCGTTTGGGATCTGAAAAAGCAGGAAAGCTTGTTTTTTCTTTTCCAGATTATGAACAAACAGGAAAATGAAGGTGAAGATGAATGAGTTAGCTGCAGAAGACAATATTTTAAGTTTCTCACATTGACCTGGCTGACACAGTCAGTTTAATTTTTGTTTTTTTAAATATTTCATTTAACTATTTTAGTTAACAGTTTTAACAAAAACAAACCTGATTTTAAAAAACTTGAATGTTTCACTAAATTCAAAAATCGATGTGCTTGTTTTGTTAAAATATTGTATGTTTGCTGTTGAAGAAAAAAATCCAGAATACAGACCTCCTAATACAGCATGGCAAGGAAATCCTCCAAATATTATTGATTAACCTGTTGAATTGGAGATATTTATGAAGTCATTGGGAGGTGAACTATCTGCTTCAATTACCTTTGGTAAATGAAATAACCAAACTATCGTTCATTTTCTGATATAGCTGTAAAATTAATCTGGAAAGTTTTCAGAGTAAATCACTTTAAAAATGTATAGTGTGTACCTTCTGTGACGAAGTGGGACTGTTCTTAATGTTTCCTCTGAATACTGTAGGGGTGCCTCAGTTTCCCCTATGCATTTCTTAAGTCTCTAGGTGGTGGGATAAGGGAGTGTAATTGTTGCAGAGCAAAGGGCCAGGGTACATAAATAGCCGACATTCTGTCTCTTGGCAACTGATGGCCTGGGCCCTTCCCCCCTGCAAGGTGATAGCTAAAGGCTTGGAGAACAAAGGAATCAGGTGAGCTCCCGGCCTGGGAAAGGGACGAAGGCCAGAGGAGGAGGGGCTGGAGGGTGAGTCAGTTTGGGGCTGGCTGGGGACGAGGAGTGAAGTGCAGATGTGGTTGTCTGGCTTACAGCACCCCAAAATGGACCCAGCTGAGGGGTCCTGTTCTCTGTACCTACAAGCTCTGTTTTAGACCGCGTTCCTGTCATCTAATAAACCTCTGTTTTACTGGCGGGCTAAGAGTCAAGTCTGACTGCGAAGTTGGGGTGCTGGACCCTCTGGCTTCCCCAGGACCCAGCCTGGGCCGACTCGCTGTGGGAAGCACACAGAGGGGCAGAGGATGCTGAATGCTCCGAGGTCAGACCCAGGAAGGTGGAAGCTGTGTGAGCTTTTGACCTGAAGACAGTCTGCTCACAGAGAGGAGACTTCACCAGAGTCCTGCCTGGCTTTGTAGGGAGCAGTTCCAGAGCATCGCCCAGGGACTCTGTAACACCTCCGAAAAATGAAACCTACATCTATCTCTGTGATGTGAAGAATATGTATTAGGTTTATAACAACCAACAAGAATGCACTTTTGTGTAGAAATCCATGATTAAATCACTAGCCTTCCTGACTAGTGATTTAAATCAAATCCACCTTATCAACTATATATCATGGCTAGGGAAACTAAAGTTCAGCATTTCATTTTAATAGTGGAAAAACACAGATTTTTATGTATTTTTTTAGTCAGAGAATTTTGGGTTTTTATCATGGAAAACTAGGATCCTGCTTATCAGGATGACAGGCAATGGTCTCAGCACACTTGCTGTCTAGCCATTGTTGTTGTTTTTTAAGACATCCTGGCAAAGGACAGTTTTAACAAAGTACATTTGCAAATGTTTACAGAAAGCTCCTCCCAAGCATGAGGGGCAGTATGGTTTAAAGCACAAAAGTGCTTGTCTGAAAATTTTACCAGTGGGCAACCAACACTGGCTTCTTTGGCAGGAGATGGGAGTCAACATCTCACTAGCGAAAGAGAATAAGCAGCATGGCGTTAGGCTGCAAAAGGTCTTGAAAGTGAAAACAAGAAGTTTATGTTTCATGTAATGGAGAAAGAAGAGCAAATGGATGCAAAGAGAAGGATGACATGGTTAAAGTGATGAGGGAAATGAACTTTGTGACTTTTTTTTTTTTAAATAAATGTGAGTGGTGCAAAATTGCATTTACCTAGTCCAGAGAACACATTGCAATAATTGAGATGCAAGATGACAGCATGAACAAGCATTTTGGAAATGTGGATAGATAGATAAGAAAAGGTCATATCCAGGGCCACCCCTAGGCATATGCAGAATACGCAGCTGCGTAGGACACCATGAAATTTGGGGCACCAAACTGCCCCAAATTTCATAGTCCCCTAAGCAGCTGCATGCTGCATACGTGGCAGCACCAATTCCAGCGGCCAGCCCTATCCCCCTGCAGGCCCCCACACGGGCTGCGCCCCCTGTAAGGGGCAGGGCCATCCCTGGGGGGGGGGTGCCAATTCCCTCCACCCCGGCTCTTAATCTCTGCCCCCAGCCCAACCCCCATTCCATTTCTTCCCCCAGAGATGGACGCAGCCCAGAGGATTAGCAGGGGGTCTGCGCCACCAGCAGTGGTCGGGCCCAACCTGGCACTCACCGGCAGGAAGCAGAGCAACCGACGCCCAGCCTGCTCCACTGTGGCAGCTCCCAGCCACATTGCTCCGCTTCCCACTGCCGGTGAGTGCAGGGGGCCTACCCCCAAGCAACAGGGCAGGGGCCGGGGCAGGGGAAGCAGAGAGGGCTGGGTCACTGCACTTCCCGCTACCGGTGAGTGCCAGGGGTGGTGCTTTCCCCAACACAAAAATCCCGACTCAAGCGACACGGCTGGGCCCGGGGAAGCAGAGCGGGCTGGGGCCGGGTCGCTCCACTTCCTGCAGCCGGTGCCAGGCCCCCTCCCGCTAATCCCTCGGGCCGCTCTGGGCCTGTGGGGGCCCCCCCAAAGCAGCTCCCCACAGTTCCTGCTTCTTGAGCGCAGCCCATCCCCCCCACAGGGAGGGTAAGACAGGTGCTTGGGCTGCGTAGGGCACCATAATTGGTAGGGATGGCCCTGGTCATATCTTAGCTATGTTATGCAAAAAGACTCAGATTTTGACACAGCCTGAATGGGAGGGTAATTTCAGATTCCAATCTAGGCCTGGTGTCTTTTCAAGATATCCTCTTTTAGATACTAAAGAAGTTTGATATATTGTCATATGGCAAACAGCAACTTTACAGCAGCATTTGTATTCTAATATAGAATTTCTGCTCTATCACAAGAGTAACTTCTCATCTCAGAGACAGTTGACAGTCATTCAGCTCCTTTTAGCACCACAATATAGAACAGAAATGGGTGTCAGTACTTTTGTCTTGTGCTGTTAGGATAGTTGGGACTGAGGTACAAAAGTAAAAATGGCTTCCCCAGAGTACAAGTGGAAGATTGAACATGCTACTCAGTACCTTTTTGACGCTGAAATGCATGAATGAACCACAGAAGTGATTTGATTTCTCATCTCCCTTAGCCCATTCTAGTCATGTGCTATTTTGATAGCAAAGGTTTTGTACACAAAAGTTAGTATGACACCATCCATGAGCCAAAGTAGCTTCCCATACCATGTACAAATTAGCCACCAAGTACTAAGAATTATCAACTTGAGTCATATTCCAGAGCATATAGCATAAGTATTAGAATGACTGCCTAAAGACAACATGATATACACTCCCAAAATGCACACCAAATTTAAAAGTTACCCCTAATTTTTTTTTTTAATGAGCTGCCTATAAAAAAAATATTCACATATACCACATAATAAACATTTGGATGTTGATACGTCATACAGCTGAACACTTATCAAGTGACATAGTAATCATCTAGTAAAACCTGTTAAGTGATCCATACAGATTAAAAGATCTTTATGAGGCAACTGACTATCTTGTGGGGCAGGGGAAGGCGCCGCACACAGACAGTAATGTGATGATGTAACATGCTCTTTTATTACCAGAAGAAAACAGAGGCAGTTCCTTACTGACTTTCTGGTTGCTTCTAGACAACAGGAGGTTATGAGGACTCTCTTTGGTAGCTAGTTTTACTCTTGTATATTAGCACCTTCCCCATCTCTCTCACTACCAACGGTTCTGAATTTAAATTCTTCCCTTTCTAAATCATAGCAATTTAAAATGTCAGAAACGTTAATGGGTTTGGTTTCATGGAACAAGATTGAAGTTATGATGTAGCAGGCAGGCAGACAGGTTTATATATTCTAAACTAAATCTACATATCACACATTCAAGTTTGGCAGGTTATAACCCACAATACGATCACAAGGCTACTCTAGAAGCTCTCTTCCCTGGAATATATATGGCTGCAGTAAAGACGGGGAAGCAGCTTCCTCGGAGAGAAGCACTCCTAGAGCCCAGGAAAAGACAGATATTTACCTCTCGTAATTGTTCTTCGAGATGTGTTGTTCATGTCCATTACAATTAGCTATGCGGGCGTCGCATGCATGGACGTCAGAAACTTTTTCCCTTAGCAGCTCCCATTGGGACGGCAGAGGAGCCCCGGCGCCCTTATGGTGCTGTATATAGTATCCAGCCAGCCCGACCCCGCTTTGGTTCCTTCTTGCTGTAGACTCCAACAGAGAGGAAGGGGAGGGAGGGTATTGTAATGGACGTGAACAACACATCTCGAAGAACAACAGTTACGAGAGATAAGTAACCGTCTTTTCTTCTGCAAGTGCTTGTTGACGTCCATTCCAATTAGGTGACTTCCAAGCTGACCATCAGAGGTGGGTAAGAGCCAAAGAATGACTGACTGGAGGACAGCCCTGCAGACCGCTGTATCATCTCTGGCCTGTTACTCGATGGCATAGTGAGATGTAAACGTATGCAATGAGGACCAGATAGCTGCTTTGCAGATTTCATGGATGGGTACAGGCACCAGAAAGGCAGTCAAAAATGCTTGCACTCTCGTTGAATGGGCTGTGATTGCCGGAGCTGGGACCTTAGCCAGCTCATGGCAAGTGCGAATGCAGTCTGTGATCCAGGACAAAATGCGCTGAAGATAGAATGAAGGCCCTTCATTCTATTGGCTATGGCCATGAACAGTTGGGTTGATTTGCGAAAAGGCCTCGTGCATGCTATGTAGAATGCTCGGGCTCTTTGAACACCTAGCGTATGCAAGCTCTGCTGCTGCGGGCTCGTGTGAGGCTTTGGAAAAAACACAGGCAGACAAATGTCCTGTCCCATGTGGAACTGGGAGACCACCTTGGGGAGGAATCTAGGGTGCGGTCTACGTTGCACCTTGTCCTTATGAAACACCGTATAAGGGGGTTCGGAGGTGAGAGCCTTTAGTTCAGACACTCTCCTCGCCAATGTAATGACCACCAAGAATGATACCTTCCATGAAAGGTAAAGGAGGGAACAAATAGCCAGGGGCTCGAACAGTGGGCTCATTAGCTTGGAGAGGACCAGGTTCAGATTCCAGGTTGGTACTGGCGGTCAAGAGTAAGGGTATACCCTCTCCAATCCCTTGAGAATATGCACCACCATGGGATTTGAGAACAAACGAGCACCCAGATTCCCCTGGATGGAAAGCTGAGATACCTGCCTGGTGTACTCTGATGGATGAAAGTGATAGACAGTGGTGAGCTGGAGCTGGTTAGCGCGAACTGGTTAAATTTTGAAGCTGGTTTAGAACTGGTTGTTAAAGGGGTGGGCAATCTCCAACCCGCAAGCCACATCCGGCCCGTGGGACCGTCCTGTCCGGCCCGCCTGAGCTCTCAGCTGGGGAGGCTACCCTGAGAATTCCTTTTTAATTTTTACTCACCCAGCAGCGCTCCGGGTCTTCAGCAGCACTTTGGCGGCGGGTCCTTCACTCGCTCCGGGTCTTCAGCGGCACTTCAGTGGCGCATCCTTCAGTGCCACCAAAGACCCCGACTGACTGAAGGGCCTGCCGCCGAAGACCTGGAGCGACTGAAGGAACCGGTTCTTCAGCTTTTGGCAGCTCATCACTGGTGATGGGCCTCGTTGCTTGAGGTGAAGCAGGTAGTCCAGAATAACTGGGATAGATACCTGGAGCGGTAACAGACGTCTGGGTTCACACCAGCAAGAGAATCTTTTCCACTTGGCCAAGTAAGTTGACCTTGCGGAAGGTTTCCTGCTGCCAAAAAGTATTTGTCTCACTGGCTGACAGCACTGGCTCTCAATCAAGTTTAGCTTGAGCTTCCAAGTCATGAGGTGCAGGGACTGTAGGTTCGGGTGGAGAAGGCGCCCATGGTCCGGAGTGATCAAGTCCAGATATAGGGGTAGGGCTATTGGGGCATCTGCTGATAATTCGAGGAGTGTTGTATACCAATGCTGACGTGGCCAGGACGGGGCAAGCAGGATCACCATTGCTCTGTCCCTGCGTATCTTGAGCAAGACCCAATGGATCAGCAGGATTGGAGGGAAGGCATACTTCAGGCCCTCTCCCCCACCGCATTAAGAATGCATCAGAGATAGAGCCCGGGCTGTGGTTTTGACATGAGCATAACCGAGGGCACTGTCTGTTGTCCTTGGTAGCCAATAGATCGACTTCGGGATAACCCCACTTTTGGAAAACTGACTGCAGGACATCTGATCGGACTGACCACTCGCGAGCTTGGCAGGACCTGCTGAGGTGATCTGCCAGCTCATTCCTCACCCCAGGGAGGTAGGATGCTTCCAGCTGTATGGACCAGGCTATACAGAAGCCCCAGAAGAGCCGAGCCTCACGGCAGAGGGGTGAGGAGCGAGCTCTGCCCTGTTTATGTAAAACATAGCAGTGTTGTCTGTCAGGACTGTCATGCTGTGACCTTGCAAAGTGGTGTGAAAGGTTTGATAGGCCAGACGAACCACTCTGAGCTCCTTTGGGTTGATATGAAGGAGTATCTCATCCTGCGTCCACAGACCTTGCATTCTCAGTTCCACTAGGTGTGCACCCTAACCCAGATCAGACGCATCTGTTACTAACGTCAGTGAAGGCTGGGTTGTGGCGAAAGGGACTCCTGCATAGACTACTAGTTGGTCCAGCCACCACACAGAGACTCTCGGACTTGGCCGGGTAGTTACTATCATGTCCAGGCTGTCTCAGGCCAGGCGGTACCATGATGTGAGCCACACTTGTAGGGGTCTGAGCCTCAGTCTGGCATGCTTGACTACGTAAGTACAGGCTGCCATATGGCCTATTAACTTCAGGCAACCCCTCACGGTTGTGGTGTGGTATTGTAATATCGTCTTGACAATTTGTTCTATGGCCTGAAACCTGGGTTCTGGGAAGCTTACTTTTCCCTGTACTGAGTCCAGGACCGCCCCTATGAATTCTATCTTTTGGGTTGATATGAGTGACGACTTGCTTATGCTGAGAAGGAGCCCCAGTCTGTGAAAGGTGTTCCTGACCAGTGTAACATGGGACTGCTCTTTGGAGTGTTCTGTCAGCAGCCAATCATCAAAGTACGGGTACACTCGAACCTGTCTTTTGCGCAGAAAAGCTGCTACCACCGCCATGCATGTGGGAGGCTGTGGAAAGGCCGAACGGGAGCACCGTGAACTGGTAATGCTCGCAGTTTATCACAAAACATGGGAAGCATCTGTGTGCCGGATGGATGGCAATGTGGAAATAAGCGTCCTTCATGTCGAGGGCAGTGTACGAATCTCCTAGACCCAGTGACAGGATGATAATAGTGCTTAGGGAGACCATGCGGAACCAGAGTTTGACCATAAATGTCTTGAGTCCGCGAAGGTCTAGAATGGGTCGTACACTCCCCCCTTTACCTTGGTTATTAGGAAATAACGGGAGCAAAATCCCTTTCCCCTTAGCTCCTGGGGAACCTCCTCCACCGCCCCTACATCAATGAGTGATCGCACCTCCTGCATAAGGAGTTGCTCATGAGAGGGGTCCCTGAAGAGGGATGGGGAAAGGGAGTGGGAGGGAGGGAGGGAAGGAGAACTGGAGGGAGTATCCCACCTGTACTGTGCATAGGACCCAGCGGTCTGATGTTATACGGGATCACGCACTGTAGAAGTGGGATAGCCGGTTTAAAAACTGTGGGGAGGGATCCTGGGGTTGGATTGGTACGCTGTCCTCATGCATGCCTTCAAAACCCTTGCTTGTTGCCTCGCTGGGGCTTATTTGGGCCTTAGTTAGACACATTGTTCAACGGTCTGTGTCCATTATTCCTGCCTCACCTGCAATAAGGGTCTTGTCTGGGGCAAGGTTGGTATTGCTTCTGCTGTGGAGGTTGAGGCCTGAAGGGCTTCTTCTGGGTTGCTTCTGTATGCATTCCCAAGGATTTCATTGTAGTCCTGGAATCCTTGAGGCTATGCAGCCTGGAGTCTGTTTGAGCTGAAAAGAGGCCAGAGCCTTCAAAAGTGAGGTCTTGCAATGTGTTTTGGACCTCGGGAAGGAGGCCTGACACCTGTAACCATGCTGAATGCCACATAACCACTCCTGATGATATGGTTCTGGCCGCAGAGTCAGCCGAATCAATGGGGGCTTGCAGAGATGTCTTGGCTACGCCTTTTCCTTCCTCAATTAGTGCAGAAAACTGCATGCGAATCCTGCAGCAGGCGATCCTTAAACTTGGACATAACGTTCCAAGAGTTGAGGTTGTGTCTGTTAAGGATGGCCTGTTGGTTTGCGATCCTGAGTTGCTGGCCTCCCGATGAGTAGACCTTCCTGCCAAAGAGATCCAATCATCTGGCCTCTTTCGACCTCGGTGCCAAGGCCTACAGACCCTGGCGTTCTTTTTCATTCACAGCTGACACAACCAGGCAGCAGGATGCAGGGTGGGAGAACAAGAATTCATAGCCCTGAGATGGGGCGAAGTATTTTCTCTCCACTCCCCTGGCCATCGGGGTAATAGAAGCTGGGGTTTTCCAGATTGTCTTATAATTACTCTGGATAGTCTTGATCAGTGGCAATGCTACCCTTGAGAGTCCTTCCAGAGCCAGGATATCAACCATCGGATCCTCAGGCTCAACAGCCTCTTCCGCCTGAAGGCCCATATTAAGAGCAATTAGGTGGAGAAGTTCTTGCTGGGCCCTATGGTCGATAGGTGGGGGTCCTGATACAGATGTTCCTGCCAATTTCATCTGGGGTGGATAAGGATGTGTGCTGAGGCTGGTTGCCACCGTCCTGACCCTCCTGTAATGCCCTGTAGTCCTGGACCATGTTGGGGCCTGTCAAGGCTGTTGCCTCTTCAGAGGCAGACTGCGCCTCTTGCGGTCTTGGGGCGTGCTTCTCGGTAGTGGTGCAGGCAATGGACCTGCCTCTGTTGGCTGCTCTGGGGGTCCGAGGTTGGTCTAGAGAGAGTGGCCTCTCTTGCCCTCAAGGTGTGTATATATGGCGACCTTGAGTGGTGTCGCATTGAGTGCACCGACCTGGAGGCTCTGGAAAATGTGCCCTGTAGGTGATAGGTTTATGGGGTCCAAAAGGGCCACTGCCCCAGAGTTGGCCACTGCGGCTGCCAGGCTGTGTGGGACTCTGTGCTGGTCTTGGTCCAGTGCCTGCTATAACTCGAGCGGCCTGAGTCAGCTTCGGAGGCTGATGGGGAGGACCAAGGCAGTGCAGATGATCGTTGTGCCACCGTGGGGTGCCGAGAGGTGTGGGCCAGGGACCAGTGCCGAGATGATCGTGATAGTGAGCGGTACCGGCTATCCCAAGACCTGGACCACCTTAGAGCATATGGTGCCGGGGAAGTGGCTGGTACCGTGTTTCAGTGCCAAGTAACGAAGGACGACATGGAGCAGTGATGGGTCCTCATTGAGTGCCGTAACCTCATGTGGGGTTGTCGGTGCCGGGGAGTGGCGCTGTGACGAGCTCAAACGGGAGCGGTGCCATGAGTGGCGCACCATTGCCAGTTTCCCTCTGGACAGCACCCGTCTGGGTGGTGCCAGAAGCTTCTCCCTGCATGGGATGGGATTGGGCGCCAACAGTTCGATGAGGTCCTTTGCAGCCTCAAATGTGTCAGGCATGGAAGGGGGTTCCAAGACCACCTCTAGACACTGGTCTGCGCTGAAGTCGCTGCGCGCCCGACTCAACGGTGCCTGCAGCGCCGGAGTCAATGGTGCCGGTTCCTGATAGGAAACAGAGTCCTGTCTCTGAGTTGTAGGAGGCTTTCTGACTGTCTTGGTTGCTCTTTGAGGGGAGTGTCCTCTTTCCCCTTTATTATGGCACTTGGCCAGTGCTGGGGAGCTTGAGTGCTGCCGGGGCTGGTCGGCTCATCTCAATGCTGGGGATTTACGGAGCTGGGAATCTCTAGAGCCCGGTGCCGAATCGCGCACCAATGCCAGGGCACTTCGCACGAAGGAACTTGGGCCCGGTACCAGGCAGTCTGGGGCCGCTGGTTGTAACGCAGCCTCCATGAGAAGCTGCTTAAGATGAAAGTCTCTTTCTTTCTTAGTGCAGGGCTTAAAGGCCTTGCAAATTTTGCAGCCCTCAGCCTGGTGTGCCTCCCCCAGACACCTAAGGCAGGAGTTATGGGGGTCGCTATTGGGCATAGACTTGTGGCAGTTAGCGCAAGCTTTAAACCCCTGGGCTTGCTGCATGCCCCGCAGCCCAAGGTTGGTAGCTGAAACTAATTCCCAGTCACCTCTAGCTAAACTGTACCTAACTAACTTATTAACTATCTAACAACAAACTGTCTAACTGGTAAAACGAGATTCCTAAGGGATCATTCGCAAGCGAGAGAGCACATTCCAATGCCGCCACGGACAGTAAGAAGTAACCGAAGCGGGGTCGGTCCTGCAGGGTACTATATACAGTGTCATAAGGGCGCCACTAGGGGGCTCCTCTAGGGAAAAACTTTCCGACCTCCGTGCACGTGACGTGTGCACACCTAATTGGAATGGACGTGAACAAGCACTCAAAGAAGTAAGATTTGAGCCCAGTGTAGAAACCAATACAAGAAGAATTCTCTATTATTCTATGCCTCCCCCAACCTCCATTTTGTAGGTCCGTTTTCCATATGAATAACCCAAATTACACCTGTGGATGAGGACAATTCTTGTTGATTGACATCCCCCTTACTAAATTCTGATAAGAGCACTTACGCTGACCACAGTCTTGTGAAATTCACTGTTGGTGCTATCTAAGTTACTAACAGCAGCAGAGGCACTGGAGCAGTCTGACTGCAGACTCAGAAAGACAACAGTATGCCTCTTGACATTTGGAAAGTTCTCTCAACACCTGTACAGATTAGAGCTTTATATTTACAGTAAAAATTTAAATTCTACATAAAATAATGGCTCGGGCAGCCACACTCACTCCCATAGGCAAATTTATTTTATCAAGCCTTGATCAGCGATACAGTACACATGCCGGTGCAGAAACCCCTAGAAAAAACACAACGTGCATTTTTTTGTTTAAACTATTGACCAATATATAAACTAGTAATATACCTCCTAGGAATGCAGAAAACATTGCCCAAATGGATTTTTTGCCAAATAGGTCACATTTTCAACTCCAAACTGAGTCCTGTTTTTAAATTTGAAGAGGATTACATATTTTGGACTTCACAAAAATTAAACGTGTCCCATTTTATCTAGTTTTAAAATAGAAAGACCACATGCAACAATCTATACTGAGAAAGTCTTAAGAAATGTGCTGACACTGTAGATGACAGGATGGTTAAGGCAATGGACAGGACTCAGGAGATTTGAATTAAATTGCTGCCTGCCTCCTCCACAGATTTCCTGTGCCATTTTGGGCCAGTCATTTAATCTTTTGGGGCCTCAGTTTCCAATTCTTGCTCATATGCGGCTTCCAATTATCCAATCCTTCTTCTGTGTTGTGTACTTAGAGCATAAGCTCTTTGGGAAAGGGACTGTCTCTTAATATGCATTTGTACAGTGCCTAGCACAATGGGGCCCTGATGTTGATTGTATTACAGATGTGCCTTATAGATCCAAACAGCTTTTCATGTTTAGTGCTATGAACTAAAAAGAAAACCACAGCAGAATGAGATTAAATTAACCTCACTGCTACTTTCTTGAAATAGAAATGGTTCAATATAAAACACTAAACAGTTTCTAACAGGAAGTAAGTTGCCTGTGCTCTCAGAGCAAACAAAAACAAGCTCCTAATGTGCACGTTTCTCATCTATGATAACAAGAGCAGGACAGGCAAACTCTTGCTTAGTAAAGCTGACCTATTTTGTCTTCAAGTAGATGATGTAAACTCAATAGTTTTGCCAACTGACCACAAAATGAATTTGTGATAAAAAGAAAACAAAAAAGAAAAGTTACTTACCAGTAACTGATTCTTGAATAGTTGCTTTGTACTTATATGTATTCTGGGAAAGGTGCCACCCCTGGCATCTGAATTCCTGGAACTTTCTGAAAAGCTATGTCCGTTGGGGCTACATGAGCTGCATTTTACGCTACTGATCAATCAGCACCCGAGGTCATAAGGGAAGTACAGTCCTTAACTGCTTCAGTTTCCTCACCTAAACCTCAGAGTCCAAGGTATATAGGAATTCAGAGGCAGAGGGGAGAATGGGTAGAGAGTGAGAATATACAGCAGCAACTCCCAAGGAACCACAGTTACCAGTAACCTCTTACTTCTTCAAGGGCCCCGAGCACTTCCACTCAAAAAGGAGATTAATGAGCGGAACTGGCCAAACAGAAGGTGGGCTGAGAAGTTCTTAGTTAAACCAGAAAGAAACATTGCGCCCCTCATTCCAGCATCAGAGCAGGATGTTAAGTCCAGAGGCTAATGTACAGTAAATGCACTTACTGACCACCACACAGCTATTCTGCATATTTCTATAACAGAGATATGTTTAACTCAAGCCATGAAAGCAACTGTAACTCTAGTTAAGTGAGCCCTAAGACCTGCAGATATGGGCATTTTAGCTATGTCATAACAAGTGTTAACTCAGGACTTCATCCACTAAATCCCTCTTGCACTTTTCCCCAGGAACTGCAATAAAGTGAGAGAAGATGGGGAAGACTAATGCAGAATCAGGTGACAGGCCCTTCTCACAAGCTCATATCAAAAAAATCTCTTCCATTCTGAATAACAATTCTAAGTTGAAAACATCTTAGATTGTAGTAGAGGATAGCTTGAACTTGAACATGTTGTATCTGTGAAAGTTAATGTCCTATGACTCATGTTGCCTGGTATAGAGACTCCGGATTGTGAGGAAAAACTAGACCGTCCCTTTGGGATATAAGATGCTAATAAAACAGCTCTAGAATACCAGTATATCTTTGCTACTTTGGCCAATGAGAGCAAGCCTCTGTCTTGATTCACCTTTTGAATTACCAATTACCCTCATTTCTATGGAGTTAAGTTTGGTTTTTTTAATATATTGTTTTTGCAGCTAGTTTATAGTTCAACCACCCACCTTTCCTTAAATCACTTTATGTCCTCTGTAAATAATTTTCCCATACAACAAGGTGTTGTGTTTTCGCCTGTATTTATGCTATGGGAGAATACACTGGGGAAGAAAACTATTAGAGCCTCCCCTGGGATAGTGCTTGGGGTGTGCTATAGACCGCCGGGATCTAATTTGGATATGAATATGGATAGAGCCCTTTTTAATGTTTTTAATAAAGTAAATACTAATGAAAACTGTGTGATCATGGGAGACTAACTTCCCAGATATAGACTGGAGGACAAGTGCTAGTAATAATAATAGGGCTCAGATTTTCCTAGATGCGATTGCTGATGGATTCCTTCAGCAAGTAGTTGCTGAACCGACTAGAGGGGATGCCATTTTAGATTTGGTTTTGGTGAGTAGTGAGGACCTCATAGAAGAAATGGTTGTAGGGGATAGTCTTGGCTCAAGTGATCATGAGCTAATTCAGTTCAAACTAACGGAAGGATTAACAAAAATAAATCTGCAACTAGGGTTTTTGATTTCAAAAAGGGCTGACTTTCAAAAATTAAGGTAACTAGTTAGGGAAGTGGATTGGACTCAAGAATTTTCGGTCTAAAGGTAGAGGAGGCCTGGGATTATTTTAAATCAAAGCTGCAGAAGCTATCGAAAGCCTGCATCTCAAGAAAGGGGAAAAAATTCATAGGCAGGACCTTGGAGTATTGGTTGATCATAGAATGACTATGAGTCGCCAATGTGATATGGCCGTGAAAAAAGCTAATGCCGTCTTGGGATGCATCAGGAGAGCTATTTCCAGTAGGGATAAGGAGGTTTAGTACCATTATACAAGGCACTGGTGAGACCTCACCTGGAATACTGTGTGCAGTTCTGGTCTCCCATGTTTAAGAAGGATGAATTCAAACTGGAACAGGTACAGAGAAGGGCTACTAGCACGATCCGTGGAATGGAAAACTTGTCTTATGAAAGGAGACTCAAAGGAGCTTGGCTTGTTTAGCCTAACTAAAAGAAGGTTGAGGGGAGACATGATTGCTCTCTATAAATATATCAGAGGGATAAATACCGGAGAGGGAGAGGAATTATTTAAGTTCAGTACCAATGTGGACACAAGAACAAATGGATATAAACTGGCCACCGGGAAAGGTAGACTAGAAATTAGACGAAGGTTTCTAACCATCAGAGGAGTGAAGTTTTGGAATAGCCTTTCAAGGGAAGCAGTGGGGGCAAAAGATCTATCTGGCTTTAAGATTAAACTCGATAAGTTTATGGAGGAGATGGTATGATGGGATAACATGGTTTTGGTAATTAAATATTCATGGTTAAAAGGCCCAATGGTCTGTGATGGGATATCAGATGGGGTGGGATCCGAGTTAACCAGGAAAGAATTTTCTGTACTATCTGGCTGATGAATCTTGCCCATATGCTCAGGGTTTAGCTGATCGCCATATTTGGGGTCGGGAAGGAATTTTCCTCCAGGGCAGATTGGAAGAGGCCCTGGAGGTTTTTCGCCTTCCTCTGTAGCATGGGGCACGGGTCACTTGCTGGAGGATTCTCTGCTCCTTGAAGTCTTTAAACTACGATTTGAGGACTTCAGTAGCACAGATATAGGTGTGAGGTTTTTTGCAGGAGTGGTGGGTGAAATTCTGTGGCCTGCGTTGTGCAGGTGGTCAGACTAGATGATCATAATGGTCCCTTATGACCTGAATATCTATGCATCTATGAATACTTGACCAGGACTGTCAATTTCTTTAAACATCCCTCTCCTCTGGAGGATGGAACAACAACAGATCTATAAAGTACACAACCGATAAAAAAAAAGTTTTAACCTTTTCTAAAAATTAGGGCTGTCGATTAATCACAGTTAACTCACGCGATTAACTCAAAAAGATTTATCACGATTAACCACAGTTTTAATTGCGCTGTAAAACAATAGAATACCAATTGAAATTTATTAAACACTTAGGATTTTTTCTACATTTTCATATATATTGATTCTGTGTTGCAATTGAAATCAAAGTGTGTATTATTTTTTATTACAAATATTTGCACTGTAAAAATGATAAATTTTATTTTTCAATTCACCTCATAAGCACTGTAGTGCAATCTCTTTGTCGTGCAAGTGCAACTTACAAATGTAGATTTTTTTTTGCATAACTGCACTCAAAAACAAAATATAAAACTTCAGAGCCTACAATCACCATTACAAGGACATGCTTCCAAGCTCATGACACATGAAAAAAATAATGCGTTAATTAAATTTGTGACAACTCCCTGGGAGAGAATTGTATGTCCCTTGCTCTGTTTTACCCGCATTCTGCCACATATTTCATGTTATAACAGTTTCGGATGATGATCCAGCATATGTTGTTCATTTTAAGAACACTTACACTGCTGATTTCACAAAACGCAAATAAGGTACCAATGTGCGATTTCTAAAGATAGCTACAGCACTCGACACAAAGTTTAAGCATCTGAAGTGCCGTCCAAAATCTGAGAGGGATGAGGTGTGGAGCATGCTTTCGGAACTCTTAAAAGAGCAACACTCCTTTGCGGAAACTACAGAACCTAAACCACCAAAAAAGAAAATCAACCTTCTGCAGTGGCATCTGACTCAGATAAAGAAAATGAATGTGCATCGGTCCACACTGCTTTGGATTGTTATCAAGCAGAACCCATCAAATGCATGGACACATGTCCCCTGGAATGGTGGTTGAAGCATGAAGGGACATATGAATCTTTAGCACATCTGGCAGGTAAATATCTTGCAATGCTGGCTACAATAGTGCCATTAAATGCCTATTCTCACTTTCAGGTGACATTGTAACCAAGAAGTGGGTAGCATTATCTCCTGCAAATGTAAACAAATTTGTCTGAGCTATTGGCTTCACAAGAAGTAGGACTGAGTGGACTTACAGGCTGTAAAATTTTACATTGAAAAATGAAACAATGCAGTTATTTTTTGTGCATAATTCTACATTTTTAAGTCCAACTGTCATGATAAAGAGATTGCACTGAAGTACTTGTATTAGGTGAATTGAAAAATAAGTCTTTTTACAGTGCAAATACTTGCAATCAAAAATACATATAAAGTGAGCACTGTACACTTTGTATTCTGTGTTTTAACTGAAATCAATATATTTGAAAATGTAGAAAACATCCAAAAATATTTAAATAAATTGTATTCTGTTATTGTTTAACAGTGCAATTAATCTTGCGATTAATTTTTTTAATCACTTGACAGCCCTACTAAAAATATGTATTTTCTAACAGAGGGAAAGGAGAGAAATGATTATTAAATGGTAGTAGCAGATTCCGGTTACCATTGTTACTTGACTTGGCTAAGTATCATCCTTTTTCTCTTCCCCCCTATTTAGTTCAGATCTCTGGATATCCTAGATGCTGTCATATCCTGCTCTTCCTTTCCCCTGCAATCCTCTAGCAGCCTGTTACAGCTAAAGCTCAGCTTTCAAGAACTATATTAAAAAGAGCAAATATTGTCTATGGCAGCGGTTCACAACCAGGGTGCCATGAACAAGTTTTACTGGGGGGAGGAGGGGTGTTGCCAAGCAGGGTCAGCATCAGATTCGCTGGGGTCTGGGGCTGGAGCCTCGCTGCCCCGCCACTGGAGCTGAAGCCAAAGACAAAGTCTGAGCAACTGAGATTTGTGGGGCCCTCTATGGCATGGGGACTAACACTGGAACTGGTTTTTATAGGCAGAAAAGAGTTATGGCACAAGTGGGCCATGGAGTTTTTACAGTATGTTGGGGGGAGGGGAGGGGGACTCTGAAACAAAAAGATTGAGAACCCCGGTCTATGGGATGTAAGTTTAAGGCTACGTTAATAAACGACACGTGTGTGTGTGTGAGTGTGTATTATATATACATATATTTTTTAAAAATTTTATCTTAATAGGTTTTAAAACAAAAAATGCCACTATATAAATCTTTTACTGTGCCCTGATTTAGCCCTTTTAAATGGGACCTGCAAAGGGGGAAAGGAAGAGTCCCCTCCTCATAATATATAATGGCAGTCTAAAAGATCATTTTCATATCCCTAAACTCTTTTTCTGCTTCTTGATTTTTTATGGTTGAAATGCAAGTGTTGTTTTCACAGAGATATCCAAGATAAACAATTAAATGAATAGGAATGTTTATTTTTACTCACTCAGTTTAAAAATCTGTTTTTGTTAACACCTATTTAAAGCAAACACCTGAAACCTCCCAACAAATTTGACAATTACCCTAAAAGTCCTCCAACAAAACCAGAAGCTGAAGTCAAACACTCCTAGTATTTCTAAAAAAGTTTAAAACAAAAAAAGCTGAGAGAAAATATGAAAATACTCACATCACGTTCCACACGACATGCAGTGAAGTACCAAAACAGGGTATAACCCTTTAAAAATCCTTTGTAGGATGTTTAATAATAAAATAAGCCAGGAGATTCTAAAGAAGCACAAGAAGCACTGTATGGCTCTGGAGTATTTTTAAGAGTGACTGGTCCTCTCTCCTTGCCCCGGAAACAAGTAATATTTTCCTAGTGACCTTTTAAAGCTATAAATAGACACAAATACTTTTGCATCTCAAGCTTGTAATTATGTCGTACAATAAAAGAATACAATATTTTTCCACCATATTTTTTTCCACCATCCCCCCACATACCCACATTCAACCTACATAAACAGCACAACAGATACCACTTATGAAAAAAGGTTCTATGTTATGGAAGAATTAAACTGACCAACAAAAAGGCTCAGCCAGCCAATTTGACTCTAGCTTTTGGCAAGCTATATCCAAAACCATACCAGTTCTCTGTTTAACACAAAGAAAAAGTAATGTGCTGGATAATGAAACAGAAAAGGTGACAAAAAAACAAAAAACAAAACAGACTTTTCGCTATGACTAAGGTGACCCTTTTAATGTGGTTTGATCTTTTGAGTCACCCTGCTGTATTTATGCGTGCAGTGTTATTCAAATTTCTAGTTTGCTAAGCTGATGTGCGCCACATGCTAATTTGCTGCTGTGAAGCTACATATTGTCAACTTACTGTTCAGTGTTAATTTAGTATGCCTGAGGCCAGGTCTACACTATTGGCATTATAGTTGCATAACTACGTCATTGCAACTATGCCAATGTATCACCATAAAGCAGAAGTAAAGACCATAAAATAAAAATCAGAGGCAAAAAAGGGCATCCTTTAAAAAACTGAAAGTTAAGAAGAAAATAAAAGGGAACAAACTCTGGCAAGTCAAGTGTAGAAGTATAATTAGGCAGGCCAAAAAAAGAATATGAAGAGCAACTCGCCAAAAACACAAAAACTAACAACAAAAATTTTAAGTACATCAGAAGCAGCAAGTGGGGTCACTGCATGCTGGTGCTAAAGGAACACTCAAGGCTGTTGTGGAGAAACTGGACTAATTCTTTGCATCAGTCTTCATTGAAGAGGATGTAAGGGAGATTCCCACACCTGAGCCCTTCTTTTTAGATGACAAATCTGAGGAACTGTCTTAGATTGAGGTGTCAATAGAGGAGGTTTTGGAACAAAGTGATAGACTAAACAGTAATTTAAAGTCACCAGGACTAGACAGTATTCACCCAAGAGTTCTGAAGCAACTCAAATATGAAATTGCAGAACTACTAATTGTGGTATGTAACCTATTATTTAAATCAGCTTCTATACCAGATGACTAGAGGATAGCTAATATAACACCAATTTTTTTAAAAAGGCTCCAAAGACAATCCTGGCAATTACAGGATGGTAAGCTTAACTTCAGTACCAAGCAAATTGGAAGAAACTATAGCAAAGAACAGATTTATTAGACACACAGATGAACACGATATGTTGGGGAACAGTCCACAAGGCCTTTGTAAAGGGAAATCATGTCTCACCGATCTATTAGAATTCTCTGAGGGTGTCAACACACGTGTTAGCAATGGTGATCCAGTGGATAGAGCACTTGGATTATAAGAAAGCATTTGACAAGCTCCCTCACCAAAGGCTCTTAAGCAAAGTAGGCATAGGTAAAGAGACAAGGTCCTCTCCGGTACTGGATTAAGGCATAAGGTAACTAAACTACAGCTCAGGGCCTCCCAATATGAGGGGCCTCTAAAAAAGAAAAAACTGACTCCATTTCAAATTTTATGAAAATCGGTTGATGGAGATATGGGAAAAAGAGGATTCTCTCTAAATATAGACTTTTCATTCAAATATGACAAAAATATACACATGGCTACACAAATACTCTTACCCTACCCTTATACTTCAATCATTGCTCATTATTGACAGGTGGGAGGCCAGTGCTGAGAAGAAAAAAAAAAAACCTATAATTGCACTTCTAAAATTAGTATTTCTACTAATAAGTCTACTATCAGTCTCCTAAGGCAGCGTTTTGTTAGCCAGCTGCTACTGGTAAAATTCTGACCATGCCTTTCTAATTTATTTAAATAAATAATCTCACCGCTGATAAAATTGGGAAAAATGTAAGGTCTGAGACTGCAGTGTCGTGAAGCAATCCTGCCAAGCTCATACTCGTATGGGACTCGTCCTAGGAGTGACGTCATGTATAGTGGCCCCCTTGGCTGGTAATAGCCGGAAGGCCGCTATCTTTTGTTTATGATCCAGCACGTTCAGTCGTATAGTGCCTTTGTTCCCGTTTTGTTTCGTTTTCTTAAGTGTTAGTGTGTTTTCTTCTTTTGATCTGTACATCCGTACAATTGTATATTTTAGTGCGCATGCTGCTTTCTGCGGTCCATACGTCATATGATTGAGTTTGCAGGTGAACGTCTTATGGACTTGGATTGAGTGAATCTTGAGGAGGACAAATTTGTGTTGGCTTCCCTCCGTCAGTTTCGGGAACCTTCACAGTAAATATCAGAGAGCGCTGACAAAAGGATAAATTGAGGGTTCTGAGAGAAGTATTCCGAGTACTTGGTGAGCAAGTTATTTCAAACTATGTGCATATATGATTTATAAGCTATTAAAGGCTATAATATTCATTATATTTGCTTGACTATAGGCAAGTTTTTCTCACTTTCTCAATGCTTGTCGAGAGATTACCAGTCTTTTTTTCTGGTAAATTCTCTCTCTTTCGCACATACAGCTTGTTGTCGCTCTGTGTCTCCGAGGTGTTTACTCAAGATTAATTAGTGGTCCTGGGGAAGACAGAGGATAGTGAAGTGAATGCGAAGAGAGATGGCTGTCTAGAAAAAAGAAAGGTATTTTCTGCTAGGTGGGTTTGGCGCACATAAGGTAATATTTTATTATAGATAGTATGCTATGTAAAAATTCTTATATAGACTTATAAATCACATATCATATGCATAATACATTGTATTTTTATAGTATGGCAAACGAAAAATACCAACAATTCATTGTTTTGTAGTGAAAATTAAATCTGAATAAACATCTGTAAATATATTTTATACATACTGTGAATAAAATTTGTATTTTTCTAACAAAATAATCAAACGGTTTTTCATTT
The DNA here is from genome assembly GCF_965152275.1 of Natator depressus. Lineage (NCBI taxonomy): Eukaryota > Metazoa > Chordata > Testudines > Cheloniidae > Natator > Natator depressus. Next base: position 48,410,242 of record NC_134241.1, on the reverse strand, counting down.
ATTCATATGAAAAGAAGGATAATTTTCCTTATTCATGGTATAAAAAAATTATATATCCTCTCCTTTTCCTCTGAGAACAGACAAAATAGCACTAACTTTTAACAGAAATATCCTGGTATAACACTATATAAAATTAATATTTTACTGGTTTCAATTAAAACTTTCTACTACTAATTTTAGTAACAATATTTGGTAATTCAGCATAACCATCTATAAAAAACAAACCAAATAAGTTTACTGGAAAAATACAACCCACATAGAATTTTCTGATGATCTGCTTATTACCTGGGTGTTATTCATATCAATATAATTAATAGTTGAGCTTTAAACTTGTGGGTTATCTGCATCCTATATCTTCTATTGCCTTTTTTATCCTCTATTGCCATCTCTAGTTTTTGCCATCCTCTAAGAGTCTCATTGCATATTCTGACAAGGAATTCCACTATTTAGATGCCCCAACAGAGAAGAAACATTTCCTGAGAACTCTTCTAGTAAATGGTATTCTTTACTCTATTGTTTTTTGGATTTTGGATTTTTTTATACTGTATTGTTTACAATGTTCTGTGAAATTTTTTTTTTTTTTTTTTTTTTTTTTACGGTATGGGGCCTCTTACACTTGAAGTAGTTTAGGGGCTCAAAATGTCATAATCCATCCCTAGTCCTCTCATGGATCAGTAACTGGTTAAATGACAGCAAACAAAGGGTAGGAATAAATGGTCAGTTTTCAGACTCGAGAGAAGTAAATAGTAATGTCCCCCAAGAGTCTGTCCTGGGACCAGTGCTGTTCAACATATTCACAAATGATCTGGAAATGGGGGTAAACAGTGAGGTGGCAAAATTTACAGACAATACAAAAATCACTCAGATGGTTAAGTCGAAAGCGGACTGTGGAGAGATACAAAGGGATCTCACAAAACTGGGTGACTGGGTAAGAAAATGGCAGATGAAATTCAATGCTGATAAATGAACGTAATACACATTGGAAAACATAATCCCAACTATACATACAAAATGATGGGGTCTAAACTAGCTGTTACCACTTAAGAAGGAGATCTTGGAGTCATTGTGGATAGTTCTCTGAAAACAGCCGCTCAGTGTGCAGCAGGATAAAAAAAGATAACAGAACATTAAGAACCATTAGCAAAGGTATAGGTAAGATGATAGAAAATACGATGCCTCTATACGAATCCATGGTTCACCCACACCTTGAGTACTGTGTGCAATTTTGGTCCTGTCCCATCCCCACCCCCATCTCAAAAAAGATCTAATAGAATTGAAAAGGGCAACAAAAATTATTAGGCGTATGGAACAGCTCCCGTACAAGCCGAGATGAAAAACACTGGGACTTTTCAGCTTGGAAAAGAGATGACTAAGAGGGGATGATAGAGGTCTATTAAATCTTGACTGGTGTGGAGAAAGTGAACAAGGAAGTGTTATTTTCTCCTTCACATAACACAAGAACCAGGAGTCACCTGCTGAAATTAATAGGCAACAGGTTTAAAACCAACAAAAGGAAGTACTTCTCCATACAATGCAGAGTCAACCTGTGGAACTCATTGCCAGGGGATGTTGTTAAGGCCAAGACTATAACAGGTTCAAAGAAGAACCAGGTAAGTTCATGGAGGATAGATCCACCAATGACTATTAGCCAAGATGGTCAGGGATGGAACCCCATGCTCTGAGTGTCCCTAGCCTCTGTTTGCCAGAAGCTGGGAGTGGATGACAGAGGATGGATCACTCAGTGACTGCCTGTTCTGTTCATTCCCTCTGAAGCACCTGGCACTGGCCACTGTCAAAAGACAGGATACTGGGCTAGGTGTGACCCAATACAGCTGTACTTATGTAGACACAGCCTTCAGCAATGGAAAGGGTTTTTCTGTCACTGTAGGTACACCATCTCCCTGAGCAACGGTAGCTAGAGCGATAGAAACATTCTTCCATTGCCCTACCTGCATCTACATTGGGAGTTAGGTCTGCAGAGGTACAGCACTAAGGGGTGTGGATTTTTCACACCCTGAGCACCACAGCTATGCCAACCTAAGTTTTGTACGCAGACTAGACCTATTCCTTAAAAGTGCTAATGTTTTCAGGCCCAACATTTGAACCTAGTTTTTTTGCTCATGAACACATCAAATAGCTTAAAATGTATAAGAGATATATGCATATGGTGTACATCCACCACTAAACACACATTATATTTTTAGTACATATCTGCATCTTAATTTTTAAATGCCTCTGGTAGGTTCATGTGTGTTTAAGTAACATAGCTGATAGTCTATATGGAAGGCAGACAGCACACTAAAGACAGGTTTCAGAGTAACAGCCGTGTTAGTCTGTATTTGCAAAAAGAAAAGGAGTACTTGTGGCACCTAGTCTCTAAGGTGCCACAAGCACACTAATAGGGCTAAATCCTGGACCTTCTGAAGTCAATGAGATTGTTCCCACTACTTCAACAGAGCCAGGATGTCACCCCTAGCCTTCGTCTTCTCACTTCTGTGGAAACTTCTGCTATAAAGATACAGAACAAAATTACATCTGCTCGCTATTAGTTAATTAAGCCCCCCCAGTGCCTTAAATCCAGCAGTACTAGAAAGTGTTAAACATCTCTGAGAAACCAGTAAACTATCAGTACTTCCTTGATTTGCTAATACTGTTGTATGGGATAGAATAAGAACTTTTCATGAACAGAGAGGAGGCAGATGTATATTATCAATATACTTCTACAATCATGAAATATTTTTTCATAGCTTCCAAGAAAGCAGTGTTGAGGATGAAGTCCTTTAAAAAAAAAAAATCCCCTACCACACAAATGAGTCACTTGACTTATTTTGGAAAAACGGACATTTCTGTGGAAGTAAAACTACCCTCCATGGCAAGAGCACAGTTACTGGTCTGTTTGTGGAGAACACAGAATGATTGTTTTTGGTTAAGTTATTGTATTGGGTACCTAAATAAAAAAGTGATGGCCACATTACAGATGCCATAGACCAGCAGTTCTCTACCAAGGGTCTGAGGCCCTCTGGCGGGCCGCCAGCAGATTTCAGGGCGTCCGCCAAGCAGGGTCAGCATTAGACTCACCGGGGCCCAAGGCAGAAAGCCGAGGCCCCACCATCTGGGGCTGAAACTTGAACAACTTCACTGGGCCCAGTGTGGCATGGGGCCCCAGGCAACTGCCCTGCTTGTTACCTCCTAATGCTGGACCTGGCTTTTATATGCAGAAAAACAGTTGTTGTAGCTCAGGTGGGCAGTGGAATTTTCACATGTTGTGTGGGAGCCTCAGAAAGAAAAAAGTTGAGAACCCCTGCCATAGACAAACTTTAAAGTCTCTGCAACTTATAACCCAGGATCAACCACTTAAGGAAAATGGCATCAATACAAAGTCACATCAGCCAAGATTTATTCCCCCTCTGCAAGATTTTGCAACCAGTGCTTTGCACTAGATCATATTATGAATACCAATGTATTTATAAGAAAGAGAAAAAATGTTTTGCTTACTCAGGCTTTGTGTATGCGCTGCGTCCCTGAACCACTTGGTAACACAAGAATTCAGTCTAGAGTCATTCAGGGAAAAATACTGTCCTGACTAGCCTTAACCAACTAAGCTGGGGAAAGAAGGTCCCAGAACAGTGCCAGCTATGTGGTTGGCACCGAGTCAACTTGCCAGCTCAGTGCAGCATGGCTCAAGATGACAAGGAGCACACACACATGCACAACCACACAAAGGAGCAACACATCCCCAGCCTCCTTTCTGCACACAGTCCATTGCAGAAGGGGAGGAGGAAGTACTGTAATTAAGAAGCCCTAAACACAGAGCCAATGTGCCAACCAGGACAACTAACTCAAACACTAGCCTAGGTTTTTCAAATGAAATCAGTTCATAAATAAATCCTCCCCCACCCCACTCCCACCCACCCCCTTTTTTTTTTCTCCTTTTAAAACAAACATTCAGAAAGTCAAGCTGGGTCCTTTCCTTTTCACACATCCTCAATAATAAACATTAGGCAGGCCAAACTATGCCCTCTGCATTACCTGTGCAACCCCACTGCCTTCAACAGGGTGCACAGGTGTTGTGACAGGTTTGTAACTAGAATTTAGTAGACAATTCTACTGATACTGGGCAAGTTATAGAATCCCAGCTCTCACTCAGCTGTGTGTGCAGTGCTAGGCATTAAAAACAGAGTAAAAAAATAAATGTTTACTTTTAACCACAGGTAGAGGACTGCATCTATTTAGAACTGATTTAGTGTTTGTCTGTACGGTGACACTCAAGAGAATTAATCCTAAGTATGAAAAAGTCTGAATTCAAAGTGGATTAGTTAAAGCCATATTAAATCCATGTATGGATGCTCTCATTCAGAATTAAAATGACCTTCATCTTGTTTAGTTTCATTCACTTCAAAAATTTATTAAACTAAACACATTGAAAGCCAATTGAATTCTAAATACAAGGATCCTCACAGGGATTTTACTAACCCACTTTATATTCACACCTTTATTTAATTCAGATTAATTTTCCTGAGGTTTCCATGTGTAAATAAGCCAATAGCTACACTGGTGCAGACCTGTGTGTGGACACACATCAGATTACAACTGATTATATTACTTAGGATTAAGTTGATTGAAGCATGTCCACCCATAGTTTTCCCACCAGTTTACATCATTTTTTTTAATTACATATTTTGCTAAAGCAGGACTAGTAGCAGAACTGTCCTCATCTCCAGGAAGTTATGACTAATTATGCAGATCTTAGTGCTAATAAAAGCACAAGGAAGAAAAGGTATAATACATTTGCATGTTAAGTATCAGAAAAGTAATACTGAAAGTATTTACTATGCATGTATGCTATTCAGACTCCTGAGATCCAGTTTTTGTTGAGTAAGCAATTCTGAGTCAAGGGTATCGCAGTGCAAGTGCTACAAATTAAAGTAGTTCTGTAATATTGTTTCAAGCTGCTTCCTTGTCACTAAGCACACTCTTTAAAGTTGAGTAATTTAGGGAAAATGTGGCTATCCAACAGTTCGTTTTTGACTTTGGAAAGTATGAGGTAGTGGTGAAGACAGAACGGATGATGCTACTTGAGTCAAGTTCTGATAGGCAAAAAAAAAAAAAAACCCACCATATCACTGTTCCCGAGTACTTGCTGTTTTCAAACTCTCGGTCAAGCTCAATCCTGGTGGGACAAGCAGGTTACTAAACGTTATGGCCACACAGTTTAGAGTGATGGATTTTATTCCCGAGTGGAAAGCAACAGCATAAGAGGCTCATTTTTTTAAATAATTTATTTAATATATTTTATTACGTCAGAAAATAGCGCGAGCAGTGGTGATGTGTTAATTTAGCCACTGAAACAAGCTCACAGTTAAATATATTGAGTGTTCCTACCAACTACCATCTCTGCAGGCTATTATTTCTAATAACGTGAGACTGTGAGGAACTTGTCTGAGATAATATAATAGTAATATTTTATAATAGCACAGTTTTATTCTTCCTGAAGTGCTTTATAAACAGGAGTCACTTCAACCACCACTGAAATGCATCCACCTCTGATAAACAGTTGCTGGGCAAATAATTATCACACTACATAGTCAGCAGAGATAATTTGGTCAAGGGATCAGAAAAGTGTCTACTTTCACAAAAACTCCAGAGGAACTTTGCTCTCCACACTGAGCAAACCTAACCTCAGTTTAAGGTCTCCTTTGAAAGCACCCTTGTCTCTGTTCCATGGCCTATCAGCAGAACCAAGCTCCCTCCCACAGCTCTCCTAGGCCTTCAGAGATCACCTGACCCCTTTCCAGCTGGGTTTGATAACTGAACAGGGCTGGTTGGCCCCAGGCTCTTAAAGAGGCAGACCACTTGTTACAGACTGTCCCCAGCAAACTCCATAGAAAAAAAGAGAGAGAGAGAAGTATATTTTTATTATATAAAAATGAACAAGCCATCCACTGGTGTTCCAGATTTTGAAAATCAAATAAAGATTTTTAGGAGTACCAAAAATCTTTACTCAGTCTTGACTAACAACTTTACACTGAACTCCCAAATCCACCTTTTTTACTCCTAACCAATCCCTTTCAATTCAATTCTATGCTCAGTCATTACCTGGATATGTCAATGTCAATTTAAAGTCAACATAACCAAACGTGAACTCCTGATCTTCCCTCCCAACTCTCTTGCACTCTCTTATTTTTAAATCACTGTAGACATAACCTTCAATGCCCAAGACACCCTTCCATCTCTTCAAAGCTGTCATTGAGAGCATATTCCTCACCCATTGAGCTCATCACTCCACCAGCTACCCCTTCTCTTCCGCCCCAAACTTTCAGAAGCTTATTTTAACTTTCAAGATCCTCCATCAACTTTGCCTCGTCTAACATACAGAGCTACCTTTTTGCAGAGACTCTTCTTGTCCCCCCAGACCCCACCCAATGATACCACAGCCTTGATACCCCATACATCTACTTCCACAAACATCTCTACATTCTTTTAACACCTCAACAATTGGATTTCTTACTAGCCTAATTCATAAAGCCCTTCCCTTTTCACTGAAGACTACTTCTGCCATGAAACCTACATATTAGTCAACTAACCATCCCACATGGTAAAATAAAACAGAACAAGCTACTCTTTATACTACACCATGGCATGCAATTACCCCTACTGAATAAGCACATGGGCTTATTGCTGTTACTCATCTCATTTCCTATTGTTGCTTCTCCTCCTAATTACCACATTTAGTTTAGTTTGCAAGCTGCTTGGGACAGGGAATCATATCTGTCTGCTTTAGGCAAAGCCAAATACAAACTGTGAGCAATATATCACATCCACCACTTTCCCCATGTCCACAGAGCCAGTTATCCCATCGTAGAAGGCAATCAGGTTGGTCAAGCATGATTTGCCCTTGGTGAATCCAGCTTGACTGTTCCTGATCACCTTCCTCTCCCTCCAAGTGCTTCAAAATGGATTCCTGATTTTTCCCAGAGACTGAGATGAGGCTGACCAGTCTGTAGTTCCCCGGATTCTCCTTCTTCCTTTTTTTAAAGATGGGCACTTTATTTGCCTTTTTCCAATCATCTGGGACCACCCCCGATCACCATGAGTTTTCAAAGATAATGGCCAATGCCTCTGCCAATCACATCAGCCAACTCCCTCAGAACCCTCAGATGCATTGCATTCCTCCCCATGGACTTGTGCTCGTCCAGCTTTTCTAAATAGTCCTTAACCTGTTCTTTCACCACTGAGGGCTGCTCACCTCCTCCTCATTCTGTGCTGCCCAGTGCAGCAGTCTGGGTGCTGACTTTGTCTGTGAAGACAGAGGCAAAAAGAGCATTGAGTACTTCAGCTTTTTCCACATCATCTATCACTAGGTTGCCTGCCCCATTCAGTAAGGGTCCCACATTTTCTCTGACCTCCTTGTTGCTAACGTACTTGTAGAAACCCTTCTTGTTACCCTTCACATCCCTTGCTAGCTGCAACTCCAATTGTGCGTTGGCCTTCCTGATTACATCCCTGCATGCTCAAGCAATATTTTTTATTCTCCTCTGACCAAGTTTTCACTTCTTGTAAGCTTCCTTTTTGTGTTTAAGCTCACCAAAGATTTCTTTGTTAAGCCAAGCTGGTCACCTGGCATATTTGCTATTCTTTCTGCACATTACGATGCTTTATCCCTGCACCCTCAATAAGGCTTCTTTGAAATACAGCCAGTTCTCCTGGACTCCTTTCTCCCTCATATTGGCCTCCCAGGAGATCCTGCCAATCAGTTCCCTGAGGGAGTCAAAGTCTGCTTTTCTGAAGTCCAGGATCCATATTCTGCTGCTCTCCTTTCTTCCTTTTATCAGGATCCTGAACTTGAACATCTCATGGTCACTGCTGCTCAGGTTGCTACCCACTTCTACTTCCCCTACAAATTCTTCCCTGTTGTGAACAGCAGGTCAAGAGGAGCATGGCCCTTCATTCATTCCTCCAGCACTTGCACCAGGAAGGTGGCCACAACACACTCCAAAAACTTCCTGGGATTGTCCATGCACTACTGTATTGCTCTCCCAGCAGATATCAGGGTGATTGTAGTCCCCCATGAGAACCAGGGCCTGTGATCTAAAAACTTCTGTTAGTTGTCTGAAGAAAGCCTTGTCTACCTCATCCTCCTGGTCTGGTGGTCTATAGCAGATGCTCACCACGACATCACCGTTGTTGCTCTCGCCTCTAAACTTAACCCAAAAAGACTCTCAACAGGCTTTTCTCCAGTTTCATACTGGAGCTCTGAGCAATCACACTGCTCTCTTACATACAGTACAACTCCTCCACCTTTTGTCCCATGCCTGTCCTTCCTGAACAGTTTATACCCATCCACGGCAGTTCTTCAGTCATGTGAGTTATCCTACCAAATCTCTGTTATTCCAACCACACCATAGTTCCTTGACTATGCCAGGACTTCCAATTCTTCCTGCTTGTTGCCCAGGCTTCTCGTGTTCATGTACATGTGTGACCAGGGTCCCGGGGGGGGGGGGGGGGGGGGAGCCTGCTGAGGTCACTCAATTAGGGTGAACTGCAAAGAATGGGGCAGACAAACCCCAAAGCTGGTGGATATTTCAATACTCAGGTTTATCAAGCCAAGCCAACACTAAGCAGCTTCTGTTGACACTTAAGCAGATCTGACATAAAAAGGATCTTTTATACAATTTCAAGCCTTCTTTGACAGGTCGGAGTCCCTTGATTTACAATAGATAATCAGGGTGACTGAAGTAGGTCCATCACCGGTACTTAGCTACATGAATTAACTTAAGGCAATTGCCTGTTTTCACCATTCGCAGATGATCGGCTACGCATTTCAAAGAGAGATGCAGTGATATCCCAGGTTTACAGTTCATTTAAATGTTAGGATATTCTTTTTATCTCTGAATTAACAGAATACAGCATAGACAGGGACTGTTGATAACATTGTTGACCATTACCCATATATATGTAAAGACACAAAAACAAACATTATCTCCCCGCATGTCTTTACGGATTGAATTTGAATTGGATTGAAATTTGTCTTTACGGATTGAATCCTGCAGGACGCTTAACCCTTTCTGGCACATAAGATGACTAAGGGCTTGTCTACCTTACCCGCTGGATCGACGGGCAGCGATCGATCCAGCAGGGGTTGATTTATCGTGTCTAGTCTAGACATGATAAACGGACCGCGAAGCGCTCTCCCATCGACAAGAAGCAGAATTGGAGTGGACGGGGGAGCATCAGCCGTCGACCTACCACAGTGAAGACACCACGATAAGTAGATCTAAGTACGTTGACTTCAGCTACATTATTAACGTAGCTATCATTGCTTAACTTAGATCGATCCCTCCTGTAGTGTAGACCAGGCCTAAGGCACATAAGGTTTCAGAGTGGTAGCCGTGCTCTGTTATGTTATGAATCCTGCACTGCTTGACCCTCAAAAGATATAGTTCTGCTGACCACAAATGGACACCATAGCTCTGAAGGAAAAAAAAAAAAAAAAGACACTCGTGACCAGTCATGGGAATGCAAGGGCATTGCATCTGACGAGCCCATATACATGCACAGGCAAAAAGAGTTACAACAGCCTTCTTCAGAAATATTCCCACCATTGTTGAATGACGGATGTACAGATGTCAAACATTCCTTGAATATATACTGGTAATAAATTATAGTCTTTTCCCGGCTTACATAATCAGGAAACTATAACCCTGTTGCCCCCTTTCAATTACTAGAATCCTGGTTATTATCACCTTTTTCAGACATTTGTTCCTTCTAAAGGAACTAGAAACAATGGTTGACATATTTCGAAGTTAGAGATACTGACTGAAGAGTCTTCCAAATATTGTAGGTCCTTCAAGCTGAAGACTCCCATAATTAACTTGAGGATGAAACTTCCATCTTCCTTGTGGCTAAAAAGAATCCTTAACAAGTGACCAACAAAATATAGTTACATACCTGTTCAGTAACCACTGTTCTTTGAGATATGTTGCACATGTCCTTTCCACTTTTGGTGCGTATGTGCCGGTGCATCAAAGTCAGAGAACTTTTCGTAGAGCAGTTTCCACTGGGGAAGTGGCTGTGCCTTCCACACTCTCATGCTGCAAGCCAAGGGCATACCGAGGCAGAGCAGCTCCAAGCACCCTCATTTCCTTTATACTTGAAGTCACCATTTGCTGTGACCCTGACATACAGGGGAAGGAGCAGGAGTCGTGAAATAGATATGTGGAACACATTTCAAACAACAGTTACAGAACAGGTATGTAACCATTTGCTTCCACATGTCGATTCTGTTTTAGTGACTCACAAGCAGTTCCAAATGGAGAAGGGTATTGGAGTTTATCTAAATATCAGCCTCACAATTCTATCATCACTCGTAAGGCCTGGGGAGAGCATAACGAGCAACGAAGGTATTAACAGATGAAGTTGCAGCCCTACAAACATCACTGATGGAAACTCGACCTAAGAATGCAGCCGACACGGCTTGTTAAAACTCTGAGGTAGTGGAACCTTAGCAAAACCACAATATAGACTAATACATGAGGATATCCAGGAAGAAATCCTCTGCAAAAGTGACAAATTGTCCCTTCATTCTGTCAGCAAAGGAGACAAATAATTCCAGAGATATCTTTAAGTCTGTAGACTTAATGAGACTAATGCCCTACAGATATCCAAAGTATGGAGTTTTTCCATCATCGTGAATGAGGTTTTGGGGAAAAGGTTGCTAAGTACATAGGCTAATTTAGTTTAAAGTCATTTAGTGAGAAATTTTGGGTGTGAATTCAAACTAACTTTAGCATTCTAAAACCTTGTATAAAGGAGGGTCAGTCATCAAAGCCTGAAATTCTGCTAGCCTCAAAGCCAAAGTAACAGCCATCAGGAATACTATCTTCATTGAGAGATGAGAAAAAAGATGTAGTCATTGGTTTAAAAGCTGGTCCCTATTAAAACCAAAAGCAGCAAATTCAGATCCTAGGATGATGTGGGGTCCCTGTAACAGGGTGACACCTCTCACAAGCTCCCCTCTTGGCAGGGTGCATATGCTGCACTCTCTCTCTGCCTTGGGGTGAGTCTTCAGCAACTCAGCCCTCCGGCCGGCCAAGTCACACACAGTCTGTATGTGAAATGAAAAGGAAACCCCTTCCAGGTTACAAGTCTAACAGTGGCCTCTCTGTGCCCTCTGTTATAGATAGCCCTCTGCTATCTACAGCCCTGCCCCTGGACTCGCTCCTCAATCAGTCCAGCAAGGCCTATCGCAGTACTCTGGTTTGAATAGTCTCTCAGCCTCTTTGGGCTCTCTCAAATTGTTCCTGCTCTGGTACAGATCAGTGCTCCTGGGCTCCCTCCCCGGAAGCAATGTCTTCACCCTCTCAAGGCCTTTCTGTCCCCAGCTCTCCTTCTGGGCAACAAAAAGAGTTCAGTTCCCTCTTCTGGGGTACATCAAAAGTCCAGGCCACCTCCCCAGTGGCTAATTGAGGGGGTGAGGGGCCAGACCCACCCACTACTCTAGATCTCAGCCCAGGGACCCTATTGATAACACCTATGTCCCTTTAAATAAACTGGATTCCTTTAAGTAAACTGTGTCACTGCTACAATTCCCTGAGCCACAATTCTTTACCCTTACCTCAGGGCCTTGCCCTGGTTGAGTCCCAGCAGCCAGCCCAGAGCGCCTTCTTGCTCCCCTCAGGTCTCTGCCAGCATTGCTCTGTCCAAGGTCCTCTGGCTTCCTCAGTTACCCCGGCACACCATCCGTACTTCTCCCACTCCAGCTAAGAATTGCACTCTTGCCCTGCAGTTCTTTTTATATTAGGCTGCTGGGCCCCAATTGGCTTCTCCCTGCAGCCCCTTCTGATTGGCTGCATCCAACACAGCCACTCTTGGCAGTTTGGAGGACCCTCTCCACTGCCTTTTTCTGGCATGGGATGTGACAGGGCTGTGAGGCCACCAGCAGGGAACCTCAGGGCCTAGTCCACCCCATCACAGTCCCTACCTGGGAAGAACTTCTTCCAACCTTTCAAGAATCTAATATTGATAGGGTTGGGGGGGAGAGGAAGGGAGAAAAGATCTTCCCTTCTAAAAGAGGATGGAATGCTGAGAGAACTGTCAGATGAACTCTCAGGAAACTGACAGTAAGTCCTTCATCCTTTAGGTGAAGCTGGTAATCCTGGATAAACTTAAGAGGAGCCCATGATGGAGAAGTATCTTTCTGCTGGGATCAGAGAGAACCTCTTCCATTCCTTAAGGTAGGTATATCTGGTGGAAAGTTTCCTGCTATTTAAAACAACTCTCCAGGAAGCTGCCTGTTCCAAGAGAACAGGCAGCTTCCTGGAGAGTTACCCAGGGAGCATCCAAGCAGCCAGTTGCAGGCTGAGAGAGCTGCAATGCAGAGTCTGGCCATGGTCCTGCAAAACTACATCTGAGACCAGAAGAATAGATACTGGATCTCAAATCAAAAGGCTCAACAGGTCCAAGAGCCAATGCTGATCAGACCAGGCTGGCACTATCAAAATTAGCAGAGGGATCCTGTCTGGGTTTGCACAAAACTCTTGGCACCACAGGAATGGAGGGGAAACATGCAGAGACATTTTCCCCCTCCAGGACACTAGAAAGGTGTCTGACAAAGATCCAGTGCTTGACCTGCCCTTGAACAGAACTCGTAACACTTCCTATTCTGTTGGGTGGGAAATAGGTCTATTTTTGGCATTCACCAAATCCAAAAAATAGGTTTTGCAACATAGGGATCAGAGATCACAAATGGTCCCCTCAGACAATGACCTGCAGAGATGATCCACTACACAAGTGGTTCTCAACTCGTGACCCATGGGCCACTTGCGACCCAATCAGCACACAACTGTGGCCCATGTGACATCCTCAGAGCCATAGAGGTAGCATATGTATTGTGTGTATGAGGCCCACATAACACAGAGTTGCATATGCAAGGCACAATGGTAAATAGGTTGAAAACCACTGCACTAGACACTTGTGAAATCCAAGGGAGGTGAGATGCTTTGAGCACAACTCCATTCTTTCTGCAGACAGTCTAGAGGTTGTGACAAAGTTCCTCCTCTACCTTGGTGGGTCTTGCGCTTATTGGCGCATTTGCTCGCCTTGGAGCTTCACAGAAGCCCTCCGTTTGGCCGTTTTCATGAACCCACAGTCTAGGTCAACTCCTCCTGTGTCTGACCAGGAGTTCGGAGGATTTGGGGGGAACCCGGGCCCGCCCTCTACTCTGGGTTCCAGCCCAGGGCCCTGTGGAATGCAGCTGTCTAGAGTGCCTCCTGGAACAGCTGTGCGACAGCTACAACTCCCTGGGCTACTTCCCCATGGCCTCCTCCCAACACCTTCTTTATCCTCACCATAGGACCTTCCTCCTGGTGTCTGATAATGTTTGTACTCGGTCCTCCAACAGTATGCATTCTCACCCTCAGCTCCTAGCGCCTCTTGCTCCCAGCTCCTTACACACGCACCACAAACTGAAGTGAGCTCCTTTTTAAACCCAGGTGCCCTGATTAGCCTGCCTTAATTGATCCTAGCAGCTTCTTGATTGGCTGCAGGTGTTCTAATCAGCCTGTCTGTCTTAATTGTCTCCAGAAGGTTCCTGATGGTTTTGGAACCTTCCCTGTTGCCTTACCCAGGGAAAAGGGACCTACTTAACCTGGGACTAATATATCTGCCTTCTATTACCCTCCTGTAGCCATCCAGCCCGACCCTGCCACAAGGTATATTGCTTCTTGACCAAAGGGATTCTACCCTAGCACCTCCATACTTCTTTAGGAAGAACACTGCACCATTGTTGTCCAAGAGCACTTCTCAGAACCACTTTTGACATGGGGAAGAAACACTTGGCAGGCCAGGCAGATAGCTCAAAGTTCTCCAACACTGAGGTAGAGAGAGAGAAAGAGATCCTGATCTGACCAGAGACCTAAGTCTGAAAATTACCGAAAAGAGTTCCGCCACCAAAAGATGAAGCATGACTAGGATCATGGAGGGCAGAGTTGAGGCAAAAGGAACTCCACCGTACACATTAGCAGGGTTTATCCAACAAAACACTTTGAAGTATGTGAGTCAGCATGTCCAGTAGATAAGAAATGGTACACTTCAACCACTTCTGCATGACTGAGGATGTTTGGCATGAGGATTCACATATGTACAAGCTGCAATAATGGCCTAGAAGTTCCAGGAAATTCCTCACTGTCGTTTAAGGGTAAACCTAAAAGTCTTTGCACAGGTGCAATATTGCCTGAAACCCAGCCTGAGATTAATACACTCTCATTATGGTGGAGAACCACTCCTATGAATTAAGATTCTCTCTAAAGAGAGAAGAATTGAGTTGTTCTTGTTGATCAACAGGCCAGCAAATGGAAGAGGGGCTGAATCTTTTTGATGGCCACTACTACTTGCTGTCTGGATTGATCTTGAACTAACCAATCATCCAGATACGGGTATACCAGGACCCCTGCCTTCCTGAGACGTGCCATAACTAATGCCAGGCACTTTGTGAAGATTTGAGGGGCTGACAACAGGCTGAAGTGAAGGACCATAAACATTTGCTGCAATGGATCTTAAGAACCTTCTGTACCTCTAGTGAATGGCTACATGGAAGTAGGCAACCTTTAAGATGAGGGCAGCAAACCAGTCATTGGGTGTAGAGATAGGATAACAAATGCAATGGTAACCATATGAAGCTATCTTTTTTACGTATCTGTTGAGGTTTTCATATGTCTAAAATAGATTTGATGTCTCCCTGGGACTTTGGAATTGGAAAATGAGAACAAAATCACATACCATGATGGTGAGATGATACTTCTTCTGTGGCCCCTAACTGTAACAGACTGAACTTCCTGAATTAGTAGAGTTTCATAAGAATGATCCCTGAAAAGAGAGGGGGGATACAAGTGAATTGCAGGGTATAGCGCAGTTCTACTGTGCTTTGAACTCATCCTTCTGGTGTAATGTGGGTCCAAGCACTTAGAAAGTGAAAAAACCTGCTGACAAAGGAGGGGAAATAATAGTGATGGGCCAGCAAATCAATCACTAAAGAGTCAAATAGACTGCTTAGATGCTACAGACTGTTTAGCAGTAACAGAAGGTTGAGGAGGTGTTTCTTTGCATCCTATGTCACATGCTCAACAGGGTAAAACAGATACCTCTGCTGGACCTATTAGACAGCTGGACCAAAGGGCTGAACTGCTTTCTCTTACGGCCTGGAGCATAAATGCCCAAACACTTCAGGGCTGCCCAGGGATTTTTTAGATAACGCAGAATTTCATCTGTCTCCTCTGAGAATAGATTTGAGTTTTCAAAAGGCAAATCCTCAACTGTATGCTGGAATGCCCAATGACTTCAGGCAAGATGTATGATGTATAGTGACTCCCATCACCATCACTCAAGCCACTGAATCAGCTCTGTCCAACAGAGCCTGCAAGGATGATATTTCCACTTGGTGGCCCTCACAGATTAATAATTTCCTCCCTACTCTAATCTGGCAATTTATCCACAAATTGAAGCATTGAGTCCCAAATAATCACAACAGGCTAAGACAGCCTGTTCATTCGCAATTCTGAACCGAAATCCTGATGACGATTAATCCTTGCTTCCAAAGAAATCCAATTTCTTTGCACCTTTGTCTTCGGGAGTGGATTTAGACCACCATTGCATTGCCTTTCCATTCACAGCCATCATCAACAGCACAGATCCTCGAATACTCATGTCCTTGGGAAGGAACTTAGTACTTTCCTCCATTCTTTTGGACATTGGGCATGAGAGAGAATGGAATTTGTCAAAGGATTTCTATAGGTGCCACAATGGCATCAATAGGTAAAATATCCACTAACTTGTGTGGATTGGGCTAGACTAGTTCTATCTGAACACCTTGGGAGGCAGCTACCCTTTTCGTAAGTTCCTTGTATGTTGTAATCATAAGGAACCAGGGAGGATGATTCTAAGACAATGGCCTCATTCAAGGATGAGGAGAAAGTACAGAGAGTGCACGGTAACATCCCTCTTTTCCACTGTGTCTGTACTGGAAGGGTCGGCACTGGATGATTGGTACCAACCTCAATATTGGATAAAGTACAGTGCCTTGGAGATTTATTGGTATGCCAACAAGGCAATGAGGACCATGTAGGATAAATATGAAATTAAAGAATTAGAGTTATCTTAAATTTGGTTAAGAAAAATGTGTTGTAAACAAAGGCCCTGATTAGGAAGTAGAAGAAAGGCCTTGAAAATAATGAGGTATAAGGCCAGAAGGAACGAAGTAGGAAGGATGCATGGTTCAAAGAATAACTAATGAGATTAAGGGAAGTTTCTAAAAAGAAGGCCTCTGGCCCAGTAAGGAAGACTGCAGATGGTTTTCAATAAAACAAAGATAATCTGTTTTAAAATAAGCCAACATGGCCCTTTCCCACCCCATATACCAGTGTTAAAGCCTATGTGAATGCAGGTGTAATGGAAAAATTCTCAGGATGGGAGAAAAGGTCATGGGAAGAAAGTAGGTGGTAAATTTTATCTGGATTAAGATGAAATAAGGTGGAACTGTCTCAAATTGGTTTTTAGCTAAAGTCAGTAATTGGCAATGACATCACTTGTTTATTAAAGGATATAAAAATTTGTCAACTCTTAAAGGGTTCATTGCTAATACCTGCCTGACCACGCTGGAGCCAACCAATATGGGTCTAAGCACCTCCAGGTGTAGCCCACTTATAAGAAGCTTGATCAAATGCTTACGTTTTTTTTTTTTTAAACACTGTTTGGATGTAGTAAATTGCATATGATTTAGGCTTTTTAGGCATGTTTAGAGCAATTGTATAAGTACTATTGGGTTAAATTAGTATTTACTAGTTTCCCATATCAATATTAATAATTTTAATTATTAATAATAATTCTAACAGACCTGAAGTCTGGAGGGACACCTCCCTCCCCAAAGATTTCAAAAAGGCCACACTCTTCCCCAAGCACCTGTTGCTCAGCTGCCCTGGGAGAGGTCTAAGGAACCAAGGCAGTGGGTAGTAAGGCTAGAAACTCAGCCTCCCTAAATCTGAGCCACCATGCTGTGATCCAGGGAACTCTTGATGTCAAATGGCAGATGATGAGGGGTGCACAACAGGGAACCCCTGGGTTGGATATCTGTATCAGAGTTCACCAAAGGGTGCCATGTGAGGTCTCAACCAAGAACCAGTAGCCCACCTGTCATCCTAATAATTGCGAAATATATGTATGGATAACATTTAAGGAGTTATGTATCCATACTCAAAATTATGCTCAAAGGACTTGGAGTTAAGACAGTTCACCAGAAGATGACATACCTTCGAGGTGTTCCCTTCAGGCAGGAGGTAATTGACACCTATCTCCCACTAATGAAGCTCTCAATTCCCCCATTTTACAAAACGGCATCCTCTGCACAGCATGACCTCACACACAAGGCCACGCCACATGGAGGATACTATTTTTCTCTACACATTTGTGCCTCCATGCAGCGTGACCTCACAAACACTGTGCATGTGCAAGGGCACTGTGTGCAGGATACCATTTCAGAAAGCAAAATGGCATCCTCCATGTAGCATGACCTTGCACGTACAGTTGCACTGCAGGGTGGGTGTCATTTATAGAGTTTCCCACAGTCCCAGATAGTATATCTGAAAATGGGGTCATACAGGGGAAAATATTTAGGTACTGCTAGTCTACCCTCTTTCTAGCGAGACATCAAGTAACCTCATATTTTGAATTTTAAGTAGTAGTATACGCATGTTCTCCTTTCTAAGTCCAAGCAAATCGTCCTGAGAGAACTTCAAACAATACCTTTAAGCAATTGCTCGATATTTTCAATTAGTTCCCCCCCCTTTCAGACTGAACTGAAATAGAAGGACAATATTCCTAAAAGTGCTTTAAAACAAGGGCAGCCTTATTTCTTGGACAACTACTGGAAACATGAAAATGAATTAGGGGTACTAAAGGTCTGTAACTAATATGTAAATATACTAAGAGAGCTTAGGTGGTTTGTGTTGTTCCCTGGTAGAGCTGCTGGTTCCCAACACTGGTCTATACTAATTGCTTACAAAACTGAATTTGATATTGTATTCTATGTGTGCCTAGAAAATTTGTTGGATCTACACTTGATCAACGAACTGTGATTGGTTGCTTATGTGGTTCTGGGTGAATTAATTGTTGGTTGGTTAAGAATAACCAAGTGTCCAGATCTGAGGAATACTGTCCCAGACAGGTAAAAGACGACTTGGAAAGAATCTAGTACTAATGTTAATAAGCTAAGACTCCTTGGACTCAATGAAGAGTTAAACCCAATTAAATTAAATTCCATTCCAATATTGACTAACGTTTACAAAGATTACAAATGTGCTTTGCTAGATTTTAAAACTGAAGTCTGTCACCTCAGAAAGTTGACCCCCCATTCACACTCAAATCAAAAAGCCATACACTTCCACAGATGGCAGCAATGAGAGAACTAGTATACACAGGGCACAGGCATTTTCACTCTTGCATCATTTAACCCTTTGCTTAAAGCAGGTCTAGATGACATAATAGTAAAGACACCCGCACTCTGACACTAGCACATCCACCACTGTTGCCCCCAACAAAGCTGCACCAATTGTAGCAAACGGTGGGAAATTTCCTACAAAAAAATAGTTTGAATAAGCCAAAAGGAGTCTTTATGGCCTAATACAGTGGATCTGTAATGAATTCAAATTGTTCTATAGGATATGAGTTAAATCAAGGAGAATGGAATCACTGGAAAATAGATTCCCTGATGGATCCTGGGGGGAGGGATAGCTCAGTGGTTTGAGCATTGGCCTGCTAAACCCAGGGTTGTGAGTTCAATCCTTGAGGGGACCATTTAGGGATCTGGGGCAAAAATTGGGGATTGGTCCTGCTTTGAGCAGGGGGTTGGACTAGATGACCTCCTGAGGTCCCTTCCAACCCTGAGATTCTATGATTGTAGTCATGGAGGGGTCAAATGCCTATCCAAAAAAAACTGAAAGCACTGTTCAGTTTTCATCTTAATGGCCTGGAATACAAATAGACCCCACCATGTGAAAATATGGCAGGGTCAATTAGATAAATAAGTCCAAATTGGAAGGCAACCCAAATATGCAGGAATGTGGCTGAGCAAAGGTGAAAACCAATTACCTCGTGGAAGTGTGCAATCACCAAGGGCAAGAGGGGAAGGTTAGAACTTATTTCTGACTCAGGTATGATAAGTAAAGCTTTCAGTTCCTGCTTAGAATACAGTCACCTGGGTGAAGGTTAACTTTTGTATAATTTAATGTATTTTGTTTTTCATGTCCCCAAAACAAAACAACTTTAAACCTGGACTTTTCTCCTGGAATGTTTGCTTGGTTGGCTCATATAAAGCTAGATTTCTGCCATAGGGCCTAACTTTCCCAAAAGAGCAACTTGTTAATTTTGTTTTCAGATTTGGTAAAAGTCAACTTGTTTTACCTTAAGTATAGTTGCCCACACACAAGTGTAGCTCTCCCCTTCAGATTTTACTACTTTCCAAGAAAGTTAATTGTATACACTATTTTCAAACAGCAGTAGTCACTGGTAACAAAGAACAGCAGCTGAAAATTTTACTTTGATAATGTGTTTCGTTGGGTACTGCATACATCCAATTAAGAATACTAACCTGTTCATTTATCTACTCTGTATACATGTAACTTCCATTATACTTAAGGAGACAATATATTTTTATCAAAGAGAAAACAGGTTTCCTGGATTTTCCCTGGACTGTCCATCTAAAGATGATAAATAGGCGTTTCCCCAAAAACGTGAAATCTGTGTTAACATAATTCAATAGTAGGGCTGTCAAGCGACTAAAAAAATTAACCATGTGATTAATCACTGTTAAACAATAGAATACCATTTATTTACATATTTTTGGATGTTTTCTACATTTCAAATATACTGATTTCAATTACAGCACAGAATACAAAGTGTATTTATATTTATTTTTATTACTAGTGTTTGCACTGTAAACACAAAAGCAATAGTATTTTTCAATTCACCTAATACAAGTACTACAAGGCAATCTCTATCATGAAAGTTGAACTTACAGATATAGAATTATGTACAAAAATACTGCACTCAAAAACAAAATGTAAAATTTTAGAGCTTGCCAGTCCACTCAGTCCTACGTCTTGTTCACCCAATTGCTCAAAAAAGTTGGTTTACATTTGCAGGAGATAATGCTGCCCGCTTCTTGTTTACAATGTCACCTGAAAGTGAGAACAGGCATTCTCATGGCACTGTTGTAGTCGGCGGCACAGGATATTTACATGCCAGATGCAAACGCTTCAACCACCATACCAGGGACATGCATCCATGTTGATGATGGGTTCTTCTTGAAAACCATCCAAAGCAGTACGGACCGACACATGTTCATTTTCATTACCTGAGTCAGATGCCACCAGCAGAAGGGTGATTGTCTTTTTTGGTGATTCGGGTTCTGTAGTTTCCACATCAGAGTCCTGCTCTTTTAAGACTTCTAAAAACACACTCCCTACCTCGTCTCACTCAGATTTTGGAAGGCACTTCAGATTCTTAAATCTGAGTTGAGTGCTGTAGCTATCTTTATAACTTTCACATTGGTACCTTCTTGGCATTGTGTCAAATCTGCGGGAAAGCATTCTTAAAACAAACAACAATATGTGACGGGTCATCATCCGAGACTGCCATAACATGAAATATAAGGCAGAATGCGGGTAAAACAGCACAGGGGATGTACAATTCTCCCCCAAGGAGTTCAGTTACAAATTTAATAAACATGTTATTTTTTTAATGAACCTCATCAGCATGAAAGCCTGTCCTCTGGAATTGTGACCGAAGCATGAAGGGGCAAGTGAATGTTTGGCATACCTGGCACATAAATACCTTGCAATGCTGGCTACAGAAGTGCCATGAAAATGCCTGTTCTCACTTTCTGGTGACACTGTAAATAAGAAGCGGGCAGCATTATCTCCTGCAAATGTAAACAAACTTGTTTGTCTGAGCAATTGGCTGAACAAGAAGTAGGACGGAGTGGACTTGTAGCCTCTGAAGTTTTACACTGTTTTGTTTTTGAGTGTGGTTATGCAGGGCCGGCCCACAACATTTTGGCACCTGAGGCGGGGAGCTCAAATGACGCCCCCATACCCCCTAGCTTGGGCCAAAACTTTGAAATGTCTCAATTCTGCCTTCTTCCTGTTCTACTCCTCTCATGGTACTGCTCTGTTACCTATCCCAATAAAGGAGAACTAACAACTTAAAAGGCCTTTTTCAAAAACTTAAACTAACACTTAACTTTCAAAACACCTGAACAGCAAATGTAACTTTTCTTGTCTGCGGAGTAAACGCTGGCATTTTTATCTGTTTGAATAATCAAATTGGTGCTTTCCGTGCCTTCTTGGTTGCAAAGATTTGAACTGCTTCCTGAAGGTCCACAGTCTGGGCCAGCTCATGCTCTGTTGAGATGGTTGCAAGGCCGACCAGCCTCTCCTGTGTCATTGTGGAGCGTAGATGTGTTTTTATTAAACTTCAGCTTGGAGAAGCTGCGTTCTCCACTGGCAACTGTTACAGGAAGTGTTACAAGTATGCGCAGAGCAACAAAAGCATTTGGAAAGAGGGTGGTCATCTTATTTGTGCACATATATTCCAGAACAGCCTTTGGAGTTGATCCTGCTGAAAAGTATCTTGAAAGGGCTTTCAGTTCATCACCTAAATCACTCGCATCAATATCGCGCATGTCATCATGTGTCAATACTGTCTCTAGTGCCCTGCGTTGCTGGTGTAGGTCTTCTTCAGGTATAGTGAGGAGTTCTGGAATATCATACAACATCCCAAATATACTGCTGTGTTCCTTGAGCTGCATGAAACGTTCTTCAACTGACTGTATTGCACAATCTAGCACCTGGTTAAAGAAATCAACTTTGAATTGTTGTTTGGGGTCTCTTATGCGATTATCCCGTGCCTCATAATCAAAATGTCGTCATCTTTGGTGATTCTTGTATTCTTGAATGGGTGGGAAAACAGCTTCAGTGTGAAGTTCCTCTGCCAACTTCTGTGCTCTCTTCAGAACGTTTTGAAATCCCTCATCTGACTGGTAAGACTGTAGGTATGACTTTGCTTTGTCCCGTTGTTCCATTGCTCCAGATGTATCGAGGTCAACACCTTGCAGTCTCTTGCTTACAACATTTATTTCAAACAGTATGTCATGCCACAACACTAAGCCAAACAGAAATTTGAAGTTATGTATGTTACTGGTGATTCCATTTCCCTCTGCCACTGTTTTCTCACGAACAGTTCCTGCAATAGTATTATTCTCCATATTGGCAACTATGGCATCATTTATCTTCCCAATTTGGTGTTTGATAGGCTTTATCGCCTTCTACTCAACTTTCCCATCGTGTGGCACTCAGTCGTTTCAGTGCGAGAGAGGATGTTCCCAGAAGTTGCTTCAAAATTTGCCATCTATAAGTTGATACAGAGAAAAATACATAGATGCTTTGAATTACATTAAAATATTCAGCAGCCTCACTAGAAGCTGATGCTGCATCACTGACCACCAAGTTCAATAAATGAGAACTGCAAGGACAAAAAAAGCTCGGCGGTTTAACTCTCGGATCCGTGTCTTCACTCCTCTGTGCCTTCCTCTCATGTTGGCAGGATTATTGTAGCCCTGACCTCTCATGTCAGCTATCGCAAATTCCCGTATCTTCCAGCTTTTTAAGAAGCACATTTGTCATACCAGCTCCTGTAGCATCATCAATGTCAATAAATTCTAGAAAATGCTCTCTGACAGTCACCATTGCAGGGACATTTTCACCAAGTTCTGTTGTTGTTACAAAACGCACTATTAAAGTCATTTGTGCTGTATGGCTGATGTCAGATGTGCAGTCCAAAATAACAGAGTAATGTCTTGCTGACTTCAGACCGGGCACAATCTTCTGCTTGACTTTTGTTGCCAGTAACTGTATGGTATCATTTTGAATTGTTTTTCCAAGGTAGTGGTGTGCGTACATTTCTTGGGTGGTGACTCTTCTTAGATGCTAGCAGTCTCACAATGACAATGAGCCTTTTCAGAACATTTTGCCAGTAAACAAACTGTGATGCAATCATCTATGGCGGCCTTTAACCTTAGTCTCATCTCAAGCTCTTTCCACCTATGGAATGCACTCTGGTGATTTGCTGCTTTCTCATGGCATGCCAGATTTCTAGCCAGAGTTTTCCAGCCCTTTCTTCCTGTAGAACCTAATGTGGCTGGAACATTAAACTGGAAGAGTTTGCAACAAAAACAGTATGCAGCATTCTGGGGTTGAGTACATAAGCCATGGCCTCTCCACTTTGTCACCATTAGGGATTTCATGCCAGTAATATGTTGGATGGCAACTTCTGTTTTCATTGTCTTTGGAGAACATGAAGTTTTTCACTTGCTGTGCCCATGCAGTTTAAGGAGGTCCCTCAGGCTACTGCTCAAGTGGGTCCACAGTCCTGGATCATCTAGACTTAAGGAACAAAACTCAGCAGCAGCTGTTTCTTGCGCCTCCACCACACTCTTCTCTGATCTACGCTTTTCTTCAGGAATGTGCATGGTTACATCCATTTGAGATGGAGATATGGATGTTGCAGTACCTGCCAGGCCACCTGCACTCTGACTAACTGGAAGATCAGGCATTTCCTCACCACTCACATCCTCACTGAGGCCGGAAGGCTCACCGTGAACATTTGTGTCTACGTATCTCAGGAGAGCTCCTTCCTGATTAGATAGAAAAACTTCCTTTGCTTTCTTTCTTTTTCTGAATGCTGCCCCAGAGGGGCGTTTTTGTCTTTCACTCATGACTGCTGTTCTGTGCCAGCTATAGTGGCTCTCAACACTCAGTTGAAGGGGACAAATAAGCAGGCTGGTAGAAGGGCCTGAGTGAGGGAAGATATCAGCATCTTAAGGGCCTAACTGGCTCCTACTACTTCAGTTGACTGCCTGTTCTCCTCAAGTGGGTTCAGGGAAGCAGCAAGAAACAGGAAGCACCCTGAGAAGCTGGTGTTAATCAGTCCAGGCTCCTGGGGGTGCTAGAGAGGTACCTCAGAGGCGGCTCCTCCTCCTCTCTCCCCCTGCAGCTCCCTGTTATTCCCTCTCACCTTTTCTCCTGCCTGCCTGTTATGTCTCTTGTGCCATCTTTCCTCCAGCACAGCACTCCATCTCTGTGCATCTAGAGCAGACAGAATACATACACACCACAAGCAGACAATTTTTTATACTCTGCGTCCCAGTGGCACCCCCACACACAGTCTGGCACCTGAGATGGCCGCCTCAGTTCGCCTCATGGTAAGGCCAGCCCTCCAGTTATGTAACAAAAGCAAAAAAATCTACATTTGTAAGTTGCACTTTCAGGACAAAGATTGCACTATGGTACTTGTATGAGGTGAACTGAAAAATACTATTTCTTCTGTTTATCATTTTTACAGTGCAAATATTTGTAATCAAAATATACACTTTGATTTCAATTACAACACAGAATACAAGTTATATATGAAATGTAGAAAAACATCCAAAATATTTAATAAATTTCAGTGGTATTCTCTTGTTTAACAGTGCAATTAAAACTGAGATTAATCGACAGCCCTACTCAAAATACTAAATTCCCCCAAGGAGCTTGTACATGTGTACACTAAAATCTTTAACACATAGATACCAAGAAATAAGCCAAATGGAATTTTTCAGAAAAATCTATGACTTTATTTTGGTAGAACTAAGTCATATCCTAAATCTTCAAGCCCATTTATTCCTTGATATTTTTGGTTGTGTCTCACCTTCATATGCAAGGTATCTCAAAATAAATTTTACAATTCAAGATAGAATTACTATTAAAATTAGTGTTTCCCAGCTCCAGGACCAAAGTTATTTGCCCACCCTGCGGTAATGAAAGGATTAGGAATATTTTACCCCATATCAGAAAATCAACTTCCACTGAAGGAGGAGAATTTTGTAAAGCTATACGATGCCAGGGTGAATACAAACCAATCATTTTAAAAAAAAAATTGGACTTTTATTTAAATTGGATTTTTTGGATAAAATGTTTTTTGAGGAAAACACCTATCTAAAGACTACATTATAACTCAAAATGTATCCCACCATGGAACAGGGATTATTCATTCTAATTCTATAGTGTGAGACAATATATTCATGTAATGTGTAAGAAAAGTTTTGTAAATGAGTTCCAATAGTTCATGGATTAGGGAACCAATTTTATGAGGTTCCAGGGGCTTCTTTATAGCTTATTTAGGTTAATACTTCTCTCTACCCAATGGGACTCAGTGCTCAGTCCAAAAGATACCATAAGAGATCCTTAGTTTTGCAGTTCTCAAACTGTGGATTTGTGACTCCAGAGATAACATGCTTGTTAACAGCAAAAATGTTTTAAAATAAATAAATGATCTGGGGAAGATTAGATCTGGACAATGAGAAGAAGTCTGGAGATAAATGTGACAGGGGAGGGACAGGCAGTAGAAACAAAAGTGAAACTGCTTGAGCAACATATTCCAGAAGTCTTGAGGTCTTTCTGAGGGTAGCCTTCATTGATTTGAGATATACCATACCACTCTCTAACTAGAAGGGAAAACCTATCATAGCAGCAGGCCATGAAAGAGACCCAGTTCGGGAATATTTTAATGAAGTTCCTCTACCTGTGGGTAAGACAGGCATGCATGCAAAATGCAAACAGTGCAACAAAGAAATGCAAGGACTGATTGCCCGAATGAAACAACATCATGAGAAGTGTTCCTTTTCAAGAGGAAGCTGCATTGAAGATAATGAAAGGAACATGTCTGAACATGCAGGATCTTCAGGTTGGTAAACTTTTTTATTTCATACTTCTTTCTTAAGGACTGCCTGTCTTCCTTCTGGACTATTCTTGAATTCTCATGTTTGAGCAAAAAAATATAGTTGTTACTCTACGGTACTATCATTTTAGATGAAGTTGTGATCAAAAATAAATAGCTGAAATTGGCAGATCTTCCTTTTACAATTTCACCTTTAACAGTAGTACTGAGTGTCAGCCAACGCAATGAGTAATATTAAATGAGCAGTATGGTGGTACTAATGAAATAAATGCATTGACTTATTTTGTTTAGGAGAATCCATCCTCAACATACAGGAGTCTGAAGACTATCCACCCCCTTCAAGATCACCATCATTTTCTATAGTTTCAGAGTTATCTGCCAATGATAGTGTTTCAGTTACATCATGTATGTCACACAGCCACAGTACATCACCTGTAGCAAAAAAGAAAAGAAAAATCTCCATCATTCAGAAACAACCATAGATAAGTATGTGATAAGAACCAGCAGATTACAAAAAGAGATGATTGATGGAAAAACTGCCCAGTTTGTTTATGCAACAAACTCTCCTTTCCGTATGATTGAGAACCCACACTTCATTAACATGGTTCAGTAATTAAGACAGGATACAGTCCACCCAACAGAGCAGATGTCGCAGGCAAATTGCTGGATAAAGTGTATGAAAAAGAAACTGAGCAGTGGGCAAAAGGTCTAGAGGGTGAAATTGTTAACCTGAGTCTTGATGGGTGGAGCAGTGTCCACAGTGATCCTGTTGCATGTGCTTGTGTGATAACAGCAGGAGGGAATGTCTTCCTTACAGGAACAATTGATACATCAGGAAATGCACACACAGCAGAATACTTACAAGAAGTAGCAGTAAAAGCTAAAAAAACTCAAATGTCTACTACGCAGCTTGGTCACAGACAATGCTGCAAATGTATCCAAGATTAGAAGAAATTATTTAGAAGAGAGTCCCAAGCTAATAACATACAGTTGCAGTGCTCATTTGATGCACCTCCAATGTTCCAGAATAAAGGCTAATGTTGTTGAAATTGCAAAATACTTCCGTAACAACCACTTCGCAGCAGCAGCTCTGAAAAAAGAGAGAGGAACCAAGCTAACTCTCCCACAAGACATGCGATGGAACTCAGTAGTGGACTGTTTTGACCTCTATATCAAGAACTGGCCTAATCTGATGACAGTTTGTGAACAAAATTGTGAACAAATAGATGGCACTGTCACAGCCCAAGTTCTCAACATTGGGCTTAAGAGAAATGTTGAACACATGCCAAGAACCCTGAAACCTATTTCCGTAGCCTTCA
Organism: Natator depressus; assembly: GCF_965152275.1. Taxonomy (NCBI): domain Eukaryota; kingdom Metazoa; phylum Chordata; order Testudines; family Cheloniidae; genus Natator; species Natator depressus. The sequence goes on along the minus strand of NC_134241.1, from coordinate 48,383,105 downwards.
ACAAAATGCTGGGAAATAGCTGTTTTATTGCTGACGCTGTTGAAATTTGGAAGGAACTGAGTGAGATCTCCAAAAGAGAAATATGCAATGACAGAGTTAAATTACAAGCATTAAAAAAATGAATGGGACAAGCACTATCTCCAGCTCATTTTCTTGCAAATGTTCTCAGTACTCAGTACCATGGTCAAACCTGAACTGCTGAAGAAGAAGAATTGGCTATGACATGGACATCCAGCAATCATCCCTCTATAATGCCAACTATAATAAACTTCAGAGGTAAGGGTGAACCATTCAAGCAATATGTGTTTGCTGATGATGTTTTAAAGGAAGTCACACCAGTGAACTGGTGGAAGTCACTTAAGCACTTGGATTCAGAGACTGTTGAAGTGATAATCTCACTTTTAACAGCAGTAGCTTCTTCCGCCAGTGTAGAAAGAATATATTCTTCCTTTGGACTAATTCATTCCAAATTGAGAAATTGTTTGGGACTTGAAAAAGCAGGAAAGGTTGTTTTTCTTTTCCAGATTATGAACAAACAGGAAAATGAAGGTGAAGACAAATGAGTTAGCTTCAGAAGCCATTATTTTAAGTTTCTCATGTTGACCTGGCTGACATAGTCAATTTAAATTTGTGGGCTTTTTTAAATATTTCATTTAAAATTGTTTTTAACTAAAATACTTAACAAAAACAAACCTGATTTTAAAGAACTTGAATGTTTAACTAAATTCCAAAATTCATATGCTTGTTTTGTTAAAATATTATATTTTTGCTGTTGAAGAAACAAATCCAGAATACATAACGTTGTTGTTTTAGTTCAATAAAACAATTTAAAAATCTGTCTGGTGATGTTCTCCTCCTAATTCAGCATGGCAAGGAAATCCTCCAAATATTAATGATTAACCTGTTGAATTGGAGATAGTTCACCTCCCAATGACTTCATAAATATCTGCTTCAATTACCTTTGGTAAATGAAATAACCAATCAATCATTTTCTGATATAGCTATAAAACTAATATGAAAAATTTTCAGAATAAATCACTTTAAAATATGTAGTATGTACCTTATAACAATGAAACCTATATCTATCTTTGAGTTGTGAAGAATATATATTAAGGTTATAACAAACAACAAAAATGCACTTTTATGTAGAAATCCATGATTAAACTGAGTCTTCCTGACTAGTGATTTAAATCAATTTGTTTTAAATCAAATCCACCCTGAATTTAAGTATTAAAAGTTTTACAGTGTTTTCTTGCAAATTACCGCTGTGGCACTATGCCCCAATATTCTTCATAGAAATATTGTTATATATATGATATGATTATGGCATAACTATGATGCATTTTATGCAAGATAGGGAATGTGAGATATCATTGGAAAGAGTTATAATGTACTGAATATGATTATCCTATTTATATGCATGTGTCATTTTTGTATCTGAAGTCAGGAATATTGTGTATGCATCTATTACAAATGTGTTTACACCTGAGGAATGCCCACTGGACAGAATGCAATCAGTCTAGATGGCCATTTGGGAAGGGTCATTAGGGAAAACTATATGTCTCTGAAATGCTAACTTCCCACCAGGAAGCCTTATGCCGCAAACAGTCTCTGAGTTATGGCTGCAGGGATATGTGACCAAGTCACCTGGTATTGGACTTTATGATAATACTACTGTTTTTCCACTGACAGGAGGTGGCTATTCCCCCTCGTGGAGTTGGGGTTTTTAGAGCTCTGGGGTCTTGTCTATGCTTATATTTTATCTCAATATGATGCTGGGCATCAACATAATAAGGACAAGGGCAGACAAGTTGAGAGCGTAGAGGACCTTGAAGGCTAGGGCAAGAATTTTACATTTTATATAGTGCAGAAGAACAAGTGAAGGGATTCAAAGAGGGGAATGAAGTGGTCACAGCAATAGGCCAGGGAACCCAAGAGAAACTTTAAATGTAAAGGGAATTTCCAACCTAATTGCCTTTCTAGATTTGGCAAACAACTTCCTTCCATACATTTTTTTTTTTTTTTTTTTTTTTGGGCACACAGGACTCTTACCTGATCAATCTCCAAGAAAGAGAGAGATAAGCAGCAGTACTGACCATAATTAAAAATTATTGAATTTTCTAGCATTTGTCCTGAGAGGTTTCTCTTTCCACTGAAGTGGTGAACAATTTCTTTATCTCCGAGAAGGATTCAAGTAAGTGGTTCCTCTGTTTACTGGAAGTTCTATATTACTAACACAAGCTATCATTTAAAGTGTTGACAGCTGGGATCAACTATGATTAAGGGAAGAATATGTCTTTATCCTATATCTGTGTAGCATGCATAAACCAGTACAGCTTTTATCTGTAAAGGCAGTAATATCCTACAACTATTAAAAATTAACATATGCCAGGGAAGCCAAGGGGTAAATGGCATTGAAACAGAAGTAGTTAAGGTAAGCATGCTGGATGAAGCCTAAACAACAATCAAAAAGGAGAAACAAACCAGAGCAAGTTGAGGAATGTAAACAAGCAAAGCCAAAGGACAAGCCTCTTACTAATCATCTTTAGAGATCTTAAAATGCTAATTCTAGATAGAAAGTTAGGCTCTTAGTTGTGCAAGCCCTCTTTTCTCCCCACCAAGAAAAAAAAAACCCTACAGGGTCATCACATTTTTAACTGACACCAAGGCCTTTGATATGCTACCCAAAAGGGCCCCAAACAAGGCATGAAACTAAGCTATTGATCTTTTATTTTTCAAATAGATTTTCCTGATTCTCTGACAGAAATGCAAGTAAAGAGTTTGATTAAACAGAATGCTCCTGTTTTCTATATGCTATAAGTACGCTACATAGTCCATCACTGAATTAACAAAAAAAGATGTTCAGCCAACAGTTGGGACCTAAATGTGCTAGCCTGGCACTTGGGAGACCTTGGTTCAATTCCCTCCTCCACCAGTCTTCCTGTGTAATCTTGTTTAGATTTGTAGATTGCTGAGTTAATTTTTATTTTCAAATTAATTCTGAACCTGCCAAGAAAAAGGCTGAGAACTTTTTGTGGAGGGAGAGAAAGTAATTTTCAACCTCAGACCACCAGCTAGCATCTTGTTCTCAGCCTCCTTTACATGCACAGAGCATGATGCAAGAAAAGGAACAAACCAAGCATGACCCTCAGCCTGTGTAAAGTTTGCAGGGCTGGCATTTTTTTTTTTTTTTAAAAAACACATTAGAGACAGAAATCATAGACAAAAAATATGGACCCTAGGGTCCACTGCCGGCAAAGCCATTTTTGTACAGTCACATTTCAGAGAAAAATCACAACGTAACGTTTTACACACAGTACAGGGATAAAACAAAAACTTGTTTTCTTGATTACTGCTTATGTTGCAGATAAGCAAGCTAAATTTACTCTAGATCCTTTGAAATCCAGTATTCAAGCTAAAACATCTAACTAACTTGAATAGTTTCCAGGAGAAAGGGAAGGGGGGAGGTTACATCTTTTTCAAGACCAACAGCTATTATTTTTGTATGTGCAAATGGAACCCAAGTTACACGTTTATGATTCTCCACTGTATAGGCTGCCATTTATAAGTTTCTTTTCTGCTTAAATTATTTATTCAGCTAGCAACACACTGAAATGTTATTGCCTTTCAAGCACAGTGTTTTTAAATATTTCCAATTTTTGAAATTAAAAAGCAACAGAAGTGACAAACAATCTACTACAGAAGTATTTATCAGGTGCTTTGAGACATTGGGGAAGTTTTCAGACAAATTAGGCATCTAATTCCCATCAAAAAGTCAATCCTTAAATAAGGTCTTTTCCTCTAGAAGTCAAAATCCCAAAAAGGCTAAAATTCTTACTTAACTGCTGAATTATCTATGTGTTCAGATGTTTGAGATATGCATCCTTCCTATAAAAAATTTGGCATGATGTCCCTAAAACACACAGAATTGACATACTACATGCAAGATGAATCTTATCATGCTTGAATTAAAATTGAAGCCTGTTAACCCAGCTCAACTGCCTGAAATGTCTAGAAGTTAAGAATCATTCATCATCTGTTAGATGGGACAAATGTTGTCACCCAAAACGTTAGCAATGTAAATTATTTCTGCCTCCAATTAGACTCAAATGGTTACCTAACAGCTTCAAAGACTACAAACCAACAAGAGACTCAGATGCAATGCAACTTTCAATCTACTCAAGAACCCAATAATATTTGGGTGGGATCCTTTTAATTACAACCTATTTAACCCTCTCAGGACTCCAAGGGCAGCTCCCATGCCTCTTAGGAAGTTAACATTTCACTAGTTGTTTTCATAAGGTTACCCATCACCATGGCATCTGAGCACCTTCAAGAAATGTAAAGATCTGTTTACCAACCCGAAGAAGTCCAGAAGGCTCAATATTCTATTTTTACTGAATGTAGCAGCATCCTTTCTGGGCTTTCCAGGCGCACATGATCATGACAACAGTGCTCCATGCACTTCAGTGACTCCCATTTGATTACAGGTCTAATTAAAGATTCTGATAAAAGGCCCTTAACTGTCTAAGGCTAATTTGTCACAGACACATCATCCTCTTACACCTATCTTTCATGGAACTTGAAAGTTTTCAACTGTAGCAGGCAGGTTGTCCTTGGCAGAGGACTCTGGACATGAGTCCCTCCCCAGGGGAAAGAGAAAATAGATTGAGTCCAAACTTAAATGACATTCAGGCCAATTGCCACACCTTCCACCCATCACATACAGTCCTCAGCTAAAGCCTCTCCAACGCATCATCAGTGATCTACAACCCATTCTGGACAACGATCCCCAGCTTTCACAGGCCTTGGGAGGCAGGCCAGTCCTCGCCCACAGACAACCCACCAACCTGAAGCATATTCTCACCAGCAACTACACACCGCACCATAGTAACTAACTCAAGAACCAATCCATGCAACAAACCTCAATGCCAACTCTGCCCACATATCTACACCAGCGACACAATCACAGGACCTAACCAAATCAGCCACACCGTCACTGGTTCATTCACCTGCATGTCCACCAATGTAATATATGCCATGATGTGCCAGCAACGCCCCTCTGCTATGTACATCACCAAACTGGACAGTCCCTACATAAAAGGATAAATGGACACAAATCAGATATTAGGAACGGCAATAAACAAAAACCTGTAGGAGACCACTTCAATCTCCCTGGACAAAAATAGTTAAATAGCAAATTTAACTTCAAAAAACAGCAAAAAAAACTTCAGGACCAGACTTCAAAGAGAAACTGCTGAGCTTCAGCTCATTTGCAAATTTGACATCAGCAGCTCAGGATTAAACAAAGACTGTGAATGGCTAGCCAACTACAAAAGCAGTTTCTCCTCCCTTGGTGTTCACACCTCAACTGCTAGAAGAGGGCCTCATCCTCCCTGATTGAACTAACCTCGTTATCCCTAGCCTGATGCTTGCTTGCATATTTATACCTGCCTCTGGAAATTTCCACTACATGCATCCGACTAAGTGGGTATTCACCCACAAAAGCTTATGCTCCAATACGTCTGTTAGTCTATAAGGTGCCACAGGACTCTGCCGCTTTTACCTAAACAGTGTTTGCAGCACCACCTTGCCAAAGTTGCATCAGACCTAAAGGCCCTTGTGACTGCATAGTGCCAGATAAATATATGTACTGAGGATCAAGTAGCAGTCCCACAAACGTTTAGTATGAGAACATCCTGAGCAAAGTCACTGACATGACTTGGGCCCTCATCAAATGAGCTGAGAGCATCTATGGAGGAAGAATACAGGCTACCCCACACACTCAACTGATGCAGAAAGCAATCCAGTGAAATACTGTTTGAATCAATACCACCTGACCCCTCATGATCCACACGGGGGGAAAAAAAAAAAAAAAAAAGACAAGAACACCTGTCTAAAGGGCTTTAACCTGTCAAGATAAAAAGCCAGTGTTCATGTTTAAAATAGAGACATTCCTCGTCTCTGAGGGAACATGGCTTCAGGAACAAGACTGGAAGACATATCACATGATTTAAATGAAATACTAACAAGATTTTAGTTGAGAACTTGGGATGCGGTTGTAGGGCTACTTTGTCTTTAAAAACATTAAGAAGGGCCCACCAACAATGGATGAGCTCAGAGATTTTTCTGGCTGAAGTTCTAGCTATAAGAAAGAATCTTCTGGCTTCGGTAAGGACAAACACAAGGGGCCACTGGTTTGAAGGGTGGACCCACGACTGCTGCTAAAACTGTGTTGAGGTCCCAAAGAGGTACTGAGTCCTGGATCGGAGGGGAAAGGCAGGTTACTCCTTTAAGAAACAACCACCATTGGATTGGCACAAACCAATCAAGACTGTTTTGGATCACTGCCAAATGTGCCCTCAGCAAAATTAGAGGCAGGTCCAAAGATTTCAAATGTAGGAGATACTCTAATACATCTTGGATCTTTGTTTCCAAAGGCTGTACCTTGCAATAACAGGCTCAGACGGAAAAATGTTTCTGCTTAGCTAGGTAAGCCGGTCTTGTTGATTGCTTTCTGCTGCTGAGAAGGATTTCTTGACCCACTATTGAACACTGTGATGAAGCAGAGCAATGGCCAGCCAACACATCAGGGGTTAAAGAGAGCTTCTGGGCCCAGCAAGCCCTGCCCCATTATACCTACAGCCAATGCCAGCCTGGAAGAAGGAAAAAAGGAAAATGCCTGGCTCAGTTCTGGACTGACTGGCAAAGAGGCAGGAGCTAACCACCTCTCTAACTGAGGGGAAGGATCACTAACCTGGCCCACCAATGCAGCCATCTGAGAGGAAGCACGGTCTCCCCGTCCAAAGGAGACTTTGGAGGAGACCTAGAAGCCTCCAAGCTCCAGAGGCAACTGAGTGGGCAAAGCCCAGAGACATTGTGGGGCTTGGTCTGCCCAACTTGCAGCCACCTGCCTGCAGGAGCCTGGGACCATGATGAGGTGCAGCTCAAGACCCATGAGAAGGACCCTACAGAAGCAGACCTCTCAGCTAAGCGGACTAGAGGAGCCATGCCCCAAACCGAATAGATTGATAGGAAGTAGCCCAGCGCAGTGAATTTAGACACTCTGCCAGTAGGGCTGCCCCTGTTCAGGAGTTGACACACACAAGGCCATGGACTGGGACCTGGTGGAGAGGGACGGCCCGATTCCCCCCTACCTCCCCACCTCCAGCCTTAAACACTGAGGCCCCGCAACCAAGCAGAGGACCAGGAGCCACACACTCTAACCTCTAGACTGTCTGGCCCTCCAGGCCATCCATTACAATCACATTCTCTCTTCTTGGTTTAGCCAGTCAGAAGCCAGTCTGAAAAGTGGAGGCTGCCCATGCCCAGATGCAAAAGGAAATCCAGAAGAAGAGGCAGGGGTGAGGAGGAGGAACTGAGAGACTGAGGAGAACCGAAAACCAATACTGCCTTGGCCATTCCAGGGCTATAAGGATCAATCTGGTACAATCCTCACTTCAGCTTGTGAAGGACTTGCAGAAGAGGAATTGAAGCAATATATACATTAGACCCAGTGTCCATTAAAGGTGTCAGAAAGGGAATATGGGCTGTGCCCTACTCAAGAACAAACGAAGTGACATTTTCTGTTCGCTTTTGTTGCCAACAAGTGGATGGAAAGGAGGCATCCCCCTCTGAAAAATGAGTCTCAACACTCTTCTTGAGAAACCATTTGTGACTGAGTGAAAGCCTCCGGCTGAGGAAGTCAGCTAGCTGGTTCTGCACTTCAGGTAAGTGTGCAGCCACAGGTGAAGCATTTTCCCCAATGCAAAACTCCCAGAAGTTTACTGCCTCGACACAGCAGGGTGCACCAGGCCCCTTCAACCGCCACCTATTCAGATAATACATCGCAATAGCGTCGTCAATGAGAATCTGCACTAAGAGTCCCTGGCAAGTTTTGTGGATTGCTCAGAGCTCAAGGACATTGATATGAAGATTTGCCTCATGCTGTGATCAGAGGCCTTGAGCCCAAGAACACTCCATATGAGCACCCCATCTTATTAGGCTATATCTACACTACAGCTTATGTTGGCAGAAATGTTGTCACTCATTTGACAACATTAAACAATAAATGACCCCCCAGAGCGACGTAAGTGCCAATGTGGACCATGCTATGTCGGCAGGAGAGTTTCTCCTGCTCGTGGAGATGGTTTTGTTATGCCGATGGCAGAGCTCTCTCCTGTCAGCATAGAGCATCTTCACCAGAACTGATGCAGCTGTGCCACTGCAGCACTGTACATGTAGACATGCCCTTAGAAATTAGTCAGTTACAACTGCCAACTCCCGAGGCTGGGGGAGAACAGAGGACCCCTACACACACATTGCCTGGGTTCATCCACCACTGTACGACCCTGGCACTGTTGGTGTAGTTAGACAAACTTGTCTCAGTGGTGCCTCCTGGGCCAACAGACTAATCTCACCCACATTTGAACCTTGCAGAGACAGTCTGACATACTTGGTTACTTATGTACATGAGGACATACGGCCAACCAACCTCAGATCAGTCCAAGCCACAATGGATGGGTGAGTCCTGAAAGTCAGGCACAGGTTGTGAATCACCTGAAATTTCTGCTGAGACAGAAATGCAGTTGAACTCAGAATTGAGTAGGACCCCAAAGAACTCAATTCTCTGAGTAAGAATGAGTGATCTTTTTTATTCAGAATGAGTCCCCCATGACTGAAGAGGGGGATGATGAATTTGATGTGACAATGAACCTGACTCTCAGATGACCCATGGAGCCACCAGTGGTTGAGGTAAGGGAAGATGTGAATACCCTTTCGCCTTAAGAATGCTGCCACCAATCCCACACATTTGCAGGAGAAAAAAGGAAGCTGTTGAGATGCCAAAGGGGAGTACTGTATACTGATACTAATGATCCCTTTCAACAAATCTGAGATATTTTCTGTGACCAGGAAGCACCATAATTGGAAATACACATCTCAAAGACTGAGGACAACAACCCAATCATTTTGATCCAGGGAAGGGAGGATTGATGCTAGAGATTCCATATGGTTACCCACATGCTTGATGAATTTGTTGAGAGCACAGAGATTGAGTATGGATTGTAGTCCCCCTTTGGCTTTGGGGATTAAGAGATGGCAGGAGTAAAAACCCTGTCCCTAAAACAGTGGAGTAAACTCCTCTGTAGCTCCCAAGGTAAGCAGTGACTAGATTTCCTAAAGGAAAACAGTCTTGTGAGATTGGTCCCTGAAAAAGGGAAATGGAGGGAGAGTGAAGAAAGGGGGAAATTAGCAGAATTCATCTGAATATCCTAGACCCACAGTAATTACAATCCACTTGTCTGAGGTTATCATCTGCCAAGTGCTGAGGAAAAGAGCTAGTCTGTTTTCAAGATGAAGATAAGGAATAGGAAGATTGCTGCTGGTTGTGTCGCTGCCCTCAAAGAAGTCAAATGGTTGCTTCTCTGTCGCAGGCGGAGACAGAGACAACTGGTTTGAACTGGAGTTAGACAACATCTTCTATTGAGGTCTGCCTTCTTCTGGAGGTGTCCTGGTCCTTTGAGGGATAGAATGGCAGCCTCTGCTCTTGTTGAGAAGGTTTGTATTGGCACTTCTTAGTGAATGGGGTACACACTCCCAGAGGACAGAGGGTAGCACAGAAGTCTTTAGAAGAATGTACGACTTCATCTATCTTATCAGAGAATAGCAACTATCCACCAAAAGTTAAGTCCTCATCTCAATAGAATGTTGAATGTCTAGTGCTATTCCAGAATTGTGTAACCATGATCCCCTTCTTATCGTAGGGGCCATAGCCTAGAAAAGACATCTGCAACATCCAGTGCCAACTGACACGAAGTCTTTGCCACCAGCCTACCCTCAGTGAGGAAGGCCTGGAATTCATTCCTTGCGTCCTCCGGGAGCTTGTCCAAGAACTTAGCCATCCCTTCCCAGCTGAGGAAATCATATTTTGTCAAGAACATTTGCTGGTTCACTATCTTCATCTGGAGCGAGGCAGTCAAATAAATTCTCTTTCCTAACAAATCCAGACTTTTCGCCTTTTTCTTTCTAAGTTGCTTTGGACCTCCCCTGCAGCGACCTCTCATTGGAAGCTGTGATGATTGAAGAGTTAGGCATTGGATGTGAATAAAACACATTCAAACCCCTGAGCAAGTACGTCAGAATGCTTATCCACACATTTAGCTTTTGGGGGATGCAAAGCAGGGGTTAATCATAAAGCCTTCACAAATTGTAATAAGGAGTCATTAATCTGAAGGACAACCCTTTCTGGAGTAGTTATGTAAGTATCTTCCTGGACTAGTTCAGCCTCTATACTCAGAGCTGAAGCCACCCTTCAAAGCAGGTCCTGGTAAGATTTAAAGTCTTCTGGAGGGGAGATGAGGAGTGTGGGGCTACTGATCTTCCTGAGGTGGCAGGGAGGGAACTGGGTATAGCCAAGGTTGTCGCACAAGAGAGAGGTTGTTGCTCTGACAAATGCTCCTCCAGGAATTGTGGTTTGAGAGGATGGACATCCTCCTGCATTCTTGATAGGGACTTCTCTATAGGCTGGTCCCTTTGAGGGTAGGGAGATCTGCTTGCAGATGGGAATCGAGTCCTAACTTTATGTAAGCAGGAGGCACTCCACAATTCCCAGGAAGGGCACTGCAAGAAATGGCAAGGCATAGGAGAACAGTACATCAGGGGCCAAGATGGTCTGTCCTTTCTATAGGAGTGGAGAGACTCTCTGCAGGGTGCTGCTTAAGGGATTTGCTAGATTTCTCCCACCATGGTGGAGAAGAACTGGAAGACTTTATAGCATAATCTGAAAAGTGCTCTATATAGTCTGTGGGCATGGGTGGAGCCCAACCAGATGGGCCTACAAGGTATATTGACTTGTCCACAAACAAAGAATAAAATGGCCAAGTCAGCCCAGGAGCATTGTTGGTATCAGACACATTGCCAAAAAGTTCAGGAAATCACCTCTTATTGGTGCCGAAGACCAAAATGGAGTTGGTGTGGGCTCAAAGCACAGTCTAGGTATCGAGATCCCCAGTGACAAGGTGAAGAATATTCACGGCGCTATAGAGTACTGCACCTCTACCAAACCTACAGCCTCCTGCCCTGATGATGGTGTCTGTTCCAACTTCATTACCAAGGATGTCAATGGCATCAACCTTAGCCTCAATGCTGAAGAAGCGGAAGGGCCTAGAATAGCAGTTGGTATTGATAATCCTGGTGACTCCTGAAGTAGGCAACGCCAGAATGGACAAACAGAACAAGTTCATTGTTGCCACATAGGCCTGCGAGGCTGATAGAAACAGTTGCAGCACTGCTGCTTTTGATACCTTAGGTACTGGATTTGATGGCCATCCCCCAAACAGATTGAAGTAAATGGTGTAGTACTCGAAATCTCCTGCTCTTGTACCAGGAAGATGCAGGCCAAATGGCCAGCTCCACATTGGGTACCATGGTTTTGCAGATGTCTCAAGGCTGCCTTTGAGGAGGAAGATGATGAATCCCTCCTTTCTTTCAGGTGCCCCGATCTGTCTTGTTGGTCCTTTTTCAAAGTGGTTCCTTAGATGTAAGATGACCCCTTTCTATTTTTGATGGCGATCTAGAGACCAGGGGTCTGTTCACCGCTTCCTCAAAGATGGAAGGTGGGTGAAGGTGATTGGAACCGGAGGTTGTGGAAGGTCACAGTGATGAGACAAGCCTCATAGCTTGCTCCATCAAGTGCTGCTTCAGATGATGGTCTCTTGCAATCTGCATTCTCTTTTTAAAAGAATGCAGAAAATACACCTTTCTTTAGCGTGACCCTCTCATACGCAGAGCAAGCATCAAGTGTATGGGTTACTGATGCGAAGAGAGACCCCATACAACAGATAACGTTTGAAGCCTGGAGAATGCTGCATAACCCTCACATCCAGACACCACAAAAAACACACAAAAAATCCTAATTATAAGAACTACACTAAAACTAAACTAGACCATGAGTACTAACAGTTATTAAAAACTGTTTACAAAGTGAAAACTCAGCAACACAAATGTGACGCAGAGAAAAAAAACATGAGAAGATTTGCGCACAGGGAGCTATGAGTAACTGCGGGGGGTGGAGTGGAGTGGAGTCTGGGCCCCTCCTGAGACTACATAAGGGTGGTGCTGCCATGGGAAGGCATAAGATGTGCGTGCCGCCATGACATATACAGCTAGAGAGAAAAATCTCTGACATCAGTTTGCTAGGTGTGAACATACCTGAGTGGAATATATCTCAAGAACAACTTGAAGAACTACCTGTAAAGTCAATTTCGTAATATCTTCCTTTCCTTTATGCTTTTACTCTCATTTTTCATGTTTAAATTCCTTTTACTCTCTCACATACAATGATTTCTAAACAGAGAGTCATGAAGTTGCCTCCCACAATTAGGACACTGGAGCTGGCTCATAATGAATTCCAATACAGTGAAGTGTGAACTACAGTCCCAAGTTTCCAATGCCTTGTAATGTGCAGATCACAGTTTCACACTGAAACACAGCCTATACTAAGGTCCTTTTTGTGGAAAAGTAACTTCACCTTAAGACCATCCCACCATATTTACTTGTAATTATCATCATACAAATTATGATCAAGAGACCTTTCAGCCATGCTACTTTTTCCCCACAGAACCTGTACTATGTCAACGTCTCATGATTTTGCAGATAGACATTCTAAGCTAAGTCCGATCAGCTTAGTTGCTTTACTTACCGCTCTACCATCAAATGAAATACTAATCTGTTCAAACATTTTTTGACTGAACTGACATAGCAGCAGCTTTCTGTAATACAGTGGAGTCGCACCATACACACATTTAACTTACGCAAATTCAACTATACACGCTCAGCAAAAAAAAAAAGAAAGACAAATAACAGTTTAAATAGTGCGAGCGATTCCGCCCAGCATTCCACTCAATGAGTGTATGCCCCGGAGTGAGCGTAAGATGGGAGATGTGAATCTGCTGTTCCCTCAGTTGGTCTCAGTTCCCGCATGCCTCTCATAGTGTAAGCATCTCGCCGTGCTGTGTGCGATTCTAGTGTTTAAAGATACATATTTTTTGTACAACATGGCCCCTAAATGCAAGCCAACTACTTCATCTGGTGCTCAACCGAAGAAACGGCGTTCTGTTCCAACGCTGGAGGTAAAACTGGCTGTGTTAGACTTATTGAGAGACGGTATGTCGGTCTCCAATGTGGAGCGTAAATATGGGCACAACGAATCTAGCATCCGTGCCATCAAGATTCGAGAGAGAGAAATTCGTCAAGCCGTGGCATCAAGTGCTCCAATAACTGCTAAAGCGACGAGCCAGGTGCGTGATAAGACTTTAGTGAAGACCGAAAAGGCATTAAACTTATGGCTGGAAGATATGAACCGTAAAGGTGTGCCTACCGATGGCAACACGTTGCGAGAAAAGGCTCTTAGCCTCTACGCGCTGTTCCAACCTCCCGCCGAAGAGGGACAGCCTTCTGATGAGAAGGAATTCAATGCCAGCCAAGGTTGACTTAACAGTTTTAGGAACCGCTTCAACCTCAAAAACGTGCAGACTACTGGTGAAGCTGCATCTGCCAATGAAGAGGCAGCAAAAGCCTATCCCGAACAATTAAAGAAAATCATAGAAGAAAAGGGCTGTCTTCCGGAACAAGTTTTTAATGCTGATGAGACTGGGCTCTTCTGGAAAAAAATGCCCAACCACACTTACACTTCGAAATCAGAAAGACAAGCCCCGGCTTCAAAGCAGCTAAAGACCGTGTGACTGTGTTGTTTTGTGGCACTGCGGCTGGGCATTTAATAAAGCCAGGCTTGCTCTCCAGGGCCATAAATCCCCATGCCCTAAAAGGCAAGAACAAAAATCTCCTGCCTGTGTTCTGGCAATGAAATAAAAAAGCTTGGGTGACAGCAGCATTATTTCTGGATTGGTGCCAAAAGTGTTTCAATCCAGTGGTCAAGCGGTACCTCAAGGAGAAAGGACTTGACTTTAAAATGTTGCTTATAGTAGACAATGCTCCTGGCCATCCTGAGGCACTCCGGTGCGCATAACAATGTTGAAGTCATCTCCCCCCCCCCCCAGTACCACCTCCATCCTCTCGACCAAAGCGTGATTCGCTGTTTCAAGGCCAGGTACCCCAGGCTTACATTCTCACAGATACGTAGCGCTATGGATGCTGATCCCAATCTTAATGTGATGGAGTGTTGGAAGTCCTTCAACACTGCCGATTGCATCACTTACGTTAAACAGGCAATGGATGCAATCAAGCCTGACACAGTCAATGTATGTTGGCGAAACCTATGAAAAGAACGTGTGAATGATTTTAAGGGTTTCCTGACCATTGACAAAGAAGTAAAACGCATTATTCAGATGGCCAAGCAAGCGGGTGGTAATGGCTTCGTCTACATCCTTGAGGAAGAAACTGAAGAATTAATTGAGGGCTATTGAGCAACATTAACTAACGAAGACTTAGAGGAATTGATGAAAATCATCTCCAGAAGACGAAGATGACGACCACGAACAGGAAGAGCCAGCAAATTGGAATCTTCATAAATTTGCTTAAGTGTTCCAAGTAGCAAAACACGTGAATGATTTAATTTCTGAATACGATCCCCTCTATGGAACGAAGCCTCAAAATCACATGTAGTATTACGGACGATTTGAGACCGTATCAAGAAATGTTTGAGCAGCTCAAGAGACAACAGCGACAGTTGCCGATCACCATGTTTTTCAAGAAAAAAAAAACAGCAGCAGATGAGCCTACACAATCAACTTCTCGAGCTGAACCAGAGCCAACCACTTCGTCTATGACTTTCTCTCCATCACCCAAGCTCTCCGTCACCTCCATCTCCTGGATTGACATCAAGCCCTGAGGACCCCCCAATAGTGTTGTCAGGGGAAGAGGAAGACTAATCAGAGTGTGTACAGCACCCATCTTCATCGTCTCATCGATCATACAGGCGCTGTACTAATCATCATAATCATCATTCATCATCGTCGCATCACCATTGTCTTAGTCGTCGTAGACTAGCAAGAATATCCAGGATGAATGGTGAGTGGTTAGGTTTACTGTTTTCCTTTTTTATTCTTTCATCCTTCCGTCTCTCTCTCTCTCATGTAATTAAAAATAGTGTAAAATTATATTTTGCTTATGTACTCATTATATACTGTACATTACTGTATACATATTACTGTACAGGATACACAAAACCATGTACAGTACACTGTACTTTATGGGCGATTTAAGAGATTTTCAAGAGTAATTTTGACTATACACAATTTTCACCTTACGTGCTGACTTTAGAACCTAACCACCGCGTAAGATGCGACTCCAACGTACTATACAGGAGACCCGGGCTGTATTTCCAGTCCTCAACTCCGACTCCCTAGCCAGCAGGAGCTAGTAATTTTTGAAGCAATGCTCTCTGCCTTTCTGTGGCCATGCACAAAAGGAATGAGTTTCTCAACAATAATTGCTCTGGCTAATTGAGTAACAATGGAGGAATCAGAAGGGGAACCCTGTGCAGCCTCCCGCGGCGGGATACCTACCAACTCTCCCCCAGTGATGGAAGAATGGACAGCAGATGCTGAGAGAAAGGCTAAATCTTCAGTATGCCAATAGGAAGGCAAAAAATGCCATTCGGAAGTGAATTGATTATACTTGCAAGCTTGATACAACAAGTACCCATGAAATTAAATACTGCAACTCCCATACCACCAAACTGGATTTTCAACCTTCAAAAGTAACAGCAACATTTAGAAACTTTTGTTTCTACATCTACTTAATGGCTCCATATGACATTCAAAATATATTTTGAACACGGAAGGCTATCCAAAAAAAGAACATGCCACTGAAATACAGGATTCGTTTCTGCTTGATCAGTCAGTGCTGTACTCACACATATTCATTTCTAAAAACCAGGAAAAAAGACTTTCTATAGATCTAACTTCCAAAGAAGGGGCCTAGAACTTTTTGCAAGCATTTTCACTGGCTTTCTGATTCCAGAAGTAACGGTATAAACTCCCTCATGCTTGTGAGATGTTGGGTGCACTTCTTACAGGATTTGCTTTTTTACCCTTATTGTACCTGGATTTAAGTTTTCAGCTAAAATAGGTGGAGATCAGAGTGCATTTAAATCTGATTTTTTTAATTAAATTAATTTTGTTTTTCAAAAAATAAAGTTACTTAAAATTTAATTTGAAGTTTAACAACTGTGTGAAGTCAAACTTACTGTAATCTATTACAATTGTTTAAACTAAAAATTAAATTAAAAACTATCCAACCACTACTTGTTTGCTGCTAGAGTTTTAAAGGAAGTCAAATCAGTGAACTGGTGGTAGTCATTGACTAATCACTTGGAATCACCAATTGTTGAAGTGCTAAACCAGTTTTTGACAGCCTCTCTCAAGGGAAGAGGGAATATTTTCTTTATTTCAGTTCATTCTACAAGTTCAGTTCAACGTTAAGAGATCAATTGGAAGCAGGAAAGCTTGTTTTCCTCTTCCAATCTATTAATAAAAGCTAGGTGTGAGAGAATGAGATATACTAGTTGTAAAGACTTCAAGGACACGGTAACCAGAAACAACTGGTTAAATTCACTAACTACAGATAATTCCTTTTTTAATACATCAGTTGCTTGTTTTGATAAAAATTTTTCTTGTGTATCCCGCACATAAGATTTTATTTAAGAAAATAATTAAAATCGTGGTTTTGTGCATTTTTAATTTAATTCTAATGTCCATCCAAACACAGCTCGACACAAATTATGAGCAAAACAAAAAAAAAACAGTTAGTAAATAAGAAATGCACCATTCTTCATTTCCTGACATAATAAAAAAATTCTGTGCAAGAATCTGAAAAAAAAGTATGTTGAGCTATTTAATTGCTTGAACATATACAGACCATGTTTCCTCCTGGTTAGCAAGAAATAGTACCAAATTTAGCGTAGAGGCTACATTTAGTTGACAATCAACATGTTTTAATCGTTACCAACCAATAAGAATCAGCCTCTCTTTACAAAAAATAACTGAAGTACAAATGCAAAACAAGAGTGACTTAAATCAATCCATCATGATTCAGGATGCAAATTCAAGTTCTGGAATAAACTAGAAGGTACTGTCACTGCCTGTTCTTTACCTTTTCTGTGCATGAACGGAGGATTTTTTCCCCAGAAGTACAGCCCACGGTCCATTTTGGTCAATTTCACAGTCAGAGGATTTTAAAAATCCACAAATTTATTGACTTCAGATATTTAAATCTAAAATTTCATAATATTCTAACTGTAGGGGTCCTGACCCAACTCTGAAGGCAGAAGTAAGCGTGGCATGGTATGGTATTCAGAGTTGCAGCAGTGTTAGTCTGTATCCGCAAAAAAACAGGAGTACTTGTGGCACCCTAGAGACTAACAAATTTATTAGAGCATAAGCTTTCGTGGGCTACAGCCCACTTCACCGGATGCACAGAATGGAACATATAGTAAGAAGATATTGTGACAAAATTCCTCCTCTTGCACTTATTGGAGGATTTGCTCGCCTTGGAGCTTCACGGAAGCCCTCAGTTTGGCCGTTTTCATGAACCCACAGTCCAGGTCAACTGGACTGACCAGGATGTGTCTGACCAGGAGGTGGGAGGTTTGGTGGGAACCCAGGCCCGCCCTCTACTCCGGGTTCCAGCCCAGGGCCCTGTGGCATGTAGCTGTCTAGAGTGCCTCCTGAAACAGCTGTGCGACAGCTACAACTCCCTGGGATACTTCCCCATGGCCTCCTCCCAACACCTTGTTTATCCTCAGTCCTCCAACAGTATGCGTTCTCACTCTCAGCGCCTCTTGCTCCCAGCTCCTTACACGCGCACCACAAACTGAAGTCAGCTCCTTTTTAAACCCAGGTGCCCTGATTAGCCTGCCTTAATTGATTCTAGCAGCTTCTTGATTGGCTGCAGGTGTTCTAATCAGCCTGTCTGTCTTCCTTGTCTCTAGAAGGTTCCTGATCGTTCTGGAACCTTCCCTGTTACTTTACACTGGGAAAAGGGACCTACTTAACCGGGGGCTAATATATCTGCCTTCTATTACTCTCCTGTAGCCATCCAGCCCAACCCTGTCACAATATATACACACACATATACACACACACACACACAGATAAGTTGGAAGTTGCCATACAAACTGTGAGAGGCTAATTAGTTAAGCTGAGTTATCAGCAGGAGAAAAAGAAACTTTTGTAGCGATAATCAAGATGGCCCATTTAGACAGCTGACAAGAAGGTGTGAGGATACTTAACTTAGAGAATCATAACAGGCAAAAAGCGGTAGGAGTACACTTCAACCTCTCTGGCCACTCAGTAAAAGATTTAAGGGTGGCAATTTTGCAACAGAAAAGCTTCAAAAACAGACTCCAACGAGACACTGCTGAGCTTGAATTAATATGCAAGCTAGGCACCATTAACTTGGCTTTGAATAGAGACTGGGAGTGGCTGGGTCATTACATATATTGAATCTATTTCCCTACGTTAAGTATCCTCACACCTTCTTGTCAACTGTCTAAATGAGCCATCTTGATCATCACTACAAAAGTTTTTTTCTCCTGCTAATAGCAGCTCATCTGAATTAATTCGCCTCTCAGTTTGTATGGCAACTTCCAACTTATCTGTATGTATGTATCTTCTTACTATATGTTCTATTCTATGCATCCAATGATAGTTTAAAAAAAAAAATACTCCCTTCCAATTTTCCACATTTTATAGATGCATAGAGTTTAAGGCTTCAAGGGACCATTATGATCATTAAGTCTGATCTCGTGCATAACATCAACTGTACAATTTCACCCAGTAATTTTTGAATCAAGTCCATTACTCTGGTTGAACTAAAGCATATATTTTATTGCACACCTCATTCTAGGTCTGAGTCATACCTGGTTAATTTAGACACACATATACCTACCAATGGATCTGTCCTTGTTTGTGAGCCCATAGCAACATCTATCTCACCAGGGAACACCTACACTATTCCAAGGGGGTATTTCTCTCTTATTTCTGGTCACAGGTAACAGCCATTGTTCACATGCTACCTTGAACATCCTCAAGTAGACTTCTTATGTGGATTGGAGCCTTCCAAGATCCATTGTCCGTTCAGTGTTTCTTGACTGGTCACTTAACTTGCAAATTCCTTTCTAAAGAAGCTGCCCAAATGACTTACTAACGCTATTTAAAATCAAACTAGTGCACAGCCAATATTCATAACTTCAAACACAAGAATGATACATGCATACAAATAGGATGAATATATTCAGTAGATCATAACCTTTGCAGAGATGTATTACATGGCATACATAGCATAAAAGATATTCCAGTTGTGTCATATTTACATTAATAAGTATATTTCCATAAAGCATTATGGGATGCAACGTCACAGTGGGTTCTTGGGTGGGGCTGGGAATGAGGAGTTTGGGGTGTAGGAGAGTGCTGCGGGCTGGGACCGAGGGGTTCAGAGGGCAGAAGGGGGATCATGGCTGGGGCGGAGGGTTGGGGCACAGGGGGGAGGCTCAGGGACGCAGGCTCTGGGCGGCGCTTACCTCAAGCAGCTCCTGGAAGCAGCAGCAAGTCCCTTCTCTGGCTCCTATGCAGAGGTGAAGCAAGGTGGCTCTGCACGCTGCCCCATCCGCAGGCACCGCCCCTGCAGCTCCCATTGGAGTGCCAGAGGTGGGTACTGGAGTGCATAGGAGCCGAAGGCTAGGAGCCACGTTGAGCGGCCCCTGACCCTGCTCCCCGGCTGGAGTGCCGGAGCGGGAAAAGTCCCAGACCCTGCTCCCTAGCGGGAACTTGAGGGCCTGTTTAAAATGGCTGGTGGGCCAAATCCGGCCTGCGGGCCGTAGTTTGCCCACCCCTGCTTTAGGATATATAAAGGAGGCAGGGTAGATTGATTTAAATCAGAGCAATTTAAATCACTAATTTTAATTATCATTTCAAGAAGAAAGCAGGAAACTTTCATTAAAATGATTTAAATTATGTCTTGCATTTAATATTTTTTAGTTATTTTCCTAAAGAAAAGATGATTCTCACTGGTTGGTAACCATTAAAACACGGTGATTTACAACTAAAATATAACCTTCACACTAAATTTGGTACTACTTGTTGATAACCAGGAAGATACATTTTATCTGTACACATTTATTTAAGCAATTATATAGCTTAACTTACATTTATTCAGATTCTAACATTTTTATGTTAGAAACTTGTAAATGATGTATTTCTTATTTCTAGATTACAAGTAGTTTCCTGGAGTGACAAAGTAGATGAGATAATATCTTTTATTGGACCATTTTCTGCTAGTGAGAGCTGGGCCAGTAAAAGCTATTACCTCATCCACCTTGTCTGTCCAATATCTTGGGACCGACACAGCTACAACAACACTGCACACAATTAATTTACTTGTTATTTGTGTCCAGACTGAATGGCTATTCGACACTACTGAGGACACTACTCTAGTCAACTTTGTTACAGGAGCCTCTATTAATAGGAGTTTGAGAAGGCCATCCCGATCCTTTTTCTAGAGTGAAGGAAAAAGAGAGAGCACTGGTTGGGACCATGCTCTTCATTATACCTTGTAAACACTGAACAGAGTCATCCCTGCGTCTTGGAATGCCAAAGTTACCACTAAGTCAAAAGCTAGCTTTCTTACCAGTATCAGCCATGAGCCCCATGGCCTAACAGGTGCAAAGAAGAAGGGGCAACACAATGGGAATGAATTCAAAATGAAGTCCGTATTTGCGGAAACAAGGCTGAGAACAGAAGAACAACCCTAGACTACAGTACCTGCAACAGTGGAAACTAAAAATACTTTTTAAATTAAGAAAAGTTAGTTAATACTAAACATCTTAGGAGATGGAAGAAAGCACATAGGTAACCACCAAGAAGGAAGAGTGGCATTTGGGAAACACCTTTTTGAGTATGTCTACACTGGAATAAAAGACCCACAGCATGGGCATAGCTGCTTGGGTTTGAGGGCCTTGGGCTCAATGGCGGAAAATTATTGTGTAGACATTTGGGCTGAGGCCGGAGCCTGGGCTCTGCAGTCCTCACTGCTTACAAGCATTTGAGAAAGAGACTTTTTTGTATTCTTGGGCTCAAATGTGTACATTAAAAAGCAAGCGTACATGCCCCAGGGGGTGCTACCAGCTAGATTACTTAAGACTTGCTAATATCTTTCAAGAACAAAGACCTACACAGGCAAAAAAGAGAATAAAAGTGAAAGACACAGATTCACAAGTGATGTGTTACTAAACAAATGCCAATGAAGCACAGGTTGAATTATACCACCACCAGAAAAGAAAGGAAACTCATGCTGTTTGGATAGTCAATGGAATTAACATGTTCCAAATATCATAATTACATAAGGATGTTATGTGTAAGTTGTCTAACATATCATAAACATCGAACAACCAGACCACGGGCTGGATCTGTTCCACTTTGTGTATTTATATGGCCCACATAGAATATTCAAATTCTGCAAAATCTGAGTTTTCAGTAAAAACAAAGGTTCTTGCCCTACCAGTTGCAAAGATAACCTTTCAATCATGAACTAAGAGTAGCTACTCTGAAACCTAAGAGTAGCTGATGTACTGTTCTCTTCCTGAATCTGCAGACAGGCTGAAACAATGACTGAGAATTCCCGTGCCCTATTAATCTCATTAGCATCTTAACAATATAAAGCCTAATGGTAACACTTTATATTTCAACATTATTCATTAATTTAGGAGATGCAATGGTGGGAAGGGTGAGAGTGAAGCCCAAAGAGAGGAAATGGGAATTGAAATTGCTGCAGGGAACAAAATGCAGAGGGAAGAAAGACTGATTCAGAAAGACAGGAAAGTTGAAGCAAAAATACTATAGGGAAGGAGAGGAACAAGGGGCAGAACTACAGGTGACCATAAATACAAGTAAATTTTCCCACCCTGTAGTGCTGAAAGCAAAAATAAGGAACTAATAGTGATGGTAAGTAAAAGTTTGGTAACAAAATGAAAAACATACTATACCCTTGATCTTTATACAAGCCTCTTATTGACATCATTGGAAGCTTCAGCACAGACATGGGTTGTATGTGGCCCACACCTTAGCACATGAACCAAAATTTAAAGTTGAATTCAGCCCTCTAAACAAAATGAGGCTCAGTATTCCACCATATCTCTATGAAAATTTAATTAAAATTACAGTTAAATACTTCCATCAGTTCTTCAGATTTAGCTTCACTTTTAGAAACACTATTCAGATCATTCTGTGCTAACAACTCAGTCAGTATTCCAGGCCCAATCAAGTTCAAACTGCACATTTACTTCATACCAGTATCATTTGATGTTTAATTATGTCAGATGTACCATACAATCCAAATGTGCTGCACAAACAATGTTGGCCCCAGTCCTGCAGAGATTTATACACGTGCTTAACTTTTGAAGACTACTCACAATGTATCAAGGTGAGTACATGTACACGGGAAGCCTGCAGAATTGGGGCACTAACCTTAAAATCACCAATTCCAAAACTTCAATATGTGCAGATGTCTTTAAAAAGGCAAAAAGTTATGTTTTGAAAATCCGGTTTCAGAGTAACAGCCGTGTTAGTCTGTATTCGCAAAAAGAAAAGGAGTACTTGTGGCACCTTAGAGACTAACCAATTTATTTGAGCATAAGCTTTCGTGAGCTACAGCTCACTTCATCGGATGCTTATGCTCAAATAAATTGGTTAGTCTCTAAGGTGCCACAAGTACTCCTTTTCTTTTTGAAAATCCATTTGTACACAGCTGCTTTGTTACACTTTGTTGATGGCTTTACAAACAGGATAAAGTGAATTTTAAGTCCCCAAAACATGCAAGCACGTTGACATACAGAACTTGGGAGTTTGCTTTAGTCAAGTGAACACTTCAGTGGGGTAACATGGGTTTGCGGAAAACAGAATTTGTTGCTTTCTATCCTAACAGGCAGGAAGTTTTTGAAAGAGGTAGGGGGTGCAGCTGCTCTTTACCAAAGTGGGATTTGGCATCATGTCATCAATATCATCATGAAGCTGGCTAAAGCTTGAAAATGAAAACATGAGAAATGTTTCTACACAGGCTTCTTTTAAACAGAAGGGTTTTTTCTAGTTGTTGCTTTTATTTTTTTAAAGCGGCTAGTACTTTATATCTATAGCTCAAAACAGAAAAACATTCAAAATCCCTTGCTAAGAAAAATTATATGAGATGTAATTAACATACAAGAAAATCAAATGCAAACAGCCCAGCACTGAACCCTTGACAGTGAGATTAAAGTAATTGCCACACTTTAGAAACATACAGTAGAGCAGACGTGCAAAGTCTCACTCCTTCAGAGAGCGACTCCCTCATTTGGGATTAAGTTTTAAGGAGTTTTTAAAGTGTCTCCATGTGCATGAAGGGTTTTGCTGTGTGTATCAATTAAGTGTTTGTGCTCCTCAGACAAACAGACAGATGCAGACTGCTGCTTTGCTAGTTTTAGACTTGGAAAGTGACTTCGCTTTTCCTACGAGGAGAAGAGAGGAACCCTTCCACCGAATCCCCCCTTCCCAGCTCAAGAGGCAAGCAACTTTACCATTACACGCCAGCTTCATAACACATACACACACACACCCCACAAAGCTGCACTAACCCAAGGACCGCTGGAGTGCAGGGAAGCGCACACACACACAAAATACCTGGACACAGAGCAGAACGACACAGCAACTCCCGCACCAAAACACACACACACCTCGCGTCTCCTCCTCCTCCTCCTTCTTTCGGGGCAGGGGAGGCGCAGCCGGCGACTCCGAGAGCACCGGGCGGGGGGGGCAAACACCGAGGCAGCAGCAATGTCGGCAGGTCACAGCTAGTGCCGCCCCCTGGCAGGAGAAGCCACCCGAGGTCACGAGGACCTGTCACAGGCTCAGGCCGCCCACCCAGGGCAGGGCAAAGCGAGACTCAAGACCTGCGGACCTGAAAGAAAGCAGCTCCCTCCCCTTTCCGGGCACCAGCGGACCCAAAAGAGAACCGCTCGCGCCCCCCCACCCGCCCGGTGAATAGGGGCGAGGTACCGCCCCCTCCCGTCCGCACACAGGGGGCAGCCCAAGCACAGCCCAAGAGCGGGACCTCGAGACGTTGTTCCCCTTCCCCTCGCTCACCAGCCGCAGAACTCTGCGTGCTCCAGCCCGGCTGCCCGGCCCGTTCCGGCTTCGCTCCAACACCGGCGCTCCGAGAAGTGGCGGAGGGAGGGAGCGAGCAAGAGGGGAGGAGCAGGGGAGAGGAAGTCGCGCAGCCGCGCTGAGGTTCGAGAGGACGACGAACATTCCAACAGCGGAGCGCGCGCGCGCGGGTCCAAGAGCCGGGGACCAAGCGGCCGTCGAGGGCGGCCTTTGGAAAAGGCGGTATGAGCGCGCCCCCAGCGGCTATTGTTGCCTCCTGCTCGTTGGTGCGCGCGCGGCAATCTACGGCCTTCTGACTGAGGGGCCTGCCGCGCGTGCCCCGTCAGTCATTGGCGGTTCAGGGCAGCCGCGTGCCCTACTCCGCGGACCGCTCCCGCGTATGAAGGGAGCGCTGTGGGTTGCTCGTCAGGGAGAGCCGCTGAAGCCCCGGATTTTCCAGGGTGGCGGTTAGGCACCTAAAATAACTGGCCTGAGCTGAGCTTTGTAGGGGGGGTAGCCGCACGTCTCCTGAGGAGCGGCTCTGCCAGCTCAGCCCCTTTCCCCCAGGCGCCTGGGGGTGGCTAGCTGCCTTAGTGTAACTAATTATGTTGGTGCCTAGCTTCAGGCAATTGAAAACGTTGGCGTTTGTGGCTGCTCGATGACATGCGTTGCTGCGTGGCAGGAGTAACACCAACCACAGAGGTCAGAAAATCCGGAGTCAGCCCTTCTCCTCCGAAAAAAACACCTCATTAAGGGAGATTGGCGTGCAAGTCATGAGGCTCTTTGAAACAAGTCTGGTGTGGTTTTCTGTCTGTCACCGAGCGCTTAATATGTGCCAGGGCTGAGCTCTGGCACTTCTAGACTTGGCAGTTTATAGCCGGAGCATCTCTGGGCTTGCTGCATCAGTTATGAATGAAAAAAACATGTTTTAGCCCTGGCACCTCTCATTACAAATTAAGCATTGCTGTCAGCTGATTTGCAGACTCCCGATGCAAGTCCTCAGGGTGGGTGTCAATCACAGTACTTCCAGCTCTTGCAAATTAAAGTGCTTCCTGCTACAGCTGCTGTGAAAATAATGAGAACACTCGCTTTCATGCAGTTGTGGTGCAGGTGTCTGCAAGTCTCATAACCTTCCTTTCTTCCTGTTCAGCCCTGGCAGCTACCTGTTCCCATAGCTGCCAAAGCTTGTGCAGCTCCACCTGTAACATTTCTGACAAGTGAGAAAGTCATTAATGTATGTATCCCAATCCTATATAGTTTCCCATTATTGCTTGCTGTGGGGGACAGGGATCCCTGTCAGGGACATTGGAGAATGTCAAACATGGAGCGGCATAAGACCTTCACTTCTTTCCAAAAAAGTCAATTGCTACTGATTATCCCATTCTCCCATGCCCCAAGTAAATTGCCTTTCTACTTTTGTGCTTGACCTTCAGCTGCCTCTGGGCCTGCTGGATCAGGTACATAATGGCTCAACAGAGGGGGGGATTATATTGCCCTCTAATTCCAGCAGATGATACCAATTTGTTTCTGATTATTGACCCATCAACAATTATATATCCATTTATGTAACTGGAGAGTGTTTTGTTGGTTTCCTTTCTCTATTTCTTTCACTCTTATTCTCCTTTTATGCTGAAACAAGCCATAAAAAATAAATTGTAATTAAAATTAAATATACATATTATAGAGCTTGTCAGGGCTGCTTCTGCCTCAAAGATAGATCAAGGGTGGTTGCCTAGAACAGCAATGTGTTAAGAAGCTAGGGTGACCAGACAAGAGGAGAGGGGTAATAGGAGTCTATATAAGAAAAAGACCCAAAAATCAGCACTGTCCCTTTAAAATCAGGACATCTGATCACCCTATAAGAAGCATCACTCCAGAATGCTTAATAATGACTATTTATTGTGTGAATGACTGTGGGCTAGATGTGGCAGATTTTTCCAATTAACATAAGGCAGCAAATTTGTAGAGGTGGCACATGATTTATATAATTAGGTAGGATTTAGGAAAGATGATGCAGGGATATCTTATTTATGCAATGTTCTACACTAGTTTCTCTCCACAGAAGCTAGTTCTGCACTGATTTCCCATGCAAGGAACCTGGGTATACTGATGGGGATCTTGGACAGGGAATTAGCAATTATGGGGATCCTACGGCCAAATTTCTATGCTTTTGGATAGTTCAACAGGTCTAGACAACACTAGTAAACATACAAGCGGCTGCCAGCATGTTCTTGGGGGGGAAATTTTAAGGGAAAAAGCTAGTGCAGACAAGACCTTAGGAGTTACTGTAACAATAACAGATACAGCATTTACACATGGAAATGTGATTCTTCAAGATCCTGATGTTGTTTGAACTTATTTAGTGTGACTAGAGAAAATTGACACATCCAAACATTCCATTCAGATGAATGATTATTCATATACTGTAAGAAAAGGACACCAAGTTTTGAATATACAGTCATAGAGCCAGGTTCTATAGTGAGGAAGGGCTGCTTTGCACTGCACTGGCATCATAAATTGGCACTAAAGTTGGCCGTTCATAGGGAAAAGGTCATGGCCAGAGGAAAAGAAGTATGACTGATACCTCTCTAAAACGATGCTGATTGCCAGCTGTCTTTTTAACCTATGGTGGCTATTTTCAGTTGGCATAAGTTAGAGTAGTCTTCAGGCTGTTCCAACCTGGCCTGTGGTTAGACACAGACATGTAGCAATATCAGGAGAGTACAAAGCTAAATTTCATGTCCTGTTTGCATATCCCTGATTTGGACAGCATCCAGGATCTGGCACTTAGAGTACATTGAGTTCCCTTTTAATGATTTGGTTTATTGAGGTGCTTGCTACAGCCTTTTGTAGGATTATTTATTTAATAATCTTGTTTGATCTTTACATTTTAATATAATTAAGTTGCAACCTTCATATTGGCTTCACTAAGAAGAAACAGATATTTTCCCGGCAGTTGCAAAGACTACAGAAATATAGCAGAATAATTATTTTATCATCTATAAAACTTCTGAGATTTTCCTTTTGGTGTTTTAATGCATTTAATCAATAGTTAATGACAGTAATCATTCATTGATAATGGTGCCAAAGAATACAGTCAATTGCTATTAAATTAAATTGCAATTCATATAATCAATTATAAATTAAATTTATTCATAATCATCTAATTTGTATTGCATAGCATCTATTAATGCAGTTGACTGTGGATTGGTTATTTTGTAATTCAAACACCATTCATTAACATTAATATGAAATGCATATCACATTTTAATATCATTTATTCTCTATTAGTTATTTTGTAGTGCATACCAATAGCGAAGGATATGATTAAATAATAGTTAATTTGCAGTGAAAATACAGTAACACATGCCTTAAATTCCTTGTTGTTATTTTGTAGTGCACCTCAGTTTACCTTTCTAATGCAATAGCCATACTTAGCTTTGTGTCTTCAATTTATTTTCTGTTTAAAATGCTACTATCTTTTGCTGAAAATACTTTTTTCTAATTAAAGTGTAGCAGTGCTTCCCAGCCATTGGTATTCATCACTAGAGCTGATACATTAGTGTGTAGGGCCCAATCCAAAATCCAATTAAGTCAATCGAAAGACTCTCATTTACTTTAGTGGGTACCAGGTCAAGGATCTGGAGATTGATATTCTAGCCTTCACCTTCCTGCCTTCTTCATTAGCCTCTGTTTAGTCCCTCCCTGTGCACTTCCATATCCCGCATTTAAATTGTGTACTCTAATGGAGCAGCAATATAAGACCTGAATTTGGAGCAGCTGATGTTCCATTAGATAGTGTATATTTAAGGGCTGGTCCAGTGCCTGTTTAAATCAATAGGAGTCTTTAAATTGATATCAATGGGCATTGGACTAGGCCTTTTTTGGGAGACATCAGGGACTGTCTGGCACAGTCAAGACCTTGCAGGATCAGGCTTTTAATCTAGTAATGTGGTACAGTTTTTCAAAAAAAATTCAGCCAGAAAAGATGCTTGGGAATTTCCTGAACCACAGCACCTCCAGTAAAAGAAAAAGGATTTAATTAACTTTGTTATTTGGGGCTACTAATCTTTTTTTTTTCTAAACAAAAGCCTTTACTGACTTTCCTGTGTTTCCTTTTGTTGTAATGGAGCCCACTTGGTCTCCAGTTTTCTCTGAAAGCATTCACCAAGCTCTTCCGAAAATAAGGCAACAGGAGTCAGCCTACATCTTTCATGTTTGTAAGAGATCAACAGCATCATTTGTACATGGTCTCCACCGCCATTGAGAATAGATTTCCTGCGGTTACTTGCTTCTAAATTGCTTGACACAGCAGACCACAGTATCCCCCAATAGCCCAGGTGTTTCATAGATTTGTATGAAATATTTTTTCTACTTTTGGCACCTCAGAGACTAACCAATTTATTTGAGCATAAGCTTTCGTGAGCTACAGCTCACTTCATCGGATGCATACTGTGGAAAGTGTAGAAGATCTTTTTATATACACACAAAGCATGAAAAAATACGTCCTCCCACCCCACTCTCCTGCTGGTAATAGCCTATCTAAAGTGATCACTCTCCTTACAATGTGTATGATAATCAAGTTGGGCCATTTCCAGCACAAATCCAGGTTTTCTCAGACCCCCCCCACACACACACACACAAACCCACTCTCCTGCTTCCTCAGATGTTCTTGTTAAACCCTGGATTTGTGCTGGAAATGGCCCACCTTGATTATCATACACATTGTAAGGAGAGTGATCACTTTAGATAAGCTATTACCAGCAGGAGAGTGGGGTGGGAGGAGGTATTTTTTCATGCTTTGTGTGTATATAAAAAGATCTTCTACACTTTCCACAGTATGCATCTGATGAAGTGAGCTGTAGCTCACGAAAGCGGGTTCAAATAAATTGATTAGTCTCTAAGGTGCCACAAGTACTCCTTTTCTTTTTGCGAATACAGACTAACACAGCTGTTACTCTGAAACTTTTCTACTTTTGGCATTCATCACATTTGGATACCACTGTGGTGTTTATCTCATGTGGGGGCACAGAATTTTACATAATATAAGAAGGAGAGACTGTATGTTTCAATATTAAAACTGAATATATCCCAAACTATTAAGCATTGACACTCTCACCATATGACAGTGGAAAAGTAATTTTTCCTAGCTATGGAAAGTCTCAAACTTAGACTATTACTTTCATGTCATAGTAAGATGTCTCTTCTTAATATATCCAGATCCTCAAGCAGATAACTTCATTGATAGTTCAAATAAACTTATTGTGAGATAAAAAATCCAGTAACATAAGTGAGATGTGTTTCTAGAGGCTTTTTTTTTTAATATAGAAAAGGACAACATTCCTAATTAAATTTCTTCTGTTATTCATTGGAATTATTTGTATTCTTTGTTTTACAAGTGAGCACTACAAATATCAGGTGACAAAAAGATAGACTATTCCACACTAAGGTAATTTTTCCAAAGTTTAATCAAATTAGATCCTTTTTTGTTTAAAATGTATCTTCCAAAACTACAATGCGAGTATCTTCCTATCAGAAAAGGAGTACTTGTGGCACCTTAGAGACTAACAAATGTATTTGAGCATAAGCTTTCGTGAGCTACAGCTCACTTCATCGGATGCATTCAGTGGAAAATACAGTGGGGAGATGTATATACATAGAGAACATGAAACAATGGGTGTTACCATACACACTGTAATGAGAGTGATCAGGTAAGGTGAGCTGTTACCAGCAGGAGAGTGCGGGGGGCAGAGGGGGAACCTTTTGTAGTGATAATCAAGATGGGCCATTTCCAGCAGTTGACAAGACCGTCTGAGGAACAGTGGGGGTGACAGGGTGGGGATAAACATGGGGAAATAGTTTTACTTTGTGTAATGACCCACCCACTCCCAGGCGCTATTCAAGCCTAAGTTAATTGTATCCAGTTTACAAATTAATTCCAATTCAGCAGTCTCTCGTTGGAGTCTGTTTTTGAAGTTTTTTTGTTGAAGTATTCAGAGTAATAGCCGTCTTAGTCTGTATTCGCAAAAAGAAAAGGAGTACTGGTGGCACCTTAGAGACTAACCAATTTATTTGAGCATGAGCTTTCGTGAGCTACAGCTCACTTCATCGGATGCATACTGTGGAAATTGCAGAAGACATTATTATATACACAGACACCATGAAACAATACCTCCTCCCACCCCACTCTCCTGTTGGTAATAGCTTATCTAAAGTGATCATCAAGATGGGCCATTTCCAGCACAAATCTAATCACTTATCTGAAGTTTAGATTAGATTTAGATTTAGATCTAATCTAAATCACTTATCTAAAGTGATCTTGATGATCACTTTAGATAAGCTATTACCAGCAGGAGAGTGGGGTGGGAGGAGGTATTGTTTCATGGTGTCTGTGTATATAATAATGTCTTCTGCAATTTCCACAGTATGCATCCGATGAAGTGAGCTGTAGCTCACGAAAGCTCATGCTCAAATAAATTGGTTAGTCTCTAAGGTGCCACCAGTACTCCTTTTCTTTTTGTTGAAGTATTGCCACTTTTAGGTCTGTAATCGAGTGACCAGAGAGATTGAAGTGTTCTCCAACTGGTTTTTGAATGTTATAATTCTTGACATCTGATTTGTGTCCATTTATTCTTTTACGTAGAGACTGTCCAGTTTGACCAATGTACATGGCAGAGGGGCATTGCTGGCACATGATGGCATATATCACATTGGTAGATGTGCAGGTGAACGAGCCTCCGATATTGTGGCTGATGTGATTAGGCCCTATGATGGTGTCCCCTGAATAGATATGGGGACACAGTTGGCAACGCGCTTTGTTGCAAGGCTAGGTTCCTGGGTTAGTGGTTCTGTTGTGTGGTGTGTGGTTGCTGGTGAGTATTTGCTTCAGGTTGGGGGACTGTCTGTAAGCAAGGACTGGCCTGTCTCCCAAGATCTGTGAGAGTGATGGGTCGTCCTTCAGGATAGGTTGTAGATCCTTGATGATGCCAGTCCTCTGGCCTGGACTCAGCCCTTCTCCTCAGTCCATTCGTTTTGTTCTCAGGTGTTTCCAGCAGTCCTCTTTCCTGGGAAGGGAGTCAATGAAGAATGAACTCTGATGATGTCACTCCCCTGCCTTAAATATCTTTGCATATGGCAGGAATCGTTTGTCTCCCAGTTTGGTTCCCACCCCCACTCCCCATCAGTGGAAGAACACTAGTATTATCATAAAGTCCAGTACCAGGTGACTTGGTCACATGTCCCTGCAACCATAATTCAGAGACTGTTTGCAGTGTAAAGCTTCCTGATGGTAGATTAGCATTTCAGAGACCGATAGTTCTCCCTAATGACCCTTCCCAACTGGCCATCTAGACTGATTGCATTCTGTCTAGTGGGCATTCCTCAGGTGTAAACACATTTGTAATAGATGCATACACAATATTCCTGACTTCAGTTACAAAAATGATACCTGCATATAAATAGGATAACCATATTCAGTAAATTATAACCTTTCCAATGATATCTCACATGCCCTATCTTGCATAAAATACATCATAGTTATGCCATAATCATATCATAACAATATTTCTAAGAAGAATATGGGAACATAGTGCCACAGCGGTAATTTGCAAGAAAACACTTAAAAACTTTTAATACTTAAATTCAGGGTGGATTTGATTTAAATCAAATTGATTTAAATCACTAGTCAGGAAGACTCAGTTTAATCAGTTTATGGATTTCTACATAAAAGTGCATTCTTGTTGGTTGTTGTATCCTTAATACATATCCTTCACAACTCAGAGATAGATGTAGGTTTCATTCTTAGAAGCTACACACTATACATTTTAACGTGATTTATTTTGAAAACTTTTCAGATTAGTTTTACAGCTATATCAGAAAAGGAATGATAGGTTATTTCATTTACCAAAGGTAATTGAAGCAGATATTTATGAAGTTATTGGGAGTTGAACTATCTCCAATTCAACAGGTTAATCGTTACTATTTGGAGGATTTCCTTGCCATGCTGTATTAGGAGGAGAACATCACCAGACAGATTTTTAAATTGTTTTATTTAACTAAAACAACAACATTATGTATTCTGGATTTGTTTCTTCAACAGAAAAAATATAATATTTTAACAAAACAAGCATATGAATTTTTGAATGTAGTTAAACATTCAAATTTGTTAAAATCAGGTTTGTTTTTGTTAAAATTGTTTTTAACTAAAATAGTGAAATGAAATATTTTTAAAAAAAAATTAAATCGACTGTGTCAGCCAGGTCAACATGAGAAACTTAAAATATTGGCTTCTGCAGCTAACTCATTCGTCCTCACCTTCATTTTCCTCTTTGTTCATAATCTGGAAAAGAAAAACAACCTTTCCTGCTTTTTCAGGTCCCAAACGATTTCTCAATTTGGAATGAATTAGTCCAAAAGAAGAAAATATTCTTTCTACACTGGTAGAAGAAGCTACTGCTGTTAAAAGTGAGATTATCACTTCAACAATCTCTGAATCCAAGAGCTTAAGTGACTTCCACCAGTTCACTGGTCTGACTTTCTTTAAAACACCATCAGCAAACATATATTTCTTGAATGGTTCACCCTTACCTCTGAAGTTTATTATAGTTGGCATTATAGAGGGATGATTGCTGGATGTCCATGTCATAGCCAATTCCTCTTCTTCAGCAGTTAAGGTTTGACCCTGGTACCGAGTACTGACAATATTTGCAAGAAAATGAGCTGGAGATAGTGCTTGTCCCATTTGTTTTTTTAATGCTTGTAATTTAACTCTGTCATTGCATAGTTCTCTTTTTAAGATCTCACTCGGTTCCTTCCAAATTTCAACAGCATCAGCAATAAAACAGCTATTTCCCAGCATTTTGTTCAAGGCTACGGAAATAGGTTTCAGGGTACTCGGCATGTGTTCAACGTTTGTCTTAAGCCCAATGATGAGAACTTTGGCTGTGACAGTGCCATCTATTTGTTCACAATTTTGTTCACAAACTGTCATCAGATTAGGCCAGTTCTTGATATAGTGCTCAAAGCAGTCCACTACCGAGTTCCATCGCATGTCTTGTGGGAGAGTTAGCTTGGTTCCTCCCACTTTTTTCAGGGCAGCTGCTGCAAAGTGGTTGTTACGAAAGTATTTTGCAATTTCAACAACATTAGCCTTTATTTCTGGAGCACTGAAGTCTTTGGCTAGGAGGTGCATCAAATGAGCACTGCAACCGTATGTTATTAGCTTGGGACTCTCTTCTAAATAATTTCTTCTAATCTTGAATACATTTGCAGCATTGTCTGTGACCAAGCTGCATAATAGACATTTGAATTTTTTCCCACAGTTTGTTATAGCTTTTATTGCTACTTCTTGTAAGTATTCTGCTGTGTGTGCATTTCCTGATGTATCAGTTGTTTCTTCTTTTGTCACACAAGCATGTACAACAGGATCATCGTGGACATTGCTCCATCCATCAAGACTCAGGTTAACAATTTTACCCTCTAGACCTTTTGCACACTGCTCAATTTCTGTTTCATACACTTTATCCAGCAATTTGCCTGCGACATCTGCTCTGTTGGGTGGACTGTATCCTGGTCTTAATGATTGAACCATGTTAATGAAGTGTGGGTTCTCAATCATACAGAAAGCAGAGTTTGTTGCATAAACAAACTGGGCACTTTTTCCATCAATCATCTCTTTTTGTAATCTACTGGTTCTTATCACATACTTATCTATGGTTGTTTCTGGATGATGGAGATTTTTTTTCTTTTTGCTACAGGTGACATACTGTGGCTATGTGACATACATGATGTGACTGAAACACTATCATTGGCAGATAACTCTGAAACTATAGAAAATGATGGTGATCTTGAAGGTGGATAGTCTTCAGAATCCTGTATGTTGAGGATGGATTCTCCTAAACAAAATAAGTCAATGCAGTTATTTCATTAGTACCACCATACTGCTCATTTAGTATTACTCATTGCATTGACTGACACTCAGTACTACTTTAAAGGTGAAATTGTAAAAGGAAGATCTGCCTATTTCAGCTATCTATTTTTGATCACAACTGTATCTAAAATGATAGTACCATAGAGTAAGTACTATATTTTTTGCTCAAACATGAGAATTCAAGAATAGTCCAGAAGGAAGACAGGCAGTCCTTAAAAAAGAAGTATGAAATAAAAAAGTTTACCAACCTGAAGATTCTGCATGTTCAGACATGTTCCTTTCATTATCTTCAACGCAGCTTCCTCCTGAGAAGGAACAGTTCTCATGATGTTGTTTCATTCGGGCAACCAGGCCTTGCATTTCTTTGTTGCACTGTTTGCATTTTGCATGCATGCCTGTCTCACCCACAGGTAGAGGAACTTCATTAAAATATTCCCAAACTGGGTCTCTTTTATGGCCTGCTGCCTCTAGTGAGAGAATGGTATAGTTGATCTCAAATCAGTGAAGGCTACCCTCAGAAAGACCTCAAGACTTCTGGAATATGCTGCTTAAACAGTTGCACTTTTGTTTCTACTGCCTGTCCCTACCTTTTCACATTTATCTCCAGACTTCTCCTTGTCCAGATCTATTCCGCGCCAAACAATCTTCTATTCATTGAAGTTTTTAAAACTTTGCACTTTTAGAGAGAGGTAAGGGATTGACTCTGTGTACACAAATTTGCAGAGGGACAATAGGGTTGAGGTATGTTATTTCTCACCTCTATATATTTATTTATTTATTTAAAATTTTTTTGCTGTTAACAAGCATTTTATCTCCGGAGACACAAATCCACAGTTTGAGAACTGCAAAACTAAGCATCTCTGATGGTATCTTCTAGACTGAGCACTGAGTCCCATTGGGTAGATAGAAATATTAACCTAAATAATCGATATAGAATCCCCTGGAATCCCATGAGATTGGGTCCCTAATTCATGAACTATTGAAACTCATTTACAAAACTTTTCTTTAACATTACATGAATATATTGTCTCATACTATAGAATTAGAATTTATAATCCCTGTTCCATGATGGGATACCTTTGAGCTATAATGTATCTTAATTAAAACTATCTTTAGATTAGTTTTTTCCTCAAAAAGCATTTTATCAAAAAAATCCGATTTAAATTTAAAAAGTTCAATTTTTTTTATTTTTTAAAAAAAATCATTGATTTTTATCCACCCTGCTTAAATTTAAGTGAGGGATAGAAAGAGATTTGATGTCTATTGTAACAGGAGTTAAAGTATGTTTTACATGATTTAAGTAAGATTTGTTTTATTCTTTTCATGGTAAAAATTGTGTCTGAATTCTGTTATAAACCAACTTTTTGTTGTTGTTGTTGTTTTGGGGTTGTTTTTTTGGGGAGCATGGGAAAATATGTCTCTCTTGTGGGATCTAATTTTTTTGCAGGTGGGAGTGGGATAAAAATACAAGAAACAGTGTGGGAGTGAGTGAGTGTGGGTATTGCAGGACTGGACAGGAGCAGGATTTAAAAAATAATCCCACACAGGGCTCTACTCTGGTCTTCCTCTTTGGTCGAATAGGGCACTTCTCTTAGCCTTTAGTTTCTTTTTCTGAGAAGAATTCCCTTCTATTTTTAAGCCTCTCATCACAAAATGAAATTGAATTAAAGCACCAGTTCATGATACCCCTCTGCCAACACTTTGACTGTAGTTGATTATGTTGCCCTTCATTATATACCACTATCTATGTGTAGATAATAGAAAATTATCCCATCACGTATATGTTATAAAGATGTTATCAGCGTGACTTTTGAATGGTTGCTTTCTTCACAAGGTAAATGTTAGTTATACGGATAATCCCAATGTGAGTCAGTAGACTTTAATACCACACCATCATGTAGTCTGTATATGCTATGTATATTACAGAACTACTTTAGGAATGTTTCTGAGTTCTAAAACTTTCTATTAGGACTATTTCTTATATTTTTGGGTCTGTAAATCCAGGGTGTTCATTTCCGCAAGTTCAAATGTGTAGGGCTTGGGAGAAATAAAAACCTTTAAATATAAAACACCTCCAAAATTACCTAAAATATCATGTTTCTAATCCTAAATATGTCCCTTCCCGGTCAAGCAGCAGTTGGCAGGCTTCACTGGGAGCCTCTCTACAAAGGCAAGTTGCCATTACATGAAGCTCAACACAGGAAAGAGAGCCCTAGGTGTTATAGC